>NC_068571.1:5198333-6497916 GCF_025698545.1 Gossypium raimondii | reverse complement strand
GTAAATCATGAGTAGGTCTTTCTAAGTATTTTATTTTACAAACTTTTTAAGAAAGCTAATAAATGTTATTTAAGATATATGTTGACGAATTTAAACCTTAGATCAAGAATTTTAAAGTAAGATAAATCATAAACCCGACAAAATATACTTTCGTAAGATCTTGATAGGTTCAACATTATTAATTAAATCTTTTAAAAATAATAATAATAAAAGATCAAATAAGTTGTAGATGGATTTTAATATTTCTCTTAATTCATTGGTAATTTCTAGGTTTTTTAGAATTCTAAAATAGAATTAATTTTAAGAATTGATGGTATTTTACTAGAATTATTTAGGTACCCTTTAGGGTTCCCGTTAAAAGTAAAAATCTCTAATTTAAGTTTCAAATTTGATAAGTTTGGCGAACACATCTTAATCGAGTTACAAGTAAACCGGAGGCATTTTCTTTAAAGTTTTTTATTTAATATTTTCATAGGATTTTAGCCTAGATTAAGACATTAATTAATATGCTTAAATAAAAAAAGAACCTAGCTCCCAAGACCTCGTAGGACTATCCCCGGATAGGCGTTGTGGGGGTGCTATAACTTTCCCCACACATAACCATACTCCCGAACCCAAAATTTGGTGATGAGATCAAGTCTAGACTTTAGGATTTTTCATAGTATTAATTCTAGACTTTTAGACGCTAGGTGACTAACCCACCTAACCCTAATTGATTAGTGCTGACTCTACATTAATTTAGGCGCTCCATGTCTAGCTTTACTTACTAGGCCCCCATACTCTTATGTAGGAAACGTTATAATAGTTATCAATCCTAAATTACTATCTAGTTAATTTGTGACACCAACTCAATTGTTTATCATGATAATAAATTGTGCATAATAAAATTAAAATGTATGAAAAAATCAAGAAAAAATAATGTTACGTTTGGTAGGATTATTATTTTTTACACATGTTTTAGTACGTGAGTTAGCAATAAACTAATTCAATTGACAATATTTAGCCAATCTTGTGAATTATTTTTAGGAAAGTGAGGAAATTTTTTTCTCTTATCTTAACGAGAGAATATTTTTCACAGGAGTTATTTCTTTTTAATTTCAAGTTCAAATTTGTACTAATTATTCTTTATTTTATGTCTAACTATTGTAATACATACATCATGAATAAGTTTTTCTCTTATGTTGGAGTTTTGTCCCTAGCCTCCGTGGAGAGTAGGGTATGGTCATGGAGGAGGGCACCTCGGTTGGTGGAGATAGGTACCTACAAGACTCGATAAATATGTTAGTATTAGACATGTGAATAATAATGAAGGTACCTAGACATGCCATAACTCGAACCACCAAGTTAGGCTTAAAGGTACATGTTTGCAAACATGGTTAGAGGTGAGCAAACTCGATTCGACTAAAAAATCGTAAAAAGATTCAAATTTTGAGTTAAACGAATTGAGTTATTCGAGTCAATTCGACTTTTTTTGAATTTGAACATCTCAAATAATTCAAATAAATCGAATACCAAACTATAATATTTTACATTTTACCCCAAACCTTTTTATTTTCCCCCAAAAACTTTTACTTTCTCCCACTTCCCCCTAAAACTTTTATTCCCATCCCACCCCTGGTCTACCCCAAACCAATTTCCCCAATTTATTTTTTAAATATTTCCCCCTAAAATATTTTATTTTCTTCCTAAATTTTTACTTCTCACCCTTTACTCTCAAATTAAAAATCAAAATCATCCAAAAAATAATTCCTTAAACCTAAATAGTAATAATTTTATTTACAGTGAAAAATTCTCCAAGATTTCGACGATTTTCTTTCTTGTTTTGTTTGTTTTCTTGCGGTCCGTCTTTGTTCATTGAAGAACAATTGCATGGTGAGTGTTTGATTGTGGTCTCCGGTGTGGGGGTTTCGATGGCACTATGGAGGGATTCTCGAGGTAGTAATTGTGTCTCTACGTGGAATAATGATGGATTGATCATGTTGCACTGAGTTTTTTGATTCGTGGAGCGGTGGCTTCTTGAGTAGTGATATTTGTTTCTTTTGCATGGTTTTACGTTTGTACATGGTTCTGACGTACTTAGCATGAATCTTGAACGATGGTTTTTGTTTCCTTTTACGTTTTTTTTCTTTTGTATGTTTGTCTTGTCGTTGATTTTATTATCATTAATTGTTTTTCTTCATTTTTATGTTACGCAGGCTGTTAGGGGTCAAAAATAATTTCCGTTTTCTTGATTTGCTCTTTTCTTTTTTCTCTTAAGTTTAACCCTAATTTTCATCTTGGTTTTCTTTCCTGTGTCCTGCCCACTTTATCCTTTTCTTTTTTTCCTTTGGGTTGATTTGGTTTTATGATGTCCTTCTTTCTTTAGCTTTTCTTGTATACGTGGATTGGGTTCTATCGTTCTCCTAAATTGGGAAGATCTTTTTTAATGAGCTTCGATTGTGTTTCTTGGAATTTTTCCTAGTTTGTTTTTGCTGGCGGTGGCTGCGGTGTAGGTGCTTTCTTGGCTTTCTTTACTTTGTGGTTGAGGACGGGTTTCGGACAAAGATCCTAGTTTCAACGGCTTTGCAGCATTTGGGCTAGTGGCGGTGTCGTATTGTCAAATGGTGAGTGCTGGTCTGAATCCATGATAGCGATCACGATGTGTTGCTAGACTAAGGGTGACGCTTCTACATGGTGTTAGTTTTCCTCCACATTTAATTTCTTTTTTTTTTTTTCTCTTTAAGGTTGTTGTATTTTGTTGTCTTTCTTTTAGGTTCTCTTACTTATTCCTTATGTTTTTTGAAGAGATTGTTTAATGGACTTGGGTTTTACTACGCTTGTTTTATTGTGATCTCCTTTACATTGCTTTGTTTCTAGTTAGGTTTTAAGGTGTTCTGTCGTTTATTTTTGTGAGGTTTGTGTGGTCTTTTTGGTATTGACTGGCGGACTGTGGTGTTGTGGATGTTTCTATTGCGGGTGGTGGTTGGTTGAGGCCCTTGGTTTGGTTGTTTGGTTCTCTTCTCAGGATTGGGGTTGTTATCTGTTTTCTATTGTGGTTTGGCTGGGTGATCATCTGGTAGGGTTTCTGATGGCTGAGGATATTAATTAATTTCTGGCGAGATTAAATTTTTCTGAAGAAGAATCTAAACGTGTGGTGAGCACGAATAAGACTCAACCAAATTTACAAGGCTATGAGGTGTGGGCTGTGGGAAAAATTGTGTCCGAGGAAAAAACTAACAAAGAAGCTATGTATCGCGTGCTGAAATATCTCTGGTTTACTAAGGAGTCGGTTAGTTTTGTGGCTATTACTGCGGGTGTTTTTTTAGTTAAATTTGGTAATGTGGATGATAGAACAAGGATTTTCAACTTGGGCCCATGGCTTTTCGATAAATGTTTGATTTGCGATGCTACCATCTGTTAAAGGTCAAGCTGTAGAGGATTATGCCTTTAACATTACCCCTTCTTAGATACGGGTTTACAACATCTCTTTTGAGCAAATGGATAGGCAAGTAGCCATTGATGTAGGGGAGGCTATGGGAGAGATTGTGGCTATTGACTGGCGGGATAGAAAAGGTTGCTGGATTGATTACATAAGAATAAGGGTTAAAATTGATGTGTCCAGGCCTCTTCGACGGGTTGTTCATTTGGTTGGGAATGAGGGGACTGAAATTGTGTGTGTTATTAAGTATGAAAGACTTCCTACTTTTTGTTATATATGTGGATGCATCAGACATAATACATTGAAATGCCTACGACAAGAGGAGCTTCCAGGATTAAGTAGTCAAAGTTTTCAATATGAAAATTGGTTAAGAGTTCAACTAGGTGGGCCAAACCAAAATAGAGGAAACTGGCAAAAGGGTGTTGAAATCTTGGAAAAAGGAACAAGTCCAATCGAGATGGAAACTGGAAACAAATAGTGGATTGAGGTTGAGAATAATATGACGTTACTAAAAGGAAAAGAGAAAGTGAGGGCTGGGTAAGAGGAATCGGAGTCATGTTCTCCTACGGACAAACGCCCGATACGATCTTCAAGAGATGGTGGGGGTAGGGTGAAGTTTAAACGCAAGAGGATAAAGGGTAGCAATGGGGGAGAGTAATGAGCAGAGTCTAAATAAGATGGTTCGGATGAAACTATCGGATAGTCTTTCACCTTTTAAGGCTACGACTGGCGACCAACCCCGCCAAGAGCAGTGAAAATTTTTTGCTGGAACTGTCGTGGGCTTGGGAACCCTATGACAATTCGTGAGTTAAAGCAACTCTTTGTTGCCAATGATCCTGATGTTTTTTTATGCGAAACTAAAATTCATGCTGCAAACTTCGAGCGCATTTAGAATATTTGCAGGATAGTTGGTTGTTTGGTGGTGGATCCGGATGGTCGTCGGGGTGGCTTGGTTCTAATGTGGAAGGATAGGGTCGAAGTGGGCATCCAAAATTATTCTAATCATCATATTGATTCTTTGGTCAGACTAAAGAGGCAAAACAGATTCAGGTTCATGGGATTTTATGGTTCTTCTGAGTTGAATTTGAGAAATTGATCTTGGGACCTTTTAAGAACTGTGGATGATTTGGTTAAGGAGGATTGGATCGTTGGTGAGGATTTTAACGCCATTATTAATGATGTTGAAAAGTCCAGTGGGAGAAGGAAGCCTAAGGTGGCTAAGGATGAGTTTAGAGAAATTACCGAGGAATTGGCACACGTAGATGTTAAAACAAATAGGGGTTGGTTTACGTGGACTAATAATTGTGAGGGGAGCATGTTGATCAAAGAAAGAATTGACATAATTTTAATTTCTGCTAGTGCGCTGGAGAGTATTCCTTTCCTTTCAAAGAACGTAGTGCGACAAGCAAATTCAGACCATAATGCTATTCTGTTGGACACTATGGGGCGTAAACTGAAGGAGGAAATAAAAGACTCGAGATTGCTTTTTAAATTCGAAGCCTGTTGGGCTAAAGATAAAGAGGCCAAGAAGCTCATAATGAGGGCTTGGGGCCATAATAATGTTAATATCCTTGATGGTATTGAAAAGGTGCAATCTATGCTTGGCTTATGGCAACATCGTCAGTTTAAAAGAATCAAAAGTCGAATGCGCTGATTGGTTGATCAGATTGACAGACTTATTGATGAGTCTTATTTGGATTCTAATGTCAACATGTTGAAAGATTCTCGTGTCAAGTTGGGGTGCCTTTATGCAGAGGAGGAAAGTTATTGGGCCCAGATATCGGGTATTCAGTGGCTGAAAGAGGGGGATAGGAATACTCATTTCTTTCATGTCCAGTCTACCGGTGGGTTTAAGAAAAATAAAATTGAGGGCTTGATGGATTCGAATGGTAGGTGGGTGAATGGTACAAATGATATTTGTGGGGTTGCTTGGAATTATTTTCATAAGCTCTTTAAATCTGAAGCTTTTGGTAATGATGATAGATTTTTGAACCATATTCAGAAGAGTATCACACCTGACATTAATAATATGTTGGAAAGGCAAATTACGGATGATGAAATTCTAACTACTTTCAATCCAATGGACTCTCGAAAGGCTCTCGACATTGATGGGCTATCAGGTCTGCTTTTTAAAGAAAATTGGGAGGTGGTGGGTAAGGACGTTCTTCTCTTGTGTCATGACATCTTTAATAGAAAGCGGGATATTTCAGACATCAATGATACGGTAGTGGTTCTCATCCCTAAGATCAAGGACCCCAAAGACATGACTCATTTTCGACCTATTAGCTTGTGCAAGGTTATTTTCAAGATAATCTCTAAGGTTTTAGCCAACAGATTAAAGGTTGTTCTCCCTTCGTGTATTAGTTAGAATTAGAGTGCTTTTGTCCTAGGTCGTATGATTCATGATAATATCCTTATTGCCCATGAATTAATGCATTATCTATAGCGCTCAAATAAATGGGCCGAATAAAGGGTTTGTCATTAAACTCAACATGAGCAAAGCTTATGATCGTGTTGAATGGAACTTCCTCAAGAAGGTGATGAAAAAAATGGGTTTTGCTGATAGTTGGATTGAGAAAGTTATGCGAGGTGATCGATCTGTGAGGTATGTGGTTAAGTGAAACATAATTCTTTCGGATGTTATTGTTTCCAAGCAGGGTCTTCGTCAGGGGGATCCGCTTTCCCCTTACCTTTTCTTATTTTGAATGGAAGCTTTCTCAGGGATGCTTCTTAATGCTCAAGATGTTGGTCATATCCATGGCATTCAGACTAGCCAAAATGGTCCTTGGATTAACCACATGTTCTTTGCTGATGATGCCCTCCTTTTTGTTAGAAATAAGATCAAGAAAGTTAAGGTTATTATGGAGATTCTTAGAGAATTTGAGAAAGTGTCGATTCAACAGATTAATCATGCTAAGTCTAAGGTGTTCTTTAGCCCAAACACCCCTAGGAACCAAAGACAGCTTTATGGCGAGATGTTGGGCATGCGAGTTGTGGATAAATTGGACAGTTATCTTGGTCTGCCTCTCCTCGTGGGCAGAAAAAGACGACTACTTTTCAACACATCCTTAATCGTTTTTGTAATGCCCTAACTAATTTAACTTTGTTTCTGTGAATTCTATCATAAATGAGTATTTGTTTTAGTGACTAAGTGTTCTGATTGTGTGTTTGAGGTCTTGGGTTCAAGTCTTACTTTATGGAAAAATTGTTCTTTTTTATCCTAGCCTTATCCTTGGTGGTTTGGCTTATATTCTATTGCTAATTAAATCATATCAGAATGAGCCAGTTGGTTCGAGTGGTAAGGTGTTAGCTTGCTTAAGGTTTCGTGTTTGAATTCTCGTGTGAGCGTGGATGATAATTTTTGCTTTTGTACATATGTGCTGGTTATGTAGTAGAAGTTGGATGGAATTGGAAGTCTGTGGTAATGGATGAGTGAGTGGGTCAATTTTGGGGGTTTAGTGGTTGTTGAAACCATTTTTTTGAAAACAAAAATAAGTTATCAACTTTGAAAATAAAAATTGGAGTCGCCACCGATCCTTGATTGAGGTGTGATCGGCTCACCATAAAAACAATTCTGGTCTGCAAAATTTGAGAAAACAGTTCGGAGTCGAAGACATACGAGGAAGGGTTAGCACCTCGTAACGCCCAAAAATCGGTACCAAATTTGATTATTTTATGTCTTGATGTCGAAAATTTGAAAAGAGTTTAAATAAAAAAATTTAACTCGAGGATGAATTAAAAAGATAAACATTCCTATTTCAAAGAAATAAAATATCACACCCAGTTAGTTAGGGCACAATATCTTTAAATCTTTAAAATTAAGTTTGTCTTTTGATTTTAAAACTCACACAATTAAATCTAAAATGGTATTCGATTATTTAGATCAAATAAAGAAAAATCGAAACCCAGTAAATTAGGGCACAATTTCTCAGAATTTCAAATACCGAATAGCACATTTCGTTTTAGAAATTCTTATTTTGAGATGACGAAATGTCACGACCAGTAAGTTAGGACTCGACATTTTTGATTCCCGAGAATAAGCTTTTATTTGAAAATTGCGAATTTATTGTAAAATAAATACTTAGCTTTCTAAATTCATCGAAAAATGATCACGATCCAGTAAGTTAGGACACGATCTTTCTCGAGAATCATGATTGCCAAATATTTAAATTAAAAAAAACGATTTTAATACTTTGATGGAACCAATATATATATTTTCTTTAAAAACATGATAAAATGCTCGTGCATATATACGTATACAAAAATCACGAAAATAAATCATTGGAATAAAAAAGGTGAATCCATGGCCATTAAACGGCACCACTTTTCTTTTATATTAAAATAAAAAAATTTCCTTTTTAAAAACATTTCTATTTCAGTTCCCTTTTTTTTTTTAAGAATAGAAAACATAGAGGAAACCCTCTGCTAGGGTTTTCTTTAACACCCAACTTCTCCTAGCCGCCGCAACCACCTTGACAGACCAAAGGCCCTCCCCGGCTCCGATGGCGACGAAACGAAAGGGCGCCCCAAACAACACAACGCCGGTAAGTTTCCTCTACTCCCTCTCCTTGTTAGTTTTTTAAAAAGAAGAACCAATAGAAAAACAAACAAAAAAAATCAAACTAGAACACGGTAAAAAGAAAAAAAGAAAACGAAAAATCACCTTCCCCCCTTTCTTTTCTGTATTTCTTTCTTTTATTTTTCAATACAAAATCTGTCTTTTTCCAAATCGGTTTACAATCCCCCCCTTTTGTTACCAAAAAAATAATTGACTTTTTTCTAGCCAAATATTTTACCATCCTCTATATTTTCTGTTTCACCTACTGTTTATGGTTTCTTGCAGGTGGAACGAACGTGGAAACGGGCCTTGTGGAAACTGCCGAACGTGTGAGCAACGATGAGGGTAGTGGAACGGTTGCTGCAACATGGGGCAACTGCTGCTAACTGCTTAGAGTTCTTGATTCTGTTTAGTGTTTTAGGCTAGTGGGTTTGCTTAGGGTTGGGTCTGGTGCATTGGGTCATATGTATTTGGGCTGTATTACAGTTTTGGGCCCCGGGCAACAATTGGGTATTACAGTGGTTAGTTAGAGTTGGTTGGTATGAGAGATAATAGCTTAATTTGGGGGATTGTGGGGGGACTTTTATTTTGTTTTGTTTTAATTTTATTTTCCCTTCCAAAAATCCCTTCCCAGTTTCAGGTTTCTTTTTTTTCCATCTCCCATATTGCCTTCATTTTTTTCCCTTCTCTCTCTTTCTTTTGGTCAAATAGCGGCATTGTTAGTCCATTAGTTTTGTTCTCCATACGGGTGCTTGAGATTGTTTGTTCTGCAGTCAGGGTGTTTTGAAAGTAGCATTTTGTTTTTACTCTTTACGTTGTGTTTTGGAGATTTATAATTATGGGAGTTAGATTGCAATTTTATTGAATGCCATTTTTAAATGTGGAATTGGTTGTTTGTTTAGGAGAGGGGTTAGAAACACTCGATTCTTCGGTGAATTAGGTTTGGGAAGCGTTGTTCGTTAAAGGTGAGCACTTCTGTGAATTGAGGATTTTGGTTCTACGAATCACTTGGTTTAGTGCTAAATTAGTGCTTTAATCGGTGCACTAAGGTTTTGGTCATCTTCTAGGAACGTTTGCATCAAAATCGAACCAGGTATGTAATGAAAATGCGAGAAAACAAAGTTCAACGAAAGCCGAAAAGTGGCCTGTCAACGCTACACGGGCATGTGCCCAGTTATGTGGTAGGTTGTGTGCGACACACGGTCGTGTGACAGGTGTATATGTGACTGTGTGGGTCACATGGCCTAAGTCAATTTGGGCGTGTTAGCCGTGAGCCAGGCCGTGTGGGGTACATAGGTTGGGCTAATTTGGGTGTGTAGGCCCACATGAGCAAGTCACACGAGCATGTGGGCCCAAATTTTGAATTTTTTCCTAGGGTCACACACGTCATTCCGATCGACTGTGGGCCTTCCGTAGGGTCAGTAATGGTAAAACAATCCCTAATACATGGAATTTGTTATTCTGAAAGATTATTCTGTATTAAATATGATCTGATTATTCTGTATAAACATGAGTAAAAATCTATATTTGAGCATGCAAGACATGTTAATTCTGATATATCTATTGATCTGCCATCTGTATTTGTGTATGGGCTGGGTTATTTATATATATGTGGAAGAAGTGTTCTGATAGACGACATTTCGCTATTATTCTGGTAGCATGACTGCGTTTATTGTGATAAATGTCGTACGAACACTATGTGATGTGTAGGGCTAGGTGGGTGTTTTATACCTTACGTGGTGTGATGTGATGGTCGGAGTTAGTGTGTAGAGAATGGGGTAGCACTTTGCATATCTATATGACTCTGTTAATCTGGTTCTGTTAAGGACTTATGTCCATATCTGTTCTGTATGTGATAAATCAGAGTATATGTATGTATGTTTCTGTAAGTTACACATTGAGTTTATTTGAAAACTCATGTCTGTTGTTTACTCTGTTCAGGTAATCCTTAGACGTAGGCAGGTCTGTGCGACGAAGGCTCAGTGGTGACCACTAGTCTGGGAACTATTTTAAGTAATAATTTATTTAATTTTCTAAGTTTTCTTTGAGAGTTTTGTAACTTTGGGACTCTCTAGACTGTTTGTTTTTAATTTTTGGATTTGGATGCGTTTTTTTATTTTTATACTGCGATGTTTGACAAAACCATAGTTTTATGCAAACAAATGTTTTTTTTTAAATACAAGCTTAGTTTTCAAGTTTAACGATTTTCAAACCTCCGCTGCAAAATTATTTTTTTCTGAAAGAGCAAACTATCGATGGTTGCATTAATTAATATAATAATTAATACGTCTTATAAATGTGCACTTAATTTCTTTAGTAATAATATACTCAGGTTTCTACCATGATAAGATTGGTTTCAAAACCCTTCTTTGTAATATTTCTAAATTTGACAATAACGTTTAGGCCGGGTTTAGGGTGTTTCAGTTTTTGTAGTAGTATTAATAGTTGGTCAAAGTGGTTATTATCCTACGGTAAGGAGTTTTTCATTAAATTGATTTTAGAATCTTACCAACTTATGTTATGTCTATTTTTCTTGCTCCTAGGGGCACTACGGAGGAAATGCTTTCAAAATTACAACATTTGTGGTGGGCTAGCAAGGAGAAAGGGAGAGGATGGGACAATAGCATTAGAATCGATGTGGATAATTGGGGGTTTGAAGGCCTTGATGGTAATTTCCTTTGCTATCCTATGTCTAATATTTCGGAAAAAGTGGTTTGTGATCTTTAGGTGCCCAATTCTTTTGCATGGAATAAGGATCGGGTTTGTGAGCTCTATGATGAGCTTGTGGGGGATCGTATTTGTGACCTCCCTATTATTTCTAATGGTCCGAACGATAGGGTGATATGGTTCCATAACACTCATGGGTTCTACACTAGAAAATCAGCTTATTCGTGCCTTCTTCTTAAGCGAATAGGCTTTGGTCTGCAT
This sequence comes from Gossypium raimondii, assembly GCF_025698545.1. NCBI lineage: Eukaryota > Viridiplantae > Streptophyta > Magnoliopsida > Malvales > Malvaceae > Gossypium > Gossypium raimondii. The sequence continues at coordinate 6,487,012 of NC_068571.1, read as the reverse complement.
TGTCTTTTTTGGAAGTTCATCTAGAAGATTAAGGTTCTTCTCAAAATTCATGTTTTTGCTTAGAGAATTGGCCACGAGCTGCTCCCCACGAATGCCAAAATTTCCTCCATTAAACAGAATGCTAGACGGGACTGCTAGTGAAGAAATTGTTATTCATGCACTCAAAAGACTGCCTGAAAGCCCGTGCCATTCTTGCCTTCGGTGGTTCGATGGTAGGCTCCTTGACATAGAGCATTGTCGATGTATTGATTGGCTTGAAGATGCTATGGGATTTTTAGACAAAAAAGCCTTTGAAGATTTAATCACGACTCTTTGGAATGGTTAGAACAATCGCAATAATTCTATCTTTCGAGGGAAGGAGGAAGAGGCTTGGATTGTTTGGGATAGAGCGAAGATACTTAGTGATGACTTCCGTATTCACAACACGGTTAACAAGCCGCTCCTTCCCTTGGACCCTAGAGTTCAGAAATGGGAGAAGCCCCCGATTGGCTATGTGAAAATTAACGTGGATGTAGTAGAAACGGACAATAAAATTGGCTTTGGGGTTATTATTCGGGATTGTGATGGTTTTGTCATCGGTGGTGGCACGGGTTTCAAATACGAACTTACGACGTCTGAATGGGCGGGCTTATACGCTCTTGAGGAGGGAGTCCTTTTAACTCACTCTTTTAACGTTGAAAATGTCATTTTCGAAACCGACTGTGCTAGTATTGTTAATCGAATCAGAAAACGTAATAAAGACATCACTGTCATTGGCCATCGCATCAAAGAAATTCGTAGATCGATGGAGTTATTCTCTAAAGTGGAGGTCAATTGGATTAACCGAAGCTGCAATAAAGTGGCTGATTTTATTTGTAATTTTGCGCTTTCGAATAGCTGTAATATGTCTTTTGGCATGGATTATCCGAAGGATATTCATGATTTTGTAATCCTTCATTAAATTTCACATTTTGTATTATTTATATCATTAAAATGTTTAATCATATTGAATCTTTATAAATTTCTGTTGAAATTGAATTATTGATAATGTCATAAATATTCGTGTTAAAATTTTATGTTGTATCAATTTCACATTTTATCTTTAAAATAATTTTATCAAAAATCACATTTTACATTTAATATATATTTTAATTTCAAAATACATGGTGACAATAGTAATAAGATAATTACAGTAACTAAGCAAGCAAAGAAGCTAACATATATATAAAATATTAATAAATAAATTATGAAGGGATGAAAGTTAATAACAAATTTAATTACGGTGGGCAAATTTGGTTATAAGGACCCAAAATCATTTAACTTTAACAAATATATTCGATTCGATTTGAATTCTTTCTCCCTTGACTCGATTTAAAAAAAAATTTAAATCGAGTTAGGATGATAAAATAGGATTCATCAACTCGATTAACTCGAATTTTTTTCATTCGATTCGATTGAACACTCACCTCTAAACACGGTACAACTTGAGCTACAAAACCTTGATACGTGGATAATACCTTCGATTGTTGGGAGTTTAGGTCAACTACCATGAGGACGACACTTTGAAGATTTCTCCCGTAGGAAGATGATTCCCCATCAATAAAATATATTTAAATTGTTGTAAAATTATTATGTTTAATTTGTTTGGATTTTTATTTAGCTACTCTGTTAATTTTTATTTATTTATTGTTAATTATAAATATATTTTATTTAAATTAGTTTTTTTGTTTCATTTTATATTATTCATGGATTTGGGTTCGGATGTTAATGATTCAAATATCCGACATATGATTGAAAATGTTAAATTTAATTTTTTACAGATTTAGATATATGATGAATAATGATATTTAATTGGGTTTGGATAATTTCACTCAGATAATTTGCAAATTCAAATTATCAAACAAATTTACAAATTTGAATTAAAAATTAAAAATTGCAGATATTCAACCTACTGCAATTCCTACTTAATTCAGTTTTTTTATGAAAATTTTCATTACAATTGTCATTTTTACCAAAAAATTTGGAATCCATGAATTTTTATTTTTAACATTGCAATCCCTAAAGATAAATGCCCATAAACCACATTCGCTTTATATTAATAAGAATTCTAAATGATAATCATAGCTTATATTCGTAAATAAAGAAAAGGACAAAATGAAAAAAAAAAAAACAAAGGGCAAATCACAAATTAACTTACATAATTGTATTTTTTGTTAAAAAAAAAAAACACGGAAACCAACACATTCTAGTACCGTGTCAAAATTAAGCATTCAGTTAATTCATCCTTACCCCTCCTTCGATTCTGCATCTTTCTTCCAAAATACTTGATAAACAACTTATGTTTCATCGGGTTGAAGAGGTATCGAGAACTAGTCCATTCACTAGCCCACTTCCATATCCCAACATGATCGCTTTGCACCCAAATTGAAGCCATGAATCTTCACCGTCATCTTTCTTTGACAATGAAGGTGGCGGTGGTGATAAGCCTTCGGGATAGCATTTCTTCGACAACGGATTCCCATATAATCCTAGGTTGCCCTCAGATGAGTTGTTTTCGAACGTACCAAATTGTTTGCCTTGCGGTATAGGTCGGGTCAAATTAAAAAATTCAAGGAAACTGAGTTGCAATAGCTCTTGAGCGATCTCTCTGGAGAGCTTGTTCCGAGAAAGGTCAAAATCTTGGTGGTTCGTGAGATTTGACAATGATGATGGAATTGGACCCGAAATTTGTTAGAGAGGTTGAGGAATTGAAGTGCCTTTAGAATTTGAATGTCTTCTGGAATGCAGCCATCAAATTTATTGCTTGAGAAATCAATGACTACCAAGGAAGTTTGAATCTTCCCGTATTTTATTTTCACGCCTGCCTTTGTGATTGTCATTGGGTGAGGAGAAACACCAACCTGACTTTCTTCTCCCACTTCAGAACAAACGTCTGCCCCCAAGCACCTTATAACTTGCCAACATCAACAACCTTCATAGCCTTCCATCTTTGGAACTGACGCGATGACAAACAATCTGTCAAATTAGTGAAGGAAAGATCAAGAATTTGCAACTTTGAAAACTCATTTGATTTTGGTTCTCCAATTGCACCATGAAATCCATTATTGAAACCAAATATCCATTTATAATTTAAAGATTACTCATGAGAATAAAGATTTTGGATATTGAAACCAAATGTCCATTTATAATTTAAAGTTCATTTTAATTTTTTAAAATTAATATAATATTTTAAGAATCTAATTAATTAGATATTTTATTTTTAATTGTAATTAAGAAAAATAAAAATGAACAAGAAAAATACCATTTCTACTCTTTCAAATATTTTATAGTATTTATTAAGTTTTTTTTATTGAATTGGTGTCACCTTCAACTAGGTCACCAACTCAATTGGGGAAATGATGATAATGCTCTTCTATAATTAAAATAAGTTACATTATTTGAGCATAAATTAGTCTTTTTATTTTAAAATAAATAAAGAAGCATATGGTAGGATTTGAACTTAGACAAATTGTCATTAAAAAGAATATATTAAATTATGAAAAATAAAATTTAAACACGTAAATATATCATATTAAAAATATTAAATTGTAATTTTTAGGAGGTGAAATTAAATTGTAATTTTTACAATAGTAAAAATGCAATTTCACCGTTTTAATAGATTATATCTTTATAATTTTTAAAGGATTAAATCAAATTTTTATCATTTTTAGGGGGGCCAAAGTGTAAATTTATCTTTACTAATTTAAAATTTTAAAATTTTTTAAGGACCTAAATGAAAAAAATTTCATCTTAGGGGGAGCCAAGGCCCCTGCCACCCCTATCCACGCCACTAAATGCAATAAAATTATATATCATGTTATTATTAATTATCTTTAATTAATGTCGAGTTAACTTATAATAACAACTCAATCAACAACAGAATTACACTATTCTTACAAATATGCAACCTGCTCCTATTCCTAGTTAATTCAGTTCTCTTTATGAAAATTTTCATTATAATTGTCATTTTTTACCTGAACAATTCTGTAACACCTCAAAAATTTGAATGTTGACTGTTGAATTCTATCGTAATAAAGTTTTTGTATCAGTGGTTTTGTGCTTTATTTATGTGTTCGAGGTCGAAGGTTTGAGTCTTTTTTTAAAAGAAAAAATTTTGTTATTTTATTTTTCCTAAATCCCTATTTGTGAACTATCGACTAAAGTTTAATTCTGTGTAAATCTATATCAAGAATGACCCTGCTGGTTTAATTGTTAATCTTTTGCTTACTTCTTGGTCCTGTGTTCAAATCTCTACGCAGACCATAGAGAAACATTCATTTTGTGTGTTATATGTTAAATGTTTTAAACGTTGTTGGTTAGTTTTTTTCTTTTTATTTGACGTCCTCCTTCCTTCATCCCCTTTTCTTTTTCTTTTTTTTCCCCTCTTTTTGTTTTCTACTTCCTTTCTCTTTTCTTGCTTTTGTTTAATTACTTTGGTAACTGTGTTAGCGGGTTAAATCGGGGATACTGTGTCGTTTATTGTTTCAATTGAAGAGTTCTGTGTAAGTTTCTTATTGTTGTAATTTTGTTTCGTTTGTTTTCGATGTTGCTCTATGAGTTTGGAAATTGTTGTCAGTGTGCCTCGAGTTCTTGTTAATTGCTCATTTTGTTTGTTTCCATTTAGGCAAAAATCCTAAGAGGAGTATTCCTCTGACAATTTAAGTTTTGTTTAGGGGCTGAGTGATTTGTGGTAAGTGAATGTATTGTGTTCATGGTTTTGTGTCGAAGTTTCAACATAGTTTAATTTCAACTCTGAATTAGCGTTTTAGTTCAATTAAGTTGTTAATGGAGTTATTGAATGGTTGTTTTAGGCTTCAGAAGTATGATGCATTGTTCCTACTTCGAATCGCTAACAGGTGCGTACCAAAAACCTGACTTTTTGCAAATTTCAGACGCTGGAAACCATGGCTGTCGATGCCACATGGCAGTGTGGCAAACCATATAACCCATTGTTCATGAATAAGAGACGCACGGGCTAGGGACATGAACGTGTGTCCAGACTGTGTGTAGGAATATTTAGCCCAAGGTTCAATGGGGCCAAAGATCCGAGCGTGTGTCCAGGCTGTGTAACTCACTGTTCATGACTTAGAGACACACAGGACAGAGACACATGCATGTGACAGGCCATGTGAGGCCACACAAGCCAACTATGCAGGCCGTATGAAATCACACGGTCATGTGGACCAAGAACTGAATTTTTCCCTCGGGCTACGTGCGTCGTTTGAAATGAATGACGATCCTCTGTGGGGTTCATATGAACTACATTGAATTGTATAAATTGCTATTTTGTGATCCTTGACTGGGTACTGGATATATGTATGTGTATTGCATGTGAAAATCGTTAGTGATGTTGATATATATATTTTATACGAGCTTGATCTATATCTAAATGGTTATACAAACTTTTGCATTAACCGTGACTTGAATTTTGTATTTGCATTGGGTTGGGAACTATATACTAGAGGTAGTGATCTGCTCTAACTCAGTGGCTAAGCCACGGATATTGTAATTGAATTCGACATTTAATGTAATCTGTATAGCATCTAGGCTGCAAATATTCTAAAATATGTCATACCGACACTATGTGGTGTGTAGGGCTGAATAGGTATTGAACACCTATCGTGGTGTGTTGGGTTGGACGGAGACAGTGTGTAAGGATAGGGGTAGGAAACTGCATTTGATTCTGATATGTTCCGTATCTGAAATGGGTGACTCTACTAAACATCTATTTTGTTAAGCAGAATCATACATTCTTTGTTTCTGATTATGTATATGGTTGAGAAGTTACTTTTGCAAACATAATTCTATTGATTGTATTTTGAAATCGTTTGTTGAGTTAGTTACTCACTTTGACTGTTGATTGAACTATAGGTAGCCCACAAGGTTGATCAAGTTGGCGAATCGGGAGCTCGGTCGTTCTACTTATTATCTTTTACGTTATTAGTAGTTTTAATATGCTTTTCGTAAATTCGATTTCCTAGGATGTTGAATCATGGATTGAAACTTTATGTTTGTTAAGTTCCTTTGATTCGAAATGGTTTTAAAAACAAAACTAGACTTTAGGAATTCGTATTTTGAAAAATCATTGATGTAATTCTCTAGACTTGACCTTGTCATTTAAGCCGGGTATAGGACGTTACAAATTTTGAATCCATGAAATTTTATTTTTTAATATTGCAATCCCTAAAGATAAATGCCTATAAACCACATTCTTTTTATATTAATAAGAATTCTAAGTGATAATCATAGCTTATATTCGTAACTAAAGAAAAGCCAAAAAGGAAAAAAAATGGAAAAATGGAAAAAGACAAATTAACATACAAAATTATATATTTAAAAAAAAAAACACACTGAAATCAACACATACCAGTACTGCGTCAAATTAAGCATTGAGTTAATTCATCCTACCCCTCCTCCGACTCTGTATCTTGCTTCCAAAATACTTGACAAACAATTTATGTTTCATCGGGTTAAAAAGGTAACCGAGAATTATTAGTCCATTCACTACCCCACTTCCATATCCCAGCATGATTGCTTTCCACCCAAATTGAAGCCATGAATCTTCACCATCATCTTTCTTTGACAATGACGACGGCGGTGGTGATAAGCCTTTGGGATAGCATTTGTTTGACAATGGATTTCCACAAAATCCTAGGTTGCCCTCAAATGAGTTGTTTCCAAACGTACCGAACTGTTTGCCTATGTTGAACTTTGGCCTGCAATGCAACATGAAACCAGCAGCTAGCTCCCAGCAAGTTCAGCAACAGCAAAGCAACTTGAAGTGCAGCATTGGAGCTGAACCGAATGCAACAGTAGCTTTGTTCATTTTGTTTCAATGTAATCTTGTTTAGTTGTGACTTGTGTAAGTGAGTTGGTAGGATTAGTCCTTGATTAGTGCTTGATGTAATGGCTGATATGTCAGCTCATTTTGTGTGTAATTTAAGTTATCTATTAAGTCATGTATTAGTGGGGGCAGTTAAGCCATTAGGTAACTGTCAAGTTAACATTTTGTAACTCATATATTATTTCAAATTTTGAATGAAATATACAATGTTCTTCAGTTACATTTTTGTGCTGTTGCTGCTGTTTTTCTTTCTGTTTTTGCTTCGATTTCATTGCTTCTGTTTAGTTATCTTATTTTTGTTTTAATGCCTTTGTTCCAACAGCCTAGCGGTATGAGTCCGATCAGCTGATTATGAGAAACATTGAAAAATCCAAGGAAAGTGAGTTGCACTAGCTCTTGAGGGATCTCCCCGAAGAGTTTGTTCCAAGAAAGGTCCAAAGCTTAGAGGTTTGAGAGGTTTCCCAATGATGATGGAATTGGACCTGAAAGAAAATTGTTGGAAAGGTTGAGGAATTGAAGTGCCTGTAGAATTTGAATGTCTTTTGGAATGCAACCATCAAATTTATTGCTTGACAGATCAATGGCTACCAAGAAATCTTGAATCTTCTCGTATTTTAATTCCACGCCTGCCTTTGTCATTGTCATTGAGTAGGAAAAGTCAGTAGTCCAATATGTTTCTCTTCCTTCAAAACTAACGTCTGCCTTTAAATACCTTAACTTGCCAACATCAACAACTTTCATGGCCTTCCATATTTGGAAGTGACGAGATGGCAAACAACCTGTCAATTTATTGGAGGAAAGATCAAGAATTTGCAACTCTGGAAACTCATTGGATTTTGGTTCTCCAATTGCACCATGAAATCCATTATGTCGTAGGATGAGAATTTTCAACTCTTGAAGCCTTCCCAACCAAGAGGGAAACGTATCCTATATTTGATTATTTCCCAAATTAAGAAGCTCTAGCATGTTGCAGTTAACCAGTGATCTCGGAATACGTCCATTCAATTGATTTTGACTAAGATCAATCATCTTCAATGTGTTTCCTTTTTCACATGCTCGAGGATAGTACTGAAAGTGATTCGCTTAGGTTGCCCAAACATGGTGGAAGCATGCCGCTGAAGCTGTTATTTGATAGGTCAAGTACAGTTATAGAAGTCAGGTTGCATATCCCTGATGAGATTTCTCCCTTGAGTAGTTGTTTGAGACAAAATATTGGTAAATGGAAGCGGGTAGAAAGTTTTCACTTAAATCTAAAAGTTGAAGAGTTTGAGCAGATAAGCCCCATATCCATTTGGGGATAAACCCATGGATTTTGTTACCACCAAGATCAAGATACTCCAGTTTGTCTTGACTCGAAAGAAAATTCGGGAACTTGGATAAGTTGCAAGAAGCCAGTGTTAACAAGGTAAACTTTGGAACAGTAACATTAATAACAGTTGTACTGAGCAATGAAAACTGATTACTAGACAGTAGAAGCGCCTTCAGCATTTTAAGATTAGAAAGGATTCTAATTTGTAGGTGCCGCTGAGGTGGTTACCAAATAAATCAAGAAATTTAAGATTTTTAAGGATAAAGATTGATTTTGGTATCGAACCCCAAAATTCATTAAAACTGAGAGCCAAAGTGGTCAGCCCAGTAAGATTACCAAACCAAGATGGGATTCGTTCAGAAAATTGATTCTGGGCTCAAATATGTAAGCTTGGTAGTCAAATTGAATCCTAATTTTGTGGTTCCATATGCGTATGATTTTTAGTAAGAATAAAAATTTTGAATCTTCAAATCAAATATTCATTTATATATTTAAAGTAATTGTTTAAATTTTAAGGTTTTTAAAAATAAATTTAATGATTTCAAGAATCTAATTAATTAAATATTTTATTTTTAATTATAATTAACAAAAATAAAAATCAACAAGAAAAATTCATTTCTTCTCTTTCAACTATTATTATATATATTGTTCACAATTATTATTTTTAAGTAAAATAATTTTAAGTTCGGAGCTCAAGTTATTAACTCTCTTATTTATTACTTTTAATATATCTATAATCATTATTTTTTTAAAAATCTTTCTATAATTAATAAATAATAGGTCTTAAATATGCGAATAATAATGATAAATGTATTAGAAATATTGAAAAAATGCTCACTTAAAATACAAAATAAACTATGCACCAAAATGAAAAGAGTTAATATGTAGTTTGTCCCTGAACTTGTCCAAAAGCATTTAGTTAGTATTTAAACTTATATTTCGTCATCTAAGTTAGCACCTTTACACTAATCTTGTTAGTTTATGACGTGACATTGATAGAGAATTTATTGGTTATAAATTTATTTTGAAAATAATTATAATAATTATTATTTGCATCTAAAAAATTCATTTGAATAAATAAATTTACAAAAAGATAGGTTACTTAGAAACATAATTTTTTTAAAAAAATTGTAATGTTATGAAAAATGTAACTTGTTCCATAAGTAATGTGTTAAGTTACAGTTTGTTTAGTGAAAATGCACTCAACCTTAAGTAATACTTAAGAATATCATTTTGCTATTCTGTTTTTGTTATTTTATAACTTCTTGGATTTAAGAGACAAAAGTAAAGCCTTAAGGATAAAGAATCATGCATAAATCTTTTCTTGCATCATAATTTTCTAACCTGGTTTTCGAGATGTGATAATTCCACCAAAAAATTACTTTAACATGATGAGTACAAATTATCAGCACTTCAACCGAAGTAGTTAAAGGTGTTAAGTATTTTGATTAACTAATGTCATTATAATAGTATAGAGACCAAGTTTTACCAAATAAAAGGATAGGAACTAAATCTTAAATTTAAACATAGTAAAAAGATCATAACCATAATTAAGGCTAAGTGTTGGATTGAATCGAGAAAAACATTTTGAGTTAATCTAGTTGATGAATTTTATTTTATTTAGTTTTGACAAAGCTTACAAATAAACAGATTACATTCTATTAATTTTGAAACAATTTTTTATATTTTACAGATGCGATTATTAGATTTATTATTCCATATTTTGTGCCCAAAAAATATTCATTAACCAAATTCATTTTAATTTTATTACAAATAATTTATTACCAAAATTCAAATTACTCGTGAGAATAAAGATTTTGGATATTGAAACCAAATATCCATTTATAATTTAAAGTTATTTTTAAATTGTAAAATTAAAAAATTAATATGGTATATCCAAGAGTCTAATTAATGAAATATTTTATTTTTAATTGTAATTAAGTTTTTATTGAGTTGGTGTAACCTTCAACTAAGTCACCAACTCGGAAAATTATCGCCTTCTATAATTAAAACAAGTTATATTATTTGAGCATAAATTAATCTTTTTATTTTAAAAAATAAGCATATGGTGAGATTTGAACCTATACTAATTGAGTTAGTAAAACCTTTAATTTATCACTCAACTAAAACTTTATTTTGATATTTTTATACATTTCAATTTTACTATGTACACTATATTCCCTCTATCAAGTGTGTGTGTCTACACATATATAGATAGATAGATAGAGATAGATAGATATTAATGTATTTGATTGAGTTTGAGTCACAATTTAATTTGACACCGACTTAAGATTGATGGCAATACCGGAAAAAAATTTAATCTAATATTTTCATTTTAACAGTAGTATACATTTCATGTGTTATTATTAATTAGTTCGAACCATACATTTCATTATTTATTGTATGTTATTTTTAAACATACATATGAATCCTAATTTTGTGGTTTCCATATGCGTATGATAGGATTTTTAGTAAGAATAAAATTTTAGATATTCAAATCAAATATTCATTTATATATTTAAAGTAATTGTTTTAATTTTAAGTTTTTAAAAATAAATTTAATGATTTCAAGAATCTAATTAATTAAATATTTTATTTTTAGTTATAATTAACAAAAATGAAAATCAACAAGAAAAATTCATTTCTTCTCTTTCAACTATTATTATATATATTGTTTGCAATTATTAATTTTGAGTAAAATAATTTTGAGTTCGAGAATTCAAGTTATTAACTCTCTTATTTATTACTTTTAATATATCTATAATCATTATTTAAAAAAACTTTCTATAATTAATAAATAATAGGTCTTAAATATGTGAATGATAATGATAAATGTATTAGAAATATTGAAAAATGCTCACTTAAAATACAAAACAAACTATGCATCCAAAATGAAAAGAGTTAATATATAGTTTGTCCCTGAACTTGTTCCATAAGGAACGTGTTAAGTGACAGTTTGTTTAGTGAAAAAAGCACTCAGCCTTAAGTAATACTTAATAATATCATTTTCGTTATTCTGTTTTTTCTTATTTTATAACTTCTTGAATCTTAGAGACAAAATTAAAGCCTTAAGGATAAAAGAATCATGCATAAATCTTTTTCTTGCTCAATAATTTTCTAAGAACAGATATCATCATTATTGTAATAATATCAATTTTAGATTTTAAATTAAGTCAATAGATGAGAAAACATGATGTGCTGTGTTGACTAGTTGGGAGTCACCCAAGATGGTCTAACATAAACCATTCAACTATCATAATGAAAATGTTGTTTGAATCGGACTGGATTAATTAGGGTATTGATCCAGAGAGTAATTTTGAACCGATACAAATTGGTTAAAAATTAATTTTTAATTGAATCGATTGAACCAATTAAACTGATCAAATTAATAAACCGATGATCTGACTAGTTCCATCATTAATCTAATTTAAAATACAGTGATAAATTAATGAGAATGAAAATTTTTATGACTCCACTATTATTCACTAATTATTAAATTACATGATAATATAGCATCTATTAGTTGTCATAATATTTAATATGTGACGTATGAATTTTAAAACTAATAACAACTTTTTTAAAAAATAAATCAATTTTGTTTACTTAAATTTTTTAAAATATTTTTCACGTAAATTATATAAAAATTCAATTAGTTGACTAATATTTATAAAATAATTAATATCTTATGCTCCTTCTTGAAGTTGTAAAACCCGATCTGTAAATTCTTCAATCTCGACTTCTTTCACTTGAAACAAAGAATAATTTGTCAACATAACTTTTATTGTAACCTGGTTGTGGATTTTATGTATTTTTAAATTCTTTTACATATTTTTGAATTTTTAATGCGCTTTAATAAAAATAGAATTTTACCCAAACTTATTTTGAATAATTTTCTATTTTAGACTTTGAGATTTTTTAAAAAAATTAGAATCAAGATGTGTAAATGTACAGGTGAAATACATTATGTATAAATTAATAAAATGATGTATAACATAAAAATAAATAATTGGTAATAAAATATTCTATAGTCAAATAATAACATAAACTTAAAATTAGTATTAAATATATTTATATTACAAGTGAAATATATTATGTATAAATTAATAACACGATGTATAACATAAAAATAAATAATTGATATTAAAAGATAATTGTAAATTTTATAATTACAATTGTAAAATTTTTATAACTTATTAACTAAGCATATATTATAATTTAAAATTAATAAGAAATTATTACATCAAATTCATTAATAAATTTTTATTTAACCAAACAACTCGTTGCATCTGATGAGGAAATAAAAAAGTTTGATAGATTTAGTTGCAGCAGTTGGATCAAAGTTAAACTGGGATTATGACTCTGTTCACATCGTGAGAGGCGAGAAGGCGAGGAACCGGGACCTATGGCCTAATCTCGCCCAAGACACCTCGCCTGATGCCCTTCTCTCGACCTTACAGAATAAGATTAAAGATGGGAGGAATGTTTATATAGTGAAAGAACTTGATAAAGAAATGAAAATATATCTAGCCAAACAGAAGGAAATAGAGAGAACAGAGAATAAACTTCTTTTCTTTGTATTCAAAATTGCTTACTTCTGAAATCCCAACGTACAGTATTTATAGACTTTGTTGACTAGTCTAAAACTGAGTAACAACCTTACCAGACTCACACAACTAACTAACAACTCCTATACTCTAATATTCATCCATCTTCTCCACAGGCAACACCTTTAGAAAATTCCTAAAACGAGTAAAACTCGATAGCGAAAGCGGTTTAGTAAGAACATCAGCGACTTGATCACACGCTGGAACTTCACCAACAAACAATCAAGATCACAAGAACCTTCTCACGAAAAAAAAATAAATCTAACTCAACATGCTTAAATTTTGAATGGAGAACAGGATTGGCAGCAACCGCAACCGCCCCAGAACTGTCACACCAAATATTGGGAGTACTATTTGACTGAACATGTAATTCTTGAAGTAACAATAAAAGCCACGTAACCTCACTAGTAACCGCGGCAAGACTTCGGTATTCTGCCTCAGCAGTAGACCGAGCAACGACCTGTTGTTTCTTCGTACACCATGACACAGGTGTATGTCCGAAATAGACACAGTATCCAGTGGTGGATCTCCGGTCAGCAAAATCTAGTCCCCAGTTTGCATCAGCATATCCAACTAAGGACAAATCTGTGGACGGACGAAACACAATCCCAAAATTAATCGTTCCGCCTAGATATCTCAAAATACGCTTCAAGGCGGTCATATGAATGGAGGTGGGACAATGCATAAACTGACATATTCGATTTACAGCATATGCAACATCAAGTCGCGTAAGAGTGACATACTGTAAAGCTCCTGCAAGACTCTTGTATTCAGTCGGATCATCTAGTTGCTCACCACCATCTCTAGTCATAATAGAAGAACTAATCATCGGTGTATGAACACTCTTTGCATTTTCCATCGAACAACGTATAAGAATATCATGGATATACTTCTTCTGACAAAGAAAGAGACAACCTGACGAAGAACGAATAACCTCGATCCCAAGAAAGTAATAGAGATCACCCATATCCTTAAGCGAGAACTCACTATTCAGTAATCTAACAAACCACTCTATAACAGAAGGCACATCACCAGTAATAATGATATCATCAACGTACACAAGAACATACAATGTTGAATCTGGTACCACTCGAACAAATAAGGAAGCGCCAGACTTTGATACCACAAACCCCACAGAAACAAGAAATCCTTTTAACTTCTCAAACCAGGCACGAGGAGCCTGACGAAGACCATACAACGCTTTCTTCAGACGACACACCAAAGGTCTGCCATCGGAGGCATATTGAACATAACCGGGAGGTTGATGCATAAAGACTTCAGTGTTAAGATCGCCATTTAGAAACGCATTATTCACATCCACTTGCCGAAGCAACCACCCCCTAGACACAGCAATAGACAAAATAACTCTGATAGTAGCCGGTTTGACCACTGGACTAAACGGTTCCTTAAAATCACAACTTGGAACTTGAGAACATCCTTTTGCGACTAAGCGAGCCTTATGTCGAGCAACAGTACCATCAGAATTCTTCTTGATCCTGAATAACCATTTGCACCCAATGATCTTACGATTAGATGGAGCAGGAACTAGCTCCCATGTGGAATTACGCATAAGAGCATCATACTCAGCTTGTGCAGCATCGCGCCATTCAACAGTAGCTAGAGCTTCTTTAATCGTAGTTGGTTCAACAGCTTCAACATTCAAAACCTTAGGCTTGTAAACCCCCGCTTTAGCTCGAGTGACCATTGGGTGAGTATTACCCGTAGGTGGCCTACTAATCGGACTATCAGATGCCGATAAAACACCTGCAGACACTCGCATAGTAGAATGAAAGTGAGCATTGTTATCACTTGATGATCCCGAGCCATGCACTACTGGAGGATCACTCAACTCAGTCCCATCATTAGCTGACGAACCATGAGCTGGAAGATTACCCGACTCAGTCTCAACATCAGCTGAAGAATGATGAGACTGAGACTGCTCCAAATTAACATCTAATACATGATCATGAGACTGAGATTGCAACCCTTGTAAAGATTGTGTCATCATGCAAGGCTCAAGAGACACGAGAGGAACAACAGTCGAACTAGTCTGACTAGTCGTCGACACAGACTTGTCTGGACTAGTCTCAGCAAACAGAAATTGCTGCTCATCAAATACCACATGCCGTGAAATTATAACCTTACCATCTGATAAAAGACATTGATACCCCTTATGATGAGGACTGTAGCCCAAAAATGTAGACCGCTGAGATCGAAAATCCAACTTATGACCTACAAACGGACGTAAGTAAGGATAACAACAGTAGCCAAACACTCGAAGATGATCATAGGTCGGATCATGTCCATATAGTGCCTTAAACGGAGAACTGTTCTGAAGGACAACAGTAGGAAGTCAATTTATAAGATGAACCGCACAGCAAAACGCATACCCCTAGTATTCCATAGGCAAATTTGCGTGAGCCAACAATGTAATACCCACTTCAACAATGTGACGATGTTTACGCTCAGCGACTCCATTTTGTTCTGAAGTATACAGACATGCCAATCGATGTATGATTCCTTGAGATTCTAGGACACACGTAAAACCACGGTATTCGCCTCCCCAATCACTCTGGAACTGCTTAATAGACTCACCAAACTGTGTCTTATTTAACTGTTGAAACTGAGTGAAGCATTCTAGTGCTTGAGCTTTTTGACGTAAAAGATAAACCCAAGTAAACCGAGAATACATATCAATAAACGAAACATAATATCTTTTATCACCACATGCAACAGGTGCAGGACCCCAAAGATCAGACACAACCAACTCAAAAGGACAATAGCTAGTAGTCGAAGGTGAGAAAGGCAACTTATGTGACCTGCCTTTTTGACATGCAGTACATATACCATCCAAACTATTTTTACTTGAAGCAACATTACATTTATTTAAAACTGTTTTGACTACAGAAGTTGATAGGTGGCCTAAACGATAATGCCATAAAGCAAACACATTGTTATTTAAAACTGCATGTGGAACTTGCGAATGAGCAACAAATGGGGCACCCGTAGACGAAGTAGAACCCACTGGCACAGAAAACTGATATAGTCCATCATGAATGCGGCTCGTCAGCAACGTCTCCCGAGTCACCGTATCCTTAATAACACAATGGTTAGGATGAAACTCAAAAAACACATCATTATCCCGAGCAAACTGTGAGACGGACAAGAGGTTTTTCCGTATACTTGGCACACATAAGACATTTGATAATCGTAATGGTTTATACTGAGTAGATAAAATAGCAGTATCAATTGACGAAATTACCGCAGGAGTACCATCACCCATTAAAAGAGATGACGTACCTGAATATGGCGCGACATCACGTAGAGCTGACACATCACGACAGACATGATGACTCGCTCCTGAGTCAGGATACCAAGATGTGGTGCTACCTCGCACTGGTACGTACGGAGCATCATTACTAGTACTAAACCCAAGTTGAGCAGTATTGACATGAGAGCCGGATTCTGAAGGATCAGAATAATCAGATGCGCGTAAGTCCCCTAGCTGAGGAAGTCCAATACACGGTTCGGTCCCAGTATAAACCCGAGCACGCGGTTTGGTAAAGCGCATAACTCGATCAACACCAATCGGTTCAGGCGAGTCGGGATCACTTTGATCGACTTGAACAAAATTAGATGAAGGAACCCCATTTACATTTGGGTCAATATTCGGCCCATTAGTAGAATTTGCCACATTCGGCCCTTGCAATCCACGCCGTCCATTTCCAGCAACAAAATCCAATGGGACATTTCCATTAAACCCATTGTTATTGAAAACAGGCCCATCATCATGGCTAAAGTGACGCAAGCTAGACTTAAAAGTATTCCCATATGGCCTGCCATATTCGTTTGGATATGACACCCGTGGCCCACGTGCCAATTTGTCATTTTGCAAACAATTTTGACCACCATTTCTATTTTGACTTGCATAGTACCCTTGGCTATAAACTGTTCTCTGACTTTTGGGATAAGGAGCCACATATTTTTCTTCTTCTTCTTCTTGCGCACACGGTCCAAACTCAGCTCGCTCAACACTCGACGGAACCCCTTGACAAGATACCGACGGCACCACAGAAGAAGTATTCGAGTCTCTATGATAACGGTAATAACACTTTTGAGCCATATGATCGAATCGGCTACAGATCTGGCATTGAATGCGAGATCGGAAAGTTTTGCCACGGTCGCGAACAGACATACGACCGCCACGACTGCCTCCTTCAACTGACGGTGCATCCTCAACCAGATTTGCGTTCAAAGTTACCTCCTGCGACACTTGAGCGTGACGACTTTCACAATCAA
The DNA here is from genome assembly GCF_025698545.1 of Gossypium raimondii. Taxonomy (NCBI): domain Eukaryota; kingdom Viridiplantae; phylum Streptophyta; class Magnoliopsida; order Malvales; family Malvaceae; genus Gossypium; species Gossypium raimondii. Next base: position 6,469,938 of record NC_068571.1, on the reverse strand, counting down.
CTAAAGCATCAACCAAACGTTGTAATGGTAGAACGGCAGTCGACAGCCTAGCGGAGGAGATAACCGCCTCAAACTTTGACGGCAATCCCGCGAGCATCACTTCGATTTTCTCTTCATCAGAGAGACGAGAGCCAGAGGCATCTAACATAGCACACAGATCTTTAATTTTAGCAACATAAGCTTTAATGGAAATGTTACCTTTCTTCAAGGAATGAAGCTCATGCCGAAGTCTTGACTGCTTAGCACCGGTGTCAGCTGCAAACAGATTAATAGCCGTGTTCCACATATCACACGCCGTGCACGCATCATCAAAAGACGATTGAAGAAATGTACTTACAGTTAACAATAGCCATGAAGTTAGAAGCCTATCTTGCTGCGTGAACACCTGTGCCGCCGGATTTGGAGCACAAGATCCATCTGGCAGAGATACAAACCTCGATGGCGGAACAATGGTGCCATCTAAAAAACCTGTAAGTCCATATCCATCCACTATTAATTTGATCTGTTTGCGCCACTGAATATAGGTGCCTTCATCGAGCTTAACCACTTCATGTCGAGGAAGACCAGTCGTGACACGATCGCCGGAGAACACACCAGAGCTAGACTCACCAGTTGCGAAATCAGCGGAAGCCATGATAGACAAGATCCAGAATCAAATGGTGAATGATACCATGAAAGAACTTGATAAAGAAATGAAAATATATCTAGCCAAACAGAAGGAAATAGAGAGAACAAAGAATAAACTTCTTTTCTTTGTATTCAAAATTGCTTACTTCTGAAATCTCAACGTACAGTATTTATAGACTTTGTTGACTAGTCTAAAACTGAGTAACAACCTTACCAAACTCACACAACTAACTAACAACTCCTATACTCTAATATATAGCAACAAATGAAGCTGAAACATCCTTCTTTGAACCTTTAAAACACAAATATACCACTCCTTAATGACTATAAGGAACTTTGGGATCAAAACAATAAGTGGTATTCAGACACAGCAAAGCTTAACAATGGAGCTCCCCTCGACTTCAACGTTTACATGAGGGCCTCTGTTGATGCAGATCCTTTCTTGAGAGGGAATAAACAAATCGAAACATTCAACGATTGTAAAGATGGTGTAAACACCTGCAATATTACAGCCATTTAATCCTTATAGTGATGTCTTAAACTTCATTGCAACATTTGGGTATGTTGTAATTGTAGTTGTAACTAGTTTCTTCGTTACCTTTTAATAATAAACTGCATCACTTGACATTGCTTTGTCAACTACTTTTTGATCAACCGTACTCATATTGTAATCGAGGGGTGGAATTTGCCTTCTACATTCTGATTAAAAAAATAGATTAAATTATGAGAAAAATAAAATTTAAATACATAAATATATTATATTAAGAATACTAAATACAATAAAATTATTTATCATATTATTATTAATTATCTTTAGTTGGTGTGAGTTAGCTTGTGATAACAACTTAATCAACAAGAGATATTACACTATTCTTACAAATAAAAAGAAAATTTTGTTTATTTTAAAGAGATATTACTTTTTACAAGAGTTATTTTCTTTCTAATTTCAAATTTATTTTTCACTAACTATTCTTTATTTTATGTCTACTTATTGTAGTATATACATAATAAATAAATTTTTCCCCTCATGTTATTACTATTAAAGATATCAACACCAGAACACCAACACCAACATGTGGTCTGACCAAGTTTATGTCCATATTTTCTTTGTTTATTTATTAGCTATTTTTGGTTATTTAGTTGTTTGGTTGTTACCAAATTTTTAGTGAATATGTTTTGCCTATAAATAAGTCTTTGCTAAGCCTATAAATATGCAGTCATTTCATTGAATAATATAATCATCCCTTTGCAGTCTTATTCTTCGTGTGAGTTATATGTTCTTTTTATTTTTTGTCATTTGTCAGCTATTAGTTCTACAATTACACTAGTAACCAAACAATTTGGACCTCCAATAATCAAAGGTATTATCCTCGTGTCAGGTTTTGTCCCCAACCTCCATGTAGAGTAATGTATGGTTCACAAAGGAGGGCACCTTTGTTGGTGGAGATAAATACTTGCAAGACTCGAGAAATGTGTCAGTATTAAACGTGTGAATAATAATGGAGGTACTTAAGCGCATCATAGCTCGAACCACTAACATAAGCTTAAGACTAACATATTTGCAAATTTGATATAACTTGAGCTACAAAACCTTGACGCACGAATAATAATACTTAATTGAGGTTCGAATTTAAATAATTTTACTCAAATAATTTACGAATTAAATTTTTCAAACAAATTTACGGATTCAAATAATTAAAAAATTACAAATATGCAACCTGCTCCTATTCCTGGTTAATTCGGTTCTCTTTAGGAACAATTTCATTACAACTGTATTTCTGTTACCTAAAAAAATTGCAATCCATGAAGTTTTCCTTTTAATATTTCAACCACATTCGTTTTACATTAATAAGAATTGTACATAATAATCATACCTTAAATTCGTGATTCAACAGAAGGCCAAAAAGATAATAAATAAATAAAAAGGGAAAAAGACAAATTAACATTCATAATTATATATTTAAAAAAACACACTCATATAAACACTTACTAGTACTGCGTCAAATTAAGCATTGACTTAATTCATCCTACCCCTCCTCCGATTCTGCATCTTTCTTCCAAAATACTTGACAAACAACTTATGTTTCATCGGGTTGAAGAGGTAACCGAGAACTAGTCCATTCACTACCCCACTTCCATATCCCAACATGATTGCTTTCCACCCAAGTTGGAGCCATGAATCTTCACCATCATCTTTCTTTGACAATGACGGCGGCGGTGGTGATAAGCCTTTGGGATAGCATTTCTTTGACAATGGATTTCCACATAATCCTAGGTTGCCCTCAAATGAGTTGTTTTCGAACGTACCAAATTGTTTGCCTTGCGGTATGGGTCCGGTCAGCTGATTATGAGAGACATTAAAAAATCCAAGGAAAGTGAGTTGCACCAGCTCTTGAGGGATCTCCCCGGAGAGCTTGTTTCGAGAAAGGTCCAAAGCTTGGAGGTTAGAGAGATTTGCCAATGATGATGGAATTGGACCTGAAAGAAAATTGTTGGAAAGGTTGAGGAACTGAAGTGCCTTTACCATTTGAATGTCTTCTGGAATGCAGCCATCAAATTTATTACTTGACAGATCAATGGCTACCAAGAAATCTTGAATCTTCTCGTATTTTAATTCCACGCCTGCCTTTGTCATTGTCATTGAGTAGGAAAAGTCGATAGTCCAATTTGTTTCTCTTCCTTCAAAACTAACGTCTGCCTTTAAGTACCTTAAGTTGCCAACATCAACTACTTTCATGGCCTTCCATATTTGGAAGTGACGAGATGGCAAACAACCTGTCAATTTATTGAAGGAAAGATCAAGAATTTGCAACTTTGGAAACTCATTGGATTTTGGTTCTCCAATTGCACCATGAAATCCATTATGTCGTAGGATGAGAATTTTCAACTCTTGAAGCCTTCCCAACCAAGAGGGAAACGTATCCTCTATTTGATTATTTCCCAAATTAAGAAGCTCTAGCATGTTGCAATTAACCAGTGATCTCGGAATACGTCCATTCAATTGATTTTGACTAAGATCAATCATCCTCAATGTGTTTCCTTTTTCACATGCTCGAGGAATAGGGCCACTAAAGTTATTGTTTTGGAGATTTAGTACTGAAAGTGATTCGCTTAGGTTGCCCAAACATGGCGGAAGCATGCCGCTGAAGCTATTATTTGATAGGTCAAGTACAGTTATAGAAGTCAGGTTGCATATCCCTGATGAGATTTCTCCCTTGAGTAGGTTGTTTGAGACAAAATATTGGTAAATGGAAGCGGGTAGATTTGGTAGGGACCCTTGTAGCATGTTATAACTAAGGTCCAACTTTCTTAGAATGGTCCATGAAGGGACAACAGTTGGTTCGTCGAAACCTGTAAGAAAGTTTTCACTTAAATCTAAAACTTGAAGAGTTTGACCAGATAAGCCCCATATCCATTTGGGGATACACCCATGGATTTTGTTACCACCAAGATCAAGAAGCTCCAGTTTGTCTTGACTCGAAAGGAAACTCGGGAACTTGGATAAGTTGCAAGAAGCCAATGTTAACAAGGTAAACTTTGGAACAGTAACATTAATAACAGTTGTACTGAGCAATGAAAACTGATTACTAGACAGTTGAAGCGTCTTCAGGTTTTTAAGATTTAGAAAGGATTCTAATTTGTAGGTGCCGCTGAGGTGGTTACCGTATAAATCAAGATCTACAAGATTTTTCAGTGTAAAGATTGATTTTGGTATCGAACCCCAAAATTCATTCGAACCGAGAGCCAAAGTGTTCAGCCCAGTAAGATTACCAAACCAAGATGGGATTCGTTCAGAAAATTGATTCCGGGTAAGTGTCAAATATGTAAGCTTGGTAAGGTTTTTTAAATAAGATAGGACTTCACCGTATGAATTTGTAGAATCTAAATTCAATGCGGTTAGTTTGGTTAGCTGAGTAAGCCAAGGCAAAGTGGCAGGGCTAAATTCATTTCCAGCTAGAGAGAGGTAAGTGAGCTGGGTAAGGTTGGCAAGGGAAGTGGGAAATGTACCATGCAATTCACAACCCTCAAGAGAGAGATATGTTAAAGCAGATAAATTTGCCAAACTCTGAGGGATTGTTGAAGATACATTTACCATGTCAAGATCAAGAATCTTGAGGTTCAATAACCTCTCGGATAAACTTTTCAAACTTGGGTTTCGGAGCTCTAATGGATTCCCAGAGAGATCAAGTATCACCAGGTTTGAAAGCTGTAGAACTTCATATGGAATTTGACCTGTAAAGCCAGACGAGGAGAGGTCCAACCGTGATAGCCTTGTAAGGTTAGCAATTGCAGAAGGGATTTCAGAGCCGTTGAAGTCATTGTCACAAAGGCTGAGCCTTCTAAGGTGATGGAGCTGGAAAACTTCAATAGGAAATGAACCATGCAATTCACAAGCGTCAAGAGAGAGATATGTTAAAGCAGATAAATTTGCCAAACTCTGAGGGATTGTCGACGATACATTTACCATGTAAAGATCAAGATGCTTGAGGTTCAATAACCTCTCGGATAAACTTTTCAAGCTTGGGTTTCGGAGCTCTAATCGATTCCTAGAGAGATCAAGTATCACCAGGTTTGAAAGCAATAGAACTTCATATGGAATTTGACCTGTAAAGCCAGACCAGGAGAGGTCCAACCGTGATAGCCTTGTAAGGTTACCAATTGCAGAAGGGATTTCAGAGCGATTGAAGTTATTGTCCGAAAGGTTGAGCCTTCTAAGGTGATGGAGCTGGAAAAGGCTGTTGTTGGAGTTGATAGAGCCATAAAGGAAACTACTGCTGAGATCAAGTCCAATAACGTGACCAGTGTTATCATCGCACTCAATTCCATCCCAAGAGCAGCAATCCCCACCGACCTGTCCTTCAAGTTTCCATGAACTAACTTTCGGATAAGCTAAAGTATCATAAGAAGCTGACCGATTAAGAATGAAGCCATCCTTCAACCGCAACAAAGCAGAGCGTTCAGAATCCAGACAAGATCGCAGCACAGAAGAAACACATTGAGTAAGAAAATGAGAGAGAATTAAAAAGAGTAAGCATTTTAGTAGAAAGTGTTGTAATAACTGCCCCATATTAGCTCAACAGATTTGTTGTTGTTGTTGTAAAGTGTTGCAAATAACAGCCACTTTTATAGACAAATCAAGTTGTGTATATGCGTATGTATATGCGTATGTATGCATCATTGACAATGAGAGTTCGGTTATGTGTGGAAATGTCCAACTAGCAAACTCTCATAGGCCATCGTGGTCCCATTTTCCATGGTCGTATAAGTAGAAAAAATAAGGAGCTAATAAAGGATTCGAATAAGCTATTGTCAATTGAAAATGATAATAATGACATTGAAATTAAGGTCCCATGTTGCTTTGGTTGGCCTCTCAATGGCAGGCTAGATTCTTCTTATACCCCAAGTAATTCACGCATACTAGTTTTTTATATTATATTTATATTTATTTGTTTAAAAATTATTACAAAATCTATTAAATTTAAAATATATATATTATGATTCAAGAAGTTTAAATAATATAATATAAACTTTTATTGTGATCAATTTGTACTAATTTTAATTTAATTTAGAAATATTTTGTCAGAAGAATATTTTTGAATTTAATATAAAAACATTTTAATTTAAAAGAAAGTGTTCTGAAAGTGTTTTCTTTTAAATTTGTATTAAAACATTATTATAACTTAATTTAAAACCAAACTATAGATTAAATTGTACTGCATTGTTCAAATTCTGAAAGCATGCTTACTACTTTAAATTATTATGTTTAGAATGGGGATTCTGCATTAAAAGTACAAAAACAACAACAGAAGATGTGTTTAAAGAAGTATGCCAACTTACTTTAGTATATTCATGATCGTGCCACGTGTGGATCAATGTAATTATATTAAATTAGTTATTTAAATTGTTTTTAAAAAATTAAATCGTTGCACTTAAAACAATAATATGATCAAAGTAATACAATATAATAATATCATATACGATAAAATATGGACTCTTGGCAGCTCAACATCGTAATCACGATCCAACCTAAAGTCCATAATTCAACGGATTGCTTTTGAGAGTTTCGATCCAAACCAATTGTCAATATTCTCATTCCCAAGTGGAGAGATCTTTCATAATGAACTAGATATTCACCACGTAATCAACATAGCTTAAATATAGGGTTCAATAAATTACCAACATCTAAACGTGGAACATATCTCCATACAAATTTGATGGTCAAAGAAGTGGACACTCCTTTTGGCATTAAATTATTAGTTTCATATTTTTTAATAATATAAAATAATAATTTCAATGTACAAGAAAAAGTAATTGATTCCAAAACTAAATTATTTAAATTAACAAATTTAATGTATTATTTAATTTTGGAATGGATGATTTTGTTTAATATATCATTTTTAATATTTTTAAATTATTTTTTTTTTGGTAAAACTAAATGATTAAGAATGTCTAGAAGTTTGAGTTGAGTTTGGACGAGTTACACTAATGTGTGGAAAACTGTTTTCTTTTCAAAATTTTAACTTTGAAAACCAGAAATTCATTTTAGTCTACTTAGATGGTTTTGTAGTTTCGTGCTAGAAATCGACGGATATTAACGAGTTTATCAAAAGAAAAGAAAGGCAAGTCCAAAAGCAAATTACAAACCCAAAAGATCAAATCATAGTTATTTCAATGCAAAACAACCCAAGTTCCCGTACGTCATTCGGTCTTAAGTTAGATGTCCACCTGAACAGATTACGATAAGGCAAAGGATGAGTTATAAAGCATCGCGTATAACCGAACTCAGATACAAATTAACAGATTTTATTATATAAATCAAAGTAACACAAGGAACTTAATAACAATTTTATAACTAAGACAAAATAGATCTAGAGCATCACAAACATTTCTACAACAGCAGTACAACATAATCGAACAAAACAGAATGAAGCAGAACATAATAAAACAAGTAGCGTATAACAGTACAAAGTAGAGCAGAAGATGTGTTATGAAGATGTTGTATTTTCAAACAAATCAGAATGCAAATTTATTAGAAAACATCCTACCCAAACTCCGCTACACACTAAAATAGAGTTCCCCCAAGACTCGTCCAACCAAATCACACCAACAGATAACTGTGGATGGTGCCACTAGAATTTTGCAGTTAAGATTGCCAGATCGGTTACAAGTGGTCAAGCCACTATAGTACAGCTGAGCTGCCAAAACAGAAATGAAGATAAACCACCAGATAATGCAAATCATTAACTGCCAAAAACTTCCTCCTTTCACATCAACCTAAATCCCATGCAACATGTCATGGCATACATATGCAGAATCAGAGTGATGAGCATGTAAGTCATACTATCTTTCAATAACAGAACCAAGAGACATAAGAGTCCATGTTTTGTAAAACAAACTTATCAAATCTCAACGGCCCTATTACATATTCCATGAAGTCACATGCATAGTTATAAATCAAAATCAGTAACAATTAGTCTAACATATTCAGATATTGTGTATTCCTCATCAACAAAGTAACGTAAAGGGTCATAAATCAGAATCAGTAACAATCAATTTAACATAATCAAATGTCATATATTCTTCATCAACAAAGTAACGTAGAGATGTATCAACAAACTTAACAGAGTACAGATCGTACCTGGATAATTCGCATATGTCAGACAATAACGCATTACGTTATGACAAATCCTACTCACTTAGGTTCAAACATAGCAAACATACGTACAAATCACAAGTTGTTCATCATCAGATCATTAGATATCAAGTTATATAACCTAATTCAGATCGTATAAACCCTACAGTAGGCCTGTTTTCGTTTCGAACGACGCTTGTGACCCAAGGGAAAAAATTAAAATTTTGCTTCACACGCCCGTGTAGTTTCACACGACCTAGAAAATTGACCCATGTGACTCCATACGGTCTAGCACGTGCCCATGTGCTTGTCTGTGTATCCCACATGGCCTGATGCACCCCCTGTCACTTGCCCGTGTGGTCCTGATTAGCAAATAGTGAGTTACACGGCTTGGACACACACCCATGTCATTGGCCCATGTGAACCTTACATAATTCATAACAACACACGATTTGGGCACATGTTCGTGTACCTCTAATTTTTGTGAACAGTAAGTTACATGGCTTACTACATGACCTACCACATGCTCGTGTGGCATCGATAGTCCCATTTTTCGACGATTAAATTTCAAAGAAGAAGGGGTTTCCTATACCCACCTAATTCGGACTCGATGTAGGAGCAACAAGGATGAATCCTCATCCCTAAACGACAAGCAATTGCCCAACAAATGATTAATTCGTAATCAAATCGCTAAAAACTAACATTCTAAAATCGAAGTTGCATTGAAGAACTTTCGACACCAAAACTTTAAATCAAACTTACCGGCCAGTGAATTAACTAGAAGGAGAAGTCCAGCCTCGTACAGAATCGATGTAATGTAACATAACAAAAAGATTGTCACTTGAAAATAAGGAACCAAAATGAAGAAATTGAAGAACGAAAACAAAATGAAAATGTCGCAGAAAAAGAAGGAACAAAATGAAAATGAAAGTGCCAGAGGTTTCTAGAAGGTTTTAAATAACCAACCGAAACTAACTACCTTTTAACGAAATTCAAAAATAATAAATTCCCTATTGCTTTCTCGAGGATTCAAACACAAGACTAAAGATTATAAAAAACTTAACCATTGAACCAACTTGCTCATTCTTGACATCAATTGACTGAAATTAATTTATAAGCCAAATGTTTAAGGGTAAGGGTTTAAGCAAAATAACAAAATTTCCAGAAATATGATTCAAACCCAAAACCTCACACACATATCCAACACACTTGACCACTGAACCAAACCAATTTACTTGTCAAAATTTCCAAGATCTAAACTCATAATTAAGGAATGACCACTCTTGGTTTCAAAACCCTATTTTTTCTAACTCGGTTTTTGAGATGTTACATGCCTTGTATATTTGAAATGCAAGAGATTAATATAAAATTGTTATCATTTAAAAATAATTTAAAAAAAAGTATAATAATTTTAATATATTTCATTATATTGTATGCCAATCACAAAGTTATTTTAGAATGGCATATGTTAGAATATTATACGTGTAATAATTTTAATATATTTCATTATACTGTTCGTACAGTTGTCAAGTATTTATAAAAATGTGTCGTAATCTAAGCACAATTTAAAATGAAAGATAGAGAATAAAAAATGAATACTATAATAATACTAAAATGTAAATTATAATATGTGTTTCTGTATATTATTTATCACTTGGGAATGTACATTTATCATCATGTAATTAAATGTTTTACTATTTTCTATTTATTCAAACGGTTATATTATGGAAATAATTTATTTTATATCATGTGTCTGATTTTTTATATTAATTTAGTTATTTATTCAATTAGTTATATTATGAGATTAATTGTCGTGTGAATATAAATATTTAATATGTGATATTTGAAATTAAAAAAATTAATGCAAGAAAAGTTTTTAATTTTGGGGAATCAAGAAAATTTATTTCGTGTTCTTTACTGAAAGGGAACAATACAAGGGGAAGGTTGCAGGACAAGCCACCGGATTACGATTTAGAGGGTTTGCATATAATACAATGGTTTTCTCGAAGGCAATGGCGGACTTTGTCAGTATCTTGGAATAATGAGTCAAAAGAAAACCGATAGAAGACGATGAGTCGTCAAGAGAGGAGGTTATGGAAGATGAGAGTACATGTAATGATAAGGTTAGTTGTTGAGATGTCTACTTATTTTTGGGTTGGTTTTTTTTACTATTTATTTTTTTATGGATACAAAATTTTTTTGTTGGAACTATTAAGGAGTCGGGCATCCCCATTTCCATAATGTTGTAAAAGAATATAGAAAGAAGTTTTCCCCTGATTTAGTTAGTTTCTTTGAAACCCGGGTTAGTGGAGCAAGAGCTGATGGTATTATTTCTAGAATTGGGTATCCTAATTCATATTAGGTTGAAGCTAATGGGTTTGCTAGAGGTATTCGGATTTGTTGGAATGAGGATTTTTTGGTAGATGTATTGGTTGTTAATTCGTAGGTTATCCATTTAAGGGTTCGCAATAAGCAAGGTTCAGATAGTTTCCTTTGTTTGGCTATTTCTGCTTGTCCATAGTCGGCTAAGCGGAAAAAAACTTTGGCAGCTTTTGGGTAATCTGGTAGTGTCAATGGTCGAGCCTTGGATTTTAGCTAGGGATTTTAATTTGATCATCGGTAATTCTGAAAGAGAGGATGGTGCTTCTATTTCAAGGGTTGGGTGTAAACAATTCCGCAAGTTTTTGTTTAATAATGGGTTAAGGGACCTGGGAGCCTGTGGTTATCAATTTACTTGGTGCTAGGGAGCTTATCTCAGAGGTTGGATAGAGTTATTTGCAACGAGGAATGAGATTCTTTTACGCCTGAATGTTCCATTAGAAATTTACATAAGCTAAAATTTGATCACAGACCAATTCTTATCTCGCTTCAGCCACTACTCAATAGAGGTCATAGGGCATTCCGTTGTCTTGCGAGTTGGATGGTACGTACTAATTTAAAACACCTTGTCATGGAGAGTTGGATTAACGATGGGGCATTGGTGCGAATTTAGAGCATATTAAGGAAGTGTCTTAGGAGTGGAATAAAATGGTTTTTGACAACATTTTTATTCGCAAATGGAAATTGATTTCTGAATTAAACTGAATTCAAAGAGTTTTGGAATTAAAGTCTTTTTCTCCCCTAATACACCTAGGGCTCTAGCTAGTGCTATTTGTGCTAATATGGGGTTCACCTATGTGGATGACTTGGGCAACTATCTTGGAATGCCTTTATTCACTAGAGTTACAATAGGTACTTTTTCTTTCGTGGTGGATAAAGTAAGAAGTTGTCTAGTTAGGAAGTGAGGACTTTGTCCCTAGTAGGTCATTTAGCGTTGGTAAGTGCAGTCTTTTTGGCTATTCCAAACTATTTCATGAATATGGTTTGTATCCCATGTATCTCTTTGTAAGGAAATCGAGCATATTGCCCAAAATTTTATTTGGGGTTCTAATTCAAATTCTAAAAAACCCGCTTTAGTATCTTGGGATGATTGTTGTTGTCCTCTCGATGTTGGCGGGCTAATCAGAATAAAATTTTCCTATTGAAGTTTAGGTTTTAGCTTATTTCGAAAAACTGATGCTCTTTGGGTCAAAGTGTTGAGGAATAAATACAATGTAAAAAGTCTGCTACCAAGGTCTATTGTTAGAAGTAACTGCTCGTTTCTTTGGAGATAGTTGATGAAGGTCTGGCTTGAAGTAATTGCTAATGTCTATTGGTCCATTGGAGATAGTCGGCTCATGAATTTTTGGAATGATGTGTGGATTCAAAAATTAAGGCCCCTTCATATGTTTTATAAAGGTATTGGTCAACCGGATGATACACTACAGGTTTGTGAGTTTGTTACAAAAAGTGGAAGTTGGGACTAGTCTCGTTTAAGTTATCTTGTACTAGATCATATTGTCGTACAGATCACAACCATCTTGCTTCCTTCTTCTAATGTAGGTCAAGATAGATTAGCATGGAAATGGATGAGGAAAGATGATTTTTCCACAATTGTAACTTATAGGAATACGCATGCTATTGATGACATGGGTTCCATTTCGATTTGGAAGATTATTTGGAAAGAGATGACACCTCAAAGGGTTCGAGTTTTCCTTTGGCTTTTGTGGCAAAAAAAATTATTGATGAATGGTGAGCGAGTGAAAAGACACACAACAAGTGATGGGGGTTGCCCTAGATGTAGTAGTGTGTTGGAAACGGAATCCTGTGATTGCCCATTTGCTAAATCAGTGTGGCTATTGATAATTCCAACGCGAGTTTAGGGCTTTTTTTCTCTTCCGTTTGATGAGTGGTTTCTTTGGAATATGCAAAATATAGTGATTTCTGGTACAGAGAATATGGATTGGCAGACTCTATTTTCTAAAATAAGTTGATTGCTTTGGAAAGACCGAAACTCATTTGTTTTTTCTAACAACCATAGTTGTATTCAAGCTATTATGGTTACAGGTTTTTCTTGGGCAATGAGTTATGCAAAAACTGGTTCAAGTTTGTTTCAACCAAGTCCTATGCGCACGCTGTTGCATTGGTCTCAACCGAAGAAGGTTGTAACACCCCAAAACCTGGCCTAGGAGTTTTGTCTAGATCTCTGAGGTTACATTGATCACTGAAGTGATCAAAAAGCAATTTACAAAAAGAAATGTTAAAAACTCATTTCGAATACAGTTAACTAAATTTGAACTAAATTGTTTAACAATTTAATATTCAAAACAGTAATTAAGTTATGTTAAAAACATTCAGAAATAAAATCCACAGTTCCCATAAACACTTATGGTCCAAAACAGTTTAATAAATTAAGAATTGAAGAAAAACTTTATTAGCTTAATTTTAAACTTATCATTTTGAGACCTCTGGTATGCTGAGTCCAGCTTCAGAACACGAGAGTACCTAAAAGAGAGAAAACTAAGGGGATGAGCTACGCGAGCTCAATGTGAGTCCGAAACATAAACAAATGCCAAAAGACGAGGTTTCAAAAATAATTATCCCAAACAAGAACCACAGTTAATGTACAAAAACCTTGAAGCCGTAATCAGAGGTACGACACATCAAATAAGTATAAACATTCGCAAATAATTTTAACAAAATCATAATCAAGCACATATGCTTTAATGCAAACCGAATGCAACAAGTTAAAACCCACCCAACCATCTGAACACCACTTCGACCACCCTACATACCACATAAGACCATGTTAGATACATCCACCCTACACACCACAAATGGTGGAACTAAGCCACTCTGGTAATAATATGCAGCTCAGTTGACATATATTTCTTACAGGTGTAACGCTGTATAGAAATATTGCAGTTAAATTGCCCAAACAAACTCCCGTCTCTGCACAACTAAAATCCCAGAATGTTCATGCAAATGCAAAATTCACACTATTTGCAAACAATCATACAGAAATTGATTACACGTATTCGGACAATCAATTTCAGAATCAGTTATACCCATGTTCAATTACTGGATAACATCTCAATTCCAATTAATACATTGCTTTAACACCTAACCAAACCATTAACTTAGTTCTATAGTTACGGATAAACGCATGAACCCAAGCTGAAACAGAGTCTAATCACCATTACCAAAGCCCAATTTAGGGTCAGATTACATAAAATCAAAAGACGGGTCAGTTAAAGACACTTTACAAAAATCTGTGAAACAGGGCCACACGGTCATGTGGAAGTGCCTAGGCTGTGTAGAGGTCTACGCTCCCGTGTGATGGTCTACAAGCCCGTGTGTGAGCTACACACACCCGTGTCTGAGCTACACACATCCGTGTGAAGGGGATACACGCTTGTGTGACCAAGTTACATGGCCGTGTGAGTAGCCCGTGTAACTCACTGTCTGAAATTGTTAAAATAATGAATAGATTGGACACGACCGTGTGGAATCTCACACATCCACGTGCAAATCGAAAAAAATCCCCATATTGCAGCCACACAACCGTATGGCACCAAAAATTGCCCAAAATTCCTAATTCCCAAAGTCACATGGTCGTGTGAACCGCCCATGTGCAGCACACACCCGTGTGGCTACCAGTGTGGTCACGAAACCATACCAAAATAGGCTAAAAAGTGTGCTTTCCTCTATGAAACGAGTTTTTAACATCAGTAGTTCTAAAAACCCACACTGAAATTGATTGAAAATCATGTAATGCATCATCAGAATGACCCCTACCCATTCTAATTTCAAAAACATACGGTTTAATTTCAGTAACATACAAGAAATAATTGAATTCCATGGAATCCAACATCGAAACTAAACAATTTAGAAACACACCCGTAATTTCCAAATACCACAAAACCTTACAACAGTTCGGTACCAAGATTAAACAGGTTAGAACACACACCTGTTTTTGCGATCTAAAACACCCAGAAAAAACCTCTGATGTATTGTAATACCCTCAATCCAAAAATTTCTTGTCGACAAAAGTGAAACCAAATGACGAACAAAACATAAATCAAACAGCGAGAGAAACAAAAAGTGGTGACAAGAAAACAAGATTTTCAAAAGTAAAAGACCCAATTTTGAAATTGATGCAGAAAAACAAGAACGAAACAAAAATAGAAAACGTGAATAGCAAATAGAACGTGAAAGCTTTTTTTTTTTTACTTTTCTAATCTTTCAAAACAATTAAAACTAGAAATAAAGTTAGCAAAATAAATGTGTGTAATTTAAAATTAATATTTACAAAATTTAAGTCAAAATTTCCTTATTACACACATCAGGTTTTGAACTTAGGAACAAGAGTGAGCTTAACAACTAACCACTAGAGCACATGCTTATATTGTTCTAAACACTCAGGAAAACATAAAAACATACTTGAAACCTCTGACTTACATGCAAAACCTTAACCCTTCTAACCCTTAATCTCAGGATGTTACAGGGGTCGGATAAAACTTAATATTGATGGTGCAGTCTCAGCCAGTAGTCTTTCTTCATCCATTGGAGGTGTGTTTAGAGATTCAAATGCTAATTGGTTGTGTGGTTTCTTGATGGCTTTTGGCAAGGATTATGTATTCAAAATAGAAGCAAAGGTGGTCTTAGAAGATCTTTTTATCGCTTGCAAGAAGGGTTTTAGATAGTTAGGGGTTGAATGTGATAATGTACTATTGGTGGAGTTAGTTTTAGCTGATGTGGGAGAAAATAGTAGTTTGGTAGAGTTACAATTGTTGCATCAAATTCTGAGATGGAGTTGAAGAGTAAGGATTTGTCATATTCTAAGAATTCGTAATGAAGTTGTCGATCATATGACTAAGGGCCAGTTCTTCATTGCTTTTGAAAAGTGCTGTGGAGAAGTGCTTTTGAAAATTTTGAGTGTTTGGTATTACTGTCAAAAAGTACTTTTGAAGAATAAAATGTCCATTTTAGACATGATATTATAAAGTAACAAATATGTATTTAAATAATGTTCAAATTAGTTAATATTATGATATTTTAGCAAAAATATCAAAAAAAAATTATTATAACTTATTATTAATATTTTAATATATAATATTAATTTTAAATATTTCTAAGTAATTAAAATTATTTATTTATTAAATTTAATTAGAATATATAACCTATATTTAAATATTTAAATATAATAATTAAATATTTGTAATTAGATATTGACACATTATCTAATAAAAGTATTCGCGCGCATAGCGCATACTACTTTTTAATACCATATAAAAGTAAGGTTAAATACTACTCAACAATTTAATATACCATATATATTTTTAGAAATAAATAAATTGCCATTAAAAGAAAGGCTACCCACGCTTGGTTATACAAATAAAGCAGTTCCTAAAAGATTATTATAAATACAGAAAGTTTGTGTGTGTGGTGGGGCTAAAAAAGTAAAAAAACCAGCTTAGAAGCACTTTTCTGCTGGAAAAGCTATAAATTTCTGCTTCTTCATCTTAGCAAAAGCACTTTAAAGAAGTTGAAAAATTGACCCCAAATGAAGGTTATTCTTCATTACTTTTCACTCAAAAGCACTTTTGGGTGTAAAAGTGCTTTTCCACCGGGTAAAAGAACTAGCCCTAAATGTTAAACTTATGGAGTTTCAAGTTTGCAAGTATACGATGATCCCCAAATAAGGTGAAAAGTTTACTGTTAGTTAATTTAACTCAATTGATGCCAAATTAAGATGTAATTGATTGTTGTTTCGCTATATACTGTTATTTTTCTACCAAAAAAAATTATTACTTTGTTAATATCTAAATAAATATATTTTATTATATTTATAAAAATGTTTGTATTTATTGATATGTAAAAGTTTTTTAAAAAATAAATATTAAAAGAATTATGTAATTTCATAAAAGCTTGACATTAGGAATTAAAATGGAAATTAAATGTTTAAAGTTGGTTATTAATGAAAACTTTATATTTAAAACTTAGTTTAAAATGAGATGCACTTTAAATATAACTTAAAAATATTTTAAAATTTAAAACTATCCCAAAACTCAAAAGTTTTGGTTCCTACTTTCTTCCCTTTGCTATGTTTATGTATGGATAGTCTTATTTATTATTTTTAATATATTTATAATCATTAATTATAAAAAAAACCATTTCTATAATTAATAAATGAGTATTACATATAAGAATAATGATGATAAATGTAATAAAACAGTGAAAAATATATTCACTTAAAATACGAAAAGTAGTGATTGATCCTAATGTATTGAAGTGGCAAAGGCCGTTGTCGTCGTCCCATTTTCTATTGTCGTATCAGTGGAAAAAAGAAAACAGAATCTAATTGACAATTTAGTAGCAATCAATTAATAGACCAAGACTTTAAAATACTGTCAATTTACTAATCTTCCTTTGCGAATGAGTGCAAATTACTTCCAACTTCGGATACTGGAACAACTTGCTCAATCATTTTTGAAGTTTCAACACAACCTCTTAATTTTCTGTTTAAGATTATATAAGAGTATAAAATTAAAAGCCATTGTCGTCGTCCCATTTTCTATTGTCGTATAAGTAGAAAAAAGCAATCAGAATCTAATTCACCAAGTCTTTAATTACTCATTTTATGTCCATAGATTTTGATATTCCTTTGTGAATGACTGAAAATTACATATATTTGGACCCACAATGAGGAGAATTAATGAAGGTCTAATCGCTCCAGTGCTTTGGTTGCTAACAGGCAGGCATAACCCAGGTTGCCTAAACGCTACAGTTTGTGGATCATAAGGGGTAGCCTTTGCTATCTTCTTCGGTTTCTTCCTCCACCTTCAATCTCACTTCCAACTTTATAATCCATTATTCTGGAATAATCCACTCAAATAGTTATCTTCTTTATCTATATTACAAGGAATGCCATGAAATTTTCTTATTCTACACGAACAGTAACTTTTTGTTTTTTTAATATTCTAAGGGTTAAGATAAACCTTCAGTTTAAAATTTTAAAAAATAATTTTTAAAAAAAATGCACTTAATTGAATCCTCAATGATTAAAAAAAAACTCAATTAACCATTTTTGATTAACGGAAACCGTTAGTTGACCAGTTTGACCATGAACCGTTTTGACATGGTTGATGGAATCACTAAAAACTGTCATGTGGCAATAATATATTGAGGTGCAAAAAATAAAAATATTTTTTATAAAAATAAATCTGTTCTAAAAAAATTAATTAAAATGTGCATATAGAATGAATTTGAACAATTGTTCAAATCCATTTTGAATGAGTGCAAAATTAATAATTCTTTTTTTATTTGGTGAATTACATTAGGAGAGTAAAACCTTAACAGCAACAAAACTAGTACGGCTCAAATCCAGGCTATACCTGAGGCGATGAATACCCTGACTATCAGGCCAACACAGGAAATTCCAAAACTAATAAATTTTAAAAATTACCAAAAAAAACATATTTAAAAAATATATAAAAATTTCAAATCTAAAAAAACTCGTGAATATAATTCTAAATCTGTAAAAACAAAACAACATATATGTATGCTAATATATATTTAAGAAATTATTTTATTTTGAGTTTTTACAGGTTTGAAATATATATTTAGAATTTTAAATAATTTTAAAATTTTAGTTTAGCATTCATCCAAAATGAATTTAGACAAATTATTGTCCGATTCATTCTATATGCATATTTTAATTAATTTTTTAAGAAAATATTTTATTTTTGTTGTGACCTCCCCAACCCGGTCTAGACGGTAGACTCAAATTTGGGAGATTACATTAACCATCGAAGTGGTTCGGTCTTTGTCAAAATCAATTTATATTTAAAACTCTAGTTTATTCCAGTGATTTACAATTTATAGTCTAGTTAAACTTATTAGAGTTAACAGTGGAATTAAAACGTAAGTCTTTTAAATAAAACAATTCGGTTTAATCACATATTAAAAAATGATAACCTAAATTTTATAACCTCTTCCTCCTAAGGAATTAAAAATAATAACATTAACGGAAATAAAGATGAAAATGTCGTGTCTGCGTCCTAGCCGGAAGGATTAGTTGTAAAGATCAAAATTAGAGGGAGTGAGCTATGAAAGCTCAATGTGAGTCCTTTTACAATAAAACAAATCATACAATTATCTTTTAAAACATTAAATAACACCATACATCACTATTAAGGTTAACAATCGGTTATAAATATCTGTCAATTTCAAATATGGTAATTCGATGATATTATTCTAGTCAAGCAATATTAATTTTCTCAAACATATATAATCAATTGAATCAATTTCAGAGTTATTCTCACTGTTCATTAAAGATATATGCACATAAATCAATTCAACCATTTCATCAAGTAAATTCAATCATGTATGCATAAATTGTCAAATATGTCATACAAAAATCGGTTGTCCTAACCCCAACCACTAGCGCTCCAAAATTGAGAGTTCCTTTCAACTCCCTCCACCATCACTCCAATTTGTGGACTTAATACCGCATTCGAATTCGGTAATTGTAGATAAAAGCTATCGGTAACTGCGGAAACACAATCATCTCGTGGATAAGAGCTATCAGGGGGACTGTGGGAGCACAGTAAAAATGTCACAGTTAGGATCTGCTGTAACTATGGGTACACAACGAGACTGTCGTAGCTGGAATCTTCTATAACTGTGAGTACACAGTGAACGATTAAATGCAGATAAATTTTCGGTACCTTTTCCAATCATATCAACCCAACCCATGCGAATGCATTACAATTAATTAAAATGCATTCAAACATTATAATATTCAATATTCTATCTCTTTGCAAATCAATAGCATTCATGGATCAATTAAGCATTCAATATGTCAACCATTGAGGGCATATGAATCATTCAATAGGGTATTTATACAAATAATACGTAAAGTTATTCACGATTTAATCAATTAACCAAGATTAATTCAATTAATAAATTCAATCATCCATATATCTCATTGTTTTACTCCTAACCCATGACCTACTTGTATAATCTAGTTCTCTAACTATCATTAAAAACCTAATTAGGGACTGATTTGAATACAATAATAAAAGTTAAGCAAAAACTGTAATTTTTAAGTTTCAAGGGCCACATGGTCGAGTGATCGGACCGTGTTTGAAACCCCCAGCCATGTGTGAAGCGAAGATTTGAGGGACTACAAAGGAACATGACCGTGTGTGAGACCATGTGATCTACACGGGTTGGCCACTCGCCCGTGTGGTAGGCCGTGTGTGACTGGGCTGTTTCAACTTTTGACTCAATTTTTCATAAAAGATCAGACACCTAACTTTCGGGTCCCGTACGATGGTCCTCACGTCCAAGTATGATTCGAATTACCTACACGAGTCTTTCTATTGACAAAATGCAAGAATTAATGACAGATTTCAAGATTTAAGGGGTTTCCACAAGATCATAAAAGATCCGTAATGGATGAAAGTTCTAACGAAAATAATGATTTTCCAAAATTGATGAGATCTATCTACTGTTAAATGAGAAAAACTTACCAATCTTGATAGAAATTTAGAAATTGATGGCGCGAAATTCAACGATTAATGATAAACGATTTGATTTGGACTTGATTGCAAAGTTAAGATTAAAGAACTAAATTTTCAACAAGAACTTTGAGAGAATTTTGTAAAAAAGGGTTTGTAGAGAAAATTGAGAAGAAATATGGAGAATGGGGGTTTCAATTTGGGTTAGAATCAAATAGGAAATCCTAATTGTGCTAGGAAGTGATTTATTAGTTGGACTTTGGAAAAAATAAGGGTTGTTTGACAATTAACCCTTTTTGGCTGAAATCAAGGAAAAAATAAAGAAAATGAAGCAAAACCAATGTAACTTAAACCTAGATCAAGTGAATGGGAAGGAAAAAGCTTAGCCAATGGGCTAGTGCCATTCTATGACCATATTTTACCACAATTAATACATAAGTTACTTTAATATTAATTCCTTATATATAGAAAAGTAAAAGGGAAAAGTGAAAATGTGAGATTATTTTACCACAATTAATACATAAGTTACTTTAATATTAATTCCTTATATATAGAAAAGTAAAAAGGGAAAAGTGAAAATGTGAGATTTGAACCTTGGTTCTCAATAAATTTTACTAAACACTTAACCATTAATGCTAGAGTTTATGTAAATTTAAAATTCTAACCTCTTAATTTTTGAGTGTTACATTTGTAAAAATATTTTTTTTTATTTCCACATTAGCATACTACCACATGGAAGCTGGTGGCTTTCGTTAGCCATGTCAGCACACTTAACGGTCAACTAACGGTTCCCATTAACGGAATGAGCCAATTGATGTTTTTTTTTGGACCACTGAGGGATCAATCGAATGCAATTTTTCATAAGGGTTCAATTGATTTTTTTATTTATTTTAGGGTTTTTTTACCCTTTAGCTATTGTAATAATATAGGTGATTAATTTCCAATTTTGATTCTTATATTACGCTCAAATTTAAAACTTAATTTCTATACTTTAATTCTTTATATAATTTGATTCATCAACTTTACAATATCTTAGTGAGTCTAAATACTTGATTTTTTAAAATCCTAACATGAATTTTTTTCAATCCTATTATAACAAAAAATTATTTTATCATGATGAGTTATAATGGATGTTTTTAAGAAAAAATTCACAACAATATTTTAATTGGGGTAATTAGAAGTTATAATCATTAGAACTAATTAATATAATTATAATGATAGATAGATCAAATTTTACCAAATAAAAGTGTGGAAACTAATATCAACTTTTTATGAATTACAACAACAGGTAAAGTCCGAATAACAAACACAACACACTTTGAACATGACAAAATGATCAAAATCATAATAGAACTAGAATCTTTACAAAACCCAAATTATATCAAATAAAAATATAAAAAACTCAAATTAAGCATTATAAAAAGATCATAAAGACAATATATACTTAATTTATAATCAATATTATAATTAAAATGAAAATTTTGATTTCATCGGTCTTTATTTTCACAAATTCGTATGTAATAGGTTTGATTATTAGATTTATTATATTAGATCGATTCATGCTACAAATCAATTTGAACTAAACAATATTCATTATTTAAATTCACTTTATATTGGTGGTTAAGCTTCTAAATGCCTCTGGTCCTGTATTTGAGTTTGTGCGTTTAGGATGTATTTTTATGTCATTCAGTAAAATTGGTTTCTTTACTTAATTAAATTGTTTTTTTTCTATTTCCCTCTTTTCTTTTCTTTTCTTTTTTACATTTTTTTTCCTTCTTCTTCCTGCATTTTTCTTTTTGTCATACTTTTCTTCTTTATCGACTGCTCATTTATCTCTTATCGCTATTGTTATTCTATCGGGCGAATTGCGTATTTCATTGTTTCGACTGAAAAGTTAACCTCGTAAGTTCATTGGTGAAATTCAATTAATGTTCATTTTTGTTTTTTAAATTGTCAAAATTGGTTTCTAGTTGTTAAAAATAGAATGTCAGTAATGACAATATATCACAAAAAAAAATAAAGAACACACAGATTTTACGTGGAAACCCTTTCGGGAAAAAAACCACGGGCAAAGGAGAAGAAAATTCACTATGTCGAATTTGAATTATTACAAGAGGAGTAGACTATGTCTATTTATAGGCCTGTAAAACCATATTCTAAAAGGAGTGTAGTAAGATTGAAACACCTTATTCTAATCAATATCAAATAGATAGAGTTCAATAAGGTTTAAAAAACCTTATTCTAAAAATAAAATAAAAGAAGTATAATTCTATAGGGATTTTACTTTTATTTTATTTTACCACTATATTTGATTTAAATAAGGATTCGGGTCACTTAATTCTAACACTGGTTAATTTGTTCAATTTCTTGGTCTGAATGTTCAGTTGACTTCCTTTTTAGGCAAAGATCGAAAGGGTAACATTCCTTTAACGAATTAGGTCTGTGTATTGTTGTTTCATACGGGAGTTAGTGTTCGATTCTCGAGTTGGGGTTTTACGTCGAAGTTTTTGATGTATTTCAATTTTTTATGTGAATTTAGTGTTGTGATGGTGAATGAATCATTTGATTGGGCAATTGGTTGTTGTTTTTAGGTTCCGAGATCGTCTGTGTTGCTCCTACATCGAATCCGTATCAGGTTTGTAATAAAAACCCAGAAATTTTACAAATGGAGGAAGCCAAAATCCATGGCTGTCAACACCACACGGCCGTGTGGTAGGACGTGCTAAAGACTGTTTTGGAATTAGAGTCACATGGGTCAGGGACGGGCGTGTGTCTAGGCCGTGTGAGAGACTTTTTGAGTCTTGGGTCACACGGGCATCTGCTTAGCTGTGTGCTAGACCGTGCAACTCACTATTTTGAGTCACATGGTCATATGCTAGGCTGTGTGATAAGCCGTGTGTGACACTAGGATAGGCCACACTGGCCAGCCATCTAGGCCGTGTGAATGCACACGGGCCTCTGGGTCAAAAATTGAGGTTTTTCCCTAAAGTCGTAAACTTAGTTCTAATTGAACGTAGGCCTACCATAGGGTCCGTATGATCTGAATTAGACATTATAATTTGATATATGATGATCTAGTGATGAATAATATGTTATCTGCACTTATATTCGATGTGATATCTGTTAATTGAGTATTATCTGCTTAATTTGAATATGATCTGAATCTAGATAACTGTATATGCATTTATGACATCTGACAATTTTTTATCTGCATTAGGTTGGGATTTGTGATAAAGGAGGAAGTGTGGGTAGTTTAATTATCTATCGATTTTGGTGGCTAAGCCACATATAAATCTGATTCTGGCGAACTATCGCACTCTGGTCTAATAGCTAGTCTGCAGATACTCTAAAACGTGACATATAGTCACCATGTGGTATGTAGAGATGGATGGGTACTTGATACCTTATTTGGTATGTAGGGAGGTGTAATAGTCCATTTTTCTGAAATATTAGAATAGTGGATTCGAGGTCACAAATCTAACGAATAGGTTTGTAAATATTATTATTTAATATTTACGAGTTAAATATGGTATTAAAATAAATTTTGAATTGATAATTTATGCTATTCAAATGAACAAGTAGGTTCAAGTGGTAAAACTCTAAAGTTAAGTGGTTTTAGAAAATGAGGTATCGGGACCTCATTTCTATAAACCAAGTCGTAAATATTTTTATAAATATTTACAGAGTTTTATTAGGTTGTATTAAAATTTCGTTAAGAAATTTTAATGTTTTGATAGTTAATTAATAAAAAGGACTAAATCGTAAAGGATGTAAAATTTGATCACTATTAGATTTGAGTGATTAACTAGCTTATTGAATAAAGATAAATATACTTAAATGGTAAATAAGCCATTTGAGGAATTAGAGGACAAATATGGACATGGATTTGGTGTTTTATTTAATTATTAACCAAGGTTAAAATGATAATTTGATAAATTAAGTAAAATAAAATTTTCTATCATGTTTTCTAATTCTTTATTTCTTCAAATTTGGGGAGAAGAAAGCCATTGTTAAAGGCTTTGAAGCTTCTTCCAAGCTTCAATGTATGCATGTAAGTCCGTTTTGAACCTATTTCTCATAATTTTTATGTTTTTGAAATCGTTACAATTAGGTCCAGCTAGCTCGTACCTTCATTTTTAAAACTATTAAAGATTTTGAATGTTGTCATTGATGAATATTTGCTATTTTAGATGTTAATTTATGAATTTAAAGTATTATTTGTTATTTATAAGTATTTTATTAGGTGATTTTTGATAAAATTATCAATTAGGGACTAAATTGTTGAAATAGTAATAGTTCAAGGACTTGATGTGAAATTGTTGCAAAAATAGACTGAAATCGAAGCTATTAACATTTGGTTGGTATGACTTTTCAATAAAATTGGTTTATTTGCATGATTAGGACATAATGACTAAATTGAATAAAATGAAAAGTTGAGGGCAATTTTATAAAATATCAAAAGAACTAAATTGCATAAAATGAAGTGATTTTGCTGTCTAAATTAATGAATTTAATGAAATTATTAATTTAGATAAAAAAGAGTAGAAAATCGAGAAGGGAAAACTACCAAATAGCCTCTATACTTTGACATTTTTGTAATTTAGCCAGGTAAGTTCGTATTAACTAAAATCACTTAAATTTTGATTAAATTGAATGTTTAATGTGTTTTTCTAATGTAAATGAATCAATATATATATGATTACGTCCACATTATGACAAATTGATCGTTATCGAGTCCCGTTTGGACCTTAGGAATCCGTAGGATACAAATGACATGTCATTAGGGTTTTCATGTTTCGGGTGCTGGTATTAAATGTCCTATCGATGGCTGAGGTCCTGCATTTGTTTCGGATACTCCACAGCTCGTGTGAGCAGCATCGTATAGCTTTCATTTCGACCTACAGCTCGTGTGAGCAGGCCTATTTCACAGCTCGTGTGAGCAATGATGTAAAGGAAAGATTACGGTTATATGTTTGCACACTTTGTATGAGCTATCCCGCGTATCCAATGATATTCTAAATGGTTCACCGGGCATGAAAAGGAAAGGAACAGTAAGTGTTCAAATGACTTATGTCATGAATCTATGAAAAGAAATGAAAAGGAAATGTTCATTAAAAGTATGTCTATGTTCATGAAATTGATACTTTTAAGTGATGTTGTTCATGTATAATGAATTATCCTATGTTAATTCAAGTGAATTATGACTTGATGTACTAACATGTGTTGTGGATGGTACTTAAGATTGTACCAAGCTTAAGGTTGGGTTATATCATCCTTATTCTTAATGATATACATTGAAATGGTAAGTGTCCAGATGGAAATATGCTTATGTTCAGAAAAAGTGGTATGAATCAAAAGATGTATTTTCTTATAAAATGGTTTATCATGTGGTTGATCACAAAGAGTTATGTATAAATGCACTAACTTGTGTATTGATGTCGATATTAGGCTTGTGTCAAGCTTGTGTAATTGGTGATGTTTATTCTTATATCTCGTATTATGCAAATGAAACGGGTAAGAAAAGGTAATGAAATGGTAAGTTCATAAATGAGAAGTAATATGAAGATAAAAGGATTCATGAATTGAATAACGTACTTATATGTGAGAAATTTACTTATGCTATGGGTGAATTAACCTATGTCATGAATAAATACACTAATTCATGAATTGATAATGTTATTTAAGCTTATGCTAAGTAAATGGAAGGAAAGTAAGTAAATGGAATAATTCATAGTCTTATGAAATGGCTAATGGTTGTGTAATATGTATTAAAAATCCTATTATGTTAGGAATGAAAAATATATGTGATGCTAATGGACTTACTCATTTGTAAGTTAAAGGTTATATGGTTTGATAATCTTGTGGTGTTGGTATAGGTTTATAATTACCCTATAAAGGTCATCACTAAAATGAAATGTTATGTTTAAAGTTTATACAATCTTACTAAGCATTCATTGCTTACATAGTTATTTTCTTTTACTTTACAATTTATCAGAAGCTCGATTGGTTTGGAAGCTCGTCAGAGACATATCACACTATCCAGTGAATATATATTGGTAGATTTTAATGTTTT
Organism: Gossypium raimondii; assembly: GCF_025698545.1. Classification (NCBI taxonomy): domain Eukaryota; kingdom Viridiplantae; phylum Streptophyta; class Magnoliopsida; order Malvales; family Malvaceae; genus Gossypium; species Gossypium raimondii. The sequence goes on along the minus strand of NC_068571.1, from coordinate 6,443,720 downwards.
GATCAAGGTTATAATGGCATGTATAGGTGGACTTGTGTTTAATGATCTAGTTGTTATGTTTGGCATGTATATATGGTATTATGGTTGGTGTGCTTTTGGCACTTTGATGCCTTGGTGGTTGGTGTTATTATGGCTAAGTTGATGTATGTTGGAATGACCAATTTGGTATGTGATGGTATTTTTATAATGTGTCCAAGTTAGGTTATGCTTTAAGATGGTTATGAGCTATATGTATTGGTATGAATATGGTCAATTATGCTTGTGATTGGGTATATTTGATTGTTTGTGTTTGAGGTGCCTATATGACATACTGGTTGGATGGTTAAATGCCCTGTTGAATTGGTATTATTATGTATGATTTGGGTATGTTTTAAGGTCTTGGTTATATATGTGCAAGTTGCTTGTAGGCTCATGGTTGAATGGGTGAAAGAAATGGCTTGATTTTGACCATTTTCTTGTCCACGCGGCCTAAGACATGAGTGTGTGTCTCAGCCGTATGTGACACACGGCCATGCGACACGGTCGTGTGTCCCCTATAGGTTTTAAAGGTTGCAAGTCAGGTAGTTACACGACCTAGCACACGGCATGTGAGGTCATTTCGAGAGTTACATAGCCTAGCACATGGACGTGTGGCTTGTCGTGTGACCTAAGTCAGTGAGTTACACGGGCACGGACACGATCGTGTGTCCCTATTTTGAATGTTACACGATCGTGTTTCCCTATTTCGAATGTTATACGGCTTGAGACACGGGCGTGTGTCTCAACTGTGTGACTCACACGGCTGTGTGACGACCCCTATAGCCCAATTTTTCTAACTTTTTCCTCAATGTTCCAATTATTTTTGAATTAGTCCCAAATCATTTCTAAAGTGTTTTTAAGGCCTCGAGAGAGCTCGATTAAGGGACAATATGCATGTGTATGATTGGATTATGCTATGATTATTGTAATGTTTGGAAATGAATGTTTTTATGTTACGGTTTTACGGTAAGGCTCTATAACCCTATTCTGGTGATGAATACGGGTTAGGGGTGTTACAGGAGGATAGAGATGGCGTGTAGCAGATGAGGGTAGGAATTTTGCATTTGTATCTAATATGATCCACAACTATATCTGATATATTTTGTTTTTGTTTTTGTGTCCAATGTTAAGAACTATCTGTATAATAAGAACTGGCAGACTTGCCTGGTATCTTCTGCTTAATTGAATACATAAGTTACACACAGAGTTTGTAAACTCAATACGTTTTTTATTGAGTTTCAGGTAACCTACAGGCTTAGGCAGATCAACATATCCGGGAGCTCGGTCATTTTGCTTAATTATTTTATTATGTTATTTGGATTTATACAGTTACAAGTTTCTAGGTTTGTTGTTTTAAAAGATTGGATTTTACGGTTTGCTTATAATTGTTTAAATGTTTCTAGATTGTTTGAATTCTTGATTAGTAAAAGTTGAATTTTTTAGAAGTAGTTTAATGTAACTCTCCAAATTTAGCCATAATGTCTACGTCGGATTTAGGGTGTTGCAGTGAAAACTTTATTATTAATGGAAAAATAATATTTAAAACTTAATTTAAAAATGAGAATCACTTTAAATATAATTCAAAAACTAATCCAAAACTCATAATTTTCAATGTTGCTTCCCTACTTTCTTCCCTTTCCTATATTTATGTATGGATAATCTTATTTATTGTTTTTAAATATATCTATAATCATTAATTATAAAAAAAGTTTCTATAATTAATAAATGAATATTACATATGTGAAAAATGATGATAAATGTAATAAAACGCTTAAAATACGAAATGAATAGATTGATACTTATGTATTGGAGTGTGAAACACGCAAATAGCAAAGGCTGTTGTCGTCGTCCCATTTTCTATTGTGGTATAGGATCTAATTGACTAAGGGCTAGTTTGGATGGGCGGTGTGTTTACCTCCGGTGAGGTTAAAAACAGCGGTGGCGGTGAGATTAGTTACTGTAGCGGTGAGATTGGGTACTGTAGTGGTGAGATTAGAAACAATGGTGGAGTGTGTGTTTGGATTCAAACGCAATTTGTATGGTGAGGTGAGAATGAAAATGACTATTAAGGACATCGATTAGAATTGATATATAATAGAAGTTATTTAAATTATTTTACTTTTTAAAATTATTAAAATATGCAAATTCATTTAATAAAATATTAAAATGTATCTTCCAATATTTTAATGAATTATATAATTAATTTAAATTATTTATTAGATAAAATGATAATTATTTTAATTTTTTATAGTTATAATTAAATATTTTTATAACAATGATAAATATTATTTTCACAAATAATAACATTATACTTGGATCAAATTTTGAAGTATCTAAACGGATGATTTTAATAAAAAAATATAGTAACATAAGACATAACAAGTTTCATTATTACTAGAAATTAGGTTATGATACAAAATGTGTTTACAAATATTGATTCATTAAACTAGTTGCAATGGTTTCCTTAACATTGTGATTTCAAGTTCACTTTCTCTCGTTAGAAGAACTCGATTCACCTCATCAAACGGCTTGAAGAGACCGACATGTCCGTATATTCTCAAATTCTCGAAAATCCTCATCATTTGACCAAGCATGTCTTCGAATGTAATTATGCAAAACCATTGTTGCAATAACTATTAAAACTTGCTTGTCGAATGAATAACTTGGAATATCTCTTAATATTGGCCATTTTTTTTCCACACTCCAAATGTTCGTTCAATCACAGAGCGAACGAAGAATGGGCATGATTAAAGATTTCTTTTTTTCCAGATACTTGATGATTACCTCGACGAAAATCGTAAATGATATTGTTCCCCTATATGGACCTAGAAAACCTGCCATTTGTGGATATCCGGAATCCACAAGATAATATTTTCCTGCAAAAAAAGTAAAACATAATATCAAGTTTAAAAATAAATTAAAAATTTTAATATTTTTTTATGTAAAAAGTAATTAAAAAATTAAAGTTCAACCTGGTGGAGGGTGTGGAAACTTCAACTCTTGCTTTCTAAGTGCTTGCAAAAAAATTCTACTATCATGTCTTATTCCTTCCCAACCAGGAAATGTAAAAATAAAGCACATGTTGAAGTCACAAGCTGCCATAATATTTTGAGTTGGTTCACCTTTCCGTCCGATACAAGGTATTTGAGAAGAAGGCGAAATGCATGCTTTTATGTGTGTTCCATCTATAGCCCCAATACAATCCTTTAAAATAAATACAAGTAATGAGATAAAAGTTAGAAATAATTTATGTTTTAAAAATATAAAGATTGTGTAAATTTTACCTTAAAGTGAGGCCAATATCTTGTATCATGTTGAATATGGTTCGGTACTTCCTCGAATTGACCTTCAATGGGTTTAATCGTGTCTATTCCCATTTGAGCAAATATATGCAACATATCAAGAAAATTGACTATCAGCTTCCCAGATCGTTGAAATCGCTCTGTTGCATTTGAATTTGATTCCTATTTCCAAGAATGTACAATGATAATGCTAACTTCTCCATCGCCGATACTTTCCCATTCTTTAAGCCATAATTTGTTTGCAAATCATGCAACAATGTGAAATATATTTTTGGCATCCTAAAACTAATCATGCAACGATCATCGTGCCCATTTAATACTTCGTCCACCCATATTTGACCAGTATAATTTGAATCCATACGCGGTTGCATAGTGAAATAAGTTTCATGGTGTACCAATACACTGCTTAACACATATTCTTCCTCTTTATGATAATTGTTGTACTCAACTTGGGTAACAATTGTGGCTATTCTTCGTTGAGCTTCTTCACTTAATTTAGAGGTATCATAATTCATATCAAAACTATTATACATATTGTTAAATTCATCCATAACCTGAAAAAGTAATCAAATGAAAATAAATTAATATTTCGTGACATTCTATAGAACACAGAAACTTGATTAAAAGCATAGCATAAAAATACCAAACATAAAAAGTATTATACATTAGTTTTACATATAAAAAAGTAGTATAGTTATATTACAATAATAATTCTAAGGAGCTTATGGTGGAGGTGGTTGATGGTAAGGTTGGAAGGGAAACGAGGATGTTGCTACCAAGGACGAAAATGATGCAATTGGATTTTGTTCAGCATACTCGGTCGAAGCCACCAAACCCTATCATCGGATCTAAGTTCAAAACACTTTTCGCTTCACCCAGTATTTGGAACATTTTGGTGGCAAAATAGTACAGTTCATCTTTTTTGAATTTCATCTCCCAAAGCACGCAAAGCATCCATTGCATTTGAAATAGTATACCGAGAGTGTGGAAAATAATTTCATTCACCGACTTCCTTGGACTAGACATGCTCTCACACAATTTCTCAACTGGTAGTTAATGTATTTCTTGATGATTTTCTACTTGAACTTGATTTTTTCCTTTACCATGTACAACCCCAAGTGTTTGCTTTCTTCGATCAGGGATTTCATGAAAAGGGTTTGATGGTACCTCATCAGGAGGAATACCTTCATTCTCGTTACAATGTTCATCTGAATCACCAAATCCCTCATTAGGTGCATCATCTCCTATAGGAACCCCACTTGGAAGAACACTGCACGAAGGTGCCCATGCGTTCTCTCCAAAGGGCTACAATGCCACCAAACATTTGCCACATTAACTCATTCAATCGTGGTTCAATTCCTTTCTTCTTAAATCCTTTAAAATCAGGATTTTCCTACATAACATGTTAAATTTAAATGTTATACTAAGATTTTTATAATTGTAAATTATTAATTTCAATAAACTTTATGCATTAAAATAATGATAAAGTTAACACTAACCTGTATTTTTGCAGCCCACCATTCTTTCGTAGCATCGACTATCTTTTTAGATGGACACCATCCAATACCTGTAGATTCCTTAAGCAACTCCCTCCATAACCTCAATTCCTTTTTTAATGTATCCCGCTTATTTTTCAATTGAGGTTTTCCATAATTTTTTTGTGTTTTTGCTTGAAAAAAAGCAATGATATTTTCCCATCCTTTTGAGTTTAGATGAGTTGTCGGTCTATTACCAGCATTGACTTCATTCACACAAAGTTCACAAAATATCAACGTCAGCTCATCATCCCAAACAGCTTTTGTTGCTAAGCTACTATCTCCGTCCACAAAATTTCGTGTCTTTACCATCTATTGTCATTGATATAATTCAGTCAATGTGCTAGCATTCACCAAGAAGCATAGAGAACATATATAGTCTATAAGTTATTTTAGACATCTCCCAATGCTAATCTTTATCTAACCACACCCAAAAAAAACTGGCACCTTAATTGAAGCTTCAACTTAATGGAAAAAGGGAAAATGAATGCAACAAAAATATAATTTTCAAGTCTCATATTTACTCCATTTCTGATTCTCTTGGACACAAGACATATTTATATAGATATCAGACTTAAGTCTCTAGGGCAAACTAATAAAATTAAAGAAAAAATCTACAAGAACCAATGGTTCACGTTTATTGCTTAAAAATCTATCTACAATACAATTTCTTCATGTTTTTGTCAAATAAAATTAACAAATGCTAATTTTTTTCATCTATTTTAGAATGATTTGACAAAAACTATAAATTAAAATACTCAAATAAATTTTCTTCTAAAGTTGGAGGACTAAAAAGGTTATTATGCCGAAAAAGAATAATAATAAAACAGATAAAATGTTTATGTTCAAAGAAGCATAAAATTAATACGTGTAATTCACAAGAATTTGACTCGACGGAGCCACCGATGGGAGAAAAAAAAGAAAGAAAAGCTCTTTCGTTCTTTGTAATATTGGCGTAGGCAAAATAAATCCATTAGGCTTCAAAGATTGAAACTAACCGATTATGGCTTCCTTGGAGATTATGTAGTTCAGTTCGCTTCTTTCTTTGTTTAATTCTCTCTCTTTTTTTCTGATACTTTTTTTCTAATTATTTGAAATTCAATGTGATTTTAATATAGGAGCAAGGCAGTTTTTCATTTATTCTTCTTTTTCTGTTATATTTTTGTGAATAATATTTGGTGAAATGTTTTGATCTCTGTTGTAATTTGTTAGATTTAATCATATTCATTTTTATGTAAATTTTTTTGGATTAATTAATGGAGTTTTTTATAAAAAGATATGTAGGCACGGATCTTTCCTAGCTTTTCTAAAAAAAGTATGAGGCATTGGTTATATTCAATTCCTCATATGTTGATAAATTGGTGGATTGTTATATTGAAATTGTATCAAATCCAGTGGTTCTATGTTCTACCTTCACGCTACTGAGTTTGCAGCAAATTTTTTGTTTGGTATCCTCAGTGGATGCTCTAACTGCTGAAAATTCGGAGTGGGAATGGTGTTTATGCTTTCAGTGGCTTCATGTGTGTCTTGTATGGGTTTGATTGTGTCTGATTCAAGTCTTATTTGTTCTATTGAATGCTTTATACTGACATTCATGTGTGTCATATATGGTTATCTTATATTATGATATTGCATGTGGTGATGTGGTTCCAGTGCAGTTAAAGCACACTAGTTCTTAACAGAGGAAAGCTGGGATACTTCTAAATAGATTTTTGATACCAACATGCTTGAAGCGTCGAAGGTATTGACATAAGTATTCATTTATTCTCTTGACATTGGATATCAAAATATTATTGGGCACATTTGTGAGAGAAGGAATATGCATTTCCTCTAATATTAACTTGCAGTTACTCTTGTTGCACTATCCTATCTCCTGTTCTTGTGGTATTTATGCTGGTTATGAATATAACTTAAATGATTTTAGTCTAAAATTTGCATGTTCATCAGCTTTTTTGGGAGTTAATCAGACTCATGAAACTTTGGGCCAATGGTGTGTTGTGTTCATGTCATTCGGGGTGAAAGAGATGGATTTAGGGGAAGATGTTGATGCTGTTGATGGTGGTTTGTAGTATGTGAGAAGAGCAATAACTAGTTTTCATTCAATTGTGGTATGTTTTATCCTTAAATAAGTCACTGTGCCTGGCATTTAAGTTTCCTGCTTTACATCATTGACAGGAATGGATCGAGGCATATGGGGGCAATTCACTCCTCAAAACAATTTATAAGGCTCTAGATTAGGTGAGTGTAAGTTCGAAATGACTAAATGCAAGTCTCAGCAGCTGGTAATTTTAAATACCCGGTTATGCAGGTTGTGAAACTCTCAGAGTGCGAAATTATAGTTATAATCCAGACTCTGATGCAGATCCCTTTCTGGAGAAATGATCAATGTAAGTGTGTATTATATTAATACTTTAGTGAGTAGTCATGGGCCATAATTGTTCAAGAATCGTTGTGGAGTTATATTTTCAGATGGTTATTCAGTTTCTTCTTCTACAATAGGAAACTAAAGCGTGTAGTGAGTTTAAGCTTTTGCTGCTTAAGGTGGGTCTAATTGTGTTCTGTGATATTTATAGTTATGTACAAGCTTCCATTATTATTTTTATGCCTCATTACCATATATTGTCTCTTGCAGTAACTTAGTGGTTGATCGTTTTGCTGCTGACTACTTGTCTTGCGAGGAAGATGGTGAAATATTTGATAACATGGATATATGATCACTTACATACTGCTTGTACAATGTGTCAATACCTTTTGACATCAGCCTGCACTTAGTTATGTTCTGTAGCATATTTTCTACTTTGCTGTGTATATGTCGTTTATTTTACCTAGACTCAGATTTGTTCTACTTAGATATGTTGTCTTTTAAGTGTTTTCTTACCCAGATCCATTCTTTCTAATAAAATCTCAAATTCTATTTCCTGTTTTATTTAAATGGGTTCAGTCTTTATGTTATCCATTTCTCCTACTTTTGAATTGATACTTCTTTTCAGAAAAGGAAGAAAAAATCCTTGCTTCTGTTTGTTATATATAAAATCTCAATTCTGGAAGTAGTTGTGAAATTTGTTTGTTAAAGGTCGTAGATAATATTCTACCTGCCTGTGGGGAAAGATGACAAATATTCTCCACAAATTACAAACAGTTATCTTTCCATAGGATTTAAGCAGTTTGGCTAGAAAGAAAAAAATAAATTCGCGTTTGAAATTATCTAATAGTGCTACCGGGTGGATACTTGTACACTAATCTCTGACAAGTATTTAGGAGTATTGGAATTTGAAAATTGTAGAGACTAGTTCAGCATCAGCCAACACAGTACCCAACATTGGAAGAACTAAGCATAGGAATGATCAAATTCAAGGCCTTTGATTTGGGTTGTCATCAGATTGCTCGTAGGGTCTGGAAGGACTATTATGCCAAGGTATTTGCATTTATGTATGTGTGTATATATATTTTTTCAATAAGAAACCAACTAAAAAATTCAAGTATTAATCAATTGTTATCACCAGTTTAATAAGAAACATGTTAATGGATGGTTGGATGGTGAAAAGACTCAAAAGATAGCAAAATTTTGCCCATATACATATTTGCTTGGTTATATGCCCACATTTTTGCTGTAATTTTGTGATGAGAGAATTTTGTTATATTTTACAAAGCATAGGTCATCTTTTAACAGGTATGGATGAATTTGGTAACCTACCTATGTGATTGAAATCGTTTTGGGATAGTTTTAGCATTTTTTTATATTTTGATATATTTTAGAAATTATTAATAACCATTAATAATTTTATTTTTAATAACTTTCATAGCTTTTTTATTAAATTTTATTTTTTAATGATAATATTCCAAAATGAATTTGTATATATAGTTGTTTAGTCATTTGTTCAAGTTAATTATGAATGTGCAAATTTTATTTTTTTAATGATAATATCTTCTTGCACCTAGTAGGTTGGATTGATGCTAAGAGGAATGGGATAAAATTCCTTTTATTAGGTGATGCAGGCCATGACTGTTTGATTTCTTTCTTCCCCAAAGTACCAAAAATTCCCTTCGATAAAAGAAGGAATTATAAGATCATATATGCTTGTGATATATGGTATATGGTATATGGTACTAACCCCCTCACGATGAACTTGTGTTAGGCATGAAGTCATATAGCAAACCTGCTAAACTTGTTCATATTACTACAAGCTTTTGTTGTTTCGTTTGTTTAGTTGTACTTTGTTTTGTTTTTGATAGTTTTAATTTTTGAGGGTTTGAGACATGAATACAGCATTGCTGGAGACATGAATATGGATGGTATTATTACTGATTTGTTTTTTTTTATTTTATTAGGTCTCTTTCATTAGATAATAATGTTTTAATTATGTTGATTTATATAGGTTAGAAGGGAGAAAATTAGTGAAAGAATGAAGTATCTGCAAGATTTAGTACCAGGATGTAACAAAATCACAGACAAAGCTGGTATGCTGAATGAAATCATCAATTATGTTCAATCTCTTCAACGACAAGTAGAGGTAAAAAAATAATGGAGAAAGAACATATGGATTTGTGTTTAAAGGAAAAACATAAACTACTTTCATACAATTCAAACACATATATAGAGTAGAAAAAGAAGGGTTTTCACTTACCAGATCAAAGTTGAGAACAAGATTGATAGGATGAGTAGAAAAATATAGCTTCTTTGAGAGTCTGCTCTGCTGTTACGGTGGAGTTTTGTTACTGTCAATTGAAGAGCAGGGTTTTTTGCATTTTGGGAATGAAATTAACTTAATTTTTAAGGATAAAATGGTAAAATAATAAATAAAAGTAAGGCTATTTTTGTCTGTTATAATGTCAACTGCTCAGTTTAGCCTCCACTGCTGCTATTTGCTCCAGCTGAAAATCAGCTGATCAGTGTGGTTGAAAAGAAACCTCACTGCACTGACACCCTCAACCAAACAACACAGCAATGAGTTTGGCACCATCTTTTCCTTCAAAACGTGCCTCACTGCCTCAATCCAAAGGAGCCCTAAGTCTTCAAAAATTCAAAATATCTACCGTCAATTTACGTTGATAGATACTAATATTCCTTTGTGAATGAGTGGAAATTACTTCCAACTTCGGATACTGGAACAACATGCTCTAATATTTTTAAAGTTTCAACACAACTTCTTAGTTTTCCGTTTAAGATTATATAACGGTAGAAAATCAGTATTCTTACTAAACCTAACATTATAGCCTTATTTAATGTATCTATAATCATTATTTGTAAAACAATCTTTCTATAATTAATAAATAGGTATTGCTTCTGTAAATAGTAAATAGCAAAAGTCATTGTGATCGTCCCATTTTCTATTGTCTTATAAGTAGAAAAAGCAATCAGAATCTAATTCACCAAACCTTCAATTATATAGGACAATTAGTAGAAGTTAATTAATTTAACCTACTAGCTACTCAATTTATGTGCATAGATTTTAATATTCCTTTGTGAATGAGTGAAATTTACATATATTTGGACTAACAGTAAGGAGAATTAATGGTGGTCTCATCGCTCCAGTGCTTTGGTTGCTGACAGGCAGCCATAAGCCAGGTTCTTCTTCTCCAAGAACTGATCCATGGCCGTGCCTAAACGCTCCAGTTTGTAGGTCATAAGGGGTAGCCTTTGCCATCTTCTTCGTTTTCTTCCTCCACTTTCAGTCTTACTTCAAACTTCATAATCCATGATTCAGGAATAACCCACTCAAATAGTTATCTTTTTTATCTATATTACAAGGAACGCCATGAAATTTTCTTATTTTCCACGAATAGTAACTTTTTTTTTTTAGTAGTCTAAAGGCTCAAGAAACTCCTTTCAATTTAAAATTAAAAAATTTCTTATAAAAATAATAATAATAATTAAAATGTGCATATAAAATAAATCTGAACAAATGGTTGTTTAAATTTATTTTGAATGAGTATAAAATTAATAATTTTTTTTATTTGGTGAATTGCAATAAGAAGGTAAAGCCTTAACAGTAACGTAAATAGTGCAACTCGAACCCAAACCATACCTGGGACGATAAACACCCTAACTATCAAACCAACATACAGAAATAACAATATATATTACTATATAAATTCTAAAGTTCGTGAAATTATTATTATTTTTACATGTATTCTTTTATTGTTCTTAATTTTTGGTATTGTATTTTATATATTACTTTAATTATTTTTCTCATGTTTTATCATTTCATATAACCATATGGTTTAAAACGTTACTAAATTATAATTCACCAAAACAAATTAAATTATTTCATTAAACAAATTTTTATTTACAATAATAATGATTAAGTTTTACTAAAAAACTTATAATTAAGTTAATTTTTCAGTAAAATAGTTAAATAAAAGAAAATTGTCTATATTCGCATCCTTTTCATTTTATTTTAATAATTAAACACTGGATAATGTTTTTCATTTCTCAATCAAATCTAAAAGAATCTTTTATTTTAGTTTTACAGATTTGAAATACATATATTTAGAATTTTAATATTTTAATTTTATCCCCATTCATTCTCTATATATATATATATATATATATTAATTATTTTTAAGAAAATAATTTCTTTTGTAAAATATTATTTTTATTTCCATGTTACCACACTGCTACGTAGAAGCTGGTGACTTTCATTAGCCATATCAACACAATTAATTAATCATCAACTAATACTTCCCATTAATAGAATAAGAAGATTAAAATGACAAAATCATAATAGAAGCACAATCTATACACAACACAAATTATATCAAATAAAAATATAAAGAACTCAAATTAAGCATTATAAAAAGATCAGAACTAGAGGTGATCATGGGTTGGGCTACCCGGCCCGGCACGACGGTCTGTCCGAAAAATGAGAAGGCTCGAGTAAAAATATAGGCTCAAAATATGAGTTTGAGCAAAAAATGAGGCCCGTTTAGAAAACGGGTCAGGCTCGAGCCAAAAAAAATTTACCGGAGGCCCGACCAGGCCCGAATTATATATTAAATATATTTTTTTAATTTTTAATCAAAAATATATTTTTTTATTTTTAATCAAATATATATATAATTTATATTTAATATGGGTCGGGCTGGGCCGGGCTAAACTTGGACAAATTTTTAGGCCCATATTTTGGGACGGGCTGGGCCCAGGCCTAGAAAACGAGCCTAAAATTTTATCTGGGTCCAGCCCGGCCCCTGATCACCTCTAATCAGAACCTTAATATGATCAAAGACCATATATACTTAATCTATAATAAATATTGTAATTAAAATCACATATTTGGTACCATCAATTTTTTTTCAGAAATTCATATATAATAATTTTGATTATTTGTTTTATTATATTATATCGCTACAAATCAATTCTAACTAAAGAATATTCATTATTTAAATTCCTTTGATTTTATTACAAATAATTAGTTACTAAACTCAATTTCTTCATTCAAAATAATAAATTGTAATATTTCTAAGAATCTAATTAATGAAGTGTTTTATTCTTAATTGGAATGCAACGAGAATTTTTATTTGACACGTGTTTAACACATTTTTGGTTTTTAAATATATAATAATGATCAAATTTTAATTTTGATCCTTATATTATGCTTAAACTTGAGATTCAATTTGAGTTTAAATTTTATATAACTTGATCTCTCAAATTTTATAATATCATTAGTTAGTCTAACTACTTTATTTTTACTAAAATGAAACATTTTTTCTTAAGAAGCACACTATTCTAACAAAAAATTTATTTTACTATGATGGGAATTAGTATGTTTTAAGGAAAAAAAATACCTTGCAATAGTTTCTTGATTCCTTGAGCTCTAACCGAATACACTTGATCCCAAAGTGAAGAAGTACCCTGAAGTGATCTTCATATCTTCAAAAGAAAATATAATATATGGGCTAAATGCTTTCAAATAAAGCAAACATCCTGTAAGGCTCCTGTAACTTCCTTCATCAACTCTTTCAAAATCACTTTGGCTTAAGAGTTTTTCACCTTGAGCAATGGAAGTCTCTGTTGACTCGCAATTTTCCATACAAAATATATTCAAGATCTTCAAAGCAAAGCTCTTTTGATTGATGAAGATACATTGATCTAACTGAAATACTTCTAGACTAAGAAAATAAATCATGTCTCCAAGGTTAGACATTTCAAGTTCATCTCACATCTGTTTCTTGAACTCGGTTAGCAGATATCCCCAACTTCCAATTACTAGTAGATCGTCAACATACAAGGACACTATCAGTGAGGTCTCTTTTCTTTCTTTCTTTCTTCACATACAAGGTGGATTCGCTAATGCTTCTTTCAAATTCTAAGCTTGCTAGGTGTTTGTCAACTATCTCATACGGGTGGTACAATCTCAGCCACCAGTCTTTCTTCATCCATTGGAGGTGTGTTTAGAGATTCAAATGCTAACTAGTTGTGTTGTTTCTTGATGGCTTTTGGCAAGGATTCTGTATTCAAAGTTGAAGCAAGGGCGATCTTAAAAAGTCTTTTTATCGCTTGGAAGAAGGGTTTTAAACAGTTAGGGGTTGAATGTGATAATGCATTATTGGTGGAGTTACTTTTAGCTAATGGGGGAGAAAATAGCAATTTGGTAGAGTTACAATTATTGCATCAAATTCTGAGATGGAGTTGGAGAGTAAGGATTCGTCATATTCCAATAATTCATAATGAAGTTGTCGATCATATGACTAAATGTTATACTTATGGAGTTTCAAGTTTGCAAGTATACGATGATCCCCAAATACAGTGAAAAGTTTATTGTTAGCTGATTTAACTCAATTGATGCCAGATTAAGATGTAACTGGTTGTTGTTTAGCTATATGCTGTTATTTTTCTACCAAAAAAATTATTACTTTGTTAATATCTAAATAAATATTATTATATTTATAAAAAAATGGTTTCATTTATTCATATGTAATTTAAAAAAAACAGAATTATCTATTTTTATAAAAGCATGATATTAGAAATTAAAAATGGAAACTAAATGTTTAAAGTTGCTTATTAATGATAACTTTATTATTAATAACAAAAAATTATATTTAAAACTTAATTTAAATGCCATGGCAATTCCAGGAAGATGTTGGTTAGAGTGCCAACAAGAATGCCATGACAATTCTAGGAAGATGACACAGCACTCAGTGCATGTCCCTATCAGCCAGCTATACTTGTACCAGATAAACCACCCTGAAAAATAGGAAGCAAAAGGTGTGTGCTGAGAGGGAGGGACCTACCCTATAAAGGAGGAAAGAGAAAAGAAAAGGGAGAGGGATTTTTAGAGAGAGAGGAATTGGAGAGCAATTTTCATCTCTACATCAAATTCTCGTGGAAAATTAAGAGAAAAGAGATGAGAGGGTAGCAACTTATAGAAGAGAAAAATCACAAATGCAAGGAAGGGGAAGAGAAATCTGCCCTGGATTTTACATCAAATTTCAGTATTAAAGTGAAAGTTGGAGTAGCTTCCTACGGTTCTGCCTTTATTTTCTGATTTGAACTTTGTGATTCGTAAGCTTGAATGATGATGATGAATGGTTTTGTTTTGGATTTGAATGTCCAGTCTATGAGCTAAATCTTATTGGGTTGGAATTATTTGGGTGAATTTTTACTATCTTTAATGCCCATGGTCTGATTTTGAGTATATTATTGTTTCATTCCATTTGTGATTATTTTAAATGCATGCATACAAGCAAGCTCTAGACATAGATGATTATATGGTATGTTGTTAGATCTAATTTAATTCTGAAAAGGTTAAATAGATCAGATTATTATCGGTTGTTACATACGAGTATTTGAAAGAATATTCGCAGCACTCTAGACATAGAAGTTGTGATCTTTACAAGGATAGGAAGAACGGTCTGGGTATCATGCTTGAGTTCTGTAGACATACAAAAAATCAAAATGATAGCTCAAAGTTTGGCTCTCGAAAAAAGCAAACTGCAGTAGTGAAGCCCTGAGCAGTAGAACAATCAAGATTTTTCCATGGCATTATTATGATATAAAGATAAAACCTAAGTAATTCCAACATTTATCATTCAACAGTACAAATCCTCCCCATTTATTCTTTGAGAATTGCCACAGCATTTCAATTGCTCTAGCATTTTTTATTCATAATTGATTTTATTAATCTAGTCATTAATTCTCTTCATCAATTTTTCATCTGTTTCTTTTCCATAGTTTAATTAGTCAATTTCATAGTAATAGCATAACCATTTTTAATCAATTCTAATCCCTATGGAGACGATATTCACTCATCACTTTATTACTTGATTCGATATGTATACTTGCACATTTGCATTACACATTCACACACAAAAACTAAAGACATGTTTAAGTTCGTCTACTAATACAAGTTGTCTTTTCGTATTACGATCCGACCACGTAATATTGCTTAGTATTAGTAAACATTAGACAATCAATGAACATTTACTTCCATTTTACTTTGCATGCAAAAACCATGTGAGGACAATAATACAAAGTATATTAATTGTAATCAATGAATTTGTTTTATTAACCAATCTGTTCAAAAAAATTACAAGTGTATATTGACAAAAATTGTACACTTAGGGCACCAGATCCAACACCAACTTCCCAAAACGCTGAAATTGATAAACTCCAAGAA
This sequence comes from Gossypium raimondii, assembly GCF_025698545.1. Taxonomy (NCBI): domain Eukaryota; kingdom Viridiplantae; phylum Streptophyta; class Magnoliopsida; order Malvales; family Malvaceae; genus Gossypium; species Gossypium raimondii. The sequence continues at coordinate 6,428,249 of NC_068571.1, read as the reverse complement.
TAGATTGTCTCACTCACATAAAACTTCAACAAATCATTCAAGAACTAGCCAAGGAGAATAAAAAAAGTTTGAAGCCAATGTTATGTTCCCAAAATTAAGTCAAAAGGAATTGTGTTCAAGGCAAAATCTGAGAAAGATAAGAAGAAAGAAGTATAGTGCTTTGAGTGCCAATGATATGGTCATATCTAGTCTAAGCGTGTAACACTCTGATGAAGAATAAAAAGTCACTTTGTGTATCTTTGGAGTGATAAGGGCTCATTAATGTATCTGAATTAGAGGAGTACTATTACAATTTTGTTGCTTTTGTTTCCAGTACTATTGATGATGGTGATTTTGTTAGTGATTCATATACTGGTTCAGATGAATTCTTGAATACCTACAAGAAGATGTTGGGAAAATGAGGGAAAATGTGTGAAATTAATTCTCAATTATTATAGGAAAATAAGCAGTTGAAGGATGAGAATGCTATGTTGATTAAATAGGTTGAGGCTAAGGAATCTCATCTTGCAAAGAAGGTTAGCAACAAAATACTCAATATACAGTTAACCTTATTAGGTGAAAACACTACCCTAATAAGTTCTTCATTCCAAACCCATTTATGCTCTACCTTCAGGTTAGTAACCTATTGAAAATCATTAACCCATTGTGTTTGAACAGTACAAAGACCCCCAAAATGAATCCATTTATCCTCCCAAATAAAAATGGTGGTGCTTGTAACAACTCGCCAATACAAGCTCAATTCAAATAAGCCTCTTATAGTTCGTATACTCTACCTACATTGGCATTGAAAACACGGTTCAATGTGAAACAACCTCTGCTATCATAGCATTCAAAACAACATCAACTGCATGAGGTTTAAGCCAAATCCATATAAATATATATAACTTCAAATGGTGAATTACCAAACTCAACCCAATATATGTCATGATTTCATTTTCTAATTTATTATCTTGCTCACATGAACTATTCAATTTGCATCATATACTCTTATCATAAACACTCATTAAATATATAAGGTTTTGAGCACAAACCATAAACATAATCACAATAGTTCACATATCCATCGTAATAAACTTATATTAACTAACCATGTCATAAACTTTTTTTTTTGCCAACATCCAATGGCATGTCATCACATTTTCATTTCATAATTGTATCTAATTAAACTTTGTAAAAGAACTCTATACACAGGTGAAAATAATAGCGTATGGTTACCCGTTATGGTTGAACCTACACGATAAATAGCTTAGATAGGGCTTAATATTCATGTATTCTCGAGTTCGCAACACATACAGGAGCTTAGAATCTAAACTTGTAATCGTTTTCGGACGTACTAACATCCAGAGTGTGAATACTATAGTAAAAGATATATAAATGAGGCAGTATCCGCAAATATACAGGTTTAGTTGTAATATAGTTACAAAGGTGTAAGTGAGTACTTCGAGGATCGTACCCAATGGAGGCTAGTGCTAGACCAATTTTAACCTAAACACCAAAAGATCTAATTATTACTTGAAATAGGTTATATTATGCTAATATAAATAAAAGGAGTTTTTAAGATTTTTATACTAATAAAATATAATAAAGAAAGAAATAACTATCAAGAGATTGAAAAGTGGAATTAATCAAATTTGGTTATGGGTGATTAGCTCGTTTTGGTAATCTTCATCAACTGTTACTTCGGTTTCCTCGTTAATTAGCTAGTCGTTATCCAACAGGATATTCCAATCTTTCACTAAAATAACTAGTCGGTAATGACTACATATCTTCTGACCTCACAGTCCAAACCGACTTGGGTGAAGGTGTTCACAGATGGGCCATATCAATTTTGAGTTAATTCCCACCTTAATGACTTCCTACGGTTGTCAGTCCTAGGGTTTAGGTTCTTCCTCTCTCAAATAGTTGATCCATTGAGTAACCCTATAAAACAGTTAATAGATCATACCCCCACTCGCTAATCTCCCATAGAAGGATTAGTTCCTCATGGTTTTCATAAATAATATAGAATTAATATAAAGAGTAAACATGATAAACGAATCAAAAGTATAGAGTTTAAGAAAAAGTCTGATTTGTATTAAGAATGAATGCGAATCCATAAAGTTTTATTATCTCCACAAATCAGATCTCTCGAGATAAAACAAAGAACAAACTGAAAGTAAATCTAAAACCTAACAAAAGAGAAATTAAACTAAAATTAAAAGAGAAATTCTAAGCTAAGCAATTGGTGTCCATAATGTGTGACAAATAAGCCTATTTATAGATTTCAGGTGGTAGCCATCCTTAACTAGGTTAGCTGACGTTCCCAACCTTTAAGTTTGATTTTGCAAACCAAAATGCCCCCTGGCTCATGTTAGTTTTCTTCCAAAGTCAATGTCGCGACACATCAGGACTTGTGCCGCGACATAGGAGTTAGCAGACTTCTTTTCAAATTTTCTTCAGGGCTATGTCGTGACACTCTTCAGCTATGTCGCAACGTCGAAGGCAGCCTGAGAATTTCTCCATTCTGCTCCCTATGTTGTGACATCGAACCCTCCGTGTTGCAACATAGTGACCAGTATCAGTTTAGCATGCCTTCTAATGGTTTCCTGCACACTTATAGAGTTCATTAGCTCAAACTTAGGCCTCATTCATCCCCTAATATTAATAAAAGACTCAATCTGCACATTTTATTGACTTTAAGAAAACTTACAAAAATCTAGTTAAAACCTAATGATAATACTTGTTTTCAAGCTTCTAAAGTGCAAAAATTAGTTTAATATGCTACTCTGAATTACGACAGATCAACCCGTATTCTCGAGTCTGCAACACTTGCTGGAGCTCAGACCCTATACATGTATTCTTGAGCCTACAACAGATGCAAGAACTTGGAACCTAGGCAAGAACTCATAACATCGCATACGAGACTTTTACTAATTTCAACAAGATTTATCTCACATTATAACACAATTCCAATTCACCTACAATCAATATTAACAAATCAAATATAACACATTAGCATAAGCAATTTAAATTACACTGTATGAACTTACCTGATAAATCAGTAACGCTTTAGATACTAGGGACTATTCGATAGTTTTCCCTTTTTCACTTAAATTAACAACTTGATCTATATAATTGTTAAGATTCAAAATATCAATATCAATCTCATGATAACACTCAAATTCATGTCTATAATCTTTTGATTTCATTTTACATAATTTCCTAAACTTTTACATTTTATTCAATTTAGCCCTTAAAATTGAAACAAGTGTAACTTTCACAATTGAGTTTTATTTTTCATTCAAATTTAAATTATGTCCTTCTAAAACCCTCAAAATCCAAATTTATAGAAATTTAATGTTACTTTTGATATATTCACAATTTAGTCCTTATATCTAAAATTAATAAAATTTACTTTATCAAATTATCCTTAAACATTTCATAGCTTCTAAATCTAGCATTTTCTATCAAAAACATCTATAATTCATCAATGACAAGTTTTAAAATCTTTAATAGTTTTGAAACGGAAATACAGGTTAACTAGACCTAATTGCAACGATCTCAAAAACATAAAAATTATGAAAAACCGACTTGGTTTAGCTTACCGTGCGAAGATCCAAAAGGCTAAGAATGTTTGAAGCTTCTCTTTCACTTATCCATGGTGGTTTTTCAATGGAAAAATACGAAATGAAAATATTATACATTTTTTTATGTTTTATTACTTTATTGATTAATATTTTAACATAAATAATATAAAACTTTATTGATTAATATTTTAACATAAATAAAAGTAAGCATTAACTGCCATTACACTCAAATAGGGGTTAATCAAATAGGGGTTAATTGTCACTTAAACCCTTGAACAATCATTAATCATGCATTTTAGCTAATAAAAAATCAATAGCGATTAATTTTTATGATTTTTACGATTTAGTCCTTTTCTGTTAATTAACCATCCAGACACTAAAATTTTTGGACCAAACTTCTATTCACCTATATAATAGCTCTGTAAATATTTAATAAAAATATTCACAGGTTCAATTTATAGAAACGAGGTCTCGATACCTCATTTTCCAAAAACACTTGACTTTCAGTACGTACCATTTGTACCTTGATTAACTGATCAATTAATAAAATCTATTAAATCACGGTTCAATATTATAATATATTTAACTCATAAATATTAATTAAATATATCTATGAACTCTCTCATCGAAATTGTGATCCTGAAATCACTATTTCCGACACCACTAAAAAACAAATTGTTACAAAAGATCTTAAATATCATTCAAGAACTAAGCACATAAACATAAAGTACAATTTTGTACTAAACATGTTGCACAAAGAGAAGTCAACATACAGTACATATCTACACAAAGATGGTTGCAAACCCTTTTATGAAACCAATTGGGAGAAATGTTTTTACTAAACATGCTAGATCTCTAAGATTGCATAAAATTTGATGTACTAATTGCATTGAGACTTATGAGCAGTTTATTAACTATTGATGTACGTTAGAGATTTATATGAATGAAATTTATTATTAATGCCTACTGAAGCTTAGTACTTTTGTTGAGTGTCTATATATATGTTAAGTACATATATATGATTAAAGGTATGTTGGACAAATGTTTGGTCTTCTCACATAAGCAATCACCTTTATGGCTTAGCGTCATGTAGAGATACTATTAGTTTTAAGCATTTCAAAACTGGGAGTTTTGAAGAGAGCTTAGGCTTAAACAGAATCGCCTTAACAATAAATCAAGATGAGCTCATATAGTGATGAAATTATGACAAAAAATGAATAATAGATCCCACAATTCACTTTTCTTTAGTCTTTAATAGCTAGGCGTGAGTCTTGCTGATATATTCATTAAAGTTAGATATATAGTGTATCTAAATTATCATCTGTACAGTATTGAAATCTCAATAACAAACATAGGCTCCAAGAAGAGGGAAAGTTATACTTTAGCATGTGTTTCATTCATGAAACGACTAATATGGTTAACAAAAGTTTTGATATTTTCTTCTAATATGGTACCCTTATGACCTTTGATTGTTTCATGAAGTTTTAATTCAATATGTTATTAATGATCTATCGCATTTGACATTTGAAATTAAATTTTAAAAAATGAAAAGTAACTACTATACAATTCGTGGGGTTAAAAGGGCTAGTCCCTTTGCTACAAAAGCCCCCCTCCCCACGTCTTGTTGAAAAAAAACCAAAAGGAAAAGAAAAAGAGCCAAAATTATTTTTTATTTCTTAAGCATTCCGTTGTGTTTTTTCTTGGGAAGTTTGTGTTCTGATACGTGAAAAACTTTTGTTGGTGATTTTGTTCTTTATCGGTATATTGAACCACGGTTTTATGTAAAGGTGAGTGTTCGATAGAATCAATCGAATGAAATTTTTTTAAGTTAATCGAGTTTATGAATCTTATTTTATCATCTTAACTCGATTTAAAATTTTCTCAAATCGAGTCGAGTGAGATGGAATTCGAATTGAATCGAATCGAATATATTTGGTCAAATTAAATTAAAAAATTATTTTAGTGTTTTTTATTTTTATGTAATATTTTTAAAAAATATTTTTCTTTAAAGTTTTTAAAAATAATCATAAAAAGCATCCGTTAAAAAGAATAAGAGCATTTTGATTTTTAGGGATAAAGGGGAAGAAATAAAATATTATTGGGGGATTTTGATTTTTGAAAGTAAAAGGGGAGGGAAAGTATAAATTTTTGGAGGTAAGGGGGATAAAAAATTTGTGGGGATTTAATTTTTGGGGTAAAAAGGGAGAAAAAGTAAGAAAAAAAAAATTGAAGAGAAGAATTGATGGGGCAAAAAATGGGGTAATTTAATACTCGGTTTATTTGAATTTAAAACTCAATTTGGAGATTGAAGAATGATAACTTAATTGAATAATTTGATTAACTTTAAAATTACTTGGTGATTGGAGAATGATAACTAAAATAATTTTTAAAAAATAAAATTTTAATTCATCCTAATATCTATAATATATATAAGCATGAGTTTGAAAAAAGTTGATCCAACAAGAATACCTTTTATTTTTAACATATTACTAAATGAATTTTTAAAAATAATTATAATATTATGTGTAGAATTATTATTAATTAAAAAATTGATGTAAAATAGATATTGTGATAATTATACATTTAAAATAATTATAATTTAATAAAATTTGTAATAATTACACGTTTAGAAATAATTATAATTTAATTTACAAATATTACTTAAAATTTTTAATTAAAATAATTATAATTGAAGTAAAAGTTCACCTAAAAAGTTTTTACAATTACAATCAATTAGAAAAGTTCCTTTAAACAGATTTTTACTTATATTATTTTCTTTTGCTAAAAGTTAATTAGATGTTATTTAAAAATCATTATAGTCTATTTATTGACTATTAAGAAAATAAAATATTAATTTTATGTTTTAATTATGATTTGAATTTTATTATTAAAAATTTATTAATCTACAAAATATCAATATTTTAATATAATATTTGAAATTTTGTTGTTATTATATTTAAATTGTTAAATAAGTTAATATATTTTAATTACATTTAACGAATAATAAATTACAAAATTAATTACAAAATTTTAAACTAAACACGTGTTGCATGTCTAGAATTCAACCTTATTTCAATTAAAAATAATAAAAAAGGGTAAACTATTAAAATAGTCACTTTTGTTTGTCTAAGGTTACATTTTAGTCACTTATGTTTGACATGTTACGTTTTAGTCACTTACGCTATCCTGTTGTAATAAACTGATGTAGCATGTTAAACCATCAGTTCAAAAAAAATTTTAGGCTAAATTATACAATTGGTCCACAATTTTTTTCATTTTGAGCAATTTAATTTTTTTATTTTATGTTCTTAGAACTTTCCTTTTTTTTCTTTTTTTTTCCGTTCTCTTCTCATTCTCCCTCTGTTTTCTTCCCTTCTCCATTTCTTGTAATGTAGTTTTTCTGTGTTTTTCATTTGTTAAAACTCGTCTCTATATTTCTATTTTTTTGAACAATTTCTTTTTCTTTTCTTTTCTTCTTCCCTTTTGTTTTCTCTCTTCTCATATTCTTCAATGTAGAAACATAATCTTTGTCCATTAAATAAACCAAGTCCTTATTTCTTTCACATGATTCCTAAATTGAATTTCACTCAAAAATAAAATTAATTATTCTTAATCAAATCTTGATTTGAATATAACCTTGAAACTAAAATTGGATCTAACTAATCAATATAAAAAAACTATAACCTTAATCAAATCTAAACATAAATTGAATTCTTTATATTCAAAACAATTTTTTCCGTTTCTAAACTTTTACAAAATCGCATAGATTATTTCTTTCCTTTTCTTTTATTTTCTGAAAGATAAAAAATTTGAATTAAATCTTTTTGGATATTCCCAAGCAAGCTTGATTGGAAGCCGAGCATGGATAAACCAAAGAGAGAAAGAGAGCATGGAACCAAACTGGTTTCGGTAAAGTTGATGTAAATTTCGTACAGTGGTCATTTTAGTCATTGAGAGTGTAGAGCTCATTTGAAGAATTCATGAAACAACGTAGTTTCGAGAGGGCGAAAATGTTGTAAGTAAGATAGATAAGGTGGTTCTCAGGGTTGGTTAGGAGGTTAGGGGAATGGGCCCGGAAAATTTGTTGAGGGTGGACTGCCATAAGTCATGATTGGCAAGGTCTTCAAGTGAGGCAAGCTTGTAGACTAAGTTTAGGATTTAAGGTTGATAAGAGTTTGTAACTGTGGGGTGAGAATATGTAAAACAAGTTTTATTTTTGTTTCAGCTTTCAGTTTTTCCTTTTTATATATATATAAAAAAGTTTTAACAAATGGAAAACATAAATAAATAAAAAAACTATGTTAAAAGAGATAAAGAAGGAGGAAAATAAAGGGAGAAGCAAATGGAGAATGGAAAATAAAGGGAAAAGAGGAAAGTTAAAAACATAAAAGAAAAAATTAAATTGCTCAAAACTAAAAAATATGAAGACCAATTATATAATTTAACATAAATTTTGTTGATACCGTTACACCGTTAACGGTGGTAATTAATTGTTCAATGACTACAATATTACAACATGTTAACGTGACTAAAACATAACATTTCAAACATAAGTGACTAAATGTAACCAAGATAAACAAAATGACTATTTTAATAGTTTACTCTAATAAAAATTCGTTCAAATAAAATTCGTTCAAAGTACACATCCCTAATATAAGACCATTAATTAAATGTAAGTTATATTACCATTGTAATATTAATAAAATCACATGATTGGTAGATAATAATTAAAATAGATTCATAAAATATAATAAGTAAAATCCCAAAGTCGACCAAATATTGATCCAAATCTATTCAACTCGTAATTCTCGAATAGGTCTCGTACAATTTTAGTCTTAAAATTAAACACATGACCTTCATGTCAAACTGCAGGTGGTGGCATGTAAGTTCAAAATTAAAATGTTCGAAAAGCAATATATTGATAGACAGAGAGAAAATCATGGTTTATACTTCAAACTTCTCTCCTACGGCCAGAGAGGTGTATGGCTGATATTGTTATACATCAAGTTAGACCCTATGAATGTCAATTCCTTTTTTGGTTTTGCTACCTTTGATTACCTTCACTTTCTGCTAGAGTCTACGATTTATGAATGAAATGACTTGTTTGGAAGCAAAGAAAATGATAGAAACAGCAAGAATACTAAAACAGGCAACAGAATTTTAGAAAAACGTGATCTTTCTTTTGATCAACATTATATGGGAAGGGCTAGCTGACTGCTACCGTAGTGTTTCAACAAAACAGTATTCACATGAATAGCGTATGTTGACAAATGAGTGAAACATGCTCCCAGATAGAACATCAGAAACCTGACATCAACAAACACACTAGAACAGCTATTGCATCACAAGGCAGTATCCTGTCAGGAAACTACCCTTCAATCTCTTTAACCTAAGTGTCCAACGCTGATATTTGAATATGAGGTTATGATCTTCCAAATAGTGAATATACCCAATCTTAGAATGGAAAAGACAGAATGAGATTCGCATATAACATTAGAAACCTCGACAACATGTACATTCATTAGCACATCACCACATCAAGTTAAAACTTGCGGGTAGCTTAGCACTAAGCCAATGCTCATCACATTTAATTTATATACCCATATACCATAAACACGCTGTACATTCAAATTTCCTCATACTCATCATGCTTCTTAATGTTCTCACCCCAAGCAGCAACTCTCTTCTTCCGGCAGCAGAGGAGTCCTGCAAAGAGGGCAAGTAACTTTCAAATAATTCAACCATTTTTCCAAGCACACCTTGTGAAAGAGATGGCCGCAAGACAATCGGTTAATCTCCGATTTAGGCTCAAACTCAGACAGGCAGACCGGACAGTCATTCTCGGCTCGCTTGCAACTGCATAAAGTGTCAAATTGAATTGCCGGCGTCCTACTCCGGAACTCCTCAATGTAAAATTCAGATGTACTGAACTGGAAATCAAATGATTCATTTTCGATGGAATCCGGGGATGGTGATAGCGACGAGAGATGGATACCGACAACGTGAAGGATGGATCGAAGTATGCCTTTAATTACAGATATGGATAAAGCTGTGTTTACCAACAGTATACATAGCATTCCTTCTGACGGAGATGGCAGACTTGAGAGACCCATTTCTTGTATATGAATCTAAGTTTTAGCTGAACAAATGATCATATAATGTGTAAGACCTGGAAAAACATAAAACATCCATTAGAATACCATACAAAGAAAAGAAATCAATGAAAAGTAAAAGCAGATCATCAAACTTATCATGGCCTAAACAAAGGGTTTGGTTCAACTATACTCCATAAACTAAAAAAGGCAAATCATCATCTGAGATTTCAAAGGAGAATTTAGATCATTCAAAACTCTGCAGAGCTAATATCTTAGCTAAGATCAATGCTAAAAACACTTATCTTAAGCTTTTCCATATCAAGATCTAGTATGGTAATAAACATGGTCAGAGCATATAATCAAAGTAATAACAAAATAAGGGGAAGGAAAAAGATACCAAATTTCCAATTTGGAAACAAGATAATAGAGATCTAACATTTCATTACATATAAACCAAACATTTCTTTCAAGACCTTCCAAATCCAGAGGTTAAAGATTTGAGTTTGTTTTAAGATAAGAAACTTACACACAAAAAAGAAAAAGGGGTCAACTTTGCTCAGCAGAAAATACCCAGAACAAGAACTACACAAGATTTTTCTTTTCGTGGGATCAACGAAACATGAAGAAAGGAGATTTGGGTTTGGTCTTTGAAGTCAGGTAACGGCTGGCAGGCTGTGCCAATGTTACCATCCTTCTATACTTAAATAGCAACCCCCCACCCTAACCCTGGAAACAAACTATGGTTAATGTTCCGGGTTTTCAGGACTCTATTAGCCCTTAACTATGGTTACTTTATATCATCAATCTATTCACGTCACTTTAGTCTTTAATGTCTTTGAGCTTAACTAAAACTAATTTTTAATATTAGAAGATTAGATGAGATTCTCAGCAGTTATAAAAGGAAGTGTCCTTCTCTTGTTTTGGTACAATATTCCCACTCTTAGCTTAACAGTTTTCGGCTGGAATTTTCAATTTGCAATTTAAGTCAAATAAACTCTCATATAGTAAGTATTCCATTATTAAAGGGTTAATGAACCATTTAGTTCCTGAGAATGATTCTAATATTCAATTTGGTATATAAGTTTAGTTGTCTCAATTCGGTATTTAAGTTTAGCTTTAATATTTAATCTGATTCTTAGACCAAACGATATTATGCAATTCAATAAATGTTTGACACATGTAATCTAATAAAAACCTAAATAATTGATTAGGATAAAAAAACTCAGGTATTGAAATTAAATTTAAGTATTAAATTAAAAATATTTAAGTATCAAAATAAAATTGAAGTCAAATTCAAATATTAAATTGAGACAAAAAAAAAACTCTCAAATATTAAATAGTGAATATTAAAACTAAATCCAGATACTAACTTATTATCATATCCATTTGGTTGGATAAGAAAAAGATATTTATAAAAAATGATGATAAATAGAAACAAGAAATTATGATATACATTTGCGGTGAGGTCCTTTTCCCTTCCTTTCTCTTCATCGTATCTATAGCTACACAGTGACAAGTGGCAGTTACGATGTGATTACTTGTGTCCAATCTTTTTCTCAGCATTCCATGTGTCTTTTCTTCTACAATTTAAACACTAGAGAATATGATTTTGGGTGGTGGGTGGACCGCGCTATTATTAACACTGTCTTTGACTGTAAAATTTTTATATCCCACGTGTCAAAATCTCAGTGGGGTAAGTGCAAACATGTCAGCAGATTAATGGAATTGGGTCAGATTCCCAAACTCCTAAGTTCCCAATAATGATGTTGATTACCCCTTTTTTTTTTACTATTTGTGTTATAATTTATATAATTGCGAGTCTTTTTCTTTATTAATTGAATAAATTAAATTTTTTAAAAATTTGGGATAATTAATTACAATGATAATATTATTTATTAATTGCATTTAATTTTAATTGATATAATAATAAATTTAGTCTTTAAAATTTACGTATTTTATCAATTTAGTCGTAATGTAACAGATTTATCCGATACTATTAATATAAATGTATAAATATTAAGATATGATTGACAAAAGATTAAATTGTTTTCCTTAATTATTCACTTTCAAAATTAATAGAAATTGAATTATTCTAACTTCTTTTAATTTATTCAATTTCAAAATCAATAAATGAAAAGATGCAAACAACACACCAAATAATCATATATTTTAAACAAATGAAGAAGAAGAAGAATGTTAAGTATATCTAAATATAGCATGCTATATCTGTTTTTAGAGATACAGGATGTGGTCCACATTTATTAATGTTTAATTATTAACAGTAAAATAGGTGAGGCGTGGGGACGCTGACTCCTATATTGAGGGCTAATTTGTCTCTTCTTGCCTAATATATAGCATTTTTAGAATTTGGGTTGATGTTTTTTTTTTTTAATGTAAAAAACAATCCTGCTGATATAGTTGAATAAAATGCCGACAAATAAATGTGTAAAAGAGTGGAACTTCTCAAAGCTCCTAAGCTTTCCATCTTATCATTAACATAGAGAGAAGCTCATTGGCTCTTCTGATGATGATTTTAAAACATTATCTCAAAACATTTTTTTATTTATTTAATCAAAAAATTCAAGCAATGTATGATAATTGATTCACTAAAACTACACGTGTACAAACCCACAGGCACTGACTGGCTTGATTGTTTAAGCAAAGAAGCGTGGCCGTCCGATGAACTGTCAAAATCCAAAGGCAAACCCTAAAAGGATTTTCTTTAAATAAATATAAAGGAAAAGAATATTGCTCTGCTTTTATATACCCCAATCCTATCTCAGTGAATTGGAGTTGAAAACGAAGTGTGCTTACGATCTTTGCTTTTCATTTGAAAACCACGTTATAGAGTAATTGTTACTATAATAATTGTTGGAGAAGTTTTTGAAGTATAATTAGTCCAACAATTGATACTACTCCCAATAATCATAGGTATTGTCCTGTGGCTCGAGTTTTAATTAGTCTAGATAAGTGGTACCATGTCTCCTTATAAAGACTAGTTATATCTTGGTTGGTGATTCGATAAACATCACACACGACTTCATCGATTGATTATATACACGTTCTTTAGGTACATGCTCTCTCCACCAACCGAGGCGCTCTCCACGGAGTCGAGAGACAAAACCCGAGTCTCGGAACAATACCTATAATTGTTTGGGACCATATTGACTGCCCAACGGACTGCACTATGAAGATTTCTCACTAAAGAGTCGATCCCCTCAACAATAATTAAATTTTCTTGTAATTACAAGAAATTATAATTTTATAGACATGTGTAGCGGACAAAGTATGATTACATTATAATTCTCACTATCATACATAACTACATAATTTTAAATTTTTAAAAAATATTAATTATTATAAAACTATCAATAATACTTGAGAAAACAATTATATAAACAACTAATGAACTTAAAATCAAATCATTGTATCGATGTGTTAGTCTAAGAAAGTATTCCACAATACAATTACTATTAACAAGAAAAATAAACACCCTATGCAATTGTATCTAATTATTCACGTATTCTATATTTGTTGGGTTATTCCTTATCTACCATTAAACATATACTCCTTGTGATTACCAATTGGTCATTGACCAAGTATAAATTATTAATAAATATTATGTAATTTATTCAAAATTAGTATAATTAATTTATGATACATCATATTTAACATGTTAATTATTTAGTAAGAGAAATTATCCTTTTCAAGAAAAATTTAAATTATGTAAATGAGATTTGTAAAATAATATAAATATGTTTAAAAAATAAAATATATGCCATAAAATTAAAGTGCTATTATTATTGAATAAAAACAACATTTTAAACTTAGATCACGTACGCCTATTATAACAATCTGATTTTTAGTAGGACCAGAAAGTGTGGTTTCGGAACTCTATTTCTGCAAATCGGGTCCATATATAAATATTAAATAATATATTGTTACATCAAATTTTGGATAAGAAATTTTGTCGAATTAATAGTTAATTAAGGCGTAGGAACTAAACTATAAAGTCCAATCGCTATCGATTTTTAATTGGTCAAAGGCTTAAAGCCTTAAATTACAATTAACCAAAGATTCAAAATGGTAAATAAGCCATTTTTCAGTAGGAGTTAGTAATTGATGATGGCATCTTCCACTATTGATAATTAAAAGATTTAATTATGTTAATTAACTTATGTTAAATTAATTAATCTAAGTTAATTAAACATTAATCAAGGTATAAAAGGTTAGAATAGTGGAAGCTTTTCATCTTTACCACCTTTTCAACCGTCCAAAGCCATTATTGAAACCTAAGGAGAAAGGTTTTTAGTCCCAAAAGCATTCGGTCATAAATTTTAAGGTAATTTCAAGTCATTTTCTTATAATTTTTATAGATTTGAGATCATGGGAGGTTGATTTAGCTAGCCCATATACCAATTTTTAAAACTGTTAAAGTTTTTTAAAGTTTCCATTGTTGATTTCTTGAAGAATTAGGCTTGAAATTGATAGATTTTAAGTTTAGATTGTGAAAAGGACTACATTGTAAGGTTAATTTAGTGTAATTGTTAACTTTGTTACATTAGAGACCAAAATGAATAAATGTGAAACTTGTCATAAATTATGTTATAAATAGAAAGTATAAGGTCCCTAATGAGAATATATGAAATCATATTTTAATATGAAGCTAGGAATAGAAAGTTATGACTATTCCGAGTTCAAGGACTAAATTGAATTAAATGTGAAATAGGGACATCGAAAAATGAGTTCATATAGTTCATTTATATCATGTCATAATATGAAAATGTTTGGTATTGACTGGTTGTATAAAATAATTGTATAGATCAATATTTGAATCCAAGTGGAGCTAATAGAGAAAAAGCTAAAGTTGCATATTAGTCCCTAAATATCCATTCTTTTCACATTTTGTTTTTGATTTCTTTTGTATGTATGTATGTATGTGTGTGTGTGTGTGTGTGTATGTATGTATGTATGTATGTATGTATGTATGTATGTATGTATGTATGTATGTATGTATGTATGTATGTATGTATGTATGTATGTATGTATGTATGTATGTATGTATTGGCATGAAAGGCTAGAAATGGACCAAATTGAAATGTTATGAGAAATTTGGTTATTTCAGATTGGTATAGGATTCAAATGTGAAAGTTTAATTTATTACGAGAGTATATATGAAATATGTGATATGTACAGGTACAACATGTAAAACGGATAATTCTAAGGATATGTGATACTTATATGTGTAAAAGATGCTCGTATGAACTTAGTAAATTAAGATACAATTGGTATGCCAATAGGGTATTATGCATGCTTGTACGAGATATGTGATTGAAGACCCATGAACACCTCTATTATGACATATAAGGTAATGAAATCATGTAACTTTTGTTAATATATGAATACTATGTTTGGATGTGAAATATAATTCTCAAACTATTTATTACTTCTAATATTTTGTTTTTATTGTAGAATAATTAAATTATTTGTTTCACTAATGATATTTTAGCACATTAAATATGCATTGCGTTTAAAAATAATAAAGTAGGTTATATATTATTTTATAATATTATATATTATAATTTTTAATTCATATAATAATAATTATATTAAGAATGTTATTAAATTATATATTATTTTATTAAATTATATTTAATAATAATTATATTAAAATATGATTAAATTATTTATTTTATTTTATTAAAATATATTTCACCATAATTTTATTAAAATTTAATAACCATAACAATAATCATCTACCTAAAAAGTTCGCTAAGGGTACTTTGGTCATTTAATCTTTTTACCTTATACTATTATAACATCTATTTCATTCAACCAAACACAAGAATGCTATTACAATTCTATTTCATTCCATTCAACCAAACAATGAAATTATCGACATGTACTCTATTCAATTACAACTCTATTTCATTACAATGAATCAAATATACCCTAAATGAAGTAAGAAAAATTACAACAAATTATGTAACGTGGGATCTTGCCCTGTTAATAGAAAAATATTTCACATGTACATTTAAAAGATAAAGTAAATGTATATTAAGTCCAAAATTCTAACTCATAATTTATTCGGTAACTTTTGCTTTTAAGTTTGCTCATTTATCACTAATGTAATTCTTAAAAATATGGATGATATTTTTTCCATTTGTTTAATTGCTTTTTTAATTATAAAAAGTGGTATTTTAGAAAATAGAGAAAGCATAGTACCCTTAACATAAAAATACATGCATAATTACTCAAACGCTCATTGTTCAATATATATATATATATATGCAATTATTTGTATAAGTACTTTAATTTTTATCTTCCCTCAAGAATTGAAAAATATAATTAGGATGCTGCACTTACATTCAATTCAATAAGACCCATTGATTATAGTGGTTAGCCAAATATATTATACATGCTAATTACAAACAATTATATCCAAATCTAATTACTAAATAGCTTTTAAATACACTTTTAAAACATCAAAATTTGAATAGTTAATCCATTTATGGAGAATCAACGATGAAATTGTTGAAAATATTTTAATTCTTATTTAAAATGATAATTAAATTAAAATATATAATCATAATATTTTGATCATATCTTAAGTTACAACATTTTGATTTAGGTCCGTAATATAGTGTTTCAAAAGAAATTGAAAAATCTAACAGGATTATTTCAACCCTTGAAGCCTAAAAATGTTCAAAAGATGCCTAAAACGACCTTGAAGTTTGCAAAAAAATCTATCAAGGACTTGAAAAGACTACTTTAAAGCAAATTTATCTTTTTCCTTTATGCAAAAATTAAGGAAAAATTATCAATAAAAGCCCCTTTTTTTAAAATTACTGAAATGGGTCAGGTCTTAAATTAATTACCGAAATGGGCCTATTTTCCCCAAAACGCGTCCACGTCAGCACGTTGTCAGGTGACAAAGCAGGAAAATGCTTCTTCAAGGAAGCATTTTGTCCACGTGGACACAAAGTGCTTCATTGGGGAAGCGTTTTCCCCATGTCTGTTTGGTTAGGGTTTTTGGGTTTTTGGGTTTATGATTTTAAAGAAGAAATTAAATAAATAAGGGTTTCGGGTTTAAGGCTTCTTAATTAAATTAATTATAAAATTTTCAAAATTAGATTAGGGTTTCGTGTTTATGGTTTTAAGGAAAAATTAAATAAATTAGAGTTTAGGATTACTTGAGTAAATTGATTATAAATTTTTTAAAAATTAGATTAAGGTTTAGTGTTAAGGGTTTTAAAGGAAAAATAAAATAATTAAGGTTTAGGGTTACTTGAGTAAATTAATTATAAATTAAAAAATAGATTAGGGTTTAGTATTTAGGGTTTTTAAGGAAAAAATCAAATAAATTAAGGTTTGGGGTTTAGGGTTACTTAATTAAATTATTTGTTAATTTAAAAAAACTCTCACGTGAAAGCTCTTTTGCTACAGTAGCTCCTCAAAAAATAATTTTAAGAAGACGTTCCTGAGCAAATAGTGTCAAAAATGCTTTAAGCAGGATGTTTTATCAGCAAAAGTACTGAAAGAAGCTCCCACATGGACGCTCTTTTGCTACAGTAGTTCCTGAAAAGATAATTTTGAGAAGATGTTTCTGAGCAAATAGTGTCAAAAATGCTTTAAGCAGGATGCTTTGTCAGCAAAAGTACTGAAAGAAACTCCCACGTGGATGCTCTTTTGTTACAGTAGTTCCTATTTGGCCTGAGGCTATAAATTAGCCAAATTTTTTTCTCAGGTTGCATAAGTTACAGCAAAAAAAATTAAAGAGGCTAAGAAGGATAGAAATTGAATATGAGTGAACGCATTAGTGCTATTATTTACTATGATGGTGAGGTTCGTCACACCGAGAACGGTGTTGTTTTTTTATTGGAAAATACAGTGCGACTGGTTTTTAACCAGAACATAATTTGATAGAACGTTGTAAAACAATTAGGTGTAAAATATTCGGAACGACCCCAATGAAAGTTTTGTCTATTAGGTATCGATTTTGTGCTTTTGTTGATCCAGTGACATATGAGTCGTTCGACATTAAATGTGCTCATAGCTTGGAGGCAATGGTGCAGACTCATCTCGCTAGTGGAGCACCCTATATTGAGTTATATGTACAATTTACATCACCAAATGATGCACTTGTGACTGCTGTTTGAGAGGTATAAACGACCCCTGCCCGATACTCTGTTAGTGGGTTACAAAACACGGAACTGCCCGTGTTTGGTAGCGGTATGAAATACACAACTCCTACACGACACTTCGTAAGTGGATGGGACATGCACCTCGGTGGGTCGATGTTTGATGCTAGAAATACGTACTGGGGAATGACATCAACTTCAAGTGGTTGGCAATCTACATCCAATTGGGGACATTATGAAACGCCCAGAAGAAAGGATGATGTATTCCCTACGACGTCCATCGGTGAGGGGACCTCTTACATTGCAGATGATAGTGGGTTTGAAGATGACTCCGATGTGGATCCACCTCGAAAGCCCGGGCCCGATGGTGCAGAAGTTGCATTATTTTCTGAACTGAAGCCTATTCCAACCGGACCTGAAGATGTTGAAGGGGGTTCAGATGAAGAAGAAGATTCACCATTCAGGGCATACTCGCCTCCAGCCCACATGCATAATGTCGATCTATCTACAGATAATGCGCTAGAGTTTCTAGATCTACCATACAGAATGCGTGATCGTACAAGTTCATTATTGGATTCGGGTGAATTTGAAGTTGGTAAGGAGTTTTCCAATAAGGATAGTTTTATTGGTGCATTGAAACAACATAGCATCAATAATGGTGTTAACTACCATGTGGTTAAATCCAAATCTGATAAGTTTGAGGCGAAGTGTGCAGTGCAAGACGGTACATGTTCATGAAAAATCCACGCCTTGTTTAGGAAAATGACAGGATTGTGGGAGATAAAAAAGTACAAAGGTCCACATACATGTACTGCAGGTGCAGTATTTAGGGTTTTTTAATAATATTGTTATTATGTAATGTTGCATTATGTAACATACTTCGTTGACAGGTATTTCACAAGATCATCCCAGGATGGATTCAGCTATGTTAGCTAGCTTAATACTACCCAAGGTGAAGGTAGATCCCAGGAGTTCAGTGCCGGTCTTAATTGCCAATATTCTTAGCCAAATGGGGTACACGCCCTCTTACCGCAAGGCTTGGATAGCTAAGCAGAAGGCGTTGGGGAAGATGCATAGTAGGTGAAACGCATCATATAATAAAATATGGCAATGGTGTAATGTGCTAGAGAGATACGTACCAGGTTACATAACAGACCTTAAAACGGAACATGCGTACTACAACGACCGGTTGCTCCGTGGATGTCAAGTGTTCAAACGTCTGTTTTGGACCTTTAAGCAATGCCGAGACGCATTTCTATACTGCAAGCCATTGGTACAAATTGATGGTACCTTTATGCTTAGTAGATATACCCATCGGCTATTGCTAGTAGTGGCACAGGATGGCAGTAGGAGAATTCTTCCAATTGTGTTTGCAATAATACCGGGGGAGTCAGTTGATGATTGGGATTTCTTTCTATCTAGTTCAAGTTGGCATGTGCGCCCCTAACCTGATATCTACGTTCTTTCGAATCGGGGCACCGGAATACTAACTGTAATTGAGCGACAAGAAAGCCTATGGCAGAGCACACACCATCGGTATTGCCTAAGGCACGTTGCTTCCAACTACTACAGGCAATATCCATCTAAAAGTGAATGACGACAAGTGACCAACATGGGTATTTAGTCTCTATTAATATAATTTCGTTTGTCATTTTGAATTTATTCTAAATGAAATAGTGGTATGTAATACTCGCTATGAACTTATATTGGCAGGGTATGAGATCATTTTCATGAGATGTTGACAGTTTTGCGTTCAGTTAACGACGAAGGCTCGGACTACCTCTGTAACATACCTTTCGAACAGTGGACACAAGCATACGACAGCGGTCTACGATATGGTCATATGACCTCAAACCTGGCTGAATGCATAAATTCTGTTCTAAAAGGAACGCGCCATTTACCGATAACATTTTTTGTGCGAGAGACATATTTTTGTTTAGTGGCACTATTTCCAAAGCGAGCAGCGAGTTATGCAGGCCAAATGTAGGGAGGTCATGTATGGCGTAGGAAGGTATTGCAAGAAATTAACAAGGCGAAGGCACGGGCGAACACCATGCATACAGTGTGTCACGATCGAGACAGCCTATGGTTTCGTGTGATGGAGTTTGACAGACCGCACCAAGGTATTACTAACGGGCAATATCGTGTACACGTGAGAAGTAAGACTTGCAATTGTAGGATGTTTGATGCACTTCATTATCCATGCGCTCATGTAATTGCAGCTTGTCAGAATCTCCGTCTAGATCCCATGAGCTTTATTGAAGAAGTGTACAAATTAGAATACATGTACAACATCTGGAGACACGTATTTCTATCGGTTCCAGATGAATGTAAGTGGCGTCTGTATCGCTTGCTCTCTTTAAGTTGTTATCGAATAGAGAATTGCATCGCAAACCAAAGGGTCGACCTTGCTCGACTAGAATACGTAACAATATGGATATCCGAGAAACAGCCAATCAATAGAAGTTGTGCAGATGGTGTAGGAACCCAGGCCATACTAGTAGATCATGTCCAAATCGCAATAGTTGATAGTTGTTGTAAAAAACTATGTTGTATTATTTATATTTTATTACATGAAATAATATAAAAATATTCAAAATATTACCTTCTATTTTATTACATGAAATAATTTTAAAATATTTAAAATGTTTGTACAAATATATTAAAATAAAAATCAATATCTGTGGCCGTCGGATTCAGTGCCACATGGAGGTCGTCAACGGTTATGCGCTGGATTCCTCCTTTGTCCAGCTTCCGGGAAGGTTGTGGTTGCTCCGGCGGAGATTCTGATTCCTCCGATAGGGGATCTGGTTATCGATGTTGGGAGGATGACCCACCTTGATAAAATACTGACTACGGAGGTGTTTGCATCACCAATGGCAAAGGTGTTTGAAACCCATAAGGTGATAGGGATTGGTAAAAAGAAGAGCTCCCCGACAGCCTCTCGTGCGATTCCTCGTGCGACGGTGGCATATAGATCGGCAGTCCACTTGGAGTAATCGAAAATGGAGATGAACCGGACCATACATTCCAACCTGCTATAGGACTAGAAAAATGAAACATATAAGGGTTAGGATACATAAAATGGTTAGGATACGCGCCTGACATCATTTAAAAAGGTTGTGTTGTGGGTGTCGTCGGTTGAAGTGTTGGGCCTAGTGACTGTGTGGGTGCTGTTGCTGGGCCGGGTGATTGTGATAGGCCTGTGTCATCATCTCTTCTTCTTGGATTTAAAGGGCCACATCGTTCTCTTTAAACACGCAATTGTCGCCGCCTCTCCTCTTCCGACAGTAAATATGGCTTGCCATGGATCCTAAACCATGGCATGTATTTCGGCATGCACGCTAACTTTGGAAAGATGATTAGTTCCCGAGTAGGTATATAATCATACCGATCTTCCCACATTTCGATATAGTGTGACCAAAATCTCGGTCAATCCGTATGCAACTGCCGTAAGTTGATTCTGTGATGATCATCCAACATCTCAGGTGCCACGAGAATCGGTTGTCGGAATCCAAATTGTCATAATACTCTGTCTGACTGGTGCATCTCCACGATCGCAAAGTTGACCAATGGAACTTTCACATGCCAAGCATTTAGATTTTGGAAGTATTCATCCGGAATTATTGCCAGAATTGTCGGATCCTCGTATGGTGTCCATTGAAACTATATGAACATGATGGAAATATTAGTTATATACATAATAGTAAATACTAAATACTAAATATGTAATGACCCAAAAATTCACGGGCATCGGAAAAGTACATTATCGGGCCTCCGTCTTAGTAAATTGAGTTCGAAAATAATTATTAGAAATATTTACTAGACTAGTTGTGTGTTTAATTAGGTTTTGGATAGGTGAATTTAGCTTAATTAAGAGTAATTAGTAAAAAGGATTAAATTACAATAGAAGTGAAAGTTTAATTATAGATTAAAATAAAATAAGAGGGACTAAATAGGTAAATAAGTCAATGGCTTAAGTTTAGGCGGCAATAGATGGAAAAATCTTAGATTTTTCTTGATTTATATTATAAAATATTATTAAATTAAAATATTATAAATTATATTAATTAAAAGTAAGATAATATATTATAGGAAACAAATAAGATAAAGACAATTGTGTGGTGATAAAATAATACATGTGTAAAATATATAAAACACACTTGTAATAAAATAAAACATTTTCTTATAATTTAAGTAAAAGATATTTGTGAATAAAATATTATTATATGATTATAATAATATATTATTATTAACTAATGCATAAAAGAAAACAAATGAAATAAAAGAATACAAAAAGAGAAACAAAATAGCTAAAAAGAAACAGAGAACAGACGAAAAAGAAAGAAAGGAAAGGGGAAAGAAAAATAAAAGGGAAAACTAGGGATTTGAAGCTTGAAGTTTAATAGTTAATATCGAGCCTGAAGCATCGGCCCAAAAAGGAAAAGAAAAGATCGTCGAGGATTAAATTTGAAGAGAATTCCGGTTTGTATTACTATAATTCAAATTATTTATTATTTGATGTTAAATTTAAATTATGTGTACGGTAAGCATATAATAAGGTAAGTAACTTTATTCAATTGAATTTGGAAAATTTTAATTGAATAAGGAAAATATGTGTTAGTATTGAACTGTGTTTTAATTAGTGAATGGAAAAAGTATAATTGATATTAAAAATGAATTCTTGAAATAAAAGTGAAAATTAGATTGTGAAATTTATATACCCTATTAACTAGTCGGGCTGAGTCGGATATAATTGGCATGTCATAGGATTTAGAAGAGTACGGGATTTATCGGCTTTGCCGATTAGGCACTTTATGTGTCGTTTCAGGCACCTCGTGTGTCGTTACAGGCACTTATGTGTTGTATATTGATCAGGTACTATGTACCGTTTTAGGCACAATGTGCCGTACTGGTGTGTTTGGGTTGGAATCCGTGTATCCGCCAAAGTCCAGATTGTTAATAGGGTGAATAATTGAAATGAGAAAATCAAATGAATTTGATCGATAGCCGTATTGAATATGAGAAAATTTAAAATTATGATAGGTGATTGAGATTGAAGAATAGCTTAATATTGTATTGTTATTGTCAAATAATGAAAATTTATGAATAAATTGATATTTAAGAAATTGGAGAGTTATATGCTTGGTAATTATAATTCTTTATTTCTATTATAATTTGAATTATGGTAATACCACTGAGTATACAATATTCAGCGTACGGTTGTTTCCGTGCGTAGGATGAAAAGGGTTCAGAGTCTCGGTTCAGCATCCAGGACAATCTCGACTCTTGCATAGAGATTTTGGTGATGTTTTTTTCCTTAAATGAAAGTGGCATGTACATAAGAATTATGATGGTTATTTTGGTATGTTATATAATTTTGTTGTAAATTAAGATATTATGTATTTGATGATTATATTAGTAAAATGGTACAAGTCCTTTATGGCATTGGTATCAAATTGAAATGGCTTGATTAGTTTTATGTGTTAATTAGAAATGATAATAGGATTTTTATTAATTAAGTTGTTATGTCAATATGTCAAGTAAGATTTAAGTATATAAATGCCTTGGTTGAAATACTGGAATTGAGTTGCTTATGTTTTGAAATTTTGCAGGGGGTTTTATGTAAAAATAAGCAGAAATGTTGCCGAAATGTTTATAAAAAAAATGAATGGAGTCAATTAGTGAAATTTATATGTATTTATGAATTATTTTAATATGTTGGTTATTTATTTAAGAATTATTTGTAAATTTTTTGATATGTCCGGTAATGCCTCGTAACCCTGTTCCGACGACAGTTTGGGGTTAGGGGGTGTTACAAAATACGAATTGACTATCTCATTATGTATATCTAATTTATTTAATACTTACTTGTGCTTCCAACCGTTGGTCTAATAGAAGCCGTATATCTTCAAGAGAGGTAGGTAATCTAGCACAACTTGCCGAATGGTTCCACCTAATTAAATAAATTTTTAGGATACGATTATATTTTAAATCTACGTAATAATTGTAAAATCTAATATAAAATTTACCTTGTTATGAGTGGGAATGCATATGGGTGGTCTACTCAAGGACGTAAAAATGGAAAGCGAAATCGTGCCTATGATTGCAATAGTGATAGGCAACCTCCGATTTTCGCTTTATTCGGTCGTGTCACCTCGCACATCTCCCGGTACAATGTTGCCAACACGGCAGACCCCCAACTAAATTCACTAATTGTTCTAAAATCAACGAGTTTCACCAGTCATCTCAGGTGTACAAAGTTCTGTGACAAGTCCGGCATCAGATAACCTCCAATTATCTCAAGAATGTATGCCCGAGCATATCGTATTCTTTCTAGTTCGGTAGAATCTTCATCCGGCTTCGGAATGTGTCTCGTAACCAGCCCATCTCGATCTGACCTCCGTTAATATTATCCGAAATAGCACCCAAAAGCTCGTAGCATACCGCTCCCCAATCACCAGATTGAACAGACCCGATGACTGCGTACCCGTCCATCGACAATCCCAATTGCAAATTCATGTCTTCCAAAGTGATAGTACACTTTCCATATGGAAGATGAAATGTGTGTGTCTCGAGTCTCCACCTCTCTATGAACGCACTAATGAGTTTTGGGTCCAACTTGCACCCCCGGCCTATTGTCGCCACGTGCCAAAAACTCGTTTCTCGCAGGTGATTCTCTATCAACGGTGATGGAGGACCATGCATATTACTGATATAGTATTGCAATATCCGATCTACAGACTTTTATAAGAAATAAAAAATAAAAATTATTTAAAATTGTATAAATGAAAAAAATCTTAAATAATATTTAAAAATTAAATTTAATACTTATCATTTTCATTTGTTAGTGTTTATCATCGAGACGAACTAATTCTTTGGCCATTGCTAACACGATGAAATTTTTATAATTTTAAAAAATAAATTTAAAAAATAAAATTAGAGCTTTTTGAAAAAAATTAAAGAGAGCTTTGAGAGAAATTTTAGAGAAATATGAGAGAATATTGAAAGATTGAAGATAGAAAGGATTTAAGTGTGAAAAAAATGAAAGGGGGGTTTATAGTTTTTTTTTTTGACCGTTGGGGGGTACCAACGGCTATTTTTTTTGACCGTTGGTACTGTAGCAGACATGGGAAAAACGCTTTCTCAAGGAAGCGCTTTGTCTACATGGACACAAAGCGCGCCCTCAAGGACACGTTTTTTGTCCACGTGGACAAAGCGCTTCCTTGAGGAAGCGTTTTCCTGCTTTGTCACCTGACAACACGCTGACGTGGACGCGTTTTGGGGGAAATAGGCCCATTCCGGTAATTAATTTAGGACCTGGCCTATTTCGGTAATTTTTTTAAAAAAGGGGGGCTTTTATTGGTAATTTGCCCAAAAATTAACCTATAAATACATATTATTAGTATTAGAATTATATTAAGTCACATTCTATATTATTCTATATTTTTGTGTTTTCTTCTCGACATAAGTTGCTAAATTCTTTATTCTATTTAAAGAGATTTCGAAGTTCTGATTTATCAAGTTAGTAAGATCTAGTTTGTTTTATTTTTCTTTATCCTTTAATATTATATTTCAATATTGAAATATTTACCTTTGTCAACTAATCACAATTGTTCAATTATTCTATTACTTGTAATAAATAGTATGATCGAGTACAATTCATGTTGTGTAAATAAGTAATCTGGTCTATTATGTGTGTATGTTAGTTAAAATTAGTTCTCTATCATTTTAATACTGTTAATAAATTGAGTCCTAAGCGCTTCGTTATAGGATTATTAAGAATATAATGAAATTGATTATTAGGCGTGATGTCGACAATTATAACTGATTTATTAAAGTATAAATGAAGATAGTTTGACTTGAATTTGGTGTGATTATTTATTTATTTTGTTTCTTAATTTCAACTCTTTAGACTATTTATAGCTTTAATGGGGACACATGACTAATGTTACATTATGTTATATTTATAACTATACATATGTTTAAATACGAAATAATTATACAATGAAAATACAAAATATAATATCAACATAATGCAAATATATGTAGAATTTATTAGTTGTATCAATGAAGAAGATGATAAATCCTAAGAATTTCTTTTGATATTTTTCATATATGAGAGATTTATAATTGTTGTTCTCTATATGTTCAAGGATGTTTCAATATACCTAGAAGCCTAAAACGAAATTATAAATTGAGAACTTTTAAATTAATTAACCATTAGAAAATTAGAAAATTTATATTTTTAGCCTTGGAGATGCTAAATTATCTATTAAACTATTATAATTAATTTCTAGTAACATTTTTTTTCAAATGATAAAATAGTTAATTTATTTCATCTTTGTTGAGACATTGTTGATTTTAGGTAAGATTTCATCGATTTTAGTTTTGAGAAACTTTTCTCAACTGATGCAATAGAAACTGTGTAAGAGTTGTGTGGCCCAAATTCCTGTTAAATAAAATAAGAGATTGCTTGCAAGTTAAGTTAAACAAAATATATTTTCTTTCTAGAAGATTTAGTATTTATTAGTATAATATATTTAGTATTTATTAGCATAATTTATTTGACCTATGAATTTAACCTCTAAATAGGCTCTTTTACAACCATACAAAAACACCCATTAAAATATTAGAACTCATAACACTTTTAGAGAATTTTGTGTTTACGCTTTGAGGGTTCTTTGTTTTCGGGTTTCGGGGTTTAGTTTTATCTCCATCTTTTCTATTATTTGTTCTTTTTCCATTATAGTAAAATTATCTTTGCATGTGGTTTTTTATCCTCTTTTGAGGGGGTTTTCCACGTTAAATTTGTGTGTTCAAATTCTCAATTTCTTCCGCTATTTTTACTTGTTTGTTGCTTAATAGGTCAATCCCCTACAAGTGGTATTAGAGCTAGTTCAATTTTTTTGTAGATTAGCCCGTTCAAAGATAGCAACAACAAGGTTTGACATTGAGAAGTTCAATGGTGTCACAAATTTCAATTGTGGCAAGTTCGAATGATGACAATTCTAGTTCAAATTGGCCTGAAAAAGATCATTACCGAGAAAAAGCCTAAGAATCTAGATCAAACATAATGAGAAGAGCTTGATGAAAAGGCTCTGTCTGGAATCTAGTTGTGCCTCGTGAATAGGGTATTAAAGGAGGTATTGATGGAGAAAATCTCATCCGCCTTGTAGAAAAGGTTAGAAACTCTTTATGCGACTAAGTCTCTAGCTAATCGTTTAGTGTTGAAACAACGCCTATTTACATTTCGTATGAATGAAGATGAGCTTCTTAGAGATCACATTAGTCTATGTATTACACTTTTGAATGATTTAAATAATGTTGACGTTAAGATTGACGATGAATATCAGGCTATGTTGTTATTACGCTCTTTACCCTCTTCATACAAGTCTATCAGGGAGACATTGATTTATGGTAGAGACAAACTCTCATTCGAAGATGTGAAGGGTCATTTGTGGAGTAAAGAAAAATTTGACAATAAGTTTGGTTCAGATAGCAAGGTAGATAGGCAGGCTTCCATTTTGGTAGCATCAAAGAAGCGAGACAAAATGTGTCGCTATTGTAAGAAGTTAGGTCATGTCAAAGCATATTGTTATAAACTGCGAAATAAAAGGGCTATTAAAAGTAACGAGGAAGATGTAACTGGTGCTAATTTGGCCGACGAAAACGGTGATGATTTCTTGTTAGTGTTAACGAGCGATAGCTCCGACTTACGTCCTAGTGGATCCTAGATTTAGGATGTTCTTTCCACATGTGTCCCAACAGAGAATGGTTCTTCACATACAGTTCGGTTGAAGGTAGAGTTGTATGCGTGGGAAACGATTCATCTAGTAAGGTAATCGGTATTGGTACTGTTAAAATTAGGATGCACGATGGGACGATTAGGAACTCTCAGGTATGTACCTGATTTACAAAAGAATCTCATCTCGTTGAGTATTTTAGACTTGAAAGGTTGCAGAATCAAACATCGAGTTGAGCTGCATTAAGGTGTCTCGTGGGGCTCTCGTTTTGTTAAAAGGAAAAATGACCGATAGTCTTTATATTCTAGAAGGTTCTACAGTTAGCGGTGAAACCAGATGTCCCTCATCCATTATGAAGTCGAAGTCAACTCGTTTGGAACAGAGACAACTTAGTCATAATAGGGAAAAAGGTATGACCATTTCGTTGAAGAGAAGTTCTCTTTTGGATACAGGTTTTGAAAAGTTAGTGCACTGTGTTTGTAAAAATCAGACTCGGATTAGTTTTTATTTGGCAGTGCACAAGTCGAAGGCTAGAAGTCTTCCAGCTTCTAAGCACAGATTCGACTCAATTAATTCCCTACATTGTTCAAAATAGGCCGTTGGTGGGCTTTGGCAAAGATGACGTTGTGAGAATTCGTGTCAAGGTGGAGATTGATAGAGTTGTGTGACCCAAATTCCTCTTAAATAAAATAAGAGATTGCTTGTAAGTTAAGTTAAACAATATTTTTTTTTCTAGAAGATTTAGTATTTATTAATATAATATATTTAGCATTTATTAGCATATTTATTTGACCTACGAATTTAGCCTATAATAGGCTCTTTTACAACCTTAGAAAAACATCCATTAAAAGATTAGAACTTATAACTCTTTTAAAGAATTTTGCGTTTACGTTTTGAAGGTTCTTTGTTTTCGAGTTTCAGGATTTAGTTTTATCTTCATCTTTTATACTCTTCGTTCTTTTGTCATTATAGTAAAATTATATTTACCCGTGGTTTTTTATCCTCTTTTGAGGGGGTTTTCCACGTTAAATTTGTGTGTTCAAATTCTTAATTTCTTTCACTATTTTTACTTGTTCGTTGCTTAATCGAGTCGATTCCCTAGAAACTGGAATAATTAACATATTCTATAAGCAATATATGCATTTGAAAAGGAATCAAATCTTTATATAATTTAGTATGTCAATTGGAGTGTATTTTTCAATTTCATAATTTCTTTCAAAACTTTCAATTCTAAAGAATTTTCAATATTAAAACAATATACTTTCAAATTTTCATTATCTAGTAACTTTAATTTTTCTACATCGAATAAAAACTAAAAATATCTTTATATATTTTAAATTGTTCAAATCTATTTTGGAAAGAAAAATTGTTTGATCTATTATGTATAAAAAATAATCGATTTTAAAAGATTTTGAGGGTTTTATTGTTTCGTTATCAACATTCCTATCAATCGTTTATTTCCACGAATAATATGTTCTTCATAAAATTTAGGTTCTATTTTAATCTCAATAGTTATTTCTTTAGCACATGTCATAGCATTTTGAAGTCCATCTTCTTTATATTTTTCAAAAAGAAAAATTGAAAGAAGACCTTTTCATTGTTCTATAGTTACATCAATATACATATCTTTTGATCGTAAGTTTTTGTTAGCTGAGTTCACAACAAATAATATACCAAATAGCCATGCCCGACAAAAACTTAAAATTTTCAAGCTCATGTGTTGCTAAACATTCAAGTACTTCACTTTTAATTTTAGGATCATCTTTAACTTCAATTAATTTCAATAAAGCATCTCTTATTAGCGAAGCGTAAAATCTTATAACTTTAACACTTTCAATACAATTTTCTCAACTTATTTATGACAACGATTTAAGAGTTAGGGTTGTAGAATTTTTCATCTTTTCGTTGACAAAGAAAATAATGAGTATATTTGTTATAATACTCCAAATTAGGTAAAATAAAAAGTAGTAATATAACTTTCAAAGTTAATTAGAATAATATAACTTGGCTAATAAGAGAAATTTAAAGAGATATTCTTCAATCTTGATTCTTAAAAATTCCGAGTTTAAGAAGAACTAAAATGAGAATGAGAGAATTAGAATACCAAAAATATATTGTTTGATTGGTTTAATTACACATAAAAAAATTGTAAAGCAATAAAGCAGTAACTTGATAGGCCTACTTAGTGCAAAGTAATAAATGCTTTTTTCTTGTGATGCCATGAAAGATATAAATAAATCTACATAATTTTGGTTCAACTTACGATAAAAACACTTGAACTTCTACTTAATAGCTAGTTATATACATACACACAGACGAGGCCTGTATTTATTCTTGAGACACCCTCAACATGTATTTTCTCTTTAGAAGTATAACGAATGGTTTGTACTTGAGATTCAAGATGTTTTACCATGCTAGATTTAAGATTTAGAAATGCAACAGTTTAAATCAACAACAACATCGATTAAAAAATAACTCAGGTCTAAATCCTAAATACAAACCCAAAAGATTAATCTTATGAACCAACATTGGTTCCAAAAATATAAAAACAGTAAAACACTCCATATTCTATTCAAAATGCAACATACATGGTGGATATCTTAAAAATATTTACAGATGATAAATCCTTTTAACATTCTTGTTTAAGAGGAATAATCGAATAGTAGTTTTTTCTTTTCTTCTTTTTGTATAAAGAACACACTATTTCATCCAAGTGCATGTGATTAAATCCTTTGCTATACATCAGAAGAGAAAATTATACAATTGCATGTTTCTTGACAAATAAAAGATCTATGGCTAAACATTCATTAGAATAAACAATAAAAACAATTTAGAAAGGGAGCAAAATTAGAGCTGCACACTTATTAGCATGTAACTTAGCATTACAAGTTGGAGCTTCTTAGCATGGCCTGTCAACAGCAACAGCAACAGCAACAGCAGTAGCAGCTTTAAAAGAGGGCTGAGAACACAGAATGTCCAACATAACAAAAACACTGAGAGCATATATATATGGCTTGGAAGATCTACCGTTTTTATTCCCATACGAAAAAATCAAAAGAATTTGAGCAGGTGAATTCACTTGAATGCATTACAGCAGCAAAGGCAATCAACGCGGACCTTGCTGAATGATGCCACAATCTGTTGATTGTTTATGTTTATGGAGAACCATGACCGGCCAAGTTATTCATGGTTTTTTTTTTTTTTTGCACCCAACAACTGGCTTTCCTTGATATGAGGATGGTAAAAAAAGTTGTACTCTCAGCAGCTTCGAGTTGGGTTCAATGGATCATAATCATAGTCATCACCAGCTTTGACAAAGCGTCCCTTCACGCGCTTTCTCACATCAGCCCTTGCTTTTCTAGAGGCATATCTCACTCGCTTTTCAAACCTATCATGCAACACGGAAGATGCTGAACATATAAATGATTATTCCAAACAAGACTAGAAGTAAAATAAAAACCTACAATATAGATTCTATATCGACCTTCCAAATGGATTGTTGACAAATACACAGATGCAGATAAAGTGGATCATAAATTCACATTTGCTTACTTGAGAGCACCACAGTGAAACAGATTCCTTCGGTGGCAGGATTAGTAACTAAAATTGCACAGCCTACAGATTACAATACTGAGATATAGGTAATCGGCATAGACTTACTTCCGTGTTTTCTTCTTTTCCTTGTAACGCATGACAGCATCACTTCGAGTTGCCGATGAGAAGGGAACTTCAGATGGAGGACACCAAGGGGCCTCTCCCATGAGAAGCATTGATGAAGCTCCACAATCTTGGTAATCTCCTCCGCTACTCTCTCCAGTAAGGCCAGAAAATGAGAAGCTCGAATGGTCTTGCCTTGCCGTAAAACACAAAATTGAATTGGTTTTATTGCTCATCATGGAATCAGCAGATGCTGCATTGCTGCATGCTGGCTGGATTGCATTCACCAGTCCAACAGATGAGCCCTAGACAAGAATATTTAATTCCAACCGTAAGAACATTTGCCGAGTAGAAACTTGAAATTCTCAGGGGTTCAAATTAGGGTATGATTATTTACAGTAATTCTCCTAAAGGAGAAAAAAACAAATTTGTAATAGTCAAGCAGATTAATGCTCCAATTTTTGTAAAGCATACATTTGACACGAGCGTAATTGACAAGAAAGTTGCTTTATTAATAATCAAATTCAAGATAATGCTGAAAGATCAAGTACTAGCATACTTACAAACTTGAGAAATCCTACCAATAATGGCTATATAACCAACATGATTTAAAAGAGGGATATTTTCCCAAAATTGAACAAGAGTAAACTTCCTTTTTGTATGTTGGTCATGTCTGAAAATACGAGGTTATTGTTTTCATGTATATACTTCTGACCCAAGTAAAGAGGCATGTCTGAAAGTCAAGGTTATTGACGAAATTGATACCCCCAACAGAATAAATAGTTTCCTCCAAGTAACAGAATGGGAAGAACTAAAAGCTGAAATATCTAAGAATGCCGCGGAAAAAGAAAAGCATAACATCTAGGAGAATGGCAATACTACTAAAAAAAATAGATGATACAGATACCATAAAGCAAGACGAAATGAGATGAGAGAACCTCAGCAGCCACTGCACCCTGGTAGGAATCAGTAGCAGACATGTCCTTCGTCCCAAATAAGCTATCAATCCCACCATTCCCAAAAAGTTCTTCAGAATGGTTGAGAGTTACTCCAAAGAGTTCTTCATATTTTTCAAGGTTCAAATCAATTTCATCCATGTTGAAATCATCATAAAGATCATCTTTGCAAACCCCAGGACACTTTGTTTGAGGACAAGATAACTGCAAATTAACAAAGGTAAGAGTTAGTCCCCAAACAGAAGATATTGTATCTACTAATAGTCAAGGAAACATGCAGAAATTTTGAATAATGAAGTTTTCACACATATGCCAAAAATGATTTTGGATCATATAATGCAAAAATTATCTTGTTTCCTATAACCTTCACACTCCCCCTTTCCCACTTGATTAAAAACAAAACTGTAGAACTTCAATGATGTAGATGGATGGAATGCGTCCAGAAAGTAACTCTTGTGTTTAGAATAGGAGAGATCTACATCCAAGTTTATGAACCCATGGCAAAAATAGGCATAAGAATAAAAGTAAAATTGAGGAAAAGGTTACAGTTTAGTAATCATACAGTGACGGCTGAAATGAATCATCTACAATATTACCCTAAAATTTAAGTTGCTTTTGGGCCAAGTAACAGAAATATCCAAAGAGACCAATAAAAAAACAAAATGAACAGAGGTTTAATGAAAGAATGAAATCTTCTACATATACCAGAAAATCCATTCAAGTTCAAGTAAAAAAGACATCCTAGATGTACCTTTGCTTTCCATCATAAAATGTACTCATAAGAAAAGCAAGGAATAGAAATTGGCATATAGTTCCTCCCCAGAAGAAAAGTTAGCACTCAACAGTCACTGTTAATATGTTTTTCCGCATTAAGTGCAGACTTTAGAATGCATTAGCAAATTTAAACCCGCTTTGTAGAAATACTCATCGTAGTTGTTTACTATTACCCCATTGAACTCAGATAGCAAGGGCTAGGAAGTACCTCAAAAATATTTTATCTAAATTCATTAAAGATAAATGTTACATATTCATCATTCACCTCGGATAATGATGTATCGGTTGTTCCAGCTGGCTGATCAAGTAATCCTGGTCCAGATCTGAGTTCAGGAATTGAAGACCCACTCCAGCTACTTCCCCTATCCACATTGTAATCACGATTAACTTCAGCATCACCAGTATCATTCTGGCTAATGGTATTTTCGGTAGGGCACCAGGAAGTCTCAGTGATGCTCATTTGCCTTAATTCCTGCTCACATGTAGATTCACCTGCGGAAGGGGATTGCGAAAAAAACGACCATATGGAAGAAAGTTCTGCGGAGGATGGGCAACCAGAATAACAATTAATTGTTTGCCTCCTATGTGTCGAATTCAAGGTAGAGGTACCGTGACCCATCCAATCACAATTCTGACAGAGAGATACCCTTTCTTCAACACATCTAACAAAAGCAGGTTGTGAATTGCATCTTTCACATAACAATGTTCTCGAATGACGTTTCGACAGTGCGTTAGCAGAATGGACGTTTCGATCGCAAGACAAACATAAACAGGCAGCATCAGACTGGCAATATACCGTTGACGGTTGATTTCCGCAGAAATCACAGATGTAACCCATTCCAATCACACTACCCCAACAAAAGCTAAAACTTTTCTCTAAAATTTACAGACTTCCAAGCAAACAATATATCAACCAGGGCAAGTAGCATCAGAGATGATCATCGACTCCGCTATTTCTCCTTGCACTTCAATAGCTATCAAAGGCAAAAAAGAGAAAAAAAAAAAGAAAGAAAAAGAGTTAGCAATTACAAGAGAACTCAGTTCATGTATGTTGTAAGAGCATGCTAATCAGTAAAAAAACTTAAATATCCATTGATTATAGAGGTTGCTTAATTCCTACTTCTAAAACAATAATGATACGGCTCAAGGTCAAATTCTGGAAGACACTGTAATCATAAAAGGCTTTCACGTGATCAGCACTATTGAAGGGGAAAAGTCTCAATAATGTTATGATCACAGCCAGAAAGTGAACAGTTTTAAGCACCAATAAATCAATGCAAAACACAAACTCATAATAGAACAAGTAGAAAAAGAAAACATACACTCATAATCGATGACGACTAAAACAGTAAAATAATATAAGAGAAAACAAAGAAAAATGGAAAAAGAAAACAGTTTTAATAAAAAGGAAACAGCAGTGGAATATGCATTCCAGGAAAAAGAATTATAAGCAAAACTAATTCCATTTCAGAGCATATTAAACAAAACAATCTAATATCATAAATAAGGTAAAAGGTTGAACGTAAATCAAAGAAGAAAGCTAGAACTATAATCAAAAGATTTAAACTCCATAATCAAAACAAACAGCTTAAGCAGGAAAAAAAACAGATGATCAATAAACAAACCAAGAGACCCAGAAATACCAACCAAAATACAAATTCAAAACCCAGATACAAAAAAAAAAAAAACTAAATTAAGTGAAGGACCCAAAATGGAAAATCAAATTAAGAACTAAAATAAAAGAAAATAAGAAATTTACCTTGATTAAAAACATGGATAAGACATAAGAGGACAAGATCGGTTGCTAGCTGTACCATTAAAATTTAAAAATTAACAAAAAAAAATTACGAGAAACCCTAGAACAAAGTGCTTTCCAGAATTTGTCCCTCCCCCCGTTTCTATTATTATTATTATTATTTTCTTTTAATTTTGTTCTTAATTTTTTTTCTGTGCTTTCAGTTTATGCGAGTAAGAGAAGAGATACTGAGATGGAAAGTGGTGGGTGTATATTAGGAAATGTGATGACATAAGCTGAGAAAAAGTGTACAGAGAGAGAGGATAGTTTTTAAATTGAAAATCAGAGAAAAATAAATAAAAGGGCAAAATGGTAGTGAAAAGCAAAGTGGAGCTTTAAAATAAACATTCTAAATTTTCATAATAATATTTTTTTTTACATTTTTTAAAGAAATATTGAAGTAATAAAATTGGAAGCTTAAAATAAAGGCAACTACTTAAAATCCAATTAGAGAAGACAACAACCTAAAAAGTAAAGCCTAAGATAATAGATTTAATATGATTGTGATGCCACTTCAACTTCACCTTCAAGGAGAGATTTTGGTTTTAAATTCAGACTTCATCCCTTCTTCACTTCACTCTTTGGTAGGTATTACCTTATAAGTAGCTAATAATGTTATAAAAGTTATTAATTGGGGTCTCTTTGGTAAATTCGATTGGTATGAGTATTATTACCAATGCAGGAGAGTGAGTGTTTAAGTATATTGAAGTGCATTATTCTCCTATTTACATGTTGAAAAAGGACTATAAATAATTCTAGATATTGTGTTATGAAAAAATACGATTAAAACCTATAAATAATAGCCAAATCAAATAAAAAAATCATTTATCATATTTAGTGAAAAAGGCCATTGAACATCCAACAAGGGCTTAAATGGTCCACACCACACCACAATGTGGTGGTCCCGCTACTAATTTATAAATAGCAAACAACAATGATGCCAACACTTCATCAACTCAATCTAATTTCCACTTGTTGTACAAACTACAAACTGTTCAAAATGCTAATGATGAGAATGAACGTCACCATTTATTGTGCTTTTTCGCTATTTATTTCTTCAACATTAACAAGCTGATTCCTTCATTAGGATTAACTCTCTTTGGTAGGAAGCATTGCCTCGGGTATTTTACTAAAATAATACCAAAAAAATACCAAAAAAATATACAAAAAAATTTATTTACCAAGATGGTACCAAAAAAAAAACAGCTGAATGGAGGGCCTGCCACAGGCGGCACCAATGGTGCCTGTGGCAGAGGCTGCACTAACATGTTTGTATTTCAGCCATTTGTTCTTATTTTTTTCCCCGAATTTTATTATTTTAAAAAATATACTATTTTTTAATTTGTTATTTTGCATTATTTTAGTATATTATATTTGAAATATATTCATTTAGTATGTTTTTTAAATAAATTTAAAAAAATCCTTATTTCAAAACCCTTTGTTTGTATCTTTTTCCAAATTTTATTACTTTCAATAAAAATATATTATTTTCGTATTTTATTATTTTACGTTGTTTTAGTACATTATATTTGAAATGTATTAATTACATTATATTTGAAATGTATTAATTTATTGTATTTTTAAAATAAATTTAGTAAAAACCCTTATTTGACCCTCTGTTAGTATTTTTTTCCGGATTTTATTATTTTAAAAAATACTATTTTCTAATTTTATTATTTTACATTATTTTAGTACATTATGTTTGAAATGTATTCATTTAGTGTGTTTTTAAATAAATTTAAAAAACCCTTATTCCGCCCTTTGTTCGTATTTTTTACCAAATTTTATTACTTTCAATAAAAACACACTAAATGAATACATTTCAAACATAATGTACTAAAATAATGTAAAATAATAAATTAGAAAATAGTATATTTTTTAAAGTAATAAAATTCGAAGAAAAAAATACGAACAAAGGGCTGAAATACGAACATGTTGGTGTCGCCTGTGGCAGGCCCTCCATTCAACCGTTTTGTGTTTTTTTTTTTGGTACAATTTTGGTAAATAAACTTTTTTGTATATTATTTTGGTATTTTTTTGTATTATTTTAATAAAATACCCCATTGCCTCCCATAAAATGACAAAAAAAATATTTTAGTCATTATTAAAATTTTAAATTACAATTTAATGTAACGGTAAAATTACATTTTGATCTCTCAAGAAGATAAATTTTATTTTAAAATTCTTTTAAAAATTCTAAAAAGTATAATGATAAAATTATAGTTTAAAATTTATAATTTAATTTTATCTCTCTTAAAATAAGTTTTAGCTCCATCATTTGTTAGCCTACAACATTTATAATAATAGGTTGAGCTTTGATAAATATGTCTAATCAATATTCTCATTTGATAAATAATTTATATATTGATGACATACTTTAATTCAGAATTAGAGACTAACACAAGATACGGGAAAAAGTGGAAGATGAAAAGAATGTTGTGCATTTAATAGAGGCAGGTTTGAAGTATTTCACTTTTAAGCAACCACAAACCTAAAGAAGTGTTGTAGAAATTTGAGAAGAAATCTAATCTACCATTTACACCTTACTCCAAGTCCTCACTTTGTACCACAATAAATACTGATATAACAAGCCTTTATCAAAGAAAAATACAAAAAGTGAAATAAAAATGGGGTTCCTGCTCTGCAAATCAAGTTATGTCCAGGTCACAGGCTGAATAATAAAGAGTTCAATACTCTTTAAGCAAAGTTTTGGGTTTGAATCTTGTGAGTTATGATAGTGAAAATAACATTGAAAGGTTTGACATATAAATATGACATGTAAATGTATAAAATTCTAATAAATTTAATACTAATATCTTTTAATAAACAACTCAATATAAATATAAATCTTTATATTATACACTAACATTCATTTAACTTTGGATAGTCAAGTTTAATTAATTTGTCAACATCAACTTGTATTTTAAAATTTTTTAAAGTAAAAAAGGTACAGAGTTCAAGTAATAAAACAACTAAGTAGCCTGAAAGAAATAATAGAAAGGGTCAGACAATCAATCAAGAAACAAGTTAGATCACCTTTCAGTTCTTCCTCGTATCCCACAACTATAGAACATATAAGATCACCATTCATCAATTTTAAGCCACAGCTGACTGCAATTCGTATTATATCCCACAAAATCCAACACCATGGGCCCTAGTTTTCACTACAATATGCACCCATTGGCATGTTAAACCTAAACATTTAACCATAGAATGCAAGCCATGGCTCTCCAACACCACCACCACTTGCTGGCTTTACTGTTGGAATCCAATTTGTGCTGGTTTGCTCTCTCTGGAAGTATGTCCCGGTCGTGCTTGCCGCAAGCTGTCCTATCTCATACAGGGTCTGAAAAATCATTTCCCACAATTACATATAAATCAATATTGATCTCAAAACCCACTTACCATGCCAGGACAAAAACATGAAACCAATTAACAAGCGATGCATGGTTAACATTATTTGCTTAAAATTGCCGAAAAAATGAATACCTGTAGGTCCTCACTTAAAGCTTGATTAAATGGGCTTTGGCTTCTTTGTCCGACTATAATAGAAGTTGGCAAGTTTGCAGCACGGACCAGGTGAAGAAAGCAGGCTAAAGGCTCGTAATGAATTTGCAAAGATGGAGGTGGCTTCTGGGTTTTGGCAGCAATGGCTCGACTTACATCAGTCTCGGGGCCTACTTGGATACTATAGAGAGGAAGCTTGCCACTATTTGTTGTCAACAACCTACCTTCCAACTTCAGCTTTGATGCCAGTACAAGAAAAGGGGCTATGATAGTGGGTATGGTAGACGGTATGTGCTCTGCATCTGCTATTTTAGTCAGAACTGAATTTATAGCCAGTGACAGTAGTGGCGGCTCCAAATGATCCAACATTACCATTGTTGCCTGCAATGAGTAAAAGGAAAGATATATTTCTTTCAGTGTGTTCAATACGAAAGATGGAAAGTATAGTTAAAAAGTGGTTAGTGGTAAAGTTTCGAATAAAGTTGTTAATTTTATGTTGAATGTGTACAAATACAAATCCTCTCATTTTCCCTATTCATCATCTTATCACAAATTAGGGGAAGGCTGGAAAGAAAGTAGTTTTTCCTTCCAATCCTTACCATTCCTTCTCTTTCCCTCCTACCAAACACAGGATTAAAGTCATCATTCTAGTTATTGCAGTAACCCAGAGGATTCATACACCCATTCTTGAAGACAAATGACCTTAGTCATTTTCACGCAAGGCTGTTCTTTCTCAAGGATGATTGCTTGACCACTAAGATCGCGGGATCAACAACGCCAACAAAATGAAGGCTTGAAAAGAAAATGATGCCCTTGCCAGCTACTATTCAAATCTATTTCTATTCTCAGTTTATGTCTCATGTTCTGCACCTCCTTAAATCACATTCATCATCATCATCTTATCGGGAACACAACAAAAGAATATTCATTGATCAGCAACTATGAAACCATCAATCCGGCAGGAAAACCTTTTCTAATCTACCCCCAGGGAAAACTCTAAAAGTAAGACTTACAATTTTTCAACTAAAAAATCTAACCTCTGAATATGTCGACTGAAAGAGGGTTCTGTGAGGCACTCCCTTCCTAGTTCCTAATGAGCTTTTACCCCTTTAATTTATTGAAGAAAAATATCAAAGTAAACAGTCCCCTTTTTATCTCATTTTACCAGGAACCAGACACTCTAGAAAAAGAGATAACTTGATAGTTCTTCATTTCCAATCAAACTTCCAAGCAAATCCACAAAATTACATTCACCAAGAACAGAATTTATATATTTTTTTTTAAAAAATGGGTTTTGAAATTAATGGCAAAAGGAAGAAACCATTCGAAAGAAACAGTACCTTTAGATTTTCTCCATCCATAAATTGAGTAACAGAGGCATTCAATTTTGCATCCCCTAATTCCAGGTCGACTAACTCGAAGCTGAAAACATATAAACATACAGCTTTCTTAATCAGTGTTTTTAATGAAGATCAACCAAGAAGAGACAGAGAAAGAGAGAGGGGACTCACGCTTTACTACAAGGATGGGGAGTAGGATTGAGAGCTCGGGCGATGGCGTTTCCGAACCCATCTTGGTCATGGTAAACGAAGAACACATTCGAAGAAACCTTCAATCTCCGCAACTTTCCACTTAGTGTTTCTCCGCTGTTTTGGAGTGAGAGTGATTCCAGATTTTGCTCTAGATCCATGATGACGATGATGGGCTAAGAGGGATATGACACCAGTCTTTTCCTTCCATTTACACTCAGTCCTTTTTAAGAGGGTTTTCTTTTCTTGTAGAACAATACTAGTATAGTAATAAAATAAAGGTTAAAATGTGCTCCAAGTCTCTGTAATTTTCATACAATTCCAATTTAGTCCTCTACTTTTATTTTAACGATTGAGTCCCCCAATCATTTTTCTTTACAAATACTAGAGTGTACAGGTTATTTTATGAATCAAGGTAAGTAAATAAGCAAAAGGTTTGGTTAATATGACTAAGAAATGTAAGTGAAAGTATGAGAGCAATGTTATTATATGAACAAATATAATATTCAATATCATTATTTCTAAATCATGTGTGGCCTATTCCTGAATAAATCAAAGCAGTGAAGACTATCTGCTTTAATAACTTTCAATATTAGGGAGTACATAATTTACAATACTTCAACAATATACATGCATTTAAATTACCTGTATATGTATGCCTTTTTTTTAATGGAAACTGCAAAAAGAAAAAAAGAAAATTGCTTTCAATATCCTCACTCAATTTTCCAGGCACAAAGGAACAAGCTGAATTCGGATGCCGTGGCGGCGCTTAGTGTAGAATAGTACTTGCTTCCGGCATCGCTGTCTCCTTCTTGGCTACTTCCTTCTTTGTCACTCTCTGCATCCGCCGCCACCGGTTTGAATATAAACATGCCGTGGCCGGTTCCAAGGCTGCTAAACATCCAGTCATGGACATCCCACATGACTTGAACCGGTTGCTTATCGACCAGAACAGTCTGGTTCCCTCTGAATTTCCATTGCAAATTCTTGACGTGAATCAGAACTACACCATCCATGCTAATCCACATTTCAGGTTCTTTTATTCCAGTCATCGAACTCTCAACAACAATTTCGTGTTCTTTGCTTTTTTCATCGAATCTAGCTCGTGTCGCAAAGCTTTTCTTGGCAAACACGTTTTCCTTCTTGTAAATCAAAAAGGGTTGAACCAAAGCCGGTCTCGCTTTCGTTCTTTTGTATGCCTTTTTCTTGTAATCCCCCAATAATAGAACCACCTCTTCGTCAGCAACTAGGGCGACATAATAGTCTGAGACGGGTTCGGGGCCACAGGTGAATTTAGCTGAGCGAAGATCCCAGTAAACATCCACTTGGCTCCCTTCAACCTCAAAGGATTTATACCCTTTTTTGCTCCAGAAATGCCATGGCTTAAGATCGATCTTGCACGAGTATTGGAAATTACCTTGCGTGCTATTCACCAGGATGCTGAGAGAATGGTTCATAAGGTTCTTACACCACAAAATCTTGACATTCCGACAATAACCTACTATGTTCGTTTGGTACATCAACGTGACGGTGGTCTGAGCGTTTTTATTGCTTGTCTGAGGGTGAGGTTCTTCCGTTATTCTTTCTGCATAATACGCCGAGCTTCCAATTGACTGAGTTCTCAAGGGAAAATGAAATGCCATTTGTAAATGCAAATTCTTTTATTGATTTTTCATGCAAAAAACCTCTAATAATTCGATTCTACTGCATCTGATCTGATAGTAAAAATGGTTTCCAGGACTGTTCATATATGTATGTAGTTATATAACCCTATATGTGTATATGTATAGGGGTTAAAATCAGGTTACCTTGTGTTGGGAAGTCTCAAGGGATTAAACCGACCTGAAACCTTAGCTGATGAACAATGGTAAAGAAAAATATTAATAAATGGTGCCAAAATGAGATTGCAGAAGAGAAATGTGTGAGCATGCTTGTTTGCTTTTGGAAGAAATTGTGATTTTCTGGGAAAGAGACAGAATGAAAGAACAGACAAGGAACTTTGTCTCTCCATGGAGTGAAAATCTCCATCCAAAGGTTGTAAGCAAAAAAAGGTGTCCGAAACAAGGGGATGACGAAATTTTCCTCCAACCAATTTGCTATATTTAGTCTAAGTTTGCCATTTTCTAAGGAAATTATACCATTTGTATCTTAACCCAAAGGTAACATTTCTAACTGTTATATCAATAGGTCCAACTGCTATACAGGAGGGGTCTATGTAAGAATAATAAATAGAGAGACAAGGGTACCGAGCATTAAGTTGCAATATTCTTGCTGACATGAACATCATGGTAGTGACATCACAGTCAATGTTACAATGACCTGATTTTTCATCCTTTACAGAAGATGTATATAATTCACACCTATATTCTACAATAAATTTAACTGTGCAAAGGTTCATTTACACTACATCCAGATTTTCATTAGCTTTATTCCCTTTTGCATCATCATTTTCATATCCATCTTTTTTACTTCCCTTTCCGGATGATCTCTGGCCACTAAGTCTAGCTTTTAGGATTCCTCCGATGTGATGGACTGAAGCATCAGCCTGAATCGCCTCTATGTATAACAACTTCACCAAGTTCCTGAAGCGACGCCGAAAGGTTGGTATCCGAGACATGGAAGCTACTATTCCCTGCAATCTGTCATAAAATGAAAATTGCGTGATGATTTTAATGCACGGTCACAAGTTGAAAGAGTTGTTTAGTTTTTCAGATATAGCTTTTGTTATACCTTCTAATTATGGCTTGAAGCTGTGCTCTCCTGACACTATCTTCGGATGGATAACCAGAATCATTCCAGTCCTTGGGTGTTTCGTTTTTGCACTCCATAACCAGCTTCCTTAGGCAAGCTTCTTCACTTTCATCTAATTCGAGCTTCTTTAATTGCTCTTTCATGACAAAAAGCGGCCCAGCAAACCATTCAAACACTTTGTCCCTTGGCATATTACTCCTAGTCAGTTCCGCATTATCACCTGGCAATTCAATCACACGTAATCATATGATTGTACCCCAATATCCTCCACAATGCTAACTGAAGGGGGAAAGAAACACATACCGATAACTATGCCAGATGCGTCAGCCTTAACCGATGTCAGCAGACACTGCAAGATGGACCAAGCTTGTAGTCTTATGCACAACTTTTTACAATTTCCCTTAACAATGCATTCCTCAATGTCCTTGATAGTTATTAGGCCATCACGGAGGAGTATCCAACCATCCACCTCATAGGATTTAAAAAGCCAGTCCCACACCTGTAAAAGTTTCAAACATAATTGAGTTCTTATACATTAGACATTAATTTGATTTTTATAGGTCAAAGAGCAGACCTGCATTGGTCTATACTGTTGAATTGGCCACTTCAACGTTCTTGAGTTTTCTGAAATGAGTTGTGTGCTTGATGCCTGACCTTTACTCTCCAGTTCATTGCAACAGTTGTTGTCAACCTTTTCGATCTCAGGATTACAGTCCATGTTTCTACGATACCGGAGCCTGGCTGTCAAACGGATGTCTCATAATCATAATCAACAGATGCGTAAAATACTATGTCACTCGGACTTGAGGCTGAGTGTCACATTTTTTCAAGGCTTTTCCAGGTATTTGGAGGGTTCTTGGAGGTTGAAAGCAACATAGGAGAAATATACATGGTTCTTCTTGTAAGTAATCTAAAGAACATTAACACATGTTGTACCTGGGCAGACAGGATCCTTCCCTCACGTAGAGTAAATCATTTACATACTCATCAAATAGCGAAACCACAGATATAATATAAGAAAATCCCATATGAAGTGAATCTTCCTGAATTTTAACAAAAATATGTTAGACAAAACTTGAAACAAAAGACGTATATAACAGCGTAAAAACAGAGAAAGGAACATTTTCCAGACCTGATGCACGATAACTCCACCGTAGAGTCCAAGAAAGAAGCTTGCAATGATAGCTCCAACTACAGCTCCCACAACAGCCAAAGGCCATAAAAGGATTGCTAAACCAGCAAAGGGAACACACACTGTCTCCAAGAACGGTCCTTCCCGACCAATTAAATCTTCGAACAACCTTTTCCATCCTCTGAACAGCATATATGGGCTTTTCCATAGAGTAACAACTGTAATCAAAGG
Organism: Gossypium raimondii; assembly: GCF_025698545.1. Classification (NCBI taxonomy): domain Eukaryota; kingdom Viridiplantae; phylum Streptophyta; class Magnoliopsida; order Malvales; family Malvaceae; genus Gossypium; species Gossypium raimondii. The sequence continues at coordinate 6,384,369 of NC_068571.1, read as the reverse complement.
CACATCAACTAACATGCCAATCAAGCCAACCAACAAACAACCTGGTAATTTCATTAACCTTGCAAGAACAAAATGGAATAAATCCAAAGAGTTAACTCAAATATATTAACTGGTATGAAGCAGAGCTTAAGAAGGGACGTTCTTACTTTACATCCATAGGCTTCTCATCCGGAGGCATTTTTTCGCTTAGCTCATCCATGTAGGAGAAGTATGAGTGGAAGCAGAAATCTGTGAAGTCCACCACCACCGTGCAGCTTCCTTTAATGGTTGACAGACAACCATCCTGGCAAGGAATTGCTAAGTTCTCCACTTCAATTGTTTAAAACAAGTGTTCTGCATGCAAATAACAGACCGGGCAACAAAGAGAAAGGCAACTTACAGCAAAGCAGTGGTAGCATTTGTCGATCGCATTTTGCCCTGCTGCCTGAAAAGTTGCAATGAGGGGAGCAAAAACTCCATAACCTATTCCACCTAAAATGCTTCCGGCAACAGCCACGACTGGCCAGAGACCCAGCGGTACAATCAACGACACCAAAACCACAATCTTTAGAGCCAGTCCCAGTCTCTTCGTTCTAAAATTACAAGTCCAAGAAACAGAAAATAAGGACAAAACACAAACATTCTCTACTTCCTAGAATCAGAGATTCATCTCTATTGCAAACACACATCATTCGAATGTGACCGGCGACATGCTATGAATATCAATGGCGGAAGAAGCTAAAACCCCCCAAAGCTATTTAAAATAAAAGGGATTAGATGTAAGGAAATAGAAATCCAAGGAAACAAACCTTGCTACAGAGAAGTAAGTCCATATAAAATGTGCTGGCCAAAGCCCAATCACCACTGCTGAATTCCCGCTCCCAATAATTGCCCCCGCTACTGGACCGATGATTGCAGCTGTTAACAGAACCAAAAATATTTGCAAAAACTAAATAAAACACCCATTTTTGCACTAATCACTAATCTAACCATTCATTTCAGTGTTTAAATACGGGTCTTTTGTTGTTGTTGTTTGTAATTTACCTTTGAGAAGGCCAAGGATAAAGAGTAAAGAAAAGAAGGGAATAAATGAAACGAAGCTCCAGAGTTTAGCCAACAACCCCGAGGGAACCTCCATGGTTGTTTGCTTGCAGTAAGGCTTTAGAGATATTTGAAGGGCAATAACGGAAAGAAAAAATGTTCTGCGTTTTCAAATGTGTGTCATAGACATAGTTCAAAGGTACAGGAGTTTGTTATATTAAAATTAGAACAGATGGAAAGATGGTACGTGGCAGGAGAAGGTGGTAGGCGGGACACATGGCGGGCAAGGAGTGAGGAGGTGGGGGTGACATTGACACCTCCCCGGGGATCATGCTCTTGGCGGGAACCAACCGACTTTAGGGTTGTCTCATGTCTTGACGTTGCAAATATTAAGGGTGTTAATGTAATTTTACCCTAACCTGTTCTCCTCTTCATTTCACTATTATGTAAGTTCATATTTTAATTTTATTTAATATTTTACAATAAATAAAACACCAAACGGGGTCCGAATATTTGGCGCCAGTCACTACTAGAGCCATCCGTACAATTAATGGCTCCTGGCAGAAAAGGAAACGTTTGGAATCTAGTCCTTTAATAGAAAAAAGGAACTGATAAAGAATATATTAAAAAGATTATGCTTCTTTGGAACTCAAAGGTGCATACAAAAAGTAGCTTGAGCAATACGAACCGCTCCACGTATGAGTGTCTAAAATTACAAACTAGTCTCTGCCACTGTACGGCCAGTTATGTCATGGGTTGAAGGCAGATCAGCAGGAGGCCCAGCCCTTTGGTCTCTCTTCTTGTTTCTCCATGCATAAGTGAAAAGATGATAAAAAGGATAGACCTGCCTGAGTCCTCTGATGCCAACTAGGAAAGGGCCAACAACAGAACACCGCTTATTTGACACCATCCATAGTTGGCATTCAGGGAGCCAGGCAGATCATTTCCATTGTTTCATCTCACACTTACAATTCCATTCAATCATGACTACATAACCAATGAGACTTGGCTATTCAAAACAAAAAAGAAGAAGAAAAAAATCAGTACAAATGATCACTTACAGTTCAACCTTTGGCTCACAAACAACACACCATCTGTTGCAGAGACTTGCTTCCATGATCTTTAGCTCATCACCCTGCCTCTGTTTTGATTGCTCTGTTTCAACCCATATATATATATATGCATGTAATGAATGTCTGTGGGATTTAAATGCTAGGTGTGGCTAAGTAAAGAGACAATAAGAAGAACAGGGAGAGAATAAAGAGAGGAGAAAAGACTAAAAAGTGGTCGGCAAACAGTTGGATTTTGGGTTTTAAATGCCAAAATTCAAACATCTTGGCTTTTTAGTCTGTATTGGCAGGAGTGTAGGTGCCAAGGTCATAGCATGAGACAATTTGACAGCCTTGGTTTGACGGATTATTTAACTGTCCTTTTGTACCCTAATTTTCGGCAAATGGAACCAAGATGGGAGTGCAATATAAATATTCCAAGTTGAGGATGGACCCTCTATGGGGGTTATAAAGATAATCCGATGCTGTTTGTGTACTAAAATATTCCAGTCCAGTATATATATAAATTTCCACATCAACTTTAACGTTTGACTGAAACAGATGATTGCATGTGGGATGTGGGATCGCATGAATTGGGCCGTGATGAGCTCTAATTTTAGCTTTCTATTTCTACACAAATTATCTGATGAACCATCCTTGCTTGTATTGGAATATCTAAAATTGTGGTTGGCGTTCTGCGACCTTCGCCAGCTTCTGAATTGTGTCAAATAAATAAATCCAGTAGTCAAACTTGGTTTAACGGTTTTTGTCTGCTTCATGAAATAGTAGCTCATGCTTTCAAACTTCAAACTCTTTCAAACAGGGGTAATAAAAAATTTCACACCCTCCATTCTTTTCTCGCATTAACCTGCGATGATTACTGCTATACCTAGGTTTATTTCAAGATAATAAAAAAGATACTATAAGAAATGTGGAAATAATAAATTTTGAATATAAATGTGTATTTAAAAATAACAATTAATGATCGATTGATTGGCATAGATATTGTTACTAATATAGGAGGATGTGAGTTTGAGTGCGCTGAGGTACGTTATCCTCCTATTTATGGATAGTTTTAGTCATGGCATTGTCTTTTTTCTATAGCACATCAAAAAAGCATCAAGTTAGTGAAAAGAAAACTCACTATTAAATTTCTATATTTTAAAGAAATCCTACAAGTGTGATAACCATGAATTTAGAACACAAATGTGTTTTTAAAATAACATACAATAAATATTGAAACATATAAAGTGTGCATAATAAAATTGAAATGTATAAAATATCAAAATAATGCTTTAGCTAAATGGTAAATTAAATGTTGTACTAATGCAATGGACGTGGGTTTAAATCCCACCCTATATATGCATATTTTATTAGTTTTTAAAGTGAAAAACTAAAATACCTTCAAATAATATTACTTATTTTAATTACGAAATATATTCTCGTAACTTCCTAATGAATTGATGACACTGTTGATAGTTGACAAGTGACAAATAATAATATATATAATATTTCTTACTAAATTTCTCAACTCAGTAACACCCATTCAATTAAGAATTATTTATCATTTAAAAAAACTTAAGAATTATATAAAATTACATTAAGTACAATATATTTATAAAATTAATTTAGTTCTGACTTTAAAAAAAAAATAAAAGTAAAACTATCTTTTTTTTTATTAATTCATTTCTTCTATTTACAATGTCAAATCTTAATATAATTTCCACCCTTTTCATATGTCCAGGTATTCCTCGAGATCTCCTTCGCACTTTTAAGTCCAACTCATCCCCTAAATCTTCCCTCAAATTCCAATTTGAGTTTATTTTCGGGTCTTCCTTAATTTCCTCCTCCAAAATAGGCATACAGAATTTGCTCAACCATGGTGCTCCAAGAACCTGTTGCTTCTTATTGCACCTTTGTGATTCGATACTTGACGTTATAGTCTTCCTTGCACCATAAAATGCTACAATTGCTACATATCGTTTAACTAAGTTTCTATATGTTTATGCCTTCGACTTTTCCTTATCCAAGAGCATTCGTTGTTCCACATCTATAAAAGTGCCCCTCAAAGTGAGATATTGCATTTTATCTTCTTCAATCATTTCATGCCCTTTCCAAACAACCTCTTATATCATATGATTCATCGTAATAAGATGTTGGATGATGCAATCACCCAATCTCATCCTATAATCTTGAACTTTCTTATTAGCTTATCTACACTTTCACATTGTTCTAACGTAGTGATCACTTCAAGCACACACTACAGCAAAACAAGTTTTTAGCGGCATTTTTAGCGGCGTTTGAATAAAAAACATCGCTATAGATCGAGCATTAGCGGCGCTTATTAAAAAAGGCCGCTATAGATCGAGCATTAGCGGCGCTTTTTCAAAAACGCCGCTATAGGTCGACCACTAGCGGCGCCTTTTAAAAAACACCGCAAAAAAAATTAAGCACAACGCTTTAGTGGCATTAGCGGCGCTTTTTAAAAAATGCCACTATAGATCGAGCATTAGCGGTGCTTTTTGAAAAACGCCGCTATAGATCGAGCTTTATGGTTTAGGGTTTTAGGGTTTATGATTTAAGTGTTGAGATTTAAGATTTAGGGGTTAGAGATTAAGGGTTAGGGGTTAAGGGTTTATGATTTTTGTTTTATGATTTAGGGTTTAAGGGATAAGGGTTTAGGGTTTAGATTAATTAGTGTTTTTTAAATTATATATTTAATAATTTCTTATATAATCGTAAAAGAGATAGTATTAATTTTAAAATACTGAATTAATTATCATTATAGTTTAGGGTTTGTGGTTTAGGGTATATAGTTTAGGGTTTAAGATTTAGGAGTTACTGTTTTAAGGTTTATGGATTATGGGTTTAGGGATTATGATTTATGGTTTATGGTTTAAGGGTTGGGGTTTAAGGGCTAGGGGTTTAAGATTTATGATTTATGGTTTAGGGGATAAAGGATAGGGTTTTAGGGTTTAAATTAATTAGTATTTTTTAATTTATTTATTAAATAATTTCTTATATAATTATAAAAGAGATAATTTTAATTTTAATATATTAAAATTATGATTATAGTTTAAATTATTTGAGAGATAATAGATAAAGTTTATATATATTAAATGGTTTAGGACTTAAGGTTTACTTGAGATTTGTTAAATGATGAAATTTTATACAATCAATTGATGCTTTTATATTTAAAATATTTAATCTAAACCATTTGATATATTTAAATAGTAGATTTTAAAAAACATTGATAAATAAATAAAAAAGTAACAGATTGATATGGATATGTAACTATCTATTTTGGATAGGACCAAATTATAACAAATAAAAATAAAATACAAAAACTAAAATTATAATTTTATCTAATTCTTTTAAATATTACTTAAAATTTTAAAAATTATTTATTTAAAATTTATATGAAAAATACAATAATTAAATATAAAAATTGTAAAAAAGTCAAGCGTTAGTGGCGTTTATGAAAAAAAGGCCGCAAAAGGTAAGCAATAGCGGCGTCTTTCGCAAACACCGCAAAAAAGTTGAGCAATAGTGACGTTTTTGGCCCAAACGCCACGAATATATTTTGCAAAACGGCATCGTTTTGTAATTATATTTTTTTATCCCAAAATTTCAAATGAAATCTCTTCTTGTTTTTTCCCTTCTTTTTCCCAAAATCGATTCCCCCCACTTGAAATCTCTTCTTCTTTTTTCCCCATTTTATTTTTCCCAAACCATTTCTCCCTTACCTCGATTCCCTTTATTTTTTCCCTAAAAAAACCCTAAAAAGCCTAAACAAAATGGGCAGTTTACAAAAAAAAGCCCTTTTTTTTAAAAAAATTACTGAAATAGGCCATGTATTTAATTATTTATCGGAATGGGCCATTTTCAGGCAAATCGCGTTCACGTCAGTGCGATGTCAGGGGACGCGCCAGCAAGTCGTGGCGTGCTGACGTGGCAACAAATCGCGCCCTCTAGGACGCGATTTTCTGCCACGTCAGCAAAGCGCGCTGACGTGGCCGCGACTTGCCCGACGCATGAACAGTGCAACGGTCAAAAATTTGACCGTTGCCCCCCCAACGGTCCAAAAAAAAACTATAAATACCCCCACCCTTTTTTTTCACAAACTAATCCTCTCTCAAATTTCCTCTAAATTTCCTCTCAATTTGCTCTCAAATTCCTTCCAAATTTCTCTCAAATCCATATTTAATCTCAATTTGCTCTCAAGTTCCTCTTAAATTCTCTTAACTCCCTTTTTTAAATAATTTTAAATTTTTTTAAACCATAAAATTTTGTAAAATTTCAGCAATGGCCGGAGAATTGACTCGTCTTGATAAGCATCACATATCGGTGGAACAAATGAAAATGGTAAGTGTTAAATTTAATTTCTAAATATTATTTAAGAATTTTTTATTTATGCATTTTTAGATAATTATTAATTTATTATTTGTTATAAAAGTCTGTAGATTGGGTATTGGAATGCAATATCCAGAATATGCATGGTCCTCCATCACTGTTGGTAGAGAACTACCTGCGGGAAGCGGGTTTTTGGCACGTGGCGACGGTAGGCCGGGGATGCAAGATGGACCCGAAGCTAATCAGTGCGTTGATCGAGAGGTGGAGACCCGAGACGCACACATTCCATCTTCCATGTGGAGAGTGCACTATCACTCTAGAAGATGTCAATCTACAATTGGGATTGCCGGTGGACGGATACCCAGTCACCGGGTCTGCCCAATCTAGCGATTGGGGGGCGGTGTGCTACGAGCTTTTGGGCGCTAATCCGGAGAAAATGGAGGGAGGTAAGATCAAGATGGGCTTGTTACGTGACACATTCCCTGATCCGGATGAAGATTCAACATAAATTGAAAGAATCCGACATGCTCGGGCATATATTCTTCAATTAATTGGAGGTTATTTGATGCCCGACACGTCACGAAGCCGCGTACATCTAAGATGGCTACTGAAACTCGTTGATTTTAGAGCAGCCGGTGAATTGAGTTAGGGATATGTCGTCTTGGAAACGTTATATCGGGAGATGTGCGGGGCGACGCAACTGAGGAGAGCAAAAATCGGAGGTTGCTTATCACTACTGCAGTCATGGGCACGGTTTCGCTTTCTATTTCTACGTCCTCGAGTGGACTACCCATATAAATTCCCACTCATAACGAGGTAAATTTTATATTAGATTTTACAATTATTATGTAGATTTTTAAAGATAAAAGTATGCTAAAAATTTATTTAATTAGGTTGAACCATCCGGCAAGTCATGCTCGATTACCTACCTCTCTTGAAGATATACGGCTTCTATTGGACCAACGGTCTGAAGCACAAGTAAGTATTAAATAAAATAGATATTTCCATACATTCGCTAGTCGATTGGTATTTAGTATTTAGGATTCTTTATATAACTAATATTTCTATCATGTTCATAGTTTCAATGGACACCATATGAGGATCCGGCAATTAGGACAGTAATTCCGGAAGAGTTCTTACAAAATCCACTAGCTTGGCAAGTGAAAATCGTGTTGATCAACTACGCAACTGTGGAGCCGCACCAGTCAGACAAAGTGCTACGACAGTTTGGATGTAGACAACCGATTCCAGTGGATCCTAAGGTGTTTGACGATCAACACAAAGTCAACATTCGGTAATTGAATACGGATTGGCCGAGATACTGGTCCGAGTACATGGAAATGTGGGAAGATCGGTATGAATATATACCTACTCGGGAACCAATCATCGTTTCAGAGTTAGCGTGCGTTCCAGAATACATGCCGTGGTTTAGGATCCATGGCAAACCGTATTTATTGACGCCAGAGGAGAGGCAGCAACAAATACGTGTCGAAAGGGAAAGGCGCGAGCCTTTAAATCCAAGACGACAAGACGACAAAGGCAGCCTCAACGAGGCCCAGACATTCACCCGGCTCATCATCAGCGGCCATGCAATCACCAGGCCCAACGAGAGCACCGACACAGTCACCCAACGCAGCAGTTCAACCGATGATACCCACGCAACCGCCTTTTCAGATGATGTCAGGTGAGTTTCCTAGCCCTTATATGTATCCTAACCCTTATATGTATCCTTTTCCGAGTCCTATGGTAGGTTGGAGCCAAATGCCCGGTTCAGCTCCATTTCCTGTTATGCCGAGTGGATCGCCGATGTATAGGCCAGCGCCGCACGAGGGATCACAAGAGGGGCTATCCGGGAGCTCTCCTTTTTACCAATCCCCACCAACGTATGGGTTTCAAACACCGTCGCCGTTCGTGATGCAAACACCTCCACATACACTATTCTTTGAAGGTGGATCATCCTCCCAAGTCCGACAACCAGATGCCATACTGGAAGAACCAGAATCCCCACCGGAGGAACAACAACCGGTGCCGAAAGGTAGACAAAGGAGGAATCCAGTGCGTAACCGTCGACGGCAGCCATGTGGCACTGAATCCCCCGGGCATAGACATTGATTTTTGTATTTAAATTTATTTGTACAAATATTTTGAATATTTTGATATTATTTTATGTAATAAAATAGAAATTTTTTTGAGTTATTTTGATATTATTTGATGTAATAACATGAGCTTAATTAATTTGGACAAATATTTTGAATATTTTGATATTATTTGAGAATTCTACTAATCATTAATACAATTAACAGTTAATATTTTTACATTCACATAATGTTAGATTTGAAAAAAATATTTTGACTGTTACTAACAATTAATACAATTATCAATAAATAATTGAAAAAATATAATTTATTTACAATTACATTCAACTATTCCGATTAGGGCATGATCAACTTGTATGGCCTGGATTCCTACACCATCCGCATAACTTCTGTTGACTGGTTGTTTCTCAAATATCCATACTGTTACGTATTCTAGTCGAGCAAGGTCGACCTTTTGGTTTACGATGCAATTCTCTATCTGGTAACAGCTTAAAAGGAGCAAGAGATACGGACGACCACTTACGTTCATCTGGGACCGGTGGGAAAACGTGTCTCCAAACGCTGTACATGTTTTCCAATTTGTACACTTCGTCCACATAGCTCATCGGATCCAGACGGAGATTCTGACAAGCTACAATAACATGAGCGCATGGATAACGAAATGCATCAAACATCCCACAGTCACAAGTCCTATTTCGCAAGTGTACACGATATTGCCCGCCAACAACACCTTGGTGCGGTCTATCAAACTCTGTCACGTGTGACACACTATGTGCATGGTGTTTGCCCTCACCTTGACCTTGTTAATTTCTTGAACTACCTTACTGCACCATACATGGCCTCCTTGCATCTGGCCTGCATAACTTGCTGCTCGCTTTGGAAATAGTGCCGCCAAACGAAAATATGTCTCTCGCACAACCGATGTTATCGGTAGATGGTGCGTTCCTTTAAGAATAAAATTTATGCATTCAGCTAGGTTCGACGTTATATGGACATATCGTAGGCCGCCGTCGTATGATTGTGCCCACTGTTTGAAACGTATGTTACAAAGGTAGTCCACCCCTTCTCCGTTAATTGAACGTAAAATTGGCAACATATTGTGGAAACGGTCTTTATTTATTTCATACCCTGCAATATAAGATCATAGCGAATAATTTATACCACTTCTACCAATAAAACAAATTTAAATTGATAAACGAAATAACACAGATATAGACTAAATTCCCATATTGGTCACTTGTCGTCGTTCGCTCTTAGATGGATATTGCCCGTAGTAGTTTGAAACAACGTGTCTTAGGCAATATCTATGGTGTGTGCACTGCCATAAGCTTCCCTGTCGATCAAATGCAGCTAGTATACTAGCGCCCTGATCTGAAATAACACATATATCAGGTTGGGGCACACATGTCTCCTTAACCTAGAGAGAAAGAAATCACAGTCATCAGACGACTCCCCCGGTGTTATTGCAAATGCAATTGGAAGAATTCTCCCACCGCCATTCTGTGCCTCTGCAAGTAATAACCGATGAGTATACCTACCGAACATAAAGGTATCGTCAATTTGTACCAACGGCTTGCAGTATGGAAATGCGTCTCGGAATTGCTTAAAGGTCCAAAACAGGCGTTTGAACACTTGGCATCCACGTAGCAATCGGCCGTTGTAGTACGCATGTTCCGTTTCAAGGTCTGTGATGGCACTTGGGATGTATCTCTCTAGCACCTGACACCACTGCCATGTTTCATTATATGAGACGTCCCACCCACTATGCATCTTCTCCAACGCCTTTTGCTTAGCCATCCAAGCCTTGCGGTAAGAGGGCGTGTACCCCATTTGGCTACAAATATTGACAATTAACACCGGCACTGAATTCTTGGGATCTGCTTTAACCGTGGGCAGTATCAAGCTAGCTAACATAGCTGAATCCTTCTTGGGATGATCTTGTGAAACACCTATAAACTTAGTACATTAAATAATGCAACATTGCATAATAAAAATAGTTCAGAAACCGTCAATACTGTACCTGCAACACATGTATGTGGACCTTTGTACTTTTTAATCTCCCACAACCCTATCCTTTTCCTTAACGAGGCGTAGATTTTCCATGAACATGTGCCGTCTTGAACCGCACACTTCGCCTCAAACTTATCAGATTTGGATTTAACGAATTGGTAGTTAACGCTATTTTTGATGCTATGTTGTTTCAAAGCACCAATAAAACTCTCATTGTTGGTAAATTGATTACCAACTTCAAATTCACCCGAATCTAGCCCTGAACTTGTATGATTACGCAACCGGTGTGGTAGATCTAGAAACTTTAACGCATCATCTGCAGACAGATCGACATTATGCATGTGGGCTGAAGGTGAGTATGCTCTGAATCATGGATTTTCTTCTTTATCTGAATTTCTTTCAGCATCTTCAGGTTCTGTTGGAATAGGTTCCGCTCCGGTTCAGAAAATAAGCCAACTTCTGCACCATCGGGCCCGGGCTCTCGAGGTGGATCCATATCAGAGTCATCTTCTAACCCACAATCATCTGTAGCATACGAGGTCCCCTCACCGGTTGACATCGTAGAGAGTACATCATCCCTTCTTCTGGGTATTTCATAATGTCCCCAATTGGATGTAGATTGCCAACCACTAAAACTTGATGCCGTTCCCCAATACGTATTTCCAGCATCAAACATCGAGCCACCGACGTACATGTTTAATCCACAGATAGAGTGTCTTACGGGGGATGTGCGTTCAACACCGCTACCAAACATGGGTTGTTCCGTGTTTTGTAACCAGCTAACCAAATGTCGGTCGGGGTCGTGTATACATCTCGAACACCGGTCGCAAGTACATCACTTGGCGATGTAAATTGTACATATAACTAAATATAAGGTGCTCCACTAGCAAGATGAGTCTGCATCATTGCCTCCAAGCTACGAGCACCTTTTATGTCGAACGAGTCATATATCACCGGATCAACAGAAGAGCAGAATCGATACGTAATAGACAGAACTTTCATTGGCGTCGTTCTGAAGATTTTACGCCTAATTCTTTTACGAAGTTCTGTCAAATCTATGTTCTGGTTAAAAACTAGTCGTACCGTATTCTCTGACAAAAAAACAACACCATTCTCGGTGTGGCAAACCTCACCATCATAGTAAATAACAGCACTAATACGTTCACTCATATTTGAAACTCTAACCTTCTTAGCCTCTCTAAATTGTTTCTGCTGTGACTTATGCATTCTAAGAACATTTTCTGCCTAATTTACAGCCTCAACCCAAATATGCTACTGTAGCAAAAGCGCGTCCACGAGGGCACGCTTTCACAAATTCTTCTCAAATAGCATCCTGCTAGAAGCGATTTTATACTATTTGCTCAGAAACGTCAACTCGAAATTATTTCTTCCAGGACCTACTGTAGCAAAAGCGCGTCCACTAGCGCGTGCTTTCACAAATTCTTCTCAAATAGCACCCTGCTAGAAGCGATTTTATACTATTTGCTCAGAAACATCAACTCGAAATTATTTCTTCCAGGACCTATTGTAGCAAAAGCGCGTCCACGAAGGCGCGATTTCACAAATTCTTATCAAACAGCATTCTGCTAGAAGCGATTTTATACTATTTGATCAGAAACGTCAACTCAAAATTATTTATTTTAAGACCTAAAACCCTAAAAAGCCTAAACCCTAAACCCTAAAAGCCAAAAAAACCTAACATGAAAAAAACGGCAAAATCGCGACCCCTGGAACGCGCTACGTGGCCGCGACTTGCTGACGCATCCCCTTACATCGCGCTGACGTGGACGCAATTTGCCGAAAAATGACCCATTCCGGTAAATAATTAAATACCGAGCCCATTTCGGTAATTTAAAAAAATGGCTTTTATTGGTAAATTGCCCAAACAAAATAACATTTCTCATAAGCCTCTCAACTCAAAGAACTGCGTTTCTTACCAAAAACAAAACCCATCGCCGACACCGAAAACGACTTCTACGGCCCAACGCCATTCACCTACTAAAACCTATCCCGACGCCGTTGCTTTGCTTTCTCCCATTGCCTTATCTCTATCTGTTGCTTTCTCTTGCTTTGTTAATCTGTCCAATATTGAGATTGTCTGATGCCTGAACTGAAGCCTTTTAGGAAATTTGAAAGTTGGTAAGCTCTTTTATTTGAAAATTACAAGGTTAATATATGAACTAATTTAGCTTTGAATCTTTAGTCTTTGGGTTAAAAAAAAAAATTTGTTGGAGAGATGTGAGAATAAGAAATGAAAAGAATCAATAGAATCAATTATAAAATCTGTTGTTTTGTTGCCTGTATCAGAATCAAGTGTATTTTAAGCAGTATCTGATTTTCTACTGTAAACTCGAAGGTTCTTTGTAGTTTAAGTGTATATTAAGCAATTTTGATATTTCGCTGTAAACTCGAAGGTTTTATGGAGTTTAACTAATTTCAATTTTCATTTGCATTATTTTTTTCTACTTTTATTTCATTTTCCTTCTCGCTGATAAGCTGTCCTAAGATTCAAAGTCAGCAGCGAGAAGTTAAAAGGCTTAAGGTTGTAAATTCCTTTTATTGAATAAATTTAGGTAATATTTGGTTGTTAGTCTTGTTTTAGTTTTTCACATTCGTAAAATATATTAAACATGTGTTTATGGAAGGAAACATTGTCTTAGATTACTACCAATTATTTTCTCTGTTTATTATATATGCTTTCTTAGTTTTCTGAGTTTGTTAGTTTTATGCTACAGCCCTTCGTTAAAGCTCAAAAGACCAAGGCTTACTTCAAGAGATATCAAGTTAAGTTCAAGAGAAGGCGAGGTACTATAATTAGGCCTATATCTGTATAGTATCACACTTACTGTTTTGATGTTGTAATAATTGTTTTAATCTTGTAGAGGGCAAGACGGATGATCGGGCCAAGAATCATTTTATTAATCAAGACAAAAACAAATATAACACCCCAAAAATATTATTTGGTTGCACGATTTGTATCCTATTTTTGACTGATTTTTTTCCCTCATCATTTTCTTTGCATTTGCTATCAAATATTGTGTTTTAAAAATTTCTATCCTATGAATTTAACGAGCTCTTTGTTGAATTGTTGTGTAGCCCATAGAAGCAAGTTCTGAGGGGAAGACTGATGGTATGAAAAAGATTAGGTTTCCACAGATGGAGTAGAAATCTGCTAGTAAAACTATTCAACGACAAGCAAAGAGGCAGCACTACCTTGTCCCATAAGAGAAATTTTGGAAAAGGAAAAGATTGTCAGTCTCTAATATTTTAGCTTTATAGGTTCTATTATATGTTTGCGGATATAAGCATATAAACTTATGGTAGTTTTGCAAATTGATATGTTAAAAACTTAAGCCTACATATGACTACAACCCAGTGAGGAGAGTCTACCAAGACACCATGTATTTCTTGCTAGATAACTGGCAGAGAGTGTGGGTGATGGCCGTCTGGATTGGAGTCATGTGTGGTCTATTTTCATACAAATATATCGAGTATCGACAGATGGAAGATGTGTTTGAAGTAATGGGGCATTGTGTTTGCTTTGCCAAAGGTGCCGCTGAGACACTTAAATTGAACATGGCTTTGATATTGCTACCAGTTTGTCGTAACACCATAACTTGGTTAAGGAACAAGACCAAGTTAGGAGCTGTTGTTCCTTTTGATGACAACCTAAACTTCCATAAGGTAACAAGGAACATGTTTTCTGGTATTAAGAACTGAATGAACAGGGTTCATTTGATTGCTTTATTACACGTAATTGCAGTTGGAATTTCAATTGGGGTTGGCATACATGGGATTTCCCATTTCGCATGTGATTTTCCCAGACTGCTTCATGCCACACCTGATGAGTATGAACCAATTGAAAAATATTTTAGAGAACAAGCCAAGAGCTACTGGCATTTTGTGAAGCATATTGAAGGGGTAACTGGGATTATAATGGTGGTTTTAATGGCCTTTGCTTTCACGCTCGCCACGCCTATGTTCAGGCGGGGTAGGATGAAGCTTCCAAAGCCTCTAGAGAAGTTCGCTGGCTTCAATGCCTTCTGGTATTCTCACCATTTATTTGTCATTGTTTCTACTCCCCTCATCGTGCATGGAATCAAGCTCTTCTTGACCAAGAAATGGTACAAGAAAATAGTAAGCAATGAATATAATCACTTTAAATTCCAGATATTCAATATATGTTAAACAAAAAACTCACTTTCTTTCCCTTTTTGGAAATGACAGACTTAATGTACTTGGCAATTCTAGTTTTCCTATATATATGTGAAAGATGGACAAGATTGCTTAGATCAAGCATCGAGGCTGTTACCATACAGAAGGTAAGTAAATTTAGTTTAATTGATTATAAAACTAGTTTCAAGTTTGAATCCAAGTATGACCATTGTAGTTGTATTGTTGAAAACTTAGTAGGTTGATGTTTATCCTGGAAATGTACTAACACTTCACATGTCAAGTACGGGTGTTCATTAAGTTAACCGACCGGTTAACCGACCCGAAATAACATTAACCGAATTAACCGACCTTTCAAAATCTTTAACCGTTAACCTAACCGAAATTTTTTCAAAAAAATTAACCGAACCGAAATTTTTTCGGTTAATTCGGTTGGTTAACCGAATTAACCGAAAATTATATGTTTTTTATTTTTGGTTAACTGAATTAATCGAATTACCCGAATTACCCGAATTAACCGAATTAACAGAATTGAATCACTACATAATTAAATTTTTTTTAGACTTTTAGACTTTAGTTTTAGTTTAGTTTTAGAATTTTATTTTTATTTATTAAATCATTTGTAATATTTATGATTGGGTTGGGTTGGGTTGAATACTTGGGTTTGGATTGGGTTTAGGTGAATAGTGGGCCTATTTATATATTATAATTTTATTTATTAATTTTTTCGGTTAAACCGAAAAAATTCGGTTAACCGACCGGTTTCAAACCGAATTAAGCGTTAACTGAAAAATCAAAAAATAATTAACCGACCCCCGATCAAAAAAATTTGGTTAACTGACCGATTAACCGAATTCGTCAGGTTAACCGAATTTTTTCGGTTTTACCTGAATTTTGCACACCCGTAATGTCAAGGCCCCGTGGATTTAGATACAAGAGTGGACAATACATCTTTTGTTAATTGAGATGTTGTGTCACCATTTGAATGGTAAAAGCTTTCTTAGCCCATAATTGTGTTGACTCAAACATGGCCATTTTTTCTCACATGGATACAGGCTCCCATTTTCCATTACTTCTGCACCGGGAGATGACTATGTGAGTGTTCATATTAGAACACTTGGTGACTGGACGGGACAACTCAGGACTGTATTTTCAAAAGTAACTTCTCTTACCTTACCTCTATTTTTCAACATTTAGATTAGATTAGTTTTGTTAATACCCAAGTTCCTACCTAACCCATATGACTGCAAATTGAAGCGTTTAAATGCTGTAAATTGAAGTGTTAAAGTGCTGCAAATTGAAGTGTTAAAGGGCAAACATCAAATATGGTGATTCCCAGCCAAGCAGTGGCTTCTTAGACACCCAACATTTTGCACAACCAAACATGACCAGAACTTCTAAACCTACATGTTGTGGTTGCTACACACAAGTCCCTTCCTTTTTTTAGTTTATGTGCCATGTGATGATTGTGTTTTAAAATTTAACTTGTTTTAGTTCCTTACATTCTTATAGGATTCACATTCAAGGAGCAAGAAACATCTCAGCAACTTATTGGGATCGAGCAGTCAGAATTCATAATCAAGTGACACACAAGAGCTAGATTTGGAGCTTAGACTATTACTGTAATCAGTAAATTTTTTTGCTACTTTAAATGCATGCTCATGGAACTACATTTTATGCTTTCCTAGAATTGTAAGTTCAAATAAGGAGTTGATCTGCAATTCATACATACAACTTGAGCAAGTTGATATAAACTAGTTTGAATTTTTTTTTTAAAATTTCAAAGGAATCTTATGTAATCAAAGGCAATTTGACTTGCTGCATGACATATAGTGAAAAACATTGATATTTTTGTTCATGAATTTCTATTTTAATACGTCTTCAAATTAAATTATACATTTCTAAATTGGTGGAATCCCAATTTTGCTGCAATCTCTAACCAAATAATGGAGTGGTGTATGTACTGATAACAACATTTCTAAAGGATTTGCTTAAGCAGGTAAAGGGAATTGTAGCGTTTTTATAATATTTTAATTTTTTTTATTTTTCATGACCTTTAGCAGCGTTTGTAGGAAAAGCGCCGTTAAAGGTCATGTTCTTTAGCGACGTTTGTAGAAAAAGCGCCGCTAAAGGTCATGTTCTTTAGCGGCATTTTTAGGAAAAGCGCAACTCAATTAACAAGAATTTGTTTACCACAAGCACAGCTTAATTAGCAAGCAATTAAAAATCCAAAGTCATCTTCAACCTCAATGTCCAACTAAGAGAGTTATTTTCATGCTTTAACATTTCATTAAACATTGCTTTGAGTTTGCCATTCAACATTTCCATTCCATCCAACTACCAAATCCCAATCACATATCAACCTACTACCATTTTAGTTGCATTTGACCAAAAGCATATATCAGTAATGAAACATGTTTACAAACACATAAATTATACCAAAAAGACTCAACCTAGGTACATGTTCTTTTTAATACAAAGTAGACTTGGAACAAACTTTGTTGAGTCTGGGATTGATGTATGGATGTTGATTTGTAGTCTGAAAGCACAAACAAAACTTAACATGCACACAAAGAACAAAATCTACGCTGAATATAAACTCAGTGGTATTTCTATAATTGAACGTTATAACATAATATAAATCATGTAAATGCATGAATCATTGGTCAAATGGTCAATGTAAATCAATATGTCATATTATACAATTTCCTCACATTCATTATCTCATTCATATTTAATTTACTAGTATAAGTACATAGTCCATTTCATAACACAATTAAAAATTCACAACGATTGATTTCTATGTTTTTCATTTCAATTTCTCAGCCTTAGAAGTCTGATGAACATAATCAATCATCATTTCAAATAATCTCATGTGTCATTATAATTATACCTTTTTACATTTTAATTTCCTATTAACCTAACTCAGACTTGAACGGATATACGAATCCAACCAATCATACCAGTTTGGCACTCAGTGCCTCGACAGACAAATCTGAAGTAATAAGTTATGCCCAACACTCATTGATATAACTGAAGTACAAATGTGCCCAACACTCATCGAGTCGTAGTCGAAATAACCTTGAACTTTTCCTATCCTATGGCATGCCAACTATATCTGACTCTGCCCGAACAATTAATAAGGTAACAATTTTCTCAATTTCCTATATAAGCCAATTTCACAATTCAATGTTATCATTACATCAACCAATTTATCAATTTGCATGCATATCATCATAACTCATATTGACACAAAGTAAATTTTTCGATTACGATAATATACAATATTTTCAAATCTATTCAATTAGTTCTTATCATAAATAACCAGTCAATCAAATTGGTTCAACTCGATTTATTATTTCCAACTCACCTCATGACCTTACTATGCACAGTTCATAAAAATGCAACAATTGAAGTGTTTCATATTATAGGAATACAAACTGTAAACTCCGAGCTATTCGTCGACGCCTTTATCTTTTCCCTTCCTTTTTGAGGAATTCGAGTTGGCATTAGCTACAAATTAACATAAACAAACAAAACTATCAATACATAATCAATTTCACACTCAATTGCAAACTTATACAAATTTCACATTTTATTCAATTTAGTCCCTAAAATCGGGACTAACATAACTATCAATTTAAAACTCCAAATTTTAATCTGATTTCACTATAGTCCATTTAGGACCTCTTATTTCTCATTTTTACAACAAATTTCATAATTAATGCATTTTAGTCCCTATTAAAAAACTATCAATTAATTTCATAATTTAGTCCTTTTTCGTCTCTAAGCTTAAAATCATTCAATTTAACAACTAAAACTTTTATTTCTCAACAATAGATAATTTCAAAATTTTAACAATTTTACAAATTGAGACATGAGCTAGCTAGATTAAGCTCTCATGATCTCAAAACAAAAAAATTACAAAAATAATGGGAAATTCTTACCAAATTAAGGTACTCAATGTTGAAAACCCTTGGTTTAAAAATTTTCATTTTATTGAAAATGAAAATTTCCAACATTTAATATTTTAAATATGTTTGATAATCATTTTAATTTTTACTTAATATAAAAATTTCAACAAAAAGGTGTTGAATAAGATAGGTAGGTATGTAGCTACTTATCAATTAATTTAGAAAATATTAAGTTGATTTTATTTTATCAATAAAATTGATATATTGTAAAATAAACTCTTCACTATTCAATTTTATTTTCTTAAAATCAATAAATTTACTTTAATAATTTGTAAATAATATACAATTAATGTGTAACAAAAAATAATATCAAGTAAAATTTTTTTAAATGATTGTAATTGTAAAAAAATTTAAGTAATATTTTCAATTTAAATTATAATTATTTTAAATTTATAATTATCATAATTTCTATTAAATTATAATTATTTTAAATACATAATTATCAAAATTATATTTTACATTAATTTCTTTAACTAATAATAATTATAAATTAAATATTATAATTATTTTCAAATGTCTATTTAGTAATATGTTAGAAAATAAATTATATTCTCGTCGATTCAAAAGTTTTTCTAAACTCGTGCTTTTATATAAATTATAGATATTTTGATAGATAAATTAAGAATATGGGATGCTTTGGGTAGGTTGACCTCTTTTTCTTACACTTTTGGGATGTTTTGCATTGATTGAGCTGTAGTTTTTCTTTCAATTTCCCACGGACGACATTGATTGTTATAAAAATTAAGTTATACAAAATTTCTAAGGAGATCATAATGGTGGGTCACACCATATGGTGCAAGGAGTCAGGATAGAGATTTAGGATAGTATTTTATTATAGCGATGGCTAATGGTTGTTCTCGCATGTTTTGTTCTTTGTCTCCCTTTGATCTTGGAAGTGGGGGTATTAATAGGGGAATCAAGTTTGGAGCGAGCCCCTCATAACATGATTATCTCTGTAATAAAATCCAATTTAGGGTTCATTTGTTTGCCAGTAAAATATTTTCCGTAAAATGATTTCTGGAAAATGTTTTACTTTTCTGTCAAAATAATTTACTGGAAAATATTTTCTGGTGTTTGGATGAATCTGTGTAAAATATTTTTCATTGTTTGATTTCAAAATATTTTTCGTAAAAGTTGTTTTACCTATATTAATATATATTAATAAATTTTATATTTGAAATTGTTTTACATATATTACAATGATTTATTTATAATAATACTCAATTTCCATTATCCACATATAGAAATCTCTATGCTTGTATTGTGGAAACCTTTCAAACCAGCTTAACGTAAATACATATGCATCTTCAACAGTAAATTGAGCAAGGAACATATGAACCAAGTCCCTCAAAAACTTAGGCAAAACTAACTACATCTATGTGACTCGGTCTGAATATGCATTAACAAACAGACCAAAGATCTGAATCTGCCAAAATATCCGAATTTAGCAAGTCAAAAAATTGTAAAAAGTAAAGTAGCTAATCAATTCGTATATCAGAATCTGTCATCCCCAAAAACAAAATGGATTCAAAAAAAGGATTCAATATCCTATCAACAAAAGTAAAGCGGATTCAAATATTACTCAGAGTCCAAAATTTAATACCAACAACTTGAATAACACAAGCCATTTTACAACTTCATTACAACTTCAAAATTTCGCAGAAATGTATAAATGGCATGACTGCATCAAGAAAATCAAAATTTATCACTAAAAATAAGAGATGGGGGAATCTTTGACTCTTGAGGCTCCTTGCAAATTGCTTTCTGCAAAATAAACACACATTCCAAAAGGATTTTTAAATTATAGTAATCAAGATAAAAAGATCATAACATAAACATCTAGAATATACAAACAGAAGATTTGAAAGCTAAAATGTTCAACATAGAACTAAAAACAATAAACTAGAGCTAGATGGTTAGCATTAAAAGTTCATTAGAGACCAAAATGATGAAACCAGTTCCACAATATTTGCAGTCTAAAAAAGAAAACTGTTAGGCACCTTATCATTAAAAAGAAAACAAAGTAGTACAAGAACTACTGAGAAGATCATAGCAATACTAATTAGATTACATAAATAACTTGATATAATAATAAGTAGCTTACTTTACAGCACCATAACCAACTGCATCAGCAGTACTCTCAATCTCCTCCTCGGTCCATTCTTCACCCTTACCTGATTCGCACACAAAGTAACAATTTCAGATACAAGAGGTTGAAAAGTTCAAAGGCTACACAATTTAACAACTGTAAGGACTTGCAATAACAAATACGTCACTAATAGACTGACAAACATAAGGTAGTTGAAAAGAGTTGAAAAACATTTGTAACAACAGAGATAAGGTTCAATATCATACCATGCTCGATAAGTGCTGCTTTACTTCGGTTCTTGGCTTCATCAAGTAGATCAACTAAACGAACTACTTCAGTGTTATGGGTTCGAAAACACTTGCCATCTTCTCCAAGAACAAGTACAAAACCAACATGGCTAGCATTGGGATAATTATCACCTTGAGGAAGCCACCCTGCACGTTTGGCAGCCTGAAAAATAACCAAAATAGTTTCAGAATATACAGCAAAAGACTAGATGTCAAAAGTCGGAATAACTCTTTAATATATGTATGTTTTAATATATGTAAACTGACCATAACATCATTCGACTAAATAATTAATATATGGAGCTAGCCTTATTGATACTAACCTCTTAGCAATGAAGCAAAGCAACATCTTGTAACACGATTCAAGTAAGCAACAACAAATTGGGGTTTGAACTAATCAAAAACAGAGCAGCTTTAAATTAAAGACAACCACAATATGGAAAGCATCAAATTTTTTAAAGGAGATGGAAACAAAAATTGAAGGCACCACAATAGCTTTCAAGGAGCATGGCAGCGGCTTATGGAGACGCTGAAAAACGTCAATGGGGTAGACATGCTGAAAAACGTAACAGAACCTGGGCTAAAACTAGTAATGAGACATATCAAATTCACCAACGAACTAGCAAGAAAAATGTAATGCAGAATGGAGATTAGTTCAAGACATTTTAAAGTAATCGTAAAGAGAACGTTCCCAATATATCATCAAATTTGTATAATTAAAACTGGATGAGATAAATTATGGATCTAAAAAAGATCGAAGGGCAGAATTGATATTTTAGGGTTTCAGATTGAGAGAAAAATGACTTACAAGTTAGGTGCAGATCGATAAGATAATGAATCTGTGAAGACGAGATTGTTCACAAAGAGAACACCAACAACAACACCGTCACGCCAAGAGAAATCCACCAAAGAAATTTAGAGATAGAGCGAGCGAAAGAGAACCCAAGCAAGTCTGTGAAGAAAGTCTGCCCAAGATAAGCCAAACACCACAGCCAAACTAGCAGAAAACCCAAGCAAGGTATCAGACAAAAACAAGCAGAAAATCCCCAAATCAATTTATAAAAAGAAGAAGAAATCAAGGGGGAAAAGGAGCCCGAAACCAAATCAAAGGAGAACGAAAGGGAGAAGGGAGAACGAACGTGAGAACGAAACCAGATCGGTGTAGAGAGGAGAAGGGAGAATGAGAGTGTAGAGAAGGGAGAACGCTGGAAAAATCGGAAAATGTCTTACTGATTCCAAATCGGTAAGACGTTTTACATAAATTGGGGCCTTTTTTACCCGTGTTTGTAAAACATTTTCCCTTAGGATTTCATTTTACACCAACCAAACACTAGAAAAGGTGGAAAATATTTTCCGAAAAATATTTTCCACCAAACAAACGGACCCTTAGACATAGGTTAAGTTTTGGCTTGAATATATCTTGATGTAGGCTTGGTGTGCTTGGATAGTCAAAAGAATTAATAAGATTGAATTTAATGTGACAATTTTCCTTTATGATACCACATCAGTACTCTTCTTAACGTGAGGTATCTAGGCATGGGGTGCTTACTATCTATTACATAAGTAAGAAAAAAAAAGAGATTAAATCACTATTTGGGGAGAAAAAAAAAGAGATTAAATCACTATTTGGGGCCTAAAGTTGGCAACTTTTCCCATATTAGGGTCTAAACTTTTTTTGGTACAAGGTAGGTCCTGAATTTGACAATTGGTCCTACATGGGGACTTGAATTGACAATTTTTCTCACATTGAGGCTTAAACTTTTTTTGGTCCAAGTTAGGTGCTGAACTTGGCAATTGTTCCCACATTAGGGCATGAACTTTAGGATTTTCAAAGACTAACTTGGACAAAAAAAAATTGCAAGTCCTAATGTGAGAAAAATTGTCAAGTTCAGGGCCTAACTTGGAAAAAAAAGTTAAGGTCCCAATTTGGGAACAATTGCCAAGTTCAGGGCCTAACTTGGACAAACAAAAAGTTCAGGCTCCAATATGAAAAAAGTTGCTAAGTTCAAGCCCCAAAATGTGGTTTAACCTAAAAAAAAGAAGAAGGAAATTGTTAGCCAATATCTTCTAACATTTGTCAAGATGACACATAGACATATTCATGGGTTAGGCTACCTATCCAAACCCGAAGACTTGCTTGAAATATGAAAATGTTTAGACAAAAGTAGAAAGGTTTGAGCTTGGACAAAAAAAACAATAGGTTTGTTTAAAATATGATCAGGCTTGTGCTTCAACATTCAAGGTCCGATTCCAACCAATCTATTTTTTACTTTTGTAATAAATTTTTGTTTTATTTCTATATCTTATGTAATTTATTTCACATAAAATCAAAATATAATGATACAATACCATGTAAACATTAAAATATATTTAAGTTGTCTAGATTTAAATTTTTAATAAAAGAAAATCCTCTAAAATATTAAATATTAAATTAAAATAATATATATTTTAAAAATAATATAGAATGGTCTAAATTAAGTTTAAATTACACATTTACAAATTTGGACGGGTTTAGAAAAGAATTTAAGTCATCATTTCGAATGCGGTTAAGTATTAATATCATACATAAACCTACTTTATATATATTTGATATAATATTGTTTAAAAAGTTTAATAATGGTTAAGGGTGTTCACCGCCTTAGGTGTGGTCTGGATTCGAGTTGCACTAATCGTATTTATTGTTCGGGCTTTATCCTAATATTATCATTAAAAAAAGGGCAAATTACACATAAAAGCCCTATTTTTTAAAATTTACCGAAATGGGCCCGATATTTTATTATTTACCGGAATGGATCATTTTCCCCGAAATCGCGTCCACGTCAGCGCGATGTCAGGGGATGTGTCAGAAAATCGGGTCCATGTCAGCGCGATTACTTACGTGGCAACAAATCGCGTCCATGTAAGCGCGATTTGCTGACGTGGAAGCAAATCGCGCTTACGTGGACGCGATTTTCGCCGCACGTGAACAGTACCCACCGGTAAAAAAATTGACCGTTTATGTTTTTTAGCTTGGAAAATTTTGAAAGGCCATAACTTTTGGCTCGGTTGTCCGATTGAGACGATTTTTTTATTTCAAATAACTTTTTGAGATCTACGCGCTTTTTTACCTCTAAATTTTGATTTTTTCGGTTTAAAATTGAATTTTGAAACATACACTTCATTATTTTCCTTATTTATTTGAAGTAAACACCGGATTTTTTTACAGAATTGTTGTATTATTTTTTCTGATTTGACACGTGTATGGAATAGGTCCGATAAATCGTTAGAACGTAAGTAATATAATTAAGATAATAACAGTATTTTTATAATATGTCAATTAATTAGTTTAGCTTAGTTGGTTAAGATGCTTGCTCTTTTCCCTTAGTACCTTGGTTCAAATTTTGTTGGCAATAATTTTGAATCTTTTTTATACTTGTTGCATTTATTGTTTTAATCAATTAACTCTTCAATATTACATTAATATATATTATTAGTACAATAGTATAGACGGATTGACAATTTGAGCTACAATATTATGAATATTAACTACAATACATAATTTGAGCTACATATTACGGTAATACATATTGGGGTAAAATACCAAAAAAAGCTCTATTTTTTAAAAATTTACCGAAATGGACCCGATATTTTATTATTTACCGGAATGGGTCATTTTTCACGAAATCGCGTCCACGTCAGTGCGATGTGTCAGCAAATTGCGTCCTCGTAGGCGCAATTTGTGTCCACGTAAGCAAAGCGCTCTGACGTGGACGCGATTTGCTGACATGTCCCCTGACATCGCGCTGACGTGGACGCGATTTTGGGGAAAATAGCTCATTCCGGTAAATAATAAAATACCGGGTTCATTTTGATAAATTTTTAAAAAATAGGGCTTTTTTGGTATTTTACCCTAAAGTTAAAAAAAAAATGTTTTATATAAAGTAAACAGTCTGTAAGGACTAGTGGCGTAAGGAAAAAAGACAGCATTGAGTTAGTACGGTTGATCGCCCTATATCTTGTCCCCCTTCAATAAAGCCCAAATACTAAAGATGGAATTATTTAGTTTTGAACAAAGCGGCATCTCCAACATTTATAGTACCACAGAAAGGGTACCATTATTTCATTAACTTTACCAAAAACTACTCTTTTTGTTGGATTTTTTATTTTGAGAAATAAATTTTTAAAATGTGTTTTTACCTAATATTAAATCATATTGTCTCCCACTTGTATCAAGCTTGATTTGGGTCAAGATCAAATTAAAACGGTATAAGAAATTATTCAGTGCTTCAATTTTATATAAAAAATTATCTTTTCATTTAATTTTTCCTTTTTTATCTTTTAAATTTTTTATCAAATCAGTTTAAAATAAACGAAAAGGTTAACTTTTATTAATTTGACTGATGTAGCGTACATTTATTTTAAATTGTCTCTTTTTTAAAAAAATTAATGAAATAACTTGGCCTTATAGTATAAAGATGCAATAAATATTGTTTTTATACAAATATACAATTATATTACATTGGAGAAGAGAAAAGAATTTACAAGTACAAATATTAAATATTAAGCTTCATGTCTATCAATTTGAAATCCACGTAAATTTACGGTTAAAACTAAATTAGCAGGTTAAAATTAACTAATAAAAGAATATTATATTAAGCATTCAATAGTTTTGTGAATGTAAATTTTTAGATATTAATTGATGAAAGATCAGCAAGTAAATATGAGCACTGTAAGAGAAGAAGATTTGAAGCTCACTGTAAGAGTATGATTGAATCAAATGTTGGGAGGTGAGTGGGAAACTAGAGTTTGACTTCAATATTAATTAAGTTTCACTCTTAATTCTTCTTTTACAAAGTTAAGCTCACTTAATCATTTATATTTGAAGTGCGATGCACCAATTGAATTGATATATTTTTAATTATTATGCTATAAAATATATATAGATGCCCAAAAATATCATAGTTTGATATTAAAATGGTTTCAAAATTTAATAGCTTATCAATATTTACATACAATTAATTAAATAATTTGAATAGAATCTTGTTGAAGAGATAATTATCAGGTAGTTAGTTAGGAGCGGATAGTTGGTATATAAATGCATATCAGTTGTAATTTTATATACAGTTTTCATTAATAAAAAACCGATATCAAATTTCTTCTTCTTTCACCTTTTCACATCAATTCTCCATTACTGTTGAAATTCTCAACATGGTATCGGAGCCAACACTCATTCGCTTCTCAATTGTGGATTATTGATTGCGGTTCGTTTGTCACTACTTTGTTTTCTGTTCAAGATTTGTTGCAATGCCAAATTCCTCTGATCTTTCGGTTGATTTCAATCATCCCCCTGTACTTACATCCATATGATACTCCAAGTGCGTTACTCGTTTCTCATAACTTCTTAGGATTAAAAACTATAATATTTGGAGCCAACCTATGCGAATTGCATTATTGGCAAAAAACAAGTTAGGTTTTGTGGATGAGACTTGCTCTAAAGAATCAATAACAGAGGGTTTGCATTATCAATGGGAACATTGTAATGCCATAGTTCTGTCATGGATCTTGTAACGCCCTAAAAATTTGAATGAATGACTGTTGAAATTTGCCATAATTAAATCTATGTATTTGTGGTTCTGTGCTCTGCTTATGTGATTGGGGTTAGAAGTTCGAGTCGTGTCTTTAGAATTTTTGCAATCAATAATAGTGGCTAGGCCACGACTTACATGTGAATCTGGCGTTTATTCGGCTATTGATCTGGCAGTTAAGCTGCAAATATTCTGAAAAGTGCCGTATCGACACTAAGCGGTGTGTTGGGATGGTCGGAGATGGTGTGTAGCAGATGGGGGTAGGAATAACTGCATCTGTTTCTGATCTGTTCTGTATGTAAACTAGAATTGTTCTTCCATATAGCTGATACGTTAAATCTGTACTGAATGTTTTCTGATTCTGGGTGAAACTTGAGATTCGAGAACTATTTTTATACTTGTCCTTTATTTAAATCTACTTTTGTTATTCATTGGGTTCATAACTCATTTTCCTCTTGACTGAATTTCAGATGGTTTACAGACTTGAACGGGTCGGCGTTGTGGAAGCTTGATTAATCCGCTTTATCACCCTTCAATTATATTATTAGTAATTTCAGTATTCTCTAGTAATATCACTTTTTAAGATCGTTGAATGATTAGTTGGTTTTTATGATTGTTATAATATGTTGAATGACTTCCTTTTGTTAGTGTTTATAAATGTGGGTTTCTAGTAACGTCAATGTAACTCTTCGGACTTAGTCTTGACACTTAGGCCAGGTTTGGGGTGTTACAGATCTAGAACACAGTTAGCAAAGAACTTTCAGCAGGGATAGTTTTTGCTTCTAGTATAGCAGTTGTTTGGAAAAATATAACACCCCTAACCCGTATCCATCGCCAGAATAGGGTTGTAGAGTATTACCAGAGTTTACTAATTAATTTTCAGACTTTTCATTCCATCAAGCATTCATATTTATAACCAATCAAAATCAAAACATTAATGAGCTAACGTTAACCAATTTAACTTGTACATGCCATTATAACTAGAATCAAATCATCCAAAATTATCGATAGAACCAATGGATAATGTGATATATCTCCAACAAGCTTCCAATTCAATCGAGCTTCCGATAATTATTTCAATGCATCAAATAATTATGCATATTACCAATAATAATTCAATTCCAATAATAAAACACACATATATATAATATTCATTACCAAATAGCATTAAATTCAATTAAAATTATACAGAATATAGTTCATACGAACTTACCAAAGCTAAATTGCGAAATACCAAAATTTAGGGACATTTTGGAAATTTTCTATTTTCTCAAATTTCCACCCAATCTTGATCTAAATTAATATTTCATTCAATTTACTAATTTAAATAATAATAAAATTCATTTCATGCAATTTGGTCACTTTTTGACATTTTTACAAATTTACCCTTAAATTTTTACTTTTATTCAATTTAGTCCTCGAGCCTAAAACGTGAAAATTATCCATGTTAGATAAATATTCATATGTATATTTTCCTCCTCCTCCTCTCCATTTCACATCCTTAATTTAGATAATATGCTTATAAGTAACATTATCTATGATTTCACTATTTACTTGTAAATTTAATCAAAACTGTCCATTTGAGTCATAGCCACTAAATTATTTTTATCTTGAGATACAGAACTCAAAATTAGAATCCAATAATTTTTTCTGAAACTAGACTCACATATCTTATTATCGTAAAATTTTCAGAATTTTTGGTTTAGCCAATAAGTACAGTTTATTCTTTAAAGTCACCTCTGTTCTGCTGTCTGACAGTTCCGACCCTTCTTCACTAAAACTTAATTATCTCCTTGTACAGAATTTGGATGATATCCGAGTTTGTTTCTATTGAAAATAGACTCTTTAAGGATTTTAAAAATATAAATTATAACTCATAATTATTTGTGTACAATTTTTTATGATTTTCTAAAATCAGAACAGGGGAACCCGAAGTCATTCTGACCTTGTCTCACAAAATCTATTATATCTCAAAATTTACAATTCCATTACTTACACCGTTTCTTCTATGAGAAACTAGACTCAGTAAGATTTAATTAAATATTTTTTATCCTCTAATTTCATTTCCACAATTTATGGTGATTTTCAAAGTTAACCTATTGCTACTATCCAAAACTATTTTAATGCAAAATGTTAATTACTAAGTTTATAACTTCCTTATTCCCTTTCTCTATAATATTTCCCATCACTTTCACTTATTTCTCTTCACTAATATATCAAGAACATAAGACTTTATATAAGAAAACTCTACTATAACATCTTTTCCATGCTATTTCAATAATATCAAACTTAAAAATATATTGAAATCTCAATGTTCTTACCTTGTCCTATTGATTTCAACCTTTAACTTGATTTTCTCTCTCCTCCAGCTTCAATTTCTTGAATCCAACTTGGTGTTCTAGCTCCCCATAGTCTCCTTGTTATCTTTCTCTCTTGATGGCTATGGAAATTCTTTTGATTTCTAAGTGAAAATGGTGAATTTTTTTGGTGGAAGGACCAAATTGTAAAGAAAGCAAAACTTTCTTTATTCTGTTCTCTTCTAACGTGAATTGCATGGAAAAGATGGTGGGTTGGTTGCTTTTCATCTTTCTTTCCACATATATATACTAAATAGTAAAATAATAAAATAATAAAATATCATTTAAAAGTCAAATTAAAATATTAATAAACTAATATTTATTTATTTAATTAATCTAAAATATCTCCAACATCATCATTATCTTCTAGATTTCTCTCTCTTCTAAATGACCATTTTGCCTTTTATGATCTTTTAAAATTTCATCCTTGAGTCATTACTTAATTTGGTAAAATTACGATTTAGTCCATCATAATTCTTCACCTATTCAATTTGGTCCTAATTCATCCATTTTCCTTAGTTTCTAGATTATTCCACCTTTAAAATATTTTCACTATTGGTCCTTCAACTTTTTCTTATTTACACTTTAACCTCTCAAATTTTGAGTATTTACCCTTGGGCAACAAAACTTTTCTCACTTTTGCGATTTAATCCTTTCTTGAATTAATATGTCATAATATACTTTTCAATGTTGACATAACTGAAAATTACCCTTTTTATCACTTTATTCCCTTATTTTACTATATCAAGAATATTATCTTACTTTCTTATTGTAGTAATTTTCGGGGTATTACAAAAAATCTTAATGAACGTTTTAATAAAGTTGATGGATCTCGAGTCTATTTTCTGGACCGTGAGATCACTTCTCACCTTTAAGAAACTGCTTCAATGTCTGTGTATTTCACTAAATTATACTTTCTTTGGGATGAGTATTATGCTTTTGTGCCTTTCTCTTCTTGTGGTTGTGAACAATGAAAGCAGGGAATTTTTTAAGAGTATCATACTTGATTTAAATAAACTCTAATTGATCATAACCATATTTTTCTTAAAACACTAATTAAATTGCATTTAATTATTTCTTAAAACTTTTCATAAATTTTGTAATGTTTCGTTAGCAATATGATTATGAAATTAAAATATAATAATATAATAATATAATAATATATAAGTTTAATTTCAAAATCATGATAATTGATACTCAACTAAATTTAAATAAACTAAAATTTAAAATTACTTTTAAAATGTAAATATTGTAATAATAGATTGTGTGAAATTATATTTCTATATATCGTTTTCAATTTAATTTTAATTATTAATTAGTGAATGAGATTGTTAATTAAATTTAAATATTGTGACCATTAAATAATTTATTGTAATACTATTTATATTTTTAAATATGTACTTCAATTTTAATAGTGTATTTAATTTGTAAAAATAGTAATTAACTTAAAAGATTTTTTAAATGATTTTAAAATTTACATTGACTTTTTATGCAAATGTAACATGTAAAACGTTATTAAAATTATATTAAAAAAAGGGAGGGTTTTATGTTGCAACTTTTCCTCTAAAATGCTTACTTTTCCTTGTCAAATGTTAAATTTTATAATGTGAACGCATTAAAAACTTAACGGGTTGATTGTATGCATTAATGAAATTACACTTACGTGTTTGTTAACAATTTTCATAAAATTTGTAAGTTTTCATTAATAATACAATCATAATATATAAGTTTAATTTTAAAATATGATAATTGATATTAGAATAAATTTAAATAAACAATATTTTAAAATTATTTTTAAAATATAAATATTATAATAGTATAATGTGTGAAAGTTTATTTTATAAATGATTTGTAAGTTAATTTTAATTATTAATTAGTAAATGTAGATTGTTAATTATATTTAAAATTGTGACCACTAAATAATTCATTATAAAAATATTTATTTCAATCTTAATAGTATATTTAATTTGTAAAAATAGTGATAAACTTAAAAGAATTTTTTAAACAATTTTAAAATTTACATTAACTTATTATGTAAAATTACAAGTTGAATTATTGAATATAAAAAATTAGAAGTACTTATTATGAAAATATAACATTCAACACACCATTAAACTTACCATATATTTGTCTCATTTTACTCCTATCAAGAGTGTGGGATTTTATAAACAACAACTTGGCAATTGTTAAACTCTTATACTTACCATATATTTGTCTCATTTTACTCAAGAGCTTCTAATCCTAGAGAATCCCCGTGTAAAAGATGTCCACTTTCTCTATGATTAAGCTTATCACAACAATTTGATTATAAATATCATTTGGTTTGACAATTTTAAAAAAGAACACCAAAAGTCACCTCTAAATTATATAATTTCCAATAATTAATTGAACAACACTAGAAACTAATAATTAAATGCAACAACCTTAATCTCTTTCTTCTTCTCAAACTGGGTGGTGTTTAGACTTCTTATTTATGAGTTGATACATCACGAATTAAAGGGAAAGAATGAAGCCATTTTCACCAATAGTCTTACAAAAGAAAACTTAACAAGTGCACAATTTAAGAAAAGAAAGGTTTTTTTTGTTAAGAGAATTTTTTTTTCATAGAAAAGCTCTATATTGTTGAACGGAATGAACTATACTGCTATAGGTCTCAAAATAAGTTTGGCTAGATTCTATGATGGATGATGTGGTACATAACAATGGGGAGGATGGAAATGTGGAATGGTCAAAATCTGAGATGGGTTTGAATGAGCATGATTATGTTATTGTTGCGAGATGATCGTTCGTGTAGTACATAAAGTTAGCGAACCCTTCAAGTTTGGTGAATTCTTTATGATTGGAAAACTTACTAATATTGACGAACTCCCCCAAAATGGTATACGCACCAATACTGGCGAATTCTCTAAGATTGGAGAGCTACTACAAAGTGGCGAGCTCCTTACTTAGGCGAGCTGTGGTCACAGGACAAGTGTGAACTAAAGTCACGAGAAGAATGCGAACTGCGGTCACGATAAAACATGCAAGTTGTCTAAAAATCAACCATGGAGCTATGAAGCAAAAATGGATTTTTTTAAAAGCGTGCGTGCAAATTTTGTTTACATAATATATATTTTTTTCTAGAAGATTTGGTATTTATTAGTATAATATATTTAATATTTATTAGGATAAGATCTTAGTTATTTCTTTCCATATTTAGCATATATAAATCAAGTATACTAATTTGGTAACTTTAGGAAGGAAATTTAATAATTTACAAATTACTTGAATTAAAATTTCAAAGTAAATAAATAAAAAATTAAATGTTTGACATTTAAATGTAAATTTAATGTAATACCCCATAACCGACCGAGACCATAAGGCCAAGCCTGGAGAGTTACAACGAATAACAATAAAAAAACACTCTACAATTTATATTAAAACTCCTTTAAAGTCATATAAAGTTTTAATAAAGACAAACCAGTAATTCGTGATTATCATTCAACTAACTGAAACTACAAAACAATTAACATTATTAATAATACTAAACGGTGTAAAACGCATAACCGAGCTCCCCATCTGCCGACCCATTCAAGTCTGTGATTTACCTAAAATTCATTCAACAATAATTGAATTAATATATCATAAAGGAACCAACTATTTACATATTCAATAGGGTGCAGGTGTTGATTCAGAATCAGGAAACAATTCATTCAGTTACATATTAGAATCATACAAATAGATAACAATTCAAACTATAGTCAAATGCAAAACAGAGCAGAATAGATGTAATTACTTAATACCAGCCGCTACACACCATCTCCAACCAACCTAACACACCAAATAGGGTATTTATTACCCTTCCAACCCCACACACTACACAATGTCGGTTTGACACGTTTCAAAGAATACAGTCTGGTTGCCAAATCAGAACACAGATACCAGTGATTTAACCATTGTTTCAGAACAAAATACTTCCTCCTAATTCAATTCTCACCCCATGCACATGCAGACTTCACATGACAGTTAATTTAGAGTTTTATGCGAATACTCAAATATAACTCATACTCGAATACAGTGGATCAATTCCATTAACATTAGTCAAACACAATACACACGCTGATAATCAGTACTCAAGTTCCAAATCACATAATATCAGTTTATATAGTTTAATTCGGTTCAAATGGCCTCACAAAAAGCTTGTATTCGGTTTAAGAGATTCTCGGGATATGGCAAAATTTCGTAAACTGGCCTACACACCTTAGGTAACTGGCCCGTGCGACCCCACACGGCCTGGTACACACCTGTGTGCTTGCCCATATGATCATTATTTTGTAAACAGTGAGTTACATAGCCTGGACACACGCCCGTGTCCTTGGCCCATGTGAACCCTGCACTATCATGGCCACACACGGTCTGGACACACACCCGTGTCCCTTGCTCGTGTGGCTTTTACTTGGTGAACAGTGAGTTACACAGCCTACCACACGCCTTGGCACACGGCCGTGTGGCGTCGACAACCATGTTTTTCGGCATCCAAAATTTGTAAAAACTCGAGTTTTCAGTAAGCACCTGAAGTAGTTTCGAAGCTAGAACAACGCAGAAGATTCCTGATACCTAAAACGAACAATCCATAACCAGTTAAGTGATAATTTGAAACAACACTAAGATTATCACACAACCAACTTTGTCGAAACGTTTCGACACGAAAAAAAATCCTAAATCGCGTATTACCTTCGTACCACTACAATCACGAATCTAGAGCGTTAGAGGGATCGTTATCTTCTAGACCTTCCCCTAGGGACAACAACCGAACATGTAATCAAAAGGCTCAAACAGTTTACACAAAAACTATACTTGGCAGGGAAGACAACAACTAATGTTTTTTTTCCAAAGTGAAACAATCAAGTGCAGGAAATTAACAGAACGCAAACTTACCCGACAACGACAACAGACAAGATGTATGTACCTAAGCAGCGAATGAACGGAAAGGAAAAAGAACTCAAAGGGAAAGAGACAAAGAAAGAAAGAAGAAAAGGAAAGGAAAAAAAAAAGAGAAATGGAAAAGCAGGGAGAAAAAAAGGAACATTTAATTTAATTTAACCACAAATCACAACTCCGACATTAAGCAAAAATATTATCTGACGCGCACACCAAGACTCAAACACAAGACCAGGGGGTATACAAACACTTAACCATTAAACCAATAGGCTCATTCTAAACATAAATTTAGACAGAATTAAATCTAAGTCAATGGCTCAAGAATAGAGGTTAGTTAAAATTAAAATAGAAAAACCTCTAAAATCATATCTCAAATCCTTGACCTTACAATAGAATCCAACAATCAAACACTCAAAATTTTAAGGCGTTACATTTAACTAAATATATTAAATGCTTTGAATATACACATGTCAATTAACGAGAGTGGCCACTTGTCAATATTTTGCGCAACCAGCTAAGATAATTTCCATAAATGCTTCAATATCCTACTATAGTGTATATATATGATTAGTTGTATTCACTATATAAGAATAAGTATACTTATTTGGTAACTTTAAGAAGGAAATTTAGTAATTTACAAACTGGTAAAGATTACTTGAATTAAAATTTTAAAGTAAATAAATAAATAAAATTAAATGCTTGACATCTAAATACAAATTTGATCAAATATATTAAATGCTTTGAAGGTACACATGTCAATTAAAGGGGTGGCCACTTGTGAGTATTTACACTATCATCTCAGATAATTTTCATAAATGCTTCATATCCTATTATTAAATAAAATGAGTAAATTAATCTCTGTGTATTAAATTAAAAAAAAAGTAAATTGATTTTTTTGTTAAAATTTTTATTCATTTGTACGGTTAAAAATTGGCACCGACGATAGAATAATTAGATTATGACACGAGACATGCTAATGTACATGGGTCAGTTTTTAACAGTAAAATGCTTAGCTTGCTCTTCGACCTAACGTATAAGTAGGGGTGTTCACAGTTCGGTTAAAACCAAATTAATCGGCCAAACCGATCTAATTCGATTAATCAGTTGGTGGCTGAATTTAGTTCGGTTGGAAGTCAGTTAATGATTTTTTTAGAATTTCGATTATCAGTTAATTTGGTCCAAAATCGAGTAATTAACCGAAATAAATAATGTATATCATATAATATATTTTCAATATTAGCAATATATTTTTGAACTATTATTTTTATATTAACCGAAATAAATAATATATAATATATTTTTTGAACTATTAAAAAATTCAACATTAGCAATTTATTTTTATATGTTTTATACTTATTTTAACTAAAAATAAAATATATAAATTTTGATTAACTTGGTTAACCAATCAAATTACCGAAATATTTTGGATCGAACCGACCGTTTAAACACTTAAGTATAAATATTAATTTATTAATTTTTAAATAAAAAGAATAAAATATCTTCATAATATTTTTATTTAAGAAAAGAGTTGTGGAATAGCGGTAATATTTTGTTTTTGGTAATAGGGATAGCCATAATATTAGAATTGACTTAGCCCAATATCTGGACTACAGTTAGTCAAATGGCATACAATGGAGTGAAACTCGTTCACCCACTTCACCGCTGACTTCTAAACAACAGAAGGCAAAATAAAGTAAGCCTCCATTTTCAACTTAATCTCAATGCTAAACAAAGCATCTCTTTGAACCATGTTATGTTTACTTATAAACCAATCATAATACCATACGAATATATATTATTTCTTGATATGGATTGGATTGTGGCATCAAATAAGTAGACAAAAGCAACTAGTCCAAAGTTGAGTGTTTGAGTGGCCCCATCGGACGGCCAGCTGACACATGCTCGACTCCTCTTCTTGACCCTATATCGAAGGCTAGCCTTGCTATCACCCTTGCTCAATAAAATAAATAAATAAACATGTTTGTCAGCTCATAATTGTCAATTATGTTATCTCCAACGTACAAGCAGGGTTAAAGATATTCCTACAAACCCATCCTTTTTTCTTTTTAATCGTCGTCAAGTTTAGCCCCGTCAACTCCGAATCTACATTCAAACCAAAATCACGCTAAAACTGTTATTTTACTGTTTCATTTATACTCATAAACCGATTATAAATAAGTCTGCCATAGCCATTTAGATCCTGCAATTGGAGTTCACATGTTGATGATTTTGCTTTCAAAAGTCAGAATTGAGATTCTATTATGATTAAAAATTGTTTTTAATTAATTCCAAGACACTGTCATAAACACAACTCCAATATCCCTGTTCCATTCTACTTTATATAAACAAACTGAGGGGTTGGAACAGAGGTGATACAGAACAAGCTGCAGGCCAAGCAAATGAGACTTTCAAATGCTACCCTTTGTTTGGTTTCCTTTATTGTTTTCTCCTTTTTGCAGAGCCCCGCATTTGCTGTCAAAAGGGTAAGCATTTCGATTCAACCCCCACCTTTGTCTTCCATTAATGGTGCTTACAATGATTATTGAAGAAAAAAGAAAAATTTCCTTGGTGGTTGTTGTTGATGTAGTCATATGTGGTATACTTGGGAGGTCATTCGCATGGAGTCCAATCGTCATCGATTGATCTCGATGCTGTGACGGAATCTCACTACCATTTTCTCGGATCATTCCTCGGCGGGTAAGTTCGTTTCGTGGAGTAAACATATTTGAAGCCTTTTTTTTTCTTTACATCTTGAATGATTTGTTTCGAAACAGCCATGAGCATGCTCGAGAAGCTATCTTTTACTCTTATACAAGGCACATCAATGGTTTCGCTGCTCATTTAGACGATGAAGTAGCAGCTCAGATCGCAAGTAAATGTCCATTTCTTTTTTTTTATTTTTCTTCTCTGCTTCAATTTTCCCGAGAAACTGTGTTAAAAAAACTCTTTTGTCCGCAGGGCATCCCAAAGTAGTTTCACTGTTCTTGAACAAGGGAAGAAAGCTACACACAACGCGATCCTGGGATTTCCTTGGTTTGGATCACAACGGTGTTGTTCCATCCAACTCAATCTGGAACAAAACCAGGTACGGTGAAGACACCATCATCGGAAACCTTGACACTGGTGAGTTACATCTTAATCTTTCATATGATTACCGGTCTTGTAAATAATAACTACATGAACTGACTGGACAATGTGTTTTGTTTGTTTTATCAGTTAACTTGGTTCCCATATGACAAAACTCACAAATGAATACAGATTGGATCTAACATATTAATAATTTTTAATTTGGAAAGCTGAACTTAATAAAAAGAAAAGGGTTTTGCTTTTTACAACGTTGAAATTAAGATAATGATGTAAATAGACAATTTGGTTTCAATACACCATACACGTAGCTTAAATTATGATAGATGGTGATTTTCCCAATCCATGAACCTGAGATGCAGTCATTGACTAGTCCCACTGCGTGTTCGTGCATGATGAAGCGTCTATATTATAAATGTATAATGTAGCTATTCCATTGATAAGGCAGCTTAACAAAAATTAAATACTGAATAGATAGCGGTTGGACAAGGATTGAAAAGTAGTGCAATAAAACAAGAAATCAAAGATGAATATTGCCCATGGTTTGCTTGTATTTTAGTGAAAGGCTTTGACTTTCACAGCCATTAACGCATGTTGAATGGGGATTTATTATTATTATTTTTTTGGCTTTTATGCTAAGGTGTTTGGCCAGAATCAAAAAGTTTCAGTGATGATGGGTATGGACCGATTCCTTCAAAGTGGAAGGGAATTTGTCAAAATCAGAAAGATGCTGGATTTCACTGCAACAGGTCTGTTTTTTATTTGTTTCTTTCCCCTGCCATCCCCACCTTTCATCCCACGCCCATGGCAGTGGTGTACCTTTTTCAAGGATGATGTTCATTTTGTCTTCTTAACACTTATTGTGTTTAAATTTGATAGAGGAAAGTAGCTAAAAACCCAGTTCTAAGAATGCCCTTAATAGAAACCCTTAGTTATTGCATAATGTAGGGTTTAATTGTGGAAAGGTCTCCATCGTTGTGAACCCAGAAAGAATGTGGCATGTGTGCAGACTGCAGAGGTGAAATTTAGGTAATGTAGGAATCTTCATCAGTTCCAATTTGATGGTGGGGATGGACCAGTATCTGTAATAATATAAATATAAATATAAAAAGCATAGCTATTTGGAATTTCATGGTAAAGCTGAGGGTACCACTTTATCTAAGAGTTAGTGAATTTAAAAAAAAAAAAAACTTAACACAAATAGAAAAGGGTGTATACTGTGGTTTAAGTTCCATGGGAACAAATAATGGTTCACCTTTTCTAGTAGACACAGATACAAGTTTAAAATTCCAATGACTTTATTTTGTATCCGACTCAAGTTCAACACCTACTCAAATATAGGAATGAAATATGACTCTCTGAAAACATAAAAATGCTCTAATACGGGACAGATATCAGACACTCACACATGAATCCGAATAACGTAGATTCCATCCGTAGGACCATTGAGGTTTTAGTCTAAAAACCAGTACTCAGTTCCAGCCTCCCTTTTTTTATGTCATTAAACTTACTGAAAAAACGAAGTGTCTGTAAGTGGATAAAATCTAGATAAGATTCTTTTATCACCTATTTTCTCCCTCACATTTGTCAATGAAAATAAGTCATGAGTTTAAAATTGTTTACTTGATATAAAAAGAATTTCATGTTATATATTTTTGGTAAGTGAGCAATTTTTAATTCTTGGCTTGCTTTTCACTGTGAAGCAAGACTCTCTCTGTATTGCAATGGAGTATGATTTAAATATTAGCAATATATATATTTTAAATAAACTGACTGTATTCTGAAAATTTTTGTTTATAGTTTATTACAACCTGTTTGAAAATCTCAAACAATGAGCTAATTTGTATTACCCTTCTACACTAATGACAGAATAGTTTAATCTGATATTCTTATATAGTTAAACACTTTGTTGCCTAAAAGCAAGACAGCAAAGAATTGTTTATGTTGCCATTTAAAAAAACTCAAATATAATGAGATTTAAAAGCCATTGAATTGTATAAGATCTAGGTTCATGTTCTTGGACAAGTCCAAGAAAACCTTTGAGACACACAATAGTCAGCCGGCATTTTATAGATCCCCTATAATCTGCTTTAATACGGTTCACTTTTCACGGTTAGCAGCAAAGTGTCGTGGGCCGAGACTCAAAGCTCGGGCCAGTATAGGTGATTGGTTCAGCGCCCTGACTGTGACACAAAGCTTCTGGCAGCTTGAATGGCACATGCATGCGTGCACTGCTTTGCTTGCAACTTGCAATTGCATAAAATATTCATACTTATTCTGATATTCCCTTGCTGTCAATGCTCAGATCAGCTTTCTCCTTTTTTTGGGTGGTTGAAATGTTATTTTTATCATGCTGTTGTCTTATTATGGGGTCTTTTTTATCCTGGAAAAAGCTACTGCCCCTTTTCCTGAAGGTAGTTTAGGTTTATAAAGTTGGTATCTAAATCGAAATTTAAGTTTGTTTATTGATGATGTGTGTTCTTTCTAGTATTTCTAAACCATGTTAGTGCCTAAATTGTTGGAGTTATGTTAAAGGAAGCTAATTGGAGCGAGGTACTTCAACAAAGGCTATGCATCTGTTGTTGGCAAACTCAACTCGTCATTCGATACTCCACGCGATAAAGAAGGTCATGGAACACATACCTTATCGACTGCTGGGGGTAACATGGTACCCAGGGCAAGTGTTTTCGGTTTTGGCAAAGGAACCGCAAAAGGTGGATCCCCTAGAGCCAGAGTAGCAGCATACAAGGTGTGCTGGCCACCGGTTTCAGGAAATGAATGCTTTGATGCAGATATATTGGCAGCTTTTGATGTGGCCATTCAGGATGGTGTCGACGTGCTGTCAGTTTCACTGGGAGGAGATCCTACTGCCTTTTTCAATGACAGCGTTGCGATCGGTTCTTTTCATGCTATCAAGCATGGAATTGTTGTGGTCTGCTCGGCTGGAAATTCAGGACCTGCTGATGGGACTGTCTCTAACATTGCACCATGGCAGATAACAGTCGGAGCCAGCACAATGGATAGGGAGTTTCGTAGTGTTGTTGTCCTTGGCAACAATATGCACTACAAGGTTATTTCATCCCTCCCGTCAAGTCTAGTTACTGAAGATCAAAATGATAAATATCGTCAAACATAAGTCGAAATGCGATCAGGACTAATAGAGTAAAAAGTAGCAACATAATCATCCAATTGAATGCAAAATTAAACACAAAAATAGAGAGAAAGCAAACTACTACTTAAGATTGTTGGTTCATAACATGCTTCATATGTTTTCACCTAGCACTTATAAATACTTATGTTTCCTTTTTGAAGGGACAAAGTTTATCATCTAAAGTTTTGCCAGACAAGAAGTTCTTCCCTCTTTTAAGTGCAGCGGATGCTAAGTTGGCGAATGCATCCATTCAAAATGCGTAAGGATATAACACTTGTAAATAGTGTACCTTGGTTTCAGTTATACCAACTGTTCAGTAATATACGTATCTTATCTTCTCGTCATTTTTTGTATATATGCATGCTGATTTGTAGACATCATGCAGAACATTATGCCAGGCTGGTGCCCTTGATCCTAAAAAGGTGACTGGAAAGATCTTGGTTTGTCTTCGAGGGAAGAATGCGAGGGTGGACAAGGGTCAGCAAGCAGCTCTGGCTGGCGCTGTTGGCATGATTCTTGCGAATGACTTTCTCACAGGGAATGAAATTATTGCCGATGCTCATCTCCTCCCGGCTTCACATATCAATTACACCGATGGTCTTGCTGTTTTCGCTTACATTAATTCAACAAAGTAAGTGCGAGGATCAATAAATATGTTACCCTTACGAGTCATTCTGTGAGCTTATATGACAACAGTATTAGACGTTCACTGACTATGTATGGATATCAGGAACAGGAATCCCATGGCTCGTATTATGCCCGTGACCACCCTAATTGGCACAAAGCCAGCCCCCTTCATGGCAGCATTTTCATCAAAGGGACCTAATACCATCACACCTGAGATCCTCAAGGTACTTGCTACCAGCAGCAACTATATATATATATATATATATTTGTTTTTTCATCTGCTAAATTGTATCTCATACTCGGTATTTTTGTATCCAATATTCAGCCTGATATCACTGCACCAGGAGTGAGTGTAATAGCTGCCTATACAGAAGCAGAAGGGCCAACAAATGAAGATTTCGACAAGCGCCGAGTTCAGTTTAACTCAGTATCAGGCACTTCGATGTCATGTCCTCATGTTTCAGGCATTGTTGGCCTTCTTAAAACCCGATATCCTAATTGGAGCCCTGCAGCAATCAAATCAGCTATTATGACCAGTGGTAAGAAACCTGTTACCTCGAACAATAAACCTTAGGTTTCTAGTTCTTGAATTTTCATTAAGATTATGATTGCGCAATAAACCCCTACATTTTTCCCCCTATGTTGCAGCAACCACACTGGATAACGCAAACGAGAGGATTCTAAATGCATCATACATCAAAGCCGGACCGTTCAGCTATGGATCGGGACATATACAACCAAACCTTGCTGTGGATCCGGGACTTGTTTATGACTTATCCACTAAGGATTACCTAAACTTTCTATGCACATTGGGGTACAACGACACACTAATATCAGCATTCTCGCAGGACAACTACAAGTGCCCCGGTTCGATCAATCTTGCCAACTTCAACTACCCTTCAATCACTATCCCTAACCTTGTTGGATCCATTACAGTGACTAGGACTGTTAAAAATGTAGGAACACCAGGCACTTACAGAGCTCAAGTGCAGAAACCAGTCGGAATTTCGGTTAAGGTTAAGCCGAAAAAGTTGAAGTTCAAAAAGGTTGGCGAAGAGAAGACCTTCATAGTTAGCCTGAAGGTTAAAAAAGGCGAAGCAATTAAGGAATACGTATATGGGCAGCTGGTATGGTCAGATCATGTACACTATGTTAGGAGTCCTATAGTAGTGAAGGCAGTCTAAAAGTATAAAAGCTGTCAAAAAAAAAAAAAAAAACAGGCTTGGGTTAGCATTAAGTTTTTAATCCCTGGATTTAACCCATTGGTTGCTACCTCTTATTTGCTTTAGGCATGGCCTTCAATGTGTTCTATATTATTCTTCAAGGCCAAACAATAAATGATTGAAATCCAGTTAGATGAATCAGACCTTTTCCATCTTTTCTTTCTCTGTTTCCTTTTACTTTTTTAACTTGACAATCAAATTAAATTTCGAGTTTACTTTATATTTGTTTTCTTAAGATAAAATTACGAATATGTTTCTTTCACTGAAAATGACTTTAGGAAAAGTTAATATTTTAGGGTGATTTGATGAATTTGTATAAAATATTTTCTATTGTTTGATGATTCCTTAAAATATTTCATAAAATCTATTTTCAATGAAACAAACATACATTTGAGATTTTCTTATCTTTTCATTATTTAATTGAGTTTATTTTATATCCATATATTTATATTTTACATTGTTTTTGCATATATCATAAATATTTTGTTAAATTCGGGTTTATTACAACGTTATTTTTAGTTACATGACTAAGTGAGTATTTTTATTTTAAAATGTGACATCAACAAAATTGAAAAGAAAATTTAACAATGTCAACAATTGGACTTGATTTTCAAAACTGAAAAGTAGAGACTAAATTCTTAAAAATAAAAGTGCGGAGACTAAATTGCAAATTTGTGAAGAATACGTAGACCTATGACATATTTTAACATTTATAATATATTTATAATTGTAATAAA
Organism: Gossypium raimondii; assembly: GCF_025698545.1. Classification (NCBI taxonomy): domain Eukaryota; kingdom Viridiplantae; phylum Streptophyta; class Magnoliopsida; order Malvales; family Malvaceae; genus Gossypium; species Gossypium raimondii. The sequence goes on along the minus strand of NC_068571.1, from coordinate 6,341,655 downwards.
TATTTATTATTAAAATATTAATATTGAATATTTTCAATGTGAAGAATATTATTTAAAAATTGATTATTAAAATAAAATTGAAATTTTAGATAATTTATTAAAATAATAAATTATATAACCAGATAGTCCTAATGATCAGAGGATCGAGTGGACGGAAGTCGTAATTTGAAAAGTAAAATTTGATAACATAAATTTGATTTGTTTGAAAATTAAATTTTTTGAATAGTTTGAAAAACTTAAATTCTAAAAGCTAGAAAGTTTGGAGAACCAAATTTTTTATCTTTGTATGGAGTGTTTGAAGTCGTGTCCTTTTTTAAAAAAATGGGAGCCTTTTATAGAGGGCTCATGCCTCTTTACAACATTTTTATCTGGGGAATTCAATCCCTTACATTATTACAAAGATTGCATAATAGTTACTTTTCAGATTATTATTATAATTATTCTCTGATTATAACATTTTTGGCAGAGAACCTCTCCTAATCATTTTTGTCTTTGCTATGCAAGGGATCTCACTATTCATTCTTGGTTGCTTTTGCCAGTGAATCACTCTTGTTCATTTCTGTCTTTGCTCTGCAGGGAATCTCACTATTCATTTTTGGTTGCATTTGGCAGGGAATCACTCCTGTTCATTTTTGTCTTTGCTCTGTAGAGAATCTCCCTTGTTCATCTTTTGTTTTTGCGTTCATTCATCTATTGTCTTTGCAAAATTATCATCATTTTTTCTGGGTTCTAGTGATAGTTACTGAGGTGGTAATGTTTGTAAGATCCATTGTTTTGATTGAAGACGTTGAGGATTTCTCGTCTTCGGATCTAGAATCCATTGAGCTAAGCATTTCAGCCATGAGTTTTTTATATTCCTTCTTGGTCTTGGCTTGAGTTAACATTACATTAGCAGTCGATTTTGTTTGAAGGAATTTTGTTGTGGTTTAATTTGGGGCTGCAGACTTACATAATCTCGGATTCATGTTGAAAATTTTATCCAAATATTTTGAATCATATTTTTCATCATTAAATTTGTCGCACCATTTAGTTCTGAAGTATTGAACTATTAACGAAATTCCAACACATGGATCCTATTCATAAGAGTAATTCCAGGAAACAATCCAAAAAATGCACAATTTTGAGAAAAAAATAGATTGTTCTGTAGATGTGTTTGTGGTTCGATTCGAGCTAAAATTTGTCAAAGAATTTGGGTCATAAGTTTTGAATCTTTTCTGGTAAAATATCGAAAGATGATGGTCCATACTAGTTTTACCATTTTTGGAACCAATTTGGAAATTTGAATTAGGTACCATAGTTGAAATATATAAACCAATAATGTCTCATATGTTCATTGTTCATTAGGAATGCATTGTACCGGGCAATTTGGTAATCCTAATATGTGAAATATGGGTGGTGGTTTATATTGGTGGTGAATTTGGTTGGAAATTTCTTTGGAGAATTTGAGTTTTCACTCCAATCTTTTGGTCGAAGAATTTTAACTATTTGGGTTGTTTTGGGTTTATTATATAACTAAATATAAATAATTAAATATGTATGTTTAATAATATTGAAAATATAATATTTTATATTAATAATTTAATAATTTTAAATATTTTAAAATAAAAATAAAATTATTAACAATATAATAATATTAAACTTGATTTAATTTAATTTTTATATAAAATAAAATTATCTATAGAAGCTCTTTTTCAAAAAATGTCTTACGCTTTTGAAAATCGTAAGTCATTTACAAGAAAAGAGCTTATTTTCCATTGATCTTGTAAGTCATTTTCCTTAACCAAATTATTTTTATGAAACAAATATAGGAAAATGTAAAAAAATTCGTAAAACCTTTTATATGTAAACAAATGGACCCTAGGTAAAATTTTTTCTATAAAAGTACAACTAATTTATTTTAAACATGTAGCCATAAATAAATAAAATCGAGGCAAAATCAAAAATTATTTTTGAAAATCATAATTGAATTATAATTTTTTAAATGTAAATAGTAATTTTACAAAATTCGGAGGATCTGTGGCTCTCTTAAAGTCTCAAACATAGAAGCTTTTAATTAGTTCGATATTTGCTCTTGCAATTTAAATAAATTTATTATTTAAATTATAATTGTTTATTACATTTGTTGGAGATCGACCCGATTAAGTAATGAATAAGTAAAAATAGCAGAAGAGGATAAAAACTCCTCCAAAGAGGATAAAAACCACGGGCAAAGATAATTTTACTATAATGGCAAAAGAAACGAAGAGTACAAAAGATGGAGATGAAAAAAAACTAAAACCCCCAAAACCCGAAAACAAAGAATCCTTAAAACGTCAACACAAAATTCTCTAAATGTGTTATGAGTTCTAATCTAATGTGTGTATTTTCTAAGGTTGTAAAAAAACCTATTTATAGGCTAAATTCATATGTCAAATAATAATAAAATAATCTAAACTAATCAGTGTTTGATTGAAACAAATAAACAGAGTTTAATTAGAAGATTATTTCTCAAATTTGATTGAAATAGGAGTCATACTTAACAAATCTCCACCTTGACTCATATTTCTACAACGCCATCTTTGCCAAAGCCCGCCACAAGCCTATCTTGAACTATGCAGGGAATTAACTAAGTCGAATCTGTGCTTAGAAACTGGAAGACTTCTAGCCTTCAACTTGTACACTGCCAAATCAAAACTAACCCGGGTCTGATTTTCACGAACACATTGCCCTAACTTTTCAAAACCTGCATCCAAAAGAAAACCTCTCTTCAACGAAACAGTCATACATTTTTCCCTCCTATGACCAAGTTGTCTCCGCTCCAAACGAGTTGACTTCGACTCTGTAACGGACGAGGGACGTCCGATTTCACTGTTCACTGTAGAACCTTTCAGAATATAAAGACTGCCAGTTCTTTTACCTTTTAACAAAACGAGAGCTCCAAGAGATACTTTAATGCCGCTCGACTCGATTTGATTCTGCATTCTTTCAAGTCTAAAATACTCAATGAGATAAGATTCTTTCGTAATCAGGTACATACCTGACATCAAAGAGTGTCCTAATCGTCCCATCGTGTATCCTAATTTTAACAGTACCAATACCAATTACCTTACTAGATGAATCGTTTCTCATTTGCACAACTCCACCTTCAACCGAACTGTATGTGGAGAACCATTCTCTATTGGGACACATGTGGAAAGAACATCCTGAATCTAGGATCCACTTGGACGTGAGCTTGGAGTTATCGCTCGTTGACACTAAAAAAAAAATCATCACCACTTTCATCGGCCAAATTAGTGCCAGCTACATCTTCCTCGTTACTCTCAACAACTCTTTTATTTCGCAGTTTATAATCTGCTTTGACATGACCTAACTTTTTACAATAGCGACACCTTTTATCTTGTTTATTTGATGCTATCAAAATGGAAGCTTGCCTATCTGCCTTGCTATCCAAATGAAGCTCATTGTCGAGTTTGTCTTTACTCAACAAATGACCCTTCACATCTTCGAACGAGAGTTTGTCTCTGCCATAAATTAGGTTCTCCCTGAAAGACTTGTATGAAGGGGGTAAAGAGCACAATAACAGCATAGCTTGATCTTAATCATCAATATAAACCTCAACGTTCTTTAAATCATTTAAAAGAGTAATGAATTGACTGATGTGATCTCTAAGAAACTCACTTTCGTTCATGCGAAACGTAAATAGACGTTGTTTCAACACTAAACGGTTAGCCAGAGACTTAGTTACATAAAGAGTTTGTAACATTTTCCACAAGGCAGATGAGGTCTTCCCCATCAATACCTCTTACAATACCGTATTCGCGAGGCATAACTGGATTGCAGACAAAGCCTTTTCATCAAGCTCTTCCCATTCTGTTTTATTTAGATTCTCAGGCTTTTTCCCGGTAACAACCTTTTTCAAACCAGATTGAACTAGAATTGTCATCATCCGAACTTGTCACAGATTGAAATTTGTCTCACCATCGAACTTCTCAATTTCAAACCTTGTTGCTATCATATCTAAATGGGCTGATCTATAAAAAATGAACTAGCTCTGATACCACTTGTTGAAGATCGACCGGATTAAGCAAGGAACAAGTAAAAATAGCAAAAGAAATTAATAAATTGAACACACAAATTTAACGAGGAAAAACTCCTCCAAAGAGGATAAAAATCACGGGTAAAGATAATTTTACTATAATGGAAAAATAAACGAAGAGTACAAAATATGGAGATTAAAAAAAACTAAAACCCCGAAAACCCAAAAACAAAGAACCCTCAAAATATAAACACAAAATTATCTAAATGTGTTATGAGTTCTAATCTAATGAGTGTATTTTCTAATGTTGTAAAAGAGCCTATTTAGAGGCTAAAATTTTATTATTATTTGACATATGAATTTAGCCTATAAATAGGCTCTTTATAACCTTAGAAAATACACCAATTAGATTAGAACTCATAATACATTGAGAGAATTTTGTGTTTATGTTTTGAGGGTTATTTGTTTTCAGGTTTTCGGGGTTTTAGTTTTTTTTAATCTCCATCTTTTGTACTCTTTGTTTCTTTTTCTATTATAGTAAAATTATCTTTGCCTGTGGTTTTTATCCTCTTTGGAGGAGTTTTTCTACATTAAATTTGTGTGTTCAATTTATCAATTTCTTCTGCTATTTTTACTTGTTCCTTGCTTAATTGGGTCGATCTCCAACAACATTCATTTAATCTATTTTTTAATTTTAATATTTTTATTTGAATCCTTAACATTTGGTTCATTTGTCACTTAGTCATTCATAAATAAAATATTTTTTACCAATAAAAATATTAATGACCAAATTTTAAAAAAATAGTATACTGTAAAAAGGTAATCCTAAAGTCAGTCAAATGGTGATGAATTGTGAGTCAGTGACAATATGTGATAAGGAAATGCGGCTCTTTTACTAAGTTTCAAACAAAATTCACGTTAATGTTTTTTTTAAAACAAATTATAAGTAAATTTGTATGAGTTTAATTTAATTATTTGAAATAAAAAAGGTTTAAATGATAAATTTAACTAACCTTAAAAATATAAATTTTAAATAAGTTTAGTGATTTTTATGTTTAAAATCCTGCTTCCTTTTTCAAATTAAAAAGAAAATGCAATTTTGAAGGAAGGAAAGAAGAGAAATGGAGAAGAAGGAGATCATCAATCTCTCTTTTAATTCTTTTGATTTTCTTTTAACACTTTCTGGGATTTGACACTATTAATTCCATTTTTTTCAAAGAAACAAACTTGTTTGATTTGTTTATTTTGGTAATATACATTTGAAAGATCTGATCTTTCAGTTAATTTCCAAAACCAATATTGTTCAAAATTTAGGATTTTGGGTCTTTGGGTTTGTACAAATACGACCACAGACGATGTCGTACTCTTACCTTTTCAAGTACATTATCATTGGAGATACTGGTACGATTTTTTCTTCTTTTTTGAAATTGGATATCTGGGTCGTTTCTCATACGTTTTATGATTATCATCTGAATTTTCTGGGATTTTCTTTTTGTTGGCACTGTTAATTTCTTTGCTTGTAAGCTCGTCTTTGCCAATTAAATACCTAAAGGGTGCATTATCAGAATTTGTAATGTGATTAGGCCCTTGATTCCTATGTTTGAACAGAATCTAGCATCGAGTAATGGCTTTATTAAGCATCACAATGTGTTAGCATTGCCGAGACAATGAAGACTGGAATTGCATAACCAATGAAGCTCTCCTACTTTAAGCAAATTTGCATATTATATACTCATTTTGGCCATGTTTGCAATTCTGTGTGTTACTACATGCTACTTCAGCACAAGTATGTTCATTTTTGTTTCTGCAGGAGTTGGGAAATCATGTCTTCTTTTGCAATTCACCGACAAAAGATTCCAGCCCGTTCATGATTTAACCATTGGTGTTGAATTCGGAGCCAGGTTGATCGGCATTGACAACAACCCAATAAAGCTTCAAATCTGGGACACGGTTTGTTCTTTTAGCTTCTTAATGTTTTACTTTAAAGTTTCATCCCCTTTAATATGTCTGTAAGTGCTTTTGGACCCTTATTTGTATATTGAAAGTTCGGGATTTCTTATGTGTAGAATTATGGTACTGCTTAAGCCATTAAAATCTGAAACATATTTCTTTTGTGTTGTGGATGATGAATTTTGTTGGTTTTGTTTAGGCGGGCCAAGAGTCATTCAGATCCATTACAAGGTCTTACTACCGAGGCGCTGCCGGTGCACTTCTAGTTTATGATATTACTAGGTATATATTCTTTGGTTTAGGATCTCTTTAGTTAAGTCTATGAAGTTGCTTAAGCTTTAAGTAACCCATGTCTACATGAATATGTGATTAATAATCAGGAGGGAGACTTTCAATCACTTGACTAGCTGGTTGGAGGATGCAAGGCAACATGCAAATGCAAACATGACCGTTATGCTTATCGGCAACAAGTGCGATTTGGCTCATAGAAGGGCTGTGAGCACAGAGGAAGGTGAGCAGTTTGCCAAGGAACATGGCCTGGTCTTCATGGAAGCCTCAGCGAAAACGGCTCAAAATGTCGAAGAGGTGATATAAAAAAATAATTTCATATCGTACTTGAGATAACCCGTATAATTAAGGTTGTCGATGATATTCCTTTGCAGGCATTTATTAGCACGGCTGCCAAAATCTACAAGAAGATTCAGGATGGAGTTATTGACATATCTAATGAGGTTAGTTTTGTAATGCTTATAGTTACTTTGCAATTTCATTCTCTTTTCAAGTTTTAGGATAGTACATAAATTCCTGATTTGGTAAGAAATTGTTGGGTGTCGGAGAAGGTTAGCTTTTTACAAGGCAGCAATAATGGAATGGATGAATACTTGTTGAACCATTAATCTTCAGTTCATTTCTGCTTTGGTACAGTCTTGTGGTATAAAACTTGGACACCAAACCGGCGCTGGTTTATCAGGTGGTAGAGATGGTTCGGCTTCTCAGGCAGGCAGCTGCTGCGGCTGATTTCTTTTTCTCCAAGTTTTGAGACTCAACTGTTATGTGTTTTGGTTTCGGATTTATACATTTCTTTTAGTTTTGCTGTTGGATTACGAGATTTCTTGTCGATGGTACAACTCTTTCTTACCTTAAATGAGAGGATAAATATACTTCAGCGGACGCGAATTCACGTCTTCCTATCTGATAATAATACTGATACCAATCGAGTTAAGACTTAATAAATAAATTAAACAAAATCAAAATGCGGTCAAAATTATTTGATTAATTTTTTAAAAATAAATGTATTTGAGCTAAATAAATAATCTTAAATTCTTTATTCTTTATACAAGCAAGCATAAGAAAAGTGATCAATTTTATATAAAAAAAAACTATCAACTTACATGATTTAATGCTCCTTCCCCACAACTGTTTACAAAAAGTGGTCCAGTAGATTGGATGAATTGAGTTGGGAAATTTGGTTTTCTCATTAGATTCGATGAACTGAGCATTTCATGAATTTGGGTTAGTCTATTGTCACGACCTGGACTTTAATCAACCAAATCAAGCAATTTTATTGGATAATTCGTTTTTAAGTTGTTTAAGTCAACCTAAAATACTCAAAAGTCTCAAACCGATCTTCTCAAGGAAACATTTTTCTTTTTACATTACAATTTTGGAGGGATGAATTACACTATATTTTTCTTCACCATCCGTATAAATTTTTAAACACTCAAAAAACACTATATCTTTTACTTATATAATATTTTTTGTCAAACTTACATCATATTTTAATAATTAATTTTATATATCTAATATTATTAAATTTACAACATATTATTAACTCTCTTTATAATAATTACATTTGTCTATCAAAATTTTGATGTTACAGAATGATGGTTATTATACACCTACAAAAATTGAAGTAACAGGCAATGAGTCAAAGTTGACTTCAAAGGTCAAATGTATTGGATCTAGTGCCCTCAATGTAATATATTCGTTTGTATACTTATATTTTTTTGAACATATGGATTTAATAAAATTATTAGCTCACTAGTTATCTAATGTTTAACTAATACTAAGCGGTATTACGTGGTCAAATCGTAATACAGAAAGATAGCTTATATTAGTAGATGAACCTAAACATGTCATTAATCTAATTGGAAAATGAGAAAACCAATTGAAAGACTAACATGTCGTCTATCAAGTCTAATTGGGGAGATGTTTTTGTCTTGAGCATTGGAGCGGATGACTCCCAGAAGATAAAGACATAGATGTGACTGACTAGACCGACAGTATATCGAATAGGACCCAAGTAGGTAGATCCTGAATTCGTTTATGGATTTATTCGCTTGTGACGTTCATAATGTGACATACCTTAATCCTGAGTGGATGATAGACTATATATGCGTGACTCACATACTTTGATGTAAGTAAAAGCCTGAGTTCAAATAGATAAAGAATCGAAAGCTAGTGCGTTGGGTATACGACTTTTGCAGTATGTAGCATGACCTTCCACAATTCGATGTGGAAAATGAAGGTCTTTCCGGCGCTTAACAAGCTTGTTTTCTAGTGTTTTTATATGTTTTTATTTCGATTTTGATTTTTTTTACTTAGGTTTAATTTTGGTAAAATAAGCGTTTTTATGTAGTTTTTAGTGTTTTGATGACAAGTAAGGCCAACTCAGGCCTCAGGTATGACTAACGGGTTATTTGAGTGTGTAAGGCATTAATTTGGGCATAAGTATGCAAGGAACAACGATCGCGTCGCGACATCAACATCCAACGTCGCGACATTGAACTTCGAAGCATTAAGGGCTGAAAACAGAGTTGATGTCGCGACATGGGGGTCTTGGCGTCGCGACGTCGTGATGTAAACATGATTAGATGATGACACCAGCAGTCGCATGAACAGAATTTTAAAGCTATAATTTGTTTATTAAACCAGAGGTATTTTAGGAATAAATTACCCTAAGGTAGCCCTAATCTGTGCCTATATAAACACTCTTATAATCCCATTAAAAAAGGGTTGAAAATTAGGCCTTTTTTCATATTTAAATAGTTTTCTTTGTATTTTTATTTTATATTCGCTTAGTTGGGATTTTCCTTGTTCCGATGTGAAGACGATCGCGAGCGAAGATTGCTTTGGAACCGTGTATATATTTATTCAAGAGCTTTCTCCTACTTCTTATTCTTTTATATATATATTTTCATTAGCCTGATCAACTGATGTTTATAGAATATTAGAATAAGTTGTGCGTATTTTATATCTAGCATGTTTCGGTTATGGATCTGATTTATTAATTAAGTAATTATTTACCTAAAATTGAGAGTTTATTCAAGAGTACTTAGTATATTAGGGAGTGACGCCCCTAATAGAATATCGAGACAGGTGAGACCGAAAGGGGGTAGTCTGTCGAGTATAACTTGTGCCAAGCAGTGAGATCAAGAGGGTATTCCTAGCTGAGGATGGTAAACAACTCTTTTGAGGGTAATTAATGACTTAGTTGTTAATTAGGGATTTAATCGATTATAGGTCGAGAGCTCGCATTGTCAACACTAGGAATAAGAAATTCCATTAGCTTAGTTTAGGTTAATTAATTTAATTAGTTTAATAAATACTTTAATTTGAAATCGCACTACTAATTCGGAACTCGATTAGATTAGTACTTATTTTCTGTAATTAATTTAATAAGAAATTTATCTATTCTATAATCCCTTGGGTACGATCCTTGGAATATTTTCCAAGTGTTTCGTTGTAAACAAACTATATTACAATTTGACCCGTATACTTGCAGACAACGCTGCTTAGTTTTTTTTTTTTATCTTTTTGCTACAATATTTCTAGTCCAGACGTTGTCAAGTTATTGGTGTCGTTGTTGGGGATTGCAATGGTGAAATTTGTTATTAATTTAATTGCTTTGTAAAATAATACTAGTTGAAAGATAAACGAGTTAGATAGAGTGTTAATTTTTTTTATTTTCATTATTTTTTCTATTTTTATTTATTTAAATATTTTTAGATACATTGTCGACTATTTAATTTAATCATGAATGCAGTTGATTATGAATTTAATGATAATAGCAGTTGGGATGAGGAATGCAAAATGACCGCATGGTACTATGATGACATATACGAGGAATGATTTTACGAAGAATGGGAGATTGATGAGAACCGTAGATTGCTCATGATGGTGTTGCAACACGGAAACGAAGCAATGACTCCATTAGATGAGGTCGTGCATCGTGTTTCCAACTCTGATCGCGAAGGCCCATGTGTTGCTATCAACCATCTTGAACCAGATTGTACAAAACCGTTTGATGAAAATAGTAACAAAGCATCAAATAGGATGAACGGAACCTCGACAAAGAAATGGAGTTATGCTGAAAAATACCATATGTTTGAATATTCAATTCAACAGGAATTGGATTTAATTATGGATGACGATATATATAGGCAGTTGTATGAGCAACATATGAGAGACTTTTGGGTCTTTCGCATATCAGATCCAATTATAAGTATTTCTGGACTTGTAACCTAGTACTTAATAATTCAATCTAACCCAATATATATTTTCTATTTCCCAAAATAAACACCATAAATTAATTTAAATAAATTAATTTCCCAATTAAATAATTTTCTCAACCCAATTCTAATTCGTTAAAATCATGACGACTTTACCGTAAAAGAGTCTATGAGAAAATATATTTAATATTTATACATTCAATGATTCACAATGACCAATTAATTTAATTCCATTTTCGAACTTCAACTATTTAATTAATCAATTAAATAATAATTTGACAAACTATAAATTAATTTTCAGGCCATTTCCATTTAGAGAAAACCATGTTCATTTTCAAATGTTTCTCATTTCTCTAAGTTTACCATTTCTATCCATTTCTGTTCATTTGATTCAACATGCAATTCATTTCTGGTTTCAACGAGCTACCGGGGGGGGACTGATTAGACATATGCGATTAAGACTTAAATGATTTATAATTAAATTCTAACTTTTAGCCTATTAATTATAAACTCATTTACTCACGAAGTCATTCCACTATAGTATTGTGACTGAGCTCTCCTTATTGACATACCATTACGAAAGCAACTTGATCAATGCTCGTGCAATGACCTTGTCATAAGTGTGTTACCATAATAGGACACCCTTAATCTCTTTGAGATAAATCTGTTCTCCCAATATGATTCTATTTCACCTCATGGTAATCATTACATCTTCCTTCATGAAAAGCCAATTACTATCAAATAGTAATCAAGTCATTCCTCACAAAGACGAATGACTTGTGACCATGTTTACTGTTCATCTATCATGTAATGCTAATGAGAGGATATCATTTGTCCATATCTTGGACTATGAATTCCACTATTGTGAATGGTGCTACATACTTCAAAAGTCGTATACCCAATGCACTAGCTTTTGGTTCCTATATATTTGAACTCAGACTTTTACTTACATTAAAGTATATGAGTCATGCATACATAATCTACCATCCACTCAGGTTTAAGGTATGTTATACTTTGAATGTCACAAGTGAATAAATTCATAAACAAATTCATCATCTATTTTTCTTTGGTTTAGTCCGATTTACTGTCAATCTAGTCAGTCACATCTATTTCTCTATCTTTTGGGAGTGATCCGCTTCGATGCCCAAAATAAGACATCTCCACAATTGGACTTAATAGATGGTAAATTAGCCTTTCAATTAGTTTGCTCATTTTCAATTAGACTAATGATATATTTAGGTTCATCTACTAATATAAGTTGTCTTTTAGTATTATGATCCGACCACGTAATACCACTTGCTATTAGTTAAATATTAGACAACCAATGAACTAATATTTACTTCTATTTTGCTTTACATGCAAAAACCACATGAGGACAATATACAAAGGGTATTAATGTAATTCTTGAATAATTTTATTAACCAATCTGTTCAAAAAATTACAAATGTATATAGACGAAAATCCTACACTTAGGGCATCAGATCCAACACTATACGTGACTCATATACTTTGATTTAAGTAAAAGTCTGAGTTCAAATAGGTAAGGAATCAAAAGCTGATGCATTGGATATACGACTTCTGTTGTTTGTAGCACCATTCACAATAGTGGAATTCATAACTCAACTAATGGGTAAATGTTATCCTCTCATTGACATTACATGATAAATGAAAAGTAATTGTGGCCACGAGTCATTTGTCTTTTTGGTAAATGACTTGATTACTATTTGATAGTAATTGACTTCTCATTGTAGAATAAATTTATCCCAAAGTGATTAAGGATATCTTATAAGAATAACACACTTATGGCAAGGTCATTGGATGAGCACTAATCGAGTTGCTTTCGTAATGGTATGTTGTTGGGAAGAACTCAATCACGATACTATAATGAAATGACTTCGTGACTAAGTTTATAATTAATAAACGAAAAGCTAGAACTTAAATATAAATTATTTGAGCCTTAATTACATATATCCAATCGTTCCCTTCACTAGCTCGTTGAAACCAAAAATAAATTGCATGTAGAACCAAATGAACAGAAATAGATGGAAATGGTGAAGTCAAATAAATGTGCCGCATTGATAAATGGATGCGTTAGATATGACTAAAGAATTAATTTAAGATTTTCAAATTATTATTTAATTAATTATAATTAAATAATTGAAGTTCAAAAATTAAATTAAATTAATTAGCCATTGTGAGTTTATTGAATATGGAAATTAAATATATTTTCTCATGGATTCTTTTACAAGTAAAATTGTCATGATTTGAACGAAATTAAAATTGAGTTGAGAAAATTATTTGGGAATTTTATTTAGTTAATTTGACTAATTAAATAAATAATATTTATTTTGGAAATAACCATGTATTGGGTTAGATTAAATTATAAAATGTTGAGTTAAAATTAGGAAGCATATATAATTAGACCCAATACAGAGAGGTCCATTCTACTTAAAGTAGAATATTATTTTCTATTAAATAAATATTACTTGCGTTTTACTAATTCAACTATGATTCTCTTATATTTTTCTATAAATAGATGACATTGGTAGAACTGTTTACAAAAATTTCATATAAGTTTGATATATTGTTATTTTGCTAGAAAGTGGTGAGAATGTATTTTCTAAGAATAAATTCTATTTGTTGGGAATTACAATTCTAACAGTTTCTATTGAGAGAGAATTATTTTTCTATGGAAACTAATAAATTGTTTTTGGGTTTGTGTTTGGTTCGTGATTGTTCGAGCCCACATTCAAAGTAATTCGTAGTACGAGAATGATGGAGAAGAATATTGTTCGGTTGAAAGCCAAAAACATCTAATATCCATCTCACACAAAGTACAAGTACTTCTAGAAAAAATGTTTATTACTATAAATATTACAACCGATTCGATTTTTAAAATTTTTAACTTTTGGTTCTGACTGAAAACTATTTTTCTAAACTGGATTTTTCCAAGAAGAGATTGTGGTTTCTAACCTCAATTGATACAACTTCCATTGGTTTTCCTATGTTTTATACATCATTACATGCATATTTAAAAATTTAAAAATATTTTTATGACTATGGTTTTAACATACACTAACTATGTAGATAGAGGCGTGAAATCCATAATACGAGTATCAAGCCAGAAACTCCTAAATTTGTCCTAATGCTCCAAATTTGTACAAAATGCAGTACTGCTTAATGGTTGATATCGTCGCCTCTTTCAATGGAAATTGATCCTAATAGACAGTCCACATGAATATGAAGAAGCATGAGTCATATACCTTGGGGGTTTGATAAAAAAATTTTCGAAAATTCAAGTGCATCCATTGCATATATGATGGAGATTGATATGCTGGAAGATCGTTCACTCTAACTCCGATGAAAATTGTGTTGTTTTTTTCTTCCCTAATTTCAACTCGTCTTCACTATAATCATTTGCGAATTTGCCAGATCGTTCAATAAAATTTTTGGTTAATGGCGACTTTGAGTTTGGAGATTGAATTCGAGTAGACATTGATAATAGAACATACAAATGTGTATCATAACTAAAACTGAATATGAATGGAAGATGTCTTGTAGTAGACTCTAATTGCATCACTGCCTTAGTATAGCCATTAAATATTAATTAAATTATAAGTCGAGTTGGAGTTTCATATTGCGCACCCACCATAGATGATATTTCTATTGGGATTCTAGATGAGCTTGGAACATTGGTTGCTTTGTATCTAAGTTGAATATCATCAAACTCAATGTATAGATCCAAGGTAAAAGGGGTAGATAGACGTCTTGACCTCCTTTGATTAAATAAAGTAATAACAATTTTAACCCCAAATACCTTTTGGTATACCCTATGTTTGACCTTGGGTGTGTAGCTTCATTGGTTTAAGAATATGAAATACAAAAACTCAACAATATCTAACTTTTAATTAATTACTATTTCAAATACTTCATAAAACCATTTGATAAAATGTATCATTAACATTAATAACACTTTAACAACAATATTACAAAATATATAATTAGTATTAAAAATAATAAATTATTTACAAATAGAAAAAGCTGCACGAATAATCTCAACTAATTTACGCTTCTAATTGTATTATTTTGATATAAATAAAAAAAAATCTTAAAACTATATATTTTAATTAAATAATGTGATCTCAGTTTACTAGGAAGATGACAGCCACCCAATTATTCTTCACTGCCGAAAATGATTTTTTTCTTATAAAATACAAAACTAAAAAGATTATGAAATCTCAGAAAAGCCCGTGAATAGCGACAGAAGCATTCTAAAATGAGCTAGTAAATTTACAGAGACATTAAGGGCAATTCCATTGCTGAATTCCTCGTCAATTTCAGATCTTTTTTTAAAGCTGCTGTTCCATCCTCATATCATTCCCGTAAACTTTCCCAACATGGCTGCTACAGCTGCTTTGAGATTGATTACTACTACTAAGTCCTCTTCCTCATCCAATGCTGCTTCAATTTCTCCCTCTAGCGGTATATTCTTGGCTCCTCGAACCTTGTCATTCTCGGCTTCTGCTCTATCAGGTGATAAGCTTGTTTCCAAAACTGTTACTTCTTCCCGGCAAATGAAACGAACTCCTTTCATCATTTCACCGAAAGCAGTTTCCGATTCTCAAAACTCTCAAACATGTTTGGACCCCGACGCTAGTAGAGTAAGCTTTATGTTTATCACTGTTTCTGACATGCTCAAAGATCTAAGCTTTTTTTTTTTTTTAAATATGCATTTTGATGAAAATGTGGGAAATTCTTTTTGTTTTTGGAAATTTTTGTGATTATTATTTTGGCAGAGTGTTTTGGGGATTATTTTGGGAGGTGGAGCAGGGACAAGGCTTTACCCACTAACAAAGAAGAGAGCTAAGCCGGCTGTTCCATTAGGAGCAAATTATAGGCTAATTGATATTCCGGTTAGCAATTGCTTGAACAGTAATGTATCAAAAATCTACGTTCTCACTCAGTTCAATTCTGCTTCTCTCAATCGTCACCTTTCCCGTGCATATGCTAGTAACATGGGTGGTTACAAGAACGAAGGGTTCGTCGAAGTTCTTGCAGCTCAGCAGAGTCCTGAGAACCCAAATTGGTTCCAGGTCTGTTGTTGATTATATCACTCAAATGGATTTTAAATTTGGTACTTCTTTGGGTTTTGATTTGCTAAAATTTGAGTTTGAATGTACAGGGGACAGCAGATGCGGTGAGGCAGTATTTATGGTTGTTTGAGGAGCATAATGTTTTGGAATTCTTGGTTCTTGCTGGGGACCATTTGTATAGAATGGACTATGAAAAGTTTATCCAGGCGCATAGAGAGACTGATGCTGATATCACTGTAGCTGCATTGCCCATGGATGAAAAACGGGCTACTGCTTTCGGTCTGATGAAGATTGATGAAGAAGGGCGTATAATTGAATTTGCTGAGAAACCGAAAGGGGACCAACTTAAAGCTATGAAGGTAGAATCTTTATTCGGATACGGATTTCATGCTGTTATTGTTTTTCTGGTTCTGAGTTTGATGGTGTTGTTTTAGGTTGATACAACAATTTTAGGTCTTGATGATGAGAGGGCAAAAGAGATGCCTTACATTGCTAGTATGGGCATATATGTTGTTAGTAAGAATGTGATGTTGGATCTTCTTAGAGAAAAGTTTCCGGGTGCCAATGATTTTGGAAGTGAAGTCATTCCCGGTGCTACTTCCATTGGGATGAGGGTAAGTATGCTTTTCATATATCCCTTCATCTTTATGGCTGTTACCTTTATCAAGCTCATTGTTAGAATTTTATGCATGATGGGATTCAACTATGTTGCCACATTGATCTTTTCTTCACTTCATGGAGAAATAGTTATACTTGTTCGGAATTCTAATTGCTTTTAAATCCATGTAGGTGCAAGCTTACCTGTATGATGGCTACTGGGAGGACATTGGTACCATTGAGGCATTTTATAATGCAAATCTGGGAATTACCAAAAAGCCAGTGCCAGATTTCAGGTTGTTTTAGTTCATCAATGCATTATTATTATGACTAGTTGATGATAAAATTAATTACCTTTATGGTTTTGATCTTTCTTCCTAGCTTCTATGACCGATCGTCTCCAATCTACACCCAGCCTCGATATTTGCCTCCATCCAAAATGCTTGATGCTGATGTTACAGATAGTGTTATTGGTGAGGGCTGTGTGATTAAGGTCAGTTCCTTGGGGCTATGTCAATATTCTGCCTATGGAAGTTAGACAATTGATGAGAGTTAATCATCATGGTATTTTGGTTAATTGCAGAACTGTAAAATTCACCATTCTGTTGTTGGTCTTCGATCTTGCATTTCTGAGGGCGCAATCATAGAAGATACCTTACTGATGGGAGCAGATTATTATGAGGTATAATGGCCTGAAAATAATTAGCTTTCTTTTATATTTGACACATACTATTGCCTCTGACAATATCTTCTCTTTTCCTTCGTCCAGACTGATGCTGACAGAAGGTTTCTTGCTGCAAAGGGAAGCGTTCCAATTGGTATTGGAAAGAATTCGCACATCAAGAGAGCCATTATTGACAAGAATGCTCGAATTGGTGACAATGTGAAGGTTGGTTTTTTTTTTTTTTTTTTTACCTTACATAAATTTAGTCATTTACTATGATTTTTTTGTGGTCTCAGCACAGTAGTTAAACCCTCAGGGAGAGATATGAGTTTCAGTCCCTAAATTCTCACTGGCACCTTGGTGCTGCTTTCTTCTGCATGGAACTTAGTCTAGCATAAAAATTCTTCTCCTCAGCTCTTTTCCTAGATTTAGCATAAAAATTCTTCTGAAGGCAATAGTACAAAGTTCTTAACTGAATGCCAACAAAAAACAAAGGGATTTATTGCAATAACAACTTCAAGAACATTTTATCCCATCTAAAAGATCTATTTTTATTAGATTTCCAAGGTTAAAACGTTGACAATGAATGTTGCATTTTTTTTTTCAGATCATTAATAGTGACAATGTGCAAGAAACTGCAAGGGAAACGGATGGATATTTCATAAAGAGTGGGATTGTGACAGTAATCAAGGATGCCTTAATTCCTAGTGGAACTGTAATCTAAGGAAGCTTACATTACCACTGCTTAAGGTACTGTTCCAATAGCCTCAAGAAAGTATGCAATTGCACATCTTCCACCTTTTCTTATATCTGATGTAATTTCCCATTGTGATGTATATTTTTAGGTAGTATAATAATATATTAAATAGAGAGAGGACCTTCGGAATTATGCTATAAAGTTCATGTTTCAGCTTAAATAAAATAACAACTTTATTCCATAATTTGTCTGCAAATTTTATGTTTTACCAGTGTTATTGTGCCTTTCGGAGTGGTTGCTTAGATAAGAGCTATCTTAAATGCAGGATTGGTATGGCCATGGAGAACATTCCAAAGATCATGCACTGCCGTTTAGCCCTTAATGCAAAAAAAAACTAGTGATATATGTATGCATGTATCTGATGGACTACAATTAATGTAAAACCCATCTTACAGGGATAAAGGGTTAGAATTTTGTACCTATGAAGAAGTATCTTTTATTATTATATATTGAAGATAGAAGGTGGAAGGGTCTTTACTATTATACAACAGCTTTAATCTTCGTTTTAAAAGGATTTAACTTCAAAAGGTGAAAGCCATATTTAGTAGAGAACAACAGATGGAGATTACCTGAATTAGTAGGGAATGCAATACGGATTTTGTTCTCGTTTTTCTCAGCTCTTAGGGGTTTGGCCATGGCTGCCATTAGGGTCTGGGGAATTCATACCTATCGGAGGAAATGGCCTCAATCTCCGACGGTATATATCACTCTTCAAACTGCCTGTTATGTGCACAAACCCAAAATTACAAGGACATACACCTGAGAATTCATTATTCTTTTTGTGATTGTATATTTTCATGTGTCAACGATAGTGTTTGACAAGGGGGTACCTTGGATAACTGAGAAGTGGGGAATTCTTGCTTCAACTAACACACACCCTGAATTCCCCGTTGATAAAAGTAGAGATGCCAGAAGCAGCGCAAAGATAAGTGGTGAGTTGTTATCTTTGGAGCACCTTTTCATTGTTTTCTTACTTACAATAGCAGCAGTAGTGTTCATGGTGTTTGATTGAAGCCTGGCTCAGTATTTATACATAACAGAAACCTCCCCCTTCACCTTGTTCAATGCCCATGAATTTTAAGCCTCGTTATTGAATTTAATGTCCATTAAATTAGCGCGTCTTGACTCATTGAAAACAAGGAAAGAGAAGAGAAAAAATGGCTAATTATTGACCCTTCCAATCTTGTTGGAAGTTTATGAAAATGTTGGTATATTGGTATGGGAAGCTTTAAAAAATTGATATGTGTCTCGTTTTTTTAAATATATATATTTTAATATTTTACTATTCTCCTATAAAATACTTATTAACCTCTAACTTTACTTGTGGAGTCTAAAACTTCTACTAAGTAATTCATACTTATTATGTGACATATACAACACTCAAGATTTAATGTAAAAGAGCCAAAATATTTTAGGTATTTTTTTTATATATTTAAAATATCTTTGAACTTTGTATGATATCTTGATAGTCAAGGTGTTCACTGTCTTAAATGCGGCTTGGGTTTAAATCACGCTAATTGTGTTATTGTTAGGGTTTTGCCCTCTTCTTGTAATTCACAAAAAAAAAGAAGTCTTTCATCCATTTTGTTATATATGAAAATTAATTTTTTTAAGGCTAGTTTAATTTTTTCCACCTTTATTTATCTACAATTAAATATTGACATAATAATTTTTTGACTTTCTAACTTTACAAAAAATTATTTATCTTCCATTAATTTTTTTACCTTTTAACCCTTAAAATTTATGTTTTTTTTGTCAAATCACCCCAAAATGAATGGAAAGATTAATATTTTTTAACTTTGTTGACATTGCATGTACATGGATTGTCACGTGGACATAAACATTTAATTAATTTTTAAAATTTAAAAATCAGAACAACATAAAAATTATTTTAAAATTAGATATCATTAAAATTATTAGAAAAAAATTTAAAAATCATAAAAATATTTTTAATATTTTTATTAATTAAATGTTAACGTTTTATATACCTTATAATTCACATGTATGTCATGGTAGCAAATTAAATAAACAAATAAATTTCTATCCATTTTAAGATGATTTGACAATTTAAGTGTTAAATAAGGTAAAAAATTAAATTAAGGGCTAAAATAATAAAGTTGGAGAGAAAAAATCATAAAGCATTTTAGCCTAGTTTAGTTTAGTTTTTATTTTCTATTAATTTTTTAGGTCTCCATCTGTTTCTAGGAAATAGAGACTATTTCGGTTTTATTTCCTTGAAAAATAAAAAAAATTGAAGAAATTTTATTTGATTGTAAACTTTAAAACGTTTTTGAAAAATGAAAATAAAAATACATGAAAATTAAAAAATAAAAATTGATTTCACTATTTTCACTAAAAAATTGTTTTTCATAATTTTCAGTTAAAATTTTAAAGTGGTCTTCCATTATAACTTTTAGGATGTGTTTGCTTCACGAAAAATGATTTCTGAAAAATATTTTCTGTATTTTTTATGTTTGGTTTATGAAAATAATTTGGTCAACAAAAATGATTTATAGGTAAATGAAAAATAAATTTATTTTCTTGTAAATTGACTTATCTTTTAAAAAGCGTAACATATTTTCTAGAAAAAGTTTTTTTATAAGTAATTAAAATTAACACGCTTAATATTATTATATTAGTAATAAAATTTTTTATTTTTAAAAAATATTAATATATTAATATAGAATATCATAGTGTTCAATATTATTAAACATACATGATTAATTATTTCCATTTATCCATCAAAAAAATTATTTCTACTTAAAAATATAATAAATTATTAATACTAGAAATCTTATCACACATATGTGTCATGGGGCTTAAACTTTAGTCTTGCAATCCGTTTAGCCTTAGGCAATTTCTTGGGTTCAAATTCGTCAAGTTGCCGTCGGGCTACTGTTGACCACTACCGTCGGCCACTGTTAACCACCGTTGTTGGCTCCTTACCATTAATAATCAACGTCGGACCATCGACAACCTCCTGTTGTCGAACCACCGTTTGTATTTTGCCGGTTTGGTTGGTTCGGGTTTGCGCTGTCTCAATCAGCCTGGATGCATCTCGGTTCCTTGGATTCCATCGAAAATTTTGATTGCATAAGCCCTGTGTTCGTTTTCGGCTCACATAATTTATTCTAATATAATAATTAAATAAATCCTACGTGGAGATGATAATTTACGATCTAATTTACATACCTGAAAAAGTAATAATAATTATATTTAATTTTTTAGGAATCACAATTTTGACAAAATTATTTTATCATATAAATAATAAAATAATAACATATATTCATTCACATACATATCCCTAAACATGTTGATAATTACAAGTGTTGTAGGCCAATTCTGCCCGGGCCCAAATCAAAACAATTACAACAGGCCCAAACGGCCCAAAACCCAAGCAAACCCTAAGCCTAGATCACAGCAGCCCAATTTCCCACGGCCAAATGGCCTAAAACAAAAAAAAAGGTCTGAAAACCCTAACCCTAGGTGCGCCGCACCTAGGGTCTTCTGATCGCCTTTTACCTACTGCCACCGCCACTTGCCCACTGGCACCATTGAGTACTTGCAAACAATAAAGAAAGAGCAGCAGAATAACAAAAATAGGCTATAAGAGCCGAAGCAAATGTAATAGCTAGGGGTTTTTTTATTGGAATAAAAAAAAAGAAAAAAAAAGAACAAAGATTCAAGAAATTAAAGGTCACTCTTTTTTTATTTTTGCTTTTGTTTCGTTTTATTTTTTTATTATTTCGAAATACTAAATAAAGTAAAAAGGGAGGTCTTTTCTTACCTTTTCGCTGACGCCAGAGTGCTTAGGGGGCAGAGGGCTGCATCGGAAAAAAATTGAAACTTTTGGACTCCCTGCCGCTGTGCACGGCGGCGCCGGCCCCAGCGACCGGCGGTTGGTGCGGTGGCTCTCGGCCGGACCATTGGCCGGATTGTTGGAGAGTAGGGAGAGAGAAGAGAGTGTTTTTGAAATTTTTTTTTGAAAAGAAAGGAAAAATGAAATATTTAGAAAA
Source organism: Gossypium raimondii (assembly GCF_025698545.1). Taxonomy (NCBI): domain Eukaryota; kingdom Viridiplantae; phylum Streptophyta; class Magnoliopsida; order Malvales; family Malvaceae; genus Gossypium; species Gossypium raimondii. The sequence goes on along the minus strand of NC_068571.1, from coordinate 6,320,052 downwards.
TTTTTTGGTTTATATAGGTGCATGAAACGACGCCGTTTTGGCCCAACCCCCTAACGCCCAAAACAACGTCGTTTTGTGCCATCCAACCCGACCCGACCCGCTCCAGGCCAGGCATCGCGTGTTTTTAAACGGAAGGGCTAATTACACTTTCAGCCCTTCCGCTTTTAAATACTTTTACAATCGAGTGCCTTTTGTTTTTTTAAATTCACCCAGTAATTTATTTTGCTTTACAATATGGTTCCTTGAAGCTGTGCGTTTTGGAAGAGAAGAGAAAATTACTCTTTTAGTCTCTCCTTGTTATTCGCGCGTTCAAAGTAGTCCTTCCTTTTTATTTATTTTCAGATTTGACCCCAGATTTTGTTTTAAAATTCAATTTAACCCTTTTTTTTGTTATTTTGGTTATTTTATTAATAATATTAATAAATTTGATGTTATTATGATTATGATTATTATTATTATTATTATTATTATTATTATTATTATTATTATTATTATTATTATCATCATCATCATTAGTATTATCATTAGTATTATTATTATTATTATCATTAGTATTATTAGCATCATTAGTATTATTATTATTTTAAATTTTAAATATATTTGTCTTATTATATATTGATATTATTATTATTTACTTATTTATATCTTTTTATTTCAAACTTTATATATATATATATATACATAGACTTTTTATTATTTTATTTATTTTCGTTATTGTTATTATTGTCTTATTTGATATTTATTTATTTATGTGTTCATTATTATTTTGAAAAACGTTTTAGTCTTATTTGTTTATTTACTTATAATTGATTTGTCCTTTTATTTATCTTATTTTTGTTGTTGTTGCTCGTATTATTTATGCTTACATCATCGTATTCATTTTTGTTTTGTTACTCATATTGACACCGTGTTTCATTTTTTATTATTCCGTGTTAGATTAATTTTATTCAATGCATAAATATATTTTTTTGAATAAGCGAAATCTCGTGTTTGGATTCGAGAAGGTCGTACCCTAACTTACGGGGTTTTGATTTTCACAATAAATCTAAATACACGAATCTTTTCAAACTCAAGTTTTAAACGATCTCGAGAATTAAGAAGAGATCGTGTCCTAACTTACTGGGCATGATTCCATTTTTTTCAAGTTTTAAACGATCTCAGGAATTAAGAAAAGATCGTGTCCTAACTTACTGACATGATCCCTTTTTTTTCGAGATAGCTAAATATCTTTTAAATAAGTAAATTTTAGGCATTCATTCGCGCATCGGGAATCCAAGACATTGTGTCCTAACTTATTGGATATAATTCTCTTTCTCGATTAACGTGAAATATGCTATTTTTTCGAAAATTTTTAGCATTTCAATAAAGGATCATTTTTTTAAACTCTTCAAATTTTTCAATCTTCGACACTATGACACTAATTAATCAACTAGGTACCAATTTTGGGCATTACGAGGGTGCTAATCATTCCTCGTAAGTAACTGACTCCTGAACCCGTTTTTCTAAATTTCGTAGACCGAAATTATTGTTTTAATAAATCAAATCGTTTATTAAAATAATAACTTTTCGAGATAACCCGATCACACCTCATCAAAAAAGATTGGTGGCGACTCCCATACTCGTTTTTAGTTTCAAATCCAAGTCGACCCCATTTTCACAAAAAAAAAATGGTGTCAACAACAAGAATGTCACATCTTATCATAAATTAATCACACATGAATAAGAGAGAAAATTTCGGTATCAGTTTATACTATAAACATAACACAATCTGGCTTTGGTACCAATTGTTGGAAAAAATTTAGTTCGAAAATAGTTTTCTTGCACAGCAAAAAATTAAAATTTTGAAAATCGAGCCGGTTTGTGATATTTATAGCAATCAACTTTTCTTGAAATTGCATATGTGTTTTTGGCTAGAAAAATCTTTGCCGTTCCTGGCTTTTAATTGAACGACCTTCTCCGCTATTCTCATACCACAAATTGGTTCAAGCGTGGGCGCAAACAAATTTAAATCAAACACAAAACCAAAAATATTTTATTTACTTTCACTGAGAAAGTAAATCTCTTTCTGAATAGAAACCAGTAAAATTGTTATTCCCAGAAAATAAAATTTATTCTAGAAAATAAATTTCCACTTCTTTCTGGTAGAATAGCAATATCTCAAAGTCGTATATAAGTTATTGTTTTTAGCCCTACCGATGCATCTATTTATAGGGAGAGGAAGTGAAACTCTAGTTGAATTAGTAGAATGTATCTAATGTCTATTTAATAGAAAAACAATCTCCTAGTTGAACTAGGAGAGAGAGGGGCTAACAGGGTGTGCTTCTCCTCATATGTATTATGATGAGATTCAGGCCTCTCCTATATTGAGTTCAATTATATGTGCTTCCTAAACTATTGACCCAACACTTAATAATTGAATCCAACCCAGTGCATATTTTTTTTATTTCCCAAAATAAACATCATAAGTTAATTTAAATAAATAAATAAAATTTTTAATTAAATAATTTTATCAACCTGATTCTGATTCTATTAAAATCATGAAAATTTTACCGTAAAATAATCTATGAGAATATATTTAATTTTCTACATTCAACAAATTCACAATGACCAATTAATTTAATTCCATTTTTAAACTTCAATTAATTAATTAATAATTCGAAAAACTATAAATTAATTCTCAGGTCATTTTCATACTGAGTGAGAAAACCACATTCATTTCCAAATGTTTCTCATTTCTTTAACTTTATAGTTTCTATCAATTTTTGTTCATTTGATTCAACAAACAATTCATTTATGGTTTCAACGAACTAGCGGAGGGACGAGCTGGACACATGTGATTAGGGCTCAAACGATTTATAATTAAGTTTCAACTTTTTGTCTATTAATTATAAACTCATTTAGTCATGAAGTCATTCTACTATAGTATTGTGACTAAGCTTTCCTTAATAACATACCATTACGAAAGCAACTCGATCAGTTCTCGTCCAATGACCTTGTTATAAGTGTGTTCCTCTCATAGGATATTCTTAATTTTTTGGGATAAATCTGCTTTACCAATATGATTATATTTCATCTCACAGTAACCATTACATCTTCCTTCATGAAAAGTCAATTACTGAAACACCCCTAACCCATATCCGTCTCCGAAGTAGGGTTTCAGAGAATTACCGAAGTTTACCGATCAAACAGGCAGAATTCTCAAACATTTCATATCATCAAAACAAGTCATCAAAGCATCATTTTAATCCAAATTATAAACATACCAAACCAATAGTAAACTTATAACCTCATTTTCAATCCATTTACAAAATAACTATTATTTAGACACCTTAGGTACATGCCGGCACATTTCAAAAGGATAAACATCACCATGTTTGAGTTCAGGATCGTTGTTGGATGCTGAATCGACGATCAAAATTGTAGTACCTAATCTGCACACGGAAAACAAAACAGTACGCTGAGTAAAACTCAGTGGTATTTCTATAATCCAAATATTTAAAGACAAAACAATATAATAGACACAATTGAATATTTAAAGCCACATTTATTTATACAATAACATTAACCATTCAATACTTAAAACATAAATACATCATTTTATAACATATTCAATTCTCATCACTTGCTATATAATAGCTTTTCACAATTGGATCCACATATCATTTGAAACAATAACAATATCCAATATTCAAATTTCACATTAATATTCATTTCAATTCAAATAATCAATATATTCATAATATATATATGTATATATATATATCAATTTAATCCATTTAATCAACTTTTAATTCAATTGAATGTCAAAGTGTCGAATACTCACCTCAACACCCATATGCATTAAATAAAAAATATAACAATCAATAACTAGTTTCGGATTATAGAAATACAAACCATAAATTCTGAGCTATTCGATGTCGACTTTATCTTTCCCTTTTTAGTCGAGGATTCCGATACGAGGTTAGCTACAGAATTAAAACAATTAAAATTCATCAATACAACACAATTCAATTTCATATTGAAGATTTCAATTTTTACTCAATATTTGACTAATTTTCAATTTAGTCTCGGTAATTTAGTCCCTAAACCGAAACTAACTTTTTCTTTACAATTAATCCTATATTTTCATACAAATTTCACTTTAAACTAAATTTAACTCCCTATTTTCACTTAAATCCCTAAATTTCAAATTCTTCACAATTTAATCATTATTACTCAAAATTTACAATTTATTCTACAATTCAATCCCTTTTCATTTCTAACTTTTAAATCTATCAATTTAATCCTTAATACTAAAATTATTCAACATTAACAACATTTAAAAACTCAATAATTGCTAAAATTTCGACACAGGTCGGGTAGTACTTAACACCAAGATTCCAAAAACATAAAAATTACAAAAAAGGACTAAATTGACTAACCAAATAAACTTTGAACCTTAGAAGTCCCTATGCCCTTGCATTTCTTCTTTCTTTCTTTTCCTTTTTCTTTTCTTTCTTTCCTTTCTGTTTCGTTTTGGCTTGGCTTTTTTTTAATTCATTCATTTACTTAATTTGTTTTATCATATATTAGTTTATTATTATAATACAATATATATCCTTATTAATTAAGTAAACATATTTTATTATAATATATATGAAATTTATAAATATCTTACCTTATGCGGCCTCATTAAAAAACAATGGCATAATTGCTTCTTTAGTCCCTTTAATTTTTCTTTAATCTATAATTCAACTTTCACCCTCTATGCAATTTAGTCCTTATACCTAATTACTTTTAATTCTTGCAAATTCACTTAACCAAAACCTAATTTACCACACAACTAGCTTTGTAAATATTTTTAATAAATATTTACGAGTCAAATTTACGGGAACGGAGTCTCGAGAATGCACTTTCTGACACCCCTGACTATCGGGTCGTTACAATTAATATTAAATAATAACAAAGTAATTCATCACAAAGACGACCCGTGGCCACGTTTGTTTTTCATCTATCATGTAATGCCAATGAGAGGATATCATTTACCCATGTCCTAGGCTATGAATTTCACTATTTGAATTATGTTACATACTGCAGAAGTCGTATACCCAACACACCAGCTTTCGATTCCTTATCTATTCGAACTCAGACTTTTACTTACATAAAAGTATACGAGTCATGCATACATAGTCCATCATCCACTCAGGATTAAGGTATGTCACATTATGAACATCACAAGTGAATAAATCCATAAACGGATTCAAAATTTATTTTGCTTGGGTCCAGTCTTATGTACTGTCCGTCCAGTCAGTTACATCTATGTCTCTATCTTCTGGGAGTCATCCACTCCGGTGCCCAAGACAAAGTCTGTAACGCCCTCAACTCGACCTGATTCGTCGGATCCGGATCTTAGGTGTTGCTTCACGATATTTAACTAAATTTCCAAAACAAATTTCTAGTACTCTTGACTAAAACATTTTTCTTATTACTTTATCTAAAATTTTCGTGATTATAGAAACAAAGAAATGTATTTGAAAGTAATATAATACATCAGACATATCCCTATATCTTTTACAACATAAACGTTCACTAAAGATAGACACTTAAAGGCGTAACCCTACAATACGCCATTTCCAGATAACTTATTGTATGCATAATACCCCATTTCGCCGCTATATTGGCGAACTCTAGGCTTGTCCCTCCAAGCGAACTCAATAATAAAACAACCTGAAACATAAACATAACACTTGTAAGTTCAAGAGAATTTGTTGAGTTCAAAAATAAATTACCTTTTAAACTTGCTTGTTAAATTCTTCATCCCGCATTTGTAGATTTCCCAATTCTGTCATTGGCAAATAACTTCATATCGTCAGATAACCACGTACTTATACACCACTTACCATTCTTAACTTCTCATCTTTCATTTAACTAAATAGTTGACTATAAATTTCACCAGTCGATACTACCCCTTTCTCTTCCCTTCATCAATCATCAAATGATTATTCCAGAATAGTTGACCATAGGTACTATTCTCTTGACGGATATGATATATTGATATTTCTTTTGGCGAATTACCATGCTAAGTTTGCTAAATCAAATCATTCATCATATCACATCCCAATTTGACTCAATACATACACATTCTATTTATTGTTGGGAAATGTGCCCATTTTGTAGTAAACATGTAATTATTTTCTATTTATTTGAACAATGAATAAATAAATAAAGTTACTTTCACATTTTACTATTATGTCTTTTGTATTTCTTTTTCATATTTTACATGAATAGTAAAATTGTGACAAACAATATTAGCTCATTGATTGTCTAAGTTCAAACTGATGATAAGTGACACTATAAGAACGTTTACATTGCGAGAAAGATAACTTACTTCAGTAGATAATCTAAACAAGTCTGTAATCTTGTAAAAGAATTAAAGTGAGTATTTGATTCAAATATTGAGAATGATTATTATGTCGTCTACAATTCCAATTGAGGAGATGACTAGTCTTGGCTATCAGAGCAGTTGACTCCACGGGTAGAGACCTAGATGTATTCATTGAAAGAATGATGCATTGAACTGAACCCTATATGGATTAATTCTAAATCTATTTGTGAATTAATTCACTTGTGACGTTCATGGTGTGATTTACCTAAATCTTGAGCTAGTCACTGACCATGCGTAACTCATGTGCTATGATATAAGTGGAGGCTTATGCTCTAAAGATGATCAAATTGATATTCGGTATGTTGGGTACATGACTTGTGTATGGCATAGGTTTACTAGAAACAATGGAATTCATAGCTCAATTAAAGAGTTAATGATATCCTTTCATTGGCACTGTGTGGATTGATAAAGATGGAACGTGGTCACAGGTTCCTTGTTCTTAAACGAGTAATTTATCACAGTAATTTGTTGACAGTGATCATATTAATAATTAAGAAGACACAATGGTCATAATGAGATAAAATAGGGTTGTATTGAGTGAACAGATGTAACTCAAAGGACTCAAGGATATCGTATAAGGGTAACACACACATAACGAGGTCATTGGGCAAAATAGTTGGATGAATTACTTTTGTAAAGAGTATACAATAAGGAGTTTTCAATCATGATACTTCTTGTGGAATGACTCCATGATTAAGTAATTGCGAATTATTGGAATGATGCTTCTGAACATAATTACAATTACTAGATCCTAATTATATATGACTGATTGGTCCCTCCGCTAGCTCAACAAAAGCTCGATCAGACTGTATTTAAATCAAAAGGAAATTCTACGATTTTGGAAATAATTTAATTGAGTTGATTTATTTAATGTGGAATTAAATGGGATGGCCGTAAGAATTGTTCAACTAAAAAATTTGATTAAAGAATTTTCTTAAAAAAATAATTTGGAACATCTAATTGATTTTTGGGAAAATTAATTTTGATCAAGTAAAATTAAATTAATCAAATGAATTAAAATTAATATAAAATTTTTGGAAATTAATTTTTAAGTCAGACAATTGACCCAATGGGTAATTAAACTTGAAAATTGGACCTGAGATCGTAAATTGAACTCGGGATCCCCAAACCAAGACCAAGATCCAAAAATTGGTTGAATTGGGCCTGGTATGTGAAACCGAGCCGACAGTCCAATTGGGAGAAATCAAACCAGCTCGGGGTGCCAGCGACTGCGACGGTGGTATTCTGGTGGTGGGTCTATAGTGGTTGAATAGTGGAAGAATTACACTCCTACTAGGACCCTACCAAAGAATTTGTTTTTAGATTAATTATTCTAAAAATAATATTATTTCAATATATTTAATATTAAATTAAATTTAATATTTATCTTGTAGATAAATATTCTATTAACTTAATCACTTTAATATTAAATTTAATCTAATATTTATCTTGATAAATATCATATTAATTTAATATTAAAGTGATTAAGTTTATTTATAATTGAACTCTCTAAACTCTCTTTATATAAAGAGAGCTTTTGGTCATTATTTACAAACACTTGAATTCAAGAGAAATTTGTAGAGAGAAAATTCTCTGAAGAGATTATTTCAGAAAATTTCTAAAAATATTGTTCTTATTTATAATTTAGCCCAAAAGTTTAGAAAAATTACGAAATTACCCCATAGTAATTTTTGTGAAATTTTTTCTGATTTGAAGTAAGCCCACACTCGACAGATGTGAGCTTGAGGACAGTGAAGAAGACTACTCGGTTGAAACGTTCATCCTAGACGAATCGAAAAGGTACAATTTTGATTAAGTGTTACCATAGTTATCTTTTCACTTGCACATTCTTTTTCTTTAAATAGCAGAATACCCTGATATAAAATTTTCACTCACTTGCACAGTAGTTACTATATATGCTTAGACATATTCGCGAAAAGAAGCAAATGGGTGAATTACACTTCGCCAAGTAGAAAATTTCTCTACTACACGCCTTAATCCTAGATTCGCCAAACTTGGGATGTGACAAAACATATTCCCAATTGGATTTGATAAAGGACATATTACTCTTTCAATCAATTTTCTCATTTTTTATTAGACTAAGGACATGTTAGGTTCGTCTACTAATATAAGTTGTCATTCTAGATTATGATTTGACCACATAATACTGCTTAGTATTTGTTAAATATTAGACAATCAATGAGTTAATATTTGCTTCTATTTTGCTTTACATTAAAAACCAAGTAAGAATAATATACAAAGGGTATTAATGTAATTCGTGAATAATTTTATTAACCGGTCTGTTCAAAAAAATACAAGTCTACGTAGATGAAAATACTACACTTAGGGCACCATATCCAACACATTCTTCATCTCCCCGGCCATTGCTTTTCTCTTTGGGTTTGGAAGACTTAAACATGTCTTTTCTCGAAACAAGTTCGATTAAGGACTGCGTTATGTTCATAGCTTTGGAAAGCTCTTTGACCCTCAACGTTACAACTCTTGTTTCACCCACAACTTTAGACTATTCATAAAGGAGAAAAATACCTTCTTTTCACCCAGATAAAAAATTTGGAGCATTAGCTCATTGAACTCCTTCATATACTCCCTAACTTTGCGTTGTTGCATAAGCCGATACAACTTATCCCAAGCCTTATCCTTGGCATGCTCTGGGAAAAACTGACATTTGAATTCATTTTGGAACTCCTCCGAAGTCCTAATAGTGGTACCACGTCGTCTCTTATTTGTAAACTTATGACGCCACCATAACGTAGTGACATTAGTAAAATACATGCCAGCAATATTTTCCTTAATACCATCATCCATGAAGCTTTTAGCACAAAAGTATTGCTTCATTTCCTACAAGAAGTTGTCCACATCCTTTACGGATCTCGTCTTATTGAACTCTTTTAGCTTCGGGACATCTACCTTAGGCTTGGATGTCGAAGCCAACATCCCAATACCAAGAGCAACTTTGTAGATATTGAGCTCCCCCTTGAGCTCCTCAATCTGTTCTTTTAAGGTTGACACTATGGCCTCGATAGCATCATTCCTTTAAGTCATCTCACCCGTTGCAGTATTGAAGACTCCTTGCATCGAATAGACATTAGCACTAAAGGCCTTCACCACTTGTTCTTTGAGCTAACCTTTCCTTAATTATAACTCTGTGGTTCATCTATCAAATTTCTCAAGGGTCTCCTTCACATCACCCATAGAGCCATCAAGTTTGACAACTTTACATTCCAATGCTGATAGCATATCCCTCGAGTTACTAGCATATCACCCAAGCTGCTAGTTTTCTTTCTCATCCCATGGGTCTCTATAGACTCAACTTTCTCATCTACTCATTTTGACATCACAATCGGTGTTTTTGAACACTAGCTCTAATACCAATTGTCATGGGACTAGAACTTTAGTCTCGCAATCCTTGTAGCCATAGGAAATTTCTTAAGTTCAAATTGCTTAAGTCAACCTTACTCTCGAAAGTGAGTATTCTTGATAGAAATTCTCCAAGGCACCGAAAATAAAGTGAAACAAATCAAAAACAAAAGAGTAATGAAATAACAAAATAACCACAAGAAAACAATGCTCACAAGGTGTTTGAGTAAATGCTCTCCAAGTATATTCATTAAGTTTGAATAGAATATAATGGGATGATTAGAAATGAGGAGGAAAACCTGTATTTATAGTTGAGCTCCCCTAAATTAAGAAGGCAAGTACTCAGAGTAACTTTAGGGTATTACAAGGTCGACCCCATATTCATAGTTTTCTAGGGTATTTATAGGAGAGGTCCCCTGGTTCACTGTATGACATGACTAGATAAGTAGTCAATCTTCTTAAATGCATAAGGGATAATCATAGGCACGCATTATAAGATTTTATCAATATGAAGTAGTCAAGCCTAAATAGACTCATTATTTTTTTGGAAATGTGTTGGTTCTCTTTTAATTTATTATTGCTTACCCAAATAGAAAGTAATGAAGAAGGTGATTCATAAATGTGAAAGAATCTAATGGTGAAATAGAGGCTTCTTATACCTCTACCATGATTGCGACATGTGGTGAGACGAGATTGACTAGAGAGATATTGGTAAGCGACCCTCCTCCGTGTACCGTTCAAATGGTCATTTAGTGACTAATTATCTGTATGTGTTGTACACCTTACGGAAGGGACTGTCCATCATTAATCACCCAATTGGACCCTCTGTTAAGTTATTTACTATTAACAAATACGCTCTCCTCAAGAGGGGACCACCTGGGAACCGTTGTACCCTCCATCAAATTACAAACCAAAGTTTTTGGGAATTTCAAACGCACTTCCCCATACTTTCCCTTCATCGTAAATGACTATTCACGCTGTAAGGGTGAACCGCTCCAAATTGGCACCCACTATTTTATCTGTAACGGCTACCACTTGCGAGGATAACTTGTGGATGGTCTTGAGGCAAAATCACTTTGTAACCTACCTTTCGACTTGAGGGACTATTTTTATATCTGATACGAACAACTCGGTCCAATTGAAAGGCCATAATGGCGATGGGCTTAGGTTTCCTCAAGGACCAATCACGAGATCCAAATCCAAGCAGCTAAAATCAAAACTCAATTTATTTGTTCAAGACTTTATCTCAAAAAAAATTTAAGAAGAGTTGAAACTTCAAGACGATGGATTTTGGAGTGAGGATGAAATAGAAGAGACTAATTTTGTTCATTGGCATAAACTCTCAATATATGATGACAAGCTCATGTGGAAAATGACATTTCCCTTCAAGGAACTCAATCAATCCCATAAGCTTAAACGTTTCATATTGGGTTCGAGTTTTAGGCTTAATTTTTATTAAATATGAGCCCAATATTGTATTTATCAGCCTTTATTATTTTATTATTTTTATTCCAAATTTTTTATAATTATTAAGTATTTGAAATTATTTAGGAGTTTTATTTCAACAAGAAAATTTTGGTTTAAAACTGCTTATTATTTAGATTAATTAGAGTTCTAGTATACTTAAGAGTTTTATTTAGATTTATTTAGCTAGCCTATATAAAAGCCTTTGCATTTTACATAATTCACACAATTGATTGTTATTCTATTTCTTTTTTAAGTTAATAAATTCTCTTTAAGTTTTTCTTTTCAAGATTTTTTCTTGAGTTTCTTTAAGAATAGTTTTTAACAATTTTTTTAGATTGTGAAGATCTTTTTCAAACTTTTTCTTACCAAGATTTCTATCTTGGAGGGAAAATTAGAGCACCTTGAAGGGGTTGTGGATTCTTGGTGTTTTCAAGACTTCTTAGGACTTCTACATATCACGTTCTATCTTTTCCATCTATCGTATTTATTTTCTTATTTGTTGTTCAAATGTTTCATTTATTATTTTATTTATTTATCTTATTTATTTATTTATTTGTTTTGTTTGACTTGGCTTTGATTGTGTTTCAGGTTGTGTCAAAACTCAAATTTTTATTTTTTTTCAAACGTCTAGAGCCCTAAGTCAAATATGTGACTTGAACAAACTTTACAATCTGCTTCCGCATTCATCCACACTCATCTTTATCAATATCCCTACCTCAAACTCAGTTGGACCCTTCATTGGACCACCTAGGGTCTACTAAGTGACATAATTGGGTAGGAACCATCTCTCCTATAAATACCCAAAGGTATCAACATTGTAGGGAGACAACTCTCCACCTACAATACCTTAACATTCCGGTCCTTTTCTACTTAAGTTCTTTTACCTTTCCGACTCTCGACCTTAGAGTAAGTGAACCAACCTTCTTCAACGTCATCCCCTTCTCCAACCCTTGTTGATATCGAATATAATTAGAAACTAATTAAGGAAGGTGCAATCCCTTAAATGATTTTTGAGTTTGACTCAGTCAAGTTCCTCGTGGGAAATCAAGTCATCTTTTTGTCCCTTCTATTAAGTAGAAATTTATTAATTCACCAAACCATCACCGTGTGGAAAAAGCTGAGGGAGAAAAACAAAACCACCCATTACTACCTTTGAAATTTGAAGGAAGCAGCAAATAAAACTTAACAAGACCAACTTCCTAAGACGAGAAAGTGAAGGAAGACCGTTTCTACACAGGGAGGTCGGTGTACCGTGGCAGCCTGCCTGCCACCCATCATTAGGTTTCAAATTTATTGTTTGGCATTGAAAAATGAGAACTTTCTCACTTTATCTGCCTATAAATCTCTGTGTCTGGCCTTGATGAAACCATGAATGAGGAAGACGAAATAAACAATGAAGCATAATAATAGTAATGCTGTTGTGTTTTCGCTGCTTCTGGTGTCTATACTTTTATCAATGACGAGTTCCGGCTCCCTTTTAGCTGAAGCAACAATTCCCAACTTCTCAACCATCCGAGGTTTGTTTTTGCTACTCTTTCTTTTCCACATATTATATTTCTTCACCTCCATTTTTATTATTTTTATTGAAGTGCATATACTCCAATATGTAAGAATAATTTAATTCTTTAAAAAGGTGAAATTTGGTCTAATTTAGCAACTCTCTCTACTTAATTTATATTTTTATTTAAACTATTGACTGAATTGATACCAGGAGAAGATTTGAACCATGACATTTGGATTCATAAAACTTTAATTTTACCACTTAATCAATGCTAAAACCTAAATATTTCGTTTGGTTATTAGTGTAATAACATGAGAAAAATTTATTTATTGCATATGATATTACAATAGTATAAGGAATAATTATTACAATTTTAAACTTGAAATTAAAAAGATCATAAAAGCTTTTGTAAAAATTAGACATCTTGAAATAAGCGAAACTTTTCCTTCTCTTTGCTGAAAATAAGCTTTGAGAGTGGCTAAATATTATCAATTTGCTAACTTATATACTAAAACATGCCGAAAAAATAATATTGCTCCTACCAAATATGATAAAAGTGTTTTGTACATTTTAATTTAATATTGTACATATTGTATATGTTATTACTATTAATTAATTAGTTTCAAATAATATATTTTATTATTTATTATATGTTATTTTTAAATATCTCTTATGTTTTAAATATGTAATTTTCATATGTGTACATGTGTAATATATTATTATATTTATAGTAGCTAAAAATATACCTCCCACCGGAAAAATACGTCAAAAGCCCATAATTTAGGCTTTGATAGTTATAGTTTCCCCTATTTAGCTTCTTCTCTGATCAACCCTTCAAGTAAAACTACTACTGATTACTGATGGATTGAAAATTGCATGGAATTAATGTCAACATCAAATATTTCAACATTATTAGTTACTTTTAAATAATTTTTTAAATATATTTTGACTTGAGTTAATAAATGATAATTATCCTTTGAACACTCAATGACAGAAAATCTAGTCCGTTTAAGTTCGGCTCGTCGGAGTTTGAGGCCAGATCTTCCAACCAACAATCAAAGCCCAAGCCAAAACCAAAATTGCTATCAAAATACTCCCGAATCACCATCAAGATTAGCCCAAACCCGGGCTTAAGTGACCATCAAGATAAGGCTATTATCAAATAAAAAGTGTTCTCGAAAAGTGTTATAGAAAAATGTAATTTTGTAATTTAAGTATTCATCATTGCTGTAAAAAAAAGGTAAACTATAAAAGTAGTCACTTTTGTTTACTCCAGATTACATTTTAGTCACTTATGTTTGAAATGTTACGTTTTAGTCACTTATGTTATCGTTTTATTACGAAGTAGTCACTCTGCCATTAAGCTCCATTACCTCCCTAACAGTAATCCTACATGGCAGTCCAAATGGGTTTTAAATGCCAACTTGGATGTCCAACTGGGATAAGAATAGTTTTTCAGTCAAAATGGAAAAGAAAATTAAAAGAAAAAGAGAAACAATTTTTTGTTTCAATTCAAAGTGTAATTAATTTAAAATTTTTAACCAATTAAATTTATTTAATTAAAAATCTATTATCATCCTAGTTGGACATCCAAATCGGCATTTAAAACCCATTTGGATTGTTACGTAGGATTTCTGTTAGGGAGATAACGGAGCTTAACGGCAGAGTAACCATTTTGTAACAAAACTATAACATAAGTGACTAAAACATAACATTTCAAACATAAGTGACTAAAATGTAATCTGAGGTAAACAAAAGTGACTATTTTTATAGTTTACCCGTAAAAAAATACAAATATATAGTAAAAAAATTAAAATATTTATTTTAGACATGATATTAAAAATTAAAAAAATTAATTTAGATGATATTTAAATAATTGAATATAATATAGCAAATCTAAATTAATCTAAAAGGTAAAAGCACTTAAATCCAATTTTTACGATTGAGTAGAAAACACTTTTTGGTTCAAAGTGAATAATTTTCCAACGAATACCATATGATGATTTATTAGACCCTTCGATTTTATAAAAAAAGAAAGTTATTTTAATTCTCCATTTAATTTTTTAATTTTCAGCCTCGAAATTTATATTTTGTCAAATCACCCAAAATAAACGGAAAAGTTAACTTTTTTTAACTTTGTTGATGTGGCATACATGTGGATGATGTGCTAGCATTTAATTAATTTTAAAATTTTTAAAAGTTTTAAAATTATAAAATTATTTTAAAAATAAAAATCATTAAAAAGTATAAAATGATAAAATATATATTTAAAATTAATTAAATCTTGACAGGTCATTCACGTGACAATCCATGTATATGCCATGTCAGCAAAGTTTAACAAATATTAATTTTTTCATCTATTTTAGAGTGATTTCACAAAAATGCAAGTTCAAAGAGTAAAAGAGACAAAAATTAAATGAAAACTAAAATAATTTTTTGTAAAATTGAAGAACCAAATAAAACATTATGTTTACTTAAAATATCAAAATAAATAATGAATCCTATAAAATGTTATATGGGTAGCAATTAGTAAATACAACATTTAAATTATGGAATTTATGTCAATATTGTCTAGTCCTTTATTTTCATAATGCTTGTTTTTCTTCTTTTATTAATATATTGTTGATTTTCCTTTAAAAATTAAACTATAATTATTAAATCAATTTATTGAATTTAATAAATAATTTTAAAACTTATTGTATGTAGACTGAAATCATAAAATGGTGTCTAAATTATACCTATTGTCTTTTGATACCTATTTTTTTGTCATCAATGGTACTTAAATTACTTAAATATTAAACTGTAATTATTTAAATATTTATTATACATATATTATATTCGTATATGTACTTTATTTGTAATAATAAATTTTTAAAAAATTTAAAGAGAACATTATAATAATTTCGCCAATAACTATTATCTTCTTACTAAAGTTTAATTGAATTGAAAAAAAAACTCCAAATCTTTTTTTTCTAAAGAAAAGCACCTAAAGTACGGTGAAAAACAGAGTTTTTTTTCAGATTACATATTCTTTAGAATTAGAATTAAAATTAAAATGATAAATCATGTAATTATTGATGGTTAAATTTGTTGAATTTTTAGATTTAAGATTAAATTAATAGAATGTGTAAACATTAAAGGACTAAATTTATTATTAAACCAATAAAACAAAATTGTCGAACTTTCGTTACTATTAAATTAAATTAAAAAAGAAAACAGTGTTATGAAATTTATTGTGCAACATCCATAACAAATAAAATAAAAAAGTAAATATATTAAATAGAGAGGAACATCTATTGAGCATTAATTAAAATATTTGTCTATAACTGCCTGCAATATTTCTAATCTAAAGGATAAAAGATTTTGCATTTTGGTTTCTTAAACGAGTGTTTTTGAATGCCGGAAAGGTATGGAGAAACATTCCGAAGATTGTTTACGGTTAGTTAGTCCCCTTATTGAAGAAAACACCGAGTGAAATTGTATATCATGAAGTACAATTTAAAATCTCTTTTAACGGAGACGAGCATCACCAGATGTAAAAATGCCCCATCTAAGGTACTCTCATTGCATATCCTCTCATCATCATCATCATCATCATCATATCATCACCTTTAGAACATTAAGGCCACGTTTGGTTGGAGGGAATGGCTCCATTCCCTCCTTATTCTTGGATGAACACTTAAACTATAGTTTGGTTCACCGTTTTCTTCATTCGGAAAATGACTATTCCTCTCTTATTCGTCTGATTTACCGAATCATCATTCGGTGAAGGGGGATAAGAATAGTCCATTCAACGACGGATGTAATAGCAAAATTTCTCCCCCAGACAATTTTACCATGTATTTCTTCACCCATTGACCGTCAATTCTGTCGTTGTTGTAAAAGTGGTGCCTCCCTCGATTCTGTCATTGAGAACCGTAGATTCATCTACGACTCGTTCCCCGCCTCCACAAAGCTGCCTCATTTTCTTTGTGAGAACCTCTGTAAGTTCCCCTTTTTTCTTCCTCTTCCTGTTTTATAATTTCAACTATGTTTGTATTATTGGTTCCGTTTTTCCTCTTTCCTTTCGAATTTTTTCAATTATCATTGTTATAAGAATTACCCAGAAGAATATTGAGAAATCTAGTTCAGTAATTATTTTTCCATAATTTTCTTGAATTTTGAAGAAAAATGGAAATTTTTTATAGGGTTAGAAATTGTAGATTTTGGTATTGGGACCTTTTTTCATTAACCAACTGGTTAAATCCAGATGATAGAATTGGTTTTTGTGATGGATATGATCGTATGATCTGGTATTTTTGTTTCTTGTGTGTGTATGTACTTCCGTCTTGTATCTCTTTTTAAAAAGACATTAATGTTCATTTTTCCTGTAACACCCCTAACCTGTGTCCGTCACCAGAACAAGGTTATGGAGCATTACTGGACCTATCAGACAATTTACAATTAATATACAAATAATTATCAAATATAATATAAAATAATTTTAAAGTCCCTTAGGCCCATAATACGAGTTAGGAGTGATTCGGGACTAATTCGAAAACTTGGGGAATTTTTTTTATGCGAACTCAAGATAATCCCTTTATAAAAATCTAACCCTCCTTGCAATTTCAACCGCAACCAATTTACAATCAATATGGAAACCAACACATTTTCACATTCAAACATATTTAAATCATGCCTAAAACATTTACTTATCAAATTGATCAACAACATTCATAATATTATATAAAAGTTAACTAATAAACTTCGTTCATTTCATTTCAATTTTAGTACCAAACTAACTCAAAAGTATATCAATTTAACTTACTATAACCATCAATTCATCTTAAGTTCAAACATGCATTCTCTCAACACTTAAACAACCAATTCATATGGCCAAATACACACCAACCTTTACAAGCCAAATCTCATGGCTAATATCATAACTCAAAACATACCAAGATGACACTAGCCTATACATGCCATATACCATATACATACAATTCAAAAGTACCAACTTAGATGTCCGATAGTGCGATGATGTTCCCGACGTCTTTTGGATTCGAGCTAGCCTTGATTCTCTATAAAACATAGGAAAATAACTCGAAGTAAGCTTCCTAGCTTAGTAAACTCGTAAATGAATAATTCAATACATCAAATACATACAATTCAACTAATTGTACATAACATCACCATATATACAATTACAACAAACCTTTCTCATGTCTTAAAACATGATCAAATACCATTTCATTATCTTTCTCTATTAAATACTCGAATAGGTTCTGTACGTACTTGTATTGTCTCGTACTAACCTCTTTCTCAATCATCTCATTCATTTACCTGTTGAACCATTTGGAATAGAAATCAGATACTCAAATGTCTCATATGATAAGTACCTATACCATGGCCCGTAGCCAAATCAAGGTAACTTATCCAAAGAACTATTATCATGGCCCGAAACCAATTTATCCGATATGCATGGCCCGAAGCCAAATCAGTATAAATCGCACCCGAAGTGATAATATCATGACCTGAAGCCAAATCGGTATATCAACTTATAACGTTTCACAAGTATCCAATTCTATTCCTAAGGTTCAACCGAGATTTCTAGCTTATCGATTTTATCTTCGAATATATCCGTAAAGTCATATTTACAATTCATACATTAATGAAAATCTCATAATCACCGTTTAGGCATAATCAAAACATTTAACATACATTTTAATGAAATCATCAAATTACCAACTTACCTCGTACTCGGAATTGACGAATCGAATCGATTACTCGATAATTTTGCCTTTCTCCCGATCTAATTCTAGATTCCTCTTTTCTTGATCTATATGTATTCAAAATTAACTCATTTAATCATATAATCATTCAATTCAGTCCAAAAACACATATTTAAGCCAATTTGCACTTTGGCCCTAAACTTCCACATTTCTTACAATTTAGTCCCTATTTCACAAATACACAAAATTCATAAAATTCAACAAGACCCATGCTTGGCCAAATTACCATAGTGCCCCTATCAGCCCATATTTTACATTTATTCACACTTTAACCCCACATTTTCATCTTTTCACAATTTAATCCCTAATTTGCATTTTCATCAAAAAAATAACTTTACAAAATATGAAAATATAACATAAAAAATTCATATTTCACCATTAAACATCAATGGTAACCATCAAAATCTTTAACAGTTTTGAAATCGAAGACACGGGCTAGCTAGATTAAGCTACAACAACTCCAAAAACATAGAAATCATGAAAACGAGACGAAAAATACTCACATGCATGAGAACTAAGGATGGCCGAATGCTTGGATGGTTTTTAATGGCTTCCCAAGCTAATATTTGGTTAGTAAAATGAAGAAGAAAGATGATGTCTTTCTTTTTCTTAATTTAATTTAAGTTTATTTTATTAATTACCATAGTAACCTTACTTATAATTCTTTATAATGCTTAATTAATTTCCAACTTTGTCCACTAAAAATAATTATGGTCTAATTACCATTTAAGGCCACTCATGTTTTAATTTCATAGCAAATTAACACCTTTTTCTAATAGAACCTAAATTTTACACGTTACGCAATTTAGTCTGTCATATCAAATTAAGCATGCAAATGATAAAATTTCTTCACGAAATTTTCACCTAATAATACTATTATGCTGTAAACTTTAATATAATAAAATTAATATTTTAACTTCGAATTTGTGGTCCCAAAATCACTCTTTTGATTTGACCCAAAAACAGGCTGTTACATTCCCCTCTAGATAAATTTGTTACTTCTATATATTACCAACATTGTAACACCCCTATACCATGTTCGACTTAAGGAACTTGATATAGGAATATTACATTTGGCGCCAAATTAATTCTTGGCTAATTACTAATATTATTGAACATAAAAAAAATGCTTGGAACATACCTAATATTTTTCCTACGTACATGCCATTCTAATAAAAAAACTTTAAAACATACCCTGCTGTTGCTTGAAGATGTGATGAGATGAAGTCTTGCAATCTCAAATTCAACTCTTCTAAAATTTCTGTACCTAATCTACGCACGGAAACAAACCGTACGCTGAGTATACACCTAGTGGTATTACTATAATTCAAATACTTAAGGCAAAAACAACATATATATACATATATATATATATATATATTAAATCTTACCACTATTTCACCATTAATAAATCATTCATGCATTTAAACTTTAATTTTATTTCAAAGGTATGTATTTCAAATAGCTTCTTTTCATTTTAACTTATTTATCTTCTTACTATATCGATATTTATTTCATGCATTTCATCAATAACCATTTCATAAAGTCATTATTTCATACATTTCATTTATATATCTCAATTCAATAACTTATTCTATTTCATATCTAAACCTTACAACATTAGTCTTTCAAGAACTATTTCACATTCATTTCAATTTCCCATTTCAATTTCCCATTCCATTTTAATAATTTATCCATCATCAATTTCCATTGTCAATTCGTTCCTTTATAATCAATTTACGTTAGAGTCTTTAAATACTCACTTCATACATTAAATCCATAAATATTTTTCAATAACTTGTATTCAATTAAATTCAAGTATTATTTCACTATTTCTAATTATTTCATTTTCACTTCTCATTTTATATCATTTCATATTGTCAAAAATCTATTTCATAAAATTTATCCTTATCTTTCTTGAACCATAATTCTTACCTTTCACATATGTCATATCATTCAGATTTAGTTTTATCAAGAACTTTATTTCATTTGCCCTATTAACTTGACTCGGACTCGGCGGATACGGCTTCCAACCAAACACACCAAGAACAAGAATCATAACGGTAGCAAGAATATGAGCGATGAATAAAGATTCAACACACAAAGTGCTGAATAATGCGATATGATAACGATTCGACACACAAAGTGTCGAATCGAGAATGATAAGATGTGATTCGACACACAAAGTGCCGAATCGATAATGATATGAAGTTGGCACATAAGTGCCTGATCAGTAAGCCAACAAATACCCCGTACTTTTTCCATATCCTATGGCATGCCAACTATATCCAACTAGCCCGACTAGTTAATAAGGTATTTAATTCACTTTCCAGTATAATTTTCCTTCTTAGTTCGATATCAATTATAATTCCTTATTTCAATCAATTTCACAGTATTGCAGTAATTCATTACTTCAGTATTTTTACAGTTCAAAGCACTACACATAACAGTATTCAGTATTCCATAATTCAGTTCAGTATCAGTCTCACATATCAATTTCCACTCTCAATTTCAATTCCAATAAAATCCATATCAATCACCAATTTCAATATTTCAGTTTAATTCAATAATTCAATTCAAACCATTTCAATTTCTATTCAATAATCACATTTCAATTCAAATTCACTTTCCACTTCCTAATCTACCAATACATATTCCAGATATTCACATGTAATCATACTTGATTCAATTCAAACCACTTTTCAATCGATACTCAATTCATGTATTCACACTTATTCATAATTTAATTCACTTTTATTCAATTCATATATATATATATTTAATTCATTTTCCAATCAAATTCAAATCACTAATTACTTTTCAGTCAATATACATTTCAAAGATTCACATTTTTTTCAATGCAATTTAATTCAATTACTTAATTCAAATCATTTTAATTACTAATTTATTCTCCTTCAATTTCAATAGCCACAAACATTTTTGAATCAATTTCATTCAATTCAATATTATCATTTCAATTGCTTACCTAATTTCACCTACCATGCATTTTAATTAAAATATAGCAATTAATAATAATAATAAATATATTTGAATTATAGTAATACAAACCGTGAATTTCTCGAGTTTACTCCTCGACAATCTCCTCTTTTCCCTTCCGTGCCGATGCTTCTAGTTCTTTGCTAGCTACGAAAAATTAAGATAATTTTATAATCAATAATACACTATTAATTTATATCTAATTAATTAAATTTCTATTCAATTTTCTACTTTAATTTCAATTTAGTCTTAACTAAATTCACTTATTTTTCTATCTCAATTTATACTTTATTTCAATTCAAATTTTAACCAAACTTAGATATAACTATCTAAATTTCATCATAAAACCCTAATTTCGAAATTCTTGAAATTTAGTCCCTATTATGTCAAACTTATAGCTTACTTTACAATTTAATCCTTTAATCAATTCTAATCAATAAGTCTCAATTAAACCCCTAATTCAAACATTTTTTCAGCATGAACTATACTTAAAACCTATAAACTTCCAAAGTCCCAACTTAATTTCATCAAAATCTTTGTTCTAAGACTTCTAAAACATCAAAATTAAATAAAATGACTTAATTGACTTACCAATTAAAGCTTTAAGCTTCAAAACCCTAATTTTTCCTTTTCTTTTCTTTTCTTCTTTCCTTTCCCTGTTTCGAATTGCTCTCTGTTTCTTTCCTTCTTTGTTTTGTTTCTTTGTTTTCTTTTATCTTACTTTATTATATATATATATATATATATATATATAAAATAATGATATTAATATAAATTTATTACTTAAAAGTAAATATGTAATAATTACTAACATATGTATTTTATTTTTCCACATTTCATCATATACACCATACATTTGGCACAATATAATATCATGATAATAATATTAATTAATATTATAAATATCTTTTACTTAAATTTTAAGCAAATAAATAATTTTAATACAAGTGTATATCTATTCACATATTACACATGTACCACTTATCACCCTACATTTGTTATGTCTTAATTAATTAATTTATTTATTTCATAATATAATAATTAATATAATTTATAATTTAATTATAGATAAAACCTTAATAATAAAATCATATAAAATCTTAGATTTTAAAGGCTTATGCCGCCTCACTTATGCTAAATGGCTTATTTTCCATTTTGGTCTTTTTTATTTTCTTTTAATCTATAATTAGACTTTCATTCTTTATTCAATTTGATCCTTTTTCCTAATTACTTTAAAGTGGGCTAAATTCACTAAATAAAAATCTGATTAAACACACTATTAGACTCACATTTACTCCTAATATTTATTTACTAACTCAGTTTACTAAGACGGAGGCCCGATAACATATTTTTTTTGGTGCCTACAAATTTTGGGTCGTTACAAACATCTTTATCCCTCTTGTTACTAATTTTCACGATGCTTTTAATCTGCATGTAGTTTAAATTGTATATAATAAGTTGCATTATGTGTTATTTAGGGAATGAGATTGCATACACTTTCCATTGCTTATCTTAAAATTTTGGGTAAAACTTGATACTAATTAATTTTATTATTTCATGAAATATCAGTGAAAGGGCTTGAACTATTGAACAAATACATTGGTGCTTCTGAGCAAGCTGTAAGAGAGTCTAATCAAGCATTTTCTCTTTTACCATCTTTTATGGATGTGTTCCCCATTAATTTTTGCTTCTTGATATGCCAGTAATATTTATTATAATTTAAACCCAGTATGTAGAAAATAACATATATAAACAATAATTTCTTGTGAGCCTTATAAATGCATAATGTGTATGTATTATTAGTAATTACCTTGCCTAAAATGAAATTTAGTAGCAAGTTTGTGTTACATGCATTTTAAGTATTGTATTGAAGGGTATAGGACTGCTGTAATATATTACTGTCAATGTAAACTTTGCAAATTTGTAGATTTATTAACTTATTCTAGTGCCCAAAGGACTAGGATGCCGAGGCATGCATATTTTATTGACTATTAAGTTCAGCTCATCATATGCTGTGGAAATATATTAATGTGTTTCCACTGTGGAAATGTAACTCATGGTTCATGCTCAATATCGTTTCAGGTTCGAGATATTTTCTAACTTTTTTGATGAATTTGATTCCATTACCCCTAAAAGATGACATGACAACACTAGAGTAATTGATCGAGTTGTCAACCAAGTTAGTATCTTTTTGCTTGCTGCATTTTATTATTTTGCCTTAACTTTTGATGTCTTTCTCATTGTTATTTTGCTTTCAAACAATTCCTAACTGAATTAGATGGTTTTGAAGTTTTGATCGGTGTATTTGTGTTTGTTGCAACAAGGTTAGTTCTCATGGAATCCTATTGTATTATTTTGATAGTATCTATCCTTAATCTTCGGTTAATCCCCACAATTTTGAGTTTGGTTCGTTATTATCTTCACGTGATCAATTTTGACATGAGATGCATACCCAAATAAGATAGCTTTTCAAGTAGCACAAAATTTTTAAAAGATAATACGTTTCTTGATTACAAGGTTTTCCATAAATATATGAATTTCTTATTTCATGGTTTTCCTTATGAGTTGCATGGCTTTAAAATTGACTTAAATTCTTCTCATAAGCAGTAGACCAGATCTGCTTGATGCTGTATTGCTGAGACCAGGTAGGCTTGATCGCCTCCTTTTTTGTTTCATCATAGAAACCGAATGTATAAAACTCTTCTTCAGGTCTTGCTTCCTAGAATTACATGATTTTAACCACATATATTAGCTTTGTTACCAGTATTAAGTGGTCAGTGTTGGATTTTGATGTACATCTGTCATTGATTTACTCAAAATTTTAAAAATTTTCATATATTTGGAGGAACAACGTGTATATTTGTGTCCAAATATGTATAGAACATAAATGAACAGTCCAAGCAACATAGTATAGCATAATGTGATTTGCTATATATATATCGAACTAGAAACTACCTTGATTGAATGTTTTAGTGTTGCTTGCCTTTGTAATACTTTGTTTTTGCACATATAATGTAGTTTCCATTGGCCAGTGATGTTGATTTGGACGCCATAGCATATATGATAGAAGGATTTAGCGGAGCTGATCTCCAAGCTCTTCTCTTAGATGCACAGCTCGCTGCGGTTCATGAACATTTGAGCAGCGCGAATAGCAATGAGCCTGGCAAAATGTTGGTCATAACTGATACTGTTCTGAAGTCTATTGCTTCCAAGGCAAGATAGTCAGTTTTAGAAGCTGAAAAACAGAGACTATATAGAATCTACAGTCAGTTTCTGGATTCAAAGTGATCTACCTCCGCATAGGTATTTGTCCCTTGCATACTAAATTCCCTTATATTTGCAGCTTCTCATGTTAGCCACTCTCTTAACTCAATAAAATTGAAAATTTTCATGCTGTTGAGGGATGCAAAAGGCAAGAGGGCAACTCAAGTTCGAGATATTTTCTTTAAAGCAGCTGCTTCTACACCTTGCCTCCTCTTTTTTTGATGAATTTGATTCCATGGAACTTAAAGAAACAAGGTGGGAAATTCGGTTTATATATATACATATATTACATGGTAGAGATTAAGCATCATGAAAATCTAATCAGCTAACCAACAAACAAAATCATGAATTATTGTAGACTTCTAATTGGTGGGAAAAGGACATTGAATTGGAGGTATCTTCCGCATGGCGTAGTTGAATGGTTGAATGACAACAACACAAGGATACATATCGCGCATAAATGGCAAAACTCGATGATGTGCATAACAAATTTTCCTTATAGATTTCTTTTAAACCTTTTCGTTCACATTTTCCTGTAACCAATCCCTTTCTTTACACGAATCAGAATATGTAACATAGAATTTGTTTTTTTGTGTTTCTTGTTATCTCCTTGATTCAGACAGTAATGACGAAGAAAAGTAAAATTTAAGGTTGTTCATATCGCTTGTTGATAAACCGTAATATATGTAAAGTTAAATTTGAATTTTTTTTAATGAAACAATATTTTATGTCATAAACTTGACCTCCTATTCTAGCAGGTATAGTGCAAGTGGTTGTGATTTGAATTTAAATATCATAATAAATCATGCAAATGCACTACTCTAACCATGTGTTTGTTATGTGTCAACTATAATGGAGACAACTTGAGCAACAGTGGATTTAAATAATAGTGTATTATTTGAAAATGTAGTAAATAAAATATTTTAAATATTTTAATATAAAAATAATTATATTAAGAATGTTATTAAATTATATATTATTATTAAATCATATTTAATAATAATCTTATTAAAATTTAATAATAAGAATCATCTACCTAAAATTTTTTTGCTAAGGGTATTTTGGTCATTTTAGCTTTTTCCTTACACTATTACAAAGCTATTCCCTTCAACCAAACACAATAATACTATTACAGTTCTATTCCATTACATTCAACCAAACAATTGAATCACTGATTACAACTCTATTCCATTACAGCCCTATTCCATTACAACAGTATTCCATTCCAATGAACCAAACGTACCGTAAAATTTAAAATGGTAAAGCCATATATTTTGGTTGTAGGAGTCGGATTTCATTTGTATCGGGCTGGGGGCTCCTGTCTGTACGGTGGATTTGGGATTGGGGAAGTCCCACCACCTGGAGGCGATGGCCTAAGATTCCGACGCTGTATGCCACTCTTCAAGCTGTCTGTTTCATACGCACACCGAAAATATTTGATGTGAATTGTTAGTTATAATATTATTACAAACTGAAAATAACTTAATTCAAACTATAATTCTACAAACATAATTGTAGAACAAGACAAAATTCAAACAACAAACACGAATAGCGCAATTTGAATCTAGACTACACCTGAAATGATGAATACCCTGACCATTAGATCATTACATGGAATCAAAGAATAATTTTATTTTAAACACCACCATTAATTGATGATAAAATTTATCGGTTTGTATGAAAATTATATCCAAAGCAATCTAATCGTTTTAGGTAGTGTAGTATCACTTTTGTTAACATTTTCGATTTTCTATAAAGATATTATAATCTAAGTAGATTATGTTTGATTAAAAGAAAAAACCACACACCTAGATTATTTAATGAGAAATAGTTTGAAATTTGAATACCTTTTAATTATGACAAGTTAAATTTAAGTAATTAAATCTATGGAAACTTAAATTTGAATATCTTAACATTTGATTCAACTTATTTCTGCTCTCTTTTAATGATTTAGCATTAATTTTTGTTTTAGTTCAAACTTGATGTAGCTTAAATATAAATAATTGAACTTAAAATTAAGCTCACAATTTTAGCTATTTTTACTAATAGATCAATTTAATTGAACTAGTTTAAAAATTAATCTTATCTAAGTTGAGCTTAAACCATGATAATTGGTATCGTAACATTACTGATTATATCGATAGATACATACCGTTTTGATCCTCAAGTGGTACTGAATAATTTAGGTTTTGTTCCAATCAAGGTTTCAGTGTTTTTTAGCCGTTACAGTGTGTACCATTTGCACCAGTGCATGCAGGCCAATAAGATGATACAAAATTTGATATTCCCCTCGACCATACAATTAAAAATAAGGGTGATGAAAATAATATGAAGAACAAAGAAAACAAACCTTGGATAGCTAAGAAGTTGGGAATTTTTGCTTCAGCTAAGAGAGAGCCAGAAGTCGCCATTGATAAAAGTATAGTCACCAGAAGCAGCGAAAACACTACTTTATGATTCTTCCAAACCCTCTTCATTGCTTATGTCCACTTCCACCTTCATGGTTTCATCAAAGCCAGGCTGAGTTTATATATACACAAAGAGAGCTATAGATTTTCAATGGTAAAGAGTTTTAAAATCATCGAGTTTTGAATTTAGTGTTCACCGTTGATTGATTGTAAACTTTAATAAAAGAAGAAGAAAATCAAACAAACATGCAAAAGCGAAAGGTACTTTTCAAAATATTCAACATTAATCTCTTTGAATATAGGCATGAAAGGCTACCATATCTTTATTAAACTATAATTTTATTTTCAAAATTTACAGAAATCTCTATGTCAACTTCATCTTCTTCTCTGCTGGTTGTTGGATTTGGATATTTCCTTTTGGCTTTCGTTGATTTTTGCGTGGAGTCCAAGTCATCTTTCTGGTATTAAATTTTTTGTTGAGTAGAAGTCGGTCACTCGTGGATAAGAAAATATTACATGTAAATTTTAAATTTATTAATTAGTATTATTTTGAAAGAAATGTTGTATGAATCAAAGTACTTGTGCTTTATTAAACATCACTAATTATTTAAAAATAAGTTTTATTTGTTGCTGAAAAAGACTTCATTTCAATTATTGTTTAAACGGATAATTTGGTTGGTTGTAAATAGTTTCATTCTAACAGAGATTGGAACATAATCGAACAAAATAGATTAAATACAAAGTAAAGTAAGGAGCAAAGTAAAGAGAAAATTAACACACAGTATTTATTAACACAGTTCAGATTCATTACTAGACCTTAGAACATGAACATTGTGGGCTAGGTAGAAATATTTTGGTGGTTTCAAAAATGAATTCAAGTGAACAGTGGAGAGATGGTTCGATATAGTGTGTGTAGACTCTCACTAAAATGTGCTTAGAATGAAAAATATTGAGTGAACAAAAGTAATGTGAGGGTTAAAGCAAAGCGAGTTAATAAAAGTATGAATAAAGTTAAAAGCATTGTGAGTGAAAAATAGAAAATTTTTATAATGTGCTCAAATTAAAAATCATTTCATGAGCTTAAAATAAGTCTTTCACTTCTATAATGCACAATTACTTGCTAGTTCTTTGTACTCACTAATATCAAACCATATCTTACGCATATTTGGAGAGAAAAGGAGGCGAGAGAAGGAGAAATTAAAATTGGGGGGAAACATGGGACAATGTTGTAACAGCTCGTTTTTCAATAGTTTTGAAAATGATAGTTTCAAAGCCCCATTTCCAATGTCAAAGTCTGTAAATATTAAATATTAATATTTAATAGAATAATTTAAAATATATTAAAATTTTCTCGTTTAATTTTGTCAAATTGATAGTTAGTTGTAGTATAGAGACTAAATTATAAAAGTTTATTGCTATAGATTTTAATTAACCAAATGACTAAAAGAGCAATCACACCCTTTTAATATAACCAGGTGTTAATTGTAATCTACTAATATTGTTAATTTAGATTAAAATTAATTAAAATTTTATTTAATTAATTGAGATTAATTAAAACTTAAATAATTATATAAGCTAAAGTTAAATGAAAACAAAACGTTTTATGTTCATCATCTTCTTCTTCACGAAGCAAAAGAGGAGAATAGGGTTTTAAACTTTCAAAACTTTCGGATTTCAATTTGTAAGTTCAACCGATTCATTTTATTGTAATTTTTATGTTTTTGAGGTTATGAGAGCTTGGTTTAGCTAGCACATGTACCAATTTACAAAATTATTAAAGTTTCTAAAAGTTGTCATTGTTGATTTCTTGAATATTTTAATATTGAATTGATATATTTTATGTAACCTCCCTAACTCGATCCAGTCATTATGTCCAGACTCTGAAGGTCACATGTGCCACCATAATGGCCTAGTAAAACAATCGGTTTCAGAAGTTTACTTTTGAAATCATTTGCTTATTGTACAGAAGATATGTTTGAGTAATTTTCTTAGTTTAATAAAATTATTGGGCTTTAACCCAAATTGGGTTAGGGGTTATATTGTAAAAACTCTAATATCATTTGGAAAACTTAGTTGATTTTAAATTTTACAAAAACAAGATAAAAATGTTGACTATTGAACCATTTTAAAATCTAGAGACTAATTTGTAAAGGTTTTGTATTTTGAAAACTTTGTAAATTTTCTTGATTAAAATATCTTTTCAAAATTCAGTTTCAATTACATAGCGGAAAAAGTGTTTTAACCAATTTTATATTTAAAACTAGGTTTCATGCATATTTAAGCATAATCATAAGTTTGTTCAGTTTCAAACATTTTTGCATGTAATGCAAACTAAAACCAACCAAAAATAACCCACGCCACAATCCAAATAAATTATTACAATCCCCAAATAAAAATTGATAAATTAAATTTTTTTGTATTAAAAACCAGGTTTAATGCATATTTAAGCATAATCATAAATTTGTCCAGTTTCAAACGTTTTTGCATGTAATGCAAACTAAAACCAACCAAAAATAACTCATGCCACAATCCAAATAATTTATTACAGCCCCCAAATAGAAATTGATAAATTAAAGTAAAAAAACTTTTTAAAGTAAAATAAAAAGTTTGAGACGATCATTGTAACACCCCAAACCCGACCTAGATGTTATAGCCGAATCTGGAGAGTTACAGTAATACGTAGAAATCTTTACTTTCCAAAACATTGCTTGATACAAAACCGAAAATCAAAGTTTTATAAAATTTGTCACAAATCTTTGATAGAAAAACTTTCCACTTTTAAATTGCTTATGTGAATCTATCAATTACTAACTTAAAGTCCAAATTTTATTAAATCATTGTGCTTATTTCGCTTGCTTTATAAAACTCGTAATTTTGAATAAAACTTTGCAGCAAAAAATTTACAAAGTTGATAATTTGGAAACCATGATCTTGATAAGTGAAACGTATAGTTTGCCAATTAGGTATATTCCAAAACATTCTTTATAAATTGTCATAAAACTCAATTTAAATTTGCAGTGGAAAGTCCTTAGCTTGTTTTAGTTTTGAAAATCAAATTTTAATTTGTTAGCTTGTATGATTTTTTTTCAGTTTTACGTTAAAACTTCCAAAAACAAACGAACAAATCAAAACCCAAAAACAAAGCCAAATTAAAAGACATAGTCCAAAACCAAATGTCCAGAATTCTTAATTAACATAAATCAAACCATATTATTTGAAAGACCAATCCGAGCTCCCACATGCCGTTCGGTCCTAAGTCAGAAGTTCACCTGAAACATATCAAACAAACAAGTGAGCTAGAAGCCTGGTGTGTGATCCGACCCACAAGCAGAATTTTATTTAACAAGTATATATGTAAATGTCACCACAAAATTTTTATTAATAATATACAACTATCATATCAAAATATTGTATTACCAAAAACATATATCAAATCATTATGTCATATTTTTGAAACATATTTCGGATCAGAATATCAAAATTTCATAAACATATATCAGACCAGAACAAATGCAGCTATAGATCCTACCCCCATCCTCTACACATCAACTCCGACCATCCAATCACACTAAATAGGACTACAAGAGTCCATCTGTCCAATCACACCAATATGTGGCAGTGTGCCACTCACAAATATGCAGTTGAGTTTCCATATAGAAATTTGCGGTCTAGCTGCCATATATTTGCAGTAACAACTGCCATACAACACTTCCTCCATCATATCATAACCCACCCAAATGCATATGCAAAGTCACATTAACATACATACATATCACATAGGTTGTATGGCATACACACATAAACAGATATTATATGGAGCATAACTTACACATAACTTATACAGATCATAACAAATCATATTACATAGTCGAATCAGATAACTTATCAGAACAGAAAACAAAATACATATAACACACATCGTTTACAAAATAGTCATGTTTAACTTACATACCTACTTATGGCAAATCATAATGCATTATTATACTTATTGGAACTTATTAACATACCTCCTACACTTACCCATGTTTGTTTATTGAAACTTATGCTTTTTTGGGCTTACATAATGCCCATGGATCCAATTTACGAGTCCTTTAATCAACCCTTAATTAGGCCTCCAAATTGACCCAAAAGGCCCACACGGCCCAAAAACCTAGCTCGTGTGGTCCACACGATCTACCCATACGATCTGCATGATTTTACACTGCCGTGTGTCCCACACGGCCTACCTACACGACCTGTATAACTTCACACGGCCTACCACACAACTGTGTGGCATTGGGCAGTTTCGAAAAATAGCCCAGTTTCGCGATTTCATTGAGTTTCAATCAAGTTTTTACGTTGATTTCACACACCTGGTGTTATTTACGTTGATAAAAATCTGACAATTAAATTGATAACTTTCCCTTACAAGAAATTAGCCCCCAAAGCCAATATTGGAATACTTAACCCAGAAAGTCGTCGATCCAAGCCGAAAAGAGTTTAAAACAAAAAGAAATTTCTCATTTACACGCACAGGGACTTGAACACAAAACCAAAGGGTAAGTTGACATCTTACCACTAAACTAATAGGCTCATTCTAATATAATTTGCAAAGAAATAAGATTTAAGCCAAAAGGTTAGGGATACGAATTGAGCTAAAAAAAACAAAATTTCAAGGGAAAGGATTCGAGCCCAAAACCTCACACACACCACCCCAACCCTCAACCACTGAACTAAATTCAATTATTTTTCATAATTGTCACAATCAAAACTAAAGAATCTGGATATGACCACTCTTGGTTTCACTAACCCAATTTCTTCTAACTCGATTTTGGGGATGTGACAATCATCCGTATGCCGAGTCCAAATCCTAACCTCATAGATTCTTTGCAAAGACGGTAAGTTAAGGAGTGAGCTATAAAGCTCAGTGCGAGTCTTAACACATAAGTTTTTTAGTTGCAATAGGATAAAATAGCAATCAAGATAATAATAACACAATACAATCGATAACATAAATTATATCATGTACTTACATGCTCATGTTTAACAGTGTATTTTTTTTAAAAGAAAATTCCTACCCATCATCCGCTACACACCACAATAAGAGTTCTCCAAAACTCGTCCATCCCTACACACTGCATTATGGACATGCCACTAGTATTTGCAGATAAAATGTCAGAAACTTCCTCTTTACATATCATCTCAATCCCTATGCAATGCACTATGGCATAACATAACCAGAATTAGTACAGTAGGCATGCTTCAACATGCATTCAGTTTTAACAGAAATAACGGGCATGATTTTCATCAAATATTTCAACAATATTAGGTACTTTTAAAAAAAAATTAATATATTTTTACTTGAGTTAATAAATAATAATTGTACTTTGAACACTCAATGACAGAAAATCTAGTCCGTTTAAGTTCGACTCGTCGGAATTTGAGGCCAAATCTTCCAACCAACAATCAAAGCCCAAGCTAAAACCAAAATCGCTATCAAAATAGTCCCGAATCACCATCAAGATTAGCCCAAACCCGGGCTTAAGTGACCATCAAGATAAGGCTATTATCAAATAAAAAGTGTTTTGAAAAAGTGTTCTCGAAAAGTGTTATAGAAAAATACAATTTGTAATTTAAGTATTCATCATTGCTGTAAAAAAAATATATAGTAAAAAATTAAAATATATATTTTAGACATGATATTAAAAATTAAAAAAATAATTTAGATGATATTTAAATAATTAAATATAATATAGCAAATCTAAATTAATCTAAATTTCTAAGTACCCTTTAAATAGTTAGTGCAGAAAAGGTTTTTTGATAATTTCAATTACAAAACGCAACAAATTAAAAGGTAAAAGCACTTAAATCCAATTTTACGATGCAGTAGAAAACACTTTTGGTTCAAAGTGAATAATTTTCCAATGAATACAAGAAAGACATAATGATTTATTAGACCCTTCAATTTTATAAAAAAAAGAAAGTCATTTTAATTCTCCATTTAATTTTTCGTTTTTTCAGCCTTGAAATTTGTATTTTTGTCAAATCACCAAAAAATAAACGGAAAAGTTAACTTTTTTTTAACTTTGTTGATGTGGCATACATGTGGGTGACGTGTTAGCATTTAATTAATTTTTAAAATTTTTAAAAGTTCAAAAATTATAAAAATTATTTAAAAAAAATAAAAAATCATTAAAAAAGTATAAAAATTATAAAAATATAATTTTTAAAATTAATTAAATGCTGACATGTCATTCACGTGGCAATCCATGCATATGCCATGTCAAAAAGTTAACAAATATTAATTTTTTATCTATTTTAAACTGATTTCACAAAAAATGTAAGTTCAAGGATTAAAAGAGATGAAAAATTAAATGAAAAATTAAAATAACTTTTTGTAAAATTGAAGAACCAAATAAAACATTATGTTTACTTAAAATATCAAAATAAATAATGTATCCTATAAAATGTTATATGAGTAGTAATTAGTAAATACAACATTTAAATTATGGATTTTATGTGAATGTCAATTGTCTTGTCCTTTATTTTCATAATGCTTGTTTTTCTTCTTTTATTAATATATTGTTGATTTTCCTTAAAAAAATTAAACTATAATTATTGTAATGGCCCAATATTGTCCGGCCCGCGCATATAAACCAAAGTCCATTTACAATAACCAATTAGCCCAATAAGGCCCAAATCATTTAACCTAAACTACCCAAACCGTTAGCCTAATATAGCCCAAAACAAAAAAAATTAGAAGCAGGAAACCCTAGAAGATCCAGGCGCCGCAGCCAAGCCCTCCGCGCGTGATGAGCCACCCCTCTGCGCCACACCACCACGCGTTCCCTCCACATCACTGCGCCTCCGTACGCCAGCTAGCCTCCATACCTACAAGAAGACGAAAACAATGCAGCAGAGAGAACACAAAAATTGTATTTTTCATTCGGCTATAAAAATCAGTAGAAAGCCATTGTATTTTTCAGAGGCAGACACAAAATCAATACAAAAATACAAAAAAATTCAAAAACAGAAAAAACAATTCAAAAACAGTAAAGAATATATCGTTTAGGTGATTCTCCGAATTCGTTTTATCTTTTATTTTATTTTTTTTGGTTTTCTTCGATTTGTTTTTACTTTATATGCAAAAAATATAAAGAAAAAGGGGGGATCTTACCTTGTCGCCGGCGCCAATGAAGCCTTCTTCCCCTTCGTGTGAATCGGGGTTGGATGGGGGGAGGCCTGGTTTCTAAAATAGCAGAGGACGGTTTTAGGTCTGCAGCGGCTGAGAGGTAGAAAGACCTAAATCTTTGTCATGCAGTTGAAATGATTTTAGGGTTTTGAAATTAGTTCTTATAGGGCATTTAAACGACGTCGTTTGGGGCCTGAATCAGTGGCCCCGAAACGACGTCGTATCTGTTCAAACCCGATGACCCGATCCAACTGCGGCTAGACCCGCGCGTTTTGGTCTGGGGAGGGATATTTGCGCTTCAATTCCTCCTTGTTTGTGTTTGGTTTCAATCTAGTTTATGTTGCTTCTTTAAATTGGGCTGCATAATTTCTTGCTAACTTCATTTTAGTCCATTTGCAGCGCTGCGTTTTAGTGGGCAAGGAATATTTTCTATTTTAGTCCCTATGTTATTCGCGCTTTGTAATTTGGACTTTTTCTTTTGTTTATTTTAGGTTTCTCCCCTTAATTACTGCTTTAATGCCAATTTATTCCTCTGTTTCGTTATTATTGCTATAAAATTATTTAGTTCATTATTATTACTTTTGTTATTATTGGTATTACTATTACATTAGTTCATATATTTACTTTTTATATACGTAAATTACTTTATTAAATACTAATTTTGATTCTTTTCTTATCTAATATATTAGTATATATTTTATGTTAATCTAATATTATCTATATATTTTAATAATTTTATTTTTATGATACTTTTTTAAATATTTATGTATATATACTTTTGTGCTTTAAAAGTCAATAACATTTTTATATAATACTATTTTATATATAATTTGTATTAAGTTTTTTTATACGTATACACCTAATGTATCATCGATTTCATGTTTACATTTTTTTACTTATTACATATATAACTTGTTTCATTTAAAATTTTATTTCATTATATACTGATTTATATCAACCTTTTATACATACTATTATACATATATTACCATAAGAAATTTTCCAATCCATGTGTAATATTATTTAAATTAATATGTATATATTATTTCATGTATTTTGGTTTTCTTCATATACAATATTCACTTTAAACTTCATTTTGATATTATTTTTTATAGTATTTATTTTTTATCTTCATTTTGACTTATTTTAAACTCACATATGTATATTGTTTACTTTAAAATTTTACACATATAACTCATTTTTTGTATTGATAATTCGTTTATTCTTTGAATGTCGATATTATTAGCATTGACATAATGTATGATTGAGATTATTGTTACTATGCTTGCTTGTATTTACCTATTGATTATTTGTAATTCATTAGTGTATGTTATTTACAAATCATCCTTTATGTTGTACATTATTATTCAATCGTTTTTTATTCATTCAAAAGATTACAAATGTCAAAGTTATTTCATATAAAAGTTTTCAAAAATAACGCAATACTCGAAATTTGGAATCCTCGAGAGAATTGAGCCCTAACGTATTGGGTTCCAATTTTCCTCGTTGAATATAAATAATCAAAAATTTTCTTTAATCAAAACACATAAATAAAAGCTCATTCTCGGGAATTCGATACGTCGTGTCCTAATGTATTGGACATGATATGTTGATTCCTCGAGATGAGAATTTTTAAAATAATAATAAGGGCTATATTCAATGCTAGGAATTTTGAGAAATTGTGCCCTAATGTATTGGGTTTCGATTTCTCATCTGACTTAAAGCAATTGACTATCCTTTTTAAACTTCACCGCACAAGTTTTGGAAATCAAAAGACAAGCTTATTCTCGAGGACTAAAAATGTCGTGCCCTAATGTATTGGGTGTGACATTTTATTACTCTGAGACAAGGAGGTCTTTAGCATCCGCATCGATTTATCCAATCATCTTTTATAAAATTAACATTAATAAAAGGGAGGATCATATTTTTTTAAAATTCTTCACGAATTTTCGATATTCGAAATTAAGACCTTAATTAATCAATTCGGTACCAATTTTGGGCGTTATGAGGGTGCTAACCCTTCCTCGTGCGTAACCGATTCCCGAACCTGTTTTCTCAAATTTCGCAGATCAAAATCATTTTCAAGGTGAGCCGACCACATCTTAATAAAGGGTCGGTGGCGACTCCAATTTTTGTTTCATTTTTTAAATCGACAAAAAATTTTTGTTTTTTCAAAAAAATGGTTTCGACAATTATTAAATCAATTTATTAAATTTAATTAATAATTTTAAAACTTATATTTGTATGTAGACTTAAATCATAAAAATGGTGTCTAAATTATATCTTGTCTTTAAATTGATGTCTAACTTTTTTTGTCACTACTGATACTTAAATTACTTGAATATTAAACTATAATTATTTAAGTATTTATTATGCATATATTATATTTGTATATGTACTTTATTTGTAACAATAATTTTAAAAAATTAAAGAGAACATTATAATAATTTCTCCAATTATTAGAATTGAAAAAAATTAAAGTTTGATTATACCAACTCCAAATATGTTTTTTTTAAATTTCTTTTTCTTTTTCTATAGAAAAGCACCTAAAAGTACGATGAAAACAGAATACTAGTGATTGTTTTCAGACCACATATTCTATAGAATTAAAATGACAAATTTTTAATTATTAATGGTTAAATTTATTAATTTTTTAATTTTAAGATCAAGTAGAATATATAAACATTGGAGGACTAAATTTATTATTAAATCCATAAAACAAAACTGACAAACTTTCGCTACTATTAAATTAAATTAAAAAAAAAACTGTTATGAAATTTATTGTGCCCCATAATAATGCCCCATCAAGGTATTCTCATTGGATATCCTCTCATCATTATCATCATAATATCACCACTTTTAGAACATTAAAATTTAAAATGGTAAAGCCATATATTTTGGTTGCCGGAGTCGGATCTCATTCTCATTTGTATCCGGCTGGGGGAGTCCCACCACCTGGAGGCAATGGCTTCAGATTCCGACGCTGTATGCCACGCTTCAAGCTTTCTGTTTTACACAAACACCCGAAATATTTGATGTGAATTGTTAGGTATAATATTATTAAAAACTGAAAATGTCTTAATTCAAACCATACACGTCAAAGGATAATTTTATTTTAAACACCACCCTTAATTGATGATAAAATTTTTCGGTTTCTATGAAATTTATATCTAAAGCAATCTAATCCTTTTAGGTAGTTTAGTATATTATAATCTAAGTAGATTATCTGGGAAATTTTATTTACGATCCCGTTTGAAATTTAAATACCTTTTGATCATAACGAGTCGAGTTTGAGCAATTAAATTTATCGAATCTTAAATTTAAATATCTTAACATTTGATTCGAATAATGTATCAACTTATTTCAGCTCTCTTTTAATGATTTAGCATTTTTGTTTTGTATTTCAACCAATTTGAGCTATTTTTTACTAATAAATCAGCTTAATTCGGTGAGTTTAAGAAATTTAATCTTATTTGAGTTGAGTTTGAGCTAAGGTAGTTGGCATCGTAACATCACCGATTATATCAATAGATACAGACCGTTTTGATCCTCAAGTGGTATCGAGTAATTTAAGTTTTGTTTCAATCAACATTTCAGTGTTTTCTGACCGTTTCTATGTGTAGCATTTGTAGTAGTGCTCATTACTTACCTTAATTTGAACATGGAGTTCCAAGTCAAATTTAAAACTCCAACTGATTTTATATTCCCCTCGACCATACAATTAAAAATAAGGGTGATGAAAATAATATGAAGAACAAAGAAAACAAACCTTGGATAGCTAAGAAGTTGGGAATTTTTGCTTCAGCTAAGAGAGAGCCAGAAGTCGCCATTGATAAAAGTATAGTCACCAGAAGCAGCGAAAACACTACTTTATGATTCTTCCAAACCCTCTTCATTGCTTATGTCCACTTCCACCTTCATGGTTTCATCAAAGCCAGGCTGAGTTTATATATACACAAAGAGATAGAGATAGAGAGAGACGAAGGTATAATTTTTCAATGGCAACAAAATTTAAAATCAATGGAATTTTGAATTTAGTGTTCAGCGCTGATTAGCGCGTGTTGACTGATTGTATACTTGAATAAAAGAAAATGATAAAGCGAAAGGTACTTTATGTTACTCTAATTTTCAGCATTAATCTCTTTGAATTTAGAGGCAGGAAAGGCTACCATATCTTTATTAAACTATAACTTTGTTTTCTTCTTCTTCTCTGCTGGTTGTTGGATTTGGTTATTTCCTTTTGGCCTTTTTTGATTTTTGCGTAGTGTGCAAGTAATCTTTCTGGTATTAAATTTTTGGGGTGAAGTCGTTCACAAGTGGATAAAAGAATATTAGACCTAAGTTTCACATTTAATAATTAGTTTATTTTGAAAGAAATGTTGTACGAATCAAACTACTCGTACTTTGTTCAAATTATTGTTTAAACATATCATTTGGTTGGTTGTAAAACAATTTAGTTCTACTAGAAATTGAAAAAAAATTGAACAAAATAGATTAAATGCAAAGTAAGGAGAGAAAACACATGATATTTGTTAACACAGTTCAGATTTACAATTAGACATTAGACCACAGACATTAAGGGTTAGGTTGAAATATTTTGGTGGTTTTAAAAATGAATCTGAGTGAATAATGAAGAGATGGTTCGATATAGTGTGTGTAGACTCCCGCTAAAATGTGCTTAAAATCAAAAATATTAAGTGAACAAAAATAATGTGAGGGTTAAAAGCAAAGCGAATGAATAAAATCATGAATAAAGTTAAAAGCATTGTGAGTGAAAAAAGTGAAGTTTTATAATGCGCTCAAATTAAAAATCATTTCATGAGCTTAAAATAAATCTTTCACTTACTAATATCAAACCATATCTTATGCATATTTGGAGAGAATGAGAAATAAGGTGATGAGCTTAACCATTAAAATTGGAGGAAACATGGGACAATGCTGTAATAGTCCGTTTTTTAATGGTTTCAAAAATGACAATTTCGAAATCTCATTTTCGATGTTCGAGTCCGTAAATATTAAATATTAATATTTAATAGATTAATATAAAAATATATTAAAGTTTTCTCCTTTAATTTTGTCAAATGGATAGTTAATTATAGTCAATGTACTAAATTGTAAAAATTTATCGCTATAAAATTTTAATTAACCAAATAACCAAATGAGCAATTAGACCCTTTTAATAATGACCGGTGGTGGATGTTAATTGTAATCCACTGATATTGTTAATTTAGATTAAAAATTAATTAATTAAACTTTAGTTAATTAATTGAGATTAATTAAAACAAAAATAAGTATATAAGCTAAAGTTAAATGAAAACAAAACATTTTATTCATCATCTTCTTCTTCTTCACGAAGCAAAAGAGGAGAATAGGGTTTTAAACTTTCAAGACTTTCGTACTTCTATTTGTAAGTTCAATTAAGTCATTCTCTTGTAATTTTTATGTTTTTGAGGTTATGAGAGTTTGATTTAGCTAGCCCATGTACCAATTTGGTAAATTATTGAAGTTTCTAAAAGTTATCATTATTGATTTCATGAATTTAGTGTTGAATTGATATATTTATGTAACTCCCTAACCCGACCCAGTCTTTATGTCCGAATTCTGAAGGTCACATGGGCCATTGTAATGGCCGAGTAAAACAATTGGATTCATAAGTTTACTTTTGAAATCATTTGCTTATTCTACGGAAGATACGTTTGAGTAATTTTCTTAGTTTAATAAAAATTATTGGGTTTTAAGCCAAATTGGGTTAGGGGTTATCTTGTAAAAACTCTTATGTCATTTGGAAAACTTAGTTGATATCTAATTTTACAAAAACAAGATAAAAACGTTTGCTATTAAACCAGTTTAAAATCTAGAGACTAATTTGTAAAGGTTTTGTATTTTGAAAACTTTATAAATTTTATTGGTTAAAATATCTTTTCAGAAATCCAGTTTCAATTACACAACAGAAAAAGTGTTTTAACCAATTTTATATTTAAAACCATGTTTCATGCATATTTAAGCATAATCATAAGTTTGTTCAGTTTCAAATGTTTTGCTTATAAGCAAACTAAAACCAACCAAAAACAACCCATTCCACAGTCCAAATAAATTATTATAGTCCCCAAATAGAAATTGATAATTTAAAGTGAAAATACTTTTTAAAGTAAAATAAAAAGTCTGAGATGATTCTCCGTATGTCGAGTCCAGATCCTAACCTAGTGAATTCCCTATAAAAATAGTAAATTAAGGAGTGAGCTATAGAGCTCAATGTGAGCCTTAACAC
Organism: Gossypium raimondii; assembly: GCF_025698545.1. Lineage (NCBI taxonomy): Eukaryota > Viridiplantae > Streptophyta > Magnoliopsida > Malvales > Malvaceae > Gossypium > Gossypium raimondii. Next base: position 6,279,403 of record NC_068571.1, on the reverse strand, counting down.
ATAACTTTTTCAATTACAATAGGATAAAATAGAAATCAAGCTAACAGTAACACAGTGTAACAGATAACATAAATTATATCATGTATGTACATGCTCATGTTTAACAGTGTAACCTTTTTTTTTTCAAAGAAAATTCCTACCCATCATCCGCTACACACCACAATAAAAGTTCCCCAAAACTCGTCTATTCCTACACACCGCATTGTAGACATGCCACCAGTATTTGCAAATAAACTACTAGAAATATGTGGATAAATCACCAAAATTGTAGATAAATTACCAGAAATATGTGGATAAATCACCAAAAATGCAAATAAACTACCAGAAATTTTCTCCTTACATATCATCCCGATCCCCATGCAATGCAATATAGCATAACAGAATCAGAATCAGTACAGTAGGCGTGCTTCAACATGCAATCAGTTTTATCGAAAATAGCGGGCATGATTTTCATTATACGTTCAATAAAATAATGATAGTAAATATGTTTTAACATGTAATCAGAATATCAGTAACAATATTTTTCCATAATATTACAGAACATATGAATCAGAACAAAACATACAATAACAATATACACAATTTTGGTAATCTCAAAAGCCATAGTCAGAGGCAGTTACATTTGGCCAACCTTAGTAAAGGGCTCAAATCTCATTCGACTAACACCAAAGGCACTTATGCTTTCAGTAAATCACAATTAAGGCATAGATTCATATAGATGCTACCAAACACACACATAAAACACTTATGGACAAGTCATACGCATATTACATTTGGTTAGAACCCTCACATTAATCCATACGTCTAAATAACACTAGATCTAATCTGCTACACTCCTTCACTACAGATTTGATCAGATCTCATCTAGATTTGAACTTTGAATGAGCAAAACACACCATATTAGATTTGGTTATGCTAGATCTAAGAAAAGATCTATAGATCCAATTACTAAATACAAGAAGAACACTTACTCTTTCTCCGATTTACACATCTAAAACAACAACACTCCTACAGATCAGATCTGGTTTGACGTGTCCATATTTGTACCTTAAACAATGAATCACACTTATTAGAATTGGTATTGTCATATTTGGAAAGGAAAAAGTGAGATCTGATCTTAGAGAATGCTTACGCTTTCTACTGATTCGGAATGGAGGATACAATTAGCCTCAATTATTAAAGATGATCTGAGTAGTCCATATCTGGGTCTTAGACAAAGAATATACACACATGAGATTTGGCCAAGATGGTGAAGAAGATCCAAATATGAGATCTGAGATCTAATAAAAATAAAACACTTACTCTACACCAGTAATCAAATCGGGAACAAACAATCAGTAGAGATTTTGGCAGTCAGAGGAGATTTGGCCAAAGAGATTGTAAAAACAAAAGGAGATTTGACCACAATGAAAGGAATGAACACGAAAAGAGAGGAAGAGAAAAAAATGGTGATGACGTGCCGGTGACGGAGAAGGGAGCAGCGGTGGCACAAGGTGGTGCAAACGGCGACGATGGATGAGAATTGACGACACAAACAAAAGGAAGTATAAAAAAATTGAGAGGTGATAACACTCTAGAATAACATATTTTTATGTATTAATTATGTATTTATTCTGTGTATGATCCTGCTAATTTGAGCTATTTATGATCTTTTATCTCATAGGGACTAAATTTGAGGCAAAAGCAAAATTAAGGGCCAAAAGCGTGGATTTAGAGAGCAAAATTAAGGGCAGAACGAGACAACTGGAGGCTGGAATCTCCCATAAGAATTTTCTTCCTCTTAACTCTATTTTTAATTTCTCGAATTTTCGATTCAATATTCTTAATTCTGTTTTTATTTTATTTTATTTCTAGATCCAAACCTTTAATTCTGTTATTTTTTATTTTTTTCAGAAACACAGGTTTCTTGGGCAAGATTCTGCTTGAGATTTCACAGCACAAGATATTGTGCAATTCCAGTCCCTGAGGATTTGACCCTACTTTCCTTTTACTATTCTTTTTCATTATTTATTAGGGATAGGATATTTTTGGTGCTTTCAACGACCGCATCAAATTTTGGCGCCGTTACCGGGGACTGGCAACGTACTAATTTTGTTTCTTGTTTCTTATGACCAGATCTGCTCCAGGTACTCTTGCGTTCGATTCAGAAATTGAGAAGACTTCTAGAGTCAATCGCAAGGAGACAAAGTTACGAAAAAAGCAGTCACCGGTGGTTGGAACTCAAAGTAACCCACCGCCAGAAATCGAAGTCGACGACGAAGCTGAGTCTAGGGTTAACGAAAACCCTACTCGAACACTTGAAAGTGAAAAAGTAAAAGTCGACTCACCAGAAGAAGTGCTTAACACTAGGGTTAATGAAAACCCAAATTTAGCACACCAACCAATGGCTCAAACGATTCGACAACTGGCCGAAGCTCCGACAGAACAATCGCCATTATGCATCACTTTTCCTACTGTGGATACTGATTTTGAGTTGAAGTCAGGTTTAATCCAGTTACTGCCAACTTATCGTCGGTTACAAAATGAAAATCCCCACAAGCATCTAAAAGAATTTCATATGGTTTGTCTTAGCATGAAACCTCAGGGGGTAACTAAGGATCAGATTAAATTGTGTGCTTTCCCTTTCTCCCTAACAAATTCCGCTAAGGAATGGTTATTTTACTTACCCTCTGGATCTATTACAACTTGGGTTAATCTCTCTTTTATTTCTAAACAGATTTTTTCCAGCGTCTCGAGCAGCTAAACTAAAAAGAGAGACTGTTGGAATAAGGCAAAAAGAAGCTGAGTCCCTTTACGATTATTGAGAGCAGTTTAAGAAGTTGTATGCAAGCTGCCCATAACATGGTATAACGGATCAATCTCTCCTCCAATATTTTTACTAAGGTTTGAAGCCCATGGAGATGAATATGGTAGACGCTGCTAGTGGAGGAGCATTGGTCAACATGACTCCCCAACAAGCGAGAGACTTGATCTCCACGATGGCTGCAAATTCTCAGCAGTTTCGAGCCAATACTGAACCCCCTATAAGGGTTCACCAGCTAAGTAATTCAACCTTAGAGGATAAAGTTGATAGACTTACTAATATGATGAATTATTTTATTACAGAAAAAGTGAAGACAGCTCGGTTATGCGGAATATGTGCTACACCTGATCACGCAACTGATACATGTCCCAGTTTTTATGATGATACCACGACCCATCTGGATGCTGTGGGAAATTTTCCTGGGCCGCTATAAAGGCAGTACGACCCCTATGCTAATACCTACAACCCAGGGTGGAGGGACCATCCTAACTTAAGTTATGGGGCCAATCCACGAAATAACCAGCCATACCAAAATCGATTTTTGCAACAACCTCAAGGTTCAGATGATTTTCTAGAAACCATGGTCAATAAGTTAGTAACTAATGTTCTTGATTTTCAACAGTAAAATCTTAATTTCCAAAAAGATATGAAAGATTTCCAACAGAAAACCGAGACGTCTATCAAAGAGTTAAACACATCGATTGAGAAATTGACCTCTCAAGGGAAGCTTCCGTCACAAACAGAACCAAACCCTAGAAAAAATGCAAATACAGTGACGTTGTGAAGCGAAAAGGTATTGAAACCAATTCTTGACAAGAATCTTGCCCAAGAAATCACCCAGAAAAAACCTGAGAAAGAGGAACAGGTCCGACTGAAGCCTCCATTGCCTAAAATTCAACCTCCATTTCCAGAACAATTCAACCATTGTCGAAGAGGTAAAGAGGACAAGAAAATCCTTGAAACATTTAGGAATGTCGAGATCAACATTCCGCTGTTGGACGCCATCAAGCAAATACCGCGGTATGTTAAATTTCTTAAAGAGCTTTGCACCAACAAGCGAAAATTAACAGGTAATGAAAGGGTGAATATTGGTGAGAATATATCCGTAGTGTTATAGTGGAAAATGCCGACAAAATGCAAGGATAGGGGCATGTTTGCAATACCATGCAAAATAGGCCATCTGGGAATTAAGAAGGCTATATGTGATCTAGGGGCCTCTATAAATGTAATGCCATATTCTATTTATGAATCACTTAACGCAGGTTTTTTGACAAAAATAGGTGTTATCATTCAATTAGCGGACAGGTCTGTTGTGCATCCAGAAGGAGTCCTTAAGGATGTTCTGGTAAAAGTTAACGAACTTAATTTCCCTGCAGATTTTTATGTGATCAAAATGGAGGAGGATAGCACTCCTGGATTTTCAGATATCCTATTGGATCGACCGTTCCTTAGTACAACTAGTACTAAAATCGACGTTCGAAGTGGAACTCTCACGATGGAGTTTGGTAGGGAGATCGTAAAGTTTAATGTCTACGACGCCATTAGCCATCCAAGTGAAATATTGAGCGTAAATCGTATCGACATAATTGACTCTTTGGTGGAAGAGAATTTTGAGTCAATTTATGGAGATAATTCTGAACTTGATGAATTTGAATTTGTTAATGAGTTATTATCTCCAAATACTAAACAGTTACCTTCTGTTATACAGGCACCAGAGTTGGAGTTATAACCCGCAGGACAGGCAAGGAAATTAAACATTCAAGAGTTAGAAGAATTTCACAATGATGCCTACGAGAATGCTCACATTTATAAAGACAAGACAAAGTTGTTTCACGATAAGAGAATAGCTCAAAAGCATTTTTCGATAGGATAAAAAGTTTTACTTTATAACTCCGTGTTAAAGTTATTCCCAGGTAAGCTTCGATCACGATGGTAAGGACCTTTTATTATTACTAAAGTGTTCACACATGGAGCTATTGAAATAGAGAGTGAAGAATCTGGAAAGCAGTTCGTAGTCAATGGCCAGCGGTTGAAGCCGTGTTATGAGAATTTTCAAGCTCACACGATTGAGAATATCCATTTGGAACCACCATAGAATCAATAACGGTGTCGAGCTAACGACGTTAAACAAGCGCTTGTTGGGAGGCAACCCAATTTTTATTTTTATTATTTTTTATGTTTTTTCTTTACTTTATTTATTACTTTATTTTATTTTATTTTACTTATTTTGATATTAATAAATTTTTCTTCTTTTGCTTAGATAAAACAGAGCGAAAATGCGAAGAAAACCATTGAGCAATGCTTAGAGCGCATTGAGGCCCAACTTGAAACCTTTGGCCAGCAACTGACCAAGCTTATTGCCATCATTTGCGATCGACAGTAACAACACGGGGAGTTTTTCTAAAATTTTCTACCTATTTATTTCTTTTCGTCCACATTGAGGACAATGTGCATTCAGTAGGGGGAGGTACTCTTCGTTATTACTATCATTTTCTGCTATGATTTTGGTTATTATTGCTGTTGCTGTGATTATTTTTGGCTGGTGTTGCTGCTTGAGGCTTTATTTTTTCCATATTTATTTTTTTGGAATCTCCTGCCTCTTTTCATGCCCAAGATTTTTACCAAGAATTCCCCACTGTTTGACCTACAAGCATTATTCTTGTTTTCTGAGAAAATTACGGATTTTCCATAATTGATACCATCTCCACTGTTTTATTCTTATTAGACTAAAAATAATTGTGATTCATAAAGTTAACTTTATCTTGCTTTTCGTAAAATTGATCAAGTTTAAATACAAAGTGGACACTTAATATGTTTGCATGCTAAAATATGTTGATGACTATTAAGGTAATTAGTGAAACTTATTTTTGACACTTGATTTTTTTTCTAAAGTTCTCATAAAAAATTTATTATTAAAATGTCGTTTAATGTTTCCGTGGTTATGAGTGCAGCTTAAAAACGTGACTGACTGAGTAACCGGGGTAGGGTGCTTGGTTTGTCATCCTATTTTGCATCAACTGGTTGTGTGACGTGTTAGGTAAAACTCTGCTAACCGGAATTAATTTTTAAGAATATGTTGGGCTGAGTAACGGGGGTGGGGTGCTTGGCTGTCATCTCTCTTTTCGTCAAAAGGTTCAATGTGTTCTTAAGAAAAAATTATAATAAATTAGGAGTCTGCTGGGCTGAGTAACCGGGGTGGGGTGCTTGGCTGTCATCTCTCTTCGCGTCAAAAGGTTCAGTATATTCCTAAAGCATAAAAAAATATAAATAATAAATAAATCAAAAGAAAAAGAAAAAAAGGAAAAGAAAGGAAAAGAAAAAGAAAAAAAATATAATTTGGGGACTAAAGGAGGAAAAAAATAGGGTGTCTTGGTAGGTTTGGTAATTTACCTAATTTTCACTAAATAATTCATTTAAATTCTAACTTTTGTGTGTATTAATTGGAAAACTTTTTCTATTTTACTTAAAGAAAGCTTAGGATTCTCTTTATTTTCATATGCATTTTTGACTGATTTTTATAAAACTTTGGAGTTGTATTTCTTTTATGGCAGAATCTAACTTTCACAATAGATAAGAACCATACTTGAGGGCAAGCATGGGCTAAGTAGGGGGAATTTGATAACACTCTAGAATAACATATTTTTATGTATTAATTATGTATTTATTCTGTCCATGATCCTGCTAATTTGAGCTATTTATGATCTTTTATCTCATATGGACTAAATTTGAGGCAAAAGAAAAATTAAGGGCCAAAAGCGTGAATTTAGAGATAAAATGAGCCAATGTGCGACACAAGGAAAAGTTTGTGCCAAAAGTGCAAGCATGAAGGACACAAGGGTTGAAATACAAAAAGAAGAGATTTTATTCTATCAGACTCTATTTTAATTATATTAGGATAATTAATATTGAGATAACTATTAAGGATTATTTTTAGGATTTTATTTTATTTATCTTTATTTATCTTCAATTAAATGTATTTATCTTTTAGGAATTTAATTAGGATTAGACTATCTCTCCTAGCACTATAAATAGGGGGTGAAGTGACTCAAAAGGGATCCCATTTCCATCTTTTTATGTAAACACTCTCTCTCCAAAAGTCTAGGCTTTTGTTCTTCTGATATTTTCTTTCAATAAAATCTCTATTTTTATTTTATTTATTTTCTTTTCTACCACAACCATGAGCCACTAAACCCATCTAGCCGAAGGTTGTTGAAAATCCCCAAAGGGTTCATGAGGCTTAGAATCCGTACTCAGCATTTTCAACGAGTATTCATCATTTCTCCGCACTACGGGGTTGACGCTTCTGTCCATGTCCCTTAAGAAGTAAGCTTTCAACGTATGCAAAGGCGGCCGCTTTGTATGTTTTGGGAAGATTGCACAGTCGGTTTGTTAGCTTACTGCGTAAGAGGTTGGCGAGCCCAAGAGACAAAATGGTGTGGGATTCGCCATTGAGAAGCGTTGATCTAACATAAGACGATCCCACAGAAGCGATTGTTGGATAGAGTCAGGTTCCACCAAATCGTAAGTCTAAATCCTTGGAGCTGGTGGTCGTAGGCGTCCTCTTCCACTATAACTGGTTTATTTGGTTTGGGAAGGATTATCTAAAAGCCGACGATTGAACCCAAGGCAGAACGAGACAACTGGAGACTGGAATCTTCCATAAGAATTTTCTTCCTCTTAACTCTATTTTTAATTTCTCGAATTTTCGATTCAATATTCTTAATTCTATTTTTATTTTTTTTTCTAGATCCAAACTTTTAATTCTGTTATTTTTTTATTTTTTTCAAAAACACAGGTTTCTTGGGCATGATTCTGCTTGGGATTTCACAGAACAAGATATTGTGCAATTCCAGTCCCTGAGGATTTGACTCTATTTCCCTTTTACTATTCTTTTTCATTATTTATTAGGGATAGGATATTTTTGGTGCTTTCAACGATAGGATTAGGAGGGGCCAAGATGAGGGGCAACACAAAGGGAGGAAAGAAGGAAATAATTAAGAGAAAATCACAAGAGAGAAAAATATGTTAGAGTTTGAAAGGATGCAGTGTGAACACACAAATAGGAAAAAGATGTTTAAATACTAGGTTTTTTGAACCTTAGGGGCAGCAATAGGGTTAAAAACAAGGGAAATGTCGAAAATTAAAAAAAATACAAGGGAGCGAATTCAAACTTGGGTTTCAAAGAAATTTCACTAACACTTAACCATCAAACTAGTAACTCATTTATGCTTAATCATACAAAGAATCAAAAATAAATCAGGGATTAACATTTTAAGCTTAGATATGGAAAGGGACTAAATTATAAAGTGTAAATTGTTAGTTTTGTCCAAAAGGACTAAAGTGTATAGATTGTGAAATTGATGTAAAGATTTTATAATTTTAAATAATAGAGGGTCCTAGAATGATGTAATTGAGATCGGTTTCCAAATCGAAGCTCAAATTTAAAAGATATTGCAATTTCAATTTTATGGACTAAATTGAATAAAATACAAAAAATTAAGGGCATTCAAAAATGAAATTGAATTGATCCATGCATAAAATAGAATATTATAAACTTCTTGAAATTGATAAATTGAATTGAACTAATGTTTAGATCAAGAATTGAACCAAATCGAAGATAATCGGAGAAAAGGCAAAATTATCAATTATTCCTTACAAATTCAACTTGTTTGTTGATTTGACTAGGTAAGTTCATATGGTATAAATGTGTCTAAGTAGTTGTGTGTTTAAATTGTGATTATATATGTGTTTGGTTGTGAATTGGTATAAAATATGAGATTTGGACTATAGTTTAAAGAAATGCATATATATGTGAGTATTGAAAATGTTCGGATGAACTTAGAAAAGGTTTTGTGCTATAACAACCCGTTTTCAGTGGAGTCGAAAATAGTGGTTTTAGGACCACAAATTGGACAATAAGTTCGTAATTATTATTTATTTTATAGATTTAAATATAGTTTATATTGAATTTTGATTTGGTTAAATTTTGCTAATTGAACGAAAGTTCAAGTGAGTTGCTTTTAAAATCAAATGGTTGTGGAAAAATCAGGTAGTGGAACTTCGTTTCTGTAAATTGAGACCATAAATATTTTTATTAAATATTTATGAAGTGATTAAATAGGTGTATTAATGTTCGGTTTGGAAATTTTAACGTTAAGCTAGTTAATTTTTAAAAATGACTAAATTGTAAAAGATATAAAATTTAATCGCCATCGAATTTTATTAGTTAAATGGCTTAATTAACATAAGTGGAGGGATTTATAAGGCAAATAGACCATGTTTGTTTAGTGTGGATAGTTGGTAAACTTTTTCTTTCATTTTATTCATTAAGGTAAAAGTTAAATAATTAAAATAAGTAAAATAAAACATAATTAAAGTGCATATCATCTTTCATTTTATTCGTATGGCGTACAATCTAATTTTTTGTGAGACACTCTATTAAGGATGTGATTTGTAGAAAAGTACGGCCTCCCCCCACATGTGATCAGGTAAACCAGAAGTAAGTAGTAAAACATTCATCATTTTTTTAGAGTTTTGTTTTCCTTTTAGTTATGCCATTTTGTTGTGGAAAATAGGGAGTGGAAAATTCATGTATAATTTTGTTTGTGTCACAAACCTCTTTAAGGAAGTTAAAGTCATACTTGCCCCTTCTATCTGATATCCAATGTAAGACCTTTTATTTTCCTATCAAATTGGTTTTCTACTTTCACTTTATAAAGGAGAATGGTTTATTTAGCTTCATATTATATACTTTCCCCCTCTACTGTGAATAAGAAACATTGTGAAATTATATACTCATTTGATAAGCAGATCTCCAAAACACTCCACATGACTCATAAAGTCATAAGCTATCTTCAAGTAAGTGTAGCACGTATACTCACACTCTCCAAACAAACCACACTATCTGCGGTGAATGGAGCTATACTCGACATTCCCTTATCTCTCCAACGCTATGTCTAGGCCATAATACCCAACACATAATAAAATGGATGAGTACTCACAAGCCTATGGCATGCCAATGATATCCAACGATTTCAAGTGTTCACATTGCCAACATATCTATTTAATCACAATTTACTACACAATATACACTACACCAAAACAGGTCTTTAGCGGTGTTTTTTTAGGCCTTTAGCGGCACTTTTTAACACCACTAAGCGCCGCAAAAAAGGCCGCTAACGAAAATGTCGCAAACGTTTGCAGCGTTTACAAACCAAAAACGCCGCTAAAAACCATGTTCTTTAGCGGCGCTTACAAAAAACGCGTTCTTTAGCGGCGCTCAGAAAAAAACGCTGCTAAAGACCATGTTCTTTAGCGGCGCTTAGAAAAAACGCCTCTAAAGACCGTGTTCTTTAGCGGCACTTAGAAAAAAAACCCCTCTAAAGACCGTGTTCTTTAGCGGCGCTTAGAAAAAAACGCCGCTAAAGACCATGTTCGTTAGCGGCGCTTAAGAAAAAACGCCGCTAAAGACCATGTTCTTTAGCGGCATTTATTCTTAAGCGCCGCTAAAGAACATGAAAAATAGTGGCGTTTTTTTTAAAACCCCGCTAAAGAACATGTTCTTTAGCGGCGCTTTTATACAAAAACGCCACTATTTTTGGGATTTTTTTATATTAAATTTTTCATTTTTTCAGCCCACCTGTAGCAACAAATCAAAAGCAACCAGATTTACACCAGCCAAAAGCAATAAATTTATATAATATTTCAAATTAAACGAATAAAATAATATTAATATCAATAAATAAAAGTGAATTAATAGTATTTTTGCAAAAATGTTAAATGTTAAAATGATAAAAATATTTATGTCATACACTATGAAGGCGGAAGTTGCGACTGAAACATCTTCATCACAGTCTAAAGCTGTTGCTGGAGTTCGTCGTACTTTTTGGTCTGCTCTGCTTCCCTCGCTGCGGCCTCTGCTTCCCTCGCTGTCGCCTCTACTTTAAGTTGTAGCTGGAGTTCTTCATATTTCCTTTGAACCTCAACTGTGGTTGCTTGCATCTCAGCCATCTGGTCTTTCAACCTCTGAATTTCAGCTTGAGCCTGACTCCCCGAAGCCATGTATTGGTGGGAGCTGGATCCAAAATATTGGGTTGGGCTAACAAAAGATCCTTGAAATCGAACCCGACCATATCTTTCAGGACCCAAAACTTCAGTAATAATCCGGTTATCAATGTCTTCAAGATGAACAGAACTATCACTAGAAGCAATCGCTTCGTACTCCGCCTTTTTATCCTTTAGTTTTTCCTAATAAATAAATCACATAGTTAGGAACGCAATATTATATATTAAAAAACATATGCAACATAACAATAGTCGCATTACAAGTAATAAATTAAACCATTAGAAAATAAACACTAAAAATAACTAAAATAAGTCAAATCGTATTAAGTAAACGTACCATTATTTCACCAGCTTCAGGAGTCATGGGAGATCCATCTTTCTTCCTATGTGTAATTTCAAAAAGTTGAAGGCGTCTAACTTTTTGACCAGATGACAGTTCCTACAATATGGTAGTATAAATATTATTTAACAGAAGTTATACATATTCGACAATATTAAAAAAATTAAAAATACCTCCGCCTCAGCTACACATGCAAAACTTCTCGACCCGGCTGTGTGGGTGAATTTTTGTTTCTGCCTGCCGCTTTTTCCAACTTGTTCACGATCCTACGTTATGAAATTTTTAGTACGTAAATAGAAAATACTATAAACCAAAATAATTACAATAGTTTGGAAGTACGTCATACCTCGCCTTTCTTCGAATGCCAAAATCTAACCGCATCTTCCCATTGGTACCTCAACATACCCGGCGGGACATTTTGCAATTTCTCATCGAGGGTTGTTTTTGTTTTATAATAATTTTTCTTCAAAGTACTTTTATTGTCTCTCCATCTTTTTCCCAATGCCTTCTTTACGTAAGCATCCGAGACCTCTAAAGCAAACCTCGCCTACAAAAAACAAAAAACACAAGTTAATAAAGTAAATATAAATGAAACTATTTCCCAAGCATTACAGATGGCATTAACATTTTGTTACCTTAATATTATCGGGGGCTTGATTTTTGTTGCTATCGGGCATTTGATGCCATGACTCGTAGTTGATAGGCAACATATTCAGATTTCGTGCTAAAATGCCCATATATCCTGCTAGAAGTCGAGCTTCTGATCCAACAGGCTGACCAAAACTGTTTCGTCCAACTTTGACACGCTTGAGTGGATCTAACTCGTATAACTCTCTAAGTAGCGTACGTCATCGACCTCTGCGCGTCCCACCATTTTCAGCTACAAATGGTATATTATAATATAAGAATTTAAAAAATAAATCAACTATAACAGAAACACGCATGTAAATTAAATGTAAAATTACTTTGAACTTCTGTAGGATCCTCAGCTGTAATCGGAACATTCGAAGATCCAATTGTTTGTCGATGTTCAAGATTATTTGTTTCATCGAGTTAGGATCATTTTGAACAATGCTTCCCCTTAGAATTTTTCTTCTAGGCATTTTATCTGCAATACACATAAAATAGTTGACAACTTAATAACTAATTACAACAATATCAAGACATATAAAAGCAGTTGAAATATAGCATAAGACCAAGATTTAAATTATGATATTACATATAATTAAACAATCGTAAAATCTTACTACATCCTTATTTGTAAATATCTTCATCGGTATCCTGACGAACCCATTGAAATTGTGCACTAGTACTAGGGATATTGTCGTTTAAGTTTTTTTCTGGAAAGGAAAAGTTTCGATCGTCGTCGATGTTATCTCTACTTCCATTGCCCATGTCAAACAAGTCTCTAGGGATGTTATGGAGTACAACGTACCAACCCTCATCGATTGGATCTTTTGAGTAAAAACTTGTTTGACTTGAGATGAGAATACATACGGCTCATCTATCGCTTGTTGTCTGTGTGAATCAATCGGTCAAAGTTCACCATTGTAAAACCAAATTGATCTTGCTTAATTCCACGAGTGTATTAAAATCGCCCAATCACCTCGAAATAAGACAACTTTTCATTTGCCGTAGTAATCCAACTCAATTATGTCGATAAGATGTCCAAATATTCCACATTTCCTCGGCAGGATTATTGTCCCTAGCACTAGCATAACTTGTAATTGCAGAATTGACAACTATTCCACAATTTTGCGTTCTCCTCAACCTCCCGCGATATTTTGTATGAAATCTGAATCCGTTGATGAGGAACGCACTATATCTTTAACCACTCGATTTGGACCTTGGGAGAGCCATTTAACTTCGTCGTTTACATTCTTCCCACTCCAAACCTATTGAACGGAAAGTAAACTGAGTAATTAAAAATGTTATGAGAAAACATTATTATTTGTAAGAGGAAGCTCCAACTGCATACCGTTTGGCTTAACCATTCATAAAAAGATTCTGTAAACATCTTATTGATATCTCGATGTTGTGTTCTTCGGGAGCGCGAACGAGATCTCAATATTTGTTTGTACTCACTATGTTAAGAAAATGTTCACCTTGTTAGAAGATAAACAGTTATTAGTTTGATAAATATTTATCAAATTTGTAGAACTTACTTCCGTAAAGGTTCCAATGATTCGTGGTGAAATAGAACATATCGATGTGCTTGTACCCACGATAAATGATCTAATTCTGCAATTTCAACTTTGCCGATTGGTTCTCCAAAACTTTGGAACAAATAAGTATCGGCTAAGTTATGGTCCGTAAGTCCAGCATTCCTATTTGGTCTGTTTAACCTTGTTTCAACATCTTCCAAATATCTTGAGCAGAAGGTCATACATTCCTCTGCCAAGTAGCATTCAGCAATCGATCCTTCTAGATATCGCTTGTTGCGGCAGTAAGACTTTAATTTGGATAGGAACCTAAATACAATATACAATATTTCTTAATTATTGAAACTAAAGGCATAGAGGTGAATGAAGGAAAATTTTAAAAATTTTAATTAACACCTTTCTATGGGATACATCCATCGATAGAAAACGGGTCTGCCAAGAATTGCTTCGTGCGGGAGATGGATTATCAAGTGAACCACAATGGTGAAGAAGGAAGGTGGGAAGATTTTCTCCATGTTGCATAAAGTCAAAGCGGCTCGATCCTGTACCTTCTGAAGTTCTTGAACATCCAAAACTTTGCCACAAATGACTTTCATTATGTTGGATAGTTCAATTATACAAGACGTCACCTTCTTGGACATACAACATCGTAGAGCCACTGGCAGTAAATCTTGCATCAAGATGTGATAGTCATGTGATTTTAGCGAATATAATCTTCAATCTTTAACACTAACACATCGAGATATATTTGATGCATACGCATCTGGAACCTTTATATCCTTTAACACCGTGCAGAACACTTCTTTTTCCGTCTTCGACATTGAAAAAATAGAAGGCGGCAACTGATATTTCCCATTCGGAAGTGGATTGGGATGAAGATCAGGTCGGATTCTCATTTGGACTAAATCAAGTCGACTCTGAAGATTGTCTTTTGATTTTCCGTCGACATTCAAAATTGTACCCACAATATTCTCGCAGACATTTTTCTCAATGTGCATAACATCAAGATTATGTCGTAAAAGGTGATACTCCCAATAAGGCAACTCAAAAAAAATACTTCTTTTTTTTCCACAAGTCCGCCTCATTAGGATCGTCCTCTTCATCAGAGTCATCATTAGCTTCATCATTTGATCTTCTATTTCTTTGCGTGTTTGGTGGTTGGTTCATCTTCCCATAAATGAAATTCATATCTTCCAACATGAACAAGATTTCAGAGCCACTGGTCTGCGAAGGAGCTTCTCTGAACTCTTCAGTACCGTCAAATACAGAACTCTGAAATCTAAATATATGATTTTTCGGTAACCACCGACGATGCCCCATGTAAGAGAACTTCTTCCCATTGTACAACCATTGCGAACATGTTTGTGCAGCACAACAAGGACACGTATAACGACCCTTGGTACTCCAACCGGATAAATTGGCATAATTGGGAAAGTCATTAACGGTCCACATCAAAGCTGCACGTAAATTAAAGTTCTCCTTTCTCAGCACATCGTATGTCTCGACACCAGCCCACAATTGTTTTAACTCTTCAATAAGTGGTTATAAATAAATGTCGATATCATTCCCGAGCCCTTTCTCTCCAGGGATAATCATAGATAAGATAATGGAAGATTGCTTCATGCAAATCCACGGAGGCAGATTGTAAGGAACAAGCACTACTGGCCAAGTACTATACGCAGTGCTCATGATCTTGAAAGGATTAAATCCATCAGATGCTAGCCCAAGCCTCACACTCCTAGGATCGCTTGCAAAGCCTGGAAATTTATTGTCAAATGATTTCCAAGCTAAAGAATCTGCCAGATGCCTTAATAATCCATCATCGGTTCGTCCATCATGGTGCCACGTCATAGACTCCGCAGTCTTTGACGACATGAAAAGCCTTTGAAGCCTCAGTATCAGCGGAAAATACCGTAAAATCTTAACTGGCTTCTTTCTTGACTGTGCATCATTTTCATCGTCGTTCCCACCTTCTGCGTTTTTACTTATCCAACGGGAGTGGCCGCATACATGACAGCACTGTTGATTTCTCCGATCGCCCTAATACAACATGCAGTCATTTGGGCAACTATGGATTTTGTTGTACCCAAGGCCTAAATCTTTTATGAATTTCTTCATATCTTTGCATGACTGAGGGATTTTTGCAAAAGGAAACATTTCTCTCAAGAACTCTAACAGCATTGTCAAAGAGTTTTCGGTCCACCCTCCTAAACATTTTAATTGAAAAAGATGAACACAGAAAGACATTTTTGAAAATTTTGATCCCTCATACAGTTCTTCGTTCATGTCATTAAGTAGCGCGTAGAACTTCGCCGCTTCTTCGTTCGGCTCTTCATGACGTACACTACTTCCCGGTTTGGTAAAAGCATTTCTCCCAATATTACAATCATCAGAAGCCAGAAAGTCCGCTGGGAACGACTGGACACCATGATTGTGCATATTAAATGCATCCCGCAACATACCTTCCATGTCATCCCCTCTATCAGGCTGATGGTAAGCAGTACCAGAATAAGATACATCCATCGTTGAAGAGGAAGTACTACACGGACATTCTCCATGAAATAACCATTGTTTATAACCCCGAACAAACCCATCAACAATTAGATGCTCATATACAACCTCACGATAATGCCAGTTTATGTTGACACACTTCTTACACGGGCAAAGAATCATGTTCTCTTGGCTTGCATATTGAAATGCAAAATTTAGAAAACTATGCACTCCATTTCGATAACCGTCGTTTACCCTTGACAAATTCATCTAAGAATGGTCCATTTCTTAATTCTTGAAGTCTGACATTGACAATAAATTGCATGGGTTTAGGATTTAGGAATAAGTTATACATTATGTAAGTTATGTAAGTTATGTAAGTTATGTAAGTTGTGTATTATGAAACTTATGTAAGTTGCGTAAGTTGTGTATTATGTAACTTACCCTTGACAAATTCATCCAAGAATGGTCCATTTCTTAATTCTTGAAGTCTGACATTGACAATAAATTGCACGGGTTTAGGATTTAGGAATAAGTTATACATTATGTAAGTTATGTAAGTTGTGTAAGTTGTGTATTATGAAACT
Source organism: Gossypium raimondii (assembly GCF_025698545.1). NCBI lineage: Eukaryota > Viridiplantae > Streptophyta > Magnoliopsida > Malvales > Malvaceae > Gossypium > Gossypium raimondii. The sequence continues at coordinate 6,262,957 of NC_068571.1, read as the reverse complement.
TATGTAAGTTGCGTAAGTTGTGTATTATGTAACTTATTTAACTTATGTAGGGTATGTATTATTATGTAACTTATTTAAATTATGTAGGGTATGTAAGTTATGTAAGTTCGTATTATTTACACATGTAAGTTATGTCTTATGTAAGTTGCATAAGTTGTGTATTATGAAACTTATATAAGTTATGTAAGTTGTGTATTATGTAACTTATTTAATTTATGTAGGGTATGTATTATTATGTAACTTATTTAATTTATGTAGGGTATGTAAGTTATGTAAGTTCTGTATTATTTACACATGTAAGTTGTGTATTATGTAAGTTATGCAAGTTATGTATTAAGTATGTTATGTAAGTTATGTGTTATGTAAATGAATATATGTATAATATTAAAATATAGTAATACTTATTTAAGTTATCAATTTATTATTAATAAAATTTAAATATAGCTTACATATGCAATCTTTGCTTTTAAACTAATATTCTACTTAATTATTTGTGGAGAGGTATATGTGTACAAAATTGACAACAAAATATGTTTAAATATTATTAATAAAATCTGAAATATAGCTTACATAATGTAAATGAATATATGTATAATATTAAAAATATAGTAATACTTATTTAAGTTGTCAATTTATTATTAATAAAATTTAAATATAGCTTACATAAGCAATCTTTGCTTTTAAACTAATCTTCCATTGAATTATTCGTGGAGAGGTATATGTGTACAAAATTGACAACAAAATATGTTTAAATATTATTAATAAAATTTAAATATAGCTTACATAACGTAAATGAATATATGTATAATATTAAAAATATAGTAATACTTATTTAAGTTGTCAACTTATTATTAATAAAATTTAAATATAGCTTACATAAGCAATCTTTGCTTTTAAACTAATCTTCCTTTGAATTATTCGTGGAGAGGTATATGTGTACAAAATTGACAACAAAATATGTTTAAATATTATTAATAAAATTTAAATATAGCTTACATACGTAAATGAATATATGTATAATATTAAAATATAGTAATACTTATTTAAGTTGTCAATTTATTATTAATAAAATTTAAATATAGCTTACATAAGCAATCTTTGCTTTTAAACTTACCGGTCCTTTGAATTATTCGTGGAGAGTGAATATACATACAAAATTAGGGTAACTAGATGACTTAGCTACAAGTTGACTCTTTGAATCATATGTAAATAAATTAAATTAATCTAAAAGTGAACACGATGCGCATTCAATTTGATGCACCATTTTTACTTTGACTTATTTAAAGTATTAAAATAACAGTTTAAAGAGGAAGTTCTCCAAATTATATGAATAAGTGACTTGACATTTTGAAAATGAGCATTTTCAACTTATGATTTCATGTTTTAAGTAAAGCAATTGTGAAGATTTATATACATCATAAAAGGAGTATTTTGTAATATTTAAAACAAGGTGAATCACATGAAGAAATATTAAAAGATGAAGACAATACTAATGCCACTGTCAAAGTGCATTTCGAGTTTTGAGTGGAAAATAGAAGCTAAAGACAGCTTCGTTTGACACTTAAGTTTTCTTAAGCGATTTCCAAGCAAACTAGGTCAAAACAGTAAGACATCCAAACCATTTTATCCTTTGTTTCTAGGGAAAATTTTCCTACATAAATATTTGCACATCAAATCCTTTGCTAAAAGCACAGTAGCAGATGAATCCACCGACAGCATGTTTGTGTAGAAAACAGAAATTTTCCTACATATATATTTGCACATCAAATTTTCCTACATATATATTTGTACCTTCAGAACGATGCAGAAAACAGAAATGAACGCAATGAAATGGAATGGACTGAAACCCTATAAAAAAGCAGTATTAACATCAGTTTGTAAGCAATGAAACCATTCCGAAAATAATTTCACTTTCTAAGCATTACACTACCTTCAGGACGATCCACAAAAAATGAAGAGGAAGACCGAATACCCTATAAACAGAGGATACAATTTTTTTTAATTTCAGGATCAACAAACCAAGAATAAAATTAACAAGTAAGAGAAAACCCAAATGAATACGGAGACAGAATGGGGAAATCGAACCTTGAATACTTATTCCCCCGATGACCGATTCCGACGATGCTTCGCGACGTTCTCCGTCAACTATGTGTGTTGACCGAATGTACGAACTGGAGATTTTAATCTTTTGCAAGAAATGGAAACACCCAAACAATGAAACACGGTACAGATGAAGAATTGCTTTCTTAGAAATGGCTGATAGGAAAAAACCTTAGGGATTTTGGTGAAACACTTACGGATTTCAGAGAGAAATTGGAATTGGGGCTGGGGCTGGGGGCGGGGATATACCCCAAAACTGATCTGCTCAATAAAACGACGCCGTTTCATTAAAATACATTTGTGGTGCTAATAAAAAACGCCACTAATCTTATATCTTTTGCAGCATTTTGAGAAAAAACGCCACTACAAATTAAATTCGTCAACGAAACGGCGCCGTTTTGTTTCAATTTTAATTGGATCCTTGCGGCGATTTGCATAGAAACGCCACAAATAATTCACTTCTTATAATTTTTTATTTCTTTTTATTTATAATTTTAATTTTAATATATTTCGATTTAATACATTATTTTTAAATGATAAAATTTATTAAATTTTTTAATTTTATACAAGATGAATAATGTATATATTAGCAACATTAAAATTTATAAATAATTGAAATTATAAAAAAATATATTTTTCAATTTTAAATTTTAATCAGTAAAACCTAAAATATAATTTATTTCCGTTGCGGCATTTTTATAACAAACGCCGCTAATACCAATAAACAATATAAAAACGATATCGTTTTGACTAACTTCCAACCAAATAATAAAAGTAAACGACGTCGTATTACAGAAATATTTGCGGCGTTTATGTAAAACCGCCGCTAAGACCGGTAAACATCATCAAAGCGACGTCGTTTAAAATTTAGGTGTTATAGCTCAAGACGAAACTCTGCGTTTTGGTCCACATATTTTGCGGCGCTTTATCATTAGCGCCGCTAATGATGTGCTTCAGCGGTGTTTTTGTATAAGCGCCTCCAATTCTACTATACCTCAATATTGTACGCTGCGTTTTGTTTAACATTTTTTGCGGCGTGTTACAAACAAACGCTGCTAATTATTCAATTTTTAAAAATGTTTTATTTCTCTTTATTTATAAGTTTAATGATTTTTAGTAGATTTTTTATTTTGATAATTGTTATGACATTATTATAAATTGACACATTAATATGATTGTTATGTAACTAACACAATATTAATATATATGTTTCATAATATATAACATATATATATATCGTTGCATATATATCTTTTTCTATAACCCTAATTATATTTAATTATAATCCTACTAATGACATATATAATAAGAAGTAAAAAACACAAAGAATTTACATTTTTTTTGGCTTTTGTTTTAGATGAGTAATTAAACCCTAAAACCCAAAGCTATTCATCCCTATAACCCGTAAATTTTAAAATTAAATTATAAACCCTAACTCGTATTCTTCATGCGAATCCGAAACGCAAAAACCATGCATTGTAACATTCAAATCATTAATGCTAAACCATAAACCATAAACATCAAGCCCTAAAATAGTAAATTTGATCATTATCTTATAAGCCGTAAACACTGACCTCACATTAACACTAACATGTAAACTAAAACTCTAAACCTTAAACCCCAATCCCCAAGCCATAAACCTAAACCCAAAACCCTAAACTTAATACTGTAAACCTAAAATAATGAACATTATGTAATGAACCCTAAAACCCCAAACCGTACACGATAAAACTTAAATATTAATCTCGAAACCCTAAAATATAATTTATTTCATTTGCGGTGTTTTTACAAAAAACGCCGCTGATACCAATAAACAGTATAAAAACGATGTCGTTTTGTCTAACTTCCAACCAAATAATAAAAGTAAACGACGTCGTATTACAGAAATATTTGCGGCGTTTATGTAAAACCGCCGCTAAGACCGGTAAACATCATCAAAGCGACGTCGTTTAAAATTTGGGCGCTATAGCTCAAGACGAAATGCTGCGTTTCGGTTTCACATTTTCGGCGTTCTTCGGTTAAGCGCCGCTAATAGCGGGCTATAGCGGCGTTTTCCTAAAGCGCCACTATTGGCTCTATGCCTCAATACCAAACGCTGCGTTTTGGTCCACATATTTTGCGGCGCTTTTCACTAGCGCCGCTAATGATGTACTTCAGCGGTGTTTTTATAGAAGCGCCACTAATTCTACTATACCTCAATATTGTACGCTGCGTTTTGTTTAACATTTTTTGCAGCGCTTACAAACAAACGCCGCTAATTGTGCTCTATAATGGCGTTTCTATAATGCGCCGCTACTGCCACTATTCCTGAATATTAAACGATGTGTTTTGTCAGATTTATTACGGCGTTTTGTTTAAAAACGCCACTAATGATGCTCTTTTGCGGCGTTGTTATATAAAACGCCACTATGTATCTGACTATTTACGGCGTTTTCCCAGAAACGCCGCTATTGCTTAATCTTTACCGGTGTTTTAGTGTTAGCGCCGCGAATGCCTGATTTCTAGCGGCGTTTAATCTAAAAACACCACAATAAATGCCGCTAAAGCCCTCTTTTGGTGTAGTGATAATAGGCTCACATTACTGTTGAGCTCGCACCTAGCATTAAACTCATAATTCACTTATAGGTTCGTGCATGCATAAATGTGCACTATCAACAAGATTCACATGTTAAAAAAATCCACATTATAATATTTATTTTTTTAATTTATGTTCACAAGCATTACAAAACCATATATGAATACATATTACATATATATACATATCTATTTAGTAACTTTTATCACATCAACTTTAGCATACATTAAAAGTCCCATATACATTTATGTATATTAGATAATACAAAACCTATAAACGCATATAATATATATATATAGGCATATATATTATATATTATATATATAATGACCATAGATGTATGTATTTATTTTATATATATAACAAGACCACACATATATTATATATTTATCGAGATGCTTGAATATGTATTATATGTATACCTATTTAGAACCTTTGTCACATTAAATTTTAGCAAGCTTTTCAAGCCCCACATGCGCATTTATATTTTATATTTAAATCTAATTAATACAATATGCACACACACGCAACAATCAAATTCACAATTGACACACACTTATCACATCAAGTATCTAGTGCCAAGTTTTGCATACCACAAGTGGGGTTTGCAAGTCCCATTTCGACTCTTTAAATTTCACAATTCATGCAAAAACATGACATACAAATGCACTTACTTGTAGTTCACTAAGGCTCGTCAAACTAGACAACTTTTTACTTGCCTTTATCCCGGTTTATTGAAGCTCCACTAATGTTTTCAACTTCACACAAAAATATACATATTACAAAGCATTCAAAAACAATCTAGCTTACTCTCTTTATTTTCATACAACAGCTCTCCACTCACACATACTTATTCGACTTTTATCATACAAGCTATTTCGCTTAATTTCTTCTTTTTAACTTAATTAAAATCCTTAATTTATGCCTCCTAACCCCTTAACTAAGGTTTAATTATAGATCTAGATCTTTAACTTTTCTTAGTTTCTTTAATTTATATATTTTTTGGAAAAATATTGTTCATCCTCATTCTCAAAAGAAAATCATTTAAATCATGCAATTACTTAAAGATTTTGATAAATTGAATTTGTAAACCTCTTAATCTTGTCAAAATATACTAAAAATCATTTTAAAACACCACTTATCTCTTTATTATGAGACTCGCCATTTTTATGCAAAAGATAGATTTAAACTATGGATCTTTAATTTTCTTGCTTAGATCTATGAAAATTCAAATTAAAAACACCTAATAAAAATTTAATACATAAGAAAACAATAGATTTACCTTTAGTTCGAAAACCTCCATGAATTTGTACCAATTGAGCAAAAACGAGCTAAATTTAGGTGAGAAATTAGAAAAGAAAGTGATTTTCTTGCAAAATTGAAGGAATAGGGGGTGCTTGGATGCTAAGAAAATCTAAAAGGTGCAAAAAATTTGAGAGAAAACTTTCAATCTTAGTTCTAACAAATTTTTAAAATGAAAAGAAAACATGAAGGGAAACAAAATAATAATTAACTGATGATGAGCGGCTTTTTATAGCCAACTAACTTTAAAAATATATATATATTGGGCTATTTACTCTCTAAGTCTTCTCTTATTTTTCCCTTGTTCTAATAACTCCCTTTTTAACTACTAGTATTAATTTACACATTTAACCTCTACTTAATCACTATTCCAATTTAGTCTATTAATTTTTACTAATGCCCCAATTATTAATACCATTATTATTTAATTTAATTATTTATTATTAACTAATTATTTATTTTATCTTATTTCAGCTTCTACGACACAAAATCTAATTTTTCTCTCGAGCCCACAATCTAATGCCCATTTCTATTAACCCGATTTTTGAGATGTAACAGAAGCAGCTCAGTAACATATCAAAGTTTTTAAAATAATCTTTTTAAAACATTTGTTTAATTTGTTTAGAAAACCTAGTTGAGTACTTGCTTTATTAAACCTCAAGTTTTATTTATTTACCTAGCAACAGAAAAGATGGTAATTACTTTTGTTTTTAGTAAAACCGAGGTTCATCAAATAGTAATTGCCTAATAATATTCTAATTGAAAATTATAGGTGAATGTCATGCAAAATAAAAATTCAAAACTAAATCCTAAGTCCTATGCCACGATTCATAAATAAATAATACAATTTTTTAAAGGAAATAAAGAATAATAATGAACTTAAAATATTAAGAAAAACAAAATTAAGTCGAGTCCCTTCAGATGCCGCACCTGTGATGCAACCTTAGCCTCGATTCAATTCACGAAACGAGTTCGTATCAACCTGGGTCCTCACCTTGAGGATTATCTGAAAAGATGGAATTTAAAAGGGGGTGGCATATGGGGCTCAATGTGAGTTCGATTACAATAAAACCAATACAAACAATTGCTAGGATACATTAAATAGCATTGCACACTATCATCATAGATAACAAATCAGTTCAAAGTACGGTTTTTCAATGCTTCCACTATTTAAGCATTAGAACTCACAATCACGGATTTCAAATTAATTAATTATTTAGAATTTCCTATAATAACCATATAAGATATACACACATTTATATTTATGTATCCATTCATATGCACATAAATCTCAAAACATAACTTTTAGAAATGTATGCACATGATATCAAAGATGCCATACTATTTCAGTTTTAAATAAGATTTATCCTACCCCACCGCTACACACCATATTAGGAGTTCCTTAGAACTCCAACCACCAACACTTCAAATTGTTGATTAACCACCAACGGTTTGCAATTTTACTGCTGATGGCTATGAACACACAGCAAAATGTTGCAGATGGAATCTGATATGGCTGTGGGTACACAATAAAATATTGTAGGTGAAATCTGTCGATGATCTTGGAAACACAATATGCTTGTGGATGATAGCTGTTAGAGGGTTGTGAATGTACATAAAAACAAATTCGCCCTAGCCGGTGTAACCGTGTAGTGGACGTTGTCCCCCAAGGTTAACATAGTGCTTCAATATTTGTACACCCAAATAAGGAAGATGGAACTCGATTGGTGTTGCTCTTCTTAGGGAAATCACAGTAGGATCAATTCTTAGGAAAATTTGGAGGGTTCATAGTCGGTCCCGCTTAAAATCCAAACTCCTATATAGAATTTTCTCTAAAGTGATTTAGGGAAAAACAGACAGAGTGTATAAGAAAATCAGAAAGGAAGAGGAGAAGAGAGTTTTTTAGATAGTGTTGTGTTTTCTTTTCTGTGTGAAAAAAATGAGGAAATCAACCTTCTATTTATACTAAAAATGGAAAGGCCGAACGGTAAATAAGCAGGGGCAAAAGAGTAAAAAATGCAAGAACAGTTTTGCAACTATCCCACTATTTTCATGCTCAACAACCAAATTCCAAATAAAAAAAATAAAACTTTTATCCAATAAGATATACACGCGGTACATATTGAAGACACAAACTGGAACGAGTAGGTGGCAACAATACTTGCACGTGATAGGCTTATGACAGAATTACTCAATGAGAGTAAAAAGTAAAGCTATATAAAAACTCTCTTGATAGCTTGTACTTAACCAATGTGAGATATACCCATTAACAACCCTTTGCATTACCAACATGTCTATCATCATGTTTACAAAATTTAACTCAATTTTAAAAATAATTATTTAATTTTTAATATACATAATTTTAACATATTTACTTGATTTAATTTTAATATTGAAGTGAAAATTGATTATATAGTGGAAACATTTTAAAAATAAGATCATTTGTAACAAATTCACTTCAATATGAGAACTTCAAATATCAATGGATTAAGAAAAAAAGGATTTATTTCTCTTGGCATGCATGCTCTTGCTAGACATAATAATTTTAGATAACGTATATACCAACAAGAAAAAGCATCAAATTTTATATAAAACATATAACATCTTAAACATAGATACAAAAATACAATTGCAAGATGATATTAATTAGCAGAAATTACGTGCATGGACCTAATCTTGCGGAACACTTAGTTATGTTGGCCTGGGCGTTCGGCTTGCGTTGGGCTACGCAACGTGCTTGGAGGATCTCTCTTCAGATTTCGACGTGCCAAATTTAAACTGACTAAATTTTCTGTCATTGGATGTTCAAAGGACAATTATCATTTATTTTAACTTAAGTCAAAAAATATATAAAAATATTTAAAAGCAGCTAATATTGATCCAGGCAATTTTCAATCTAAACATATTAATAAATTCTATTAATTTAACCCATTCTATACTTTACGTAACTATCAAAGCTGCGACGCTATATTTGACGTATTTTCTCAGTGGGATGTATATTTTGTAAGGGTGTTCATTCGGTTAACTGATCAGTTAACCGACCTGAAATAACATTAATCGAATTAATCGACCTTTCAAAATTTTTAACCGGTTAACCGAGCCGAAATTTTTTCAAAAAAAATAACTGAACCGAAATTTTTTCAGTTAATTCGGTCGGTTAACTAAATTAACCGAAAATTATATATTTTTTATTTTTGGTTAAAAATTACCCGATTTAACCGAATTACCCGAATTAACCGGATTACCCGAATTAACCGAATTACCCGAATTAACCGAATTGAATCACTACATAATTAAATTATTTTTAGACTTTTAGACTTTAGTTTTAGTTTTAGCTTTAGATTTTATTTTTATTTATTAAATTATTTGTAATTTTTATGATTGGGTTGGGTTGGGTAATTGGGTTTGGTTGAATACTTGGGTTTGGATTGAGTTTAGGTGAATAGTGGGCCTATTTATATATTATAATTTTATTTATTAATTTTTTCTGTTAAATCGAAAAAAATCGGTTAACCAACCGGTTTCAAACCGAATTAACCGTTAACCGAAAAATAAAAAAAATTAACCGACCCCGACCAAAAAAATTCGGTTAACCGACCGATTAACCGAATTCGGTCGGTTAACCGAATTTTTTCGGTTTTACCCGAATTTCGCACACCCCTAATATTTTGGACCAGTATAATCATAATAATATATTAAGTAGGGAAGACTTAGATTAAATTTCACCTTTAAAGAATTAAATTATTTTTAGTAAAAGTATCATGAAAATTTTTGTATTAATAGTTAAATTATATTTTATTTCTTTTATTTAAAAATTAGATAAATTAATACATATACATTAAATCAAAGAGCAAACCGGTTATTTCCATTAAAATTTCATCCATTTTTATTATTGAAAATTGGCCCAATTGACAAAATAGATAGTTACACGTGGCGTGTCATGTATACCCTATGCTGAAAATAAATGAAATCTTTAACAAAAAGATCAATTTGCTCTTTTCTTTAATGCACATAAATTAATTTATCTATTTTTTTAATAGAACAAAAAAAGTACAACTCGACTACTAGTATAAAGGCTTTCATAATACTTTTACCCACTTGAATAAAAATAATAAAAATGGAGATGATGAAGGATAACATGAGAAAAGAAGAAGTAGCAAAAACAAACCTTGGAGAGCTGAGAAGTTGGGAATTGTGGCTTCAGCTAAGAGAGAACCTGAACTCGCAATTGATAAAAGTATAGACACCACAAGCACCGAAAAGAAAACTGCATTATTATTTCTATAGGAAGACCTCTTCATTGTTAACTCCCCAGATTCATGGTTTCATCAAAGCCAGGCTGAGTTATATATATGCACAGAAAGAGATCAGAGAGATAAAGTGAGAAACCTCTTATTTTTCAATGGTAAGGAATTTCGAAAACTTCGTTGGGTTTTAAAAATTCAGTGTCCACACAATAATTAGCGCGTGTTGACTCGTTAAAAACAAACAAACAAAAACAATTCAACAATTTAACTTTTAAAACATTCAACAATTTCTTCGAAAGCAAAAGGTAAGATTTATTAACTATAATTTTCTATACATAAACAGAAATTAGATATATCTATATATAAAATCATATTTAACACTCAGTTGAATTTCAATAAATTATTTGATTTTCATCCTGATGTTGGTTATTTCATAGTTCAACTGATTGAGTTCACCAATTCAATCTAATTTCAATTAGATGGTTAAAATTTTGAAAGTTTTTTTGTGAAGTGTATAAAGTAGTTTTTGATTGGGTTATTGTCATTGATCTTGTCGAAAACAGCTTGGTCTGGTTTTTTTCTCCAATCTCTTCATTTTCCTTCTCCCGCCTCTCATCTTTCCTCCTCCATGCTCATCTTTCCTCTTATCGGCATCCTTTTGTTTCTTCAGGATGTTCTTGCAGAATAATAAAGCTAGCTTTCGGCCTTTTCTTTGGCTCCTCCCATGAGGAAGGCCTCTCGAGTCGGTTGTACTCGTTTAGCCCCCCAAAACTTCTGTAGTGATTTTCATGAGCTACCTGCTTTTAGTGGAACAGGCTAACTTGAAGCAGGTCCATTGCAATGGAGGCAAGGACATGACAAGGCTTTACGCATTATAGCGGCTTCTCCACCCTAATGGCTGAACACCTATGTATATAAGCACCGCCAGTTGTGCGAATGACTAAACTAGAAATACTGCAACAAAAAGATATAAAATTAAGTAGTGGTGTCTGCAAGTATACATGTCAAATTGTAATATAGATTAGTGTTACAACAAAACACTTCGGGAAGCATTCCGAGGATCATAACCAAAGGAGAAAGACTTAAACTTAAATTAATTCTCTACACTAATAAGTCTAAATAGTACCGATTTAAAATTATATTACGAAAAATCAAATTAACATCAATTAATCGAATTAACCTAAAAATTATTTAAACTAAAAATCAACCAATTTAACAATCGAAAATAATCCAATAAAACAAGCAGGAGCTTAACTCACTTCAGTGATCCTAATTAACTTCAAAACTCGGGTTTTATCGACTTAGCTAATAATTAACTAGTTATTATCTCTCTACCTCTAACTAATTAACTAATCGACCAATACACGCTTACCCCTCGGCCTCAGTTTCTTGATTGAGATAAATTATGAGGTACTCAATAAACTTATCTCTTGATCTTGTTTATCCTAAATTACTTTCTAGGGTTTAACCACACATAATTTAAACCAACTAATCCATATTTCAACCCTCGTTCATTCGTTAATTATTCACACATTCATTCATTAATCTCTCTAAGGAAATTAGCTACTCATGGATCTAAATACAATAATTCCTCAACTCATATTTAACATGCAAAACATCAAATTAAATAAAAGTAAGGAGTAGAGAAATAAGTCTATTTTTTTTATATCAATTTGAGTTATATCGATTTGAGCTTGAAAGTGAAATCTCCTTTAGCAGCCCCGAATATCACCTCATTTGCAATTGGAATCAACACCAAAATACTGAAAAACTACTATATTAAAGCCTTAAATCGAAATCAAATCCAAGTTAGAACAATAAAAAAGTATAAAAAGGACTAAATTTTTAAAAAAAAAAACTAAAAACCCTAAAATACTAAAACGACTCATTTGCCCAAGCCTCCTCAAATGAGACTTAACATGCCTATTTATAGAGTTTATGCTTAGATCTATTTAGGGTTAACCAAATAGCCCAAAAATCTGATTAAGATACATTGTACGGACTAAAATACCCTTAATTAAAATTTCAGTTCGTCATTCGGTATTGTGACACCATAGGACTGATGTCGTGACACTGTCTTCATTTTCTGGGTATTTTGGCTTAGAAGTTTGATGTTGCGACATTACTCCCCAGTGTCGTGACGCTGCAGTCATCATTTGTCTTCTAATCCCGAAAATAGTGTCCTACACACTAAATAAAACTGTTAGATCATTCCTAGGCCCATAATGGCCCATTAGGTCGTTACATAACTCAAAATTATGTAAAACTAATTATGTTAAACACAAAGAAATAAAAACTGAAAATGAAATAAAAATATATAAAACTATAAAACAAGCTCGTTAAGTGCCGAAAAGACCTTAATTTGTCACAGCGAATTGTGGCAGATTAGTATACCAATGAGGCTTTTCGCTTTTGCTTCCTCTAAAGAGGGAATGACTATTGGAACATTTTCAAAATATATATAGTGTTCCAATAGTTGTAAATGAAAAGTTAAAAATAATCAAAAGTTATGTTAGTTGGTTATTAAGCAAAAGTTGTCACTATTTATAGTGATGAGTTATGTCTCTTAAATTCAAAAGTTATGTCACTTGAACAACTAGTTATAGTTGTTCAAATAGATATCTTTTGAATATCTATTTGAATAATTATGTTTATTATTAAATATATGACTATCTATTTGGGTAGTTATGTCCTAAAGAGACATGATGCCTCCTACAAATAAGAGTGAACTTCATTTGTATGATATGTTGGTAATGCAAAATGATATATCCCACATTGGTTGAAGAAAGGCTTATAAGAGAGTTTAAATATAATATTGCCTCACACCTGTTTCACTGCTGCTCTCCCAACCTGTGTTCATGTTAACACGTTGTTTTGGATAATTTTTCTTCTTGGTTTTCTAAGCTGTTACAATTTTGAAAAAGTCAATTTCTGGCTGTCGGACTGGCCCTGCAAATTATTGTTTTGCCCCTTTAGAATGTCCTACAAATTGCTTAGATATTCTTCTCATTTTAAATAATAATACACAACAACTACATATCTTTTCTCCCATACATCACCTATTTCTTTTCAGTATATTTTCCAATTAGTTTTTCAGCTCTATTTTCTGGTTATCTTTCTATTTCTTTGAGAAGAGTAACACCAATTTTATTCAATATTTTTTATTTGGATATACGAATATTGAAGTATTGTGTTAACCTCGGGGGGCGACGCCCACTAAATGATTACATCGATCAACACGAACTTGCTTCTAAGGTAGTGGTTCTTCCACAACACAATAATTATTTCTTTTATTTACACAGGATTTATTTTTCAAACAGTGCTAACAATTTTGTTTTACAATGGTATATTTCCTACATGACACACCCAAAAAACATAGAAAAAAATTTTCTTTCTATTCTACCACATCTTTTATATTCCTAGATTGTTCAGTAATTCTTTATAGAAATTGATATTTTTGTTATGCTCTACTCAGTGGATTGTTTTCGTCAATACAAAACGTAGATTGTCATTGAGCTTTATTGTCAACTCTTTTGCACATCGATGGGGGTGAATAAAATCTTAAAGAAAACGGTATTGATACACGCCTTGAAGCCTTCATTAATTTCTCATAAGTTTACTTTATCCCCGTACACCAACAATGACAATTTGTTTCATTTAGAGTATGTTATCTTCCGAAATTATTTTGCTAATCTTTAGGTCTTGTCTTATGCCTGTTTGTATCAAATTTGTATGTATTTTATCACATTTTTTGGTAACAAATTTTTAGGTATATAGCATTTTTAGAGATTTTGTAGCTATACTAAATTGAGCCTTTTTCTTAACAAACTTTGGGGCAATTGGAAAACAAGAAAATATCCAAACAACCTTGAAAAAGTATAATTAAAACAAAACATACTAAAAATTAACAAGAATATATTATTTTTTTCGAAATTTATATAATTCGAATCATTAATGTATTAAAATATAAATATATTGTGAAAGCCCAATTTCGCCCGGGACTAAACCAAACAAAAAAAGCCAAACCAAAAAAATAAATAAAACAAAATATTAAAGTCCACAGTCCAAATTACAATGATAGCCCATTTACAAAAAAACAGCAAGCCCAAATCAGAAAACCCAACTGGCCCAAAACCTAAACATTATTCAAAAGAAGAAAAAAAAAAGAAAAAGAAACCCTAGCCGCCGCACCCTAAAAACCTAGCCTCACTGGCCGCTAGATCATCCATGGTAAATTTGCCTTGCCAGCCTGACGGCCCGCCTGAAATATGGGAGGTTCGGGTAAAAATATAGGTTCAAATATGGGCTTGGGCAAAAAACGAGACCCGTTTAAAAAGCGGGCTGGCCTCGGCACCACTTTTTGGCCTAAGCTCGGCCTGCCCTACCGAATATATTAAATATATTTTTTATTTTTTATTTTAAAATACTTTTAAAATTATTTTTATTTTTTATTTTAAAATAATTTTAATGTTTATTTTAAAATGGGTAGGCCGGCAGACTCGGGCTTATGATATTTTTCCCAAGCCGGCCTGGGCAAAATTTCAGTCCATATTTGGTGGTAGGGCCCGCCTAGGAGGCGGGCCGAATTTTTTTCAGGCCCATTAACCCTACCATGGACAGGTCTAGCCGCCGCTCTTCCTACGTCAGCGCCACCAACTGCTCTACTCCCTCAACCACCCCTGCAAAGAAGAAGCAAAACACGCAAAGAACAGTAGAAATAATAAAAAAATATCTAGTAAAATGGCAATAAAAAAGCCTAAAGCAGATTGTAAAAGAAGGGTTTTTTTTCCTTTGAAATGGAAATAAAAAACAAAGCAATCAAAAAATCAAACAGAATACAAAAAACCCGAAGGTGACCTTTTTTTCTATTATTTTTTTAATCTGTTCAATATATATAAATTATAAAATAAAAAAGGGTAAGAAACTCACCGTTGTCGTGCGCCGGAAAAGGAGGAGAAACGAAACGTTTCTCTATTTTTCGTCGAGTTTGATCTGGCTTTCAAGGATTTTGGTCTCGGTTCTACGTTCTACAGGTGAAAGGCGTCAAAAGGGGGTCTTTTGGCGTTTTTCGGCCACCAAGGACGATGGAGCCCATCGCCAACGACCTGTGGCCGACGTGGGACTCGCTGGACCCCTAGGCCGGATTCTGGAAAATTTACAGAAAAAATAGAAAAGGTTTTTTTAATAATTTACAGATGCAAAATGATTTTTTTTAAAACTTTTTTTAGTTTTATAGCCCACTGAAACGGTGTCGTTTTGGGCTTATTTCCCAGACGCCAAAATGACGTCGTTTTAGGCCGAACCCGATCCGACCGACCTGACCCAATCCAAGGATCCGCTTTTTTTAATAGTTTATTTTTGCTTTCGGTCCTTCCACTTTTAAATGATATTTCAATCCAGTCCTATTTCACTTCTTTTTCTTTTTTTAAATTTTACCATTTAATATTTGTTTTGTTTCATTTTAGTCCTTTACGAAACGGCACATTTAGGGGATTTGGGATTACTTCCATTTTGGTCCCTGGTTATTTTCACGCATTTTATTTTGATCCTTACTTCTATTTTATTATTTTTATTATTTACAATCTATACCCCTTAATTTCATTACAATTTCAATTCAATCCTTAGTTTATTTAGCTCCAATTTTTTTATTTTTTAACACATTTCATTTATTATTTATTTATTTATTTTCAAATTTTAATCAAACTTTTTATTAGTATTCACTGTTTTATTTATTCATTTGCTTATTATTTCCTTCGTTTTTTTATATTTACAATTGGCTTGTTTTTGTATTTTCTTTTATTGTGTATTTTGTATTTTTCCTTTATTATTATTATTATTATTATTTCATTATTCATTTATATATTTATTTTTTACTTTTTATGTATTTTCAAAAATTAGATTATTTATTATTATTTTTGTTATTGTTATTATCATTTTCAATATTATTATTTATGCATATTAGTATTATGATTTATTATTATGACACTTTTAAATTTTATTATGCATATTATTATTATATTATTATTACAAATTGACACTAGCATTATTATTATTCTTCATTATATTATAAAATATTAATCATGTCATAATCATTATCGTTGTTATTATAATCAATTTGTGTTGCATTATTACTATTATATCAACGTGATCTCAGCTACCTACTTATTATCATTTTTACCATGATCATTTTGATTTCTTTTCTCTTTATTCGCGTAGCTGTTTTATTTTTATGTTAGTCCCTACTAAAAGTGAGCAAAATTCGATTCGATTCGAAAAAATCAAAAAAAAATTCGAATTTCGAATTATTCGAATCGAGTTAATCGAATTAATCGAATCAATTTGAATTTTTTCTTTTGAATTTCGAGTTCGAATCGAGTTGAATTTTTGAATTCGAATAACTCGAATAATTCGAATAAAAACTATATTTTTTATTTTTAAAATATACTACATATATTTTTTATTTTTAAAATACACTACATTTAAAACAAAATCACTTCCAAAATCCCTAACTAAGTCCGTGCCCTCCCTCCTCCCTTTTTTCCCAATTCGAAAATCTTCACCTCCGGTCCACCCTCCTCCACCGATCCACCTCCGGTCCCGGGTCCTCCACGGCTGACTGCTCCACCGCCGGTGTTTTTACGTCTTCTACCTTTGATTTCTAAGGTCACTACACCAAAACGGGCTTTTAGCGGCGTTTTTAGCGGCGCTTGGATAAAAAACGTCGCTAAAGATCGAGCATTAGTGGCGCTTCCTGGAAAACGCCGCTAACAATAAGCATTAGCGGCGTTTTTGAGAAAGCGCCACAAAAAACCTAATCCAAAACGACGCAGTTTTGTAAGCTTTCGGGGATTTAGTAGCGTTTTTAAGAAAGCGCCGCTAATGCTCTAAGCTTTAGCGGCGTTTTTGAGAAAGCGCCGCAAAAAACCTAATCCAAAACGACGTTTTGTGAGCTTTCAGGGATTTAGCGGCGTTTTTAATAAAGCGCCGCTAATGCTCAGGGCTTTAGCGGCATTTTTGAGAAAGCGCCGCAAAAAACCTAATCCAAAACGACGCAGTTTTGTGAGCTTTCGGGGATTTAGCGGCGTTTTTAAGAAAGCGCCGCTAATGCTCAGGGCTTTAGCGGCGTTTTTGAGAAAGCGCCGCAAAAAACCTAAGCCAAAACGACGCTTTTTTTTGCGCTTTCGGGGATTTAGCAGTGTTTAATTGATTTATTATTTATATTAATTATTTAAAATTGAACCTGTTTCTAATTAAATATTTAAAATCTTCAGAAAAAATAACACGTGGAAGTAATTTGAAATAAAACACATGGAAAAATTAAAAGACTATTAGTTAAAATAATTTTAAAATTTTTTGGGTACATGATTACTAATTATTTTTAATTTATATAATAAAAATTTATTATATAATCGTAAAAGAGATATTATTAATTTTAAAATATTGAATTAATTATCACTATAGTTTAGGGTTTTCAGTTTAGGGTATATGATTTTATTTAAGATTTAAGGTCGGTTTAAGAGTTCATATTTTAAGGTTTTAGTTAGGGAGTATTTATGGATTTAAGTAGTATATATGGATTTAGGGATTATGGATTAATAAGGATTATGGTTTAATTAAGGGTTGGGATTTAAGGCTTAGGGGTTAGGGGTTTAAGAGTTAGATGTTAGGGGTTAAGAGTTAGGGATTTAGGGTTTAAGGTTTCAGGGGTCGAGTTAGGGTTTTGGGTTTAGATTATTATTATTATATTTAAAATATGTTATTATGTAGTTGTAAAAGATAATAATAAAATTGTTTAGGGTTTTTAATTAGTTTAGGGTATATGATAAATTTAATATTTAAGGCCGGTTTAGGAGTTCATATTTAAAGGTTTAAGGAGTACTATATATATGGATTTAGGGATTATGGATTAGGGATTATGGTTTAATTAAGGGTTGGTCGGGATTTAAGGTTTAGAGGTTAAGAGTTTAGGGGTTGGATGTTAGTGGTTAAGAGTTAGGGATTTAGGGTTTAAGGTTTTAGGGGTCGAGTTAGGGTTTTGGGTTTAGATTTTTTATTTATATTTTAAATATGTTATTATGTAATTGTAAAGGATGTATAATTTAGGGTTTAAATTATGCCTTGAGAGAGATATATATAATAGATAGACTTAAATATTTATATCATTTCAATGGTTCATTTAGGGTTTAATAAGGTTAAGGTTTACTTGAGATTTGGAATTTTATACAATTAATTAATGCTTTTATATTTAAAAAATTGAATCTAAACAATTTGATATATTTAAATATTACCTTAAATCGAATTAATAAATAAGTTAAAAAAGTAATAGATTGCTATGGATAATGTAGGTATAATTATTAAATTTGGAGAGGCCAATTTATAAGAAATAAAATTAAAATAAAAAATGAAAATGAAATAAAACACTAAACTTTTGATTTTATCTAATTTTTAAAAATATTACTTAAAAACTAAAATTTTAATTTTATCTAATTTTATAAATATAACTTAAAAAAATCTATGCATTAAAATTTTTCAAAACAGCGCCGTTTCAATTAAGAATTTCATTTATTAGTGGCGTTTTTGTCCAAAACGCCGCAAAAAAAATTCTTAATAATATAGACAAAACGGTGTAGTTTTTAGCTACAAATTTAATGGATTTCGCGGCGCTAGGAGAAAAACGCCACTAAAGGTCAGCATTAGCGGCGCTATGCTAAAAATGCCGCAAAGTTTCGTTGTTGTTTAAACAAAACGGTGTCATTTTTTATGAGCATTAGTGGCGCTATGATATAAACGCCGCAAAGTTCGGAAAACTATGTATTAAAAACTATGATTTTTTGTGGCATTTTTTGTAAAACGCCGCAAATACTTTTAAAAGAATCGCACCATATTATTCCCAAATTTTCGAAATCCCTAATTTCCCCCTGAAACCCTTAACTTTACAAAATGCAGACTTCTACTGTTACAGGTTAGCTAATCTATTCTACTGTCCTCTAGTTTCAGTTTTTAGTTCTAGGTTTCCTCTTAAAATTCCCTCCCACACACTCTTTTTTGTTCTTTTGTTTTTCGTTTTCATGGTTCACACACTTGGAGAGACCCAAACCGAGGCTTCGCCAGACACAAATCGTTGGAAGACAAAGTTGTAAAACGAATATAAAGAAAAGGGGGGAGGGGTTGAAAGGCGGCTCCTTCTTGCTTAGTTGTGCTCCAAAATAGATGGGGGCTTTGGCGCCAGCCCTTTCCACTTGGATACCTGAAGATGACCTTCTTTTGAAGAACGCTATTGAGGTACTTGCCTTTTATTTTCTCCTTCATTGGTTTTTAAGAAAAGGAATAAAATAAAGATTGGGTCTTTTTCATACTTGTTTCAGGAATTGGTTTTACTTGTGGTCTCAATTCGACTTTTCTTCTGTTCGTATTTGCTATCAACTTGAAGTCTTCTTTGTTTTTCTAGTAGCTAGAAAATAATGCATTTTTTTTCTTTTAAATTTCTCGCCCGTTCTATTTCCTTGTTGTATTTATTAGAGTTGCTGATCTTATTTACGTGTCCTTCTTAGTCTTTTGGATGTATGGCACTGCCACTGTTCTAGTCTTCAAATTCTGGGTTTATTGTGTTAAAGCGTGGATTCATTGCAATATAAGGTGGTTGTGTTAAAAAAAATTATACGATTCTTGCATTATGTTTATAAAGTTAGGATATTCATAAGATTATCCTCATGTTGTTGTTTCAGAGGAATTCTATTGCATAATGCCAAAATTTGTCAGTAGATAGATTGCTTGTGATAATGCGATGTAGAAATATTACTAATAAACATGGTTTGCGCTGTGCCAAAGTGTTTCTATTCATGGATGCAAGTAGCTTTTCTAAAACATGAAATGACATTACTATCGTTGGTCTGGTAGTGCCCTTATTTGCAAAGAGTGCATGAATATCAACAGGAACATGGGATCCAAATTGTGCATTTAGCATGAATATCAAGAGGAGCAGCATCCTTGAAGACCCTTTACTTGTAAATGGCCTCAAAGAAAGTGTCTGAATATTTGGAAGAATGAATCTTGAAGTTCGTATGAAGATATTGGAAGATAAAGTTGACAACGAAACCATCAACTGGATGATGGAGAACTTTAAACTCTCCGTCAAACAACAGGTAAATTCAATCTTACTTTTAAAAGAACTTGATTACATAGGTAGTAATCTCCAATCACACTCTTAAATAAAAGTTTCATTCACTTCTATAGATTGAGGCTGTTTTAACCAAGGACGAACTTCAACACCTTGCTTTCTTATGCAAATCCGAAGTTGATTCAATTGGTAGGTTAACTGCTGGAATCTTGCGGTTGCTCAAGCTTGAAAAGTATCACAACATTGGCTTTGCTTGAGGAGGCAGTTTCAGATTCACAAGCCAAGTGTGCTGCTCTCATCACTGAGTCATCTAATTTTGAGTCTTCCCAGGTGAACCTTACTAACATTAAAGAACTTAAACAGAAACTGGATAACATGCATAGTTTACTGCTGCAATTGCGGGTTCAAATTTGAATTTCTTTATCAAAAAAATATTTGCTTTTGATCATATATTTTTACTCATTCTTTATGTATATAGTAAACATACTATAATTACATGTCCGAGTATATGAGGTTTATTAAGCATTGATGAAAGAAATTTAGTTGGTGTAATCCGAAATTGTGTTCATGTTTTTTTACTTAGTTATAAATAAGGTAATGACTAGTTCAATCAGTTCAATCATCGGATTTTAATTATTTTGAGAATTTTTTTAAAAAATTGAGGTTTTTCATTATATTTTAGTTCATTTTCATCCTTTGTTTTTGAAAAAAATTATGATATTTTTTATGCATTGCTTGAAGTAATTTTAAAATTTTGGGGGTTAAAAGTAAAAATTTAACAAAATTTAACGAAATTGAGAGATTAAAATTGATATTATTCCATTTAACGAAAGGTGTAAGGCCATTGTTTGCCCTAAGCATATATTCGAATATATTCATAGACATTCATATATCCAAATGAAAATATTAATCTTTATAATAAAAAAATTGAAAAATAATTAATCAACTTTATCTTCCAAAGTGTTTCTATTCGTCCTATGAATTGTGTTTCTACTTTATTGAACCCTGTTTCAGTCTATTTCTTTGTACCCTTTTGCAGGCTGGTGCTTCTTTGGAATCTCTTGCTAAGGGTACTAAGAACTCAAAGGGCTTGTCAACAATTGCACTGAATTGCACACAAGGTGGTCATATTTATTTTCTTTATGAAAATTTTCTTCGTTTCATTTTCTTTGATATTTTATTTTATTTTTTTAGTATTTTTTCCTCTTTATTTTGATTTTAATTTTTTTTCATATTTGAAGAATCTTTTATTGTTTTCTATATACTCATTTCTTGATGGGAGTTTTGGTTTTAATTTATGTCAGTTTGAATGTCCCAGCAGTAGTGATAGTGGCTTGTGGTTTTTCATAATTTTATTGTTAAACTCTTCTAATTTCTTTTAAAAAATAAAAGAAATGTATAGTATATTTTAGTCGCTGATATTTTGTTTGAAAATTTATCTAATCTCCTTTGTACTTAATTTTTTCTATTGTTGGTCGGGATCCACTTATTGAGGTGTTTATCGACAACCCTCCGGATTATTTTCTTTTACATAAAGCAACTAACCTTTTCCCACACCTAATCTATTTTAAGTTCTTCATGATTGAACTTGAATGTTTCATGGTATGTAAGCTGATCAAGGTATAATAACGCATGGACTGAGAGTTCAGTCATGTTGGCTTCATATTTGGTGGCAGATTCTGTAAATAGTATTATGTTTTCTAAACAGGGATTCATTAGTACTTTGTAGTTTGTATAAGTGACATTCTAATTTTGTCCATGATTTCTTTGTTTACTGTAAATGTTTTAATATGCTTTTCTCTTGCCGTCTATCATTTTCCCCTTTCGCAGGTAGCTATTAGTTTGGAGAAGGCCGCATTATCTGACGAATATTTTATTAAGAGGAAGCTTTATCCAAATGTTGATTTCTATTCTGGGTTAATATATCGGTAAGATAAGATTAATTTCACTGCTCACTTTGAGAAACTAGACGAATGTATAAGATATATTTTAGATGTTGGACCAGTGACAATTGAGGTTTTATTCAATAGGGCCATGGGATTTCCACCAGAGTTCTTCACTGTGTTATTTGCAATCCCTCGAATGGCTGGGTACTTGGCACACTGGCACGAGTCTCTAGATGATCCCGATACAAAGATAATAAGACCCCAACAGGTCAGTCAATACTTCAGGACTCAAAACCTATATTATTATAATTATACTTATGATCATGACTGTGGAACCGAAATAAGCAACGAGGCATGTTATTTTCTAGTGCAGTGTGATTCCATATTCTTGGTTGGGAAAATCCCGACCAACTTTGACTTGCTATGCTGCTATGTTTTATCTGGTACTCAATAAAAACCCTGGATAGTTGGCTATGAATTTTTCTGCTTTTTTTCTCAGCATCCCAAAGTATAGTTCTTTTTTTTTATCATTTATTTTAGGTGAACGATTGTAGTAGATCTCATGGGAATTTAGTTTAATTGATGAATGCTACTGTGGTATAACAGCAGAAATTGTGAGAGTGAAGGAGGGGGAAAGAATATGAAAGCAAAAAGGAAACTTGGTGATAGTGTAGACGGGAAACGGGACTTAAAACGGCAGAGGGTTGTGGATTCACCATCTTCACCTCCTGAAGAGTCACTGTGCCTTATAATGACGATGAAGATGATGAAAGGAGAGCATTGAATCACATAGGCAGCAGAGAAGAAGATGGTCACAGAGTTGAAAGTGAAGAAGAAGATGATGAAGATGAAGATGAAGATAATCCATTTCAGTTTAATTTCAAAGGGTTTTTGAATTTCCATTTTAGTCTATAAATTTTACATTTTGAACTTGTGCATTTTTTGTTTGCAATCAATTAGTTGCACTATTTGAACTTGTAATTTTGCTATTTAAATATTAACATAATTTTTCAATATTTTGACTAAAAAAATTAATTTATTATATGATTAAATACTATCTTTTTGACTAAAAGTATATATTTAATACTAATTAATTTTTGATATTAATAATGTTTGATTTTAATATTTAATATTTCTAAATGTTTTTTAAAAGTTAGTGGCGCCAAAGAATGGTGTTTTTAGCGGCGTTTGTAATCAAAGCATCGCTAAAGGTCTTTGATCTATAGCGGTGTTTGTGGTAAAAGTGCCGCTAAAGGTCTTGAGCTATAGCGGCGTTTGTTAGAAAAGCGTCGCTAAAGGTCATGACCTTGGGCGACGTTTATTTCTAAAAAACAGTGGCATTTTTTGCAGCGCTTTTAAAAACGCCGCTAAAGGTATAAAATACGCCGCTAAAAACTTATTTTGGTGTAGTGGGTATATTAACTTTTATTCCTTTCCTTACACTGTATTTAGTTTCAATGGGTTTCTCAGTTTCTGCACTTTCTTCCTTGCAGTACCTTGGTTTGAACTCTGCGAATCTTTCTAAAGCAACTGATTGGGTACACAGGTAACATTCAAACTTCCCTCTTTGTTAGAGTTGCACTTGTCAGCTGTTAAAGAAGTCCTCTTGATCCCAGTGAAAAGATCCAAACCAACAAATCTTTTATCAGAAATTATGGGTTTCTGTTGAAACAAATAAAAAGAAAAAACATTGAAAAAAAATTTTTGGCTTCTGTCATTAAAATAAGCTTTTTTCTGGTTTTCCCTTATTTTGTCTTGTTTTTGTTTCTTGGTGTGGGATATGAGTGTTTTCAATTTTGCCTCGTGGGTTTTTGGATTGAACTTTAAGAATTATGCGTTGAACGGTCGTAAATTTTTGGCGAAGAGAGAAGAAACTTGTTTCTTCATTGTTTATCAAAGCAGAGCAGGCTTGAGTTTTCTTTAAGTTTGCAGGGAGAGAGTGGAATTCCCTTTTATTTTCGCTACTTGTTGTTTAGTTCTTAAGCTTTTCTTGTGGGGGTGGTGAGAAAGAACTGATATCATCTCTGGTACTAAACATAACCAACACAAAAAATAAGAATCTTTAGAGGAGGGAAGGATCGATGTAAGCAAGTAAGATGGATTACGCCTACGGTTGGTTATTGGATTGTTAATTGTGATGGTGCCTTCAATTTATTGTCGAAGGAAGTTGGAATTGGGGTGATCATTAGAGATTCTATGGCTGCTTTAGTTGCTAAGAAGGGAAGAAGTTTCTTGGCTAGCTCTACCCTTGAAGTTGAGGCTCTTGCTATGCATGAAGGTTTGTTACTTGCTGACAACAAGAGACGCCAACAGAGCTGTAGATTAGGTTGCATCTCAATTCAGGAGGAGGATGTGCCTTTCCAACTGGGTGGATTCATCCCATCTTCTCTGGTTCCTATTCTGAGTTGAGATGAATTACCAACACCCCATTGAGTGTGTTTTTTTAAACGAAATCTTAGAGATAATCTATTACACTTCTCTAAAAGATTCTTATTTTTTGTTTTGGAGGTTAGTTAGCTTCTTTTCTAGGTTTTTATTTCTATTTGGGGTTCTTTTGTATAGCTCTGCCATCGTTTATGCCTATGGAATGTGTTCTTTGTTTTGTTTTTCTTTTCAATGGGTTGCTTTTAATGTTGTTGAAATTTGAAACTTAGATTGCTTTTCTGGATCTGCTACTTCTTTTATTTCTTATTCCATTCTTCAGGCATATATGTTTGATTATGTGTTAAGGAATGATACATTGAGACCTGATATATGTATATCAGTATATGTATGTATTATTCACCTCATTACCTTTGCAAGGATTAAAGATTGTTGAAATTGATATTGGAAATATAAATTCTCTAAGTGGGAATATGCAGTCAATTATTTTTGTATGCACCAATCATCATCAAACTATAGCCATCATTTTGAAGCTGCAGATTTATTGTTGTTCTTTCTAATTTAGTTATTATTTTATATATTCAAAACTTATAATTATAAAAATAAAACAATTCAACCATTTTTTATAAATGTAGTTTAACATACTTTTTTTGTTTAATTTATGCTGCTGTATATTATTTAATTTTAATTTAATCGATTGAGGAGAAAAGAATGTCAATTATTTTTGTATGCACCAATCATCATCAAATTATAGCCATCATTTTGAAGCTGCAGATTTATTGTTGTTCTTTCTAATTTAGTTATTATTTTATATATTCAAAACTTATAATTATAAAATAAAACAATTCAACCATTTTTATAAATGTAGTTTAACATATTTTTTTTGTTTAATTTATGCTGTTGTATATTATAATAGTTTTTGAACTGATGTGTTATTGTTATTAGTTTGGTTTGGTTTGGTTTGTTGTTGTTGGTTAATTGGACTTTTGTTGTGTTCTTTTGGAGTAGGTTTCTATTGTATTTTGGACTTTTGCTTATGTTTTGTTTTTTTATTATAATGTTGTTTATTTCGACTCATGCTATTTACTTGGATTTTTACTTATGTTTTTATTATAATCTTTTGTATTATTTTTGTTGTTTATTTGGAATCATGTTGTTTACTTGGGTTGATGTTGTGTTACTTTTATTTATTCACTTATTTACTTCAATTTTTGTTGTATGGTTATGTTTAAAACTTTAAAGAAAATTATTTTTGAAAAATTACATAAAATAAACAACAATAATTTTATTTTATTTTAAACTTAACTCGAACAAATAATTGATTCGATTCGATTCGATCTCTATCTCACTCGATTCGATTCGATAAAACTTCAAATAAAGTTAGGATGAGAAAATGAGATTCGAAAACTCGATTAACTCGAAAATTTTCGATTCGATTCGATTCGATTCGATCGAATGCTCACCCCTAGTCCCTACCATATTTTCCCTTAATTTTAGATACATTTATTTGTTTCCTCACTATGGCTCAATCACGTATCATATTAAATAGTAAATCCATTTTTTACACGACTGATAATAAATAATTGAAATTAAGGCAATGTTCTGTATTTGGGGATTCGAGAAGTAGTGCCCTAACTTACGGGATTTGGCTTTTTCCTTGACCCTAGATAACTGAACATCCTTTTTAAAATTAAAATGCATGAGATTTATTAAATAATAAAATAAAAAGTAAGCTTATTTTCGAGGATTCGGGATGTCGTGTCCTAACTCACGGGATGTGACCTTTTGTTACCTCGAGATAAGAGGATATTTTACATATGTTTTGATTAAAAATAGTATCATGCAAAGTGGGATCGTGTTTTAAACTCTTTTCAAATTTTCAATTCTCGACACTAAGACATTAAGTAATTAACTAGGTACCAATTTTGGGCGTCACGAGGGTGTTAATCCTTCCTCGTGTGTAACCGACCCCCGAACCCATTTTTTGGATTTTGTAGACTGAAAAACATTATTTTAGAAAATTAAATCTCTTATTAAAACGATCAAATTTCGAGGTAACCTGATCACACCTCCTGAAAGTGATTGGTGGTGACTCCATTTTCATTTTCTTAAAATATAAAGTCGATTTCAAAAAGGATTTCGACAGAATGACTACTCCGCTATGGAAACCGTAAGAGAGTCAAGTCGTGAGTTGATTACTTTTTGGTCTTTTTTCTGAAATTTAATATTTTGGTTTAAATTTACGATCCTTTTATTGCATTTCATCTTTCATGTTTTGATGTCTCGGGTTGTATAGCGATCTAATATATCTTGATTCGAAAGCTCTTTTAGTGTGTTTTTCGCATATTGCATTGCATAACTGCTCGATTTTTCCCTTCTTAAGCGTGAGTGAGAAACTATTCCTTCGTAAGGTTTTCACCTCCGTATAGGATGGTGGATCACTTTTAGGATACATTTGTACCTATGTCTTCGTGAAATTTTTATCTCCGTAGAGTCATAGAGAAATGTATTCCCCTGAACTGAACACGATCCGTATGAGCCTATAATGGGTGAGGATCGAGGAATCTAGCAGTTCAAGTACCCTTATTTTAGAACCGAACCACATATAATAAGCCCTAAGAGCCTACCCTAAGTAGAACCACACCAAACCCCTAGTGGTCACCTGAATAGGTGCTCTATTTATTATTTATTGCTTGCTTTAAATTCTAACTTTGTATGAAATGTACTGACTTGTATCATTTTGTTTTGACTGTGACTGCTTTGCATTTTCATCATAGAAAAGGTTGTTTATTCACGTTCAGTTGCTAAATAGAGAACTTGTCATGGAAAAGGGATTTCTTGATAAAGTGGAAGACAATGTAGTCGTCCAAATATGGTCCAAGAAGACACAACAAGAGAAAAGTGATAGCCTGACGGAGGGATACATGTCAGAATTATGGGATCTCACTCGCATCAGTGTGACTCAGAATAATCTCCAAGAGTTGAAAGAGGTATGGGACCAATAAAATGACGAAACCAAACAGCTTTTTTACTGTAACTATGGTGATCTGCCTTATCTACTCAATGTCAAAGTAGATAAGCATTTGTTTTGAGCTGTGGCCTAATATTCGAATCCCGCATATAATTGCTTCACTTTTGGGAAGGTAGATTTAGTGCCTACCCTAGAAGAGTACACAGCTCTGCTCCGTTGTCCGAGAATCCAAGCCGACAAAGCTTATTCAAGAGCCGCCAACGTCCCTACTTTCTGAAAGAGGCTAATGAGCATAACGGGGATGAATGAGCAATGGGTCACAGTTTGGATTAAACAAAAGGGAGATAGTAAATGTGTAACAACCCGACTCGTGTCCGTCGCCAGATTAGAGTTACGAGGCTTTACCGATCAAAACCCAACTCGAAATTTTTTTTATACTAACTCAACCACAAAATTTCCTCCCACAAATATATATATTTAAGAACATAATCAATTAAAATCAGGCATGCATCATTAATCACAGTACATATACCAACTATGTTTCAAAATTCAACCATATCATTATCATTTACCTAATCAAAATTTGATATAATTCAAATTCTTAAAACTTTTCCAAACCTATACATACCAAATTTACATACCAAATTTAACAGCACTTTTACACCATAAAATTTAACAGCATATATACAGTAAATAGGCAGCATATACATACCAAATTTAACAGCACTTTTACACCAAAATTTAACAACATATATACAGCAAATAGGCAGCATATACATACCAAATTTAACAACACTTTTACACCAAAATTTAACAGCATATATACAACAAATTGGCAACATATACATACCAAATTGAGCAGCATTTTTACACCAAAATTTATCAGCATATATACAACAAATGGGCAGCATATACATACCAAATTTAACAGCACTTTTACACCATAAGATTATATACCATAAATCAAATATGTATCCAAACATTTATTTGTACACATTTATTTCATTTCAATTTATTAACTATACTACATATTATAATATAGGTAACCTACCTTGTTTGGATGACTTTTATATACAACAAATGGGTAGCATATACATACCAAATTTAATAAACACTTTTACACCAAAATTTAACACATATATACAACAAATAGGCAGCATATACATACCAAATTTAACAGCACTTTTACACCAAAATTTAACACATATATATAAATAAATAGGCACATATACATACCAAATTTAATGACACTTTTACACCAAAATTTAAGACATATATACAACAAATGGGCAGCATATACATACCAAATTTAATAAACACTTTTACACCAAAATTTAATAGCATATATACGACAAATAGGCAACATATACATACCAAATTTAATAAACACTTTTACACCAAAATTTAATGACATATATCTGACAAATAGGCAAGATATACATACCAAATTTAATAAACACTTTTACACCAAAATTTAACATATATATAAAGAATAGGCAACATATACATACCAAATTTAATAAACACTTTTACACCAAAATTTAATGACATATATCTGACAAATAGGCTTAAATATAACTAATTTATACAACTATTAACAATTATGCTAAACACATCACACTTCTATATATATAACCGAAATTTACATAAGCTTAAACATCATATATATATATCAAATAGATCAAAAACATAAAACCAAGCTTAACCAAAATGAGTAAGCCATTTTCGCATGGCTCATATTCATATATCCCAAAATTAAACATATTAACTAGACTATACATGCCATAGGTTCAAATTCAAATTTATAAAATACCAAAGACAGTCGATAGTGTGATAGACTATACTGACGATCCCCGAGCTCGTAACGCGACTCCAAAATCTATAAAACAGAGGTAAACAAATACAAACACACATTCAGCTATTAAAGCTTAGTAAGTCATAAGTAAAAATTCATATATATATATTAATACTTATTCCATCATTAAGTTAAATAAACCAAATATCCTAATATTTTGTACCATATAACACTTGAATAAAGATCACATTGTATTTTTCATATAAACAAATCGCATGGCCAAATACACATAAATATTTAACAAAGCCGAATATTCAATAAATCATTATGCCAAAACATGCTTATACTCAAATGGTTAACTCATACTCTATATTTCATTCGAAACTATTATCAATTTAAAATAATCAACTTACCTTATCACCAATTAAGCTAATGGCTAACACATACCTGAATAATTGAGCTTTCTTAACACATTTATTTATTTTTACTATTGCTCACATAAGATTTATAGAACATAGAGCCTTGTATAAAACACCGGCATAAAGCCTGCTAGGCACAAAGCCCGATACATTTCACCGGCACAAAGCCTACTAGACATAAAGTCTGATATAATTCACCGGCACAGAGCCTGCTAGGCATAAAGCCTGATATAATTCACCGGCATAAAGCTTGCTAGGCATAAAGCCTGAACTTACAAAATCGGTCTTTCACATAATTCACATCTAAATTAATCATTCTCGGAATATAATCAATTCACAATATTACATTTGGCCCTAGCTTATATAACTTCAAATAATTCATTTCAATGCATAACAAATATATATATCATAGCTAGTTCAACATTTAAATGCTTATTGACTTACCTCGAATATCGTCGACTGTTAAATCGGCTACTCAACCACTTTTGTCTTTCCCCGATCCAAATTCAATTTTTTTTAATTCTTGATCTAAATTTTAACTCCAAAGTGCCGAACCCTTAATAAGGTAAATGACTTTCTTTTCTTCTCACATTCAGACAAAAAAAATGAATAACATGCATGGCTTTTATTTTATGTTTTATTATATTAATATATTTAATTTATAAAACTAACCTTAATGATTTTACTTTAATAATTAACTAACCATGTCCATAAAAGTCCACTCAAAATTTCAATGGTATAATATCAACATAAGGACCACACATTATAAAAGCCATGGCAATATAGCACTTTAACAAATAGCTAGCCATTTTTGCATTTTACGCGATTAAGTCCTTTTATAAAATCGAGCACACAAACGATAAAATTTTCACATGAAAATTTCACACAAGTAAATTCACACATAATAAACACATAAAATAATATTAAAATATTTTTTAAACTCGGATTTGTGGTCTTGAAGCCACTGTTTCAATTAGGGTCAAAATTGGGCTGTTACAAAATGTATCCCTTGGAAAAGTTTACAGGATTTGATCCTGGCACATCCAGATCAAAGACAAGGGTCGATGTCTTTGCTTTGAGTATTTACGGGTTGGTTATTTTCCCCAAAGCACTAGGGCACATAGATGATGCAGTTTTAGATATATTGAACCGACTCAACAAAAGGGTTATGCCCGTCCCAGCGATTTTAGCCGAAACTTTTAGATCTTTGAGTGCATGCTGGAAAGCGGGTGAAAGAAGATTTATCGGGTGTACATAACCCTTGTTAGCTTGGTTCCATAGCCACTTTTGGAAGGTAGAAAAATTATCTTATCGAGTATTCTCTGAGAACTACTCTCTATTGAAAGAATTCGTAGCTACGCCAAGACGAGACAACATTTCAAAGGAGAAATGGATGGCAATTCTCTAGAGTCTCTAAGAAGAAGACGTTGAGTGGAGGGCCCCTTGGATGATCCCTAATGATTTTGTACCAATGTGGAGACTTCAACTAGGTCTCTCTACTCGAGATATGGAGAGCTACTAGATACGCTCCTCTACTTGTATTGAGACAGTATAGATTAGGACAATTCATATCGGCAATGCAAGGTTTGGCTCAGTGTGAGTTTGTATACAAAGGTGATAATTACAAGAAGGTTCGTCAAATATCGAACACTTGGAACCAAATCCACAAAATGAAAAGATTTACTGCAAATCCCATGACGACCTCCGAGTATGATTGGTGATGGGGTAAAAGAGTCAATGACAATGTCCCTATGTCAAGTCCAGAAAACACTTGGCCAATAGAAGAACACTTACAAGTAATCCTTTCTGAGTTGGAAACTATAAAGCAAGACTTTGAAAAGAGGCGTTCGGAGTTGGAAAAAAAGATAGAACAGTTGGAAGAAGAAAAGATGCAGCTAGGATTAGACGTCGAATCCAAAAGTTAGAAGTTGAGAAAATGAAAGAACAAGGTTGATGAAAACTTAGACAGTTTAAAAAAGATTATAAGAAGATGCGTTTGTCAATTAGGACTGTCGGGTTGGGTAAAACATCGGAGCAATGGTGGCAAGAGATCAAAGAAGAAAAGATTAGGGCTGATTAGTGGGAAAAGAAATTCCAAGATGCTCGAGTTTGAGAAGATGCTCTAGAAAGGGATTTGTTAGAAAGCTAAAATGAAAAGGTTGGATTAAGAGCCTGGGTAGCAGAATTAGAAAAGTCACTGCATCAATATCGTAGTCGCAACTTCCCAATTGAGTTAAAAGCAAGACTAAATAAGATTGAAGAGTTGAAGAGAAAGATAGAAGAGCTTGAGACCGCATTGTAAATTTGTAAACTTCGAGTTGAACTTCTAGAAACGAACAATGAACACTGGAAGAGCAATTCCAATGCTCTCAATGTCAGATTAGAGATAGAGATCACATCATTGGTGAAGCTGTAACTCAAGTACGGGAAGTAGCTGACCATTTGCAAACCTTAACAGTTCAAGCTGACATGTTGAGCTTAAAATACGAATTAGAATCAGATCGGGGTTGAGAATTAGCTTGGCTTCTTAGGAAAGTCAAGGCTTTGAGTATTAGGGTAAGGTCGTATATGTAAAATGTATCTGTTTTATGTAAGGAGATTTGTTTTCTAGTAAAGTTATTCTAATAGAATTGAATCAAAATCAATGCCCCCTTTTTGCATTCATTTTCCATTTATCAGGATTGCATTTCATCATATGCATTAAGTTTCACATAAAATACCCTAATTAACTAAAATTGCGGCAGTTACCCTAGAAACCAACAAGAATTTGCCAACTAAATATCGTTACGGTACCCGCGGTAAAACTAAAGCCATGGATCAAAGGTTAAAGAGATTAGAACAAATTTAGAAAGACATGCAAGATCAGTTGCAAGCCCAGCTGTAGGAACAATTAGCTAAGGTACAACAAGACATGAGGGTCAAATACAAGAGTCCCAACGAAACATGATAAGTCAGTTGACCCAGTTGCTGGCAAGAGGGACTGAAAAAGGGAAAAGTACTGTAAATAACTTTAGGGATGATAATGAAGACCCTATATACCCCCTAGGCTTTACCCCAGTAAATGTCCAAACCTAGCCAGTTACATATCCACGAAGGGTACCCGTTACCATAAGACCTCAATAATATTAAGTCGACACTTCAGCACTAGTGAATTACTCAACAGGTTCAGGTTCTAACCCCGGGGATATTCTGTCTAACCCAATTGTTCCCGATTTAGACGACATGGCCAAAATGGATAGAGCAAAGGTATAATTGCCAAAACAACTAGAAGATCGGTGCAAGTGGTTGGAAGAAAAAGTCAGAGCTATGGAGAATGTCGATTACCTTTGCGGGGTTAATGCTAAAGAGTTGAGCTTAGTCCCTGACCTAGTGCTCCCACCAAAATTCAAAACTCCAGAATTTAAAAAATATAATAGAACTAGTTGTCCTGAAGCTCATATCACAATGTTCTGCCGAAGAATGATGGGATACGTCAATAACGACCAATTGTTAATTCACTACTTTCAGAGTAACTTGACCGGGGCAGCCGACAAGTGGTACAACCAGTTAAGCCGTGCTAAAATCAACTCATAGAAAGACTTGACACAGGCTTTCATGAAACAATACAGCCATATGACCAACATGACGCCCGATAGAATTACACTGTAAAACATAAAAAAGAAGCCAAGTGAAAGCTTTAAGCAATATGCTCAGAGATGTAGAGAGGTGGCAACGCAAGTCCAACCACCTCTTCTGGAGAAGGAGACAACAATATTTTTCATAAACACTTTAAAAGCCCCGTTCATTAACCATATGTTAGGAAGTGCTACCAAGAGCTTCTTAGATATAGTAATGTTCGGAGAGATGATTGAAAATGCAGTAAAGAGTGGAAAAATAAATGTGAGAGAAAAAGCTAAAAGATCAGCCCTGAGAAAGAAAAAAAAATGAAGTGAATAACGCGAGTGTGTATAATAAAGGTTATTCAAAACCGGTCACTGTAGGCTAACCAATGACCGTAACAACTAGCCATTAAGGCCCCTCAAGGTAATAATCTAACTCAAGACCAAACACAAAAAAAACTCCAATTTACACATATCCCAATGACATGTAGAGAATTATATCAAAATTTTTTCGATGCGCATGTAGTATCCACATTTTACTTGAAACTCATACAACCTCCGTTCTCAAAATGGTATGATGCGACTGCTCAATGCGAGTACTATGCAGGAATAACGGGACACTCAATTGAGAACTGCACTGCATTTAAAAAGTTGATTGAAAGGTTCATCAAGATAGGGATCGTAAGGTTCGATGATCCATCGAGACCTAATGTGGTAGGAAATTCGTTACCCAGTCATTTAGATCAATGGGTAAACGCGATAATTGAGAGTGGGGAAAAGAAGACCAAAACTGATATTACGGAAGTAAGATCCCCATTAAAGAAATGATAAACATGAGATTAATCGTTCAAGATTCGGAGAAGGTACCCAAAATACTGAGAAGCTACTGTGAGTTCCACGTGAAGAAGGTCATGAGATTCAGGAGTGCACTGAATTCAGAGCTTTTGCGCAAGGTCTGATGGATAAAAAAAGAGTTGGAATTCTTTGAAGATGTCAAAGAATTTAGAGATATTTGCGCTTTAGAGGAAGAATCAAAGGAGAAGGTCCACAAGGTCAACCACCCAGTGGTGATTATTTCACAACCAAGAAATAATGAAGTGGGAGCACAAGTTACACCGAGAGTCATAATTCAGAAACCCGTGGCCTTTCTCTACAAGGAAAGTAAAAGGGTTCATGAAATTATGACTGCAACGTGATGATCCCAGGAGAGGAAAACTCGATTAGCATTTCAGAAGAGAGCCAGGATGTTGGTTTCTACATGCGCAGTGGGAGGCACTATGACCCTGCAAATACAAGAACTGAGCCTGTTAAAGGAAAAACCCTGGCAGTTGAGTATAAGAAAGAAAAAACGATTAGGCTTAAATCACATATTAACGAGCCAGTAACTGAGAACAAGGCTAAAGAATTCCTGAAATTCTTGAAGCATAGCGAGTATAGTGTTGTAGAACAGCTACACAAACAACCAGTACGCATATCAATACTAGCCTTGCTCTTGAGCTCAGAGACGCATCGTAGCGAGTCGATGAAAGTGTTGAATGAAACTTATATCGCTAATGATATCTCTATGAACAAGCTAGACCGTCTGGTTAACGATATAACTGCTGACAATTTCATATATTTCAAAAATGATGAAATACCTCCAGAGGGCATGGGATCCTTGAAGGCCTTACATATTACTACCCGCTACAAAGGATATACATTGCCAGGGGTGTTAATCGACAATAGATTTGTGCTAAACGTCTTACCTCTTTCTACAGTGAACAGATTACCAGTAGATAGCTCTCACGTGAAGACGTGTCAAAATATACTGAGATCATTTGATGGTACAGAAAGGAGGGTAATGGGAAGGATTGAAATACCTCTCCTAATTAGTCTGAACACATATAAGATAGACTTTTTGGTGATGGATATCAAGCCCTCTTATAATTTATTGTTGGGTAGACCTTGGATTCACTTGGCTGGGGCAGTACCGTCGTCACTACACTAAAAATTGAAGTTGGTAATGGAGGGTCGACTGGTGATAATAAATGCTAAAGAAGATACCATCGTATCTGTAACTAGTAACGTACCATACATAGGAGCAGATAATGAGGCAATAGAATGTTCCTTTCAATCACTGGAATTTGTTAATACAACTTTCATTGTCGAAAGAAATAAGATTCCAGTACCAAGAATATCTAAAACCACAAAGATGGGCCTGTAGTTAACGGTTGGAAAAGGAGCCTTACGTGGAAAAAGACTCAGAAAATGTAACGACCCGATAGTCATGAGTGTTAGAAAGTACATTTTCGAGGCTCCATTTGTAACGTCCTGAATTTTAGGCCTAGAAGTATTGGGCCTTGAGCAAGGGAACGATTAGGAAGCTAAGCATAAAAGTTTATGTGAGCTAGGAAATGACACAAAAGTATGTTTGTTTTAGTGGTTAAGGGTCCTGAGAGGAATTAGAAAAATCTTGGGTTCAAACTTGAACCTTAGTAAAAAATTTGGTTTTAAGTGGATAAAACCCTGGATGCTTGGATGTAGGCCTTTTAAATTATTGTGTTAAAAAATGTCATAAGGTTACAAGGAACCTGGACTTTGGCTTTAGACCTTTTTATTAATTGAAGATAAAATGTGACACAAAAAGAGCCTGTGGTCCAGTGGTAGGTAGCGTGTTTCTAATGTTAGGGGACTTGAGTTCGAGTCCTGGTTTGCGCAATAAGGGGATCAATTTTTTATACCTTGCACGGCTAGAGTTTGTCTTGCAGTAAAATTCTGATTAATGAGATGTTGGAGTGATATGTGGAGGATTTCAATGAGTGGATTAGAGGAGAGATCTTAGGGGGAAAAAAGGGAGTTTAAGTTGTCGAAGGTTGTTGTCGAATTTGCTAAGGGAAAAATAGAGTATCCAATTTTGGTTATTATCCTAAGTGCTGGTATTCTTTTCATATGTTTAGTGGCCGAATACTATATTTCCGGGAACTCTCTTCTTTACTTTTTGGTGCAACGTGAGTTACTTTTTTGGTCTATTATGTAAAAGTCGAACCTTCTTTTACCATTCGGGTGCCTTGGGCAACTTGGTTTCTTTTCTCTATTAGCTGAATACCCATTTTCTTTTCTTCAATCACTTCACACTGTTAGCCAAATCTCTACTCATCATTTTTTTTCTTTCTCCATTTCCTTTCCCTTCTTTTCCCATTTCAGTTAGCCTTGGCCAAATGTCCTGGTGATATCTTTGGTTTCATTGATTAGTTCTTGTTGGCCGAACTCACAATACCATCCTCTCTTTTTCTATTTTTTGACTTCTTTATTGTGTTTAAACCGAGTTTCTTCTTCTACTAATCCTTGGGGTGGTTGCATACTTTACTTATTTTCTCTCTAAATATCGATTATTTCTATACTTTACCGATGGTATATTGAGTTGATATCTACAAGCGATCTTGACAAATCGGTAGGTATTCAAAAGTTCCCTCTCTTGTTCTCTATTACTGTGAGATGTGTGTGAATCTGTTTCCTTCTATGTTTTCACTAAAAGCTGAATGTTTCTTTCCTTCATGTTCTTTGGTAGTTGAATGGTGATCCCTTCCTTTTGATGTGGTGATAGATGGGTTAGGTGTTCCTAAGAAGTGAAGGGGTGCAAGGGTTACCAAGCCATCGAGGTCCGTCCTTCTGTTAATCGATTAAGGTAATTTCGATACCTTGTTTTTGGGTAGGCCGAATATTCTTTTATTTTTGATAGGATAGTATTCGTGGATTTAAGCCACATTTACAATCGATCCTTTCTAATAAGATCTGTTATTAGGCAGTAAATCGGCAAGAGACATACGATTGTTTTTAGTTAGCTATCTAATAGGAGTAGATCGCGTGGTACTCAATCAAGGTTGGTAGTGATTATTATTTTGGATTAAGTGTTTTGAACAATAATATATGAAAGACTGACTGTATGCGGAATGAATGTAGGTTAGGCGCTTGAGAGCTTGGAGCGGTTGCTTAAACAGGTGTGTACACACACCACTCCAATTGTAGATTGGCAAATGCCGAAATCCCAAAATGTTGAAAAGTCAAAAGTACGGCTACGGCTATCACACGAGTGCACGAGCGCGCATATGGATAAGTCGATACAACGACAGAGGTCACCACGAGCGATCTCGTGGTCTTAGGCCGTTTTGGGGCCAAATAGACTGGACTGGGCCCAATGGGCCATGGGCCCTACGCGAGTAAATTTTCTTGGATGGATAGGAAATAATGAGCTGGCCATGACAATCACATGGCCAAGGGCAGTTTTGGGCTTAGTGGGCACATGAGCGTGTGGGCCCACTTGGGCCCATTTACACCGTTATGACCACTTAGGTTATCTGTATTGCTCAAGGCGACTGTAGACCTTCGAAAAGGCTATTAAATGACCGTAGTACCCCTGTAAGGTAAAATGATCGTAATGCCCCTAGAGGGTAAATAACTATTTTGCCCCTCGTGGGTAAATGACTGATTTGTGCTATGGTTTGATTGACTTAACTGTGACCAATATGACTGATTCTAAGCATGGCATACTGCATACACGACATACCGCATGGGGTTGGGATATTGTATTGGAGGAAGTGGTTGATACGTGAGGGTCGCACGGGTCGCATGAGACGACTGTGGACCCATCGATGGTTTTAAGCCGATTATGTGATTGGCAGCTCTGCTGCAATATTGGTTAGTGCCGCAACTGGTGCTACATAAGGAGCGTAGGGATGGGTGGGTCAATTTAATCCCTACAGGAGTGTAGGGTTGGACAAGAGATGGAGTCCAGGGTTGGTATGGGTATTTATGCATTGCATATACTGATCCTGATACTGTAATGGACTAAGGCCCACACTGATACTGTTACTGTTAAAGGGCTTAGGCCTAGACTGATTCTGTTTCTATAATATGGGCATTACACACTGAGTTTTCGTAAACTCACCCCGTTTTTAACCTTTCAAGTAATACACAGAGTTAGACAGTTCAGAGCTGTGAGGGGCTCGGAGAGGGCCACTCAATTGCATAATTTTTATTCTGTTTTGCTGAGTTACTAAAGCACTTTAATTTTGATTCGGGTTGTAATAAAGCCTTTAGAATTTTTGGATTTTAAATTCAGGATTTTATTGATTGTGATTCTTATCTGCTAGAGGTAGAACCCGATTTTCTAAAACAATAACTATTTTCAAACGCTACGTTTCCGCAACTCAATTTTTAAATATCACGTTTTCGTAAATCATTTGCTTTAACTTAAGCTTTCGCAACAATAAAGTTTTGAAGGTAAAAACTTTATAATAGACCTCAATTGAAAATAAACAAACGCAAACTAAGGTTTTATACAAGTTTTAAATGGTAAGAAGTTTGAAATTTCAAGAAGGGTTTTTAATAAAAACATGGTTTTCGAAAAACACTTCAATGTGACACGCCATATTCGGGCCTAACTTCTAGGCTGGGTTTGGGGTGTTACACCATTACCATAAATCGGACTCGTAAATGAAGTTAGTTGTGTAGTTAATTAGGTTTTGGTTAGGTGAAATTGCATGAATTAAGAGTAATTAAGTAAAAGGACTAAATTGTATAAAGGGTGAAAGTTGAATTATAGATTAAAGAAAAATTAAAGAGACCAAAGGAGCAATTATGCCAATGGTCATAATTGAGGCGGCATAAGTGTAAATATATTATAAATATTCAAAGTTAAAATATATATATTATAATATAAAAACTTAAAAGTTAAGTATATATATTATTATATTATAATGATAAAGTAAAAGAGAAAGAAATAGAAAAAGAATGAGAGAAAGAAACAAAACAGAGAAGGAAAGAAAGAAAAGAAAAAAAGAAGGAAAGAAGGAGAAAAGTTCGGGTTTCAAGGGTTCAAAGTTCAATTGATTAGTCAATTTAGTCCATTTTCTTGTAATTTTTATGTTTTTGGAATCCCGGTATTGAATACTACCCAACCCATGTCAAAATATTAGAAATTATTAAGTGTTTAAGTTATTTTTATGTTGAATAATTTTAGTATTAGGGATTAAATTGATAGATTTTAAGTTAGAAATGGAAAAGGATTGAATTGTAGAATAAATTGTAAATTTTGAATATTAGGGACTAAAGCGTAAAAATTCAAAATTTAGGGATTTAAGTGAAATTATAGAGTTAAATCTATTCTAAAGTGAAATTTGTATGAAAATCTAATATTGATTGTGAAGAAATAAAAATAGTCTCGATTTAGGGGCTAAATTGGAATTTAGGCAAATATTGAGTAAAAATTGAAATATTAAATACGAGATTGAATTGTGTTGTATTGATGAATTTCAATTGTTTTAATTTCGTAGCTAACGTCATATCGGAATCCTCGACTAAAAAGGGAAAAGATAAAGTTGACGAGGAATAGCTCGGAATTTCTAATTTGTATTTCTATAATCTGAATCTAATTATTAATTGTTGTATTTTGATTAAATGTTATGGTAAGTGATTAAGGTGAGAATTATTGTGTTTTACAATTGAAATGGATTGATTTAGTATGTGATGAATTTATTGAATTTATATTGATTAAATTGATGTATATATATTGAATATATTGATTATTTGAATTGAAATGAATATTGGTTGTATTTGGAAAGTGAATTGAAACCCTATTAACTGTATCGGGCTGGGTCGGATATAGATGGCATGCCATAGGATTGGAAGAGTTCAGGGACTTTTTCGACTTCGATTTGATGAGACATTGGGTGTCAATTTATTACTACGGATTAATTCGATGAGGCACTAGGTGCCAATTTACTTTGGTTTAACCGATGAGATATTGGGTGTCAATTTATTACTTTGAATTATTCAATGAGGTACTGTGTGCCAAACTGTTGTATTTTGGTTGGATCCGTGTATCCGTCCGAGTCCGAGTCATGTTAATAGGGGTAAATGAATAATAAAGTCTTATAATTTATATTGAAATGGAATGATATGAGAAATGAAGTGGAATAGTGAATTGAATATGGTATGGATAAAGCAATTGAATTATGGATAAAGTAATTGCATAAATGAAATGTGATTAAAATTGTGAAAAGCTATTTCTATAGCAAGTTATGGAATATTTAGTATTGTATGGTTTTAAATGTTCAATTGTGCTTAACATTTTATTATACATATTATATTGTTTTATTTTTAAATATTCAGATTATAGAAATACCACTGAGTTTTTACTCAGTGTACGATTTTGTTTAACGTGTGCAGGTTAGGTACTTAATTTTGATCGCCGATTCAGCATCCAACAACGACTCCAAACTCAAATGTGGTGATGTTTTTCCTTTTGTGTCGGCATGTACCTAGGATGTCTAAATATTAATCATTTTGTGGATTGATTGTAAATAAGATTATAAGTTAATATTGGATGGTTATATGCATTTAAATATGTGTTTATGTTTGAGGTCATATTATGACAAGTTTAAGTTAATGTTTAAATGAACATGAAATAGGTAAAATAGATTGAATTTGGCATGTTTACAAATTGGATTTGAATGATGTTTTATTGGTATGTTTTGATGATATAATTGTGGTACCTATGAGGATACATTTGTTAGGCACCTAGGATGATTGTTTTGACATATTTTGGATGTGTTTTGAATTGGTTAAACGAATGATTTTTTAATTGCTTATTGTTCAAGCTTACAGGGAATGGTAAACTTGTTGTTAAAGGTGCATTTTGAGTCCACACGGGCATGTGACTGGACTGTGTGAGACACATGGCTTGACCACACGGGCGTGTGAACCCTGCAACTTTGAAAATTTTTAATATTTTACGAAAAATTCTCTGAGTCTCTGAATTAGTCCCGATTTGTTTCTAACACGTATTTTGGGCCTCGAGGGCTCAAATAAGGTACATTATGTATGAGTTTAATCGGTTTTTGACCTGAATATTATGTGATATCAATGTATAAATTTATGTCTGTTTGATCGATAAGTTTCGGTAATGCTCTGAAATCCTATTCCAGTGATGAATGTGGGTTAGAGGTGTTATAGAAAATACCTTTAAGGGAGAGTTGAGGCACCAATGCTGATAGACAAACGAGACCGCTTTAGCTTAAGATACAAACTAGATTCGAGGCAAAAGACGAGGGAGTTGGAGAAGAAACAAGAAAGAAGAAGAGAGCAACTGAGTGGGGGAGAGATCAAATGGGAATCGATGACCTTTCCCCATATATCCAAAACGTTCATGTCAAGAGAAATCATTATGGCAAAAAAAAGGGCCCAGAAGGAATGTTGGGAAACTTGAGCATCAATGCTATATCTGAAGAAAGAATTGGGAAAAACATGTCAGGCATTCGTCCTTATATCCCCGGAAGTGTTCTGAACAATTGGATTGCGGAAGAGATCGTTTTAATTTTTAGAACTAATTCAGGGTAATGTTCAGAACACACTTATTGCTCTAAGCCTGGGAGTGATAAGAATCCTTTTGTGAAAAAAGGCATATGTCCATGATTTTTATTTCAATAAAATGCATCTTTGTGTCTCATTTTGGAAAATATTCTTTTATTCTTTCATTCTCCAGATATTAATGATATGAGCAGCGCTGCTACTGACTTAGAATCTCATTTTGAGCAAGATATGTTTCTAGAGGAATCTTAAGACTTTGAAGATGACCAAAATTGTAACCTATCTCCTGATTTGTTAAGGATGGTAGAACAAGAGGAGAAACAGATTCTACCTCACAAAGAGTCAGTAGAAATTGTGACCTTAAGAGACGGACAAGAAAAGAAAGAGGTGAAGTTCGGAGCTTACATCACCGCAGAGACAAAACGAGACCTCATTGAGTTACTCCAAGAATTCAAAGACATCTTCGCATGGTCGTATCAAGACATGCTTGGTCTAAGTACTGATATCGTGGTACACCGGCTTTCCATAAAAGAAGAATGCAAGCCAGTTCAACAAAAACTTCAAAGAATGAGGCCCGACGTCTTGTTAAAAATAAAAGAAGAGGTCAAGAAGAAATTTGAAACTGGTTTCCTATAAGTGGTTAAATACTCAGATTGGGTAGCCAATATAGTCCCCGTCCCTAAGAAAGATGGGAAAGTACGAATGTGTGTAGACTATAGGGATTTAAACAAGGCTAGCCTGAAAGATAATTTTTGGTTGCCTCACATCGACACCTTAGTGGACAACACGGCAGGTTATTCACTGTTCTCCTTTATGGATGGCTTCTCCGGTTACAACTAGATAAAGATGCATCCTGAAGACATGGAAAAGACCACATTCGTAACCATATGGGGAATATTCTACTATAAAGTGATGCCATTCGGACTGAAAAATGCAGGAGCCACGTATCAAAAAGCCATCGTAACACTGTTTCATGATATGATGCACAAAGAAATCGAGGTTTACGTCGACGATATGATTGCAAAATCCTAAACAGAAAAGTAGCACGTACAAGTCCTGAGGAAATTGTTCTTGAGGTTGAGAAAATTTCAGCTAAAGCTCAATCCAGCAAAATGTATCTTCGGGGCTAGGTCAGGAAAATTGCTAGATGTTGTAGTTAGCAAAAAGGGGATCGAAATCAACCCAGACAAAGTCAAGGCTATACAGGAGTTGTCTCCGTCGCGCACTCAAAAGGAGGTTCGGAGTTTTTTAGGGAGATTAAATTACATCACCCGATTCATTTCACAATTAATTGAGAAATGCGTCCCACTATTTCGTCTCCTTAAGAAACATAATCCAGGTGTATAGGATGAAGAATGCCAAAAGACTTTCGACAAAGTCAAACATTACTTGTCCATTG
Organism: Gossypium raimondii; assembly: GCF_025698545.1. Lineage (NCBI taxonomy): Eukaryota > Viridiplantae > Streptophyta > Magnoliopsida > Malvales > Malvaceae > Gossypium > Gossypium raimondii. Next base: position 6,219,819 of record NC_068571.1, on the reverse strand, counting down.
CCCTAGTACTGATGCCACCTAGTCCAAATAAGCCACTGATACTATATTTGGCAGTATGTGAGAATTCTATGAGATCTGTGCTTGGCCAACATGATGAGTCAGGAAAGAAAGAAAGAGCGATATACTACCTCAGTAAGAAGTTCATTGAATGGGAGACAAGATACTCGTCAATTGAGAAGTTGTGTTACGTCTTAATCTGGACAAATCGAAGACTAAGACAATACATGTTGTACAACACAACTTGACTTATCTAAAAAATGGACCCTCTAAAGTACATAATTGAGTCAAATGCTTTAAATAGAAGAATCACCCAATGAAAAATTTTGCTTTCTGAATTTGATATAATTTATGTGAACCAAAAAGTAGTATAAGAGAGTGCAATAGCATATTTTCTAGCCAGTAGAGCTCTAGAAGATTACGAGCCTTTGAATTTTGATTTTCCATAAGAAGATCTGATGTATGTTGCAACCACTGAAGAAGTGCTCAAGAAAGACATCCTTGGAAACAATTTTGACGGAGCTTCAAACGCTATAAGTAACGGAATCAAGACAGTCCTAGTATCCCCAAACGGAGATCATTATCCCTTCACTAGTAAATTGTATTTTGATTGCACGAACAATATGACAGAATATGAAACATGCGTTATGGGTATCCATGCAGTCGTAAAACGTAAGATCAAAGTGCTAGAGATATATGGGGATTCTGCACTAGTAATCTATCAACTCAAAGGTGAATGGGAGAAAAGAGATCCCAAGTTGATCGAGTATAAAAGACTGGTCCTAGAGTTAATTAAAGAGTTTGATGACATCACCTTCTGCTACCTTCTGCGAGATGAAAATCAGATGGCTGATGCCTTAGTTACTTTAGCTTCCATGGTCAAAATGAACAAACGAGAGGATGTAAAACCTATCCAGATGAGTATTTATGAGGCTCCGGCTCATTGTTATAACATCGAGGAAGAGGAAAAGGATGATCACCCTTAGTACCGTAATATACTGTGATACGTAAAGAATCGTGAATACCCTGATCAGACGACCGAGAATGATAAAAGGATGCTGAGGAGACTGGCTAATGACTATGTCTTAGATAGGGAAATCCTATATAAAATAAGAAAGGATCAGGTGCTACTAAGATGTGTGGACGCCATTGAGGCCAAGAAGACTTTGGAAGAAGTCCAAGAGGGCGTTTGCAGAACACATGCTAATGGTTTTACAATGGTCAGGCAAATCATGAGATTCGGGTATTATTGGTCCACTACGAAAGGGGATTGTATCAGTTATGCCAAGAGATGTCATAAATGTCAAATTTATGGAGACAAAATTCATGTGCCTCATTCACCTCTTCATGTTATGACTTCTCCATCGCCTTTCTCTATGTGGGGAATAGATGTCATTGGACCGATCTCGCCAAAAGCTTCCAGTGGGCATCAATTCATCTTCGTAGTCATTGATTACTTCACTAAGTGGGTAGAAGCCACTTCCTACACCAATGTCACGAAGTCGAAAGTCAGTAGTCAGTAAATTCTTGAAGAAAGAGATCATATGTCGGTATGGGATGCCAGAAAGGATTATATTTGACAATGCATTGAATTTGAACAACAGCACGATAGCAAAGGTCTGTAGTCAATTCAAGATCAAACACCATAACTCACCACCATATCACCCAAAAATGAATGGTGCGGTGGAGGCAGCCAATAAGAACATTAAGAAGATCGTGGGGAAAATGACTGAGACTTATAAAGATTGGCATGAGAAGTTACCATTTGCCCTCTATGTTTATCGAACGTCTATCAGGACCTCCACCAGGGCAACGCCTTTTTCATTGGTTTATGGAATAGAGGCTATTTTGCCCATTGAAGTTGAGATTCCTTCTCTTCGAGTATTGTTAGAATTGAAGTTAGATAAAGCAGAATGGATCCAATCCCAATATGATTAGATGAATTTGATTGAAGAGAAGAGGTTGAAAGCTATCCGTCATGGTCAGATGTACCAAAAATGAATGATGCAAGCTTATGACAAAAAGATTCGCCCCAGAGAATTCCATGATGGGGACCTAACATTGAAAAAGATCCTTCCTATATAAAAGGACTTCAGAAGAAAGTGGATGCAAAACTAGGAAGAACCTTATGTGGTAACGAAGGCCTTTTCTAGAGGAACACTAATTTTGACCGAGATGAATGGCAAAAACCTGCCTAATCCAGTGAATTTAGATTCGGTCAAGAAATACTTCACCTAAAAAAAGAAAAAAAAGGGAGAGGCCAAGGCAAAAACTCGCAAAGGGTGCTTTGAGACCAAAGGGGTTTAAGTTGAAAACCCAAGAAAGGGCAGCTCAAATTTGGATTGAAGATTGAACGTGTGATGGTTGGGTCTTCTCAGAAGGAAGAATGTTGCATCTTGGACACCAACAAAGTACTCTAGATCTCCTAAACACATATCAGACTCAAAAAGGTCTTCGAAAAGTTAGTGCGGAGAAGCTCACGCTATGATATCTAGGGCATCTAGTTTTATCTTACTCACTTTGTATTCTAGCAATGTTTGCTATTTTGATTAATCTATTCATTTTGAGCTCTGCTCCCAATAAATTTCAAACTTGTCAATTGTTACGATCTTTTTCAAGCATTTTTCATTAAAATAACGATTAATGGACAAATAATATTCAAGTAAAAGGATTTATGCATATTCTTTTGAAAGGTTTTTTAAATACTACAAGGACCTGAAACAAGACCACTAGTTAAAACTAACCAAATCTAAGAGTTGGAAATGTTTGGGAATGAATAGTTTAAATTGTAATTATTTCTTCAGGTTTTCTGTTAAAGATACTAGCTGGACAAGAGGGCAGAGTAATGCGTCAGTGATAGAACCTTAAAGAACAACGAGCAATGTCAACCTAAGCATTAAAAGGGGATCAATTGTGAAAAATGACATCCTGCATTAATGCAAATATCATTCATACACATCTAGTTATGAGCATTAAATTCATCCTGATCATAACATCCTAATCACTTGGCATAAATATAGACCCATGAAATGGATTCTACAGGTCATGTTCCCTAGAGAATGGTGTAACAGATCAGTAAAACCACAAATCCTATACCCCTAAAGTTACAGTGGGATGGATTGAAATCATCGTGGCCAATCTTATCTCCCTGAAGTTGCAGTGGAGCAGATTAAGGCTACAAATCTTATCTCCCTGAAGTTACAGTAGAGCAAATTGAAGATGTGAATCTTATTTCCTTGAAGTTACATTGGAACAGATTAAAGCTACAAGTTACGAATCTTATCTCCCTGAAAATGCAGTGGAGCAGATTGAAGATGTGAATCTTATTTCTTTGAAGTTGCAGTGGAACAGATTAAAGTGACAAGTTACAAATCTTATCTCCCTGAAGTTGCAGTATAGTAGATTGAAGCAACAAATTCTACACCTCTGAAGCTAGAGTGGGTTAGAATGAAGTTACTTGAAAAAGAGGAGCGCCAAAGAGGTTGAGATTCGGCGAGACCAAACGAAATTCGTCCTTCTTAAACAGTCTTTGCTCCATTCTCATTACACAACAACGAGCAAAGAAGGGCAGCTGTGAAAGCCCAATTTCACCCGGGCCTAAACCAAACAAAACAAACCAAAAAAATAAATAAAACAAAATATTAAAGTCCATAGTCCAAATTACAATTATAGCCCATTTACAAAAAAAAAATAGCAAGCCCAAATCAGAAAACCCAAATGACCCAAAATCTAAACAGTATTCAAAAGAAAAAAAAAAGAAACCCCTAACTGTTGCACCTAAAACCCTAGCCTGCCGCCCCCACTCTTCTCACGTCAGCGCCGTCAACTGCTCTGCTCCCTCAACCACCCCTGCAAAGAAGAAGCAAAACACGCAAAGAACAGTAGAAATAATAATAAAAAATATCTTGTAAAATGGCTATAAAAAAGCCTAAAGCAAATTGTAAAATAAGGTTTTTTTTTTCTCTGAAATAGAAATAAAAAACAAGCAATCAAAAAATCAAACAGAATACAAAAAACCCGAAGGTGACCTTTTTTTCTATTATTTTTTTAATCTGTTCAATATATATATTATAAAATAAAAAAAGGGTAAGAAACTCACCATTGTCGCGCGCAGGAAAAAGAGGAGAAACGAAACGTTTCTCTATTTTTTGTCAAGTTTGATCAGGCTTTCAGGGATTTCAGTCTCGGATCTACGTTCTACAGGTGATGGGCTTCAAAGAGGGGTCTTTTGGCGTTTTCTAGCCACTGGGGACGGCGGAGCCCGTCACCGGCGACTGGTGGCCGACGTAGGACTCGCCGGATCCCTAGGCCGGATTTTCGAAAATTTAGAGAAAAAAAAGGTTTCTAAGTTTTTTTTAAATAGATGCAAAATGATTTTTTAAAGCTTTTTTTTTTTACTTTTATAGCCCATTAAAACGACGTTGTTTTGGGCTTATTTCCTAAACACCAAAATGACGTCGTTTTAGGCCGAACCAGATCCGACCGACCCGACTCGATCCAAGGATCTACGTGTTTTTTTAATGGTCTATTTATGCTTTCGGTCCTTCCACTTTTAAATGATATTTCAATCCAGTCCTATTTCGCTTCTTTTTCTTTTTTAAATTTTACCATTTAATTTTTGTTTTGTTTCATTTTAGTCCTTCGTGAAACGGTGCATTTAGGGGATTTGAGATTATTTCCCTTTTTGTCCCTGGTTATTTTCGCTCATTTTATTTTGATTCTTACTTCTGTTTTATTATTTTATTATTATTTACAATCTATACCCCTTAATTTCATTCCGATTTCAATTCAATCCTTAGTTTATTTAACTTGAATTTTTTATTTTAATTTTTAAAAACTATGTCATTTATTATTTTACTATTTATTTATTTATTTTCAACTTTTAATCAAACTTTTTATTAGTATTCACTTTTTATTTATTCATTTACTTATTATTTCCTTTGTTTTTTTTATATTTACAATTGGCCTTGTTTTTGTATTTTCTTTTATTGTGCATTTCTTTTTAGTTTGCCTTTATTATTATTATTATTATTATTCCATTATTCATTTATATATTCATTTATTACTTTTTATGTATTTTCAAAAATTAGATTATTTATTATTATTGTTATTACTATTGTTATTATTATCATTTTCATTATTATTATTATTTACGCATATTAGTATTATAATTTATTATTATGACAATTTTAAATTTTATTATGCATATTATTATACTATTATTATTACAAATTGATGTTGCACTATTATTATTATTCTTCATTATATTATAAAATATTAATCATGTCATAATCATTATCGTTATTATTATAAATAATTTGTGTTGCATTATTACTATTATATCAACGTGATCTCAGCTACCTACTTATTATCATTTTTACCATGATCATTTCGATATCTTTTCTCTTTATTCGCGTGACTGTTTTATTTTTATGTTAGTTCCTACCATATTTTCCCTTTAAGTTTAGATACATTTATTTGTTTCCTCACTATGGCTCAATCGCGTATCATATTAAATAGTAAATCCGTTTTTTACACTACTTATAAGAAATAATTAAGATTAAGGTAATGTTCTGTATTTGGGGATTCGAGAAGTAGTGCCCTAACTTACGAGGTTCAACTTTTTTCTTGACCCTAGATAATCGAACATCCCTTTTAAAATTAAAATGCACGAGATTTAATTAAATAATAAAATAAAAAGTAAGCTTATTTTCAAGAATTCGGTATGTCATGTCCTAACTCACGGGGTGTGACCTTTTGTTGCCTCGAGATAAGAGGACCTTCATATGTTTTGATTAAAAATAGTATTATGCAAAGTGAGATCGTGTTTTAAACTCTTTTCAAATTTTCAATTCTCGACACTAAGCAAGTAATTAACTAGGTACCAATTTTGGGCGTCACGAGGGTGCTAATCCTTCCTCGTGCGTAACCAACTCCCGAAACCATTTTCTGGATTTTGTAGACCGAAAAACATTGTTTTAGCAAATTAAATCTCTTATTAAAACGATCAAATTTTGAGGTAACCCAATCACCTCCTGAAAGTGATTGGTAACGACTCCATTTTCGTTTTTTTAAAATATAAAGTCGATTTCAAAAAAGATTTCGAAATATATAATTATAACACATGAAAATTATATGAAGGCAATAGTTACAATATATACCTTGCATATGAAACAGAGAAGATAAGCTGAGAAACTGTTTTTATTTCAATGTAATTTCAATCAGAAAAAGAATACAAGATGTTTTGAATATGAAAAACATAAGAATGATTTAATGGCGTTTTTGGGCAGCATCTGGGTATATATATTTTGACATATACAAAAAGAATATATGAGTTGGAAACTGTCTTTGTGCTGTACGTATATTAACAATATGCAAAACAGTATTAGTATTAAACGTAGAAGTAGGTAGATGAATCCGTTGCATTAGCCGGTTCTCTGCAGAGGATAGACCGAGCTTCAATTACCGATCGAGGCGGCTCTACATCTTTTTCTTGGAGCTGATTTCCTTGCAACCGCTGCATTTGGGATGCAAAGGTGTCATCCAGTATCTACAAAACATAAAAAAACCGTTGTATAACCACTGCAAATCCGGACTCCTTCATTTTGTATTCATACATGTCTGTATCCGACACTTACCCAAACCCATGTAACATAATTGGCAGTACAAAAAGACTTTCAATAACATGAACATGTGTATATAAGCAGATGACTTACCCCCAAAGCATAGTATGATCCATTATACCACACTCGGTTTTCCTTCCTTCCTTCAAGAAATTTCAGTACGATCTGGTGAAAATAGTAAATTGAAACATGTGAGAAAACAAGATAGAGTTAAAAAGATCTAAAAGGTTTCTCTCATTCACCTGTCCCATCCTATCCCAAAATCCGCGGCAGGTTGCTACAAATATCCTACTTGTGAAGACCTCATTTATGTTAGATATAGAGTCAATCAGTTGTGAACTCAGCATCTGCATTCTCTCACGGATTTCTGCCTCTCCATCTTCTTCCTTTATTTCCTCAAGTATCCTTTTCAGTCTCGTATTTCTATTTGCTTGTGTCTGAAACAGCCATTTGATTTGAGTGTTTTCCATTTTCAAGTAGCAAAAGAAAGAATACAAGAAATCATATTAAAATAGGACTTACATTGTTAACAAGCTTCTCTACTGTTGCCTGCAAGTAATTTTTGTACTTTGTTCTCAACATGACAGTGATCCCATTCATCTGCTCCCCAAACAGTGACTTCTTGTCTCCTGTGATGGGCAGACAAGCTGCCCAAGACTTTAACACATCCTCCACTCTACAGTGCAAGGCATCAAGAATTCTCTTCACAGTGTTGAGGAAAATTCCTAACTGCAACCATTAGTAACAAGGTAAGAGCTATATTCAATGCTGACACAATCGGCTGGAGTTTAATTATATTGGTTATGTTGCACTTACTTGGCTGGGAACCGAATATAGAGCTGTCGACTGCCTTCTTGTCAGCTTCTGGACATGCATATTAAGTCTTTTCGGAATACTATCTTTCAAAGGAGTCAAGATGTCATTATATTGTTTCTCTAGTGCTTTAATAATGGCTCTTTCCACATTGGCAACAGCCTTCATGTAAAACCAAAATTATGCAAAGTCAGTAGATGACAAAATGGTTAACCATAGATGTTCAAAGACCAGAGAGAGAGAGTACTGCGGTCATCTAGCACATGCACACACATGTTCAAAGACATAAACCGCAAGAGAAAGAGAGTGTAATTACATTTTCCAAGACCAGCGAGTACTGAGGCCATCGATTGATAACCACTTCATATCCAATAAGGGAATCTTTGATCTTCTCATACATTTCTTCAGCAAAGGGTGAGGTTGAATGATTTGTTGTTACTCCTGACCAGGGCACCTGCAACAAGCACATGATTATGTCCCAAAGTCAATATTCAACAGTTCCAGGTAAGTTGTTTCAGATTCTTGATAATGTTTATGAAAAAGAACCCAAGTTATACCTTTTCAGCCTTACAGAGATCGAGTAACTTAAGCTGCATATCCTCAACCCAAACCATTATATAATTGTGGAACAAACTCCTTGAGTCTACTCCACCCTGCACAGGACTGAAACAGGCAAGACAATTTGTAAGACAAAGAGCTTCAACTCTACATACAAGGCCATAACCCAAATTTAGATACTCATACAGGATTCTAGTGCTCATTTTTGGCAAATTTGAAGTATTTTATTCCAGCTTATACAAAGAGATTTCAAATAAGATTTCTTTCACAAACCTGATGTTCCATGACTCAAGATCCCTCTCGAAATCCGCAATTGCAATCAAAAGTTCATTAACATGTGATGCAGGACAAGATGGAGGCCATGCAGCAAGGAAACTGGTAAGCCTCTTACACAACTCAGTGCTATATACTTCAGCTGTGATGTTTGACAGGTCAATCGAACTGGAGCAGAGGCATTTGTGTCAGAAGACATGAAACAATCAGTTAATCAATACATGGTTATGATGATATTTCTACAACTCAGTGCTATATAGATATGTCATTACCTGGGAAGTATGTGCTGATTGTGGATCTTGATGTCTGCCTGAATTTCTTTGCTAATATTTGTACACAGATTCTTCATTTTCAAATAAGCTGTTGAGATGGTAATGGAGTCCAAGAGAAAACCTTCAGAGTTGTTTGAAACAAACTCATCAGTTTCAATCATGTGTTTCCGACACCTTTTTCTGGCTGCAGTCTGTGAAAAGTTATCATAACTGGCATTATATGTTTGCTTAGCGTATAGAAACAAAAGGCAAAAACAAACAAGACAAAGCCTGCTTACAGGATCGGACAGTTAAAAGGGATGACCCACTAATAGATGCATGGGAAAATTTCCTCTCTATTGAACACATATAGTAATATATTCATGCATTTGCTGAATTATATAAGTTATCAGTACCAAAGGGCTACTTTTAAAAATTAATGCTCAGCTGGCTGAGAGATTTGTTTAGTCATTACTGAAGAACTGGAATTACCTGCAAATAGTTTCTCAACGTGGTCTGAGCATCAGGAGATAGTATATCATGAAGCAGAGTGTATACTTGAACAGCAGGAGCTAGAGCTGGTGCTGCAGTCTCCTGGGTTGGTCCAAACAAGTCAGCTAGCCCTGTGGGAGATTTCTCATCCAACGATTTGTAGTTTTCAAAAGCATTTGCCAAGAGACTCTCAATTTGTGTTTCACAACCCAGCAGTATGCCTTTCTGCAAGAGAGCATGCAGACAAGTTTTCTCAGTGAAGCATTTACATCATGTAGAAAATGTTGAAATAGCATAATCCCACATCTAAAAAATACAAAGTTGTAGAGATTTTGTACTACTATAAATAGGGTTATTCCCCTCTTCAGAAAAGATAGTTTGTGACCCCTCGAATTTTTCTTGGGAGTTAAACCTAGTGTGATTTTCTAGTACAATATCATTTTTGTGGAATCTTAAAGAAAATTTAGTGTATAAACTTGAAAATTTGTTGTACGATCTAAAGTAATCTCCGATGTAGTCGTACAAGCGATTTGAGATAAAAGATTTAGGAGAAGCAAAGAAGATTATTGACATGGAGATAACTCGTGATAGAAACTTGAAGAGACTTTATTTGACTCAGAAATAGTATTTGAGAAAATTGTTAAAGCATTTTGGTATGAATGAAAAGTTAAAACCTGTTAGCAATTCCCTTACTCTTCAAGCTTAATGCCTCTGTCGTAAAAGAATTATGCAAAACGAGAAAACATGTCAAAGATATCATACGAGGTATATGCATGATTCAAGAAATGAGCATTGATAAGCTGTGAAATGGATTTTGCTATATATCCAAAATAAAATGGATATTAGATTATTTTTTGGCAAGAAGATAATTAGGGTGTGGTTGAATATTGTGATTCAGACTATACTAGTGATCTAGACAAACGACAATGAAATACTAGTTAGTTGGAAGTCTACTTTGTAGTCAATAGTTGTTTTATCTACTACAGAAGCGGAGTATATGACAATCAAAGGGACTGTAAAAGAGGTAATTTGGCTTTAAGGTTGCTTGGAGAATTTGAAATTAAGCAGAAATATGTCAAAATGCATTGAGATAGATAGAGTGTTGTTCAGTTAGCAAATAATCAAATTTATCATGTAAAAACGAAGCACATCATAACATTTTTCATGAGAGATTCTGAAAGAATGTGGGGTAAAAATCTAGAAAATTTCAACCACTGAGAATCTTGCCAATATGATTAATAAGGTTGTGATTGTGGTCAAGTTTCAACTATGTTTGAACTTGATCAATGTTAAAACTTGAAGGTTAAAATTTGAAGACACTATCAAATGTTGTTTTGCAAGGAGATTGAAAATTTAGAATTTTGTTAAAGTAAAGATTTGTTGAAATAGCATAATCCTACATCTAAAAACTACAAAATTTTGGAGATTATGTACTACTATAAATAGGGATTGTTTCTCCATCTCTAATTATCCCCAAACTTGTCATATTTTTCATAAGGCAACTTTTCCCTTTCTTATTTGTAATATTTTGTTTATATCTTTTGCAGTAAAATATATTTGGTAGTGTCTAAAGACGTAAGCGTAATTTTCAAATTTTCCTACTATATATAAATAGGGATGGTTTCTCCACCTTTGAATCATCCCAAAACTTAATTTTCAAATTTTCGTTAAATTTTATGTGTTTTTTATCACTTTTTATTTATCTTTCAATACTTTATAGGATATAATTGTAGGCTTAATTTGCCGAATCTTATTAAATTTCTGGTGAGGTTGAGTTTTAGGTGGGACTGTTTGTGAAACCTAGTGTGATTTTCTAGTATAACCTTGTGTAATTTTCTAATAAATAATTTACTCTCTTTTACCTTATTGGCACAACAGAAAATTGTGATGCATATAAATATGGAACACATTTCATTTTCAGAAAGAATGGAAGCAACACAACCTAATGTACCTCACTTCCAAAATTAGTGATTCTGTTCATTTGTCAGTCAAAGCTTTTGAAACTTCAAAATAACTTAGCATTAGAAACACAATTGGTACTTTAAAGGCAACTCTCTCACCATTTTAAAAGGCAATATGAAAAAAAATTCATTAGATCAAATGAAATTGACAAAAACTGTAACCAGAGATGCCTACCTCCTGTCTTGTCAAGCTTTTTTCATTCCTGGCCTTTAAAATGGGTACAAGCAACTCATTTACAAGCTCTAAGCAGTCTTTTGTTGGTGTGGCTACATTCATGACATGTAATAGATATCTACAAGAAACCAAAAGAGTTAAAGCATTACAAGGAGAGAGCAAGGAGTATGATAGAAATCACAATATTTCTGAACAAGAATAAGTAGATCACATACCTCAATTTTGTATATGAATCAGAAACTCCGTAGTAGTCAGCAAACTCAGTCAATAACCACTGCCATGGTCCCTGTAACCTCAAGTTTCTGGAATGAAAACATTGTGCACGCATTGAAGCCTCAAGGAGTAGATCGTACGCTAGAGTCTCCACAACAGGCCCACTCTAAAAAGATGGAAAACACAGTAGGTAAAATATACTCATGCATGCTCACTTGTATGCTTTCAGACACTGACATACTTAAACAATTTAGTCCAGCTCCGCACAACTATCCATGCACGTGAAATAAAATTCTTGTTGTAGATAATGGAACTAATTAGCTAACTGCTAATGAAATGAGCATCAAATTTAAAAAAAAAAAAAAAAAAAAAGCAAAAAGAAATTTGTATGTCATTCAGAAGAACGCAATTCTGGTTTAGGAAAGGACAAATGGAACTTGATTCGAGAAAATAAGGACTATTTTTAAGAGAACTCCATGCAGCATATCTAGTTCTTATAATTAAGTCAATTGAATTGTCCTAGATGTGGAAAATATAATACCTTTATCTGACTCGTCTCATCACTAGTAATTGTACTTCCAATTGATAGCTGGATCTTCCCGACACATTCTTCATCTTCATGGTATATGGGCCACCATCTGATTCTCTCATTCTGCAGAAACAGTCGAGCACATCAGATTATGAAGGATGGTTTTCATCCTTCAAAAACATGATTGTTAAAATAGAAAATGATACATACAGGATTATCACTCAAAGATGAAACTGGTATTGTTGCTCTTCCCTGGACTAATTTCTTCTTGTCTTGGACTTCCACCAAAAGAGCATCACCTTCAGTCTCTGGGAAACTAAAAGCACAAGCAAGCATAAGATTTTTCTACTTTTCAAAGCATAACTCTCATCTTAGATAAGGTCTCTCATTTACACAGCCAAGCTATGTTAACTTAGACAGAGTGACACAGAATATTAAGATCAATTATGACATGGCATACACAGACTTCCTGTCGGCCAAAGTACAAGCCTAAGTCTAAGATAAAAGATAGCAACTCACAAGACATGGTAATCACCACCCCCCGGGTGCAAGCAGATGGCTGAACTTGGTTCAACTTTGGTATCTTCTGTAGCACTCTTCAGCTGGAATAAGCAAGATAATGGCTCTGTAAATATGAAAAATAACATATTAGTTAAGAACATTATGATATGGAAGTTCCAACAATATGTGTAGTCCCTATCTTTGTTAAGAGAAGGAGACATGCTGAAACATTTTGTTAGGAGGTAGGTAGATTTCAATTGGTTGTAAAACAATTTAGCTATGACAAGTGTTTAACCAGCTTAAGCATAACTTCCAAAAAAAAGGAAGCTACAGTCTGATTTACACTTCTAGATGTCAGTTTCATCTTAAGCTCAAAGTTATAAAATAACTAAAATACATTAAATATTATATCATAACAAACACAAACCTTCAGACGCCACTGGAAATGAGCCTATTTTAAGAGAATTCATGCCGGTTTTCACAAGTGATGAGACATGCCGCACATACTCTGCTCCCACTTGCATGTACATTGCACTTCGCTGAGAGTACATACTCCTGAGTTTCCTCCTCGGAATAATGCGAAGTTTCTTCACTGCAATTATCTAACATGAACAACTTAGATTTTAAACTAAAAGAAATCATCCTATGAAAGAGCTTTGATCTATCTTTCACCCTCAAATTAAAGAGATTAAAAAGATATGGGAGTCATTTTCAAAACTAATATAAAGCTATAAGTAACAAAATAATAAAAATTCTATTATAACAAGCAATAATTTCGTAGCCCCTCCCGTCCTTCCAAATATTAAATTTCTATATACAATTCCCATAACAACATTGATCTTACCTTCCACTCTTATTTTTCCAACAATCTTCTTTGCCTTCAATGAAACTTGTTCTACACTTTTAGTAGTGCTCACTTCTACTGGTTGTACACCTCGTGGTTGCAACAAAAATTTGTGTAGCCTATATGTTTAAAACACATTGAGACTTGAGAGATCATTGAAAGGCTAATGGGAACAAATTTATGTTCCAAAGAAGAGAAGGAACCTACCCAAAGGCACTTCGCAGTAGAAGGCACTCATCACGCAGAAATTCAGGAGCCTCAGGACAGCCTCTTGCCCATGCGTATAGACATAACCGGATGCATGCATCATAAGCAATTAAAGTCTGCCATGCATATTGACCACTGGAACAATAGAATTGCAAAACAAGGAATGTGAGATAAGTAGTTTTCAACACAAAAATTTCAATAAACATCAACTTAGTTTACAACACAATTTTTTCAATAAAACTCTATGGAGATTGCACCTGGCGTTATAGTGATGCAAGTCATCAGACATGTTATTTTGCCAATAAGGCATCTTTTCTTCTTTGTTTGTATTTGCAGTCTCATTTACCCTGCGTAAGACAATGTTAAGAAATATTAGAAATAGTACTATAATCCAAACTAAACTAGAAAAGAAAAAAAGGCCAAAGACATGAGAGGCTTCCATGTGAATTGTGCCTTATGAAACTGAAAACTACATCACCTTTCTTCAGCAAGTTCAGGGCAACTCAACGACTCAGATTTCAAAACTGGTAATCCTTCTGCACTGACATCAAAACAATCTGCTTGTACTGGCTTGTAGGTTCCATCCTGAATTTGCTCAATTTCTTCTTCATCACTCCCTTCTCTTCCAATATCCAATATAGGAGGTGCACTTGGTGTCCCCAAATCTTCAACATCTTTAAATGTATTGTTAACATAACCTCGAATAGTTCCCTACAATCACCATAAAGAAAGAGCAAAACAACCATGACAAAAGACAAGTTTTAGCCATTCCACTAAGTGACTAGATAATCTTCTATTCATGGCAAAGCCTGATTAAAATAAAATCTGATATGAAGTAAAAGCAGCAAAACCATATTTGATAGTTTCAATATTAACACCAATATAGACATACATGACTGTTGCAGAGAGGAATTAAATCATCATTTCAGATTCAAATGCATTGCTTTTACAATTTGGGAAAGTAAAACATAAGGTAACAAGCGCGCGCGCACACACACGAAAAAAAAAAAGATGCCAGAAGACTCCTTACATGTGCATTATGTATTTGAACTCGTTCCCGGAGTCCAAAACTACCCCCTCCAGTGGCAGCTGAAGTAAGATCTTTCTTAGCAAAATCCTTAATACCCAGATCACCATCAGTAAATCTTCTATTAGTGTCAGGCAACTCAACCTTCAAATCCTGCTTTGAAAACCCTCTAGTCAACTTTGAGCTACACTTTGTTCTTTCAAACATCTCCTCCTCATCAGAAAAAATCCCATTCCCAGCATCTCCACCGGAAATATCATCAGAAACCGAAGCTACGCTTTCGTCTTCGTTGCTGTCATCGTCATCTTCATGGAGAGCAGGAGCTATAACACTATGAGGTCCAAGCAAGCCAGAGCGGAATTTGAGAGGAGGAGGCAAGACATGGGGAGATAAAAGAGTGGCAGTGTTGTAAATAAGAGGTGATTTGGGGAATGAGTCGTGAGGTGCTAGCTTTTCAGTCAATGGCGATCTAATTCTGGGTTCTTGATCTGTTTCTTTTCCCTGCAAAAGAAAAATCAAAATTTAATTGAAAATCAAAGGAAACCAAAGTGAAACAAAGAAAGGGAAAAAAAAACAAAAGAAAACCTGGTTGATCCAGTTTATTGCAGATTCGTCTAACCCTTCAGTGAACATAATGTGAGAATTTTTTTAGAAAGAATAGCAGAAAGTGAAAGAGAAAGAGGGAGCTTTGAGCTATAAGAATCAGAGGAGCTGAAAGTAAGGAAAGAGAAGAGATGAAAATGGAAGGAGCGTGTTTGTCTTTTGATTTTTTGGATCTTCAAATATGGTAACGGCTAGTTTGAACTTTTTTCTATTTTTTATTTTTTTCGCTTTGCTTTATAAAAGGATCCTTTTCATTTATTCTTTCTCCTTTTACTTGTAATAAAGGGGATATTATAATTTGTTAAACATTTTTTTTAATGGATAATTTTTTTAATCGGTTGTTGTCAATGCAGAATGACATGTATGGTTAAGATATCACAATATTAGTGTAAATAAATTTTAAAATCCTAACCAATAATCTAATTTAGTTTTAGAAGGCCCACAAAACATTTAAAAAAGAATTTTATACTTGAGAAAGCCCTTATGCCAGCTAGCTTTTTAAATTCTCATATGGCTATTGTCTTTTAATTTTTACTTGTGGTCAGAAGGTATTATGCCTCTTCATGCTCATTTTGTTGTTCAAGGTTATTATGACTCTTTCTTCTCTTTCTCAAGGCAATCCAAGGATTGATGAAATCTTTTAGTCTCTCCTCCGAACTCAGCTACTTCCAAGGTTTGAGACAATGTCTTGTGTTAGCTGATGTTACTTCTAATATGTCTCCTTTTATCACAATAGAGAATAGCAAACTACAGAAGATGTGGACTTATTTTTAGTTTTGGGGACCGGTTTTTCTGATTTTGGATTTGATTAGATTTTCAATGTTACCTATGATATTGAAATAGAGAATTTATTGATTTTCGATTAAATCGATTTAATTAGTTGATATAATTTAATTTTTATTAATTTTTTTTATCTTTTTCTGGGTTAAATTCGTTCAACATCAAATAAATTTAAAGAACCTCGATTTCTTTCTAAGAATTATCTTTTTTTCTCACCAAATATTTCCCGACAAGATCTTAGAAAAGAATTTTTAAAGAATAAGTTTCTGGAATCTCTCTCTAAGGAGAAACTTGAAAAAATAAAACCCTAGAATTCCTTTCGATAAACAATATGAAAACCTCTATTCTTGGAATCTAAACACCGATGTAGATTGAAAAACATATGTTGTTGAAACAATATGTGGCGTAAGGGGTTAGAGTAATTCACATGGGTGCCAAAAATCACTAGAGGTCGTTAAATTTTTATTTTTAATTTTTTTTAGAGTTTAGTTAGTGGAGTGTAAGTTCGGAGTCTTACTAATGGAGAGAGTTTATACAATGAAGGAGCTTGGTGCAAACCCCTCTTCCTATTGTATAGGGTTAGTAGTAAGTGTTGAAAAATTTTGGTATAGTTGATTTTGTTGTACAATCAAAATTGATTTTTTTCCTAAAATTGAGTGGCTGTCTTATTTATAGTAATAAATTCTTTACCTCATTCGTACATTTGTTTATGAATAAGTGGTAAAGAAAGTTTTCAATTTTCGATCAATATGATCTTCTCTACTATTCTCGAACCTCGACTTGCTTAAAGTATGGGCTCTAATCATAAACTGATGAACACTTATGAAAAATTTATTGATATTCAGTGAGATTATCAATAACTCTCAAATGTTAGAAACCAAAAATGAACTCTCCCATGATATAGAATTTATTTAGGAGAGTAAATATCACTAGATTTTGACGAAGTATTGACGCTTAATATGGTGTGTGTTTGACCTAGCCAATGGTCTCTATTTATATAGAATATCATAAGAGTCTTAGTTGAATAAGGTTAAACAAAATAATCATATTTTAATAGAAAATACAAATAAAAAGTTATTTATCAATAGAGGCGGTGGTAGCAGCTTGTCTCTGGGACTAAGGTCGCCACCCACTGCATGCCAGGTGGGTCATTAGGCCTGTCTCATGTATTGACATAATTATATGTGTTATTTGGTCTTTAAATCAACTCATATAATTTAACCAACCCAATAAATAACTTTTTATTCCCAAAATATTATTCATTTTAATTAAATTATTTTTTCAACTAAATTCTAATTTTGTTAAAGTCATAAAAATTTTATCGTATTAGAATATATGAGTAAGTAAATTTAATTTAATTTATTCATTAAAACTGTGATAACTTAATTAATTTAATTTCTACTTCAAACTTGATACATGCATGATGGGGTGAAATTTATTAAACTTCATCCCATCTGCATGTCTCAAAACTTCGATTATTTAATTACAAAAATTAAATAATAATTCAAAGAAATTAATTTAATCTCTAAGCAATCTCTAACGCATTGCCAGAAAACGTATTAAATGCATATAGTGATACATGCAATTTATTCCTCTAATTAGTTGTTATTTATTTATTTTATCTCATCAATTCAAATGCAAACCATCAAGGTTATATCGAGCTAACAAAGGGACAGATTGAATATATATAATTAAGGTTCAAATAATTTGTAATTAAGTTCCGAATATTTATCTGTTAATTACAACATTATTTAGTCATAGTGTGTAACACCCCTTACCCGAGACCGTTTCCGGAGTCGAGCACGAGGCATTACTTAGCTTATCTTACCAATTCGGAGCATAAAAACTAGGTTTGAAAATTTATTTCACTATTTACAGCAAATCTGTCCAATCGCGCAGCAGTTACTAAATTAATTATAACTTGAGCTACAAAACTCGAAATTTAATTCCGTAAATTTTCCCTGAAAATAGACTCATATATATACTCATCATAAAATTTTTAGAATTTTTGGTTCAGCCAATTAGTACAGTTTATTAGTTAAAGTCTCCCCTGTTTCACCACCTGACTGTCCTGACCTCTAGTCACTAAAAATAAGTTTTCTCACTGTAGGATTTTCATATGAAGTTCTTACTTGTTTCTACAGAAAATAAACTCAATTAGAAATCTATACATATAAACTATAACTCATAACCATTTTTGTACAATTTTTAATGATTTTCTAAACTCAAAACAGGGGACACCAAAAACTGTTCTGACCCTGTCTCACGAAAATTCACATATCTTAAAATATAAAATTCCTTTCGCTACACCGTTATTTTTCCATGAAAATAGACTCAACAAGATTTAATTCCATATATCATTCACCCTCTAATTCATTTTATACTATCTTAGGTGATTTTTCAAAGTCACGTCACTGTTGCTGCCTGAATTCTGTTTCTTTGCAAAATTTCATCCTTTCATGATTTCCATACATAATTTATCACCTAGACTCTTATAACAACAAATACCTTCATACTTAACCATTTTAATAACCATACATCATCAAATACTTACACACCATTCTTTAGCAAAATCATAATCACAAACATACAAAATAACTAAATCCCTATACATGCCATAACTCAAACGTGATTCGATATAAAATACCGAAGCGGTTGTGGTTGATAGTGTGGACGATCTCCGACTTCTTTAGGATCCTTGAAGTAGCTTTGCAATACTATAAGAGAAAGAGAAATAAAAGAAGTAAGCATAAAGCTTAGTAAGTTTACTAGCAAATAAATAACAATATTTAACTTAAATAATTAAACTCAAATGTCTATATCTCTAGTTTACTCTTTAGTTAATCTCATACTAGTTCTCTTGCTTGTTTACTTAGAATACTTGTGTACATAACTTACTCAACTCTTGCTGCATCGTTGAACATCAATTGATAGTATAATAAGTTCTTAACTCTTATAACTTACGAGCTTGCCATTTATGCTTTAAACCGAACTTTCATGAACATAATTCGTTTACAAGCCCGTTGAGCTACATTGGAATAATAAGGATACTTGGGTCTCTTCTGATAATAACATGCCAAAGCCATGTCCCAGACATGGTCTTACATGGGATGCTCTCATATCGGTGCCCATGCCATGTCCCAGACATGGTCTTACGGGGGACCTCTCATCTCGGTGCCAACGCCATGTCCTAGACATGGTCTTACATGGGACCTCTCATCTCGGTGCCAATGCGATGTCCTGACATGGTCTTACATGGGACCTCTCATCTCGGTGCCAATGGCATGTCCTGACATGGTCTTACATGGGACCTCTTTACCCAAATGTCATGACATTCGTATCGATTACCATCCTTATGTATCAACGGGACTTTTAATTTTAATTCTCTATCATTTCATGCTTAGATCATCATCAAATAAATTCATAAAATAAATTCATAGTTGCTAGAAAATAACAACATTGATAATAAATATTGAAATATTGCATTTATGTAAATAAACTTACCTCGATACCAATTATAGCCAAATTCACCAACTTAGTCTTCAACTTTATTCTTCCCTTTGTCTAACCTCGAGTTTCGTTCTTCTTGATCTAAAATAGCAAATTTAACTTATTTAATACTCACATTCAACAAAACAGCCCTTGACTCTAACTTTTTCAAAATTACAATTTTGCCCTAAACTTTTACATAATTACATTTTTGACCCAAGGCTCGGAAATTAAACTTCATCTCTTATTCTTATGTTTTATAACATTCTGAACATTTTTCCTTCTATGGCAACATCAAATTCCCACTCTAACATGTACTTATGAACATTAGGTATTTTCCGATTATGTCGTTTTACTCGTTTTCACTTAAAATCGCTTAGCAAAAGTTGTTTAACATAATTTCTAGCTTCATATTCTATCATAAAACATCAAAATAAACACTTTTCACCTATGGGTATTTTTCCAAATATAAACCCTAGGTTAAATTATTGCTAGAATAAGCTAAATTAAGCTAGGATCTCAAAACGTAAAGAACATTAAAAGCGGGCTTGGGATCACTTACTATGGAGCTTGGAAGCTTGAAAACCCTAACTATGGCTTCCCCTTGCTGATTTCGTTCATATGAAGAAGATGAGCATAATTTGTCATCTTTTTCCTTTTAATTCATTTTAATTACTAGATTACCAAATTGCCCCTAACTTAAAAATTTTCTATTTCACTTATCTCATGTCCATTTTTGTCTACCAAGTTACCAATGGTATAATTACCATATAAGGACCTCCAATTTAAAGTTTCATAACAATTGGACACCTCTAACATGTAGAACTCAACTTTTGCACTTTTTACAATTTAGTCCTTTTGACTAAATTGAGTGCTAAACGTCGAAATTTTCGAACGAAATTTTCACGAAATCATTTTGTGAAATTGTAGACCATAAAAATATAAGAAAATAAAATTTTTCTCATCGGATTTGTGGTCCCGAAACCTTTGTCCGATAACCTCAAATTTGGGCCATTACAACTCTCCCCCCCTTTTTAGGATTTTCGTCCTCGAAAATCTTACCAGTAAAGAGGTTTGGGTATTGTTTCCTCATTGCCTCTTCCGGTTCCCATGTTGCTTCCTCAATCCCGTGCTTTTTCCATAACACTTTCACCAAATTTATCTTTTTGTTTCTAAGTTCCTTTGTTTCTCGTGCTAATATCTTGACCGATTCTTCACTATAAGTCACATCAGGTTGAATCTCCACTTCCGTCGGAGTAATAACATGTGAAGGATCTGACCGATATCGTCGTAGCATAGATACATGAAAAACATTATGGATTCTATCGAGTTCTGGTGGTAAAGCCAATCGATAAGCAACCGGTCCAATTCTTTCTATGATTTCATATAGTCCGATAAATCTTGGACTCAATTTACCCTTTCGACCGAACCGGAGAACTTTCTTCCAAGGAGACACTTTTAAGAATACTTTATCACCCACCTGAAATTCAATCTCCTTTGTTTAAGATCGGCATATGACTTACATCGATCGGAAGTCGCTTTAGACTCTCTCGAATCGACTTGACTTTTCTTTCATTTCTCGGATTAAATCAACCCCGTGTATTTTCTTTTCACTGAGCTCTATCCAATATAACGGTGTTCTACATTTTCTACCATACAAAGCTTCATACGGAGCCATTTTAATACTAGATCGATAATCATTATTGTAAGCAAATTCAATCAAAGGTAGATACCTTTCCCAATTACCTTGCAACTCTAATACGCAACATCGGAGCATATCTTCCAATACCTCAATTACATGCTCAGATTGGCCATCTGTCTGAGGATGAAATGCAGTACTGAAATACAACTGAGTACCCAAAGCTTCTTGTAATTTGTTCCAGAAACGAGACGTAAATCGGGGATCTCTGTCTGATATAATGGAGACAGGCACTCCATGTAGTCTAACAATCTCAGATATATACAATTCAGCCAATTTATCTAAAGAATAATCCATACATACTGGGATAAAGTGCGCGGACTTTGTCAATCGGTCGACAATTACCCAAATGGCATCTTTCTTCCTCGGAGATAACGGTAACCCAGATACAAAATCCATAGTGATTCTTTCCCATTTCCATTCCGGTATAGTGATTGGCTGAAGCAACCCCGAAGGTACGATGTTCACTTTAACTCACGACATACTAAACATCTTGATACAAACTCGGAGATATCACGTTTCATACCGACCACCAATACATCTTTTCAAGTCATTATACATTTTATTACCTCCGGATGTACGGACATAATACCCTTTGTGTGCTTCGTGTAAAATCTTCGTACAAGTTCAATTCTTGGTACACATACTACGCCTCGAATAATAAACAACCATCGGCCCAATCAAATTCGAATCATTACGACTCACAATGCACCCGTTTAGCTTTGTAATTTCTCATCATTCCTCCGAGCTTCACATATTTGTTGACGAAATGTCGATTTAGCTCTCAATTCAGCTATGATTGAACCATCATTAGACGGTGACAACCGGGTATTCATAGCTCGTAAAGCAAATAGAGATTTTGGCTCAAAGCATCGCCTACCACGTTAGCCTTACCGGATGGTAATCAATAACCAAATCATAATCCTTTATCAATTCAAGCCACTGCGTTGTCTCAATTCAAATCTTTCGTGTCATCAAATATTTCAAGCTTTTGTGATCGTATAAATATGACACTTTTCACCATACAAATAATGCCGCCATATTTTCAATGCAAATACAATAGCGACTAACTCGAGATCATGTCTTTGGGTAGTTTCTTTCATGTGGCTTAAGTTGTCTTGAAGCATAGGCTATTACTTTATCTTCTTGCATCAAGACACAACCCAAACCATTTAATGATGCATCACTATAAATAATAAATTCCTTACCCGATTTCGTTTGTACCAACACAGGTGCTTCAGTCAACAATTTCTTCAATCGGTCAAAACTTTGCCGGCATTTTTCTGTCCATTCAAATTTAACATCTTTCTATAATAAACGAGTCATTGGAGAAGCTATCATAGAAAACCCCTGTACAAATCTCCGATAATAACCAGCTAAACCCAAGAAACTTCTAACTTCAGATACATTCTTCGGTGGACTCCAATTGACAATAGCTGAAATTTTACTCGGATCTACCCTGATGCCTTCTGCGGATACAATATGTCCAGAAAACCTACCTCTCGAAGCCAAAATTCACATTTCTTGAATTTAGCATAAAGTTTCTTTTCACGCAGAATTTGCAACACTATTTTCAAATGTTCGCATGCTCGGTTTCATCCCGAGAATAAACTAAAATGTCATCAATAAAACTACTACAAACCTATCTAGATACGGTGCGAATATCCGGTTCATCAAATCCATGAATCTGCAGTGCATTAGTCAACCCAAACGGCATAACGAAACTCATAATGCCCATACCGGTTCGAAAGTCGTCTTTGGCACATCGACTCTTTTACCAGAATCGGTAATAACCCGATCGGAGATCAATCTTTGAAAATCTTGTGGCACCTTTCGGTTGATCAAATAAGTCATCAATTCGAGGCAATGGGTACTTATTCTTTATAGTTACCTTATTAAGCTGCCGATAGTCAATACACAATCTCAAAGACCCGTCTTTCTTTTTCACAAACAGAACTGGAGCACCCCAAGGTGAATGACTCGGACGAACAAAACCTCTGTACACAAGTTCCTGTAACTGTGCCTTTAACTCTTTTAATTCTGTAGGAGCCATACGATACGGAGCTATGGAAATTGGGGTAGTTTCCGGAATCAGATCTATAGAAAATTCCACTTCTCTTTCTGGTGGCAACCCCGGTAATTCCTCTGGAAACACATCAGAAAATTCACATACAAGCGCCTTTGCAGTATCTTTGACTCAGATACCTTAGTATCCAACACATACGCCAAATAAACATCATACCCTTTTCTGACACACCTCTGAGCTGACATCACTGAAATTATATCGGATAATCCCTCTGTCTGATTAGATTTAACCCAAGTAATTCTCCATTCGGCATTTCAACACAACATATTTTTGTCTCAGTTTACTCTTGCATCATCTTTGAGTTAACCAATCCATGCCCAATATCACATCAAACTCATCAAAAGGCAATAACATCAAGTCAACCGAAACAAATACCTTTTACCATTAGTGGACAATTTTACAAACTTTATCCACTATCACAAAGCGCCCAGGGGTTCGAGACTTTAACCATAAATTGATGAGGTTCAACAGACAAATTTTTAACAAATACTAATTTCGTGCATATATATGAATGTGTAGAGCCAGGATCAATTAATGCAATAACATTAGTGTCATAAAGAGAAAATGTACCGTAATTATATCGGAGAGGACGCCTCTTCACGAGCACGAATAGCATATGTTCTCGGGTGCTCTAACATCCGATCTCATTCTTTGAATCTCTGGATGCACTCCTATTACTCGCTCCCACTCTGGGTTTCTCTGCGGTCTACCTCTAGTAGGAGCATTTCACGATCTCACACTCGTTATCTCTTCTCTTTTAGTCTGTTTGGGACAATCCCGAATAAAGTGATCGGACGCTCCACATCCGAAACAAATATTTTCACCGCTCTACACTCTCCGGGTGGCGTCTCCCACATTGAGGACATTCCGGCCTAGGAGGTCGAAATCTTGCCAAGATGCCTGGCCCCTGTAGTGGTTTGAGCTCTAGAACCTCAAATCTTCTACCCTGCGGCCGGGATATCTAGTGGAAAATATGATCCGCTAGAGAGCTCCCTAGGCCTCTTAGATGTAGACTGAAATGATTTACTCATTTGCCTCTTCTTTGTATCCTGCGCTCCAGCTTCAGCTTTGCTCTTCTCTTTTTCTTTTAACAAGTCTTCTACTTTACAAGCTCTTTCTACTAGAACAACAAACTCTCTGATTTCCAATACCCCCACTGATAGTCGGATGTCATCATTAAGCCCATCTTCAAATCTCTTGCACATGTTAGCTTCAGTGGATACAAATTCCCGAGCATACTTACTAAGTCTGACAAATTTGCGTTCATATTCAGTCACAGACATTTTACCTTGTTTTAGCTCAAGAAACTCCTTCCTTTTCTGATCTATAAATCTCTGGCTGATGTACTTCTTTCGGAACTCCTCCTGAAAGAAATCCCAGGTAACCCTCTCACTCGGTACTATTGACACGAGGGTCTTCCACCAATGGTAAGCTGAATCTCGAAGAAGTGAAACAACACACTTTATACATTCTTCCGGAGTACAAGATAATTCTTCAAAAACCCTGATTGTATTCTCAAGCCAGAATTCTGCTTTTTCCGCATCATCATCTTTGGTAGCCCGAAATTCTTCAGCCCCTTGCTTCCTAATCTTATCAACAGGTGGTCTCTCCCTGATAACTATACCTGCAGTTGGGGAAGCTACATGGGGAACCTGTGATTCTTGAGGGGGTGGAGGTCTTATAGCCGGATTCGTACGAACGAACTCGGCAAACCAATCAGTCATGGCTTGGAAGAAGGCTTCTCTAGCTCCTCCTCCCTGTCTATCTGATGCAGGTCTTTCACTAACATTAACATCTAGTGGCGCCGTCCCTTCTGCGGAAGCAGGCGCATTACTTTCTACTTCATCTATATTAGCTCGTTCAGGATCCATAACTATAAAAGAAAACATTTTAAAATCGTCAGGAGTCGTCACACTATCAAAATATATAAGTATGGCATGTATAGGTAGACTCTTATTCTTACTGAGTATTTCCGAGAACCGACTAAACCTGGCTCTGATACCAATAAAATGTAACACCCCTTACCCGAGACCGTTTCCGGAGTCGAGCACGAGGCATTACTTAGCTTATCTTACCAATTCGGAGCATAAAAACTAGGTTTGAAAATTTATTTCACTATTTACAGCAAATCTGTCCAATCGCGCAGCAGTTACTAAATTAATTATAGCTTGAGCTACAAAACTCGAAATTTAATTCCGTAAATTTTCCCTGAAACTAGACTCATATATATACTCACCATAAAATTTTTAGAATTTTTGGTTCAGCCAATTAGTACAGTTTATTAGTTAAAGTCTCCCCTGTTTCACCACCTGACTGCCCTGACCTCTAGTCACTAAAAATAAGTTTTCTCACTGTAGGATTTTCATATGAAGTTCTTACTTGTTTCTACAGAAAACAAAATCAATTAGAAATCTATACATATAAACTATAACTCATAAACATTTTTGTACAATTTTTAATGATTTTCTAAACTCAAAACAGGGGACACCAAAAACTGTTCTGACCCTGTCTCACGAAAATTCACATATCTTAAAATATAAAATTCCTTTCGCTACACCGTTATTTTTCCATGAAAATAGACTCAACAAGCTTTAATTCCATATATTATTCACCCTCTAATTCATTTTATACTATCTTGGGTGATTTTTCAAAGTCACGTCACTGTTGCTGCCTGAATTCTGTTTCTTTGCAAAATTTCATCCTTTCATGATTTCCATACATAATTTATCACCTAGACTCTTATAACAACAAATACCTTCATACTTAACCATTTTAATAACCATACATCATCAAATACTTACACACCATTCTTTAGCAAAATCATAATCACAAACATACAAAATAACTAAATCCCTATACATGCCATAACTCAAACGTGATTCGATATAAAATACCGAAAGCGGTTGTGGTTGATAGTGTGGACGATCTCCGACTTCTTTAGGATCCTTGAAGTAGCTTTGCAATACTATAAGAGAAAGAGAAATAAAAGAAGTAAGCATAAAGCTTAGTAAGTTTACTAGCAAATAAATAACAATATTTAACTTAAATAATTAAACTCAAATGTCTATATCTCTAGTTTACTCTTTAGTTAATCTCATACTAGTTCTCTTGCTTGTTTACTTAGAATACTTGTGTACATAACTTACTCAACTCTTGCTGCATCGTTGAACATCAATTGATAGTATAATAAGTTCTTAACTCTTATAACTTACGAGCTTGCCATTTATGCTTTAAACCGAACTTTCATGAACATAATTAGTTTACAAGCCCGTTGAGCTACATTGGAATAATAAGGATACTCGGGTCTCTTCTGATAATAACATGCCAAAGCCATGTCCCAGACATGGTCTTACATGGGATGCTCTCATATCGGTGCCCATGCCATGTCCCAGACATGGTCTTACGGGGGACCTCTCATCTCGGTGCCAACGCCATGTCCTAGACATGGTCTTACATGGGACCTCTCATCTCGGTGCCAATGCGATGTCCCAGACATGGTCTTACATGGGACCTCTCATCTCGGTGCCAATGGCATGTCCCACACATGGTCTTACATGGGACCTCTTTACCCAAATGTCATGACATTCGTATCCAGTACCATCCTTATGTATCAACGGGACTTTTTAATTTTAATTCTCTATCATTTCATGCTTAGATCATCATCAAATAAATTCATAAAATAAATTCATAGTTGCTGGAAAATAACAGCATTGATAATAAATATTGAAATATTGCATTTATGTAAATAAACTTACCTCGATACCAATTATAGCCAAATTCACCAACTTAGTCTTCAACTTTATTCTTCCCTTTGTCTAACCTCGAGTTTCGTTCTTCTTGATCTAAAATAGCAAATTTAACTTATTTAATACTCACATTCAACAAAACAGCCCTTGACTCTAACTTTTTCAAAATTACAATTTTGCCCCTAAACTTTTACATAATTACATTTTTGACCCAAGGCTCGGAAATTAAACTTCATCTCTTATTCTTATGTTTTATAACATTCTGAACATTTTTCCCTTCTATGGCAACATCAAATTCCCACTCTAACATGTACTTATGAACATTAGGTATTTTTACCGATTATGTCGTTTTACTCGTTTTCACTTAAAATCGCTTAGCAAAAGTTGTTTAACATAATTTCTAGCTTCATATTCTATCATAAAACATCAAAATAAACACTTTTCACCTATGGGTATTTTTCCAAATATAAACCCTAGGTTAAATTATTGCTAGAATAAGCTAAATTAAGCTAGGGATCTCAAAACGTAAAGAACATTAAAAGCGGGCTTGGGATCACTTACTATGGAGCTTGGAAGCTTGAAAACCCTAACTATGGCTTCCCCTTGCTGATTTCGTTCATATGAAGAAGATGAGCATAATTTGTCATCTTTTTCCCTTTTAATTCATTTTAATTACTAGATTACCAAATTGCCCCTAACTTAAAAATTTTCTATTTCACTTATCTCATGTCCATTTTTTGTCTACCAAGTTACCAATGGTATAATTACCATATAAGGACCTCCAATTTAAAGTTTCATAACAATTGGACACCTCTAACATGTAGAACTCAACTTTTGCACTTTTTACAATTTAGTCCTTTTGACTAAATTGAGTGCCCAAACGTCGAAATTTTCGAACGAAATTTTCACGAAATCATTTTGTGAAATTGTAGACCATAAAAATATAAGAAAAATAAAATTTTTCTCATCGGATTTGTGGTCCCGAAACCACTGTTCCGATAACCTCAAATTTGGGCCATTACATAGTGTCGTTTCACTAAAGTACCATAATTAAGCTCTCCCTATTAAATATCATTACGAAAGCTACTTATAAAACACTCATCAAATAAACTTGTCACATGTTTGTTACCCTCATAAGGTATCTTTAATCTTTTGGGGTTAAATTAGTTCACCTAATATGTTTTTATTTTATCTCATGGTAACCGTTATATCTTTTTTCATGAAAAAGTCAATTACTAATAAATAGTAATTAAATAATTCATCCTAGACAAATAACCTATGACCATGCTACTTTTCCATCTATCCTATAATGTCAATGAGAGGATATCATTTATCTTTTATTGAGTTATAAATTCTACTATTGTAAATGAAAGCTACGTCGTGCAAAAGTCATATATCCAACATACCAACTTTCAGTTGTATTACCAATTGAACTCAAGCTTTCAATACATTAAAGTATATGAATCACTCATACATAATCTGTCACTTACTTAGGATCGAGGTAAGTCATATTATGAATGTCACAAGTGAATAAATCTATAAATGAATCTAGGGTTATTCTACTTGAGTCATGTCTAATGTATTGTTAGCTCAGGCAATCACATTTATGTCTCTATCTTCTGTGAGTCATTTGCTCCAATACTCAAGATAAAGAATTTTCTATTTGTACTTGATAGATAGTATAATAGTCTTTTTAATCGATTTGCTCAATTTTGATTAGACTATGGACCATTAAGATTACCTATTAATATAAGTTGTCTTCTCGTATCATGATTTAACCAAATGATGCAACTTAAAATTAGTTAAATGCTAGATAATCAATGAGTCAATGTTGTTCATTTTGCTTTGCTTTGTATGTTTGTATAGAAATAAGTTGGAGGATAAAGTTTGCATTCCCCGCGAAGTGGATGCTCCCTTCGACAAAATGTTGTAAAAAAACTCTTGAGCTTAAGGGGGCCATTAAGTTTACGTAATTTCATCATTACAAAAAAATAACACTCTGGAAATCGAAGAGTTATTGACTCTGAAAAACATTTGAGACATTGTTTAAAGAAAAAGAGCTCAAATGACCTCCCTCAACATATTTTGGTTCCTAAGTATAATTGAGCTGAAGAGATGGCCTCAACATGATAATGGGTGGCTTGAGATGATTTTGATAAAATAATAACTAGTGACCTGTAGGAGCCTAAGGTTTTTGTTTATTAAATTCTCAATCATTACAAAAGAAGACTTGTAAAGAAAAGCAGTGAGAGGTCCTTAACTAGCACTACAAATGAGGACTTAAATGATGATTTTGATGATGAGTTTACGGCTTCTACAGCCAAGCCTGCTATTAAAGAGAGAATTACTAGAGAAGGCTAGGACTTTACACTATGTTCCAATACACCCCTAATCGGTGGCCCCACCTAATCCCCCCTCATTCCTATGTTAGGTTCATGGTATTGCTAATACCATTGTAATACATTACTGACCTAATCGGTGAAATTCACCGATTTGTAATCCGTCTCTTTTGCCCAGATTAAGCGCCGCTTCAGTTTAGCATCCCTGTTTTACCCTCCCATAGGCTTCCCCTTTGTTTTTCTTCTGTTCCTTCTAGCTTTTGCCGATTTTCTCCCTCTGTTTTTTATCTTTTCTTTTTTGCCGATTTGCTCTCTCTGTTTATTTTCTTTTCTTTTCTGCCGATTTGCTCCCTCTGTTTCCCCTTTTCTGATTACAGGTTCTTCTTCATCGCACTGTGCCCCGATTTGCTCATTTACAGGTTAGTTTTTCATAGTTATTTTGTTTGTATTGCATGTCCGATTGAAATGTCATTATGTGATGACCACTCGCAGATGTTATTGCATCCTTTCGAGGCTTCCATTCTTTGAATTGCACTTTGGTGTTCTGAATAGGTGTGTTTTATTACACATCAGATACAACAAATGATAAAGAGGATCACTTACAGACCTGTTAACTTATTATTGTTGTTGTTAACTTATTATTTGCTTTAACACACGAAAAATTGTTTTAAATTCATGCTTTGATGGAGATAGTCTCTCTTGATAAGGTTTTTGGATGAAATCTCGAGGGTTTGATGCTAGCAACATGGTTTTAGTTCGTTCCACTGGTTTCATGACTTCTTTTTCATCTTAAAATTTTCATGCAGCATCTTTGATGAAGAAAGGTTGGAACGGTTAACAAAAAGTATTGGTGATATGGATTTGGAATTGTCGGAGAGTTACAGCAATGAAGCAAATATAGATGATGTGTTAACAGATCAAGTAGCTCTGGAGGACATGCAGAACACAATGACCGAACCCTCTGAGATAAGTTCAGGAGATTCTAAACTTGGAGGTAATGATGATGGGAATGGCTTGGAGCATCAAATGCTTGAGAGTGACTTTGACTCAAACAAAGCTGTTAATCATGATACTGTTGTTCCAGTTGACCTGGAAACTGAGTCGTTTAAAAGAGGAAGAGAATCCAGTGGTGCGAATCCTGAAGATTGTGATACTGATGTTGATGATTTCACAACAAATAAGCAAGCAGCAGAAAGACATTTGCCAAATGCTGTTTTGCCATTTCTACGCTATTATCAGTATGAAAGTTCTGAATCTTCCTGCAGGTATAACTTTTGCAGTGCTCCTATTTGTTTAACAGGTTGTTCATTTCTATGAATGTTTATATGTGAATAAGTTTTATATTGTTTTTGTTGAAGTATGCTTTGGGTCGTTTAGATTTAGGAGTCTTATCTTTTGGCTATTCTTTTAATAGTTCGGAAAGTAACACATTCATGCTATCTGTTGTTTTCTACATCTGCAACTTTGCAAATGAGTTAGGTGACTTGGTCCTCATTGTCTGATTTATTATGGTATTTATGTGTCTGCAGTTTTCAAGGTTCCCCTTGTGACGACAGGAATTTGAGGAGTGATGTTGATGATACAGAAACAGAAGAGGCTTCTATTTCTGGCCAGGAAGATTCCAGTGATCACCTTGATATACTTGAATGGGCTAAGGTTTGAACGGGCAACGCTTCAAGTTAATTTAAGCTTTTAACCTTACCCTTATGGTATGCCACACTTTGTTTTGCCCCCCTGATATCTTAGAAATTGTGGTTCCCTCCAATTTCCAGGCAAACAATCATGGATCATTGCAGATACTATGTGAATACTATCGGTTACCTTGTCCAGAAAGGGGTTCAAAACTTAGGTTTCATCCTTTGGAGCACCTTCATCCACTGGAATATCAGAGGCCTGATGAAAAAGTTTTGCATATTGCTGGCTCAACCATTGATTTGAGATCTTGCAGTTTTAGGTTTTCCTCCTAGTTGATTTTGATGTCATGTAAATTCTTTTTCCTCATGGACTTTAGTGTTGTGAAATTTTAACAACATAACATAATTTTCTTTTACACTTTCTCCAGTGGGTCTATATCCAGTGGTGAAATGGTGGCACTGTATTGATATATCTAAAATTGTTTCTCTTGAAGTGCAACCATGATTTTAATAGTAACATTTGTTAGACTTGACCTGATGTTTTAAGCCTTATTTTTTTTTATTACCAAATACCATATATCTCGTTTTTGTGTTTGTGTGTGTGAATTGACTTGCTTGGTCTTGTATGGACTGTTGAGAGTTTCACTGAATTGATTTTTCTTATCCCGCAGGTGCTAACAATTTTTGAGTAAATTCATATAAGAATATTAATTATTAAGAATTTTATTAAATCATATATTTTAATTATAATATATTTAATAATAATTATGTTAAATTATCTTTTATAGTATCATATATTATGATTTGAGTAAATTCATATAAGAATATTAATTATTAAGAATTTTATTAAATTATATATTTTAATTAAAATATATTTAATAATAATTATGTTAAATTATCTTTTATAGTATCATATATTATGATTTGAGTAAATTCATATAAGAATATTAATTATTAAGAATTTTATTAAATTATATATTTTAATTATAATATATTTAATAATAATTATGTTAAATTATATTTTATAGTATCATATATTATGATTTGAGTAAATTCATATAAGAATATTGATTATTAAGAATTTTATTAAATTATATATTTTAATTATAATATATTTAATAATTATTATGTTAAATTATATTTTATAGTATCATATATTATGATTTGAGTAAATTCATATAAGAATATTGATTATTAAGAATTTTATTAAATTATATATTTTAATTATAATATATTTAATAAAATTATGTTTAAATATGATTAAATTATTTATTATTGATATTAATAATCTTATTAAAATTTAAATAACAATAATCATTTACTCAAACAAATTTATGTTAAGGGTATTCTAGTCATTTTAGTTTTTTCCATTATGCTATTATACCTCTATTCCATTCAACCAAGCACAATAATACTATTACGCCTCTATTCTATTACATTCAACTAAACAATTGATTTGCTATTACACCTCTATTACATTACACCTCTATTCCATTACGCCTCTATTTCAATACAGCGAACCAAACGTGCTGTTAGTGTTATGGTGACTATTTCAAGTGGTCATTTAGTTGTCCATGTGACATTTATCTATATCCTAAAGGTCATGGGTTCAAGTCTTCCATGCACAAAACTTTTCAATAATTATGGTTTTCACTCGTTTAGACATCAAGATGCACCTTTAAGCTCTCCTCAAAGCCAATAGACAAATTCTTGAATGTGCATTGCTCAAGACACCCAAAGAGGACAATACCTTCGTGTTATTGACAAAAAAAAGGCACATTTTGTTGTTTTTCTTATTGATGTTTAAAATATCACGTGAGTTGGGAATTGTTCTCTTTGAGTGATGTTGAGTTGAAGAACAACCATTGATGAGAGAAGCACCCTCAAAGTTTTGTTCCCTGACTTTAAAGAGAATTAGGGGCATCTCTTAATGCTTGAATAGGCAAAACCTGCACATAAACAGATGATTTCATATGTTCAATCATCAAAATGTTCCCCAAACTCTTATTAGAATTATAGGACAAAATCTTGAGAATGCACTGCTTTTCAATAGTTGCTTTTTAGCACAATGGTAATAAAAGTTAAATATATTAAGTTGTTTAATGTTTCACATATTAACAAAAAAAAAATTAAGTTCAAGTCTCCTCGTACACAAAGATCTTTAACAGTCATGGTTTTACTTGTTCAAGCATCGAAATGCACCCCAACTTTCTTCAAAACCAAAGGATAAAACCTTAAAGGTGTGTTGCTTTTTAGCACAACAACGCTAAAAAAGAATAATTCATTCTTTGTATGATGTATCACACATCAACAAAAAGGATTGGAGTGTTGACTTAGAGTGTGCTTGGTTAGGTAAAAAGAATAGAGAGATGGAAGAAGGGAGAGAAAAAGGAGAAAAAAATGGATTTAGAGTGTACTTGGTAAGAAAGAAGGGAGAGAAAATTAGGTTTCTTTCCAATTTGTTATCTTTCCACTCTACAGAGTTTTGCAAAACTTTAGTGATCCATTTTCTCACTTAAAAAGAATTTTTAGAATTTGTTTTATTACATTAACAACTAGAGGTGAAGCTAGGAAAAAAATTTAAGGAGGGCGAAATTAAATTTTCTATATCTTTATAATTTTTAAAAGATTAAATTAAATTTTTACTATTTTAAGGGGTTAAATACAATTTTACCTTTACTAATTTAAAATTTTAAAAAATTTAAAGGACCAAAATGACAAAAATTCCATTTTTAGGGTGCCGGGCACTGCCAGCGTCCCCCAAAATCCGACTCTGTCAACAACATTTAAGGCATGGTAAAAGTTAAAACGTAAGAGAGATGAAGAGTGAAGTGAGCAGGTGCTAAAAGAAAAGCATTACGACTACTTTTGCTTAGCAATGAAATAGAAACACTCGACACTCCCATCTCTTACATAGCATGAGTCAGCAACACCAACTTGTTGCACTTCAACCTAAGCAATACGACAAATTTTGTTCAAATCTCAGTTACTAAATTTTGTCTTTAAACACCTTCCTAAGAGGCTCTCTTTACAACTAAGATCTCCGGATTATATTCTCATATTTTACCATTTCTACTTTCATAAAATCAGTGGTTGGTAATCCTTTAAATCTTTGTCCACTTCTCTTTGCAATGACAGGTTTTTATAAAATATACGATAACATCCATTTTTTTTTGCTTATTTTGAATGTAAATTTGGGTGAGAAGATATCATTATCTATAACATGTTTGAGATATTTTACTAAAGGAAGAATTGTGTTTTGACTCTCCGGCCAACTCAATTCAATGGTGAACAGCATGGGCTTGATGGCCTTGACCCAATTTAACCCACAGTTTTTTTGTCAAATTCATCCCTCATCGGAAACCAGATACAAACACAACCTGGAAGATTGTAATTACGAACAAAAATCCAAACACCGAATGGCTACTGCCTTCCACGTTTCCCTTCATGCACCCATAGTTCACAAACTGAAACCCACAACGCCCTCCCCCCCCCCCCCCGCCCTCCCCACCGTCACAGTCCATTCACTCGGCGACAGCTCCGCCCTCCGTACACGTCATGTACTCCATTACCATGTGCATTTTCACTCACCTCTCCGGTAAGCATAGCAATCCCCTCCCCTCCCCCCCACCCCACGCCCATTTCCCTCTCCTCGATTTCTTCTCCTTGCTTGTCCTGGTTCAAAAGTCTCACTTCCACCCTTTTTTTTTCCAGTATCCAGATAATTACAAAACAGCCGTTGTGTCCTTCTTTGGATTGTTCTTACTTTTATTTATCACAATATATATAAATTTAACACTATTAGTTCCGTGGCCCCCACAGAAACTCCTGGTGGGGTCCTCAGTTCTCTTGTTTCTGTAGGGTATGTCGTATATTGGCCAGGCTTTATTCATCAGCTCTATATATCTGGGGGTAATCTTAGTTTCTGTGTTGCAGACCTGCAAAACTGTAAGAGATTTAGAAGTGTACTAGGAAAGAGAAAATGGGTGAGATTCTGAGTGAATTGAACAGTGTTTCGGTGGAAAACAATGTTGTGAGTCAGAATTCTGATGAGTTTAAAGTGTCGGTGTTTGGAGAACAAGTGTTGGCTGGTCAAGGTGATCATGTCAATGGGCATAATCAACACGACCAGCAGCTTCACCAGGGCGGTGGTAATAACAACACATTGCTTGCTTTGCAAGAAATCCCTGGAAATTTACCTCCTTTTACAGTTAGTAATGGCGATCCTGTTTTTGGTAACGAGGTGGTGGAAAGGGTGAGGGAGAAACCTAAGCTCATCGTCACTAATGATATCAAACCTCGCCTCCGATGGACTAGTGAACTCCATTCTTACTTTGTTGAAGTTTGCAATCGGCTTGGTGGTCCTCAGAGTCAGTGCTCATTTCCTTCAATTCTCTGCCATACTTTTTTCATTCTTTCCAAATTGTTTTTCCAGTGTGAACATCCTTTTCCTTTCTTAAGAAGACAAAAAAAAAAAAAAAATCTTATGTAAGTGATATATGTTGAATTGGTGGAAATGATCCTTTTTCTGCATGTAGTAATCTCAAGAAAATGACTCACAAAATAGCTTGATTTTCTCTTTCAATTGGAAACAACATGCATGTTAAGTGCGGAGCAAGATGCCTAGGGGGTGTTTGTTCCCCTGTTCATCAATATCTAACATGCATCAACCGCTTAGGCTGGCTCAGCGAATTTAGTCCTTTTATGTTGAATAGTTAAATTCTCCTCTAACTGCATTTTGCTTGCTCAACTCTGAAAATTTTCTTTTCCTTTCTGTTTTTTCTTTTCTTGGTATAATGATATATGCTTGTTTCTTTGGAAAGTAACAACTCTTACTACTTTCCAGGCTATTCAAGGAACATGCATAACCTTTACCGACAAATTTTTAGAGTAATTTAAAATGATGATGGAGAAACTAACTCATCCTCATTTACATATGGACATGAGCCTTCTCTGAATTTGTCCTCTTTTTTAGAGAACTTGTATGTTTTAAGCATTTAAAGACACTTCGATTTATAAGTGATTTTCTCTTGATATACTTTAAGTTTTCTTTTACTGCATGCTGCTAGTTCCCTTTTTTTGTTTGAAACATAAGCTTGTGCAAATGAATATTTCCATAAGTTGCTAACTTTTGGCAGGTAAGGTCAAATTGAATCATCTTGACAAGTTTTTCCACTGAAGTTTTTTGCAAAACATATATGTTTTAAGCATTTAAAGATTGCTTCAATTCATATACAACTTCTTTTCCTGATATAGATTTTGTTTTATCTATCTGCATGCTGATAGTTCCCTTTCTTCATTTGAATATAAGTATACGGAATTAGTTTTTGCATATGCCAACTTCTTGCAGGTAAGATCAAACTAAATAATCTATCGTAAAATTCATATACATCTTCTTTTCCTGATATAGATTTTGTTTTATTTTTCTGCATGCTGATAGTTCCCTTTCTTCATTTGAATATAAGTATACGGAATTAGTTTTTGCATAGCTAACCTTTTGCAGGTAAGATCAAACCAAATCATCTATGGTAGATGCTATTCTCCCTACCCTCCTCCCCTTTGTTTAAGTTCCTGTCATGTACTACTGCTTACCTTATATGTCTTTGCTTTTAAAAACAGATAATGTTTTGATCATATTTTCAAATAAGGTTTGCTTTTCGTCCATGTGATCTCTTTTTATGTGCAATATTTCTAAAAAGAATTGCTGATTTGCTTGCCGCATGCTCCCATTTAGCTTTTGCAGTGTCATTCTACCTTTCTACGCATGACGTAAGGTAATCTAGGCTGTCCGTGTCACTTCCTGATCAAGGCCAAAACAATATTTGTCGATTAGTGGCTGTTAAACATTTCCTGTCTCATTTATTTATCTCCTTGTAGTTCGTTACATTGCATTCTAGGAATAATGTATTTACTCTTCCAAATACGTATGAAAAGTTTGTCGGCTTGTATTTTGTCGCTTCTCTAAATGCCATATGTCACGATCTCATAGTTTTACTTAGTATTGATGATGTATGTCAAATTTTGTTTCTTCGGTACTGTATTTGACGGTACCAACTGCAAGTTTGTCGGCTTGTATTCCGTTGCACGCACGCGTTGATGACTTTGGATATGTTCACATCATCTGAAAATAGGGTGTCTTTATGAGTCTGCGGATGGCATGAATGCAGTATATGCACTCGTTGTATTTTCCAATCACTGCTTTATCAGTTTCATGCACTTGTAGTTATAGTATTACCATTTCTGCTTAGTATTAGCCATTTTTAATCATTTTGTTTCAATTCAGTTTATTACTTTGTCATTAGATTTTGTTTTGATCAGAGTGAGGAAGAATATAGAACTTTTACTTTTTAATATTGAATATTGGTAACTTGAGGGGAACGATAGGAAATGCGCTGAAAGAGATGATTAGAGATTCACAAATATATTTAGGCCCTTTTGTTGTATGAATCCATTATATGAGGCTGTAGATTGAAAAAGAATTAGTGAAAAAAGATCTTCAATGACCCTGAATCTCTTTGACATTATAGAGAGTAATGGGAGGATATAAAGTTTGATTGTTCAATGATGGACCAACCCAAAAGAAGATGACGATGATGCCAGTCTTTCACCTTCTCTTAACAATACTACAATTTGTTTTGCTTTAATGGTTGTTGCTTGTGTGATAATTTTGATGTAATATCCATATTCTTTGGTAATACAATTTGCATCCTTTCTATGGCTCATTTGTTAGTTGCCAGGAAATCCTAATGCATGAACTGAATTCTCGATAGTTTACTAAATTCCATGCTAATATGAGTTCCGTGTTACCAGAGGACTCATATTGCCTTCGCTGTCCGTAAGTAACCTTGTAGTTACCATTACATATAAAATGATCCGACTGTAAATCTTATTTGCAGGAGCAACACCAAAGGCTGTCCTGGACCTGATGGATATTGATGGACTCAATCTTTTCCATGTCAAGAGTCATTTACAAGTAAGTTTTTGTATTTAATTAAGTGTTTCCTTTTTAGCACTTAAAACCAACTGTTAAAAGTTTCCATATGAAGGATTAACATTTATGTCCATGATGTTAAACGATGTAT
Source organism: Gossypium raimondii (assembly GCF_025698545.1). Taxonomy (NCBI): domain Eukaryota; kingdom Viridiplantae; phylum Streptophyta; class Magnoliopsida; order Malvales; family Malvaceae; genus Gossypium; species Gossypium raimondii. The sequence continues at coordinate 6,181,897 of NC_068571.1, read as the reverse complement.
TCCAGAAATATAGACTGGGCAAATATGCAGATAAGGATTCGACAGAGGGAGGCCAAACTGGTATGTTTTGTTCATTTTAACATGCAATTTGAATCATTTTGTTATGCTCTTATTTAAAAACTTGTTCGATATATGCATATGTGTTACAGAAATAAGAACTACAATAAGATTTCCTATTAATCTATCTATATATGTAAGCATGGATGCATGTATAAATGTATATTGACTGAGACTAAAATAAGGACTATCTTCCTTTATGTGTAGTGATGTTTAACTTAGATGAGTAACATGTGAATGACATGTTGGTATTGATTCTGAATAAAAGGAACCTTCGGAAGTTCAAGCAGTGCTATTCCTTTACCATCGTGTACCAATCAGTATAACAGGTATGTCTTTCTTTTCGTTGAGAAGGTTTTATTTAATCATGTATATATATATATATATATATATATTTTTTTTTTTTTCTTAACTGGTTCAAGGTTTGATTTCTATGGTGGACTATTGGCATACAATATGCAGGAGAGCTAAAAGAAATCTCAAAAATACTCATGGAGAACTCTATCTGAAACTTCAGGTGAGTTAATTCAGGAAATTACTAGAATATGTACATAGGATGATCTTTAATCTATTTTTGAAAATGCAGTCATTATATACTCAAATCTAAAAGGGAAGTCTTACATGTTCTCAGATGAGCATCCAGGATATGGGAGCTAAAAAATTGGAGGCTGAGATGCATGTTCAAAGGTGTCTGGAAGAACAAAGGAGGTACCTACACACCGCCCTGGAATCCGCGTGCAAGACGCTTGCCAATCAGTATCTAGGTGATGCAGCTGCCGTGGAAAATGCAATCCTGTATGGGCAAGCCTCAGCTGGTCTAGGAAATTTCGCGACAATACCAGTTGGCCCATCGGGTTTCGGAACATCAGCCACGACAGTGCCACCGTTTTATTCTGAGCAGCAGAATGCATATCCTACATATAGCAACACACTGACAACCCCAGCCAACCTTGGCCTTCAAGAGCAACCTGTTGGTTGTCAGCTACAAACTTCATTTAGCCCTGCACCTCAAGGCAATATCTCAACTTCAAATGGCTATTTTGGAAGTTCACCACATCAGGAAACTTTGGCTGCAGCTGCTGCCTACACAGACTGGCTTGTTGATGAAGATCTTATACAAACTTCATTTAGCCCTGCACCTCAAGGCAATACCTCAACTTCAAATGGCTATTCTGGAAGTTCACCACATCAGGAAACTTCAGCTGCAGCTGCTGCCGTCACGGACTGGCTTGTTGGTGAAGATCTTATACAAACTTCATTTAGCCCTGCACCTCAAGGCAATACAACTTCAAATGGCTATTCTGGAAGTTCACCACATCAGGAAACTTTGGCTGCAGCTGCTGCCGACATGGACTGGCCTGTTGATGAGGATCTTATACAAACTTCATTTAGCCCTGCATCTCAAGGCAATATCTCAACTTCAAATGGCTACTCCGGAAGTTCACCACATCAGGAAACTTCGGCTGCAGCTGCTGCCGACACGGACTGGCCTGTTGATGAAGATCTTATACAAACTTCATTTAGCCCTGCACCTAAAGGCAATATCTCAACTTCTAATGGCTATTCTGGAAGTTCACCACATCAGGAAACTTCGGCTGCAGCTGCTGCCGACATGGACTGGCCTGTTGATGAGGATCTTATACAAACTCCATTTAGCCCTGCACCTCAAGGCAATATCTCAACTTCAAATGGCTATTCCGGAAGTTCACCACATCAGGAAACTTCGGCTGCAGCTGCAGCCGACACGGACTGGCCTGTTGATGAAGATCTTATACAAACTTCATTTAGCCCTGCACCTAAAGGCAATATCTCAACTTCTAATGGCTATTCTGCAAGTTCACCACATCAGGAAACTTCGGCTGCAGCTGCTGCCAACATTGACTGGCCTGTTGATGAAGATCTTATACAAGCTTTCTTTAACTGGGATGATAATGAACCAATGAACCTCGATGCTAGCTTGTAACTTGGATCATATTTAAGGTTTCCTGGCACCTTTTAAGTAAAACTGTGTTAAAAAGAATAGCCGCTTTCAGTTTTAAGTTTCAAAGACCATTTCATCCTTGTCTAAGACTGGTAAAGTCCGTAACTCTTTCTGTCTGTCTGTAAATATGAAAGAAAAATAGTTAACATAGTTATCCTTAAAGCCAATTAATTGCTTGCTTGCTGCTTCTAACTAAACCTGAAACATGGTAGCCCTAGGACGAGAAGAAGACCATTTTTGTCTGAAATTAGAAAAACAAATCGACTTTTTCACAATAATGCTATGTTTGACAAGAGTATTATTTTTAGTCAAGGGAGAATTAGGTAAATGTCAACGGAAATTAGGAATGTAGGCATGTTTTCCCCAAAATTAAGGAAATAAGTTGGTTTTTAAAAAAAAAAAAAAAAAAAACAACTGCTTTCATCTCTTACCTGCCACATCAACATAAAACGCATTCTTTTTTTAATTTTAAATTTTAAATTCGTTGGGCAACGACTACATTACCAACTGTAAGTTTTCCCAATGGTCACCTTTTTTTCTTCAATTGCTAATTTTTTTTCCAACCTCTACTTTTTTTCCTATATATATCTTACTGTTTTATTTTTTCATTCAATCTTATTCTCTCAATTCTCTCAACTATTTTATTCTCAAATTCTTCTTGTCTTAATTTTCTAATTTTTAATTTCTTTAATTTTATTTAATTTCCATAATTTTTAAAAAAGTCAATGCCATTAAATCGTTTGGATCGCAAATACATTTCCAACGTCCAATTATAAATGGTAAAAAAATATTATTATATTTTTTATTTTAATTAATGTTTATATAATCAAACCGAAGATCAAATTATCGAGACATATATACACAATTTAAGTGTGAGGGAACCATATGTTATTGAACAACACTTGGAAGAGGCGAGATTCTTGCACGTGTCTCATATGCTCAGGGGGACTAAATTAGAGCCTGCACTTATAAGTGTTTTGTTGGAAAGATGGAGACCCGAGACACACATTCCATTTTTTGTGCAGTAAGTGTACAATTATGCTCAATGATATAACATTACAACTCAGTTTACCGGTTGATGGGTCAGTCCTTACGAGGGTAGTACGCATCGGCGATTAGAGCGCAATTCGCCACCAACTATTAGGCAAGGTGCCAGATAAGTTTAGTGGTAGTCGGATAGAAATGAAATGGTTAGAAGATAATTTCTCACATCTCAACACCTCTTCTAGTGCGGTTGAAAGGTGATTGAAACACAATTTGCCACCAACTATTAGGCAAGGTGCTAGACAAGTTTAGTGGTAGCTGGATAGAAATGGTAATGGTTAGAAGACAATTTCTCACATCTCGACATCTCTTCTAGTGAGATTGAAAGACAACAATTTGCTCGAGAATTCATACAGAGGTTAATCGGGGGTCTTTTAATGCCAAATAAATCTCGAAATCTGGTACATTTAAAGTGGCTCCTACAACTAGTCGACTTAAAAGAAGTCGAGCGACTCAGTTGGGGATCAACTGTCTTGGCTACATTGTATCGAGCAATGTGTCGGTCAACAGAAGCACAAAAAATAAAAATCGGTGGTTGTATACTCCATCAGTCATGAGCATGGTACTGCTTACCATTTTTACGTCCCTGAGTAAACTTTCATAATCAATTCTCACTTGTAATAAAGTAAGAGTCATTTAATAATATATTTTTAATATTATTTTTTTAATTATTATATTTTTGATATAAAATATTATTTGATTAGATGGAACAAAGACGCGAGTCATGTGGGTATACGGAACGAGCTTGAAGATATTCGATTATTGTTAGATCAACGATCAAAAGTCGAGGTTAGTTCTTAAAATTTTCAATTATATAATATTTACGTAAGAATTTGAAATTTAATATTAGGTATGTAATAAAATTTATACTTCCATACTGTAGTTTAAATGGATGTCATACTCTCATCCAAAAATTCAAGAATGCATCCCGGCCAAAATTTTGACGAATTGCAATATCTGGCACATCAAAGTGTTATTGATAGTTTTTTCAATAGTTGAGATGCATGAATTTGATCGAATGATGCTAGTTTGAGTTTATACATAGTATTCTATCCTAACCCCAAGAGCTTGATAAACTTCGTAAAATTGACTTGTGGGGGAGAACCAATGAAGATTGGCCTAAATTCCATGCCAAGTATATCTACATCTGGGAACATAGGTATGATTTCATACCTATGCGTGAACCAATTGTCTAACCGGATTTGGCAACATCTTCAAATTATATGGCATGGCTTAGACTTCATAGTAAGTCATATCTATTTTCGGAGGAGGAAAGGAGTAGAAAAATTTATCGTAAAAGATCGACAGAATCCCACATGAGGCCGCGATCAGGAGTACATGTATCGAGTTCATCATCATCAACTCCAACCCCAAATACTAAACTAATGGGTGTATCACCTCCTGGTTAGTATGGTTCATATTTTTCTAGTGCTTTTATTAATCCTATGTTTTTCACACAAGCACCACATTATACACCATTATACCATGCATTAACACCTTCTTCAAGAATATTTTTTGCACTACCTCCATCCCTAAGAGCATATTACATGCCACTGTCGTTAACAACACCAATGTTATCCGCCATTACCTATAATTTCAGCATTCTATGCACAACTTGGTTATTCGACACCATATACTTCTCTATCGATAGTGTCACAAACATCCCCAACATTACTATTCTTCAGAGGTGGATCATCTTCACAACCACCTATTAATATCATCGATGATATACAATGAGAACCTAGGATGCAAATGCATTTTAGCATGGAAGAACAAGATAAAGATGAAGACAATGTTGGAGATGAAGATGAAGATCAAGATGGAGGTGGAGGTGGAGGTGAAGAAGATGAAGATAAAGAGATGGAACCCCAACCGCGACAAAATCCTCCTCGTAACTGACACCCACCATGTTGTGACACACATCCGGGCAGATGATATTTTTTATTTTAATATTTTCGTTTGAACCATTATTTAGTTTGTTAACTTTTAATTTGTATTGTATTTATTTTTTTCATCCATAATCTACTTATCCACATTTTATAAAAAAAAGTGTTTTTCTTATTTTTTTATTTCAATAATATAGTTATTTACAACCTACGAAAAAATGAAAAATTTGTTTGTATTTTATTCTATTTTATTTTAGATCAATAATATATTTATTTACAATCTACAAAAAATGAAAAAAGTTGTTTGTATTATACTCTATTGTATTTTACATCAATAATGTACTTATTTACAAATTACAAAAATTGAAAAAATTATCTGTATTGTTTGTATTGTATTTTACATTAATAACATACTTATTTACAATTTGAAAAAATGAAAAAGTTGTTTGTATTGTATTCTATTGCATTTTTACATTAATATACTTATTTACAATGTACCCAAAAATGAAAAGTCATGAAAAAAATGAACAAATTGTTTGTTTGTTTGTTTATTGTATGTTTATAAAAAATGAATTCTTTTTTCTAATTCTACCCTCTCCTCAATGTTGCCCCCAAGTGTGGACATGTTGGCTTACTATGCCTTAGGTTCCTACAATAACTACATAACCTTGGTCCTTAGGTTCCTACAATAACTACATAACCTTGGTCAGTCTATCTTCTCCCGAATATTCATATTGTTGCGTATCCGACTAGAACTTCGTCGACCTTTTGGATTGCGATGCAACGTAATATTTGGTAGAAGCTCAAATGGAGCGCTCGAAACATGCAACCACATACTTTCATTCGGGAATAGTGGGAATTCAGATTTCCATACTTTATATATGCATTTTAGTTTGTACACTTCATCAAAATAGCTCATACAATCCAGATGTGTCGAGGCATATGTAGCAATTGCATGTGCGTAAGAAAAACAAAGTGCTTGAAATCTCTTACAGTTACAGGTCATTTATCTCAAGTATACACGATATGCTCCTCCGATAATACCGTCGTCGAGTTTATGGAACTCTGTAACCCGGAATATTTTATTTGGACATGAGTGACACATTACAAACATAGAGTTTTCTCTTTTTACATTTTTTTGTAATATCTTTCATTACTTCCTCGCACCAAATGTGGTCACCCTTTATCTGTCCAAAATGTTTTTTCGCTCACTTTGGAAACAAGGTTGATAAGAGGAAATATGTTTCTTTGACCACCAACGTTATCGGCAAATGACATGTCCCTTTCAATATAGAATTTATACATTTTGCTAGGTTCGTTTTCATGTGCCTCTATCATATGATTGAGTCTACTATTCATTGAGTATCCCATCGAGGTATTCCGCACTATGTTGGTTTATAACCTGCAAGTTCTCCAACATTTCATGGAATTGATGTTGGATGAGCTCGTACCCTGTTAAAGAAAAAAAAGAGTATATTCATGAATGAAAATAATGTATATGTTAAATAATGATATAGAAAATAATATTTACTACCTACCCATGTTAATAACATGTCGCCGCTCAGCATCCTTATGAAATTGGCTCATGTAATTTGACTTGATATGATGCATACAATACCTATGGTGTGCATGATCCCATAGTCTTGTCGATCAATTACAACTCGTATTCTGGGTGCTCTATCAGAAATGATGCATATATCGGGTTGTAGCACAACATGCCTTCTTAAGTTAGTCAAGAAGAAGTCTCAAGCATAAGAGGTTTCTTGTTCAATAATTGCAAAAGCTATTGGTAGGTATTTTCATTTACCATCTTGTGCAACAACCAACAAGTGATGCTCATATCTCCTGTATATAAATGAGCCGTCAATTTTGACTAATGGCTTATAGTATCGAAATGATTCAACGTATGGCTTGAATGTCCAAAAAAGACGATGGAAAATTCTTTTCTCTTAGACCATTCAATTTCCATTATATGCAAGTTCCATTTGCAGATCAATGACGATACCTAGTACGTACTGATTTAATACCTTGCACCATTTTCATAAATCATTATATAATTTATCCCACCCGTTATGCATCTTTTTCATAACCTTTTATTTTATAGCCCATGCCTTATAGTACGACACAGTGTATTCGATGACTACGAATATTAGCAATCAAAACTAGTACGGGAGTCTTAGGACTCTTTTTCACCATAGGTACGATAATGTCAGAGATCATGTTAGAATCTAATTTCGATTAATCCTGTGAAATACCTACAACAACACAAGTATTTCACTATACGTAAGACAATTTTAGAGATCAGGTCATCCAATTTTGAATGATCTTGTGATGTACCTACAACAACACAAGTATATAGAGCATTATATTTCTTAATTGTACAAAACCTCATCTTATTTCTAACAGATGTCATAATTTTCCATGGACATCTACTGTCACGCATTGTACACTTGGTCTCATTTTTTTGGCTCAAGATTTTGTAACATAGAAGTTGACCCCATGATTTATGTTATATCACTTCACTGTAACAACAAAAGCATCTTTGAAAGAAAACTCCATACCTTTACCCGACCCAATTGCCAGGTCCGAGTCCCAGATTCTACTCTAACTTGAATGAGGTAATCGATACTTCTGTGTTTATTTAATTACATACTTTAACAACTTAAATTTTGAAAATCCAACTACTATTAAAACACATACAAAACTGATGAATAATTCTTACAACCTTGGTTCCGATGTCTATTTACAATATTTATATTAAGACTCGAAAACGGAAATAATCAACTTAAACCCTAACGGAAATAATCAACTTAAACCCTGAGGCCTCTACGAGTGCCCCTCCATACCACTCAACTTGATGGAGTCTGGCTTGGTCCCTCATAATTCCCAAGTCTTTATTTATCCTGCATTCAAGCAATAATTTTATAAGTTCCGGAGAACTAATCAGATCTTGCACATAACTTTATATAAAATTGTATGAAAATTGAGAAATTAAAATGTCTGGCTCAAAATTAAACTCCCTAAATTCCATAGGAGAATTTGTGAACTTAGTTGGCAAGACCAGTGCCTTAGTTACTCTGAGCCGTTCATTGGTGGACATAATCCCTGATCTGGCATAACCATGACTTCTCATTGTAGCCTCACCCAACATATCATTAATCCATATCTTTAATATTCGTACTGATTATTCCTAACTAGCGACGCTCAGTGCTTACCCAATTAATTTACGTAAACATGGGTCCTTACCAGGATACGATCTCTTCGTAATATTCTCTTTTCCTTAGGGAAAATAGTACCCCTATGCAACCCCCATAGCCCCACTTTTTCAGTCCATTCCTTTAAAAGAATTCAGTAGACCTATGGTTCCTACCTTTGGCAGATTAACCAAATCTTTACCTTTTATTGTGGTCTCGATAGACCTCCACTTTTCACTATTCTTTGACAGACCTTACTGGCCATTCGGCCTTGAGCGGCATTTCCTCCCATGAAGATTCTTATTGACCTACCCAAATTTTCGCTGACCCTTTGTCGACTTACAAATCATGATTGTATCCTATTATAGCCTATCCTGTGTCGATTGAAACCATGTGAAATACACAACTTCCTTGGGTATTTGTTTTGAAGTACATTACGTGTATCTCCTTATCTAAGGAGTCTCTTTCTCTTTTTACCCTAATTGGTTTGAGATGTTTCCTTGGCCCTACTCATCATGGTCTTTGGCGAATTCTTTTTTTATCCCGATGGTCTTTGTTCCCTAAGCACACCAAATTCATTAGTTATTATGACTTATCTCACCAGTCACACCGTGAACTCTACTTTATACCATAGCGTTTCTCTTGGTCTGCTAAATTACGAACTTCTCACATGTGTGGTCCCATGGTTTACGTCCTAACGAATTTCCCCATGTTTATTGTCTCGATGGACTACTAATCTTCCATAACTTGATGTGGAAAATTAGGCTCTTCCGACGTACTTAAGGAGTTTTTTTCTCGAGCAAAATAACGTCTTTAGTGTAGTTTTTCATTATTTTTAAATTTTTAGTTAATAAGTGAAAATGTCTCATTTTTACTTATTTTGTGACCCAAATTGGCAATAGCACCATGGAAAGGCCTAACCTGTGATTGAGTGATGTAGGAACTTGTTGGAGGTAAAAAATGAGCGATAATGGCACCAAAGAAAGGGTATCGCAATATCCAACCCTTGTGATTTCAATACCTCCAACAATGTTGAAGAATGGAGACTTCCTTCATTGGTATCGTGATATCCTCTTTGGGTATCGCGATATCCACCCCTCCAAGAAGACCCCAAGGCTCGAAATTGCCTGAGGAATCGCGATATCCACTTTTGGGTATCGCGATATCGCCTTCGCTAAGAGACATACTTGGAAAATAATGGTAGTCTTTGTCCACTCGGTCCATTACTCACCCAAGGCCCATGGAGGGGAATTTTTTGCAACAAAAACTCACCAGATAACACCTTAAAATAACTAAAATTTTTTTATAAGGAGAGAGATGCACATTAGCTTAGTTTTAGGTTTAGTTTTACTTTTCTTTAGGTTTCTCTTAGTATTTTTGCACTTTTTTCTAGGGATTTTAATTTTCATGTTTTCTACTTTAGTTTAGAATTTATTTTCTACTTTTACTTCTTTTCTTGATATTCTTAGTGTTATTTAAGTTAATTATCATTGTAGTTTAGGTTTATTTGCACTTTCGGTCCTGTATATTGGTTTCAAGGCACTTTAAGTTTTAGTTTAATGTATTTCAATTTCTTTTACTTTAAATCTATTAAAGTTAGTTCCTTTAATATTTATTGCTTTATATTTTATTGTTGAATGCTTTTATTTTTTTACTCTTTAAGTTTTCTTTCATAAAAATCTCAACTTTCACATTTTTCTCAAGTTCTACTTTAATAGCTACTTTGTTTTCCACGCCCATTTCTTTTACTTTGAGCATAAGTAGCTAAACCTCTATGGAGGTTGGTTGATGGAGATGTAAGTGGGTAAACTAAAATCTTTGGAAAAATGACTAAATCATAATAAATTGGGCTAAATCGAATAGACCTTAGAACTTAGGTAGTAACGCCCCTATGGGAATATCTAAACAAGTGAGAATAAAAGGTAATCTTGTCGTGCACCCGTTCATTAGTCCTGAATTAATTGGTGAGATCAGAAGATCAATCGGAGCTAATTCATCTAAGTCGGTAAAATTAAGATCGAAAGATAAAATTGAGTCACTTAGTAATTTAGGCGATTTAAGTCCCTTGTTCAAGGATCGGTGAAGCACATCAAAGTCAACCAACCACCATTAGTTATTTATTGGATAGTCCATTAGTTCTACATTGTTTGCAATTTATTCCTTAGAGTAGCATATCTAATTTTCTAGCAATATTTTCTTGTTCTCAATTGTTGTGCTCTAAAATCATAGTAGCAAACACTTAGACTCTATTGTGTAAGCTAGTTATTGCTCAATCTCCATCTTCTTTGGGTTTGACCCCTTAGAATACTTTGTGTTCCATCTGAACTATAAATATTACAACTGACCTATATGCTTGTAGTAAAACCAGGCTTTAAAAAATTGTTTTATAATTTCGTTGTTTTAATGCGCACATGAGAAGCTGATAAAAGTTGTTATCACTGGTGCTGAGGAGACTGTGTAAGATTGAGTAATTTTTAGTGTATATTTTTAGGTAGAGATAAGTAGCTAAAGTAGGATTTATAGGTACGTCTTTATTTCTTTTGTGTTTTTATTTTTGTCGCAAGTTTAGTTAATTTTCTTTACTCATTGTACTTGTAGGAGGCGTTGTATGACTCAAACTGGTGATGGTGTCTTACCATTTGAGCCAGAACCATAACATATCATCAGACACACGAGGAGGGCACAACACCTTAGAGACGTCCCACTTCCAAACAGAGAGCAAACCATCGAGAATCTACAAGGAGAAATTCAACCACCACACCTACCCATGGAGCAACAAACTTTGCGTGACTACACATTGCCTAACTTAGAGGTTGTATGAGAAAGCATTAATCACTTGGCAATTAATGCTAAAAACTTCAAAATAAAACTGGTGATGATTCAAATGATACAATTGAACCTTCAATTCCGAGAGTCAACGAATGAGGATCCAAATCAACACCTTAAGCGATTTCTAACCATTTGTGATACTTTCAAATATAATGGGGTATCTGATGATGCTATCTGTCTTTGATTATTCCCTTTCTCTCTTACTATGATGCTTTTGTTTGGTTAGATTCAAAGTCAGTAGATTCCATCAGTACTTAGGTTGAGCTAACGAGGAAATTTTTGGCAAAGTACTTTCCCCCAAGCAAGGCCATGAAACTTCATATGGATATTATGAACTTTCAAAAATTGGAAGGAGAGTCATTGTATGATGCATGGGAGCACTTTGAGTTGATGTTATGCAAGTGTCCATACCATGGTTTAAAAGATTGACTGCAACTTCAAGTCTTCTAGAATGGACTTGGCGGGAACTTACGCTCTAGTCTCAATGGAGCATCCGCACGAGCATTCATGTCAAAGACCTATGCCAATGCATGTCAACTTAATAAGGACATGATGATGAACTCTTACATATGGCCGACTGAGCGGTTTACATATTGAGCCGAACAATCAGTAGTGAATGATGTTAGAAGCAAGGATAAGTATCAACACATCCTCAAAAGACTTAATCAATTAGAGATGAGTTTGGCAAAGGCACAAGTCCAAAACCAAACCAAACCAAACCAATCTAACCCATTTTAATGTAGGACAAGATGATGAGATAAATCATATAGAGGTTAATTATGTAGGGAATAGAGGATATAACCCTTACTCCAACACCTATAACCCGAGGTGGCGTTAACATTCTAACCTTAGGTGGGGATAGAATCAAGTGCGACCTTCAAATCAAGGGAACCAAAACCTTAAACCTCTCAAACCCAATACACCATATCGACCTCCATTACCTTTTAAGACACCTTAATATTAAGGAAGAAAATCCACCTATAATAGTGACCATCCATTGTCGATTAAGGTGAGTAAGTAGAGGAAGGTTTGCACGTAGTGCAAGTCGATGTGCGCCAAATCCATGGTTAATTAGACCAAGTTTTGCAATTGTTGCAAAACAACTTAGCCTCTAGAATACCCAGTAACACCAAACCTAATCCAAAGAGGGAAGGAAAGAAGCACACCAAGGTGATCACCCTTAGATTAGGGGTTATGATTAAGGAACCTGTTCGACCAAATTATGGGGAGAAAGAAGTAAGTGGGAAGGACGAAAGCACTAGCACTCCTAGTGTTGGAGATGAAGTGGTAGGGAAGGAAGGACTTAAGAGTGAGCCCACACAAGTAAAATGAAAGGATAGGGCTATTCCACTATCACCACCTACCTAGAAGCCTGTACCATTTCCTTCGCATCTAGAGGAGAAGAAAAAGAAAGAGAGTGAGAAGTTCTTACAATTCCTTAATATGTTTAAGGATTTGAATGTAAAACTCACTTTATTACAACTCCTAGAGAAAATTCCCAAATTTTCCAAGTTCCATAGGGATGTTATGTCTCGTAGGAAGAAAACAGGGGGAGGAGAGAAAATCGCTCTTAATGAGGAATATAGTACGATAGTGTCTAGAAGAGTTCTTTTCATGCTTAAGGATCTTGATAGCTTTACCATTACCATAGAGATAGGTGGAGTGAGTTTTGGGAAGGCCCTATGTGACTAGGTGCAAGTATTAACCTCATGTCATTGTCCATTTATAGGAGGTTAGGTTTGTGAGAGCTTAAAGAAATGACAGTTAGTTTACAATTAGCTGAGCAATATTTGATATGTCTCAAGGGAGTCCTTGAAGATGTGTTAGTGAGTGTTAGGAAATTCATTTTTCCTATTGACTTTACCCTGCTTGACTTTGAAGAGAATCACAAAATTCTTATACTTTTAGGGAGACCTTTCTTGGTCACATTTAGAGCTACTATAGATGTGAGAAAGAGAGAGTTGGCTATGGACATCAAGGGAGAAATTGAATTTTTCAAATGTGTTGAGCCCAAGTCTAGGTCTAAGGAGGTTTTGCAATCACAAGGGTATGCGTGTCAGGTAGTTAAGATGAGACCTTATCATTGTAATAAATTTGCAACTTTTATGGAATGGTGTGGCTTTTCAGGTGTTCGTACACCATGCAAGAGAATCTATAAGTGAACGAGGATAAGGTAAACCTTATGATTTTTGAGCGGACTCAATCATATGTTAAACAAGAGGCGTGTCTAAATGTCGAAGACACTGAGGAAGCATCATTTCGGTGGTGTGATCGACTGCCTCGAGTTGAATTTTTAATTGTTGCATGTGGTAAGGAAAACCAAAATTTTGTAAATAAATGTTTTAAGCATGGACTCTAAATGTTTTTGCATGTAGCGTAGGGTTTTAATTTGTATTTAGTTGCATTTTAGACTTGTTAGGATATAATTTTGATGATAGAGAGGAAAAATGATGATTTTGAAAATGTTTTTGGAGATAGTTCAACGGAATCGCGATATCCAAGGGAGGATATCACGATTTCTCTAATAGTTTTGAGAGGGGGAAAAATCCCAATATCACAATACCTTGTAATTTCAAAAGTAAAAAAAAAATTGGTTTACATAGTGATATTGTGATACCCAACCTTTGGTATTGCGACATCTCAAATAGAATGGAATGTGAAGGGTCCAAAAATAGGGGATATTGCGATACCTAACCCTGGGTATTACGATATCCAAGTTGGGTCAGGTGATACTTGATTTCAAGTATTCCGATCTGCTTGGTTTGGAGGCTATTCTTCTCATTTTCCCTAAATTCTTCATTCTTAATCCCTAAGGACTCTCCCCATCTTTCTTTTCTCTCAATCACCTTTCAAATCTTTTTCAATTTTCTTTGCATCTTTCTTCTTTTTGTTTTATTTTTTTCTTGTTAGTTTCTTATTTTGTAGGTATTACACTCTTTTTGCTTGGGGGACACAGGACTTCATCTACTCCATCAATAAACCCATACACAATTTAAGTTTCCATTTTCTCTTTTGTGTTGAATGTGATATTGTGGCCTTTGTTATTATTTTTGGTATATTGTTCTAGCATTAGTGTTGATTGATTATGGGATATTTGGTTAGTACATACATTATAGTTGGATTTGTCTAAAAATTGATAAACATGCCTTTTAAATCAGAAAAACGAACAAAATCCCAACCTGAACCACCTCCGGAACCAGAGTATGGCCTAAAAAATTTAAATCCAATGAGGCCAAAGCTTTTTTCTCAAATATTCAAGGATGAACCTTGCTATAGTGTCGAATACACCTATTGTAATTCCAGTAGTTTTGGAGGTTTACTCCAACTTGGCATTTTCTAAAAAAAAAAAAGGTGTATGTTCGACATAAGAAGGTCGATATATCCCCAAAAGTTATTAGTGAATACTATTGCATCTCCTATTATGAAAACGACTATTTATCCACCATGGATCTTCATAAAATTTAAAACGACAATATGGACGATATATTGTCATGTTTAACTGAGAGGAGGGGGAATGGAAATGAGTGGGGTACAAGAATCACCCTTTATCTTTTAAACAAACTATAATGTTTCTCGTCACTAAGATGTGGATGCAATTTATTTGTACTTGTATCTCGCCACTGCTTAAGACTAATACCATTAATGTATTTTGAGTTGCTTTGTTATATTGTATTTTGCAGGGAAAGAGAGTTAGTCTTGGGAGGTGGGTCAAGAAAGAAATCAGAAAATGTGTATCAAGCATTAAAGTTGGAATATACTTTCCTCATTTGATTACTAACTTGTGTCATCAAACTAGAGTGGCGATGGGGGCTACTGAAAAATTTCATCGTCTGGCCACAAGAATTATTGAAGATACCTTGATGCATCAATTCCCGAAATTGCATAGAAAGCAAATACAAGAATGGAACTAGCGACAGAAACATAAAATGGAAGTGCCTCCAGCGGTAACAAAGAAAATCACCAAAAAGAAAACTAATGATGAGCCTACATAATGGGAACGTAGGTTGGGAAGGGACGTGTGCTACAACATAAGACTCTTGGAGCCCATGAAACCATGCATGGACACTTTCGTGAGGAGCCAAGGGGCACAAGGTCTAGAATGACCGAAACAGTCGAGTGATTCATCTGAGGGCAATGAAGGCGCAGAAGAACAACAAAAGGAAGCCGATAAGGAAATAGATGATGAGGCCACGGAAGATAATGAATTTGCTTCTTATCAAGGAAACTTAGAGAGTGCTTTCGCATCCGTAAAACAACAAAAAGGGAGACCTTGCATTCGCGAGCAAAGTAACTGACCTTGGATGCCATCCTCAATGTCCACTATGAGCAGAAAAGGAAAAGGAATTGCAGGACTGAGTGAAGGTCCCGAGGACGACTCCAATTAGTTACATGTCTTAGCATTTTATTTACTTTTATACTACATGTAAGCTATTAAACACTTTTGAACTTGTTTTTGGACATTTTTATTTTTCGTATTCTGTGGTTGTTGATTTTTTTTTTGTTTATTTGTATTATGTGTAGCGAGTTACCCTGAAAGACTACACAACATTTTGAGTTTCAACGAGGAGGTGGACCCCTAAGCTAGTCTGATGCCCCATTTTAGTGAAGTCCGGTAACCTCCTATCTTTTCTTTGGGACACATTGGAGACAATGTGTAGTATAAGTTTGGCGGGGATGCACATAAGTTTTATGTGTATTATTTTTCTTGTTTTATGTTTATTTGTGAGTTATTTTAACTTTTAGGTATTTTTCAATAAAACAATTCAAAAAAATCCCAAAAATATTTTTTTGTTCTTAATTTTTCAAAAATTCAAAAAAAAAATATATATATATATTTGATTTTATTTTGTTTGATGCATGGTGCTTGTACTGTGATTAGGTAATAAGTTAGTAGTTGTACATATCAAAGGAGTATATAAAATTGCCAAGCGTGCAAATTTTGAATGATACTAGATAATTTATTATTCGTAATTGTAGATTAATTAATTCACTTAGTTAATATGTATAATAGACTAGTGGCAATAATCAGAATGAAAATGTATAAAATGTATCGTAGGATGAAAAAAAATATGGATCCTCGTAGATAAATAATTTGAATTGCTAATTGTTCATTTAAGTCGATGTGTGCTTAAAAGAATTAATGTTAAGTCATTAATTCAGGAAATACCTTAGGAATTGTTTGATATAGCCTAAAGCCTAAAAGCTTATATGTTGCTATATACCCTAGCTCCTATACCTTTAAGCATCGAGTACCCTTTTCCTTGTAAGCCTTAATTTCAAGCCTTGAGCCTAAACGAGTCTAGTACTCGATCCTTCTGTCCCATTCTTTAAATGCATTATGTAATAGATGTCGAGCCATAGATATTGAGGGATAGGTAGAGACATTATGGTGGCTTAGTGTGTGCAAAAAGAAAATGAAGGGATTATGTGCATTAGCACGTTAAAAAAAGTGAACGAAAGAATGAAAAATAAAGAAAAAGAAATCTAAATCAAAGTAGGCTCAAAAATGAAAATCTTTCAATTCACATTTATAAATTTTTCATATGCTAATTTCACATAATACCTTCTAACGCTTTCAGAGAAATAAGGTAGGTGAGAGAAGGAGAAATAAAGAGGTGAGCTCATAAATAAATTGGGGGTGAATAGGGAGCAATGTCATGTGCCTAACTATTTCTAATGTTTGAACCCGTTTTGAGTATCCATTGTTTGAATGTCGAACCATCCTAAGCCTCATAACGCTACAAGCCTAGAAGACTTTTGGGATTCGAATAAGTCACCAACACATTGATTCAGATATAGCTTGCATTTGTTAGAACAAACACGATCAATTCCTTTTAAATATCTATCAGTGATCCATGTAACTTATTTTGATGGATAACATTCTTACATATGTTTATTTACATTGATTCTACATCTATTAACACTTTAACTTATTGAACTAATAATTCTTGCAATAGGAATAAATAAATTAGCTAGTTATCATTCTTAAGTTGCATGTGAGGTAATTCTCTTATAAGTTCGGTGTTTTACTGCTATGTAACTTAATTGCCTAATTTTTTCCAAGAGTCGTCTTTTTGCATGTTTAGTGTGTTTTCTTGAAGACAAGAAAAAACTTTAGTGTGGGGGAGTTGACCTACCACAAATTGATGTGGAAAATTAGGCTCTTTTGACGTACTTAAGGAGATTTTTCTCAAGCAAAATAACATCTTTAGCGTAGTTTTTCATTATTTTTAGATTTTTAGTTAATAAGTGAATTTGTCTTATTTTTGCTCTCTCTTTTTTACCTAAATTGACCAATAGCACCATTGGGAGGCCTAACGTGTGATTGAGTGATGTAGGGACTTGTTGGAGGTTGAAAATTAGCAATAATGACGCCAAAGGAAAGGGTATCGCGATATCCAACCCTTACAATTGTGATACCTCCTATAGCATTGAAGAATGAAGACTTCCTTTAGTAGTATAACGATATCCTCTTTGGTTATTGCTAAATTCACCGCTCCAAGAAGATCCCAAGGCTCGAAACTACCCAAGGAATCGCAATATCCACTTCTGGCTATCACGATATAGCCTTCGACAAAGGATAAACATGGACAAAAAAGGTAGTCTTTGTCCACCTGGTCCACCAATCACCCAATGCCCATGTAGGGGAATTTTTTGCAACAAAAAGCCACTAGAAGACACCTTAAAACTACCAAAAATTGTTGAGGAGGAGAGAGACACACATTAGCTTAGTTTTAAGTTTAGTTTTCTCTAGGTTTCTCTTAGTTTTTCTACATTTTTTCTAGGGTTTTCCATTTTCTTTTCTTCTACCTTATTTTAAATTTTATTTTCTACTTTTAGTTCTTATTCTTGATGTTCTTATTGTTATTTAAGTTAATTATCATTGTAGGTTAGGTTTACTTACAATTTCAATATCTATACCTTGGTTTCAAGACACTTTAAGCTTTAGTTTAATCTATTTCAGTTTCTTTTACTTTAAATCTATTAAAGTTAGTTCCTTTAATGTTTATTGCTTTAGATTTTCTTGTTGAACGCATTTAGTTTTTTATCTATCGTAAGTTGGTGTGGCAGATTAAACTAGTTTTCACATTTAAGGAGCTTGAATACAAGCATTTATTTATGTTTTAATTAAGTTTCTTTAGTTTTATGAACATTCAATAAAATGTGCAAATTGAGTCTTTTATTGACCTTAAGGGCTGAATCAAGACTAAGAGAGAACTAATGTACTTTGTGAGTGTACATATGACCATTAGAAGGCATTTTACGCCAATACTAGACTCTATGTCGCAACATGGAGGTCTAATGTCGCAACATAGAGAACAGAATATAAAAAGTGAGAAACTGCCTTCAATGTCGCAAGATAAGCTAAGGATTGCGACATACCCTTGAAAATGGCTGCAGAGAAGCATATTGGTTGCTATATTGCAACACAGGTCCTGTTGTGCCGTGACATCGACTCTGTAAAGAGAGTAAAACATGAATCGGGGGCGTTTTGGTTTGCAAAAATGAACTAAAAGCTCGGGAACCTCAGTTAACCTAGGGTTAAGGACGTCGACTACCAGAAGGCTATAAATAGACCTTTTTGGCACACATAATAGACACCATTCCATTAGTTCAGATTCTTTTCTTAGGTTTTAGATTTGTTTTCTTGTTTCTCTTAGGTTTTGATAGTCTAGTTTATTTGTTTCTTCAAGAGATTTGACTGTAAAGCAAGATCAACTTCTTTGGATTCGTATTACTCAATATCAATTAGGCTTTCTTGAACTCTCTATTCTGCTTCATTCTTCATGATCAATTCTTCCATTCTTTCCATGTTGATTGTTAAAGCCAAGAGGAACTAATCCTTTTGTGGGGGATTAGCGAGTGGAGGCATGATTTCTTAATTCTTTTGTAGGGTTACTTAACGGATCAATTTTTTGGAAAATGAAGAACATGGAAAAAACCTTAGGCCTGACAACCTTGGGAAGTCATCAAGGTGGGAATTAACCCAAAATTGGTATTGCTCATTCGTGAACATCTTTACCCAAAGCCAGTCTGGACTATTAGGGTACCGACTAGTTGGTTGATGAGGAACCTGAGATGACAATTATTGGAAGATCTTGCTAATTGGTTGATCACCTATCCTCAGATTTGATTCACTTTGTTTATCTCTGCCTCTCACAACTTTAATTTCTTTTTATGTTATTTTATTTTATTATTTTACAAACCCTAAACATATTTCTTATTTTACTCTCGTACTATAACTAGCTTAAAGTATTATTTAGATATTTAATTGTTAAGGTTAAGATTGATTTAGTACTCACCTCCCTTGGGTATGATCCTCGGAGTACTCACCTAATTCGTTGTAAAATCTATATTACAACTCGACCCGTATACTTGCGGATACCGTCTCATAACTTTTTATTTTATTATAGAATTCACACTTTGGGCGTTAGTATGTCTAGAGGCAGTAAGTTATTGACACCGTTGTCGGGGAGGCAACATTACTAGATTAATTTTAATCTTTACACTATAAAGAATAATTAGGAAATTTGTAGGTTATAGTTATGACTTTCAATTTATTTCATTAAATAACATTTCTAACATTTGTTTAATTTTAGTAATCTTAGACACAAAATAATTAGTCAGCACAAAGTCATGGATGACTTGTATTATATGTGGTCCGATGAAGACTTCGATTATGACGACAATATTTATGAAGAGAGAGTCTATGAAGATTGGGAAGTCCAAGAGAATTGGCGATTACTAATGCTCAAATTAAGTCAACCTCAAGGAGAGTCCCCAACTCGTCCCTAAGATGACAGCAACCACAATGATATACCCTCAGATTTGACACTTCTTGATGAACCACACTATAAGCCTGAAGCCTAAAAATGTTAATTTGTATATACCCTGTTTCTTTGGTCCTGTACTGCACGACTATAGACGTCTGGCCATACGTATTGAGGGTTAAGTAGATACATCACGGTGAATTTTGTAAAACTAGAGTGAAATAGGAAAGATTGGTGTGATATATGAATTATAAGTTAGCTCGAATTTGTGAAACAAAAGAAAAATCCAAAAAGAAAATTGATACAAGTAGAAAATTCTTAAACTAGTGAAAGAGCATTCATGAGTGAGATGTATTGAAAAAGAGAAAAGTGAAAAAGTCACAAAAGAAAGAAAAGCTCATTCATTAGTGCACAAAACTCGTAAAGCTGGTCATAGTTACTATGTCATGCTATGAATTCCTATATTCGAAGAGACAAGGAAGGTAAGAGAATGAAAAATAAGGCGGTGAGCGGGAAAGGGTCATTAAGGTGGAGAATAGGGATCAATACGTTGTGCCAAACTATTTTCATGTTTGTAACCCTTTGATGGTTATTGTTTTTGAATTTCATACCTGTCCTAAGCCTCAAAATGTTACAAGCCAAAAAACCTTATGTGACCTACATTTCCTTATATATCAATGGACATTATACTAAATATTCACATAAATGACTATTTGTATTCTGCTCAGATAATCAAAGTTCTTGTATGATTTGTTAATGGATTCCTATAGGTGAGAACCTTAATACTTGTATTTTTTTGTAACATACTAAACTTAGATATTTGTTATCAAAAGTGGTAAGTCAATTACTCATCATGTTGAAATTGTTAGTAAATGTGAAATGCTTAATTCATATGCTCCGAAATCAATACTTGTACCATACTTGCTCAAGGGTCGTCAGTTTTATTTTCTCATCACTGTTTATGTTGCTTGAGGACAAGCAATGACTTAAGTGTAGGGGAGTTTGATCTGTCGTAATTCGGTGTAGCAGATTAAACTAGTTTTCACATTTAAAGAGCTTGAATACAAGCATTTTTGTTATGTTTTAATTAAGTTTCTTTAATTTTATGAACATTTAATAAAATCTACAAATCGAGCCTTTTATTGAACTTAAGGGCTGAATGAGGCCTAAAAGAGAACTAACGTACTTCGTGAGTGTACAGAAGACCATTAGAAGGCATTTTGGGCCAATACTAGATCCTATGTCGCAACATGGGAGATCCAATGTCACAACATAGAGAGCAGAATAGAGAAAGTGAGAAACTGTCTTCAATGTAGGTAGATAGGCGAAGGATGTCACGACATACCCTTGAAGATGGCTGCAGAGGAGCATATTGGTTGCTATGTCGCAACACAGGTTCTGGTGTGTCACGACATTGACTCTATGAAGAGTGTAAAACACGAAGTAGGGAAATTTTGGCTTGTACAATCAAACTTAAAGCTCGGGAACGACAGCTAACCTAGGGTTAAGGACGACGGCTACCTGAAGGCTATAATAAACCTCTCTTGCACACATTATAGACACCATAGCTCAAATTTTTTTCTTAGGTTTTAGATTTGTTTTCTTATTTATCTTTGGTTTTCATAGTCTAGTTTATTTGTTTCATCAAGAGATCTGGTTGTAAAGCAAGATTAACTTCTTTGGATTCGTATTATTGAATATCAATCAAGCTTTCTTAAACTCTCTATTCCGCTTCATTCCCCATGATTAATTCTTTCCATGTTGTTTATTAAAGCCATGAGAAACTAATCCTTCAATGGGGGATTAGTGAGTGGAAGCATGATCTCTTAATTGTTTTGTAGGGTTACTCAACGGATCATTTTTTTGGAAAAGGAAGAACATGAAACAAACCCTAGGCCTGACAACCCTGGGAAGTCATCAAGGTGGGAATTAACCCAAAATTGGTATTACCCATTCGTGAACACCTTTACCTGAAACCAGTCTAGACTATGAGGTTTGAAGATAAGTAGTTCTTGTTGACTCATTACGTTAGTGGAAGATTGGAAGATCCTGTTAGGGTAATGACTAGTTGGTTGACGAGAAACCCAAGACGATAGTTAATTGGGATTGCCGAAGCGAGCTGGTCACCCATCTTCAAATTTGATTCACTTTTTTTCTCTATCTCGCAACTTTAATTTATTTTTATGTTATTTTATTTTATTATTTTACAAACCCTAAACATATTTCTTATTTTACTCTCGTACTATAACTGACTTAAAGTATTAATTAGATTTTTAATGGTTGAGGTTAAGATTGATTTAGTACTCGCCTCCCTTGGATATGATCCTTGGAGTACTCACCTAATTTTTTATAAAATCTATATTACAACTCGACCCATATACTTGCGGATGTTGCCTCATAACTTTATATTTTATTGCAGTATTTAAATTCTGGACACTAATACATCCGGAGGTGGTCAGTTTGCTACTCTTTAAGTTTTCTTGCATAAAAATCTCAACTTTCTCATTTCTCTCAAGTTATACTTTAATGGTTGTTTTGTTTTCCATGTCCATTTCTTTTACTTTGAGCATGAGTAGCTAAACCTCAAGGGAGGTTGGTTGATGGAGATGTGGGTAAACTAAAATCTTTGGACAAATGACTAAATCATAATAAATTATTATAAATCGAATAGACCTGAGAACTTAGGTAGTGACTCCCCTAAGAGAATATTTAGGTAAGTGAGACTGGAAGGTAATGTTTTCGTGCACCGATTCATTAGTCTCAGGCTAGCTAGTGAGATGGGAAGATAAATCGTAGCTAATTCGTTTAAGTCGGTAAAATTGAGATTGAAAGATAAATTGGAGTCACTTAGTAATTTACACGATTTAAGTCCCTTATTTAAGGATCGGTGAACCAAATCAAAGTCAACTAACCACCATTAGTTATTTATTGGATAGTCCCTTAGTTTTACATTCTTTGCAATTTAGTCCTTAGAGTAGCATATCTAATTTTCGAGCAATATTTTCTTGTTATGAATCGTTGTACTATAAAATCATAGTAGTGTTTACTTAGACTATATTATGTATGCTAGATATTTCTCAATCGTCACCTTTTTTAGGTTTGACCTCTTGGAACACTTCGTGTTCCATCAGAACTATAAATATTACAACTGACTTATATGCTTGCAGTAAAACCAGGCTTTAAAAAATTGTTTTATAAGTTCGTTGGTTTAATGTGCATATGTGAAGCTGGTCAACTACCCCATGTTTACAATCCCGATGGACTCTATATGCTACTATAATCGAGCTATGCTTTTACACAATATACCCCATGTTTAACGTCCTTGCGGACTACTCCGTGCTTACTGTCCTGGCGGACTATACCAGGTGTCATAGTCAAGCCATGGTCTTAAGTTTTCTGCTCTTCAAGTTTTCTTGCATAAAAATCTCAACTTTCACATTTTTTCTCAAGCTATACTTTAATGACTGCTTTGTTTTCAATTTCCATGTCTATTTCTTTTATTTTCAGCATGAGTAGTTAAACCTAAAGGAAGATTGGTTGATAGAGATATGGGCAAACTAAAACCTTTGGAAAAAGGAATAAATCGAATACACCTTAGAACGTAGATAGTGATGCCTCTAAGGGTATATCTAGACAAGTGAGACCAGAAGGTAATGTTGTCATGCACCTGTTCATTAGTCCCGAATTAACCGGTTAAATCGAAAGATAAATTGTAGATAATTCATCTAAGTCAGAAAATTTGATATCAGAAGATAAAATTGAGCCATACTGTAATTTGCGCAATTTAGGTCCTTTGCTTGAGGATCGGTGAACCACATCGAAGTCAACCAACCACCATTAGTTATTTATTGGATAGTCCCATTTTTTACATTTTTTTGCAATTTAGTCCTTAGAGTAGCATATCTACTTTTCTTCCAATATTTTCTTGTTATGAATTTTCATACTATAAAACCTTTGTAGTTGCCACTTAGACTCTATTGTGTATGTTAGTCATTGCTCAATAACCATCTCCTTTGGGTTTAACCCTTGGAATAATTCGTTTTCCATTGGAACTATAAATTTTACAAATGACCTATACGCTTGTAGTAAAACCGAGCTTTAAAAAATTATTTTATAAGTTATTTTCTTTAATGTGCACATGCGAAGCCAGTCAACAACTTCGTATTTACTATTTCGGTGGACTCCATATGCTGCTATAATTGAGCTATGATCTTACCCAATATGCCCTATATTTAACGTCCTGGCGGACTACCTCGTGTTTACTGTCTCGGCGAACTATACTGGTTGTCATAGCCGAGCGATGGTATTAATTTTCTGCTCTTTAAGTTTTCTTCCATAGAAATCTCAACTTTCATATTTTTCTTAAGCTTTACTTTAATAACTGTTTTGTTTTCCATTTCCATGTCCATTTCTTTTTCTTTGAGCATGAGTAGTTAAACCTCAAGGAAGGTTGGTTGATGGAAATGTGGGTGAAATAAAACCTTCGGACAAAAGACTAAATTGAATAAACCTTAGAACATAGGTAGTGACACCCATAAGTGAATATCTAGACAAGTGAGACCAAAAGGTAATCTTGTCATGCACTCGTTTATTAGTCTCGGATTAATTAGTGAGATCGAAAGATAAATCATAGCTAATTCGTTTAAGTCGATAAAATTGAGATTGAAAGATAAAATGGAGTCACCTAGTAATTTATACGATTTAATTCCTTTTTTTGAGGATCGGTGAACCACATCAAATTCAACCAACCACCATTAATTATTTATTGGATACCCTCTTAGTTTTACATTATTTGCAATTAAGTCCTCAGAGTAGCATATCTAATTTTCTTGCAATATTTTCTTATTATGAATTGTCGTACTATAAAATTGTAGTAGGAGCCACTTAAACTCTATTATGTATGCTAGTTATTGCTCAATCACCATCTCCTTTGGGTTCAACCCCTTGGAATACTTTATGTTCCATCGGAACTATAAATATTACAATTGACCTATATGCTTATTGTAAAACCAGGCTTTAAATTTTTTTTATAAGTTTGTTTTTTTAATACGTAGATACGAAGCCGGTCAACTACCCCTTGTTTATTTTCCTGGCAGACTCCATATGTTGCCATAACTGAGCTATGGTTTTACACAATATACCTCATGTTTAACGTCTTGATGAACTACTTCATGCTTACTGTATCGGTAAACTACCTCATATTTACTATCTCAGTGGACTATATTGGTTGCCATAGAAGAGCCATGGTATTAAGTTTTCTTCTCTTTAAGTTTTCTTGCATAAAACTCGCAACATTCACATTTTTCTCAAGCTTTACTTTAATAGCTGCATTGTTTTCCATTTCTATGTCCTTTTCTTTTACTTTGAGCATGAGTAGCTAAACTTCAAGGAAGGTTGGTTGATTGATATATGGGTAAACTAAAACATTTGGACAAAGGACTAAATCAAATAGACCTTAGAACCTAGGTAGCGACGCCCTAAGGGAATATTTAGGCAAGTGAGACTAAAAGGCAATCTTTTCATGCACCTGTTCATTAGTACCAGATTAACTAGTGAGATCAGAAGATAAAATCGTAGCTCATTCGTCCAAGTCGATAAAATTGAGATTGGAAGATAAAATGGAGTCACTTAGTAATTTACACGATTTAAGTCCCTTGTTTGAGGATCGGTGAAACACATCGAATTCAACCAACCACCATTAGTTATATATTAGATAGTCCCTTATTTTTACACTATTTACAATTTAGTCCTTAGAGTAGCATATCTAATATTCTTGTTATATTTTCTTGTTATGAATTGTCATACTATAAAATTGTAGTAGAAGCCACTTAGACTCTATTGTGTATGATAGTTATTGCTCAATGTCCATCTCCTTTGGGATCGACCCCTTGGAATACTTTGTGTTCTATTGGAACTATAAATATTACAAATGACCTATACGCTTGCAGTATAACCAGGCTTTACAAAATTGTTTTATAAGTTTTTTGTTTTAATGCACACATATGAAGCCGGTCAACTACCCCATACTTACTATCCTGGCGGACTCTATATGCTGCCATAGTCGAGTTATGGTATTACATAATATACCCCATGTTTAATGTCTTGGCGAACTACTCTATGCTTACTATCCTGACAAACGTATTTATTGTCCCAATGGACTATACTGGTTGCCATAGTAGAGCCATGGTCTTAATTTTTCTTTTCATTAAGTTTTCTTGCATAAAAATCTCAAATTTTACATTTTTCTTAAGTTTTACTTTAATGGTTGCTTTGTTTTCCATTCTGTCATTTTCTTTAACTTTAAGCATGAGTATCTAAACCTCAAAAAAGGTTGGTTGATGGAGATGTAGGTAAACTAAAACCTTTGGACAAAGGAATAAATTGAATAGACCTTAGAACTTAGGTAGTGAAGCCCCTAAGGGAATATTTAGGCAAGTGAGACCAAAACGTAATATTGTCATCCACCTGTTCATTAGATCGAAAGATGAATCGTAGATAATTCGTCTAAGTCGGTAAAATTGAGATCAGAAGAAAAAATGGAGCCACTTAGTAATTTACGCGATTTAAGTCCCTTGTTTGAGCATCGGTGAACCACATTGAAGTCAACCAACCATCATTAGTTATTTATTGGATAGTCTATTATTTTTACATTTTTTACAATTTAGTACTTAGAGTAGCATATCTAATTTTCTTGCAATATTTTATTATTATGAATTATCGTACTATAAAATTGTCTTAGTAGCCACTTAATCTCAATTATATATGCTAGTTATTGCGCAATCGCCATCTACTTTGGGTTTGACCCCTTGAAATACTTTGTGTTCCATCGGAACTATAAATATTACAACTGACCTATACGCTTACAGTAAAATCGAACTTTAAAAAATTGTTTTATAGGTTTGTTGTTTTCATGCGCACATGCGAAGCTGGTCAACTACATCGTGTTTATTATCCTGATAGACTTCATATGTTGTCATAGTCGACCTATAGTCTTACACAATATACCCCAAGTTTAACGTCCTAGCGGATTACTCCGTGCTTACTGTCCCGGCAGACTATACTAGTTGTCATAATTGAGACATGGTCTTAAGTTTTCTTCTTTGTAACACCCTAAAATAAGGTCTAAGAGTTTTAAGGGTATTTTAGGAATTTTAGCCTTAGAGTGCTCAGAATTTTGCGACATGGTTTATCGGTAATATTTTTTACTATGGTTTTTAGAAAATTAAATCAATTTTTTTAAATGAGTTTAAAATACGTTTAATTTTGAAAATAGGACTAATTTGTAACAAAGTCAAAACTGTGAGTTTTTAGGTAGCAATTAGACCAAAATTTGTGTTTGCCATCCATTGATTCTCTCTTTCTATTTCAATCAATTTTGAACTCTCCAATTCTTAATCCTCTTTGATTTCTATCACCCTTGTACCTTAAAACTCTACAAAATATCAAGAAAATACCCAAAAATACCATAGTTCCTCAATTGCCAAGCTTCTGGGTTTTTGGGTCTTCGATCAAACGCATAGATTTTCTTCATATAAGGTAACGGTTCAAATTCTAATTAGTTTTAAATGTTATTTAGTCTTTAAAACCAAGTTTTTAGCCATTAAATCACGTGTTTTAAATAAAAGCTGAAAATCGGATCTTTAATGGTGAATTTTGGGTTTGTGGATAAAAATATGGTTTCAAAGTGTTTTTCAACTTTTTTAACATGATTAGAAGGTTTCTTAAACTTACTTTGAAGTTTCGTTAAAGATTTCTTGAGGTTTAATGAAATTTTAGAAAATAGTCATAAAACATGTCGAAAAAGTTGATATATTGAATTGAGTAGTTTTATGTAGTTTAAATGTTGAGAATTAGTCGTAGGCCAATTATAAGATGAATGAAATTGGTTTTAGGTGAAAAGATTAAGTATAGATCGGGATATTCGAATTTAAAGTTTGTTATGTTATAAGTTTAAGTTACATGAGAACTTAGTTTAAGGTTATGTTTTGTATGATTGTAATGAGTCGTTGGCTGATTTTTGGATGTACTGTTGTGTGACTTTATTGTATTAAAGTTCCAGATTCAATAGAACTTTTCGTTGAAAGCATAATTGGTGTATGTTTGGAATAATTGCTTGTGGACATGATTCAATGTATTATTTGGGAATTTAGTAGTAGCCTAAACCCCTACTCTAAATTCTAAGTGTAATTTTTCTCATGCCTATGTTATCTTGTGAATAAAGTGCTTATGTGTTTGTGAATTTGTGAATTGAGATGAGATGCTATAGCATGTGATATGTGGTTATTATAACCGTTGTGAAAGTGCTAATGTGTACATGCTATGTACATATTAAATGTTAGTGACAATATTTTTCTAAAGATGCAAATATGTAGTGATTGTGCACGGATAATCGATAAGTGATATGTGTTTGATTTAAGATATTTTGGCATTGTGATTATTGAAACTATTGGATATAGTTGGCATGCCATAGGATTGTGAGTACTCACCTATATGTAGAGTGATTTTGGGCGTTGAGACCTTGGGACATGTTGGGAGATAAGGGAATGTGAGCTAAGCTCCATTCAACGAGACATGTGAGGAGTAATAAGGAGAGTGTTAGCTTTATGCTTCACTTTTGGGACATGTTTGACTCTATGAGTCTCTGTGGTGTGTTTGAGATCCATGTATCCAATAAGTGATAATAGAGCTCACTTTTATGTTTCATAGCTCAAGTGCCAAATTATCTTAAAATGCATATATGTATAATGTGATGTATGCCTAAATGAGTATGTAACCATTATGCAATTTATCTATAAAGATGTTTTGAATATTGTGATATATGCTTGAATGTTAGGTAATTATATGTGTAATAGGATATATGCTTAAAAGTGAATATGTTAACCATGTAAAAGAACTAATAATAATGCACGAGGAGTACATTATGACTCTAAAATTGGAACTGTTAAGGTTATGCTATATGGTTGTTTCGTTAATACTTGATGAACTGTTTGCATTGTAGTTTTTCTAGGCATTCACTGAGCTTGTTAAGCTCACCCACTCCTTTCTTAAACTTTTCAGATTAGTTGTGTGTTGGTGTCAGTGGTGTGGCTTTTTGAGGGGTGATCCAAGCAAGTCATTTTACATTATTCGTAAGTGTTTATTCTTTGGTTATGTTTTGGGAATAAGGCAATGTGGTAGACTCATTATAACCCTGTTGATTTCTAGACATTATGTTGGTTTTTGGTTCGGGTTTTAAGGATTACATGTTATTGTTATGCTTGGGTCCATGAACATGAGAATTGATTGATGCTCGAACACTGTTTTGTGATATTGAACTGTTAATTAGGCCGTTGAATGATTATTTGTTGAAGTAATTGATGTATGATATTTAGAAACTAAATTGGAATGGGTTAGTTACTTATATATGCTGCATTTCTTGGGTCTGGAGTAGAGGTATCGATATTCGTATCTTAAAAACAATACCTCTATGTTTTGAAACGTGCAGGAAGTCAGAATAGAGATTTGATATCGATACCTTTTCTCGAGTATCGATACTCAAGGTAAATTTATTGATACTACATGACAAGTACTGATAATTTTCGAGACTTTGGGATTTAGTCTAGAAATATAATGCAATTTTGGTATCGTTTTTCTATGTGATATCGGTACCACACAGAGAAAATATCAATACCCTAGTATCAGTATCGATACTTATGAACCTGGTTTGAGAATTTTGCTAAATGGACCTTGTGCATGTTAATACTCATTTTTAAGACTGTTTATGGTATGTTTTGCATGTAATAATGTTAATTAACCAATTAAGTGACCTAAAACTTACAAGCATATTATAATAAAGAATGTTTTTCTTAGAATAAGCTTTCCACTTGTTATGAGTGAGATGAGACAGTGGTGTGGCATCCCATATTCGGGCTTGACAACTAGGCCGGGTATAGGGTGTTACATTCTCTTTAACTTTTCTTGCATAAAAATCTCAACTTTCACATTTTTCTTAAGCTTTACTTTAATGGTTGCTTTGTTTTTCATTTCCTTGTCCATTTCTTTTACTTTGAGCATGAGTAGCTAAACCACAAAGAAGGTTGGTTGATGGAGATGTGAGTAAACTAAAACCTTTGGACAAAAGACTAAATCGAATAGACCTTAGAGCTTAGGTAGTGACGCCCCTAAGGGAATATCTAGGCAAGTGAGACTGGAAGGTAATCTTGTTATGCACTCGTTCATTAGTCCCAAATTAACTGGTGAGATTAGAAGATAAATTGTAGATAACTCGTCTAAATCGGTAAAATTGACATCGAAAGAAAAATGGCCACTTAGTAATTTACGTGATTTAAATCCTTTATTCGAGGATCGGTGAACCACATCGAAGTCAACCAACCTCCATTATTTATTTATTGGGTAGTCCCTTAGTTTTACATTATTTGCAATTTAGTCCTTAGAGTAGCATATCTAATTTTCTTGTTATAAATTGTCTTACTATGAAATTGTATTAGTAGGCATTTAAACCTATTGTGTATGCTAGCTATTTCTCAACCACCATCTATTTTGGGTTCGACCCCTTAGAATACTTTGTGTTCCATTAGAACTATAAATATTACAATTGACCTATACGCTTGCTGTAAAATCAGGCTTTAAAAAATTATTTTATAAATTCTTTATTTTAATACGCACATGCGTAGCTAGTCAACTACCCCATGTTTACTATCACAACGATCTATAGGCTGTCATAATGGAGCTATGGTGTTACGTAATATACCCCATGTCTAATGTCTTAACGGACGAATCTGTGCTTACTGTCTCAGGAGACTACCCTGTGTTTGTTGTCTCGGTGATTTATACTGGTTGCCATAGCCAAGCAATGGTCTTACATGTTAGACCTCTTTTGATGTGTCACCCGTAAGACCTTACCACCGTTGCAATGTCATCTTATAGAGCCACCTCACCATTATCAAGATGTTTGTCTATGGAACCTAATAATCGTTATTACAGTTCCGCCCTAAAATATCAGTTGATATCATTCAATTTATTAATTAACCTTGATGCTCAAACATCGAAGAGTCCCTTCTGCAAGTCCTTTAGTTTCGCACATCACGATTTACACTCAACAACCCCGTATAGCGATATCTTAACAAAATTCCATTTTTGTATTCATTCATCCATTTCTCCAGTTCATCATAACTACCTTGATGCTTGGACATCGAAGTGTCCCCTCCACAAGGCCTAGAGCTTCGCACATCACATTGCATCAGCACCACCAAATGGTGGTATATATAATAACCATTTCCAAATCCTAACTTCATCTAACCCGATGATATTTCCCCTCCATACTCCACAATATATGTAAACGTGCATCACATGCAATTCATAAACATTTTATTATGGATTTCACTACTTTTCAAGCATAAAATCACAATCATTTCATACATACTAACACACTTGTGGATACTCATAAACCTACTCATCCATGCATAACAAGTATTTGCAACCAGCAGAGATTATACATAATTCCAGATATGGAGTACAGAAACTTGCCTTGCTTTCTTATCATTGAAAGCTTAGCTTTTCCAAACACCAGAGTCTCCTTTGTCCTGAAAGCTAAGCATGACAACCATTTATTGATTAAACTAAAGGTGTTCAACCCTTAAAACCCATAATTCATATTCATTCAAAAGCTTTTAAAAGTTCTGACTATATTTCTCTCTTCAATCCGCAAGTACAAAGAGGTAAGGAAACTTACCAGTTCCTCAATTTCCCTACTACCAGACTTTAATTCACATGACTACTACAACATGCAAAGCTTCCTTTAGCTATATCTTATTCTTCTTTAGAGCGACTGAAAAAGATAATTCTATGGAGAGATAAATTGGTAGACAAAATTGAAAAAAAAATTTGTACCCACACACACCTATTTATATAATTTTTCGAAACAACCTTTGCCGACCATTACAACCGTTCATTCTTAATCATATTGTCTCCTATTATGGAACCATTCGGCTCCCAACTAACTAAACCAGAATTGAAGTCCAACTAGTCATAATTTAGTCATTAAAATTTCTAAATTTCCCGGTGGAGTTCAATAATTTGCTAATCCTTTCAATTTAGTCCTAATCTTCCTTAAATATTGGGTCAATAGAGATAATCGGGTGTTAAAACTCCCCCACTCTTAAAGAAAATTTCATCATCAAAATTTCCTCTTTTACCTTGATTTAGGGCAACCTTCAAACAAATTTCCCTTTTTTGCTTGATAATCCTTTGCATACTTAGAGGCGGACTCCTCTACTATCTCTAATTATCTTAACGTTGCCCTAACACTTATAGTTTCATCCTAAAGTTATTCCACTCAAACTGTGGCCCCATCCTTATTCTATATAAAGGAGTTAACTACACATGGACTATTTCATAATCACTTTGGTAGATTCTTATTTGCACCATCAGCCAAGCGCTTTACTCCGCAAAATACTAGCAAGAGATTTCTAGATTAACTTGGGTCATATGGCGGTACTCGAATAAGGTTTAACTCTGGCAGACATTCTCGCCTTTCCGGTTATTGAGGGGTTTAAGGAAAACCCTCTCCGACTCGACAAGTGTCAAATACGAATTTTAGAATTTCAATCGTTTACTTCAAATTAACAAAACTTCTCTTAGACATTTGGCAACTTAAATCAAGACGTTGGGAGGAGAGGCCTTTCATCTGAAATTACTCTTCAACTCCTTATTGATTCACTTTCCTTCTAAATCCCTAGTTTCTCTCTTAGCCTTCTCTAAGTTCTTTATTTGGGCTCCTATTCTTTCCTTTGACATCTTCTCAGTAAGTTTTCTAGGTAATTTTTTTAAGTCTTTTCTATTTCTTTCATTATCCCCTTCTCTCACCAAAATGGTCAGAATCAAACACAGTTGATGCAAGGGTAGTAGCCATTATAGTAGTGGTAGGAAAGGTCGGAGGGTGACAAAGAGGGACATGGGGCTAGACCCAGTAGCCGTAGGGTAAACAGCCCAGAGACCCTTTTCATCGAATGCTCAATAACACAAAAAGAGATGGAGCGGTTTTTAAATGTCATAAGGTTATAACTGTCAAACTTTGCCTATGAATTTAGCTTATTTCAAGGTGAATCTCGCTAAAGCGACAACTCCAACAACGTTATTCTTCCCTTGTATTTATTTGAAGTTGGGTTTTATCTCTCACTTCATCCATTATTCTATATCGTTCTTAATGAATATAGAATTATACTGGGGCAACTTGCCAGCTTATCTTGGTAGACCCTGGTTTCCTACTTTATCGACTGTAACTTCAAGAGTGAGCTACCCTTCCTTAGTGTTTTCCAGTGAATTTATTAGTTAAAAGTAACCACTTAAGAGTCTTCCGCTAGGTTGGCCCATTTCAGTACTTATTAGGGGCATGAGCCCATAATAAAAAAATTGGGCTTCAAACCTTCACCTTAACAGAAACAAGTTTATACGGGTAAGGTGTAAACTGTGGGGTGGATTCGGGTTCCCAACCTAATGGTCTGTTCCTCCCGAATTTGTTTGTACTTACAAGCAACCTCTAGATAATGAGATCGCGGAGGATGAATTCGATCAAGTAAAGTTGGGTCGATCCCTCGTGTTGGAGAGCCTTATCACCATCAGAAACATTTTTCATTTCTGAGTAGACAACCATAGCCCAAATGGTTATAGGCCCGCGGATACTACTATTGGGGTCAATCTCCAGGTCGTACACCCGTCTTACACAATGTGTCCTTGGTTTGAGACGTTTCCTTGGCTCCACTAATCAAGGTCTTTGGCGAATTCTCTTCTCATCATGCTGGTCTATGTTCCCCAAACACACCAAGCTCCTTCGTTCTTATGGCTTATATCACTAGTCACATTGAAAACTCTACTTTATACCATGACGTATTTCCTAGTCTACTAAACTGCAGACTTCCCGCATGTGTAACCCCATGGTTTACATCTTGGCGAGCTTACCCGTGTTTATTGTCCCAGTGGAATACCCTGTGTTTACAATCCTGACGGGCTTCATATGTTCTCTTAGTCGAGCTATGGTCTTACACAATATACCCCGTGTTTAACGTCCAGACGGACTACCTTGTGTTTACTGTCCCGACGGACTATACTAGTTTCCATAGCCAAGCCGTGGTTTTACACGTTAGACCATTTTTGAGGTGTTCTCCCGTAGGACCTTACCGTCATTGCAGTGTTGCCCCATAAAGCCTATTAACTGTTGTTGTGGTGCTGCTCTATGGAACCTAATAATCGTCGTTACAATGTCGCCCCAAAGGATCAATTGATATCATTTCATTTCTTAATTAACTTTACTCAAACACCGAAGTGTCCCCTCCGCAAGGCCCAAAGCTTCACACATCACGATTTACACTCAGAAACCCCGTATGGCAATATCTTAATGGAATTCCATTTCTGTATTCATCCGCTTATTCCTCCAGTTCGCCATAACTACCTTGATACTCGAACACCAAAATGTCTCCTCCGCAAGGCCCAAAGCTTCACACATCACGATTTGTATCAACAACATCGTATGGTGGTATACAAAATCACCCCTTCTCAATCCTAACTTCATCTAACCTGATATATTTCCCCTCCATACTCCACAATATATGTAAGCACGCATCACATGAAATTCATAAACATTTTATCATAAAGTTCGCTGCTTTTCAAGCATAAAGCAAAACCATTTCATACATACTGACACACTTGTGGATACTTATAAACCTACTCATCCATGCATAACAAGTATTTGCAACCACAAGAGATCATACCTAATTCCAGAAATTGAGTACAGAAACTCATTGTGCTTTCTTATCCTTGACAGTTTAGCCTGTCCAAATGGCAAAGCCTCCTTTATCCTAGTAGCTAAGCATGACAACCATTTATCAGCTAAACTAAAGGTGTTCAACCCTTAAAACCCAGAATCCATAATTATTCAAGAGCTTTTAAGAGTTCTTACTATACTTCTCTCTTCAATCCACAAGTATAGAAAGGTAAGGAAACTTACCAGTTCCTCAATTTCTCTACTACCATACTTTAATTCATACGATTATTGCGACATGCAGAGCTTCTTTCAGCTATATCTTATTCTTCTTCAGAGCAACTAAAAAAGATGATGCTATGAAGATATAAATTAGTAGACAGAATTGAAAAAAATTTATATCTACACTCACTTATTTATATACTCCTTTGGCACAATCTTCATCGACCATCACAACCATTCATCCTTAATCATTTTTTCTCCCACTATGGAACCAGTCGATTCCCATCTAACTAAACTAAAATTGAAATCCAACTAGCCATAATTCAGCCATTAAAAGTTCTAAATTTCCCGATGGAGTTCAACAATTTTCTAATCCTTTCAATTTAGTCCTAACCTTCCTTAAATCTTGGGTCAATAAAGATAATCGGGTGTTACATTTACAACTTGTAAATCGTCAAAAATTGTAAAAGAACTCGCATGGCCCGGTCTTTTATGAGGATGTTTTAGAAACTCTAACTTACCTTCAGCATCAAGGTCAACATTAAGCATGTGGGGTGGAGGTGCATATGTTGTAAAATCTAGATGGGTTCCTCCAGTATTGTCCGGACTTTCACCATTAGAACCATTTCCTTCTAGTTCAATAGGAACTACCTCTGGTTCAGAAAATAATGCAATTTTTAAATCATCAGCTTAGACTCTCGGAATGGATTATCATCGATTTTAGATCCCTTTTTATTCCCAGTTCCATCTTCGTTCTCAACTTCCTCTTCGTTATCAACCATAGTTGCATCTCTAGGGTTGGATGTCCCTGTTTGGAAATGTGTCCATATTGTAGTAAACATGTAATTATTTTCTATTTATTTGAGCAATGAATAAAAAAATAAAGTTAACTTCACATTTCACTATTATGTCTTTTGTATTTCAGTATTTCATATTTTGCATTCATAGAAAAATTGTGGCAAACAAATATTAGCTCATTGGTTGTCTAAGTTTAAACTGATGATAAGTGGCATTGTAAGAACATTTACATTGTGAGAAAAACAACTTACTTTAGTAGATAATCTGAACGAGTTTGTAATCTTGTAAAAAAATCAAAGTGAACATTTGATTCAAATATTGAGAAGGATTATCATGTTGTCTACAATTTCAATTGAGGAGATGGCTAGTCTTGGCTATCAGAGTAGTTGACTCCACAAGTAGAGACATAGATGTATTCATTGGCAGAATAATACATTAGACTGGACTCAAGATGAATTAATTCTGAATCAGTTTGTGAATTAATTAACTTGTGACGTTCATGGTGTGATTTACCCAAATCCTGAGTTAGTCACTGACCATGCATATGTAACTCATGTACTTTGATATTAGTGGAGGCTTATGCTCTAAACATGATCGAGTCGATAGCCAGTATGTTAGGTACATGACTTGTGTATGGCATGACTTTACTAGTAATAGTGAAATTCATAACTCAATTAAAAAGTTAATGATATCCTCTCATTGGCATTATGTGGATTGATAAATATGGAATGTGGCCACAGATTGCTTGTTCTCGAGCGAGCGATTTATCACAGTCATTTGTTGACAGTGATCATGTTAATCATTAAGAATACACAATCTAAGATGAGATAAAATAAGATTGTATTGAGTTAACGAATTTAACTCAAAGGAATCAAGGATATCTTATGAGGGTACACACACATGACAAGGTCATTAGACAAAGCAGTTGAATGAATTGCTTTCGTAAAGAGTATACAATAAAGAGTTTCCAATCGTGGTATTTCTTGTAGACTAACTCCATAATTAAGTAATTGTGAATTATCGGAACGATGCTTCTGGACATAATTACTATTACTAGAGCCTAATTGTATATGTTCGATTGGTCCCTTCGCTAGCTCAACAAAAGCTTGATCAGACTGCATTTGAATCAAAAGAAAATTCTATGACTTTGGAAATAATTTAATTGAGTCGATTTGTTCGATGTGGAATTAAATTGGGCAGTCGTAAGAATTGTTCAACTAGAGAATTTGATTAAAGAATTTTCTTGAAAAATTAATTTGAAAAATCTAAGTGATTTTTGGAAAAATTAATTTTGATCAAGTAAATTTAAATTAATTAAAATTTAATATGATATTGAAAATTAATTTTCAAGTAAGACAATTGGCCCAATGAGTAATTGAACTTGAAAATTAGACCTGAAATCATAAATTGGGCTCAAGAGCCCAAAACCAAAATCAAGACCCAAAAATTGGTAGAATCGAGCCTGGTATGTGAAATCGAATGACGGTCCAATTGGTGGCTGGACCGGACCGGACCAATGGTGCCGTCACTGACTCGGACTGAACTGATAGAAACTGAACCAGCTTAGGGTGCTAGTGTCACGGGCCGCAGTTCAAAGCCCGTGACCATCGTACCAAATGCATCCAATGAAGGTCTATTGCTCAGATGGGGATCATTTGGCCCACGAGAACTGGCTCGATTCAAAGAGCTATTAGAGAAGTCTGTCAGATTGAAGCCTAGTTGGCCCGATAATGAAGACATGGCAACTTAGGCTGATATGGTAACTAATCTTAGAAGATAGAGGGAATCATATCTTGTAAATATTAGATTAGATTTGATATGGCATATCTTGTAAATCCCTAAAATAAAAGGATCTGACTAATCTCGTCCGTTGATGTAAATGTATCTTGACCGTTGGTTTTGGGGGAGCTCAACTATAAATAGAGAGCCTCCCCCTCAGTTGTACCCACTCCATTCATTGTTTCATTATTCTTTGTGAATAAGAGAATAAAGAGCATTTACTCAACCACTTTGCGAGCATTCTTTCTGTTGTTCTTTGTTGTTCTTCTTTTGGCATAAATCGCTTCCGCTCTTCAATTTGGTGCCTTGGAGGAGTTCTTAAGGAATCCTCACTTGAGTTAAGGCTGACTTAGGCGAGTTTGGACGAACGGATCGCCTAAGGCCGCACGGATCTCAAGAGAAAACTCTAGCCCCGTGACACTAGAGGCTACGACGACTACATTCCGATGGTCGAAAAATGATTTTAGATTAACTTTTTCAAAAATATTATTATTTTAATAGATTTAATATTAAATTAAATTAAATATTTATCTTAATAGTATCTTATTAATTTAATATTAAAGTGATTATCTTATTATTAAATTAAATTTAATGTTTATATTGTAGATAAATATTATATTAATTTAATAATATTTAATATTAAATTAAATTTAATTATATTAATTTAATATTAAAGTGATTAAGTTTAATTATAGTTGAATTCTCTAATCTCTCACTATATAAAGAGAGCATTGAGTCATTATTTACACACATTTGAATTCAAGAAAAAGTTGTAGAGAGAAAATTCTCTAGAGAAATTATTTTAGAAAAATTTTAGAGATATTTTTTTATTTATAACTTAGCCCAAAAGTTTAGAGAAATTGTGAAATTACCCCACTGGTAATTTTTGTGAAAAATTTTCTGATTTGAAACGAGCCCACACTTGATAAACGTGAGCTTGAAGATAGCGGAGAAGACTACTTGGTTGAAGCGTTAATCCTAAACGAATCGAAAATGTACAATTTTGATTAAGTATTTATTACTTTAGATATCACAACCAAGAAAATTTTAAAATTCTGGCTTTTTTCTAAATTTATTTTCCGCTGCATTTTCCAAACATGATTTTCCAACAGTCCCTTCGTCGATGGAAGTTGTAGGGAGTATATCATCCGTTCTTGTAAACCTTACGTTAAAACCAACATTACTTGTGGACTGTCCACCAGTGTAACTTGACGACATACCCGCATAAGTATTTCCAGCATAGAACATCAACATTCAAAAATTGAAATCAAAAGCACTCATAGTATATTGTGTCAAGATCTCCATATTCGGGTTACCAACTAAACCCGACTATATGCTAAAGTTGAAATCGAAGGTTGAAACCGAGGAATGCCTTCCCATTAATGATTATGGCATTTCTTGATTGGAACATTTAACAACACTGTGAAACCACCACACAACCGTATGGTTAGACTTTCTACTTATTGTTCCCAAAACAAATTTACTGGAATTGTTGTTGAATTCGGGTCACTTTCCTCGACATCGACAAATTGGGCATATAACTCTAGTATAGCATTTCCGCTAAAGCAATGCCTAGTGAGCATCGCCTCGACATCCATGTCGCCTTTGACCTCAACTATATCATATCTAATAGGGTTCAGTGATGTTAGATATCTATATTTCAAGCTCGAAATTCTTCTCTAGCTTGAAGTCGATACTTTCCTTCTTATTATTGATCGAAGCTCGTTCAATTTTATGCTTTTGGTTGAAAGCTAATTCTGTAGATTGGACTGATATAAAAACGACTCCACTATCGGTGTCACTAATTTGACCATCATAATAAATAACGACTCTAATTCATCTACTCATTTTCACCCAAAAAATTTGTTTCACATGTTTAAAACGAAAACATTATATAGAAAAATAAGTACTCATTATCCAAATTAAAGCAATGACACTTACTTGTATTAATTTACTTTGTTGGGTCGATTTTTAAACTTCAAATTTTTAACATCAATAATGACCTCCTAATGAAAATAATTTGGTCGAAATTTAACCATGAAAACCTCTACACAGAATGTTTTCATTTTAGGGGAAATTCTACCACCGAATATGAAACATAACTTCAAAATGTTGAAAAAGATTAGACATGGTAAGTCAAAAAAAAAAAACATTTCTAACCAGAAGCATTTTTTTGAAAAGTTTACATTATTACATGTCACATAAAAGATACGATTGGGTGTATATTCTATTCCGAGATTCCTGGACTTCTGAAATTATTATCAGACAAATTCTACTAATTTCAAATTTAAATTTATACTAATACATCAATAATAACACCCATTACCTTGATGTATTTCTGGTCAAATCAGTTAAAGAACAATTAATTCAACAAGAAAACAAAAATCAACTAGGCAGGATATAATAAACCCTTCTATTTGATTAAAAATATGAGAAAGATCAAATATTAAAGGTTTTTACAATCCAACAAAATTACAACTTTCTAGAACATCAAAATAATTGAGCTGTGCGCAATCCAACAAAAACCAATAACTAGGTAACTGCAGTAAAGGAAAATGAAAATGGCAGAGCAGGACGGAAGTATGCGACTATCAGGTCCTATAACAGATATTTTTGAATGACCATTGAGGGCCTGTTTGATATACTGATACAGTGATACATGATCGGCTACCAAAGGCAACTTGAGAGAAATCATCCTCTTACATGCCAAAGTCTTTTCCAGGATGGTAGCTCAAGATCGCAATGGAACCTTTTTAATCGATCT
Source organism: Gossypium raimondii (assembly GCF_025698545.1). Lineage (NCBI taxonomy): Eukaryota > Viridiplantae > Streptophyta > Magnoliopsida > Malvales > Malvaceae > Gossypium > Gossypium raimondii. The sequence continues at coordinate 6,141,817 of NC_068571.1, read as the reverse complement.
TGACAGATGAGAAAAGATAATGGACAAAATAGAATGATGTGATGAAGCCAATGGTGCCTGTAGACAACATGATTGCAATTGCCATGATCATTGAGTAGCCAAGATAAAGAATAGCTGACACAGGACCACTCAAACTCTGTAGGTCAAACACCAAGTAATTGATGGAGTATAGGAACACATAGAGTGCAACTGAACCCGAAGCAAAGAAAGCCTTCCACCACCATCGCCAGTCCTCAACGCAGAGATGCATGTAGGTAAGGACCACCGAAACTTCAGCACAAACAATGATAAGCAGTAGAAGAACTATAAGCAAGAAGCCAAATACATAATAGAACCTGCCAAGCCAGATGCTAGAAAGGATGAAGAAGAGTTCAATGAACAGGGTTCCAAATGGAAGGGTCCCTGCACCAAGAACAAGAAGCCAAGATGGATATTTGCGAGCAGGAATCTCCCTTGGAATCTGGTTGGTTCGTACAGGATATTGTATAGCTTCAGCTCTGGTCCCTAAGAATCCTCCCACGAGAGTGAGAGGCACAGAAATGCAGAACCAGAGAGACAAGAGTACAAAATACAGAGAAATGGGAATTGCACCAGTGCTTTTGCTGCCCCACAGAATAAAATTCAATACTGTGAGGATAACAAACACAATTCCAGGAAAGAAGCATGCAACCGACCAGGAAACGGACCTCCATCCTTCTGAAGTTCCCTTGAGAGTTCTCCAGAGTCGTACAGCAGCATACCCAGCAGCAATACCCAAGAAAAGATAAAGAATAATCATCCCTGTCAGTAGCATTCCTCGTGAGGCAGGTGACATGAAACCAAAAGCAGCAAAAACTATAGTGACTGCTGCCATTCCTGTAATCTGAACTCCATCTCCAATCATCACACAGAGAAGCTTCGCGCAATCTGGTTCCCTAAAAACATCACCAACAACAAGCTTCCATCCAGAAAGCTCCTCATTCATTTGTGCTTGAGCTTCTTTGTCCAATTCCTCATACCTTGTCAAATCCCTCCTCACAGTCCTTAAGAATATGACAAACACAATACCAGCTAAGAAAGTGATCACCATCAATGAATTTAGAATTGAAAACCAGTGCACACGTGCTCCTTCCATCTTCAAATAAGCATCCCACCGAGACGGCCATCTAATATCACTTTTAACAAATTCAACCTCATAAGTAAAAGAGATCCTTTCTCGTTCCCTTATTATCTGTGACTTGTCTAGCTCCAAGGGGCAGTTCACAGGAGAGATACTATCATACATGTGAAGCTTAGTCATGACTTCTGGATCGTACTTAACACTGCATGGAGTCACTTCAAAACCAACAATCTCATAACCAGATGCCTTCTTCTTATCAGCTTCGGAGATGACACCCATCCCTTCTTCCCCAGTTCCAATTATCTGCACCCCACTTCCCTCATACTCATGAACCAAGACCTTGAACTTGAGATGATTGATAATGTAATCATCATTACTATTTGGTGGAGTAAACCCAACTGGGAATCCAGTCCACTGAATACTAACCCCATTTTGTTTTGCAATCCTCATAACCGGCAAATTGTCTAGAATCATATTCACTTGATATAAATCACGAGTCCTCTGTTTCAAAAGCTTAACTTCATGCTCATTCAAGGGGCTGGTAGTACAAACATAGAGAGACTCGTTCACATTCATTTTAAACCGATACGGGGAGTTATCAATCTGATCTCCCATGAGAAGCTCACCTAGATTCTCGGCACTTTTCTTTATTCCACCGAGAGGTTTGCAATAAGGGAGACTGTAATAACTAAAGGGAAGCTCGGTTTCAATGGAAGTCAATGAATTAACTTTGGCAACTATGGTATCCGAAGTCGAATATGTGTGCATGTAACTTCCAGGCAGATAAAACCCATGACAAGAATGGGCAAATAGAACCACTAACAGAAAAACCGAGCAGATTCCGGGCATCTTCCTTTCCGAGAAAGCCATGATAATAGCAGATCTTGTAATATACGGTTCGAATCTAAGCTACTATAGACTGAGCATTCAGTATAAGGAAGATAAATCTACAGACAAACAGGTTTTCAACAATCAGTTTCCACGCAAATTTAACTCAACATTAACTAGCACAACAAAAGCACTAAAACGATACTGAGATTCCTAAGTACCAAAAAAAAAAAACACAAAAACAATTTCATTGCATTAACTTTGAAAGCAGTAGATCCATATACCAAAATGCAAAAAGCATCATTTTTTTCCTTAAACAACGAAAAGTATTAAACGTTCATATCAATACAAAAAACAAAAAAAAAAACAAAACAGATCAAAGTACTGAACAAAAGAAGGATTATAAGATTAGATCTAGAGCCAAAAACCCATTTAAGTAAAAGGCAGAGAGACAAGAATAGGATAAAGAACCTGAGACAGGTCTAGGGTTCCAGTTGAAAGTGATTCGGCTCTTGGGAACAGAAAACGCGTAAGAACGAAGCTTCTGCTTCTCTTTGATATTTTTTTTTTCCACCTTGTTTCAGTGATTTAACTTTAAAGCTAGTAGGAATGAAGCGAATATATTGAAGAGAGCAAAACGGAGGAGCATGGGTAATTTATAAAATTATAATAAAATATGAGTCACAAATCTACCAACATGGGAAATTTTATGAAGAAAGAATTGACAGAACTCTTGTGTGGAGCGGGATCCAAAACTTATTAGGTTAAATTCTGCTATTAGTCCCTGTATTTTACAAAAAATTATAGACTTAGTCCTTATATTTTAATCTGGTATTTTTAGTCCCTGTATTTTTCGAATTTTAAAAATTCAATCATCACCAAACGACAGCTAATAGATTCATTAAGTTAAATTCTATTGTTTCTAAAATCTAATGCGACAAACATATTATCATGTGTGTAATGTTATATTGGTTTGTTTTTTCTATATATTACTCATCAAACATCCAGTTAATGGATTAACGACTGTCATTTACGTAAAGACTGAAATTTCAAGAGTTGAAAACTATAAAATTTTAGAATGATCTAATTGGAGAATATGAGTTATACCTACAATTATACGCATACTACAAGACTAGTAATTCAACTTGCTCAAACGGATTTAACTGCTAGGACTAAAATTTCAAAAGCCAAAAAGTACAGGGATTAACATTAATCAAATTAAAATATAAAAATTAAATCCATAATTTTTACAAAGTATAGAGACTAATAACAAAATTTAACCAAATATATATATTTTCACCGCTCCCACCGTAATTCGGCTAGATCCGCTGGGTTGAATTTTAACGGAAGTGAGATTTTGTTTCTATCAAATTTTGGGATAAATTGCATCTAGGATCATTTAACTATTAGTAAATTTATATTTTGATCATTTTATTATGGAAAGGTTATAACTATTCGAAATTCATTGCTAATAAACAAAGTAGGCTGTTAAATCATTATTCCTCAAATACATCATTAATTACCCAATTATTAATAATTCTTTTGTTTTAATCATCTATTTATGAAAAGTTATAAAATAATTATTATTATTATATGTTTCTATTATTTTAGTCACTTACAATTTAATATCTAAATTATCAAAATTATAATTAAAATATAAATTTGAAACTTTAAGATTCTTTTAAAAAGTAAAATCAAAACAAATCCCAAAATATATATAAGAATATAAGAAATTCTTAAAATCTAAACATTCGCAATTTATTTTTATTATTTTAAAATTTTTATATTTATATAAAATTTCAAAAAAAACATAAAATTCTAAAATAAAAAAACTTCATAAATTTTCAAAAATCTAAAAAATGATTTTTTTCTATTAACAGCTACAATTTACTCCACCAATCATCAATTGAACTACTATTTTAATTTTATGCCTCGAAATAAATTTTAACTCAAAAACTAAAACAAATGCATGCTTTGAAATAATTTGTCAGAAAAATAATATTTTAGAAGAGAATAATAAATATAAACAAGCATCTCAAGCTTAGCTAAACCTTTCTGCCGTAAGAATGATTGCAGTGGATATGTGCATGAAGTGTCAAACGGAAAAACCTTTGAAAAACTATAACTGAATGCACCCATGTTGAGATGCTTTCTAAAAAAAGACAAACAAAAACTCACAAGTGTATAGATTTTGATTTTGATTTAAACGGAAACAAGTACAGGATGGCTACGTTTCGTTCGCTGTAATAGAATAGATGCGTAATGGAATAGAGGCGTAATAGATAATTCTTTTGTTTGGTTGAATAGAATAGAATAGAGGTGTAATAGTACTCTTATGTTTGGTTGAATGTAATAGAGCTGTAATAGCATAAGAAAAAAAACTAAAATGACTAGAATACCCTTAGTAGAATTTTTGTTAGGTAGATGATTATTGTTATTGTTATTAATTTTTAATAAGATTATTAATATAAATAATAAATAATTTAATCATATTTTAACATAATTATTATTAAATATAATTTAATAAAAATATATAATTTAATAAAATTCTTAATAATAAATATTCTTATATGGATTTACTAAAATCATAATATATAATACTATAAAATATAATTTAAAATAATTATTATTAAATATAATTTAATAAAATTCTTAATAATAAATATTATTATATGAATTTACTAAAATCATAATATGTAATACTATAAAATATAGTTTAATTAGTTTTTATTAAATATAATTTAATAAAATATATAATTTAATAAAATTATTAATAATAAATATTCTTATATGAATTTACTAAAATCATAATATATAATACTATAAAATATAATTTAATTAGTTTTTATTAAATATAATTTAATAAAATATATAATTTAATAAAAAATTTAGTAATAAATATTCTTATATGAATTTGTATAATTTAAAATAATTATTATTAAATAAATTTAATAATATATAATTTCATAAAATTCTTACTAATAAATTTTCTTATACAATTTGTATAATTTAAAATAATTATTATTAAATATAATTTAATAATATATAATTTCATAAAATTCTTACTAATAAATTTTCTTATACTAATTTGTATAATTTAAAATAATTAGTATTAAATATAATTTAATAATAATATATAATTTCATAAAATTCTTAATAGTAAATATTCTTATATGAATTTGTACAATTTAAAATAATTATTATTAAATATAATTTAATAATAATATATAATTTCATAAAATTCTTAATAGTAAATATTCTTATATGAATTTGTACAATTTAAAATAATTATTATTAAATATAATTTAATAATAATATATAATTTCATAAAATTCTTAATAGTAAATATTCTTATATGAATTTGTATAATTTAAAATAATTATTATTAAATATAATTTAATAATGATATATAATTTCATAAAATTCTTACTAATAAATATTCTTATATGAATTTACTAAAATCATAATATAACTTGATAATTAAATTCTGCATAAACATAATTAACTTTTGTTAATTATATTAACAAAAGTTAGATGAAAATGAAATTCTACATCATAATCCATATGTTATATAGTTTTACAACATCCGAAATGTAAATGTTCTTGTTTAAAGTAAAAGATAAAATCCGAAATGTAAATGTAGTTTAACATGTATATATTGTCTTTCCCGTATTACTAGAAAATAGTAAATAGAATCATCTTTGCAGTGGAGATATTTGCTTAAGTCCGTTACTGATACTTGCCTGTCCACCTGCATCAATAAATAATAAAGATGTTATCAAGTCAAGAAATTGACATCACTTGTGTTAAAATATTAAAGCTCCAAATGATAAAATATAAAATCATACATGGACAACATTAATATGACATTTTCGAGTACCTTAAAATATAATATCATACATGGACAACCCTGGGATACCATCAAGAAACATACAGAAACATACAGAGACATACAAAATATAAACATACAAAAACGTAAATTGAATATAAACATACAGAAACATACAGAATATAAACATACAGAAACCATTTCCAATTGAAAACTTCAACAACAGAAACATTGTTTATGGCTAAGGTGCATCATATAATGTGGACACTCTTCACGTTGATTTCATCGATTATAAGCAGCTATGACGAAAAGGCTGCATGCCAGAAGATTTTGGAAAAGGCTGGACTTGAAGGATTTCAGGTAATGCAACGATTTTTCTTATGGCAGTTGGAATTATTCAATGATTATGCCCTTCATGTTGTGATATGGCAGTGTTGAAGCATCAACAATTGAACTCAAAACTTGAATGACTTGTCAACAGGATCCCAATTAATTCGTGAATTAAGCTTATAATTATAGAATGATATATGTATATACATATATTTACTTTGTAGCACAACAATTAATACGGTCCCTCTGATAAAAGGTCAGATTAGGGAAATGTCAACCCCACTTCTAGATGCTGAAGAAATAGGAGGAAGAAAAAGATAAATGATGTTGTCAACAGTTGATGCCACTGACTACCTATCAGCAGTTCTGGTAAATAATATATAAAAGTTAGTATAAAATAACTATAGAAGTTAGCCTCCTAAGACAACCAATAATCCAAAATATAAGTTGTCAATCTATAGTATCTATAAAGTGTTTTTTTTATAAATAAATGGAAAGATGACACCCCATTACTTTAAGATACAACTTGTACTACCGAAAATATTATGATATGCGAATGAAGCATCACTAAAATAGAGTTGATGAATAGGATATGTATAGTAGTCAAAAGTTTCTGCTAGAAGTTTGGAAAAATATTTTTGGTGGCAAGTTGACTATCCTATGGAGGATGGTGGATATGAACATACTCATTTGTATATATTCAAAGTCAAGAGTGTCACATTGACTGATGATATATGCAATATTGTTGGTGATGGCAAACTCAATGAGGCTATTTGCATAGTCTGATCAGTGCAGTGATAGTGAGGCTTGTGCTATTATAAGAGGTAATTATGACCTTGGGTACGTATAGTATTGACAAGTTACATGTATTCTTTCAATTAGTAATTAACTAACTACATTTCTTGCCACAAATATGTGTTTTTTGTTTGAATTTTCTCAATGCTGAATTAAGAAAGAAGGCTAGGTTGTGGAAACTTCTAGGAATTAACTAAACCTAAATTTCTTTTTAAAATAAGAATACTGCTTTCTTTTTCAATATAAACATCATTTTAAAAACCATTAGGCTATTTCAACTTAAGCTAGGTTGGCATTTATTCGTTGAATATATATGACAAAAGAGGAAATATATACCTAAATCAACATCAACAACTAAGATATATTTTTTGGTACATAAGAGTTTAGGTTAGAGGAGATTATCCCAATCCAAGATCAAGACATGCTACTGGCTTCATAGAGGGCTACATCAGCAGAATATAAACCAATGCATTGCTTGCTAAAGAACGAGAGACTGCAAAGAAAGCCATCGAAGAAGCGCCTCCAGTTATTCAAGAGAAAGAAGTTCTCGTTGAAGATACAAAGAAAGTTGAATCTCTAATAGAAGTGGAAAGCCTAAAGGTATGAACCTCCAAAATCCAATATATCTTCAAATAATGCTGCAAGAGTTCCGTTTTATCCATGGTTAGGAATGTTTCTTATCATATTTGTTTCCCACAGTCCTCATTGGAAACAGAAAAACTGAGAGCTGATGAGGCAGAAGGAAAGTACAAAGAACTCCAATAATGAAGTGAAGAAAAACGAAAAAAACTGGAAGAAACCGAAAAAAAAGTTCAACAACTAGCTGACTCAATGAGAGGGTAGCCTATAATTTGCCTTACTAGTTTGCTATAAAAGCTCATGTTTTTATATTAAGAATATATGATACATACACTTTGCATCTTCATTAATATATGTTTTTATCTCAACTAGCTGACTCAACGTGAAGAGTGTCCACATTAGTTCAATCTCAAGAAAAAGAACACTATATTTCTTCCATCAATTTACACTACCCACTTTCTATAAGCACTAAAGTTCCTCAACCATGCTTGATAACTACAGCTTAGCCAACATAAATGAATCGTCTGTCTTCATGAAATGCAAACAGTAACCATACTAATTTCTTAAGTTTTGATTTCTTTACAATAATTAAACAGAAATGAAGAAGAAGCAGTAATTTAATGGTATTACCTTAAAAAGGCTTGGGCAATTTCACGAACGAGCCTTTCGAAAGGCAGTTTCTTGATGAGGAGTTCAGTACTTTGCTGATACTTCTGGATTTCACTGCATCCAATAGAAACATCATAAGTTCAATTCGTGTAAACAAGAATAAGAAAACGTGTCTAAAAGGGGAAAATAAAAGTTGAGCAGAAAAAGTCTCAACCGAAAAGGGGAAAAGAAAAGTTGAAAGAGGTGAAAGATCGAGTGAGCCAATTGATTGATCTTTCACCGGGGAGAAAGCAACAGAAAGAGCAAACGGAGAGATCTGAAAAGTAAAAAGGGTTCCCATTTTCCAGTGAAACCGAGGACCGAAAGGTCGGTGAGAGATAGCAAAAAGAGTTCCCATTTTCCAGTGAAACCAGTGTCTTGTGGATGCTATCAAGAAAAAAAAAGAAAAAGAAAACGTACCAGGAGATGAAGATGAAGGGCGAATGGATGCTTGATTTGGGGAGGAAGAAATCTGCTGGAGTTAATTTTGGGAAGAAGGGAGGCAGGCTATTTTCGTCTAAAACCTAAACGGTCTTGCCTTGAATGGGTATTCAGACCCCCAACCGTGTAATGGCTATTCCGTGGGATGAGGGAATGGGAACGTAATACCTATTACGTGGAATCACCTAAACGGTGAACCAAACGCCTGCATCACTGTAGCGCGCGGAATTGCTGCGGAATGGAATTGCAATTCCATCCAACCAAACGCAGTGGAAGTGTTTTTTAAAGATGAATAAATATTTCATTGAGCATATTAACAAAATCATGGGTGGATATGGGGACCTTTAGGCCTTTTAGGCTGTAGGATTAGTTTTGGGCCAACTCAGGGTAGACCCAAAGCCACCCTCACCAAGGCGCCAATTGCACAATTTATTATGTGGAATAAAATGGAATTCTTTCTTCATCTTCTTCATCAACAACCAACCTCCGACTTGCTTCTTCGCAACGATTCACGGTCTTCTCTCTCTGCTCCACCAATTCAGCTGGGTTTTTTTCGAGTTTGGAGATAGCTCCTGAAACATGGAACCAAAGATGGAAGATACTTGCCCAATAATCCAACGACCTTCCCTCAAAACTCATCCCCGTTTCAACAATTACTCCTTATGGAAACACAAGGTTCGTCTCCCTCTCTAAGTATTAATTATGGGTTTTTCATTTTTGGGTTTTAGGGTTTATCATTTTATCTTTCTTTTATCTGTTGAAAATTTGAAATTGGATGAATATTATTTAAATTGTGGATGATGAAGTGTAGTTGAGAGAAAATTGTTACAAAAGGGTACGAGAAGACCGCACTCGTTTGCTTTGGAAAATGAGGTTGCCTGCTGCCCAATCTTTCAATCACAAGGTTTTTTTTTTTTTCATTCGAAAATATTTTATCTGGTTTCTATATATTTATTGCCTTTTGCTGCATATTATTAGGTTACTCTGAACTTGGAATATAAAATTTAGGTTTAATTCCAAAATTGTACCCTTGCTACTTATTTAGCCTCTCTTGATAAAATATATGTTGGTTCAGTCTTTATTTTTTCTTCAAATACCTGTGTTCCATCATCCATGCCTGTGTCAGACAGAAAAATCCTTCCAAAACTCTCCAATTACATGAAAAACTTCAGGAAAAAAAATTAAACATGTTCATGACAGATGCATACTTGTATTTAACACGCATATCCAAGTCCAAGTAACATAGGATTATATAGCCTGGTGAAATTTGCTTGTAATATTTGCTGGTATTTTTTTTTGAATTCAGGTGCTTTTTCTTGATTTCTTATAATTCTGTTTCTCTTGAAATAAATTCATGCAGGTGAGTTTATTGGTACATCACTTTTTTTTTTTTTTTTTTGTGTTTTCTGGTTTCAGGAGTTTATAAAAACTGCCTTTCAGGACATAGTTTCTGATGAACTTAAAAGAATTAAAGACTCACCAATAAGTGACTGTTTGGAAAGCTCAAACTCTGTTTCCTCAGCCCCTGATGAATTATGGGAATACAGTGGCCTTCAAGATGCGTATCAAGGTGAATGCGAAGAGATATTGCTAGAAATGCAAAGAATATTTTATGAGGATCTCAGGAGAGAGCCAGCAGAGAAAGGTAATTAATAGTCCCACTTTAAAACCACTGTTGTTAAGGCTTCTGTCCTAGTGTTGCACCTGTATTCGTATCTTTCTATAAGTGGGTGAATGATCATGCAAATGCATGACTTTGGAGGTTATATTTGGTCAAGTCATCCTTTTTTAGTTCAAATGTTTACTCTAGTTCCTTGCAGAACCAAAAGAAGGAATAGAAAGTTGGGAAGATGAACAAGATGAATACTTGGCCCGTGCAGTTTACGAGCATATGCAATTGAACGATGAGCAGGTACAGTGACAGTAAACTATTCATGTTTCTTTTTCTATGCAAGTGTTAGTATTGTTAACCCGTAGCGAACATTTAATACATAATGTTTTGTAGGTGCAATAAGATGTTTTTGTAGGCAACGTTTTCTGATTGCTTCCAGGAAATTTCTTTATCAGTGTTGTTGTATTATTCTTTTTATGTTCTTAATTCTTATATGTGGTTCTGTATTATAGTTGAATTTTCACCATCATCTGTTAAGTTTTTCAAAATGAATGAAATCAACAAGATTTTCTGATGTTTATGTTAGGTGCAGAAACAGATATGGTGCCCCATCTGTAAGAGAGGAGAGTTGCAACAGAATCATCAACTTATTTATTGTACCCTTTGCAAACTTCAGCTTAACAGAGATGATGAGGTTACCCTATTAACTTTTTCTTTTTTTTTTCTCATACAGTTTCTTTTGCAGTGCAACCAGTTCATTGTTATATCATTTGCACAATGTATCACATTCTAAAAGATCCCTTCATTTCAGAAAAAAACCATAAAACAAAAAGAAACTTAACCTATGTTGCTGTGACTCTTCATTTTACATTAAGTATGCGCTCGAATATATTTAGATACGAGTACAGAGATATGATCCTCTGAGGACGCAGATATCTAACTGTCCAATACCAATGTCTGACAAGTGACATCTGAAGTTAAGTTTCAATGAGTTGTCCACATTCTGGTCTTATTTTCAGGTTAATTTGGAAGTTCTACGGGATCGATTAGCTGAAGCACATGTGGATCATTTGGAACGAGGGTGCAGATTGAAACCCAAGTTTTGCCTTGAGACTAAATTTGGTTTAACTGCATTGTACATCCTTTGCCAGGACTGCAGTACCTTCGAGATTGTTATTTAACTTCCTGTTCTAACTGCTTCATAGTTCATAAGAGCATCAGGGGCCTCTGTTTCCCAAAGTTTTAGTTTCGATTTTAGTTTATTCCCTTTTGTCATGCTTCCATTTTATCTGACTATTCTTTCTTCCATTTTAGTTTCAGTATTAATACAGTGAAACGTAAATTTGTCCTTTTGCTCTCCTTTTCCATCTTTTGTTTTAGAAGAATATTGTTCAAACAATCTTTTATGAAACATTATAATAACCTTGATAATAAATATAAGCATAAAAAAAATCGGTTTACAAATATAAAATGATACATTAGAGTACACAGAAACAATAACTGCTATTAGCCACAAAAAGGGAGTTAGGGTATGCTAAATTGAAACCTTATAATAAAAATTTAGCTGACGAATATGCATATCTGCTAGACTGCAAATAAAATTCTTGTCACCTTCCACCATTCTTGTACTAAAAAGAGATCGTATTCTATGCCAAAAACAAATCAATTTCCATACACATTGCATACCATCAATAGAACAATAATCGGTATTCACTCAACATAATCTAATCAATGCTCTATTATCCACCCAAAAGAAAGTGGGGAAAAAAATACATTGTAAAAGAATTAACTACAAAAAATGATCTCCGAGTAGACCGGGTGGATGATAATCTACATCAACTCGAAATAAATCAATTGCCCGTGGTGCATCAGTTGGATGAAGATTAATGTACAGCAATCTGAACAAAAGAAGAATATCTTCACCCTTCACTTTCCTCACAAAACTTTGAAGCTGGTATCATATGCTCCGTTCTACCAGCTGGTATAATGAATCAACAACAGCAACAGATACTGATACAGTTGCTGGAACAGTTATGCATTCAACTCCCAAGGCATAGCTTGCCAAATTATGAACTTCTACACAAATTCAAACTCAAAAAAGTTCCTCTGAATTGAACTTGTTCCATGCTTCCTATTTAACATTGAAATAAAGAAAACGGTGTGAGGTAGAAAACAAGATGGAAAGATATGCAGCACTATCACCCATCTAAGAAGAATGATATGAATAAAAATCGCAATCAATAAACTGAAATAGGGCACCAAGAGTCAAGTACCTTGAGTAAGTCGAACACCTTTTCTGAAATATATTTCTGCTGAAGATTGGCACCTTTCTGCTGGACCTTATCAGGATGGATGCAAAGAGTAGCCTTTCTGTAAGCCTTTTTAACAGCAGCAGCTGTAATCAAATCCGTCAAAGAAACAGGTTGCCAACCACATTCAGGCCAAAGAACCTAATCATCACAGAACAGGTTCAGGAGACAAATTAGTATAACAGTAACTTTATCACTTTTGTCATGAAATAGGAGGTTATCAGGAAAAGGATAGAGTTAAGCCACAAGGTGTTCTTATGTTTGAATTCATTTATCACTGTTCCTATGACAATATCTTATAATTTCCCTTAAAAAGTCATCTACTGCATGAACAAAACATCTCAAAAAAGTACATCAGACAGTTGAAATGAGGCAATAATGTGAGAACTGTACAAGGCACATAGCAGAAGGAAAACACGGGAAATGCAATATAGTTTGTTAGTATGTAAAAACTGTAAGAGAGAACCAAGAAAAAAAAAGAAGAAAAAAGAACAGCAGTAGTAAGCAATAGCGTAACATACATATTGCATGGTTGATAGTAGAGCACGCAAATTTCCCTCTTTCCCAGCAGCCCATCTCTTGATCTCAACATCAAGTGTTTCAGAAATTCTCTGAAATAAACCCATAAATCATTACTGGAGAGAATAGTTAAAAGAAAAAGGGTTGCAGATCTGTGCATGTACAAGTAGAAACTCACTGATATAGGCAGACTAGTTAAATTCCAGGCATATATTATCACTGATATAGGCCAGATGTGACGGTTAATTTAATTTGAGGTTCATATAAAAACTTAATTTGCCAGTCCCAACTCATCTCACCAGCAATACTGGGGCAACAAAAGTTTGACCAAGTTTTAACTTATCAATAATACCTTTTTTAGAAGTCTCAGCAGGATCATATTCTAGGATTAAATACTTTGGTTATCACTTTTCATCATTGAAGATAAAACCATAAATTAAAGCCACCCAGTTTCTTCATATGTTGGTATAAATATAAGTGACTATGTAAACCATCCTCGAGTGAACTTTACAATTTATAATTTTGATGCCAACTGAAGGTAAGACTGAATAAATGAAGAAAAACCAAAAGCAACCACAGACCTAAACACACTTGCGACATATAAAAAGTAATGCCATTGTGCAAGTTGCATGATATGAAGGGTGGGGCCAGAGTAAAAAATTTTTTATGATTGGACCTATTGAAAAATAAACTCCAACAAAAACACACTTAAAAATTAAAGGATGAAGAAAATAATAGGAAAAGAAACAACATTTACTGCATCCACTTACATGTCTCTCAGCTTGTTCCCTTTGCACTTGAAGGTCACGTTGATTTTTCTCAGCCAGTGCTTTTGCCTGTATATGCAGAACTCAATAGTAAACCAGGCCAGCAAGTAGTTTACAACAGGACAGAAGGGCAAAGATAAAATGAAATCATGTAACAGAATACATACAGCACGCTCCTGAGTTCGTTGGTGGCGTTCCAACCTGGCTCTTCGCCTTTCTTCAGTTTCCCCTTCAACCTCTTGGAACTCACCAGATGAAGATGCAGCAGCTTTCACAAGTAGTTTAGTCAGTTATCAATTAAGGAGAAGAATAAATATGAAAGTACAAATTACAAAGATCATTATATCTTCAATTTACAAATACCTCCAAAAATAGAACTGAGATCATCAACAATATTTGTAGTTGAAGATGCTTTCTTCATGCTAGATGAAGATCCAACAGATGTTCTCTTAGCTACTTCAGGCCCTCCTCTGTTTTGTCCATCAAACACAGGATCCTGCAAGAGCAGCAGTTCAGATTAGATACTAGAGCGCTGGTACTACAGCATAAATCAGGACACAAGTACAGTATGACAGCCTTAGATTCTCACCGAAATGTTAGCTCTTGGCCTTGGCGCATTGCTTGGTCGAGAACCCATACTAAAAAAGGATTCAAGATCATTGTCATTATTTTGCTGGCTTGCACTTGCAGAAGCAGCAGCTCTTTCTCGAGCCTCCGCAGCAGCCCTCTCCACAGCAGCTCTTTCTGCTCTATGCCTTGCTTCAGCTTCAGCTTTTGCTGATGCAGCCCTCTCCTGTGTTTCTCTCTCTCTTGCCTCCCTTTCCCTTGCTTCTGCTGCAGCTCTTTCTGCTCTTTCTCTTGCCTCGGCAGCTGCCCTTTCACGGGCTTCAGTTTGCACTCTCTGCACTGCAGCCCTTTCCGCACGCTCTCGAGCTTCAGCAGCTGCCTTTTCAACAGCAACCTTTTCAGCTCTAGCACGAGCCTCAGCAGCTGCTCTTTCACGTGCTTCTCTAGTAGCCCTTTCAACAGCTTGTCTAGCCCTTTCCCTTTCCCTCTCCATCTCCCTGACTCGCTCCCTCTCTTTTTCAAGCCTTCTTTGTTCTCTCTCCTTCTCCTCCCTTTCCCTCTCCAATTCATGTCTCCTTTGCTCTCTTTCTTCCTCCTCCCTTTCTCTTTGTTGCCTCTCGCGCTCCAGTCTCTCTTGCTTTTCTCTATCAAAAGCATCTTGCGTATCTCTCTCATCTTTATCCATTTGATCAGCTTCTTTAGTTCTGGCAGCCTTAAAATTTTCTCTCTCCCTCATTTCCTTTGCATGCCTAAATTTAGCCTCTGCTCTATCCATCGCCTCTTTCATGGCAGCAGCAGAAGCAGCAGCAACAGAACTAGTCTCAAAATCATCAATGGGAAAACCTTCAGCCTGTTCAACATTATTCCAGGCCCTACCCATTGCAAACTCTTCAAGTTCATCAATTTGAGATGTAACAGAGCTGTTTGCTGCAGCACGAGTTGACTGGGAGCTCCGTTGTGAGCACTGAGTTGAATTCTGGAAAGAAGAAAAATCATCTACCTTCATTTTTGCATTTGTGGAAGAAAATGAGCCTGTCGTTGTCTTTGAAACTCGTGGTGGTCTTGGAGGAGGGGGTCTTGAAGGGGGTGGAGCACTAGTAGGTTGTGTAAAGAGTGGAATCTCTGATACAGTGAGCCAAACATCATCAGATGCATCAAAATTCTCCTCAGATCTGGGAGTTGAATGTACCTGGGAACTAGTCTCATTAGAATCGACGTTCATGTATGGAGGAGGGCTAGTAGCTCGACCAACAGAGCTATGAAAATCAGTTGACATACTGGGCATGTCAAAAACGGGTTGATGAGAGTCAAGAAAATTGTCCGTAGAAGGCATCCTCTTCTTTGTATGGTTCTCATAATCCCTATGATTTTGCTCTTTAGTAACAGGAGCTTGTTGTCCGCTATCAGTGCTTAAAGGACTCCTATCCTTCCCTCTCTTATTGATCTCAGATGACCCAAGCGGTACAGATTTTCCAAGACCATGAAGAGGATCAATATCATCAAATACTCCCCCACTTCCAGATGAGCTCTCTACACCAGACTTCCCAAATCCATTAAGTTTACTTGTTACTCCAGGGGGGTCAGCAAACAACCCTGTGGATAAATCTGCAGGGTCCAGTTTTGCTTCTAAGACAACAAAAGGGTTCTCCATCAAATTAGAGCCAGTCTTGCTTGAATTTGAGGCTAGTTTCTGAGACCGGCTAGACTCTGAAGTTGATCTGCCCATAGGATGGAGTACGATATCAGCTATATTTTACAAGGTTTAGCCAAGTATTATAAACAAGAGATAAATAAGACTTAATAGAAAAGATATTGAACTGAAAGAAAGATACAACGTCTCAAGCTTCAAACAAAGAGTTTAGGGTAGAAAAGTACCATAACATATTTAACCCTTTTATTGCCCTTTCTTCAAACTTAAGCTGACATAGTTTCCAATTAAACATAATCACAATTGTAACAAAAGTAAGTTTTATTTCTTTGGTTTATTTACCTCTGCCATGTCCGGCAACAGCTAAAACACTGTGAATAATAGCCATTAAATGATTTCCAAATACATAAGAAAATCTCAAAAATTTCAGGCAGTACCTATTGTCCCATCTTAACTCCAACAACAATGGATAACCAACCGAATGATACCCTAGCAAATGAAATTGATTTAGGAACTTTGCCACCTTAATGAAAAATAGAAATGACAAGCATTCCTCAAACGTGATTAGGAGTAAGGAGGGTCAGAGATGTGCACAATGAGTGCTCAACAAGTCCAATTCTAATATATATGTGAAGTGTATCCTAATTAAAAACCCCAAAACAATCATAGGCTAGCCCTCCTGATCCAAAATATAGGTGTCTATAGCATTTGCTGCTCCAAATGAGAAGCTCCCTCAAATATGTAACTGCATCAAAGTGAATATCTTTCCTTGTGGGAAAAGAATTGAAAAACCCGTGAACAATGTGTTAGTTTCAAGTTCATTACAACATATAGACTTTTTTTTTACCTCCATTAGATCTGCACTCAGATCATATCATTGACAGTGTCAATAAACTCCAATAAATCACAGCTCTCTTGAGAAGATAGTAAACTGAAGCTTTAATTGCATTAAATATAGGAAGAAGCTATGCTATACAGTTGAGAGACCAAACAATAAAGAGCAACTAAATGAAAAATAATTCTAGAAACACCAAGTCAACTAAGTATATTTTAGCAAGTAAATTACCGTCTTTAGTCGTTTTCCAGAAAATCACACTAAAGTGCATTGCATGTACGGTTTTCCAGACAAACGATAGATATTAAATTATTTAAAACATACAAAACCAGTAAGCAAATAGCCTTGATTAAAGTCTTACAGCAAACAAGAACTAATCTTAACTACAAAAATATGTAACTAAAAATGCTCATCTCATTGAATGCATTGCCCCAGTTTGCATGCTAATTGCCAAAACCTAAGCTGCCAAAACCACAGCCATGTCTCAGAACCTTGCACTGCATTGCACATATAAGCATTTATGCAAACATATCATAAATCGCCAGTACCCTTTAATATAAAAAGCCAGCACGAATACCTATAGTGAAGTGTCCGAACTATGCAAGTTCAACCAAACATAACATGGAAATAGTATAATATGCATTTATCCCAAAATCAAAGCCTTTACAAACCGGAAGATACCTTGCAGATGCTGCAGAGTTACTCTGACCGAAACCAGCGAGCAAATCATCAAATAAAGGTGCATCTTTTTCTGCTTTCACTCTCTCGCTCTTGGACTTCATCTCGGTCTCTTTCCTCCCCAGATTCCCAAGCAGAGCATCCAGCGGCGAGCTACTCATCGATTTATGCTTTGGAGAAGACCCCGAGACCGCAAAAACGTCGTCATACTTAGCGGCCGTGGAGGAGCTCTTGATCCCAGGCAATCCGTCGAAAAGATCGTCATCATAAACAGGCTTGTCAAAAACCGGCGGCTTCGGGTCCTTGAAAAAGGAATCGTAATCGAAGGACGGCGTTTGCGCGCTAGTGGCTCGAGACTCAGAAGAGTATTTAGGCTGTCCACGGTAGACGTCGTCGTCGAAAATGGAATTGGATGACGATTTGGAGTTGCCGTATGAGGAGCGGGTAAAATCGGATCCGAACCCGTAATTGGAACCCGAAGAAGGGTTTCTAGGAGGTGCCATCGGCGCCGACTTCCCTTGGGGTTTGACCCCAAAATCTTTGGCTAATAAACCTGGAAAATCATCCATTTCAATTCAGATTCTCGGATAGAACCGGCGGTTTTTACTACGTCGCCGATTTGCCCAATCCGTTTGGCCCCTAAATTTCTGACAAGGTCTAGATCTGAGCAAACATAAAGGAAGATAAACAAAGGGGAGCGAGTAATCTATTGCCAAATAATTTTGAGCAAAAATATAGATAATAATAATTCTAATTTATTCTTTCAGATTTGAAAAAAAATAAATTTGGGGACAGTGAGAGGGAGGGAAGGAGACAAGAAATTGCGTTTTGGCTGTTTAGTTTTTTTCCCCCTTTTTTTTTTTCTTCTCCTTCTCAACGGCTTCCCACTCTCTTGTGTCTCCGCCCGATTTTCAGACCGGTTTTTATTTTGTATTTTTGAAAATTGTTTTAAAAAATAAAAAGATGGAAGATCTTATCATTGATTTGCTTTTGAATTTTCACTTTGGTTCTTCTTTTATCCGTAGAAACCTTGAAGATGTTAGTATTTATACAACAATCTACAATATTTTTGAATATGTGTAATTTACCCCATGAACATGAAAATTCCAAAATTAAAAAGTAATACTTGGTATAATTACTTTACAAGTTCCAATTTTTAATCACAAAATAATTTTTGAATTTTACTATTTAATTTAAAGATTAATTATTTATTTGTACATATTAAATCAATGACTTTGAGTTTTGTTTATCTGTTTTGGATGGTTTTATAGGCATGGCGAGATAAATAAGACTATTATTGTCCTTATTATTCCAAAGGTATCGCATGTGTAATGTTATATAAAATCTTCTCTAAAATGATTTTGAATAGATTTTAGACCAATTTTGCATCTTTGAATAGATAAGACATAAAGTGTTTTTTACTCGAACATCTTATAACTAATAATCTTATCATGGATTATAAGATTCTTCATATGATGCATACTAAACAACGTGATAAAAATCATTTTATATTGAAATTGGATATGAGCAAAATTTATGATCGTGTGGAATGGAATTTCATAATTATTGGTATTAAGTTTTCATGATAGATGGGCATCACTTATTATGCTTTCTTTTCAAGTGTAGTCTTCGATAGAGTGACCCACTATTTTCATGTTTATTTGTATAGAGGGGTTTTCAAGTTTACTACGTCAGACCATAGATCGAGGGAATTGTTATGGCATTTGGATTACTAGACAAGAGGATTTTCTTAGTCGTTCTTTTATGATGACAAACTTTTGCTCAGTTGCTTGGTGAAGCCATTGACCATGAGGAGTTTTGTTTCAAACAAATGAGTAATATTCGGGTCATTAAACTAATTATGAAAACTCCAAGATCTTTTTAGTGCTAATTTGTGTTGTGCTTTATGCTCTCAGATTGGTTGTGTTTAGGATTGTTACTGCTATAGATATTGAAACTTATCTTAGTTTCCCTTATTTCGTGAGACGTAATTGCACTCATGCTTTTGCTTACTTATGTGATAGAATCCCATCCATAAACTACATTGTTTATCCAAAGGTAGATATGTGTTTATTAAAACTATTTTACAAGCAATACCAATTAACTTAAGGATTTATTTTGATTACCTACTAGTTTTCTTCACTTTAACCCCCATCTTTTCTTTTGTCATTTTCCTCCTAATCTTTCCCACACAAAATCTAGCTGCATCACCACCCCCTCTACCAGTCCGGCCAACCCCGTCGATCGCACTCCATCGCCATTGCCATTTTTCTGTCCCCTCTCTTATTCCATCTAAGTTGCATAGCCTTCCACCTCGTCCCCTCTCTCCGCGTCGCACCCCAATCGCACCCTAGCCACCCCAATCCCCATGCCCTCCAATCACTGATCACGCCCTCTTCCCTTCCCCTTTCCCCTCTCTCTTGTCCCTATCGTCGCACCCTAGCCACACCCCCCTCGCGTCGCACCCTACTTAACCCGGCCCCAACCCCTTTTCCTTTTTCCCTCTTCCTCCTCCCTCGCTCACACACACCAGCCCTTCCTCTTCACCCTCGTTATGCACCCATGCACAGGCCCCTCCGACGCCCTTCTCTGTTGAGCAGCCTACGCGTGCGAACCACCCTGCACCACCCCCTCGACTTTCACTCAGCCTCATCGTGCAACTCTGGCCACCGTTAGCCCCCCATTGGGACACCATGACAAACACACAAAGTAAATCTAAGGTCGTCATTCCAACTTCAAAAAAGCAGAGGACTCCAGGCGTAGCCTCCTCTTCAAGCGCTTCCGCTAAGGCATACCATCCATTCCTCCATTTTTCTTAAGGTCCCAGAAGGATTTATATCAGATTCTTCGACTTAAACCACTCAATGTGGGCCGATGTATTGATTGGGTCGCTTTGGAGCTGGTTTAATTAGCTAATCATGTCTGCACCATCATTGCTACAGTCCCGTGGGACCGGTTCTTTTCTATCATCGAGCTCACCTACATGGAGCTTACTTTAGAGTTTTGTTCCACATTTACCTTTCAGCAGGTGATGTTGTCCCATGACGAGCTGAACACCATCACCTTCAGACTCGGTGCTATTGCACGATATATGAGTGTCCTCGAGTTTGGAGCAGTATTAGGACTTTACACGGCAGAGTTCATGAGTGCCGAGAACTTTCTTTGATTATACCAGCATATACATTACTCGCAATCTCTTTGTTAGGTCGACCTTACGGCGAGTACGAGACCTTATGACGTGAGTCACTTGAAGGCGACTTCTCTGCCTCCGACTTTGAGACATAATCATGTCATTCTGGACCATACATTAACAAGTAAGAGGGAGAGCACCGGAGTCGTCGGTACCACCCATGCATACTTTCTATGGAGCATAGCCACGGGGTGTATTTTTTATGTAGCCTATTTCATCGCTCTCACCTTTTTCCATCAGACAGAGCATAGCAAGAAGGGTCCTATCTGTTTAGGCCCTTATGTGACTCAATTCGCTTGACACTTTGATCTCCTCGACACACCAGAGTAGTCTTTTTCGCTCACACTCATCGGCCAAATGTCTCCGCAAGGACTATCGAGCATGACACATATGCGGATGATCGAGCGGCTTCGTGGAGTGGATCCTCATTAGTATCGATTATTTCATTCTGACCCTCAGAATGAACCCAAAGAATTCACTGATGATGTCCCTTTCCATCATGAAGATCCACCTCATCATCCACCTTCGAGTCACCATCCTGCTTCTTCTGCTGCTACATTAGAGGACCTCTCCGAGCGATTCATTCGCTTCGAGCAGCACTACTTTTAGAGGTTCGATAATATTGATGCGACCTTGCAGCAAATTTGTCAGAGCCTCTATATCTTTTCTTCAGCACCGGTGACTCACGCTACTGATGCTTTTGACAATGCAGATCATTGAGTTTATTTGTTTTCTTTTTAATTTTAATTTTATTTTTTATGTTTATGTTTATTTTTCTTTTTAATTGTTTTGTTTTAGTTTTATTTTCTTGTACTTCTTTTAATTATTATCTTTTGAACTATATTTTTATGGTCGTTTCTAATCGAGTTATAACCCCTTAGTATTCTTTATTATTTGTGTTTATTTTTTTATTAGTTTGCTCGAAATTATGCACTACATTTAGATTTGACTACACTTCCGCTTTTCATTATTCTGAGGATTTCATCCAATATTCAGAGTAGTTCCAGTTTTCTCCCTCTCTGATTATATCCTGCTTATACTGTAATTATATATGTTTGTACATTGAGGACAATGTACATCTTAAGTGTGGGGAGGATATTTATATAATTACTAGAAAATCCCTGAATTATGTCTTGTGTTTAAGTAATTTTCTCATACTTCCATTAGAATGTTTTTTTGTCAATTTGGGTTTTTTTTTCTATTGATGTGTTTTGGATTGATTTGTAGATATTTGTGCATTGGTTCATTTAAACTTCAAGACATTAGAGAATCAAGTATGATAAGTTTATTTTAGAATTAAAATTTAGGTTGTTTCCTAAATTAAGGTATTATCTTAAAGTTTTAAATTTGTAAGTTTGACATCAAAAACCATAAATTTTTGTAAGATTTTGAGCCTTTAGAGCATACATTTATCTTGCTTATTTTATTATTGGTCATGAGTGTTTCAATTTGATTTGTTATTCTAGAACTTACTTCAATTACACATGTCGAGACCACACCTTTGATTTGATATACTAAGATGATAAAGGCACTTAGGTTTTAACATACTTATTCCATAAAAAGCCTACCTTCGTAATTAACCCTTAGTGAACCCCATTGAGCCTAACACACTGTTTCTTGATTTTCCCATTAATGTTAACCCATAACTCAATATTTCGTTGAGACTTTTTCCCATTTTATTGACTCCCTTTTTGTCAAAATTTGATTTGGTTAGTTGCCTAACTATACTCTTTTGTTTGATTTGCTGAATTATTTCTTATTGTTCTTAACAAAAAAAGATCAAAAAAATATATTTATATATATATCGAAAAAAATATTGATTATTAGTTAGCCTTACTGATTGAGCTTGAACAGTTAAATTCATATTTGGAGAATAAGCTCATTTTATTATTCTTGAATAGTTCTTAATTTAGCATTTGTTTATTTTTCTAATTTGGTAATCTATCAATTCGATTTCAATTTTAACCAACTTTTTCAGCATTTCTCCACACCCTTAACCTAAGCCCCACTACAACCTTTTAAAGACCTTTTGATTTGTGTAACATGTTATTTTATAGTGGTGGGGATTTGATTTTCATACAAGCCTATGGCAATGACTTTTCTTGTTTGACTATTGAGTGGTTATTATTGAACCTTAAACACTTTGAGTGAATCTCTAGTGAGGGTGTTGATTATTGTTGATTTTGAATTCAAGATAATTCCTTAGATAAAGGTGAAATACCTATGCTTTCGTACTTTAAAACTTTTCGACTTAGATTGTTTGAATCTTTAGTACTCTTTTAGTTGAATTGCCAATGCATGATTATTTGTGAATTATTTTGAGACATTATTGATGAGAATTATAAGTTGAGAAAGATTAATTTTAATGAGAGTTGAGGATTTTGCTTGAGGACAAGAAAATGCTTAAGTGTGGGGATATTTGATAAGCTATAAAAGTAACATATTTTAATCTCATTCTTAAGGCGTTTTTGGATGATTAATTATGAAAATTAGTGAATTTCATGCTCCTAATCCTTTAAATTCATGTTTTTATACTTAGGAGAGCATTTGAGAGTGAAATGAGCAAAAAACGAGCCAAAATCAAACAAAAAGAGTTGTTTTTAGGATCCATGCGGGATGGGCATTTCCATACAGGCTGGCCACACGCCCATGTGCCAACTCATGTTGATTTCGCACTTTGCTTCCCAAATACACAGAACAATCCAATTTTTAGGCTTTCTGAGCATTCTAAAGACTATAAATACCAATTAGAAGAATAGATAAGGAATCAAATAGAGTAGATCAAAGAAAACACTCGAAGAACACCATTAGAATCAACTCGGAAGCGGATCTCCATCAAGATTGAAGATCTCATTTTAATTTCTTTTAAAGTTTTATATAGTTCCGTATGTCTTGTGGCTATTCTAACTTTGAGATGTTTCTATTCAGGATTATGAACTAAATTCCCCAGATACCTAGGGAGGATGAAACCTATGATGAATCCTCTTATTTAATTTCTGTTTTTACGCAATAAATACTTGATTCTTGTTCTCAATTATGTATGTTTATTTCTTATTTTAATATTTTCGGGATATTAATTCATGTTTAATGTGCTTGTTTTAATGGAGCAAAAGTCCTTGTTTAAGAGTAGATCTAGCATAATTGAGTGGAGTTGCTTGCAATCCTAGAAATATGATGACATAAATCTATCGGATTTGAGTCAAATATAATAGGGGGATCCATAGATCAAGTTAATGTGACGATAGGGGTTTTAATTAGAAAGAGATCCAATTAATCAACATAAAGTCAGTTGCTAAAGTCAGTTGTTCTTACTCTCGAAAGAGATATTAACATAATTTAGGAATTTCTACGGATCAAGACACAAGTGAATAAATCGTTTAATTCAAATTCATAATAAAAGGTGAAGTTTAGGTGGATTCTTTCCTCGGTACTGTCTATCTCATTAGTTAATATTTGATTATTTCCTCGATTCATTCTCTGTTGTGTTCTTAGATAAATTAGTTTAGTAATTTTAGATTAAAACACAATCACTCCAATTTGTCTGCTAAATAATAAGAAGACGATAATTACTAGTACTTTTAGTCCTCGTGGATACAATATTCTCTACTCACCATAGCTATACTATTGTTCGATAGGTGCGCTTGCCTTTTTTGTATTTATAGTTAGTTTAGTGACCATCAGATACGAAATATGCAATCATCTTTAAAAAAATTAAAATCAAGATAGCCAAGAAAAGCTATCAGTTTAGCAGGCAATCTAATATTATTATAATCTCGGATGGTAGATCCAAATAGATAGTTGATTATGATGTCCATCAATACTTTTAGCTCATCAATATAATCATTCATTTTGCTATTCGGTGTATCTAAACTAGGTAAAATTTTTACCTGACCATCGGAATCTGTAATGAACAAACATTTAATCGTGTATTCTATGCAGATGTTTTTACACCTCATTTCATCACTTTTTATAGCCCAAATACGAGTTACATTTTGAAATAACCTTAAAAAATTTCTTTTGATATAAGTAAACCACCTAGCCTCACTCTTGTGTAAAGACTTACGTTTCCACTCTCTCACATTTTGCTAAAATGCGTTACTACGTTTTCAGAATCTTCTAACATGAGCAACCATTCATTTTCATAGTATACAAGTTGATGAAACCTCAATAAGTCATCGTAATTGTGATGCTCATCCAGAAATTTGTATATTGACAAAGCTACCTTTTTGTCTTTATAAGGAAGAAAATTCGACCGAATTTCTTCGCTTGAAAACTTTAAAACCCCCTGATATAGACAAAAGGGTAGCTTTGCGGGTGTACAAACTTCTAGTTGAGCATAATGACGAGGACATACTAAGGTGTCATTGACTTGTATGCTATGAAAATGAATGGTTGCTCGCGTTAGAACATTTTGAAAATGTAGTACCATATTTTAACAAAAAGAAGAGGGAGTGGAAACGTAGGTCATCACATAGGACTGAGACTAGGTGGTTTACTTATATTAGAAGAGATTTTTTAAAGATATCTCAAATTGTTGCTTGTATTTGGGATAGAAAAAGTGATGAAAGGAGTTGCAAAAGCATCTACATAGAATACCCGAGTGACTGTTCATTACGGATTCCGATAGCTAGGTAAAAATTTTACCCAATTTAGATACGCCGAATAGTAAAGTGCAATATGCTTTTAAATTGTTACTTTTACCGTTCAAAAGTGCAAATAGATGGCGTTGGTTTTCCATTTATAAATTCGTATTGGTTTTCCAATATATATACTAATATAATTGCACATATACTGCACAAGTTTTGAACTTCGATTTTCATATTTTTAAAATTTTAATTTTAATTAAAATATGATAATTGATAATTGCACATATGCCGAACAAGTTTTGCAGATATGTTGAATTTTATAATATGCTTTCACATCAAGCACATTTGATTTTATGAGATAATCCAAATTTATAAGGAAGCGACACTTATCGATGTCTCCCCAAACAAAAGGAGCATCAAGTAAAAATTTGGGATTCACGTTGTTATTATCAATGTGGAAACTAAAATAAAGATATGGAAGATCCAATCAACTTACAAAATTTAGAATCAAGATAGCGAAGAAAAGTCATCAGTTTAGTAGGCAATCAGAAATATGTTAAATCTCGTATTGCAGATTTGAACGGATAGTTGATGATGAAGTTCATCAAAAATTTTAGCTCATCAATATCATCTTTCATTTTGCTATTCGGTATATCTAAATTGGGTAAAACTTTTACCCAACCAATAAAATCCGTAATGAATAAACACTTACTCGGTTATTCTGTGTAGATGCTTTTGCACCTCTTTTCATCACTTTTTCTAGCGCAAATACGAGTTACGTTTTGAAATATCTTTAAAAATGTCACCCAATATAAGTAAACCACCTAGTCTTATTGTAACACCCCTAACTCATATCCGTCGCCAGAATAGGGCTTAGAGGCATTACCGGACATATCAGAACATTTCATGATCACTTTACAATCAAAAGTCATACATTGACTTATCATAGCCAAACATCGACATAATTCATTTTATAAATGAGCATATAACAAGATATCCATCGATATACATCTATTTCATATCGAATTATTGATCATACATTTTAATAACCTATATACAAACGCATACTAAACCATTTCATTCCATATCATGCGACATTAATAATCATTATCTTATAAAATATTACTTAACATCACCACATAGCCCCAATGTACTTTTAATACTACTAAAGTAGCGCAAATCACCATAATATTAATAGCTATTATTGAACTCAATTGCCTAACCAAACATACCAACTTCATAGGTAATAATACATCATGCCAAAATTACATATACTATTCAAGTCCATTTATCTCTCATTCAGCTATCAAAATTAACCACAAAGGTAGTACAAATTTTCTTTATTCGATGTTAAACTAAAACCTGTCATTTCATTACCAACTAGCCTTACTAAATATACACATTATACTAGCCCAATTGTTTAACCATTCATCCATGACATATATATATATTACCTATTATTGCGAATATAAATATGCTTCATATATCATAATTTATCTTACATAGAGACCGGATCAATTTTTATCATTTGTCAAATAGATTACAAAACAATTTATATAACCAAATATAGATACATTTTAAACCACACCAATAAACAAATTCTCATGGCATTGCATAATCATCGCATATCAAAAACAATCACACTTGACATTTACATCACATAAACCGAATTAACCAATGCATCCTCAATGATATAATCATCCATTTTACTTAATTAACCAAGCCAAATCATATCATCATCTCACACCTAAAATGACCCACCTATCACTTCCAAATTATGCCACTTAATAGACCGAATATACCTAGCATTTTACATATTTAATCAAGCCAAATCTCAAAACCATTCCACACATAAATTATACTACAAATCATACTAACAAGTTTAGATAATACAAGACTAAAAATCACTATCATAGCTTTATTAGCAAAACACAACCAAAACAATCCATCATCCTTATATCAAGCTTACAAAAATTAACTAACCATGAACCATATATGCATATATATATATCCTTTCATCATACCAAATTCATATACCAAGCATATCACACATATATACCATGTCCCAAAATTTCTTAAACATTAGCATTAATATCAAGCCATTTTCGCATGGCTAAATATCTACAAAATTCAAGACCAAACAAAATAAATGCTAGCCTATACATGCCATACGTTCAAAGTTTGAAGCTTTCAAAATATCGAAATAGAGATCAATAGTGTGACGGACTTCCTTGACGATCCCCGAGCTCGTAACTAACCTCCAAAATCTATAAAACAATGCATGAACAAACACACAGTAAGCTTAAATAGCATAGTAAGTTATAAGCAAATAGTTTATCAAAGAACATATATAATTCATACAATTAGGCTGAATACTCTCAATCTTGAACACACATATATATAATCGCATTCAAGCAAATAGTTAACATTTTCATGTTACACCACAATACATACCTGATTCATTTAAATCGAACTCACATTATTTCTTGCCTTATATTTTCCCGTAGAACCATTCGGAATCAAAAAGAATATGCGGATAACTCAAAAAGCTCGTACAATGCCAACGTCTTAGATGTGGTCTTACATGTAATCAAATAACGATGCCATTGTCCAGATAGGGTCTTACATGTAATCATATACGATGCCAATGTCCTAGACATGGTCTTACACGTAAATCTCAAATCGATACCAACGCCCCAGACGTGGTCTTACGCAAAATCACCTATTGGAATTTTGTGGTTCGTACGAGCTTTCGGATGTTGTAATTCAATCGTATCAAACTCGTAAACAATTCTCCCATGCATAAAATAATTCGACATTTACACATATTATTCATTAAATTTTAATTTGGCATTCATAATACATATATATATTCGAATTAACGACATTTATTTACTTATGAACTTACCTCGGACAAAGACGAGCGGATGGAATCGACTACTCGACCACTTTCGGCTTTCCCAATCTAATTCTATTTTCTTTTGTTCTTGATCTATATAAATTCAAATTTGGCTATTTAATAACACGTTTCATTCAAATTTATTCAAAAACACATAAATGGGAAAATTACATTTTAGCCCCTAACATGTTACATTTTTCACAATTTAGTCCCTATTTCACAAAGCACAAAATACTCAAAATTTCACTAAACCCATGTTAGGCTGAATTCTCCTTAAGTCTCTAGCAGCCCACTTTTTTCATTTATTTCACATTTGACCCCTAAGTTTACAAATTTCACAATTTAATCCTTAATACACATTTTTATCAAAAATTACTTAATTAAACATAATAATCTACCAACATATATTTATTTTTCATCATCAAACAACAAAACAACAATCTCTCTTCAATGGAAAATCACAAAATCCACATCCAATTCAAAAATTTAAGCATGGGCTAGCTAGTATTTAAAGCAACGATCTCAAAAACATAAAAATTATCAAAAACAGAACAAAGAACATACCTAATTTAAAGCCTTAAAGTGCCGAACCTAAAACACAAGAATGACTTCTTTTCTTTTCAAGTTTCGGCAAGAACAAAGCCAAAATGCATGGCTATTTTAAAAATCAACTAACATATGTCCATAAAAGTCCATTCATAAATTCATTGGTATAATATCAACATAAGGACCCCACATTAGAAAAGCCATAGCAAATAAGCACTTTAATAATTAACTAGCCACTTTTGCATTTTACGCGATTAAGTTTTTTTTTTTAAATCGAGCACACAAACGATAAAATTTTCACATATATAAATTAACATGCTGTAGACACCAAAAATAATATTAAAATATTTTTTGATTCAGATTTGTGGTCCCGAAACCACTGTCCGACTAGGCTCTAAACCGGGCTGTTACGCTTACTCCTGTGTGAAGATCTACTTTTCCACTCCCTCCCATTTTTGTTAAAATATGTTACCATGTTTTTAGAATGTTCTGACACGAGCAGCCATTAGTTTTAATAGTATACAAGTTGATGAGACCTCAATAGGTCATCGTCATTAGGATGCTCAACAAGAAATTTGTACATCCACAAAGCTTCCTTTTTGTCTGTATAAGGAAGAAAAGTTGAGCAAATTTCTTTGCTTGAAAACTTTAAAACCCCATGATATAGACAAAAGGGTAGGTTTGCGAATGTACAATGTAACACCTCTTACCTGGCTCGATCACCGGATCTGAGTAAAGAAATGCTACAACTAAATTCAACAAATCAAGAAATATTTTATTAAGAAAAATCACTATTATATAAAAATTAAAACTCACATAATTTATCATAATAAGAATTTGAACTCTTCATGGACCTAATTGTAAAATCCAAGATCGAAATAGGATTGATTTACAAAAATTTTAAAGTTCTAAAGTTATTAGTGAAAATCTATAGTTGGCATCGATACTAAATCGATACCTTTTTGAAAATCAATACCAAAATTAAATATTGTTTTCTTTGCAAAATAAGAGTATCGATAATTATTTTAAGGTATCGATACTTTATGATAAAGTATGATAAAGTATCAATACTCAAATAAAAATCGATACCATTTTCGTATTCTATTTGTTTTAAAACTGTTCATATGGTCAAGTATCGGTACCAAATGCCAAAGTATCAATACTTAGGTTCAAAATAATAAAAATCTCATCTTTTCAAGTTCATTTTATGCCAAATTTTCCTATCACACAAAAGGCATTAACATTATCTATTCAAACATTTAAAAATCTAACCAATGTGCCCTCATTGACACCACAATTCAATATTCAAATCAAACTCACATTCCATTCAAAGTAGTTAAAAATTTATAAAAATCACATACCAAACCTACCATTACCAACCAAACCATTCACAACCATTATACTATATTTCAATTACTTCTTTGAAACTTATACTAAATAGCTAAAATCAAATTCACAAGTAACCTACTTGTACCAAACACAAAAGCTTATTTACAAGCAAACTAAAATAACTTTACATCAAGCTAAAGTATACCATATGGAGTAAGTATCTAAACATATGTAAACATTCCTATTACATGTCATATAACTCAAAGATAAACATTCAAAAACTACCAAAAGATATATGGATAGTGTGATTCTTCGAGTTAATCCGACCGCCCGATTTCCACAAAACGTAATCTACAAAAAAACATAAGATATATACAAGTTTGCTTTACTAGATCTTAGTAAGTTTAGCGGTTAAAACAAGAACTTACTATATAAACACATAAATCACACAGTAATAGTTAATTAACTATATTCTTGTCAAGCACAACATTAAATAGATGAGTTTATATATATCAATACTCATAATAAAATATCTTTACAATTATACTAGATTGTTCAATATCAACTCAATTTATCAATCAGAAAATTATATAACCATTTAATATCTACCCGATGAACGATATGATGGATTTAGATACACGGTTAACCATTCAGAGCACACCAGAACACTTGAGTGAGCTTAACCGACCAAGAACACACCTAGGCACTATGTGTCTAGCCCGTAGGCTAACATCCGTCTAAAACACACCTGGTCACTAAGTGTCATGCCCAAAGGCTTTATGCCCGCCCCCGGTAACATAACAGAATCACTATAAATATTGTTAAGCAACTGACTCAATCCACGTCAACTTCCTCACCTAGCTAACATGGCTTGTTTCTTTGTTTTCAATTCAAATCAGCTAGGATTGGATTTGTTTATTTTTTGAATAATTTGAAAGATTCAACCTACTGTTGTATTCTATCTCAAACACCTAGTTAAACACTTATATTTATTTGTAATGCAAAGCAATGAAAAAGTATTCTTGCCATTCAAACCAAAGTTGCTTCTTTTACATGGTATCAGCTTAGCCATCTTTTAGGATTCAATGCCACTCTCTCCTTTCTTTCCCGATCCTTCTTCTTCTGCCATGGGAACCACCGATGCTAATATCTCCTCTGTTATGTCCTCGCTTATGTCTTTCCCTTCCATCCACAACCAACTCACCATTAAACTCACCGCCTCAAATTATCTTCTCTGGAAAACTCAATTCACCTCAATCCTCCATGGCAATCAACTATACTGTCATGTTGATGGAACTGCCTCTCCGGCGAGAGAGGTTAACAGGCATCAATCCGCGCAGGGCTGGTACATTAAAGATCAGCTTGTATTAAGCTGGATCTTTGGCTCTCTCTCTGAACCATTGCTGTCTCAAGTTGTTGGTTCAACTACTGCCATTGATGCGTGGACAAAGCTTCAAACCACCTATGCCTCCAGGTCCCGTGTTCAGATCCGGTCCCTCAAAAATTCATTGCATTCTCTCGCTCGCGGCACTGATTCAATTGTTACATACATGGATCGTGCAAAGCGTATATATGCTCAGCTTCTTGCTCTCAATCAACCGATCTCTGAGGATGATCTTGTTGATCACATTTTACGGGGTCTTGGTCTTGAGTATCGGCCTTTCACTCGCAACATCGAGGCACGATTAGTGTCTGTGAAATTTGATGATCTATACGGCACGATTAGTGCCTCTGAGACTCTTCATCCAGCGGCTGTTGCCCACTATGCCGGTCGGCAACAATCTAATGGCAACTCCCGTGGCAGGGGTCGTGGCAACCGCCGAGCTGGTTACTCTTCCTCCAAGGGCCGTGATGGCTCCTATCATTCCGAACCAACCTGCTATAATTATCGAGGGTGTGGCCATACTGCCAGACAATGTCCAAGCCCGAAATACAATGATACCCAACCTAAGCCGACTGCCAATTACAACTTTTCATCTCATCACTCCGACAAGTAGTGGGTTATCGATACGGGTGCCTCTCATCACTTAACTTCTGAACTGGAAAACCTTGGTCTCCACTCTGAGTATAGCGGAACTGATGAAGTCACTCTCACTAATGGTAAATCTCTGTCCATTGCTCGTCTCGGTTCTAATAAAATTACTATTGGTTCTCATTCTTTTTCGCTTCATAATATTCTTCATGTTCCAGAAGCTAATCTCAATTTGCTTTATGTTCCTCAGTTTACTAAAACTAATGATATCTCTGTGGAATTTTTATCTGACCATTTTGTGATTAAGGATCTCAAGATGAAGTAATTACTTCATCATGGAGTCATTAGAGATGGCCTATATCGGCTGGCCGCAGATCCTGTTTCTCTAGTTTGTCACTCAGTTTCCCTGTCTACATGGCATGCTCATTTAGGCCATGCGTGTTCCAAAACTGTTCACAAAGTCTTAAATTTGAATAATTTGTCTGCTTCCTCTAAGCATGACTTGTCGTTATGTGAGGCTTGTTGTGTTAGCAAGTCTCGAAAATTGTCTTTTTCTGATTCTACTTTTAAAGCAAAAGAACCTCTTGAATTAATATGTTCGGATTTGTGGGGACCTTCTCCAATTGCCTCTGTTGATGGATATTTATATTATGTTGTCTTTTTTGATCACTATACTAAGTATTCATGGATTTATTTTTTGCGAACTAAATCTGATGTATTCAATTGCTTTGTTCAATTCCGAGCTATCGTTGAAAAATATTTTGGCAAACCGATTAAACAGTTTCAATCTGACTGGGGTGGGGAATTTCAAGCTCTAGAAAAACACTTAGCTTCTAATGCTATCTTCTGGTATGATTCATGCCCATACACCCCGAACAAAATGGTCATTTGAAAGAAAACAAACATATTATCAAACCGGCGAGCACTCTTACATCATTCCAAAGTACCACCTAAATATTGGGATCATGCATTTGCTGCTGCTGTCTATACCATAAATCGTTTGCCAACCCCAAAACTCAACCATAAATCCCCATATCAAGTTATTTTTCAACGAAACTCGGAATATAATTTTCTTCGTGTTTTCAGTTGTTGTTGCTATCCTTGGCTTCGCCCGTATATAAAGAATAAATTAGAGCCTTGTTCTACAAAATGTGTCTTTCTTGGTTATAGTATTCGTCATAAATGTTATAAATGTTTATCGTTATCCACCAATAAAATTTTTCACTCACGACATGTTATCTTTGATGAACAGGTTTTTCCGTTCAAAGACAGTGATGACAGGCCCTCGATACTTGTCACTCCACCACCACCAGCCTCCATTATTTCCCTCGGCAACACTACACCATAGCCCACACATATGCTATCAGTCCAACCGATGCCATCCTCCACTTCTCCGCTAGCCTCTCCTCAAAGCTCAACCGATATAGTATTGCCTTCTACTGCCCCAACCAATGATCAGATCATTGCGGCTGCTCCTGTTTCTCCCTTGGTCGAATCTAGGCCTTCCCTGACTCATCCCTCCACCTCTGGACTGCCACCAATACCCAATCATCCATATACTACACGCTTAAAAACTGGTAGCCTCAAACCGAGAGCCTACATCGCCTCTTCCACCATCTTAACCACACCCACATCTTATACTGAGGCAGCTAAACACCAAGCTTGGTGGAAGGCAATGTCAGAAGAGATTGAAGCACTTATGTCTCGTGGCACTTGGGATTTGGTTCCGAGATCTCTTGCCTCGAATATTATCGGTTGTAAGTGGGTGTATTAGATTAAAGTCAAAGCTGATGGCTCGATCGATCGCTATCGGGCTCACCTCGTTGCTAAGGGATTCCATCAACGCCCAGGTATTGATTATGTTGAGACTTTTAGTCCGATTATGAAACCGGCTACGATTCGTCTTGTTTTGTCAATTGCTGTGACGAATTCCTGGCCCATTCGACAACTTGATGTCTCCAATGCTTTTCTCCATGGTGCACTTGACGAGCCTGTCTTTATGGAGCAACCTCAGGGTTTTATTGATCCAAAAAAACCGACTCATGTCTGTGCTCTCAAGAAGTCCCTTTATGGTTTAAAA
The DNA here is from genome assembly GCF_025698545.1 of Gossypium raimondii. NCBI lineage: Eukaryota > Viridiplantae > Streptophyta > Magnoliopsida > Malvales > Malvaceae > Gossypium > Gossypium raimondii. Next base: position 6,107,731 of record NC_068571.1, on the reverse strand, counting down.
CAAGCGCCTCATGCTTGGTACTTTTGTCTTGCTGGTGCACTTCAGAAGCTTGGTTTTTACGGCTCTAAGGCGGATAGTTCGCTGTTTATTTATTCGGCCGGTGGTGACACAGCCTACTGTTTGGTATATGTTGACGATTTGGTACTGACAGGTTCTTCCCCATCTCTTCTACAACGATTCACTAATCTTCTTGGACAGATGATTGCACTAAAAGATTTGGGACCTATATCTTTTTTTCGCGGTATCGAGGTTGCTTGGCATTCAAATGGTTTGCAGCTCACTCAAACAAAGTATATTTTGGACATTTTACATCGTGCTAATATGCATAAGGCTTCGAGTGTTGCAACCCCGTGGACTCCACAAGCTGACTTGGCTGCTTCCTCTACTACATTTGAGGATCAGACACTGTATCGACAAATTGTTGGTGCTTTACAATACTTGGCTCTCACTCGTCCGGATATCTCGCAGGCTGTCAATAAAATGGCTCAATACATGCATTCGCCTTCTGTTCATCATTGGCAAGCAGTTAAGTGCATTCTTTTCTACTTACGGGGAACTCTTGATCATGGCATTGTGTTCCGTCGATCTAATTCGAATGCTTTAACTGCCTACTCTGATGCCGATTAGGGTGGAGACAAACTTGATCGAAAGAGTACCTCGACTTATGTTATTTATCATGGTGCCAATCTTGTTTCTTGGTGCTCAAAGAAACAGAAGACCGTTCTTTCGTTTCAACCTTGACGACGAATCTGAAGCGCTTGCTACAACTGCCTCTGAGTTATACTGGCTTTGTTGTCTACTTCGTGAGCTGCGGCATCCTCTGCCGTCTGCTCCTCGGATATGGTGTGACAATGTGGCTACTACATACTTGGCTGCAAATCCAGTTTTTCATTCTCGCTCAAAGCATCTTGAGCTCGATTTCCACTTTGTTCGAGATCAGGTTTGGCAGAAACATCTTGTTGTTTCCTACATACCCACTGTGGATCAATTGGCTGATGCTCTCACTAAGCCACTGTCAAAATCACGCTTCTTGTTGATGAAAGACAAACTGCTGGTTCTTCCCCCCATCCTTTTGCGGAGGGGGGTGTTAAGCAACTGACTCAATCCACGTCAACTTCCTCACCTAGCTGACATGGCTTGTTTCTTGTTTTCAATTCAAATCAGCTAGGATTGAATTTGTTTATTTTTTGAATAATTTGAAAGATTCAACCCACTATTGTATTCTATCTCAAACACCTAGTTAAACACTTATATTTATTTGTAATGCAAAGCAATTAAAAAGTATTCTTGCCATTCAAACCAAAGTTGCTTCTTTTACAAATATAACTCGATAGTCCACAACAAATGCTAGACTTTAATATATTCAGTCAGCAATAACAAATCAATAATAATCTGATTTTATCACAAACTCATATTGTGCACATTGAAAACCTATTGGCATGCTAATTGTATCCTATCTTGAGTTCATCGGCTCAATACGATATCGAATAACAATGTTCAAATCAATAAATTTCTTGACTCACATCAACTTATCTCAACTCAATTATGTCAAAATATTCAATATCTCAATTCATAGTTAGTATAACATTTAATTTTATACTCAACTAAACCGTACAAACTTACTTGGGCAAAACTACAGAGACAACGAAAATTTAGGGACTATTCAACAACTTTTTCTTTTCTACGGTTATCTATTTGTTCTTGATCTATAAAATAGTTTGTTTCATTTTATCAACCTCAATTTCATATAAAATTCAATTTACTGCAAATGATTTCCTATTTACTAATTTTCACATTTGCCCCAACTTTTACACTTTATTCAATTTGATCCTTAAGACCAAAACATGATTATTTTCACAATTAATCCTTATACCAAATAAACCAAATTCAATTATACCTAAATACAATCCACATATGCTAAAGTTTTCTAAGAAAACCATGCTTATTTTAATTGATTTTCAATTAAATCCTTAAACTTAAAAATCATACAAAATCACTTAACAAAATATTCCTATTTAACACTCAAACATCATATTCTACCATTAAACTTCAAAAACACACCAAATTCATCAATGGTATCTTCCAAAACATTTATCAGTTTTATAAATTAACCATCGGGCTAGCTAGGTTAAGCTAAAACGATCCCAAAAACACAAAATTCATGAAAAACAGGTGGAAAATGAACTTAAATGCAATGATATTAATTGTCGAATACTCAAGCTTAAACCATGACTTTTCTCTTTTTCTACTTTCGACAAAGAACAAAGAAAGATGATAGATTTTATTTTGTTTTTACTTTACCCTTTTAATAATAACTTAACAACTAACCAAATTGAGTCCATATTTGTCCACTAACATCTTATATGGTTTATTTACTATACAAGTCCACCACTCCCATTTAATAACCATTTAACACATTTTACTATCAGAGCTAACTTTTTAAGCTTTTACAATTTAATCCTATTTACTTAATTAAATACCTAAAAATTAAAATTTCTTATCCAAAATTCAATACGACACTAATGACTTCGTAAATATTAAATAATTAATATTTATGGAATAACACATTAGAATTGTGGTCCCAAAACCACTGTTTCCGACACTATTGGAAAACGAGTTGTTACATCCAAATTTCTTATTAAGCATCACAATGACGAGGACATACTGAGGTGTCATCGACTTGTATACTATGAAAAGAAATGGTTGCTCACGTTAGAACATTCTGAAAACATAGTAACGCATTTTAACAAAAAAAAGAGGAATTGGAAACGTAGGTCTTCACACAGGAGTGAGGTTAGGTGGTTTACTTATATTAGAAGAGATTTTTTAAAGATATTTCAAAATGCTGCTCGTATTTGGGCTACAAAAAGTGATGAAAGGAGTTGCAAAAGCATCTACATAGAATACTTAAGCAAGTGTTTGTTCATTACGAATTCTAATTTTTAGGTAAAAATTTTACCCAATTTAGATACACAAAATAGCAAAATGCAATAGGCTTATAAATTGTTACTTTTACCATTCAAAAGTACAAACAGATGGTGTTGGTTTTTTGTTTGTAAATTTATATTGATTTTCTCATATATATATATATATACTAACATAATTGTACATATGTTGTAAAAATTTTGAACTTCAATTATAATATTTTTAAAATATGATAATTTATAATTGCACATATATTGCACAAGTTTTGCACATGTGCTAAATTTTATAATATGTTTTTGCATCAAACACATTTCTCTTTATTAGATAACCCAAATTTGTAAGCGGCACTTATCAACGTCTCCTCAAACAAAAAGAGTAGCAAGTAAAAACTTGTGATTCACATTTATCCTATTAATGTGTAAATTAAAATAAAGATGCGAAAGATGCAATCAACTTACAATAAATTTAGAATCAAGATAGCCAAGAAAATCTATCAATTTAGCAGGCAACCTGAAATGATTATAATCTTGGATGGCAATTTTGAACGATTAGTTGATTATGAAGTCCATCAAAAGTTTTAGCTTATCAATATCATCTTTCATATTGCTATTCGGTATATCAAAATTGGGTAAAATTTTTACCCGGCCATCAGAATACATAATGAACAAACACTTACTCGGGTATTTCGTGTAGATACTTTTGGACCTTATTTCATCATTTTTTTTCTAGTCCGAATACAACAACATTTTGAAATATCCTAAAAAAAATTCTTTTAATATAAGTAAACCACCTAGCCTCGCTCCTGTATGAAGACCCACGTTTCCACTCCCTCTCATTCTTATTAAAATACATTACTACGTTTTTAGAATGTTCTAATGTCATGGGGCTAGAACTTTTGTCTCGCGTTCCGTGCGGCCTTAGGCAATCTATTCGTTCCAAACTCGCCTAAGTCAGCCTAACCACCAAACAACTAAGGAATCCTTTATAATTCCTCCAAGGCACCAATTTATACAGTGGAAGCAATTATGCCAAAAGAAAGCTAAAAACAATAGAAAGCCATATAAAACTATGCACGAGAGGTGTTTGAGTAAATGCTTTCAACTGTATTACTTTCTCTCAAAGAATAAAAGAAATAATGAAAGAATGAAGTGAGTTACAAGTGAGGGGGAGACTCTCTATTTATAGTTGAGCTCCCCCAAAACCGACGATCTAGATCAAGTTGCATCAACGGACGAAATTAGTCTATCCCTTAAACCTATGGATTTATAAGGTTACATAATCAATTTACATAACCAAATCCAATCTAATCTTATAAGATATGATTCTCCGCAATCTTTTAATATTAGTTTCCCTATTTACCAAGGTAGCCTATGTTGTCATATCTTCATCATTGGGCCACCCAGGCTTCAATCAGACTAGCTCTCATGGGCTAAATGATCCCCATGTCAATGATAGACCTCCATGGGATACATTTGGTGCGATGGTCACGGGATTTGAACTACAGTCCATAACACTAACACAAGCAACCATTTGTTTTCATAGTATACAAGATGATGACACCTCAATATGTCATCGTCATTATGATGCTCAACCAAAAATTTGTATATCCGCAAAGCTACCTATTTGTCTATATAAGGAAGAAAAGTTGAGTGAATTTCTTTGCTTGAAAAATTTAAATTGTGAATGTACAAATTTCTGGTTGAGCATCACAATGACGATGACATGCTGAGGTGTTATCGACTTGTATACTATGAAAACAAATGATTGCTCGCGTTAGAACATTTTGAAAACGTAATAACCTATTTTAACAAAAAGAAGAAGGAATAGAAACATAGGTCTTCACACAAGAGTGATGCTAGGTGGTTTACTTATATCAGAAGAGATTTTTTAAAGATATTTGAAAATGTTGCTCGTATTTGGGCTAGAAAAAGTGATGAAATGAGCTGCAAAAGCATCTACACACAATACCCGAGTAAGTGTTTGTTCATTATAGATTCTGATGGTCGGGTAAAATTTTTAGCCAATTTAGATACACCGAATAGAAAAATGAAAGATGATATTGACGAGCTAAAACTTTTGATGGATTTCATCAACTTTCAGTTCAGATCTGCCATCCGAAATTATAATCATTTCAGATTGCTTGCTAAACTGATAGCTTTTCTTGGTTATCTAAATTCTAAATTTTTGGAAGTTGATTAAATATTTCATATCTGTATTTTAATTTCCACATTGATAAGAACAACATGAATCCCTAAGTTGTTACTTAACAGTCCTTTTATTTGGGGAGACGTCGTTAAGTGCCGCTTATAAATTTGGATTATCTCTTAAAGAGAAATCTTCTTGATGGGAAATCTTATTATAAAATTCGGCATATGTGCAAAACTTGTTCAGCATATGTGCAATTATCGATTATCATATTTTTAAAATATGAATTAAAATATGATAATCGATAATTGCATATATACTGCACAAGTTTTGCACATATACTAAATTTTATAATATGCTTTTGTATCAAGCACATTTCTCTTTATTAGATAATCCAATTTGTAAGCGGCACTTATCAACGTCTCCCCAAACAAAAAGAGTAGGAAGTAAAAACTTGCGATTCACATTGTTCCTATCAATGTGGAAATTAAAATAAAGATACGAATGATGTAATCAACTTACAAAAATTTAGAATCAGATAACTACGAAAAACTATTAGTTTAGTAGGCAATCTAAAATAATTATAATCTCAGATGGCAGATCCGAACTGAAATTTGATGATGAAATCCATTAAAAATTTTAGCTCGTTAATATTATCTTTCATTTTGCTATTTGATGTATCTAAATTTGGTGAAATTTTTACCCGACCATCAGAATCCGTAATGAACAAACACTTACTCAGGTATTGCGTGTAGATGCTTCTGAACCTCATTTCATCACTTTTTTTTGCCCAAATACTAGCAGTACTTTGAAATATCCTTGAAAAAATTCTTCTAATATAAGTAAACCACCAAGCCTCACTCTTGTGTGAAGACCTACATTGCCACTCACTCTACTTTTTGTTAAAATGTGTTACTATGTTTTCAAAATGTTCTAACACGAGCAACCATTTGTTTTCATGGTATTCAAGTTGATGGCACCTCAATATATCATCATCATTGTGATGCTTAGCGAAATTCGTAGATCTACAAAGCTACATGTTTTTTGTATAAGAAAGAAAAGCCGAGCGAATTTCTTCGCTTTAAAACCCGCTAATAAAGACAAAAGGGGAACTTTACGGATATAAAAATTTTTGGTTGAGCATCAAAATGATGATGACATACTGAGGTGACATTAACTTGTATACTATGAAAACGAATGGTTGCTCGTGTTAAAACATTCTAAAAAAGTGATGAAAGGAAGTGCAAAAGCATCTATACAGAATAATCGAGTGAGAGTTTGTTCATTACAGATTCCAATGGTCAGGTAAAAACTTTACCCAATTTAGATGCACCGAATAGAAAAACGCAATATGCTTTTAAATTGTTACTTTTACAGTTTAAAAGTACAAATAGATGGTGTTGGTTTTCCGTTTATACATTTGCATTTGTTTTCCCATATATATATACTAATATACTTGCGTATATGCTACACAAGTTTTGAACTTCAATTATCATATTTTTAACATATGTATTAAAATATTATAATTGATAATTGCACATATGCTACACAAGTTGTAACACCCCTAACCCGTATCCCTCGCCAGAATAGAGTTACAGAGCATTATCGGAGTTTTCAAATCAAACGAACATAAATTTCAAAATTTTGAAATCATATCAATAATCATATTAAAACCAATCTAAATCATACCTATTGTCCCTTATACAAGCCCTCGAGGCCCTAAAAACACGTTAGAAACAAGTAGGGACTAAATCAAAAAAGCTATAGAGATCACACAACCGCGTGACTCACTCGGCCAAGAGATACGCCCGTGTCTCAGGTCATGTGGGCATTCGAAGTAGGGACACACAACCATGTTCTAGCCTGTATCCATACCCATGTAACTCACTAACTTGGGTCACACGGCCAAGCCATACGCCCGTGTGCAAGACCATGTACCCTTCGAAATAACCTCACACGCGCGTGTGCCAGGCCGTGTGTAGGCCGTTTAACAGCCTAACTTGTAACCCTTTTAAAGCTATGAGGGACATATGACTGTGTTGCATGGCCGTGTGTCACACACGGCTAAGACAGACGCCTATGTCTCTGCCCATGTGGACGAAAATAGGCCATTTTACAAGCCATTTTTCTTACCCATTTTGGTATGTACCTACAACCGAAAATGCACATATATACAAGCTATAATAAGGCACTAAAATCATGCATAATCAAGCTATACACATATGGTATAATCACATACAACCAATATACCCAAAGGCACCCCAAATGACAATATTAAAAACATTTATAACCATGTGCTCAATTTGGCCAAATAATCATTAACTTCTAACCAAGTTTGCATTAATTAAAACCATTGAATTCACTTATCAAAACATACCAAATGGTATTAAATATACCCTTTAACCACTAGTATCAATAATCATATAGGCCATTAAAAGCAAGTACCAATTCACAACATTTCCAACAAGTTATAAGGCATATATATAAGAATATTCAAACTATATTTTCATCTTCTATAACATAAACATATCAAACCAAACATCAACCATATTAAGGCTAATAATTACATGCCAAAACTAAATTCATTTGAACACCAAAATACCATAACACAAGCCAAACCAAATAGCCATTTCAACAATCAAACATATAGGCCAACATTAGCCAAAATACTTGTACATGCCATTATAACCAAAATCAAAACAACTGAAAGTATCAAAAGAGTTGATGGATAGTGTGATATAGCTCTGACAAGATTCCAACCCAAACGAGATTCTGATACACTATAAGACACGAAAAATGACACAAACATATAAGCTTAGTAAGTTCGTATAACATAAAACTTAACTTACCATTTCAATACATAATAGGTAAGATAACATGGCATAATCCAACTACACTTGGCCAAAGCCTAAACATGTACACCAAACATGTTAGCCATTTGATCATATAACATAGGATATGAAATCAAGAATGAACACAACATATAATTATATCTTATATACATGTATCATCCATTTCAATTCTCAATATGCCATGTAGTACTAATTCAATGTAATTCACATATGTCCTTGTATTAGTTCGTATTGAACTCTCACCATTCTATATCAGAGTAATGCTCATTGAATCATTTATAATACCGGAGGATACCCGAGATAGCTCACACATAGTGTGCTAACTCATATAACTATAATCCATCAAATCCTGTACATGTATGCTCATACGAGCTGTGAATCAGAATGCTCACACAAGTTGTGAAAATGGGCCTGTTCACACGAGTTGTGGGTCGAAACGTAGCAACACGATGCTGCTCACACGAGCTGTGGAGTATCCACAACACATGCCGAACCTCAGCCATCGATAGGACATTTAGGACCAGCACTCGAATCATATAAACCCTAAAGACATGTCATTTTTATCCTACGAATTCTTAAGGTTCAAACGAGGCTCGATAATTGTCATATGTTGTTGGATATACAACCGGTGTATACATATAGCAACTTACAACACAATTATATTTCATTTGAAAACATATATACACAATTTAATTACAGGAACTTACCTCAATGAGTATACGTAGATACAGAGGTGATTAATTCGAGACTTTCTCTTTTCCCCAATCTATAGCCGTACGAGATCTGTCTTAATCTATACGGATAAATTTAACTTAATTCAATATGTATTTTATTTAATTTAATCCAAAACCATATTTTACAAAATTACCATTTTGCCCCTATACTTTTAATTTCTTGCAATTTAGACCTTAGCTCATAAAAGTGGAAATTTATGTAATTTCACCACAACCCACTATAGCCGAATATCAATTAGGTCCCTAAAGAGCCCTATATTTCATTTATTTCATAATTTCACCATGTAAAATTTTCTATTTTTCAATTTAACCCCTATTTAACATTTTCATCAAAAATCACTTAACAAAAGTTGTTTATCTGACAACAACTATCCATTTTCTTCCATAACCCATCAAAACTCATATATATTCATTAATGGAAAAACCCTAATAGTTTAACAATTTCACAAATTAGTCATCGGGCTAGCTAGATTAAGCTACAACGACCCCGAAAATATAGAAATCATTAAAAACGGGACAAAAATCACTTACCAAGCAAGGTAATTTGTTTTGCCAAAACTTCAATCTCCCATGGCTTCCATACTTTCTTAATTTTGGTTGCAAATAGATTAAAGATGATAACTTTGCCTTTTTTCTTTGTTTCCTTTTATTTCTTATTAATTTCCAATTTACTTAATTAACGTTTAAAAACATTACTAATTACACTTATACCAAGCCATGCTCACCCACTATCACTATTTATGATCTAATTACCATATAAGGACTCTTACTTTAAGTTTCTATAGCTATTTAATACTTTTAACTACTAGAACTCAACTTTTACACTTTACGGGATTTAGTCATTTTTTATCAAATTGAGTATATAAACGATAAAATTTCTAAACGAAATTTTTATACAGTACTACAATCATACTTTAGGCAATAAAATAATAATAAAATAAATTTTTAACTTCAGATTTGTGGTCCTAAAACCACTGTACCGATTTCACTGAAAACGGACTGCTACACAAGTTTTGCAAATATGTTGAATTTGATAAAATGCTTTCACATGAAGCACATTTCTTTTCATGAGATAATCCAAATTTTTAAGGAAGTGACACTTATTGGTGTCTCCCCAAACAAAAGGAGCATCAAGTAAAAACTTGGGATTCACGTTGTTACTATCAATGTGGAAACTAAAATAAAGATACAGAAGATCCAATCAACTTACAAAAATTTAGAATCGAGATAGCGACGAAAAGTCATTAGTTTAGCAGGCAATCAAAAATGTGCTAAATCTCGAATAGTAGATTCGAATAGATAGTTGAAAGTAAAGTCCATCAAAACTTTTAGCTCGTCAATATCATATTTCATTTTGCTATTTTATGTATCTAAATTGGGTAAAAATTTTACCCAAACTTCAGAATATGTAATGGACAAGCAGTTACTCCTTTAATCTGTGTAGATGCTTTTACACCTCTTTTCATCACTTTTTCTAGCCCAAATACGTGTAGCATTTTGAAATATTTTTAAAAAATGTCTTCCAATATAAGTAAACCACCTAGCCTCACTCCTGTCTGAAGACCTGCTTTTCCACTCTCCCTCATTTTTCTTAAAATAATTTACCATGTTTTCAGAATGTTCTAACAAGAGCAACCATTAGTTTTCATAGTATACAAGTTGATGAGACCTTAATATATCATCGTCATTGTGATGTTTAGCCAGAAATTTGTATATCCGCAAAAATTCCTTTTTGTCTATATAAGGAAGAAAAGTTGAGTGAATTTATTCACTTGAAAACTTTAAACCACCCTGATATAAACAAAAGGGTAGCTTTGTTGATGTACAAATTTCTGGTTGAGCATCACAGTGACGACATATTGAGTTGTCATCGACTTGTATACTATGAAAATAATTGGTTGCTCACGTTAGAACATTTTGAACACATATTAATGTATTTTTTAAAAATGAGAGGGAGTGGAAACATAGATCTTCACACATGAGTGAGGCTAGGTGGTTTACTTGTATTAGAAGAGATTTTTTTTAAAATATTTAAAAATACTGCTTGTATTTGAGCTAGAGAAAGTGATGAAAAGAGTTGCAAAAGCATCTACACAGAATACCCAAGTAAGTGTTTGTTCATTATGGATTCCAATTGTAAGGTAAAAATTTTATCCAATTTAGATACACCGAACAACAAAATGCAATAGGCTTATAAATTTTCATTTTTACCCTTGAAAAGTGCAAATAGATGGTGTTGCCTTTCTGTTTATAATTTTGTATTAATTTTCATATATATATATAATAATAATATAATTGAACATATGTTGTACAAGTTTTGAACTTCGATTATCATATTTTTAAAATATTATAATTAATAATTGCACATATGTTGCACAAGTTTTGCACATATGCTAACTTTTATAATCTACTTTCACATCAAGCATATTCCTCTTTATAAGATAATTCAAATTTAAAATAAAGTAGCACTTATCGACATTTTTAAATTTAAAATAAAGTAGCACTTATCGACATTTCCCCAATCAAAAGGATCATCAAGTAAAAACTTTGGATTCACGTTGTTCCAATCAATGTGGAAATTAAAATAAAGATACGAAAGATGCAATCAACTTACAAAAATTTAGAACCGAGATAGCCAAGAAAAGCTATCAATTTAGCAAGCAACCTGAAATGATTATAATCTCATATGGCTAATCTGAACGGATAGTTGATGATGAAGTCCATCAAAACTTTTAGATCGTCAATACCATCTTTCATTTTTCTATTCAGTGTATCTCAATTAGGTAAAATTTTTACCCGACAATCGGAATCTGTAATGAACAAAACTTACTCGGGTATTCTGTGTAGATGCTTTTGCACCTCATTTCATTTTCTAGCCCAAATATGAGCAACATTTTGAAATATTCTTACAAAAAATCTTCTAATATAAGTAAACCACCTAGCCTCACTCTTGTGTGAAGACCTATGTTTCCATTTCTCCTTTTTGTTAAAATACATTACTATAATTTTAGAATGTTCTAACAAGAGCAACCATTCGGTTTCATGGTATACAAGATGATGAAACCTCATTATGTCATCGTCATTATGATGATCAGCTAGAAATTTGTATATCTTGAAAGCTACCTTTTTGTTTATATAATGATGAAAAGTTGAGCGAATTTCTTCACTTGAAAACTTTAAAATCCCCTAATACAGAAAAAAAAGGAAACTTTATGAACATACAAATTTCTGGTTGAGCATCACAATGACAATGACATACTGAGGTGTCATCGAATTGTATACTATGAAAACGAATGATTGCTCGCGTTAGAACATTCTAAAAATGTAGTAGCATATTTTAACAAAAAGAAGAGGGAGTGGAAACGTAGGTCTTCAGCCAGGTGTGAGGCTAGGTGGTTTACTTATATTAAAAGATATTTTTAAATATATTTTAATATGCTACTCATATTTGAACTAGAAAAAGTGATGAAAAGAGGTGCAAAAGCATCTACACAATATACCCAAGTAAGTGTTTATTCGTTACGGATTTCAATGGTCGGGTAAATTTTTTACCCAATTTAGATACAACGAATAGCAAAATGAAAGATGATATTGATGAGCTAAAAGTTTTGATGGACTTCATTATCAACTATCTGTTCGGATCTGCTATCCGACATTATAATTATTTCAGATTGCAGATCCGAACGGATAGTTGATGATGAAGTCCATCAAAACTTTTAACTCGTCAATATTGTCGAAACCATTTTTTGAAAACAAAAAAAATTTAGTTGTCGACTAGAAAAACAAAATTTGGAGTCACCACCGATCTTTTATTGAGGTGTGATCGGATCACCTTGAAAATAATTTTAAGTTTGCGAATTTTGAGAAAACAGGTTCGGGAGTCGTTTACGCACGAGGAAGGGTTAGCACCCTCGTGACGCCCAAAATTGGTATCGAATTGATTGTTTAATGTCTTAGTACCGAAAATTTGAAAAGATTTTAAAATACAATCCTTTGAAATGCAAGCTTAAATAATTGAATTAGTTAAATAGACGGACCTATTTCAAAGAAATAAACCGCCACACTCAGTGAGTTAGAGTGCAACAGTTCAATCTTCAAAGTTAGATTCGTCCCTTTTTAAAAATTTTTAAAAAAATCATGTGTTTTAAGAAGGATATTTGATTATTTAAGTCAATCGAGAAATCAGAATCCAGTAAGTTAGGGTTCCATCTCTCGAAATTCCTAAACGTCAAATATGGCCTTTATTTTAAAATCGAGATAACAAAATGTCGTATCCAGTAAGTTAGGATCCAACATTTTGAAATCTTAATTACTTTATTTTAACAATTGCGTGGTTTTAATAAAACAAACACTTGATTATCTAAATTCATCGAGAAGAATTGAAGCCCAGTAAGTTAGGGCACAATTCTCTCGAGAACCTATGAACACCAAGCATTTTTAAGGATTAAGAAATAAAACGATTATGATGCTTTAATAAAATTCAACTCTTACAAATGGAACATGATTGAATAACGATACATATAATGTAAAAGATAAATAACAATTTAGATTTAAACTAGAAGCAATTAAACAAAAAAATAGGCAAACACAAATCTTGACTTTAATCATTTAAAATACATAAAAATAAAAAAATGAAGTAAAAATAAAAGTAAACAACTTAAAATTAATATCTACATTATAATTTATATAAGTAAAACCTAAAATAATAATATATACATAGTAATAATATATAAAAGTCAAATGAATAAAATAAAATAACAAATTTAAAAGGAATAAGGTTTTATGCACAAGAAAATACCATTTGAAAATAATAATATATTATTATATATACGTGCATATACTAAAAACATATTATATATGCATGTATATAAAAATATAAAGTATTATCATTAAAAATTTTGAAATTAATTATATATATACATGTACATGAACAAAACAAAAAAAGGTATGTATAAATTAAGATAATATCGAAAACATAAAATAAAATTAAGTAATGAATACATAAATAATATTATATAATAAAAGAATTTATATATAAATTAGATTAACTAATATATACATATATACATATATATAAATACTATTAAATATAATAACAACAAATGAAATTAATGATAATAAATCAATTAATTTAATGAGGGCGGGTCTATTTTGAATCCAAATAAAATTCTAAGGGTTGATTTGAACTAAACATACAAACGACTGAATTGAAAACCATTTAACAACAAAGGGATTATTAAAGCAATTTAACGCAAAAATCTTCTCTGACGTGTGGATTTGGATATTCAAAACGGTGCCGTTCAAACAATGGATCCAATCGAAACAGAAATCCAATATAATGTATAGATTAGACTAATAATAAAAATTGAATCAAAACCATGCGAAATATAGAAGGACTCCTCGCGCAAATGGACCATTGAAGCAAAACGCGCGGATCCTTCCCTCGGACCGGGTCATCGCGCGGGTCGGAGGCTTCTAAATGCCTTAAAATCGGAGGTGAAACCCTAGCGACTTCGAGACCGTTCTCCCGACCACATGCGCCTCGTCTGACCTTCACACACCACCACGGCTGCGCATACGTCGTACCGGCAAGAACGACAAGCAAACAAAAAGCGCAGAAATCGACAGCAAATGAAAAAGGACAGATTTCTTTTGATTTTTTGATTTTATTTTGTTTTTTTCATTTTTGGCTATAAAGGCCGATTTAAGAATCTGTAAACACACACACATATTGAATACAAAAAAATTTCAGAGAAATCAAAAAAAACTTGAAAGGTGATTGTAGATTTCCTTTTTCTTTTCGTTCTTTCTTCTGCTTCGTTTTTTGATACTTATTCCATATTCGGTGCAAAAAAAAAAGAAAATAGGATTTAAAGGGTCGAGGCTTACCTGGTGGCCGACTCTCCTTCTATTCCGTCATAATCGGGGTCGGTTGGAAGAAAATGGCCTTCGGTTAGCCTGCGCATGGAGCGGGGCAGAGAACCTTTAGGGTTCTTTAGTTTTTTTCTTAGAAAATGATAGGCTGCTAGTTTTAGGATTTATTTTCGGTCTATATGTGAAGGAAACGGCTCCATTTTAAGCATGTTTCAGTAGCTTTAAAAACGACGTCGTTTAGAAGCCTACGACCCGCGCGGTGACCCGGTCCGAGGGAAGGATCCACATGTTTTGCTTCAATGGTCCATTTGCGCGAGGAGTCCTTCTATATTTCGCATGGTTTTGATTCAATTTTTATTATTATTCTAATCTATACATTATATTGGATTTCTATTTCGATTGGATCCATTGTTTGAACGGCACCGTATTGAATATCCAAATCCACACGTCAGAGAAGATTTTTGCATTAAATTGCTTTAATAATCCCTTTGTTGTTAAATGGTTTTCAATTCAGTCGTTTGTATGTTTATTTCAAATCAACCCTTAGAATTTTGTTTGGATTCAAAATAGACCCGCCCTCATTAAATTAATTGATTTATTATCATTAATTTCATTTGTTGTTATTATATTTAATAGTATTTATATATATGTATATATGTATATATTAGTTAATCTAATTTATATATAAATTCTTTTATTATATAATATTATTTATGTAGTCATTATTATTTTATGTTTTTAGATATTATCTTAATTTATACATACCTTTTTTGTTTTGTTCATGTACATGTATATATATATATAATTAATTTCAAATTTTTAATGATAATACTTTATATTTTTATATACATGCATATATAATATGTTTTAGTATATGCACGTATATATAATAATATATTATTATTTTCAAATGGTATTTTCTTGTGCATAAAAACCTTATTCCTTTTAAATTTGTTATTTTATTTTATTCATTTGACTTTTATATATTATTACTATGTATATATTATTATTTTTAGGTTTTACTTATATAAATTAGAATGTAGATACTAATTTTAAGTTGTTTACTTTTATTTTTACTTCATTTTTTTATTTTTATGTTTTTTAAATGATTAAAGTGAATATTTGTGTTTGCCTATTTTTTTGTTTAATTGCTTCTAGTTTAAATCTAAATTGTTATTTATCTTTTACATTATATGTATCGTTATTCAATCATGTTCCATTTGTAAGAGTTGAATTTTATTAAAGCATCATAAATGTTTTATTTCTTAATCCTTAAAAAAGCTTGGTGTTCATAGGTTCTCGAGAGAATTGTGCCCTAACTTACTGGGCTTCAATTCTTCTCGATGAATTTAGATAATCAAGTGTTTGTTTTATTAAAACCATGCAATTGTTAAAATAAAGTAATTAAGATTTCAAAATGTTGGATCCTAACTTACTAGATACGACATTTTGTTATCTCGATTTTAAAATAAAGGCCATATTTGACGTTTAGGAATTTCGAGAGATGGAACCCTAACTTACTGGATTCTGATTTCTCGATTGACTTAAATAATCAAATATCCTTCTTAAAGCACATGATTTTTTTTAAAATTTTTAAAAAAGGACGAATCTAACTTTGAAGATTGAACTGTTGCACTCTAACTCACTGAGTGTGGCGGTTTATTTTTTTGAAATAGGTCCGTCTATTTAACCAATTCAATTATTTAAGCTTGCATTTCAAAGGATTGTATTTTAAAATATTTTCAAATTTTTGGCACTAAGACATTAAACAATCAATTCGGTACCAATTTTGGGCGTCACGAGGGTGCTAACCCTTCCTCGTGCGTAACCGACTCCCGAACCTGTTTTCTCAAAATTCGCAGACTTAAAATTATTTTCAAGGTGATCTGATCACACCTCCATAAAAGGTCGGTGGCGACTCCAAATTTCGTTTTTCTAGTCGACAACTATTTTTTTTTGTTTTCAAAAAAATGGTTTCGACAGCTTGGCGACTCTACTAGGGAAAGCCAAGAGAGTCAGGCCGTAAAATTGATTGTTTTGTCTTATTGTCAAAAATTAAATTTGGTTTTAAAAAATTTTACTATCTTCTCTTTGCATTTGTTTGTATGATTATTGTAAATTGTGTCTTTATACCTTGGCATCATATTGCATAATGACTGTTTAGTCTTACCCTTTTAAGTGGGAGTGAGAAGCTACTCCTTCGTGAGGTTTTCATCTCCGTGTAGGACAGTGGATACTTTCGGGATACATCCGTACCTATGTCTTCGTGAGATTTTCATCTCCGTGCAGCCATAGGGAAATATATTCCCTTAAACCGAACTCGGTCTGTATGAGCCTATAATGGGTGAGGATCGAGGAATCTGCTGGTTCGGGTACCTTGACTTTAGAGCCAAACCGCATATAAAAGACCTTAGGAACCCATCCTAGGTAGAGCCACTCGAAACCCCTAGTGGTCACCCAACTAGGTACTTTTGTTTTCCTTGTTTGCTTCTGTTTTGTACTAACCCATCTTTTTTTTATTTTGATTATGATTGCATTGCATTTGCATCTTAAAAGGAGATATTGATTCAAATCCAATTACTAAATTAGAAAGCTTGTCATGGAATATGGATTCCTTGATAAAGTAGAAAACAGTGCGGTTGCCTGAGTATATTCTAAGAAACACAAGAAGGGCGATGGAAGAATTCGTGACCTTGCTTCGTGGCCTGAGGATTCAAGGCAATTGTTTAAGAGCCTTCGACATTTCAACTCCCTTAAAAAAGCTGACGAGCCTTATGAAGATGGGCAGATGATGAATCGCGACTAAGATCAAGAAAAGAAGCTACCAGTGGCATCTATTGGCGAGCTTATCTCAGACATGCGGATCGATGTTGTCTTTTGGAATATAAGGGAGAGGTCGTACATGCATCTGCTTTATGTGAAGGAATTTGCTTTCTAGTAAAGTTTCCTAAATGTAATTGAATCAGAATCAACGTCTCTTTAGGCATTCATATTATGTATCTGCATTACATGACATCATATGCATAAATCTATTAAAAGAGTTTAATTGAGTAAATTTATTTCAGCTAAGCTGAAAAACCAACCAACCAAACACCCTTACGGTATCCAAGCAAAGATTAGAGAAATGGAACAAAGGTTGGAAAAATTAGAGCGAATGCAGATACAGATGCAGGAGCAATTGACCAAATTTCAATAGGATATGAGAGATCAGATGCTAGAATTACAGAGCACTATGATGAGCCAGTTCAACCGACTGTTAGCTGGAGAGTTAGAAAAAAGGAAAGACCCAGTGGTCCACTTTGGGGTTAATACTGAGGATCTTGCCTATTCCCTAGATTGTACTCTGATAAGTGCACAGATCCAGCCAGATGGGCGTTCACACGGGGCACTCTTTACTATCAAATCCCAATATTATCAGACTGGTACATCGACACTAGTGAATTGTTTGACAGGCCTAAGATTCAATTTGAGGAACAATTTTCCTGTTGCTCTTGATAACCCAGCTGAAACAAAGCAGGCGAGGGTGGAGTACCTAGATACTACAAAGGCCCCAAGGAGGAAGGGAAATAAATGGGATAATGCAGGTAGGTATAACAAGGGCCACTCAAAGCCAATAACTGTGGGTAGGCCAAAGATAGAAACCACCAGACATCATAGTCCTTTAAACAAGACAAATACAGAAAGGCTTCAGTTCACACCAATTCCGATGTCATATAAAGAGCTATATCAAAGTCTATTTAATGCATATGTGGTGGCCCCCTTCTACTTAAAACCTGTGCAGCCCCTGTACCCCAAATGGTATGACGTGAACGCACAATGTGACTACCATACGGGAATTACGGGGCATTCAATAGAGAATTGCATTGCCTTCAAGAAACTGGTTGAAAAACTCATTAACATGGGTGTTGTCAGATTTGATGACTCGTCTAGCGCAGAAAATCCGCTACCCGATCATGATGATAATGGGGTAGACGTGAGAGCAGGAAGGGGACTAGTTATTTTTTATTCAGGAGGAAACCATGGAAAGACAAGGAACCATTGTAAGTTCCATCACGAAAAAGGGTACAATACCCAAGAGAGCGTGAAATTCAAGACCTTGGGCATGATGGACGACAAGGAGATGAAGCTTTGTCAGGAAATTAAAGAGGAGGAAAACATACGCATAGAGTTGGGAAGTGTTCACATCAATGACATATTTGAAGACACAAATGAAAAGGGACCTTGTTAGAGATCCGCCCTTATAACCCTGGGAGTGTTCTAAGCAATTAGACTGCGGAAGAAATCCCTGTAGTTTTTAGAGCTTATCTAGAGTAATGTTCAGAACATTTTTGTTTTTTTTAGCATAGAAATGATAGAAATTCCTTTGTGAAATAGGTTCATGTCTGAACGTTGTTATTTTAATGAAATACATCGTTGCAATTATTGTTGAGCCAATATTTTCATTCTTTACAAATAATTCCAGATTCTTTCGTTCTTTTGAATTTTCTTCCAAATTATTATTCATTCATTCATAATCATATGGTACAAATAATTATTCATGAATTTATATATTCTTTTGTATATTCTTTGGTACTTACTATGGGTCCTCAGATATCAATGACATGAGTGACACTGCTACAGACTTAGAATCCCTTTTGAGCAAGATATGTTTTTAGAGGGATCACATGACTTTGAAAATGACATGGATTGTAGCCTATCTCCGGACTTGTTGAGGATGGTAGCACGAGAGGATAGACAGATCCTACCTCAGAAGGAATCATTAGCAATTGTGGGCTTGGTGAATATTAGAATTGACCTGGCCGCAAAGATGAAGCAACACGTTGTTGAGTGACCTCTAGAGTTCAAAGATGTCTTTGTATGGTCATACCAAGATATGCCCAGGTTAACCGCTCATAATGAAATCTGCACAACAGCGTGATGTCAGAAATTTGCAGTATGAGCAATGCAATTCTTTGTCGGGGCAATGCCTCTTTCATTGGCTCAGCATAGCTTTGCCCATTTGAAGTCGAGTTTCCATCCCTTCAAGATGTTTTTAGACTTTACATTGATTAAAGAGGAAGATCAAAAGTTTTTTGTCATAGTTGCGCCACAAAAGGCTCTATGAAAGAAATCTGATACCAAATAAGGTTGTTCGCATGCAAGGTGAAAGTGAGAGATCTTATGTAGGAAAATTTATCAAGAAAGAATATTGGTTCTGGTCAAAAGGGATAACAAGGACTTGCCTAATCCTATGGGTTCAGATCCAATCCAAAAAAAAAATCAAAATCAAAATCAAAGTCAAAATGAAAATAAAAAAGAGAGAAGAAAAAAATGGAAAAAAGGAAAAAGAAAAGGAGAGGCCAAGGCGAAAATCCGCAAAGGGCGCTTTGTGACCAAAGGTGGTTTTGAGTTGAAAACCCGAAAAGGGCGACTCAAACTTTGAGCAAAATGGGGCATGGACATCACCATTATCAAAGACTTCTAATGGGCATTACTTCACTATTGAGATCATTAATTACTTCATCAAATGGATAGAGGCTATTGCATGCGTCAATGTCATCATATGCCGATGGTATTGGAAAATGCATTGAACTTGAATGATAACATGACAGCTGAGAGTTGTAATCAATTCGAAATCAGACACCACAGTTTGTCACTGTGTTGTAAGACAATGAATTGCAAAAATAACTGAGACTTACAAGGACTGGCATGAGAAATCACCACTCGCCCTCCTTGCTTGTCGAACATCTATCAAGATTTCTATTAGAGCAACGTTGCTTTCTTTGGTTTAGGAGATTGAGGTAGTTTTACCTATTGAAATCCCCTATCTTCGGGTATTAGAGTTGGAAGGATCCAATCGCGATGTGATCAGTTGGACCTAAGAAAAGGGTTAAAAGTTGTTCATCAGGGTCGGATGTACCAAAAACAAATGATATGAGCTCATAATAAACAGGGTCATCTCAGAGAATTCCACGAGAGGGCTGGATGTTGAAAAGATCCTTTCTCAACAAAAGGATTCTAGAGTGAAATGAATGCCAAACCGGGAATGTCTCTATGTTGTAAAGAAGAACTTTTTTAGAGGAGCAATGATCCTGAGTGAGATGGCTAATCCTATAAACTCGGATCCAATCAAGAAATATTTCGTTTAAAGAAGAAGAAAGGACCAAGGTGAAAACCTATAAATGGCACTTTGAGTCAAAAAAATTAAAAATGAAAAAGTAAAAATGGAGAGGGCGGCTCAAATATTGATCAGAATGGGGCATGAAGTGATTAGAGCAACTTGTATCTTGATCAGATTGGGACATGCAGCAATCTTGTTATACCTGAATCAAACAGAAAAGGAAATAGGCGACATCTTGGGGCATCGACAAAGCACTGTAGATCACCAAAACACATGTCAATCTCAGAATGGTCTTTAGAAAGTTTGTACAAAGAAGTTCAAGCTATGATATCTGGGGCACCCAATTCTCATATTATTTATATTGAATTTGTTGTTCCTGGAATACTTCATTCTTTTTCAAGAGACATATCCCCAATCAATTTCTATACTATCCTACTTTACTATTTTTGATAATTTATTCCTTTCAAGCTATGCTCAGAACCAACTTTATTCTTATCCATTGTTATGACCCTTTTTACAAGCATGTTCCATTGGAATAATGATTAATGGACTAATAAAACTTTCACAAAGGAAGTTTTGCATATTACTTTGAAAAGTTTCTAAATAATATAGGAACCTGAAACAAGACTATTGTTTAGAGCACACCAAATTTAAAGGTTGGAAATTTGAGAAGGAAGAGTCTAAATTTGGACTTCCTCTTTGGATTTTGTTGTCAAATGCATTGATTGAACAAAATGACAATAAGGTCATGTTGATGACAAAGCTTAAATAAACAAGCAAGCATGATTATCAGGCAATGGGAAGAGGTTTCCTCGAAGAAGAAAGCCTTCATTTGAGTATAAGACTTCGGTACGACACCCTAGGAATGGTGTAGGGGACTAGAAAGATTTAAATCCGGTATCCTTGAATTATGATAGGAAAGGATTAAGGGAAAGCCACATATTTCTACCCTTGGATTACAGTGGGAGAATGATGGTACAAATCTTGCGCCCTAATGGATTGAACTTTGAGGTTTATAGTGGGGGCAATCTAAATAAGTGTTTCTTTGTAAAAGCCAGTCGAGCAAGATGGTGTTGTAGCACGTCAGTGTTAAAGCCTTGATAAACTTTGAGTAATGACAACCTAAGTGGGATCGTTCTCGGAAAAATAAGATTCTGCATTCATGCAAACACCATTCACACATGTCTAGTTAGGAGCATTTGATTCATTCTGATCATGACATCCTAATCACTAGGCATAATTAAGTTCATAAATGAATTATATAGGTCATGTTCCCCAGAGAACAGATCGGTGAAATCACAAAACCTAGCTCCCTGACCAGTAGTGGAATAGGTTGGGAAATTACAGATCTTGTCTCCCTGAGCAATAGCGGAGCAGATCAAAGACGGCGAATCTTATCTTCAAGTGTAAGGAAGCAGATTTAAGTCACAAGTCCTATATCCCTGGCCAGCAGTGGAATAGGTTGGGAAATTACAGATCTTGTCTCCCTAAGCAATAGCAGAGCAGATCAAAGATAGTGAATCTTATCTTCAAGTGTAAGGAAGTAGATTTAAGCCACAAGTCTTATATCCCTGGTCAGCAGTGGAATAGGTTGGGAAATTACAGATCTTGTCTCCCTAAGCAGTAGCGGAGCAGATCGAAAGTGGCAAATCTTATCTTCAAGAGTAAGGAAGCAGATTTAAGCCACAAGTCCTATATCCCTGGTCAGCAGTGGAATAGGTTGGAAATTACAGATCTTGTCTCCCTAAGCAATAGTGGAGTAGATCAAAGACGGCGAATCTTATCTTCAAGTGTAAGGAAGCAGATTTAAGCCACAAGTCTTATATTCCTGGTCAGCAGTGGAATAGGTTGGGAAATTACAAATCCTCTCTCCCTGAAGTTGTAGTGGAGCAGGTTAAAGTAATAGATCTTATCTCTCTAAAGTTGCAGTAGAGTGGATCGCATCAAGTCTTATCTCCGTGAGGTTACAGTGGAGCAGACTGAGAAAACAAGTCTTATCCCCCTGAAGTCACAGTGGGGTAGACCGAAGAAGCAAATCTTATCTCCCTGAGGTTGCAGTGGAGCAGATTGAACTCAATAATACTATCTCCCTGAAGTTGTAGTGGAGCAGATTAAAGTAATAGATCTTATCTCTCTGAAGTTGCAGTAGAGCAGATCGCATCAAGTCTTGCCAACTAGAGATAGCAAATTTTGTTCTTTTTAGAAGCTACAAGCTACGAATCCTATCTCCCCGACGTTGCGGTGGAATGGATCGAGACACTAATTCCTATACCTCTAAAGATGCAGTAGGATGGAATGAGGCTACTTGAAGAAGAATAGCACCAAAGTCTGGCACGATCGGGCAAAGTTGGTCCTCTTTAGTCTTTGCTTTATTCTCGTTACATGACAACGAGCAAAGAGGGGCAGCTGTAATACCCAAATTTTGCCCGGCCCAATACAGATATTAAAACCCAAATATAAAAATAAAAAAATTAAAAGACCAAATGTCCAATACATTAACCCAATTTAAAAACAAACCCAAAATTACATACCCAAAGTCCAATTAACAGAAACCAATACCTAAACTACCCAACATCAGGCCCAAATTGCTAATCCACTAAGGCCCATTAAAATTTAAACCCAATTTGCCTAGACCCTGGCCCAATAACGAAGCGGCCCAATACAAAATCAGAGGCTGAAACCCTAGCAGCTTCCAGCGCCGTTCTCCCCATCCACTCACGCCTCCGTACAGCCTTCACACACCGCCACGTGCTGCGCGTACGTCGTACCTGCAAGAACGACAAGCAAACAAAAAGAGAAAAAATCGACAGCAAATGAAAAAGGACAGATTTCTTTTAATTTTTTGATTTTATTTTCTTTTTTTCATTTTCAGCTATAAAGGCCGATTTTAGAATCTGTAAACACACACACATATTGAATACAAAAAAAATTCAGAGAAAATAAAAAAAACTTGAAAGGTAATTGCAGATTTCTTTTTTCTTTTTTCTTTTCATTCTTTCTTCTGCTTCATTTTTTATACTTATTCCATATTCGGTGCAAAAAAAATAAAAGAAAATAGGAGTTAAAGGGTCGAGGCTTACCTGGTGGCCGAATCTCCTTCTACTCCGTCGTAATCGGGGTCGGTTGGAAGAAAATGGCCTTCGATTAGCCTGGGCATGGACTTGTATACTATGATAACGACTGGTTGCTCACGTTAGAACATTTTTAAAACATAGTAACGTATTTTAACAAAAAAGAGAGGGGCTGGAAACGTAGGTCTTTACACAGGTGTGATGCTAGGTGGTTTACTAATATTAGAATAGATTTTTTAAAAATATTTCAAAATGCTACTCGTATTTGTCTAGAAAAACTGATGAAAGGAGTTACAAAAGCATTTAGACAGAATACCCAAGTGTTTGTTCATTACAGATTCCGATTGTTGGGTAACAATTTTACCCAATTTAGTTACACTGAATAGCAAACTGCGATAACCTTACAAATTGTTACTTTTACCATTCAAAGGTGCAAATAGATGATGTTGGTTTTTCGTTTATAAATTCGTATTAGTTTTCTCATATATATTAATATAACTGCACATATGCTGCACAAGTTTTGAACTTTGATTATTATATTTTTAAAATATTTTTAAAATATGACAATTGATAATTGCAATTATGCTGCATAAGTTTTGCGAATATCCTGAATTTTATAATATGTTTTCTGTTCAAGCACATTTTTCTTTATGAGATAATCAAAACTTATAAAGAAGTAACACTTATCGATCTCTCCCCAAACAAAAGGGGCATCAAGTAAAAACTTTAGATTCATGTTGATCCTATCAATGTGGAAATTAAAATAAAGATATTAAAGATACAATCAACTTACAAAAATTTAGACTCGAGATAGCCAAGAAAAGCTTTCAGTTAGCAAGCAATCTAAAATGATTATAATCTCAAATGGCAGATCCGAAGGGATAGTTGATGATGAAGTTAGTCAAAACTTTTAGCTCCAATATCATCTCTCATTTTCTAAATTGGATAAAACTTTTACCTGACCATTAGAATTTGTAATGAACATACACTTACTCGAATAGCCCGTGTAAATACTTTTGCACCTCATTTCATCACTTTTTCTAGCCCAAATACGAGCATCATTTTGAAATATCTTTAAAAAAATTATTCTAATATTAGTAAACCACTTACCTTACTCATGTGTCACCTACATTTCCAGTCCCTCTTGTTTTAGTTAAAATACTTTACCACATTTTCAAAATGTTCTAGCACAGGCAACCATTCGTTTTGATAGTATACAAGTTGATGACACCTCAATATGTCATCGTCATTGTGATGCTCAGCCAGAAATTTGTATATTCGTAAAGCTACCTTTTTGTCTATATAAGGAAGAAAAGTTGAGCAAATTTCTTCGCTTCAAAACTTTAAAACTCCCTAATGCAGAAAAAAGGACAGCTTTGCGAATGTAAAATTTTTTAGCGGAGCATCACACTGATGACGACATAGTAAGGTGTAATTGACTTGTATACTATGAAAATGAATGGTTGCTCCCGTTAGAACATTCAGACAACGTAGTAATGTATTGTAAAAAAAAAATTAGAGGGAGTTGAAATTTAGGTCTTCAAACAAGAGTAAGACTAGGTGGTTTACTTATATTAAAAGAGATTTTTTAAAGATATTTCAAAATGTTACTCGTATTTGTGCTAGAAAATATGATGAAAGGAATTGGAAAAGCATCTACACAGAATACTTAAGTAAGTTTTTTTTCATTACGAATTTCGATAGTCGGGTAAAAATTTTACCCAATTTAGATACATCGAATAGAAAACTGCAATATGTTTATAAAATGTTACTTTTAGTGTTCAAAAGTGACAATAGATGGTGTTGGTTTTCCTTTTATGAATTCGTATTGGTTTTCCCACATATGTATACTAATATAATTGCATATATGCTGCAAAAATCCAAAGGGATAGTTGATGATGTAGTCCATAAAAAATTTTAGCTCGTCAATAACATCTTTCATTTTACTATTCCATAATCAACAAACACTTAATCAGGTATTCCGTGTTGATTCTTTTGCACTTCTTTTAGTCACTTTTTCTAGCCCAAATACGAGCAACATTTTTAAATATCTTTAAAAAATCTCTTCTAATATAAGTAAATCACCTAACCTCACTCATGTGTGAAGAGCTACATTTCCATTCCCTTTTCTTTTTGTTAAAATAGGTTACCTTATTTTTAGAATGATCTAACACGAGCAACCATTCGTTTTCATAGTATACAAGTTGATGACACCTCAATATTCATCATTATTGTGTTGCTCAGCCAGAAATGTAACGCTCTAAAAATTTGAGTTCTGATTTGTTAAATTTTGCCGTGTCACTTAATTTGGTTCAGTAGTTAAGTGTGGTGCTTGTGTTGGAGGTTCTAGGTTGGATTCCTTTTCTTTGAATTTTTTGCTATTTTTTTCCCTATCTTTATCTTTAAACATTTGACTTAAATGTAATTCTCACTCAACTTGTGTCAAAAATGAGCCTGTTGGTTCACTTGTAAGGTTTTAGCTTACCCGTTGATCTTGTGTTTAAATCCCTACGTGAGCAAATGGTAATATTTTTCCCATGCTTTGTGTCACCTATGTGGATGAATTTAGATTAAATTCAAACACTCGAAAATCTGATTAGTTATAAGAAATCTAGTTTGTTGTTATCATTATTTTTTTAACAAATTAATTACAAATTCAAAGATTTCCCTAAATTTTTTCCCACATGTTTCAGGTTTCCCCCTTCTCCCACATATTCTCTCTCTTTCTTGTTGTTTCACATTAGTTCCAGAAAAATTTCTCAAACTTTTTCTTCTTTTCTTCTTCTTTTTCCTTTGCTCAATCTCTTTTTCGTTCTTGATCACTTTTAATTGTGTCATTCACAATTCAGTGGTGGGTGTTGTGATGTGTCGTTTACATCTTGATTCTTGAGTAAGTAATGAATAATCTTGTATGCTTTTGAGGATTTCTGTTATCTTTGGTTAATTGGGGACTTTTGTAGAGTTATGTTTCGTATGTATAATTGTGTGGGTTTCCTAAATAGAGATCACGAGGCAATTAATCCTCCGACGAATTAAGGCTTGTAAGGGTGCTATTTTAGTTCAAGGGTAAGTGTTTTAATTCCAATTTAGGGCTATTGTAGTTGTTTAGATTGATCGTATTTAGTTTGATTGATATTTTAGGAAAATCGAGGACCATATCCACTTAATCAATTATTTTTCATTGTCTAATTCGTTAGGTGAATGATGCTTTTAGGTACCAAAATTCGCATTGTTTCTTTCGCATAAAAAAATATCGAGGTGTGTAATGAAACACCCAAAAAACAACGAACGACGCGAAGCTGAAAAGTAAATTTTTGATGCCACACAACCGTGTGACAGGCCGTGTGCCAGACCGTATGACACGGTCTGGGTCAATTAGGTTGTATCGGCCACATTGACGTGTGTAAGGCTGGCCAATTACGCCGTGTAGGCCACACGGGCGTCTGGGTCCATTTTTTAAATTTTTACCCTAGGGTCGTATCTGATGTGCAAATCAAAATTTTCCCTTTTGTAGGGTCTCTATGGTATAAATAAGACTGTAAAACATGATATTTGATGCTCTATTTATGTTAAATAAGAAAGTGTTTACAGTTTAATTGTCTGCTTTATCTGGTGGTTGATGCCACATGTCTGTCCTGGTGGCTTTGAAATGCTTATCCGATTTTGGCAGCTAGACTGTTATTTTTCTAAAAAGTGACATACATTCACTTCGTGGTACGTAGGGCTAGATGGGTATTTTTTAACCTAATTGGTGTGTAGGGATGGTTGGAAATGGTGTGTATTAATTGAGGGTAGGATCTGTATTTGTAATTGTTCATTAAATGTATCTGAGCATATATCTACTATATCATCTGTTAAATCATGTGTGTCGATTTATTGGTTGAAATAAGTTACTCACTGAGCTCGTAAGCTCACTTTCTATTTTTTTGTTCTCAAGTAATCCACAGACTTAAGATAGATAGTTGTGGCAGGAGCTCGATTATTAATAATTGAATTTCTTTTAATTCTGTCGAATTTAAATAAGATTTTCCTTTATACTATTTTTGGACTTTCGGGGATTGTTTTATGGTTTGAATTTTATATTTTCATTTTGAATTGTTGTATTGACGTTGGTTTTTTATAATCCAAACTGCAACAGGTTGAATTTCAAAACTAATTTACGTTTTTTTTCAAAACCCTATCTAACTTAAGAATTTTTGCTGCAAAACTAAATGATGGTATATAAGTATGCTTCTGCAATTTTAATGAAATTAATAATGAAAAGTGTTTTCCCTAAAACCCTAAAAATTTCATTCTCAAAATTAAACAATGTTTAACTTTATGGGATCAAAGTGGTTTCTGGATTTTAGAACGATGGGGATATAACTTCTTTAGACTTGGCCAGTATGTTAAGACTAAGTTTGGAGCGTTACATTTGATGGTATCATAGCGTAGTTTCAAAACTCGAGCTGAGATTTTTGGGTTTAATTTTTTTATGAAAAATGTTTAAAATAATATGTATTTTTTATTTATTCTGATAAATGAGTTTGTGAAAAATTTCCAAGTCTCTGGCGCCAATCTTGTAAGTACTTCTACTTTAGTTATACTCTATAGTTTAGAAAGACACTATAGTGTTAGAATTACTCTGCTTTAGCTAAAAACTATGATGATTCTGTAAAAAAAATTTTAATAAAATTTTAGACTTAAAGTTTTGATAACAAACTCAAACTAATACATAAAATTTTTAATTGTAGTTAAGTTAAGCATACTTAGTATGCGTAAAACCCGCAGACGTGGTACCTCGTGGGCGTGGAGGGCACCGAAGAGGGGCTCAGTCTGAGTCATTTTTTATGGGCAATATGCTCAATTTAGACACGAGCGAGACTGTTTGGATGCCTACTATTGAGACTAAGTTTTAAACTCAAATTGCTAGGGACGACGCACTGTCCCAAGATATGTTGAGAGTACTTGAAAAGGTCGTTAGGGCCCATACTGGATCAGTAGCTAAGGGTTAGTAACAGAACGACTCCGGTCTAATGGAACAGAATTTTTAAGGGGAGTCACTAAGATCGCGCCGAATGTAGCCAAGCATTGGTTGGAGGCCACAAAAAAAATCATGAATGACTTGGAAAGCACCCTTGAGCTAAAATTGAAAGGTTCAGTATCTTTTCTTTGAGATGAAGCATACCAGCGGTGGAAAACTGTTGAGCAAGGCATCCAACCAGAACAGGTAACTTAGACCTTTCGTAGTGCCTTCTAGAATAAGTATGTAGGGGCGAGATATATTAAGGCTCAAAGGCTTAAGTTTATTGGGTTGACTTAGGGCAAAAGATTTGTGGTCGAGTATAAGGCTGAATTCCTAAGGTTAAGATTTGTGGCCAAGTATGAGGCAAAAGATTTGTGGTCGAGTATGCTCAAAGCTTAATTAAAAATGATTATGAAAAGAGTGTCCATTTTTAGAACGGTCTGAGATATGACATTAAGGTTCTTGTAGCTCCATAAAGGGAGCAAGTCTTCAAAACTCCTGTGGAGAAGGAAAAAAATCACAAAAGAGATTAAGTACACAGAGCGCGAAAAAAGGGATAGGGAGAGGGGCCAAAATAAGTTTAAGAGGGATTTGAGTCCTTCTAGTTTTGCTCAGCAGCCTAAGAAATGGGCTAAGTTTGATGGGCCTCTGTAGGTTGATGCACCGATTACTTCTGCTTGGATTTAGTTATGTGGGGATGATGGTAGGCACCATCCAGACGAGTGTTGGAGGAGGTTGGGAGATTATCTTCGAAGCGGGTCTATGGAACACTGCATTAAGAACTATCCACTTCCGGTCGATCAGGCGCAAGCTTCAGCTTCGGGTTTGGTTCAGCCTCAAAGGGCAGTTTAGCAGCCACCTAGGGACCGTGGTCAGGCCAGAGGTGGTAATGGTATGGGTTAAAGGCAGAGAGCACCGAGCAGAGATGCTAATCAAACCAACACGAGACAACCTACATTAGTATAAGCGGTAAGACACCTCGACGATAGAGACACCACTGATATGATAACTACTATATTTTTCATTCATTATGTTTCTTATTTTGCATTGATAGATATTGGTTCAACCCACTCATATATAGCTAGTACTGTTTTTGTTAATTTGGGCATTCCTATCGAAAGTACTTCTGGTGAGATTTCTGCCAATGCACGTTAATAAAGTTTATAGGACGTGTAACACTCCACACCTGGCTTAGACGTTATTGTCGAATCTGGTGTGTCACATTGAAGTGTTTTTCGAAAACCATATTTTCATTGAAAACCCTTCTTGAAATTTCAAACTTCTTGCCATTTAAAACTTGTACAAAACCTCAGTTTGCATTTCCTTATTTTCAATCGAGGTTTATTAAAGAAACATTGATACCTTCAAAACCTTATTGTTGCGGAAGCTTAATTTAAAACAAATGATTTACGAAAATGTGTTATTTAAAATTTGAGTTGCGAAAACGTAGCATTTGAAAATAGTTATTGTTTTGGAAAACTTGGTTCTCCTTCTAGCAGATAAGAATCATAATCAATAAAATCCCGAATTTAAAATCCATAATTTTAAAGGCCTTATTACATCCCGAATCAAAATCAAAGTGCTTTAGTAAATGAGCAAAACAGAATAGAACTTGTGCAGTTCTGTGGCCCTTTCCGAGTCCCTCACAGCTCCGAACCTTCAAACGCTGGGGATTACCTGAAAGGTTAAAAATAGGGTGAGTTTACAAAAACTCAGTGTGTAATCCCTTATCATTTAGTCAGTAATATAAGCAGTAACATTCTGGGACTGAACCCTTTTCAGTCACAGAATAATGTGGGCTTTAGCCCAAAATAATAAAAGTGTAGTATGGGCCTTAGCCCATTATAGTTATCAGAATCAGAAATAGAATACATGTGGGCCTAAGCCCAATAAAGTATCAGAATCAGTAATAGAAATGCAACAATGCAATCATGCAACCCATCCCAATCCAGCCAACACACCACTGTACCAACCAACACACCATGTGGGGATAAAATCGACCCACCTAGCCAACAAACCAATATCAGCACCGATTGCGGCACTAATCAGTATCGCAGCAAATTTGCCAGAAACCAGAATGGCTAAGAGCCGTAAACAGGATAGCTATAAGCTATAAATAGAATGGCTACAAGCCATAAGTACAGTATTATGATTGGCACAAAGCCATCAGTAGTAGTAATATGATCGGCACAAAGCCATCAGTAATGGTAATATGATTGGCACAAAGTCATCAGTAGCATCGCAAAAGGTCGCGCGATATGATATCAAAGCAAAGCTGCGATAACGATATGTGGCCAAGCCACCAGTAATAGTGATTGTGGCAGAGCCACCAGTACAGTACTTCCTCCATAACAGAATTCCCACCCCATGCAGTATGTCATGTATGCAGAATGCCATGCTAGAAATCCGTCATACAAATCACAGACAAATCTGTCATACCAATAACAGACAAATCAGTCATTTAAATCACAGACAAATCAGTCATTTAAATCACAAACAAATCAGTCATTTACATCTCGGACAAATCAATCATTTACATCACAGACAAATCAATCATTTAACCTCAAGGGGTAAAATAGTCATTTACCCTCTAGGATCATTACGGTCATTTTACCCTACAGGGGCATTACGGTTATTTCACCCTACAAGGGCATTAAGATCATTTTACCCTATAGGGGCATTATAGTCATTTTACCCTACAGGGGCATTACGGTTATTTTACAAATATTGGTGTCTCGGTATTTATTACGACCTCCTCAAAGGTCTATCATCACTTCGAGCGACTCAGATAACCTACACGGCCAGAACAGTTTATATGGGCCCAAAAATCGCTATTGGGCCCAAATGGGCTCACACGCTTGTGTGGCCCATTTAGTCCAGCTTCACATACGGTATCGGAAGCCTCATAAACCAACCTATCAATGATCACTTACCGAGGATTTTACCCGTGTGGGCCCACAAGCCTATTGGGCCCACACGACCATTTCCACCCATCGAGGCCCATAACGACCCCAATTATGCAAGCGTCACAGCCTAACAATAGCTACCACATCACATACATTTTATCTGTGTGGCCCACAAGCCCACTAGGCCCATAAGCCCACTGGGCCCACACAACCCATTTCGGCTTAACGAGGCCCAGAACAGCCTAAGACCACGAGAGAGCTTGTGGTGGCCTCTACAGACTAACGCCCATGTTTATGGGATCAGTTCACCATACGCACGATGGCATGCTCGTATGGCATCATAGCCATATTTTTTACTTTTCGGCATTTTGTTGATCTATAGTCATAGCAGTGTAACAACACATACTTTAGTCTTTTTAGCCGATCATCTAATACCACATACAAATACACACCTAATTGCAACAACAAAGAGTGCGAATAATCTGGAGCACAAAACCTATAACCAAAACAACATAAGATTAACGCATCCTCTTAATCCATCAACTTTATTTACTAAACCACAAACACTAACCTTGCTAGATCTAACAGATACTAGCGCCTCACTGCTGATCAAGGGCGATTCCCCCTCATAACATGATTCGATAGATCAGAAGTTATTATAAAACAACCATACATTTAGCCCTTAAGAGAAAGAAAAGGGAAAACTAAAGCTTGTTAATAGAGCCAAAAGAAATTTAACTAAGAATGAAATAATAAAGTGGTTGTAACACCCCCTTAGCAATAAAACAAGCGTATTTCGGCAATAGTTAGTCAGGAAGATTTGGCCCGAAACAAGAAGAACAAATAGATTTGAGAGGAAGAGAATATAAGATTTCGGCCTAACAGAGAAAAGAAAAATGGAATTGGAAAAGAAGTAGAGATGAAAGTAGAATAGAGGGTCGGCTATAGTAGAAAATGATTAAAGAATAGATGAGTAGGAAGTTTCAAGCAGAGAAGAAATAGTATTCAGTTTCTTTTAGAGAAAAGAAGCAAAACTAAAGCTGAAAAGGACAAACCAAACGGCAACATACAAAAGAGCTAGCCAAGAAAACAACTCTGGCACTTCAGATATACCTAACAAAAGCCCATAGCTGAATTTCTAAGAGCAAGAAACCTATTTCGGCAGAACTTCTCAAGCCTTCAAATTCCTTAAAAATCTTCAACCCTCTCCCCTTGAATTTCTCCCCTTATCCCTCATTGATATCCTCCACAACCAACTCACAAGACCAATTCAAACTCTCCAACAACAAAGTTCAAATCCAACACCAACTCTTGCCTCTTCAAGAATAAAATATATAATCCCATTTGCATGCAGTGAGACTCGAACTCCAGTCCCCTACCAGAAATAGCACGCCACCTTGCCACTAGACCATCCCCTCTCTTTGTGTCACAAAACAACCTCAAATAATTATAAATTCTGTAATCTAACATCCAAGTTCCCTTAAGAGCCCAAATAATTTAAAATTTTGCCAAAGGCCAGACTTGAACCCAGGCATCTCAAGCACTCCCAAATACGCTCAAATCACTTAGCCACTCAACTAAACATGCAATTTGTGTTACTCACTTACACAACTAAAATATCTAAGAGCAGTCTCCTATTCCCTTCCAAGCTCAAGGCCCCATACTTTTAGGCCCAAAATTTGGGGCGTTACAGGAGGTGTCTGCTTGAGATACAAGGTGTTGTGTTTTTGGCTAATCTGATGGAGTTACCCTTCAGTGAGTTTGATCTGATTCTGGGTATGGACTAGGTAATGGAGCATTGAGTCAGCTTGGATTGTACTACAAAAAGAGTAACTCTGGGATCCAAGTATGATATAGAGATTGTTATGGTTGGTGAGCGTCGAGATTACCTTTTCAATGTAATCTCCGATTTGGTAGCCGAAAAGTTAGTCTGAAAAGGGTGTGAGGCGTTTTTGGTGTATGTGCATGACATGAGTTTTATGGAATCTTCTATTGAGGATATTCAGACAATTATAGAACTTTTGGATGTCTTTCTCTAGGAATTGTCTTGGTTACCATCAGATAGAGAGGTTGAGTTCAGTATTGAGGTTTTGCTTGGAACAATTTTGGTGTCCATTGCTCCCTACCACATGGCAGCGAAGGAGCTTATGGAATTAAAAGTGCATGTTCAAGAACTTCTCGATCGATGGTTCATCAGGCCTAGTGTGTCTCTATGAGGAGCACTAGTTCTTTTCGTGAAAAAGAAATATAGTACTGTAAGGATGTGTGTGGATTACCTCCAGTTGAATAAATTGAAGGTAAAGAATAAGTACCCACTTTCGAGGATAGACTTGTTCTATCAGTTTTGTGAGGCATCAGTGTTCTTAAAAATTGATCCTTGATCTAGCTATCATCAGTTAAAGGTTAGAGAGGTTGATGTGCATATTTAGGTCTTGCTATGGGCATTACGAGTTCCTTGTCATGCCATTCGATTTAATTATTGCTCCGGTTGCGTTCATGAATCTCATGAATCGGGTCTTCCAGTCATATCTGGATTAGTTTTTTGTTGTTTTTATCAATGTTATTTTAGAGTGCTCTAAGAATGAGGTTGAGCATGATGAACATCTTAGAGTGGTTCTGTAAATACTCTATGAGAAAAAACTTTACCCTAAGTTGAGCAAGCGCAAGTTTTGGTTTAGTGAGGTCACTTTCCTGGGACATGTAGTTTCTGTTGAGGGTATCTGTGTTGACCCTAAAAAGATTAAGGTTGTTCTTAAGTGGAAACAACTTAGGAATGTGTCTGAGATCTGAAATTTTCTCGATTTAGCAAGTTATTATTAGAGATTTATAGAGGGGTTCTCACTTATTGCAACTCCTTTAACTAAGTTGTTGCGAAAGAACGCACATTTTGTGTGGACTATTGAGCGACAATCGAGCTTAGAGAAGTTCAAATCTATTTTGACTCAAGTCCCCATCCTGATATAGCTTGAATCGAGTAAAGAGTTTACTGTGTATAGTGATGCTTCTTACACTGGTTTGCGTTGTGTTCTTATGCAATATGGTAAAGTAGTGGCTTATGCATCGCGCAGCTTAAGTCACACAAAGGTAACTATCCTACACATGATCTTGATTTAGTTGCGGTTGTTTTCACATTAAAAATATGGATGTACTATCTGTATGGTGAGAGGTGTATCATCTATACCGATCACAATAGCCTCAAGTACCTCCTTACCTAGAAGGAATTGAATCTTAGGCAACGTGGATGGATTGAGTTGCTTAAGGATTATGACTATGTGATAGAGTATCATCCTGGTAAGGTCAATGTTGTGGTCGATGCTCTCAGTCATAGATCGATGTTTGATTTAAGGGGAATGTTTGCTTGCCTAAGCCTGTTTGATGACGGTAGTTTGTTAGTTGAGTTGCAAGTTAAGTCGACTTGAATTGATCAAATTTGAGATAAACAGTTGGTGAATGATTCTCTAGTTCTTCGGTTTCAGCAGGTTGAAAAGGGTAGGACTTCCAATTTTAGGCTGAATAGTGAGGGGGTTATGTGTTTCAGAGGTCGGGTTTGTGTGCCTGATGATGTGGAGTTAAGGCAGTTTATATTACGAAAAGCGCATAGCAGCCCTTATGCTATGCATCCCGGTAGAAATAAGATCTATCGAGATCTTTGAGAATTGTACTGATGGCCCGCTTTGAAATGAGAGGTAACAGAATTTGTTTCTCGTTGTCTAACGTGCCAGCAAGTTAAGGCAGAGCACTAACTACCTTTGAGTTTACTTCAACTTATGTTTGGGTCATCGTGGATCGATTGACCAAGTCTTCCAAATTTCTTTCGGTTAAGACTGATTATTCTCCGCAGAAATCAGCTAAGTTGTAAATTTCCAAGTTTGTTAGACTTCATGGGATATCGGTCTCAATTATCTCTGATAGAGACCCTCGATTTACATATCGGTTTTAGAAAAAATTGTACGAGGCTTTGGGTACTCAATTGGACTTCAGTATTGTACTCTATCTGCAGACTGATGGGCAATCTAAGAGAGTGATTTAGATTCTGTAGGATATACTACGGAGTTGTGTCATCGACTTCTGTGGTAGTTGGGAGAAGTTTTTGCCACTGGCTGAGTTCGCGTAAAATAATAGCATTTGGTCTAGTGCTCAGATGGCACTTTACAAGGCTTAATATGATCGTAAGTGTCGCACCCCTTTGTTTTGGACTGAGTTGGGTGAGAGGTGGATTACGGGTCCTGATTTGATTTCTAAGACTGAGGACAAGGTTAGATTGATATAGTATTGACTTAAGGCAGCTTCTGACAGACAGAAGTCTTATGGGGATTTAAAGATGAAATATATTGAATTTGTAGTGGGAGATCAGGTTTTTTCTTAAGGTATCTTCATGGAAAAGGTCTTTCGGTTTGGACGTAAGGGCAAGTTGAGCCTTAGGTTCACTAGGCCTTATCGGAGTCCAAAATGAGTTGGATCGATTGTCTATCAATTAGAGTTATCTCTGGAGTTAAATCGTATACATGATGTGCAAAACCCCTAACCCGTGTCCATAGCCGGAATAGGGTTACAGAGCATTACCAGAAACTTTTAACTAAAAACATACGATTAAAACCATTTATAAAACACATCATATTCCATTCAAACACAATCATAGCATCCCTTTTCAAGCCCTCGAGGCCCTGTAAATACTTTAGAAATGATTCGTGACTAAATTGAAAACATTTAAAACTTTATAGAAAAAGATGGAAAAATTCACACTGCAGGGGTCACATGGCCGTGTGGACATTCGAAATAGGTCATTTTCAAGCCATTTATTTCACTCAAAATCTAACCACTTACACAACCCAAATGTACCTATATTCATGAATTCAAAACATACTTAAAATATGCATATTCAAGCTAAAATATCATAGTAACTAACCATTCAACCAATATGCCAAAATGGCACCTCAATCTCAACAATGAAACTTGATTAAACATTTACTAAATTCATCCATAATTCAATCAACCAATTGCACAACTTAAATACTATATTTACCATAATGTTCACATACCAATCCCATGCACAACTAATACCATTATGACCATTTCCACATATACCATCAATCTTAATAAATTTACCAAATGCCAAACACATTCAAGGCTACAAAAACTAGCCAATATTAACTTGATATACCATCTTATTAAATACCAACCAACATTTCAAATACGCATTCTAGCATAACAAGAGCAACTCATGACATACATATTTTAACTACTATTCCAACTTCCATCATTTAATCACACAACACCAAAATAACAACCATTATAAGGCCAAATGTACATGATATCATATCAACCATTTCATCACCCAAAATAGCATGTATACAAACCAACCATAATGGCTAATTTCATCAAACAAAGACACCGATACATGCCATTAAAACCATGACTCGAAATCATCAAAATCTACCGTTATAGTTGAAGGATAGTGTGATGGATCTCCGACTAGCTTCCAACCCGCTCGAGCTTCCGATAATCTGTAAAGTAGGGGATAAACAACTACATAAGCAATGAATGCTTAGTAAGCTCGTACTAACTTTAAACATAATATTCCAATTCAATAATGAACTTTATATGATAAATATAAAGGTATACCAATGCCTCAAGATTTATCAACTACATAACCACCAACTTATAAATGAGTAAGTCTAACAACATCATATATATTTTCATTCCTAACATAATATGATTTTATAGAACATTTTACACCATCATTAACCTTTTCATAAAACTACGAATAACTTCCTTTACTTACTTTCCATTCCATTTACTAAGCATAAACTTAAACAACAACCTCAATTAACTAATTAATATATTTATTCATAACATAGGTAAGTTCAACCATAACATACGTAATTTCTCATATACAAGTACATTATTCAACTCAGTAATCCCTTTTTCATCATATCACATTTTAATTACGTTTCATTACCTTTTTTTTTACCGTTTCATTTGTATAATATCAGACATAAGCATATACATCGATCATAATCTCAAGCTTGACATAAGCCTAATCACCATCATCACAACACAAGTTAGTGCATTTATGTATATAACTCATTCGGGGTCAATCACATGATAAACCATTTTATAAGAAATTACACCTTTTGAATCTTACCACATTTTCATGAACATAAGCATATTTTCATTTGGCCAATTACCCTTTCAATGTATATCATTAATATTAAAAATGATATAATGAAACCAAAATCTTAGCACAAACCTAAGCATCATCCACAATCTCAACAGATGGATTCATTTATGTTCAGGTCAATATTCAATAAATAATAAATCTTTCAAATTCATTAAAGAATTTACCTTACCGAGATTTTCCATACGAAGAACAACTTACGAATAAGAGTACATTTTCAGCCCAACCAAACACACTAGATGCTCACACGAGCCAATCCCTCCAACACACCAATGCTCATAAGAGCTAATCCAACCAACACACCAATACTCATAAGAGCTAATCCAACCAACACACTAAACAGAGTGTATAACATTTCGTAATAAATATTGAATCTTGATTTACTTGGGTAATATGAATATACATCACTCCATAATCATCTCCACTCCAATCCCCCGTAACACACCAAATCACGACTGTACTCTATCATGCATTCAATCCAATTCGCGTAATCAAATTCAATATTATATCTCAAATTACCATTAATTATCAACAATTAAAAATAAATATAAAATTTTTACCATGTTAATCTACATAAAAATTCATATTGATGTTAAATTCTAACTATCTGAACTTACGGCTAAAGCGCAAAAATGTCAAAGTATAGAGGTATTTTGGTAATTAACTATTATCCTTGATTTTCCACTCAACCTTGATCTAAATTAATAATTTTAATCAACTTATTAATTTAGAAAGTAAAATAATTTATTTTATGAAATTTAGTATTTTTGACATTTTTACAAAATTACCCCTATCATTTTACTTTTATTCAACTTGGTCCCTAAGCCTAAAACATGCAAATTAACCATTTTTAACGCAAACTCATGCTATCCAAATATTCATGGCATTCAATACAGCCTATTTTTGCAAAATTTCAAAACAAACCCTTATATTTTTACTATTTTAACAATTTAGTCCCTAATTAGAAAATTAATAAATAATCACTTACTAAAATACTTTTAAATAACAACTAATATCTAAAATTCATCATTTAACATATAAAATCACAAGGTTCATCAATGACAACATTCAAAATCTTTAACAGTTTCAAAATCGAAGGTACGGGCTAGTTGGACCTAGTTGCAACGATCTCAAAAACATAAAAATTACAAGAAATAAGATCAATTACACTCGCATGCAAAGGAATAAAGTAAAAACCAAAACCTCCTCCATAGCTATGGTTTTTGGTCGAGTGAAGAAGAAGAAATAAAGTTACCATGTTTTAATTTCACTTTAATTTGTTTTAATTTCCATTTAATTATAAAATTGCCCTTGAATTTATATTATTTAATTCATTTTCAACCATTATGCCATCCCACCATCCTAAGAATGGTTAATTTACCATATTCATCCTTCCACTTATATTCATTAAGCCATTTAATCATTCAAATCTAATAGTGATCAAATTTAACATCTTTCACGATTTAGTTCTTTTAATTAATTAACTATCAAAATGTTAAAGTTTCTTAATGAAACTTTAATACCACCTTAATGACACTCTGTAAATATTTATAAAAATAT
The DNA here is from genome assembly GCF_025698545.1 of Gossypium raimondii. Taxonomy (NCBI): domain Eukaryota; kingdom Viridiplantae; phylum Streptophyta; class Magnoliopsida; order Malvales; family Malvaceae; genus Gossypium; species Gossypium raimondii. Next base: position 6,068,381 of record NC_068571.1, on the reverse strand, counting down.
TTACAGCTTGGTTTATAGAAACGAGGTCCCAATACCTCATTTTCTAAAACCAGTTGACTGTTGTGTCTTACCACTTAAACTTAATTAATCATTCAAATAGCATAAATTATCATATCAAAAATATTTTTAAAATTATATTTTATATTAATATTTATGAACTTAATCATCAGATTTGGTAGCCCCAAAACCACTATTTTCAACACCACTGAAAAATGGGTTGTTACATGATGTGTTCTACGTCTTCATGTTAAGGCAATTTCGATTGGACCCATCTCATATTGTATCTATTGAAGAGATTAAAATAAGACCAGATTTGACTTTCGAGGAGGAGTTGATTCAAATTTTGGATCGAGGTTAAGGTCTTGAGGAGAAAGGTCATTTCGTTAGTTAAGGTTCTGTGGAGGAATCATGGTACCAAGGAAGCCACATGGGAGCCTGAAGATTGGGATCGATAGCAATATCAAATCAGGTAAATTTTAAGGCTGAAATTTCTTTTCAGGGGAAGAATTGTAACGCCCCAAAAATTTGAGTTCTGGATTTGTTAAATTTTACCATGTCAATTAATCTGGTTCAATGGCTAAGTGTGGTTCTTGTGTGTGTGAGGTTCTAGATTTGATTCCTTTTCTTTGAAATTTTTTCGATTTTTATCCCGATCTTTATCTCAGAACATTTAACTTAAATTTAATTTTTGCTCCACTTATGTTAAGAAGATACCTGTTGATTTAGTAGTAAGGTTTCAGCTTACCCTTTGGTCTTGCGTTCGAATCCTCACGTGAGTAAGTGGAAATTTTTTTATTCTCATGCTTTATGCCGCCCATGTGGATAAGTTTAAGTTAAATTCAAACTCTCGAAAATTTGATTGTTATCAGAAATCTGATTAGTCGTTATCATTATTTTTTAACAAATTAATTAAAAGTTAAAAGACTTCCCTAAATTTTCTCCCACTTGTTTCACGTTTCCCCCACTTCTCCACACATTCTCTCTTTTTCTTATTGTTTCATGTTAGTTCCAGTAAAAGTTCTCAAACTTTTTCTTCTTTTTCCTTTGCTCAATCTCTTTTTCGTTCTTGATCGCTTTTAATTGTGACATTCAAAATTCGGTGATGGGTGTTATGATTGTGCTGTTTACATCTCGATTCTTACGAATACACTGAACAATCTTGTACGCTTTTAGGGATTTCTATTCTCTTTTGATACTTGGGTATTTTTGTGGAATTGTCTTCTGTAAGTATAATTGTGTGGGTTTTCTAAGTGGAGATCGCTAGTCAATTAATCCTCGAATAAATTAAGGCTTGTGAGGGTACTGTTTTAGTTCAAGGGTAAGTGTTTTAATGTTAATTTGGGGTTGTTGTGGCTGTTTAGATTGATCGTATTAGTTTTGATTGATATTTTAGGAAAATCGAGTACCATGTCCTCTTAATTGATTCTTTTTCGTTGGCTAATTCATTATGTGAATGATGTTTTTAGGTATCAAAATTTGTGTTGTTGCTTTCACATCAGAAAATACCTAGGTTTGTAACAAAAAATCCAAAAAACAGTGAACGGAACTAAGTCAAAAAGTGAACTGTGTGGCTCACACGACCATGTGACAGCCTGTGTGGCAATATAGGTTAATTGGGTCGTGTGGGCCACACGGGCGTGTGTGAGGTCATTTGGGCCACACAGGTTGGCCAATTGGGCATGTGAGCCACACGGGCATGTAGGCCAAGTTTTTAAAATTTTACCATAGGTTCATATTTCATGTGTGAATTGAATTTTGCCCTTCTGTAGGTCCGTATAGAATAAATAAGACTCTAAAACATGATATTTGATGATCTATTTCTGTTAAATGATATTTATATATGGGTAATGTGTATAGCATGATGTGGTTTCTGCCAATGTGATCTAAAATCTGATGTGTATAGCATGTATATAATACACACATTCGATATCTGATTAGTATTGTATGTGCAAAGCTACCTTTTTGTCTATATACGGAAGAAAATTTGAGCAAATTTCTTCGCTTGAAAACTTTAAAACCCCCTGATACAGGCAGAAGGGTAGCTTTGCAGATGTACAAATCCTGGCTGAGCATCATAATAACGATGACATACTGAGGTATCACCGACTTGTATACTTTGAAAAAAAATGGTTCCTCGCTTTAGAACATTCTGAAAACGTAGTAACATATTTTAACGAAAAAAGAAAGGGAGTGGAAACATAGGTCTTCACACAGAAGTAAGGCTAGGTGGTTTACTTATATTAGAAGATATTTTTTTAACATATTTCAAAATGTTGCTCGTCTTTGGGCTAGAAAGAGTGATGAAAGGAGGTCCAAAAGCATTTACACAGAATACTTGAGGAAGTGTTTGTTCCTTACGAATTCCGATGGTCGAGAAAACTTTTTCCCAATTTAGATATACTGAATAGAAAAATGCAATATGCTTATAAATTATTACTTTTACCATTCAAAAGTGCAAATATATGGTGTTGGTTTTCCTTTTATAAATTCATATTGGTTTTCCTATATATATAATAATATAATTTCACATATGCTGCACAAGTTTTGAACTTCAAATATCATATTTTTAAAATATGAACTAAAATATAACAATTGATAATTGAACATATATTGCGCAAGTTTTGCACATATGTAGAATTTTATAATATGTATTCACATCAAGCACATATCTCTTTATGAGATAATCCAAAATTATAAGGAAATGGCACTTATCGGTGTCTCCCTAAACAAAAGGGTCATCAAGTAAAAACTTTTGATTCACGTTCTTCCTATGAATGTGGAAATTAAAATAAGTATAGGAAAGATGCAATCAACTTACAAAACATTAGAATCAAGATAGCCAAGAAAAGCTATTAGTTTACTAGGCAATCTAAAATGATTATAATATTGGATAGTAGCTCCGAAGGGATAGTTGATGATGAAGTCTATCAAAACTCTTAGCTTGTCAATATCATGATAGAGGGTTGCGCGCAGACCAAGATCGAGTTGTCAAGTCACGGGAAAAATCCTACGAAAACGATAGACACTTGGATCTGAAACAAAAATAGAAGATTAACCTTAGAATCCACAGATCTGAAACGAAACACCCATAACAAGGAAGAATCAGCCAAGAATCAAAACACTTAGTAATAGCGTTGAATGGAAGCAAAGAAAATGAGATCTAACTTCAAAGAAGACTCCCACGCTGAATTTGACAAAGAAAACACCGAAACAGAAAGTTAAACTTAACAGATCAAGAAATCCAAATTGAAGTAGAATTAAGATAATTGGGCGGCAAGAAAGACTGAAAATTCTGAATAAGAACGTTTCTTGCTGCCAAAGAATGTTGCAAAACTGATTCTTGAGGCTTGGAATAGCTGAAAATGCAACAAGAACAATTAAACCAAGTTAATCAACAATTCGACACAAACAAAAATAATTAAAGAAGAACAAACAGCAAGAAAGATGGATAAAGTCCTAAGAAGCCTTGAAATCAAGAAAGATTTCACAACTCCCTTCAAACGGCTCTAATCTTCCCTCCAATGTAAAAACACGGTAAGAAGAAGGTTGAAGATGGCTCCCACAATCTAAAAAGATTGTTAAAACTACTTCTAAAGAAAACTCAAGAGAGAATTCTTGGAGAAACTCAAAGGGAGTTTTCACTCCACAAAAAATCTGAATTCAATGTCTCTTCCATAAGGGTGGCCGGCCAAGCCATATATATAGGCCTCATAACTACTTTCCTAGCCCTACTAGGAAAACTAAAAAAAACCCTAATTGTTGCCTTTCAAGGGAATTTCGTCCAAGGCCTTTAAATGGGCCTCTTGGACTGAATTCTTACATAGAAATTTATTATAAAGTCTAAAAATTAAAACTAAGTATTTAAATAATTAAAATTTTACAAATTTGGCCACTTTGAAAATTTGGCCTGATTTTCAACTAAGTCTAATTTAAACTTCTTGGTTGGGCTTGGAACATCTTATTGGGTCGTGTCTTCAAGAACTTGGGCTTGAAATCTATTTTCTCCCGAAATTGGTTCGTTGATGCTCGTAACTGAGATCCAATGCACCTTAGCTGCAAGATTCAGTTTCTTGGACCAAGATTTCCAAGATTTGAAATCTTGATTTTCTTGATTCTTGAATTGGACCAAGATTCAGTTTCTTGATTTTCTTGAAAACAAGAAAGTGAATCTTGATTTTTTTTCCTTTGTATATGCATCTAAGGCCTTGCTAATGAAGTCTTGAATGGTTCCATTTAGTTTCATACGCATTTGTCGGGCCTTTGACCTCGTTATTGGGCCTTGTGGTAATTTGAGCCAATCACGTTCTTGAGCTTGAGTTGGGCCTTTGTGACTCGTATCATATCATCTTTCATTTTTCTATTCGTTGTATCTAAATTGGGTAAAACTTTTACCCGACCATTAGAATCTGTAATGAACATACACTTACTCAAGTAGTCCATGTAAATGCTTTTGCACCTCATTTCATCACTTTTTCTATCCCAAATACGAGCATTATTTTGAAATATCTTTAAAAAATCTCTTTTAATATAAGTAAACCACTTAGCCTCACTCCTATGTAGCCTCACTCCTGTGTGAAGACCTACGTTTCCACTCCTTCTTCTTTTTATTAAAATACGTTACCACATTTTCAGAATGTTCTAACACAAGCAAACATTGGTTTTCATAGTATACAAGTTGATGACACCTCAATATGTCATCGTCATTATGATGCTCAGCTAGAAATTTATATATCTGCAAAGATACCTTTTTTTCTTATATAAGGAAGAAAAGTCGAGCCAATTTTTTTTGCTTGAAAACCTTAAAACCCCTAATACTGACAAAAGGACAGTTTTGCAAATGTTCAAATTTCTGCCTGAACATCACAATGATGACAACATACTAAGGTGTCATCGATTTGTATACCATGAAAATGAATGGTTGCTCACGTTTGAACATTCTGGAAACATAGTAATGTATTTTAACAAAAAGGTGAGGGACTGGAAATGTAAATCTTCACACAGGAGTGAGGCTAGGTGGTTTACTTATATTAGAAGTGATTTTTTAAAGATATTTCAAAATGTTGCTCGTATTTGTGCTAGAACAAGTGATGAAATGAGGTGCAAATGCATCCACACGGAATACCCAAGTAAGTGTTTGTTCATTACAAATGTCGATGGTTGGGTAAAAATTTCACCCAATCTAGATACACTGAATAGTAAAATGCAATATGCTTATAAATTGTTACTTTTACCGTTCAAAAGTGCAAAAAGATGGCGTTGGTTTTCTGTTTATAAATTATATTAGTTTTCCCATATATATAATTGCACATATGTTGCACAAGTTTGAACTTAAGTTATCATATTTTTAAAATATGAATTAAAATATGGTAATTGATAATTGCACATATGCTACACAAGTTTTGCAAATATGTTGAATTTTATAATAATAGTTTTTCACATTAAACACGTTTCTTTTTATAAGATAATCCAAATTTATAAGGAAGCAACACTTATCAATGTCTCCCCAAACAAAAGGAGCATCAAGTAAAAACTTGGGATTCACGTTGTTACTATCAATGTGGAAATTAAAATAAAGATACGAAAGATGCAATCAACTTCTAAAAATTTAGAATCAACATAGCGAAGAAAAGTCATTAGTTTAGCAAGATATCTGAAATGTGTTAAATCTTAGATAGAAGATTTGAACGGATAGTTGACGATAAAGTCCATCAAAACTTTTAGCCCATTAATATCATCTTTCATTTTTCTATTCGGTGTATCTAAATTGGGTAAATTTTTTACTCGACCATCAGAATCCATAATGAACAAACACTTACTCGGTTAATCCGTGTAGATGCCTTTGCACCTTTTTTCATCACTTTTTCTAGCCTAAATACAAGCAGCATTTTTGAAATATCTTTAAAAAATCTCTTCTAATACAAGTAAACCACCTAGCCTCACTCCTGTGTGAAAACCTATGTTTCCATTCCCTCTCATTTTTGTTAAAATGTGTTACCATGTTTTCAGAATGTTCTAACATGAGCAACCATTCGTTTTCATAGTATACAAGTTGATGAGACCTTAATATGCCATCGTCATTATCATGCTCAACTAGAAATTTGTATATCTGCAAAGCTACATTTTTCCTGTATAAGGAAGAAAATTCGAGCGAATTTCTTCACGTCAAAACTTTAACACCCTCTGATACAAACAAAAGGGCAGCTTTGTTAATGTACAAATTTCCGGTTGAGCATCACAATGACGACGAAAAACTAAGGTGTCATCGACTTATATACTATGAAAACGAATAGTTACTCGCATTAGAATATTTTGAAAAAGTAGTAACATATTTTAACAACAACTAGAGGGAGTGGAAACATAGGTCCTCACATAGGAGTGAGGCTAGGTGGTTTACTAATATTAAAAGAGATTTTTTAAAGATATTTCAAAATATTGCTCGTATTTGGGCTAAAAAAAATGATGAAAGGTAATGTAAAAGCATCTACATGAAATACTCGAGTAAGTGTTTTTTCATTACGGATTTCGATGGTCGGGTATAAATTTTACCCAATTTAGATACGCCGAATAGCAAAATGCAATATACTTATAGACTTTTACTTTTACAGTACAAAAATGCAAATAGATGGTGTTGGTTTTCCGTTTATAAATTTATATTTGTTTTCCCATATATATACCAATATAATTGCACAAATGTTGCACAAGTTTTGACCTTCAATTATTATATTTTTAAAATATGAATTAAAACATGATAATTGATAATTGCATGTATGTTGCACAAGTTTTGCACATATGCTAAATTTTAAAATATGTTTTCACATCAAGCACATATCTTTTTATGAGATAATTGAAATCTATAAGGAAGCAACACTTATTGAAGTCTCCCTAAACAGAAGGAGCATCAAGTAAAAACTTGGTATTCACGTTGTTCCTATCAATGTGGAAATTAAAATAAAGATACGAGATGATATCAACTTACAAAAATTTAGAATTGAGATAGCCAAGAAAAGTTATCAGTTTAGCAAGCAATTTGAAATGATTATAACCTTGGATGGCAGATCCGAAAGGATAGTTGTTGATGAAGCCCATCACAGATTTTAGCTCGTCAATATCATCTTTCATTTTTCTATTCGGTGTATCTAAATTGGGCAAAATTTTTACCCGACCATCAAAATCCATAATGAACAAACACTTACTCGGATATTCCGTGTAGATGCTTTTGCACCTCCTTTCATCACTTTTTCTAGTCCAAATATGAGCAGCACTTTGAAATATGTTTAAAAAGTCTCTTCTAATATAAGTTAACCACCTAGCCTCACTCTTGTGTGAAGACCTTCCGATGCGTCCACGAAACCAACTAAAAATTTGACTAAGGCAGTGAACCTATCAATTAATAATATAGCTACGTGAGCAAAGATATCATTCTCATGAAGACTAAAACTACTAGTAGTTAACAACTTTCTATTATTTAACCGATGAATTCGAGTGATTGATTAAAAACTAAAATTAACTAAATTAATTAACCAACAAAAACTAAAAAGAACAAAACAAGAAACTAACAAATTAACAACCAATAAGCAAACCATTCACCTATATTTCATTTGTTACTATCAATCTAAATTATGCAATTTCTTTACTTAATATCTTGATCCGTAGAAATCTTTAAATTATGCTAATATCTCTTTCGAGAGTAAAAGCAACTGACTTTAGGTTGATTAATTGAAATTTCTTTCTAATTAAAACTCCTATTATCACATTCACTCGATCTATGGATTCCCCTATTAGATTTGACTCTAATCTTGTAGATTTATGTCATCCTATTTCTAGGAATGCATGCAACTCCACTCAATTATGCAATATCTATTTTTAAACAGGGTATATTCCTCATCTGATTTAAACACATCAAACATGGATCAATAGTATAGAAATCTTAAATCAAGAATTAAACACACATAATTAAGAACAAGATCTAAGTATTAATTGCATAAAATGAAAATCAAAAGATAGAATTCATCATAGAATTCATTTCCCTTAGGTATTTAGAAAATTATTTCATGCTTGAAAATAAAAACATCCAAGAGATAGTATATCCAAAATAAATAAAAAGACTCATTATAATCTCTTCATAAATCAACTGGGAGTCTTCAATCTTGATGAAAATCTACTTTAGAATCGGCTTCAATGGTGTTTTTCGACTTGTTTTCTTGAGTATTCTATGACGGCTCCTGTAACTTGCTCCGATTTTTTCATTTTCGCTCTTGTTGCTCTCAAATGCTCTCTTAAGGATAAAAACATGAATTTAAAGGATTAGGAGCATAAAATTCCCCATTAACATCAAATAATTGCCCAAAACTGCATTAATAATGGGATTAAAACATGTTACTTTTAGCACTTATCAAATATCCCTACACTTAAGTGTTTGTTTGTCCTCAAGCAAAATTCTCAACCCACATTCAAGTTAACTTCTCTCAATTTATTGTTCTCACCGATAATGCCTTAGAATAATTTACAGATAATCATGCATTGGAAATTCACAGTAATTACCTGAAATTCAAACTCAACAAGAATTAAAACCCTCACTAAAGATTCACTCAAAGGACTCAAAGTGTTTAAGGTTCAAGCAATATGCACTCAATAGTCGAATAAGAAATGTCATTACCATAGGCTTGTGATGTGTGTTTTCCGTACTAACTAAAATTTACGATAAAGGCAAGCGCACCTATCAAACAATAGTATAGCTACAGTGAATAGAGATATTTTATTCACGAGGACTAAAATTATTAGTAATTACAGTTTTCTTATTATTTAGCCGACAATTTGGAGTGATGAGTTTTAATCGAAAATTACTAAACTAATTTAACTAAGAACGCAACAGAGAACGAATCAAGAAAATAATCGAAATATAACCAATGAGAGGGACAATACCCAGGAAAGAATCCACCTAGACTCCTTCTATTATTATTAATCTGATTTAAACAATCTATTCACTTGGTGTCTTGATCCGTAGAAATCCCTAAATTATGCTAATATCTCTTTCGAGAGTAGAAGCAACTAACTCTAGGTTGATTAATTGAAATATCTTTCTAATTAAAACACTGATTGTCACATTAACTCGATTTACGGATTTTCCTATTAGATTTTACTCTAATCCAGTAGATTTATGTCGTTCTATTTCTAGGATTGCATGCAACTTCACTCAATTACGCTAGATCTAGTCTTATACAGGGATTTTTGCTCCACTGAATTAAGCACATTAAACATGAATTAATATCCTGGAAATATTAAAACAAGAAATAAGCACACATAATTGAGAACATGAATCAAGTATTGATCATGTAAAACAAAAATTAAATAATAGAATTCGTCATAGGTTTCATCCACCCTAGGTATCCAGGAAATTAGTTCATAATTCTGAATAAAAACATCTCAAAGTCAAAAAAACCAAAAAAAAAAACAAAGAAACTCATAAAACTTCAGAAGAAATTAAAAAGAGGTCTTCGATCTTGATGGAAATCTACTTCGGAAATGGCTCCAATGGTGTTCCTTAAGTGGTTTCTTCGATCTTCTTTGATGGCTCTCATATATCTTCTTCTAATTGGTATTTTTAGACTTTAGAATGCTTAGAAAGCCTAAAAATTGTGTTTTCCCACGTGTTTGGGAAGCAAGGGGTAAAATCGACATAGATTGGCACATGGGCATGTGTCCAGCCCGTGTAGCACACATGGGCGTGTGCCCGGCCCGTATGGCTCCTAAAATATGCTATTTTTCTTTGATTTTTTTCTCCTTTTTCACTCCTTCTGCTCCCAAATGCTCACCTAAGTATAAGAACATGAATTAAAAATATTAGGAGCATAAAATTCACCAATTTGCATAAATAATCATCCAAAAACGCATTGAGAATGGGATTAAAATATGTTAGTTTTATAATTTATTAGCTTGTTTGAAAATCAAATCTACACCATTATATAAATGAGATGGCACACCAATCAAGAAGCCTTAACAAGGTTGTAATGAGGTTTAGGTTAAGGGTATGGAACAGGTCAGAAGAGTTGGTTATAATCAAGAGTCGATTTGATAAGTTACCAAACTAGAAAAAATCAAATGTTGAAGTAAAAGAATTTGCATCAACTAGAAATAAAGAATGAAAACAAGCTTTTCAATAGAATATGAAACTAATTATTCAAGCTCAATTCAAATTTTTTTTTTTCATTACATTTCATATTTTTTAGAACAAGAACTCAACAATACAAATGATGAAACATAGTTAGGCAACTAACCAAATCAAATCTCAAAAAAAAGGGGGAGTCAATAAAAAGGATAATTTTACAACAGAGATATGGGCTACGGGGTTAACATAAATGGGTTAGAAAAAAATGTGTTAAGATCAACGAGGTTTACTAAAGGATAATACAACAAGTAAGTTGTTTAAAGGTTAGGTGGGGGGAAATCCTAAGTGCATCTATCATCTTAGTATATCAAATCAATAATGTAGTCTCGACATGCATAACTGAAGCAAGTTTTAAAATAACAAATCAAGTTAACATACTCACAACCAAAAATAAAATAAGCACGAATAAATATATGCTCTATAAGCTCAAAAGCTTACAAAAAATTATAGTTTTGATGTAAAACTTGAAAATTTAAAATTTCAAAATAATTATTCAGTTCAGGGAGACAACCTAAAATAATAATTTCTGAAAAAAAACTTATCATGCTTGGCTCTTTCGTGTCTTACAATATAAATCAAACAGTGCACAAATATCCACAAATTATTCCCAAAACAAAATTACAAAAAACTCTAAATTAAAAAAAAATAACTTCAATGATAGGTGTGAGAAAATTACTTAAACACAAACAATAATTCAGAGATTTCATCGCATAAGCATATAAACATCCTCCCCACACTTAATATGTACATTGTCCTCAATGTACAAATAGATATAAACAGAATAAGCAAAATATCATAAGGGAGGGAGAGAACTGAAACTGCCCTAAATTTGGATGAATTTGCCAGAATAGTAAAAACCGAAATCGTAGGCAAGAAGTACATGTTTCCGAGCAAACCAATAAGAAAATAAAAAAAATAAGATAAAGAAATACAAAATAGAAAAAAACTGATAAAACAATAACAGTAAAGTTCAAAATAAAATTAAAATTAAACACATAAGTCTAAAAAATAAAAACACGAATAACAAGAAAATAAATAAATAAAATCTAAATAATTCAAAAGAAAATAACAAAAAAATATAATACTAATTTAATAACTAACTTAGCAAAATAAAAATGGAAACAATAATACTACAAATAATAAATAAATAAAAAGGATGGTTGGTTTGGTGGGTACCCACGATGGTGTTGGGTGGAAGGAAAAGAAAATGAAACCCCCTAGCATTAAAAAAAAAGGTACATGGCCATGTGTCTGGCCATGCGAGCCATACGGTCGTATGGCCAGGCCGTATATTTCTGTGAGGTCATGTGGCATGTTAGACAATTTTAAAAATTTGTTTTAGTATTCACACGCCCATGTGTCCAGGCCGTGTGTCACATATAGTTGTGTGTCATCACTCAAACTGTGTCAATTGTCGTTCGCTTCTCCCACAGCCGTGTGCCTCCACTCAAACCGTGTAGGTCAAAAAAATAATTTTGAAAAATTAGCTCCAGTGTTCACACAGCCTGTGACACGCCCATGTGTCCAGGTCGTGTGGTCTACCCCAGACCATGTGGACCACCTTTTTTTAATTTTTTTCCTTTTTTTCGAATTCTTTTTCAAATCTAAAAAAATTGAATTTTTTTGAATTTTTTTAAGTAATAATAAAAAAAGTGTACTAAACACGCAACATAATTAAATAAAATAATAAAAAAACAAACTCAGGTTGCCTCCCAAAGAGTGCTTATTTAAAGTCTAAGCTCGACTTCTCTTTTCAAGCTAATGGTTAAGGCAGATCTTAGAGCTGGAGCTACTTTCTCTCGTTATCAATATCACCACCAAAATAAAGTTTGAGTCGATGACCATTTACCTTAAATGTGTCGTATTCAGGATGTGTTACCTTAATGGTTTCGTATGGGAATACGTTTTGTACCACAAATGGGTTCAACCTTCTTGACTTAAGCTCTGCAGGGACCATTTATAGATCTGGCTCGTCTAGCAACACTTTGTCTCCAACTTTGAATTGATTTGTCCTTTTTACATGCGCACCATGGCGTTGTTTTGTTACTTCTTTGAACATTCTCAATTTCTCATAAGCCTTTCATTGGCATTCATCTAATTCATCAAGTTGCACCATTCGTTCTCCACTCGTCCCTTGATTTTTATCACCTTGAGTAGGATATGGTTCTAACACGTATTCGTGATTGATTTCCTACAAAGAATGTTGAATCACACAATTACTAACATTATCAGAATAATGAGTACTACCTTGTTCGTTAGAAACTCTCACATATTTGCATGCTTGAAGAGTAACCTCTTTATCACCTACCCTCAATACTTCACCATTATCCACATTAATAACAGTTCTAACAGTGGCTAAAAAGGGTCGACCTAATATCATGGGTACCTCAATATCCTCATCCATGTCCAATATAACAAAATCAATAGGGAATATAAATTTATCAACTTTAACAAGTACATCCTCAATGATACCCCTAGGATACTTAATTGATCTATCAGCTAATTGAATACTCATCCTAGTGGGTTTTGATTCCTCGAGACCAAATTGTTTGAACAATTTATAAGGCATTAGATTTATACTAGCACCCAAATCAGCCAAAAGTTTTTCTACATTCAAGCTACCAATCAAACAAAGAATAGTAAAACTCCCTAAATATTTAAGTTTGGTGGGTAGTTTGTTTTAGAGAATGACCAAGAAATCTTGGTGGGTAGTTTGTTTTGGAGAATGGTCGAGGAATCCTCATTGAGCTCCATAGTTGATAAGTCATCTAACTTTCTTTTATTTGTTAATAACTTCTTTAAAAATTTTGTATACATTGGTATCTGCGAAAGGGCTTCAACAAAAGGTAAGTTAATATACAATTTTTTCAAAAATTTAAAAATTTATTATATTGTTCGTTCATGCAGTCTTTCTTCATTATTGTCGGATATGGAATTTGTGGTTTTTATTCTCTGACCACCAGCTTATGCTCTTTCTTGTTTTCCTCAACCTTATCATTTTTCTCAACAACTTTTAGATTCAACTTCTTTTCAGGCTCGACTAATCGTCCCATACTTCGAATAGTGATTGTGTAGACTTGCTCATTTGGGTTAGTTTCAGTGTTACCAAGTAAGCTACCTTGCTGTCTTTTCGAAACAGTTTAGCAAGCTATCCAATCTGATTTTCAAGCCCTTGAATCGATGCTTGCTAATTTTTCAAAATTTTCTTAGTGTTCTGAAATCTAATTTCAGACACCAAAATAAATTTACCTAACATCTCCTTAAGGTTTGGTTTCTTTTCTTGTTGATAAGGTTGTTGAAAACTCGGAGGGGGTTGTTACCTTTGGGTACCTTAACCGCCCCAAGAAAATTTTGGATGATTCCTCTATCTTGGATTATAGCTATTGCTATAGAGGTTTTTTTGAGGTCTAGAATTATTTCCTATAAAATCGACTTGCTCATACTCCATGTTAGACTTGAAGGGAGAATATTCTGAATTAATCATCCCCGTTTCAATCGATCGTATTGCATTATCTAATATTCATGTTTATTGCAACTTAAACCATCAATCTTTTTACTCAATGCTTCAACCTGACTTGCCAACATAGCAACTACATCCATATTAAAAATAATGGTTGCCTTGATCGATTTTGTTCTCATGACTTGCCACTGATAATTATTCAATGCCATCTCTTCAATAAATTCTTGGGCAGCCTCAAGTGCTTTGTTATTCAATGTTCCGTCAGCTGTTGCATCAATCATTTTGTCTAGTCGAGGGATTCAAACTATTGTAAAAGGTTTGAACTTGTAACCACAAAGATAACCCATGATGAGGGAACATTCTCAAAAGATCTTTAAATCTCTCTCATGCATCATATAGTGTCTCAAGCTTAATTTGGGAAAATGAAGAGATGTCATTCCTCAACTTAGTTGTTTTGGCCGATAGAAAGTATTTCAATAAAAACTTCTCAATCATCTGATCCCAAATCATGATAGAACTTCGTGGAAGTGAATCCAACCACTATATTACCTTGCTCCTCAAAGAGAATAGGAACATCTGTAAGTGTATAGCATCACTAGTAACGCCATTAATCTTAAATGTGTCACAAATATCAAAAAAATTTAGCCAAATGAACATTCAAATCTTTATCTTGCGACCCATCAAACTGAACATATTGCTGCACCATTTGAATTGTATTCAGCTTGATCTCAAAATTATTTGCAGTAATTGTCGGTTTGACAATACTCGATTCAACCCCAATCAGAGTAGGCTTAACATAATCATACATAGTCCAAGGAGCAGGATGTGTAGGAGGTTGTTGATTATTTTGATTATCTTCCATCTCTGTAATAATATATTTTTTCTCTTAATCATCTATTAAAATTTGTTGATCTTACCTTGCTTCTTTAACTTCTCTCCGATTTCTGCCAGTAGTCTTTTCAATCTCACTATTAAAAATTAACGGTTCCGACGGGTTGCCTTTAGTCATAGAACAAAAAAACCTGTCAGAATCAAACAAAAGAAAAATTAAAATGTAAAAATAAAATTAAAAACAAAAATATTAAAATAAAAAAATGGCTAAATTAATAGAAATACAGTTTTCCTAATATTTTAGTCCCTGGCAACGGCGCCAAAAACTTGATGCATCCATGAAACCAACTAAAATTTTGACTAAGGCAAGTGCAATTATCAATTAATAGTATAGCTACGGTGAGTAAAGATATCGTTCCCACGAAGACTAAAAGTACTAGTAATTAACATCTTTCTATTATTTAAGCGATAAATTCAAGTGATTGATTAAAATCTAAATTTAACTAAATTAATTAACTAATGAACACAAAAAAGAACAAAATAGGAAAATAACTGACTAATAACGAAGAAGCAAAACAATACCTAGGAAAGAATTCACTTAGATTTCACCTGTCACTATCAATCTAAATTATGCAATTTATTTACTTAGTATCTTGATCCATAGAAATCTCTGAATTATGTTAATATCTCTTTCGAGAATAAGAACAACTGACTCTAAGTTGATTAATTGAAATTTCTTTCTAATTAAAACCCCTATTTTCGCATTAAATCAATCTATGGATTCCTTTATTAGATTTGACTTTAATCCGGTAGACTTATGTCGTTCTATTTCTAGGATTGCATGCAACTCCACTCAGTTACGAAAAACATCCCAAAGATAGTATATCCGAAAGAAATAAGGAGACTCATTATAATCTTCTGAGAAATCAACTGGGAGTCTTCAATCTTGACAGAAATTTGTTTCAGAATCGGCTTCAATGGTATTTTGCGAGTTGTTTTCTTGAGTATTATATGACAGCACATGTAACTTGCTCCGATTTTCACTCCTTTTGCTCCCAAATGCTCTCTTAAGTATAAAAACATAGATTTAAAGGATTAGGAGCATAAAAATTCACCATTAGCATCGAATAATCACCCAAAATTGCATTAAGAATGGGATTAAAACATATTACTTTTAACACTTATCACCTACGTTTCCACTCCCTCTCCTTTTTGTAAAAAATGCGATACTACGTTTTCAAAATGTTTTAACACGAGCAACCATTCGTTTTCATAGTATACAAGTGAATGACACCTCAATATATCGTCATCATAGTGATGCTCAACCACAAATTTTTATATCCACAAAGCTACATTTTTGTCTGTATAAGGAAGAAAAGTTGAGTGAATTTCTTCGCTTCAAAACTTTAAAACCCCTTGATACAGACAAAAGAGTAGCTTTACGAATGTACAAATTTTTGGCTAAGCATCACATTGACAACGACATACTGAGGTGTCATCGACTTGTATACTATGAAAATGAATAGTTGCTTGCGTTAGAACATTCTGAAAACGTATTAACATATTTTAATAAAAATGAGAGGGAGTGGAAACATAGGTCTTCACACAGGAGTGAGGCTAGGTGGTTACTTATATTAAAAGAGATTTTTTAAAGATATCTCAAAATGTTGCTCATATTTGGGCTAGAAAAAGTGATGAAAGGAGTTGCAAAAGCATCTACACAGACCCAAGTGTTTGGTCATTATGGATTCCGATAGTCAGGTAAAAATTTTACCCAATTTAGATACACCAAATAGCAAAATGCAATAGGCTTATAAATTGTTACTTTTACCGTTCAAAAGTGCAAATAGATGGTGTTGGTTTTTCGTTTATAAATTCGTATTGGTTTTCTCATATGTACTAATATAATTGCACATATGTTGCACAAGTTTTGCATGTTTGCTAAATTTTATAATATGCTTTTATATCAAGCACATTTCTCTTTATGAGATAATCCAATTTTTTAAGGAAGCAGCACTTATCGGCATCTCCCCAAACAAAAGGAGCATTAACTAAAAACTTAGGATTCACGTTGGTCCTATCAATGTGGAAATTAAAATAAAGATGCGAAAGATGCAATTAACTTACAAAAAATTAGAATCGAGATAGCCAAGAAAATTATTAGTTTAAGACAATCTAAAATGATTATAACCTAGGATAGTAGATGATGAAGTCCATCAAAACTTTTAGCTCGTCAATATCATCTTTCATTTTGTTATTCTGTGTATCTAAATTGGGAAAAAATTTTACTCGACCATCAGAATCCATAATGAATAAACATTTACCCGAGTATTCCGTGTAGATGCTTTTGCACCTCCTTTCATCACTTTTTATAGCCCAAATATGAGCAACACTTTGAAATATCTTTAAAAAGTTTCTTCTAATATAAGTAAACCACCTAGTCTCACCCCTGTGTGAAGACATACGTTTCCACTCCCTCTCCTTTTTGTTAAAATGCGTTATCATGTTTTTTGAATATTCTAACATGAACAACCATTCATTTTCATAGTATACAAGTTGATGACACCTCAATATGTCATCGTCATTGTGATGCTCAACCAGAAATTTGTATATCTACTTAATAATAAAATATTTATAACAAAAAAAAAAAACCTCAATAAAGAAAACACCCCACTTGTCGTATAAAAACTCCTTAGAGGATTTTTTTTCTTTTGAAGTATAGCAAGGATTTGCATTTATTGCCAAATTTATCTCTTCATATAAAAAGAATCTAAAATTAACAAACAAATTAAAGCTTTAGATTTTGGCATTTATGAAATCTATATACGTATGCATATAAATCAGTTTAGCCCTAATTTTCGATCACATCTTCCTCAAACTAGTTGTCTTAAAATTCTTCTTAATTTAATTTTTCTTGTAATAGTTAAGATCTTAGATAGACATGAGAAACGTGAAAATTTTCTCTTTTTACTCATAGCTGCCCTCATTCTCTTTGTTGGTATGTCACTTCCTAAAAACCAAAAACATCTAATTATATTTATTCATATGTTTTAGAAAATCAATTTAAGAAGGTACAAAAACAAAATTAGTTTAGAATATAAATAAATTGAAGTAATTACGTCTTTAAATTTTTAATATTCTTTATCATTTTAATTTTACCACTTCAATTAAAAATACATTTAATTTTTATATCAATTTTTATAAATTTATTACTTATATAATTAATATATTTAAGAAAAAAATCCATTCTTTTAACTGTCATTGAAATATTTTCACTTCCTAAAGATATTTGAATTAACTAAATTTTGCTATCTTAACAACATAATAATTAATGTGTGACGGCAGTAGTTGAATCACGTGCAAATGCAATATGTAATCATCCAGAATTGGGAAAATGTTTGACGGGGATTGATGATGATCCTGTAACTGGGAGCTGCTCCATTTGTTGCAAAGCTGGTGGTTGTAAAGGAGCTATTTGTAAAGAGTTGAAGGGCATGGACCCTGAATGGCATTGTTTATCTCTAGTTTTTCCCCAAATAAATATTAGATGCTTAATAATTAGAATATTTCTATATTTAAATCAGAATAAATCTCTCAAACATGAGGAGACTTAAATCTCAAACCTCAAAATTAATTTTTAAGCCACAAAGAAAATTAGTTTTTAAACAACACTAAGAAGGTATTTAAAAAGAACCTATTGATGAAGAAGAAACAAAGGAAGCAAAGTCTAATGATTTTAATGTCCGGTTTAGTATTGTTTCTCAAAAGTATTTTGGACTAAAAAATATTTTGAGCAAAAATTAAAATTTTTGTTTCTATTTTGGCCAAAAATAAGTTTTTTGCAAAATATTTTTTGTCCCCAAAAACACTTTAAAAAATTTGAAGTCATCTTGTTTAGTAATGTTTTTATCTCAAAATACATTTTATTCCAAAAGTACTTCGAGAAACAATGTTAAATTAACCCTAAAACAATAAGGAGATCTTTCTCATGCAGACAACACGTTTGAATCGCTAAAAAGAATAAAGCATAAAAGTGATAATTATTTTGGTGGAAATAGAATAGGAAAATAATAAGTATGATTTAGTTGATTGAATGGAATAGATGAATAATATTATTATATTGTTTGGTTGCATAAAATGATTTAAGGAATACATAAGTAATAAATTAAAAACAATGATTTTATCCTCTCCAAAATTAATATTTTGTTTATTATTAATCTTACAAAATTTAAAACAAGTATGTTTATTAAAACTATAAACTTATTGTAATAATTTATGTTAAAATTGTATTCTAATTTGGGAAAACATATAGTATATTAGGAGTGAAATTTAAATTTTACAAGTAAAATTAGAGATTGTGGAATAATAAAAAAATTACACTGTTGATGTATCAAATACTTACCTTCTTATTTATTAAAATATTATTATAATAAAAAATATTTAATAAACTATCATTATGTCAACCAAACTAATGAATACGTCGCTAAATAAAGGGAATGCAAACAAAAACTTTAGAAAGTGATACACATGTACAATATGAATCAATATATATATAGAATGTTATTTTACAATTAAGATGTGAATGGAAAAAAATATTTCTGATAATTTTTTAAAAATTTATTCAATAATTATTATAAGTGAAGCGGTAAAAATTTACCTATAAATCTTATATTAAACATGTATTTAATTATAATTTTAGTTCTTTCACTCAAAAGATTATATAAAATATGAAAATACTAAAACACTATAATAATATTAACATCATTTAAGAAAAGCATATCAATCTTTTTGAATTTTCAACTAAGATAGTACCCACTTAACTCGTAACATGTTTTATAAAAATATAAATTTATATATTTAGTTACGTTCAGTTAAACTTAAAGGACAAAACATGACCATTAACCAAAAAGATGAAAATCAAATAAAAAAACTTGCTAGGGTTGAGTAAGAGTATTAGCGCTCTTTTCCCGCTAAACAGTCTCAAAGATCAGCAGCTAACCCCTGAGCTCAAAGCCATGGTGACACTCACCTTCCACATTCGTTTATATATATATATATATATATATATATATATATATATATAAAAATGTTATATTTTAATTCGGACTCTGAAATCATTTTGTATAATGCCTACATTAAGTTTTTAATGTCGGATCTCTGTTTTCTTTTCAATTTTGATGGCTTAAGAGTTGAAAGCTTATGAAAATATGATAGCTGAACTTTTTTTTTAAACTTTGTTATGGTTTTGTTCAGAAAAGAACTAATTATTTTTTGGTTTCTCGTAATATATTTAAGGATGTTTTAAGTTGTGTATGATTTTTTTATGTCATAGAGTACTACTGAGCGTCTTCTTTTAATTTCTTTTCTTTTTTTTTTTTTTGAACCTGAAATTTTCTATGCATTAAGTTTTGACATAATGCAAATTGTTCTTGATTGTGAAGGCACCGAAGTTTAATAGTTGACTGTTTTATTGGTTTACTAGCTTTAAGCTGCGATCCACTGCAGATTTATTTTTATTTTTGATCTTTTTTTGTATTATAAATGTCAATTATTTTGCTTCTAATCAAGACTATCCATAAGAAGCCGATGAATTTCTTCTACGGCCTTGGTGTACATGCCGTATTCATTTGTAGCCTGCTTTCAACATATGGTAGACTAGCATTTGAGATGTTTATCATCTATGCTGCCTGGATTTTCTGACTTGTTAAGTTGTATGGTACAGGCTTATGTTAAAGCTCAAAAGAGTAAGGCTTACTTCAAGAGATTTCAAGTTAAGTTCAAGAGAAGGCGAGGTATAATAAAGAGTAAGGCTTACTTCAAGAGATTTCAAGTTAAGCTCAAAAGAGTAAGGCTTACTTCAAGAGATTTCAAGTTAAGTTCAAGAGAAGGCGAGGTATAATAAAGATGCTTACATATTGAATGGTGATATGCAAATCTGATACTTGCTATCTTGAGGTTATACTTGTAACAATTGTTTAAATCTTTTAGAGGGCAAGACGGATTATCGGGCCAGGATCCGTCTTATCAATCAGGACAAGAACAAGTACAACACTCCAAAATACCGTTTGGTTGCACGATTTGTATCCTAATTTCTGTCTTTCTGAATTTTATTATTTTTTTGTTATTGTCATTTGGTTTATAATGCAAGTAGCTAGCAGCAATTGTTTTGTTATTTGTAGTGAAAATTTTGTTTGGTTGGTCTGTTGATTTATTGAGGTTACTGACTTACTTCTATAGGCCATTAGATGGGCTAAAATACTATTATTTTTCTTTCATGCATGATGTGCTATTTTGTTCTTTATTTTCCATTGGGTATTAATATCAATATTTCTGTGCTGCTAGTTAGTATCTTAACCTTAACACATTTACTAGACCAACAAGGATATAGTTGCACAAATTATACATGCTAGTATTTCTGGTGATATAGTTCTTGCAGCAGCTTACTCACATGAGCTTCCTCACTATGGACTTGAAGTTGGCCTCACAAATTATGCTGCAGGTGTGTGATTTACTTTTGTAAATGTTAAAATGATGGTCTCTTGAACTTGGATGGGAATGGTATCTCATTTATGGTGCTTTTCACGCAGCTTACTGTGTTGGACTCCTTTTGGCTCGCCGAGTACTGAAACAGTTGGAGATGGACACTGAGTATGAAGGAAATGTTGAGGTATACAGCATGCTTTTCAGATGGAGGAAATATGTTTAGTTTACATCTTTTATTCAGATGGATAATAACTATGTTCAAATTATGTGTGTAATTTGCTCACAGGCAACTGGGGATGACTTCACTGTTGAACCAGCAGAGAGCAGGAGGCCTTTCCGTGCTCTCCTTGATGTCGGTCTTGTACGAACAACCACCGGTAACCGTGTTTTCAGTGTTCTCAAGGTATTGTGGAACCACTTTTAATAGTATTTTTCCTTGAGTCAAATTGTATTCTTAGGCTTTTCTTCTTCTAGTTTCTTAATTTCAGTAATGAATTATTATGATTATGCCAGCTAAGTTTTATACTAAGACATCATGTATATGTGTGCATAACATTGCATTTTGTTTAGGCTGTTAACTTTTGGAAGTGAAAGGAACAATTTTGTACATATAGTGCTGCAAGAACTATTATGGTTTTCTTATTGACAGCTGGATCATACTTTACTACCCATTTGTGGCTGTGAAGAAAACCGTTCTTATGCATTAAAATTTCCATGCATGTTATGTATCCATCCAGCTTTAACAGACATGTATTCTTTCTGTTTGCTTTTAGGGAGCTTTGGATGGTGGAGTTGATATTCCGCACAGTGAGAAGAGATTTGCTGGATTTAACAAGGACAGTAAGCAACTTGACCCCGAAGTTCACCGGAAATACATTTATGGTGGTCATGTTGCCGCATACATGAAGGTACTGTTTTGAGTTAATGAATTGATGGTATAGGAAAGTAATAATATTTTATGTGCTGAAGTTTGGTAATAGGCATTCAATTTGACCGTAGTTTCATTTCATATACGTCTGTCTGCAAGTCTCTCACTTTATCAAGTTAACAGAATTTGATGGAAGATGAGCCCAGAGAAGTACCAGTCTCACTTCAGCGAGTACATAAAGAGAGGCATTGAGCCTGACAGCATTGAGGGAATGTACAAAAAGGTTCATGCTGCTATTCGTGCAGATCCCGAAGCAAAGAAATCCAAGAAGGAACCTCCAAAGGAGCATAAGAGGTATAACTTCTTTTCCCTTTTGTCTTCAGGCAAATCAATTTTGTAAACATGGTTCAGACAGGTCAAATTAAAACCAGGGATGGTTGAAATTCTAAGCTTAAAATGAAAACAGAAATTGTTGTTTAGAGTTATGGTTTTTAAGAAGTTAAAAGGCTGATGTAAATGTTGTCGTTGTGTTTGTGCAACAGGTACAATCTGAAGAAGCTGTCTTATGAAGAAAGGAAGGCTAAGTTGATCGATAGGTTGAAAGCTCTGAATTCAGCTGCTGGAGTTGACAATGATTCCGATAAGGGTGATGATTAGGTTGCTGAAGTAGATAAAGTGAACACTCAACATTACAATTTTGGGAATTATCTTGCCCCCTTACCTTTGGTTTTTGGTGCTAGAATTTGCATTGAAAACCAGAATTGTTGTTTGTTTATTATCTAAAATGCTCCTCCAATTGGAGAAAGTAGCCTTAGGCTTTGTTTGTTTGTACGATTGAGCCCAAATTTAATCGGCTTTTATTTTTAAAACATAATTTATTTGATTATGTTCATTTGCATAAGGTGCAATTTTGAGTTTAAATTAGATAAATTTTAATGGTGATAAAAATGTATTTATAGAATGAATGATTAATTAAGTCATGGAGAAATATAGATGGAACGAAGAGGGGAAGAAATATTGCAGCCATTAACCATACAAGATAAAGCATATCGAGTTTACAACTTGATTATGTAAAAGGGGCTCAGATGATATAAGACAACAGTTTTGATGATTAAATGAAACAAGGTGAAGAGTTTGATGGAGGAACCCTGATACAGCCACGTAAAATGCAGCATAAGATCTGAAATATATATTACATTCTTTTACAGACAGAAACTTCAGTGCTGACCTTACAGAGCTTCATCATCAGATACCTATGCCATCTCAGATTCCGATGCTTCCCTTCCTGCAAAAAAAAAAAAAAAAACAATAAACGTAAATCCCAGTTAACAAGGGTAATTTGTAATACACAAAAGAAATGAGCAAACCCTAATTTGAACAAAAAAAGTGTCACAACATTTTATGTTTTGGTCGAGCAGTATTGGGAATTTACAACCTACAATGAGTATTGAGCGGTCATGGAGTCTGCTGCATGTTAATCTACGGTAAAAAGTAATTAAAGTGGCCTACAGTTCAAAGAAACTTACCCATCGACACATAGGCTGGCAAGCTCACATACTTGGGACATGAGGTCTTTGAAGCCAAACAGTTCCGAGGCTGTAATTAGAGGAAACATTTTCATCAGATAACGAAGAGGTTTCTTCATGTATAAGAAATCATGTTTGAGATAGATTTCTGCTGCCATATCAAAGGTCCTGATGATATTTTCTGCTGCTTTCTTTCAGTTGAATAAAATTGAGATTTTTTAGGGGGGAGAATAGGCACGCATCATGATAGCTACTTCTTTAGGACCTAGTATGATATATACTGATTTACGGTCTTACAGCCAAAAGAGAGGTTCTTTACCTAGCTAAAAGTCCATGCTAGCGAAGAAAACTAATCCTATGAATTCTTCACATCAACGCTGAACCGCATGGGGGTAAAGCCCATAACAAATAGAGGGAAAAAAATTGAGAAATTGAAAATCAACCTGAATCATGGTATTTGGATGGTTTTTGAAATACAAGTTGAAAAACTGTGATTATACGGAGCGCATTGAATTCCTTTTCGTTTAATTTATAATTAATTTTGATTTTTTATGATATAAAATAATTTATATTTAAAATGTCCAAAATATTTTAAAAATTCTATATAAAATTTTATTTTTCAAAAAAAAATTATATAAGGGTCATTGCTTAGTTTATTTAGAAATATTTATGAAAAATACTTTGAAACTTAATCAAATAATGACCGAGAACCGAGCCGAACAAAACTAAATTATCACAGACAGTTTGAAAAAAATGAAAAAACCAACCGATCAGAACTAAACCCTAATAACAAATGATGTAAATTATGAAGAATGAGTTGACGGAGTGAAGCTGACCTTGAAATCCTTAAAGAAGCATAAACGAATTTCCTCCACGGCTTCTTTTGAGCAAATCACTTCTGGTGTTGCCCGGAAAGAATTCTCAATGGCAGAGACAATGCCTCCAAGAGGATACCTTTCACTATTAGAAGGAACATATCCAGCTTCATTCAGTATTTTCTGACAATTAATGGTTGTAGAGGAAAGTTTTCAGTCAAATTGGTCAACAGATATAACAGTATTATTTCCAATATTAGGTAATGATTCAAGTAAAAATTAATTACTTGTAAACTATAGCTAAAAAGATGATAGAATAAACTTTACTCTGCAATAGTTCATAGATTATAAAAGAAGAGATCAGCAAACTATTCACTGGAGTTTTAGATACAAACAAAAGGTAAGATGGGTAGGCAACAGAGTACTTACTGAAGGGCATAGGCAGAAATCAAAATAGTGAAGTTAATTATTTTTGTAGTCTGTTAACATAGATAAGCAAGCATATTGTTCATGCAAGTAGAAAAAGCTTGATTCATAAACGACACCTTTTTTATACAAGTCTTGATTTTCAACCATAACTTATGCTCCTTTTTGCTACATTTGATATTCAGGTAGATACCGAGTCACTTTAACAAGTACCAGTTGAATATACGTTATATTTGGAGTACAAAATATGCAACAACTCTTACTAGGACCAAGCAGCACCTATAAGATCTCGAAGGAACCTAGCCATATAAGACAGAAGATTCATGACTCAATTGAAGTGCTAAATAACTTGCTCAAATAGGCAGAGACAAGTCATACTCCTTCACTTAGAAGACAATCCCAAGACTAGATCCTTTAGGGCTAGGAACCATAGATATGTAACATGGAACATGGGCATGAAACAAAAAGAAATTTGTTTTCCTCAGTAAGTGTACAATTAACAGGAATTCGGAAAATAAGTGATAGGTCCACCAATATCTCATACTCTCTCTCTTTCTCTGCTTTAGTGTTAACCTCAATAAGAATGCAAGAACTAGTAACTGTTAATACGTTTGGCTTTCTTGATAAAAATTGCCCCCCAAAAGAAAGAGCTACATGCAGAACTCAATTAATTGTGATGCACATTTAGGGCACAAACTGATCAACAAAGACACGTAGGAAATTCCAGGGTGTATATAAGACAAAACATGATTTTCTAAAACTTACCGTGACATTATATTTGAAGTAAACATTGAGGGTTGTTATAAAGTAGCTGTATTCATCTCGAATAACCGGAGATGAGCAAGTTCCATGCTTCTCTGCAAGTGAAAATGCAATACTTACAAACAGCAAGAGTAAATACTGAGATAAAAGAGTATTTGTACTATTTTCTCCCTAAATTTTATGCTTGCAAGTGCTTGTTCATCAAAATTTAACCAAATTATTTGTAGATATATTCATTAGGAAAGCAGCATTATGTTAGGTAAATATATCTAAATAAAATATCATCATTACTTCCTTGGGTACTATCAGATTATAATCAAGGAAAATAAATAGCCATTTCTCAAGATCAATAATCACATATAAAATCTACCATGTCTAATTATAAAACATGTTAATCAACTTTTACTTTTTTGGTTAAAGCCTCAACAACCCAATGAAAACGAAAGAAGCAAATAGGTCATTTTAAGAACAGTCAACTACTAGGCATTAGCATTCCTTTTGATTCCCTTCCTTTACACCCATCTGATTGCTTAAGGTTGATCCTATGTCTCATAAACTGCCATTCATTTCATATGGTCAGAGCTGTCATTTTGTACTAGCATCCTGACGGCTCTAAAATTTCACCAACAGAAAATATTTCGAAGAGGGTTCAGGTGTGCAGCAGGCACATAATCTCATCATCCCTCTTAAATATCTCATACTTCGAATAAGGTGGAAAACCTATAAAGTGAACATAAGAAGTAAATCATATCATACAAAGCTGAAGATACTTACCCCACTTCCAGATCGCATCCCAATTTCGCCATCAATAGATTCAAGAACGAAGCAATTATTAGTTTTTTTGCCTTGGTCGAGAATAACTTAGAAACATATAAGAAATATAAGACAATATCCACCTCATGAGCCCAAAATAACCCTTTTCCACTGAAGCAAGTTGATGATTTGCCACAATATAACGATGGCCAGTACTTCTCAAGTGCATCAAGCAATGTTGAAATCTACGTACATTTAGAAACAAAGATAAGGCACGAGAGCCAAAAGATGTCATAAGTACTGAACTGAATACACAAGTAGAGAGATAATATATATATGGAGAAAGAGAATTTGTTTAAGCACAGATGTTATCCTATGTATCAGGACATAGAAGAAGATATGTGCCAATATAACAGCTGTTAAAGTTTTTATTTCAATTTTTTAAGTTCCAAATAAACCGAAATAGGTAGCTATGCTATTGCTATAAACTTAATACATCTCTACACATTAGATATCATAAAATAAAAGGAAGAAACTATTGAACTGAATAATTATACCAATGACAGAATATCACAAGGTGTAGTCTATGTCATCAGGAAATGCTCACTATACGTTGGTGTCAGTCTTCAACACGCATAAATAAGTAAATGAAAAACAGTTGCCGGGCAGGCTTTAAAGCATCTTTATACATAAGCTGATTCCATAAAGTTACAAAAGCTATAGGGCATAGGTCGAAATCCAGGTGCAGTAATCAAACATGTTTTGAAAAGAAGAAATTGCAAATTAAATAACAGAAACAACACACCTCTTTGACATCAAACTGAGATCGGTAACAACAGGAGGGCCAGGTTCCATCATTATAATCCGGCCACAAACCATCTATCAAGAAGATAAAAGTAAATATATATATATTAGCACATTTCTAGTCTCCTCATGTCCGTGATGGATTAACATCTAGAGGGGAAATTAAGGTCTGCTCATTATTGACCATGGAAGAGTTGACAAACCTAAACTATCTCAAAACCTCTCTTCCTTTACAAGAAACCTAAAATATGGTTACAATTGCAATTTTTTAAGTTCGTCGCCGCTTCTTACTTTTTACTGGTATTAAACTGCGGACGGCAGTATTTTGGCACAAAATTTTATATTTTATGGATAATCCATTGGATTTCAATCAAGAGTCTCTATGATTAAATAATAATTATTAATATATTGAAAACCAAACACTTACGAATGGTAAATTCAGTTGGAGAGTTTGAGCTGCCAGGTAGAAAACGAAAAGATTAAAAACTAATACAATAAATTAAGAATGAAATTTGCCTCGAGAAAAGAAAAGAAGAAGAAATGAGAGAATAAGTTGAAAAGCTGATTTACCCTCGGCAGCAGGCATTGGAGGAGCAGCAATGGCGAGTCTTGTGGCAGATGGTGCCGGGCCATTGAAGAGACAAAGCAAAGTAATCGAACTCCCTCTGAGCTCCATCTATGCTTCCATTGATGCCTATCATCAAACAGGCAGCCATCATTAAGGCCAAGCAGAGAGGGATTTGGGCAGAGAGGGACGCCATTTTCTTCGTTTTTTTTTTTTTTTTTCTCTTTTTTTCGCCTTAAAAATCAATAAAATGTTTTGGCTTTGGGGAATTTTATAGAGTTGTCATTTGCCATTGTTGCTTTAACGAACAAAACTGGTTGGTGCAATAATTGAGAGGTATATGCTTTATTTGGTGCAATATTTTATATTAAAATATTAAAAATATTTTATTTTATATTTTCCGAAATTTGAAAATAATATTTTATATTAAATTACACTAAAAAAAAAATTTCTACATCTTCTTCATCTTCTTTGGTCTCCTTTCTCACCAAATTCTTCTTCATCTTCGTGATTCATAAATTTAAATTATAAATAAAGAATGAGAATTAAGCAACACAAGAATGTGATGCATTCTAATCATTTTCATAACATAATGGGCAATAAAATCCCTAAAACTGTGTTCAACATTTTTTCTAAACAATTTTTAAAGGTGAGTTCAGTCACTCTCTTACTATATATAAATACCCCTAACTACCCTAGAATTCATTAAAATATTTTATCTTTATAACAAGATTGACCATAACATAGAGGTGATCATGGGTTTGGCCGGGTTCGGGCCAGGCCCAAAAAAAATTTTAAGCTCATTTTTTAGGCCCAGACCCGGCTCGAAATATGGGCCTAAAATTTTGTCCAAGTCTGACCGAAAGAAAATTGCTAAGCCTGAGCCCGGCCCATATTTGATTAAAAATAAAAAATATATATTTAATATATAATTCGGATTAAAAGTCCAAAATATATATTTAATAAAAAGTATATTTGATTAAAAATAAAAATATATATATTTAATATATAATTCGGGCTGGGCCAGGCCCGTGTCAAAAAAGTCTTACCCGAGGCCCAGCCCGTTTTCTAAACGGGTCTCTTTTTTGTCCAAACCCATATTTTGGGCCTATATTTTTACCCTAACCCTCCCATTTTTCAAAGCATAAACCATGATCACCTCTACCATAACATAGAGCAAAATTATATCTTCAAAGCACACAATCAAGCTTACTTGCAAAATAAAAGAAAACTCATATCTAATTAAATGCAACACGTCCTAAAAAAAATTCAAACCACAATAATTCACTAGAAATTCGAGAAACAAGCAAAAGAAAAATGACAATCAAAAAATTACGAATGAATTTATCAAATAATTTGTAGATTGAAATGTAAAGATATCAATCTAGATGAATCCAACCTATGACAAATTGTATGAGAAAAAATGGTTCTTCTAATCATGAATTAGTCTATTCTGCCAATTTTTTTTCTCCCCTTACCTTCTCCCCTTTTATCTTCCTCCTTAAAAAAAGTTGAAATAATATGATGCTAAACAATATAAAATTAATTTAAAATTTTGATTTCATTGAAATCAAGAAAACAATCAAAACTATAAACAACGATCAAGAAGGAAAATATGGCTGGACTTAATCTATTCCTCGTCAAAAGAGAAAAAGATAATTAACCACTTGAAATGAAACCCAATAAACCATCTCCACACTTGAAGAACCAAATAAAAAAAAATCCTATCCCTATTTGCTACATACCATCTTCGTCCATCCCTGCACACTAATTAGGGTAATAAATACTCATCCAACCCCGCAGGCCTATAAGTGAGTGTATGTCACTTTTCAGAATAGCGCAATCAGCAAGCTGCCAGAAATAGTACGGTAACCCGCCAGGATCAGATAAATGAAGTAAGGATCTTTAGCATTCTGATTGGCAAGTTTGTTGAACAAAAAGGGAGAATAGAGTATAGATAATGATGAGTAGAAGTAGATATATGAAAGCTATTGGTTTTGAGTGATTGTTTATGTTATGTCATTTTGCTGATTAAATGAAGTTGTTTATGTTTCCTAAAAAAGATGTTGCTGATTTTGAAGATGCATCAAACCTTGTGGTGGTGATTTCTTTTACTTTTGAACTCTTATTTAATCTGGTCTGTATAAGTGAGATGATGATACTTATGTGCTAATACTATTATTGTGGTTGTTGTGGCATTGCTGAATTGATTTGGAACTATGATGATACTATAATGATGTTATGTTGTGATGTATGATTTACTTTGTTGCACTCCACTTTATTTGTCCTTACTTAGACATAATTTAGTATTTTGATTGTTGGTGCAAATTCTAGACATAATATTGATAGTTAAAATTACTATATTATGTACTAATTTGAGCTAAGCAGAGTGAGGTTGGTGTTGTGGGGGAGCTATTGTTGACTGTTGTAGTTAGCTTCCTATATTATTTGATTTTGTTTATCAAATTGCCAAAGAGGGAGACTGTTGAGGTAAAATATGTTGAAGATTGTTGAGTGGCACTCAACAGTGCCAACTACAGACTACCACGAAGATGGTTAAAAACTTACCTTATTTGATTTGACAATTTAATGAAGAAAATCTTTGGATCTGATTATATATTGTTATATTGAAGATACTTAAGTTCATTTATGAAAATCAATCATTGGTATTTGAAGATTAGATTAGATTCATGTGAATAAATAAAGTCCTTAGAATGTGGAGATTTGATCAAGATAGTGTTGTTGATTTTAGAGAGCATGTATTCGGTTGATTGTACTTTGATTTTTATTAATGTAATAATTATTTTCAAGGAGTTACTTTGTATTAACTTAGATTTTATGTTAGCAAGCCAAAATTGATATATGCTTGAGGCTTGTCTAGGTTATGTAATGATAGCTTATTGAGTGCATTCTAATTTGTTCATTGATGGTCTATTTTTGTGAGAGAGTGCAAATGTAATGATAGCTTATTGAGTGCATTCTAATTTGTTCATTGATGGTCTATTTTTGTGATAGAGTGCAAATTGAATTGTAAACATTGTTGAGTGTTTACTGCTCAAATTCTTAGGGTAAGGATTTGGAGGTGGGTGTTCTAGTCTTTAGGAATAAATGTGAGATCTCTATACTTGATGAGTGATAGAGTGTGAATTACTTGTTGTATTTTTGATAAAAGATAGTGGGATTACTCACTGAGCTAGGCTTTGCAGATATAGGGAAACCAAAATGTGTAAACAAATTTTTGAGTTATTTCTTTTTGTTTGCATAGTCTTTCGCAGTGTCAAGCCGTAATGGCCACTGCGGTCTAGCACTTCCATTGTATTAGTCATTTTAAGCAAATGGGCAACTTAAGGTAACAAGAAATAGAAAATAAAGAGTACCACAAAACCCCTGTACTATCCTCTGGATTGCAATTTAGCCTATCTATTGAAAAATGAGCAAATTAGCCCTTGTACGTTAAATGATTGAGCAAAACAACCCCTTCTGTTAAAATTGCACCGTTAAATGTTTGTTGTGGTGTTTATATATAAGGTATAATAACAAATTTAACCCTCAACCTTTATGCATTTATTCAATTTAGCCCCTACTCTTTTATTGGAAGTAAATTAAAAAAATTTAAAACTAATAAGGATAACGGGTGAAAATGGCCTTAGTAACAAATTAAAAAATCAATTAAGTCCTTTTAAAATTTAAAATTATTAAAATTACAAACAAATTTTATTAAGAAGGTTATAAAATTTAAAACTTTTTTATTAAAAATAACAATACTCACCCAATAAAAGAGTAGGGTCATTTTATACAAAAAATCTTATAACCATTAGATTTTAATGGGTCAATATTTTTATTTTTAATAAAATTTTAAAATTTTGTTTATAATTTTAATGATTTTTAATAAAATTTAAAATTTTAAAAGGTTTAATTAATTTTTTAATTTATTACTAAGACCTTTTTCACCCTTTATCCTTATTGGTTTCAAAAATATCTAATTTACTTTCAATTAAAGAGTAAATGTTGAGGGCTAAAATTATTATTATACCTTATATTTAAACACCAAAACAAACATTTAACAGAGCAATTTTAATGGAGGGTTGTCTGAAAGTACCGCCCAGGGCTCAAGGCTAAAATAGGTCCAAAATATTGTTTTTCCAATTTTTAAGGGCTAAAAATATTTATTTTTAGCTTTTAAGGGCCCAAAATTTTTTTTACTAACTTTTAAGGGACCTAAAAAAAATTTTCTCCAACTTTTAAAAAATCTAAAACTCCATTTTATTATTTTACCTAAGGCCCCAAAAATATCAAGAATAGGCCTAAGCATAAGGGGGTTTGTGATACTTTTACCTAGATTCTAAATATTCTACCTGAAATATTATAAAACTTTTATAACAATTTACCATTCTTTTTATCATTTTGGTTAATTTTGCCCTCAAGCCATAACGAATAACATGATTTAATAATACTATTAATAAAGTACTTTTTCTATCTATTTTATTCTCTATTTATTTATTTAAAAAGATATAAATTAATTTGCTGGATAAATGTATTATCAATAAAATATAATATTATAACCTTAAGCTTTCGTCCAACAAAACATAAAAGAAGACAAACAATAAAATCCTAAACTTCACATATATAATATAATATAATATAATATAATATAATATAATATAATATAATATAATATAATATAATATACTAACTAATTTTATATTTTAATAATTTTATCACTAAAATAATATTATATTTCGCTAACTAAATTTAAGGTTTTATTTATTTCACTAAAATAATTTTTAAAATGATTTATTAATTTACTAGAAAGTATTTTCTAAAAAATTAATTTCAGATAACATTCTTTATTTTTATTTTTCATTTTAGGAAAACAGTTTTATTTTTAAAAATTAAAAACAAGTTTAATAAAAAATAGAAATTTATTTTCAATAATAAAATGGTAAAAAGATGTTTGGTATGCATTTACCAGATGCTCAATTGTATTTTTAAAGATGATGAAAATTAAAATGAAAAGATTTAAAGGTTATAAAAATAAAAATGCATAAAATGAAACTTTAAAATATCCCTTATTTTCAACTCTTTACATTTTTCAAAATATTTTTATTGAAAACAATGAAATTGTTATAAAATAAAGAGAGATAGAGACTAAAGAACAAAGAAAATATGGGAAGCAATAAAGAATGCATTTTATTGATCAAAAGAGATGATTACAATGCTTCATCGTAGTCTCTATTTATAGGTATAAGAAGTATAAAAGAAGTAGAGATCTAATTCTAATAACTATTAGAATTTAAATTATATTAAAACTTTATCTTGATCATAATGGACATCCACTTAATAAATATCCATTGGTAGATAATGTGTCTCGTTAAAACCTTATTAGGAAAAACCCTGTGGGATAAAAACCTAATGAAGAAAAAAGTGTACACAATCTATAATACGCATAATATGCTGCCTCATTAAAAACCTTACCAGGAAAATCCAATGGGACAAAACCTCGATTAAGGGAAAAAGAGTGCAACGCGTATTTACTTCCCTTTGCGAAAACATCACATATTTTCTCATATTCTACGTATCCAATCTTGAATACTAGTTTTTCAAATGATTATTTGAATGTATTTGCTAAACATTAATATTATCATTCTTTTAAAAGTAATAAGTGAGGAAATTTTGGAGAAAGATATTTTGATCTCTTCAGGAGATTCAACAATAATCATAATGATTCTTTTATAAAAGCACAAATAGGTATTTTTGATCATTTTATAATCCTCATTCAACTATTATTCACTAAGTCAAATTTACCACACATGTTTAAATTATTTCAATTCATATAAATGAACAAGTTCTCGAGAATTTCAATATGCTTCTAACATCCTAAATCCTTCAAAGATTTTAATATAAACTTTACTATATAGTGATTTATAAAAGGTGTAACAATAACCATTAGACATAAGATAAATTTTTATGAATTGTCAATTTAATAATATATCTAAGGTTATTGCATCCACCACTAAAGAATATTATATCTTTTCATAATCAATGTCAAGACTTAGCGAAAAACTTCATATTTTTATTCCACTTTTGCAAAACTACTTCAATTGCACCCTCACTGGCTTTATACCTTTAGATATTTGGACTACTGGTTCAAAAAATCTACAAATTTAATTGTATTTAAGTTGCGTCTTTTTATTTTGATCAATTTATTCCATATTTATATTTCTCAATAGATTTATTCAAGATCCTCCTTTTATTTCATTATTTCAATAGTAATATTGTATGCAAAATCATTATCGACAACTTTTATTATTCGGTTCCACATTTTCTCGAATTGACATAACTTATTGAGGTCTCTTATTTTCATTATTTTAAAATTTAGTTTCAGGTACCTAAATCTCTTCTAAAGTTTTACTTCTAGTTATGTCTTGGGTCTTTTCTGGAGCATCCGCCTCCACTATATGACCATCGAGAAGAATTTTTATCTTTGGAACTGATCAAACTATAATTTATTCTAACATATTGTCCTACTGGGACTTTGATTCAAATTAAAATATTAGATGGTATATAACACTTGATGATTCTCATTAAGTTTGTAAATACATCTAACAGTTAACTTGTAATGATTTATCCTTATTGAATTTCTGGTTCAAATTACTCTCTCCTAACTCATTACAAGTTATTATTTCTCTCCCCCTAATGTCGGGAAAACTATCGAATCAAAATTGTAATCACAAATCATGTCATAATTGAATCTCGAATACATTCAAAACATCTAATAATATAAAGAAACTTGTAATTAATATATATTTCCAACTTTCTTTGTGGATTCACTCATCTTTGTGCGTTGTGGTGAAGCAATTGGAACATATACACACATACAAAAATTTAAAGATGAGAAATATTTAGCTCTTGATCAAAAACCAATTGTAATGGGGAGTATTTATAACTTATTGGTTCGATGCATACAACATGTAAATCAACATAATCTCATGTTGAAATAGAAAGTTTAGTTCTCATAAATAATGGTTTAGACATTAACCAGAGGTGTTTAATCAATAATTTCCCTAAACCATTATGAGCAATCTTTTACAGTTATCAGTATTAGCAAGATGAATTGTCTTAATTGCATGAACTGAAATTAATTATTTAAATAAGGAATTTTGCAAACGACAAATTACAAATTGATAACACATATGTGATTATTTTGTAGATGCATCTACCAAAATCATAGAATATCAAAACCATTCACATGGTGGATAAATGGACCCATATTCGTTTTAGAAATGCAATACATTAAATCTCAACTTTAGCTAATAAGTTTCTAATAATCAATTTTCATTGAGAACAAACAACATATGAGAATTTTTTAAATTAATGAATCTTCGGTTATTTAATGAATGTCCATACGAATACTTAATTAATTCTTACGTCATATATGATCCGGGATGGTCTAATTGGTCACGTCAAGTAGTAAATGTATTTGTATCAATAAACTTTTGGTTTAATTTAACATGTGTTTTAATTGTACTAAATTGTAACAAATTAATAATTTTACTATCATTCATTTTACTTTGTATCCACATATAAGTGCTATTGTGACATTTACTCTGGAAATGTCTAAATCAATGTGAATATTATGTCACTAAGTCAAGAAAATAAATATAATTTCTAAACAATTATATGCAATATTCGCTTGAGGAATATGCCAAAATCTTCAAATATCTAAAAAAATTTGCAACTTCAGGTGCATCCAACCATAATGAGCTTTAGATAGAATTAACATATTTCATTGCTCATAAATAGATCTTTCACATCAAATATTTTACTTCTAACCACTTAATGGGGATGATGACAAAAGAAGATCACAAAGATTATAAAATAAATATAAACTAATAACTCAATCCTTTCTTTTCATTCTTTCAAAATAGATATTTATAACAATAGTGATTCATATAAAATATAATATTTTTGTCATTCACAATCTCAATATAAGATTCATTATAAATATCTTTTAAAACCAATGGATTAATCATCACAAGATATTAATATATTAGCTCTTCTAGAGGTTTCGACTAATTTTGTACTATCAAATATTAGAATAGTATTTGTTTGTTCTAGTACCAAATAAGATAAATACTTTCTATCTATATTGATAGAATTTATTACTACATTATCATATCTTTCCTCAAAAATATTAATGAAATAAAATATTTTGGCATATGCCATATATGTGGCCAATAATCTTTCACATCATATTGATAACATAAGTTATCTTTACCTTTTGAAGAGTTATCTTGAGAACTTTTATTGTTCTCTTATTTATTACTATGTTCTCACTTTTAGTGGTCTATGATTATATCTTTTATTTTCTTTATATTTGCATTCACTTCAGGGAAAGAAATAAATCTAGTAGGATAGACTTCTAAATGCCTCCATTGATTCTTTATTTCATAATCACCATCGTAAAACATGTGTGAATTTCAAATAAAGATTTATCTGTAATTCCCCGCTTAATTTATTTCTATTTCTGTAAATGCCTGTCACAAATGTGTATATGCTTCAGTGGTTAAGTGTTCTGAGTGTGTGTGAGGTTTTGGGTTGAAGTATTTCTTTTGGCAAAATTTTTTTTTATTTTAGATTCAAGCACTATCCTTGGTTGATTGGGTTATATTCGATTTTTGGTAAACTTATATGAGAATGAGCCTGTTGATTCGAGTGGCTAGAAGTTAGTGTATTGGGGGTTCTGTGTTCGAATCCCTATATATGCATGGACATTTATTTTTGCCTCAATTGACTAAGAGAGTTTGGACGAGATTGGGAGTCTGAGGGAGTGGGTAGTTGTGGTTGAGATAATAGTGGGGAGTTGGGATTTTTGGGGTTATCTGTTTTTATTTTTTATTTTTTATTTTTTTCAAAAAATTCGGTTCTCTCCTCCAAGTTTTCTGACGTTAGTTTTCTACCATCCTTCTTTGGTTCTGTTATTGGTCCTTTTGCTCATCATCTACATTATTTTTTTGTTTTTTTTTCGTTTCCTTTCAATTGGTTTACCCTTTCTTTTTTGTCATTTGTGCGATCCCGGTAAGTTTTTTGCTTTATTCTCATTTTTGGGGTATGACGATAGTTATAAGGAATCTAAAATTTTCGAACGGTTATGTAAATGGAAGTGGTGAAGCTATGGTTTCGACTTCAATGATTTAATTTTCACGTGTGGTCGTCTTTGCGGTGGTAAGGTTTGAACATTACTCAATTTATTTTTGATGAATTCGAAATCGCTTGCTAATAGGGCATTGGGGTTCTGTTTTTTAGCTGCTAGTGTTCTTGGGAGTGCTTTTGCATCAAAATCGTACCAGGTGTGTTCCAAAAAAATACAAAAAATCGAGTTTTGACAAAAGTTAAAAAACCATACTGTTGATGTCACACAAGCGTGTGCTTGGCCGTGTGCGAGACACGGCCGTATGCTTGACGAGGGCATGACTGTGCGCTAGACACGATCGTGTAGTGGTGTGCGTGTGTAGCAGTATGGGCCACACAGGCTAGGTCATGTTAGACGTGTGGGCCCATACGGGCGTAGAGGTTTTGGGCCAGGCCGTGTGGGATACACGGGTGAGGCCAATCTAGGTGTGTGTGCGCCTACACGGGTATATAGGCCCATAATTTTGAAATGTTCCCTAGGGTTACACTCGTCGTTTCGATCGACTGTGGGCCTACTGTAGGGTCGGTAAGGGCAAACCAAACCCTAAATTATGTGATGTGTTTTTATGATAGTTTCTCTGAGTAGGACAATCTTATGCATTTCTGACTATTCTGTTATATATATAACTGATATCTGTATGCGAGCATGCTAAGCATGATATTTCTGTATCTGTAATCTGTAATTAGTTTGGGGTGGGGATTGTATATGAGGAGAAAGCATTCTGTAAGACGACCTTTGCATATATTTTGGTAGCTTGGCTGCATAATATCTTATATGTGTCATAATGACACAATATGGTGTATAGGGATGGGTGGGTGTTTCTAACCCCACATGGTGTGATGGGATGGTCGAGGTTGGTGTGTAAAGGATGGGGGTAGGATTTTGTATATTTGTTCTGCATATCTGATTTTGTTATCTATATCTGACTATACATGAGATTTCTGTATGTATTGCATGTCTATTTCTGTTGGGTTGCACACTGAGTTTATGAAAACTCATATTTGTCTGTTTGTTCTGTTCAGATAATCCTCAGACTTAGGCGAATCGATGTGGCGGAGCCTTTCAATGACCACGAATTCGTAAACTGTTAAATATTATGGTTTTACTTTAATTTAAAGTTTATTTCTAGGAGTTTTATAATAATTGAACTCTCCGGACTGTCTAGTTAATTTTTGGGATTTTTGTTTTAAACATTTAATTATGACGGATACTCAAAAACGTGGTTTTCATTAAAACAAAGGTTTTCTAAAAACACGAATGGGAATTTCTAAAAATAACATTTTCTATGACTTCCGCTTTAAATTATGCTTTGGTAAATTTATTAGGTAAATAACGTTTTCAATAATAGATTTAAACGAATATGTATTATAATACTAGAACATTTTATCGTAATAACTCGCTTTTAAAATCCTTCTTTGTGACATCTTTGATTCAACCATAATAGATTTTATCAATAATAGATTTGGTTTATGCTAGGCATTAAAGTCTTGGAATATGAGTTGAATAAAAGGTGATATTTAGTTATGTGTATTAGTAATAAAGTTAATATTGGATGATAGTTGAATTAAGATTATATTATGTGATAATTTGATATTTGGAAATATTGTATATATATGGGGTGTATTTGAAACATGTTTGATTTGAAGATGTAAATGACTATAAGATTCGGTTTTGGTGTTTATATCATTTTGATGAGCATATATTGTGTCTTCTGAGATGACATGGTATATTCGGTTAAAGCTTGAAATTTATAATGACATATATGTGATTTGGTGAATATCATGAAATCATAAATATGCTATGGTTTGAGAGATATACAATGACCGAATATGCATTAATTAGCTTTGTAGTGATAATGAAATATGGATGTTTGAAAATGGCTCAAATGATATGGTCATTTATACATGAAATCCGTAATAATAATAGATGTATGTTTAATTTAAGTTTATAAAGTTATTTTCGATTGGTTTTATGACTAGGAAAAGGGTAAGTTTGGTATTTGTTAAATAAACAAAATTGAACTAAAGAATTTCTTAATGTATGTTTGATATGAGATGAATATATGTTCGTATATGTCTAGGTTATTTGAATTGGTTATAATGGCAAAGTATACAACTTATTTTGTTTGAATGGTTCAAGATATGTATTTTGAATTGATCATAAAGCATACAAATTTGGTATACTATGAATTGTACTTTGTGATCATAAATGTTTCTTGTGACTATAGTGTTATACGCATGTCATAATAATATCAAAGGTATATATGGCCATATTATAATGTAGCATGTGTGAATAAATTTTATTTAAGTTGTATACATACTAGTTCGAATTTGACAATTATGGAACATGTTCAATTAGAACTATGATTGATTAGAAATTTTGAAAAGTACTGATTTGTAAGTTACGATTAGTAATATGATTGATTTTAATTGGAACTATGATGTATGTTAAGTATTTTTAAATAATTGATTTGTGGATAGTTAAGTCTGATAATGTTATAAAGGTATCGTTATTCTTTGCTGCATAAAGGGTGTTTAATGATTGTGCTAAATCATGTTATGTCCGGTAATGCCTCGTAACCCTAATCTGGCGACGGATATAGGTTAGGGGTGTTACAGCGAGTTTTCTTTTCGGGTGGATAAGGCGAAGATCGCTGAAGAGGTTAAGCACATGGAGCGCCAGAATAGGGAACGTGAGAGGGATTCGGACTCCTCTAGTTTTGTTTAGAGGCAAGAATGAGAGGGATTCGGACCCCTTTAGTTTTGTTCAGAGGCAAGAATGAGAGGGATTCGAACCCCTCTAGTTCTGTTCAGAGGCCTAAGAAATGGGCCAAACCTAATGGGCCAGTTAGAGTAGGGGTTTTTGTTGCTCTTACTGGTATTTAGTCATGTGGTGATTGTGGTAGGCGTCATCGAGGCGAGTGTTGGAGGAGGTTAGGGGCTTGTCTGAGGTGTGGGTCTTTGGAGCATCAGATTCAAGAGTGTCTACAACGTACTGATCAGATGCAAGCTTTGGGACCGAATTCTATACAGCCTCAGAGGGCAATTCAGTAGCCATCTAGGGGTTGTGGACTGATAATGGGTGGTAATGGTATGGGCCAATGACAAAAAGCACCGGGCAAAGGTGCTAGCCAGGCTGAGGCTAGGCAACCTGTACTAGTTTATGATGCTCGATGCCGAGAGGATAGAGACGCTCCTGATGTTATCACGGGTATGTCTTTAGTTTTTATATTCATTATACTACTCTAATAGACATAGGTTCTACACATTCCTATTTAACTAGTACTGTTTCCAAAAACTTGGGAATTTCTGTAGAGTACACTTCTAGTAAGGTTACCATACTAAGTCTGTTGGGGCAGTCTGTTTGAGTAAGTCGACTTTATAGGAATATATCGTTGGAAGTACAAGAGACTGTGTTTCCGACAAATTTGATGGAGCTTCCGTTTGGGGAGTTCGACTTAATTCTAGGTTTGGACTGGTTGGTTGTGCACCGAGTTAGCTTAGATTGCGCGAATAAGAGGGTTGTTCTAAGAACAAAAGATAATAAGGAGGTGGCTGTGATCGGTGAGCATCGAGATTACTTGTCCAATGTGATCTCCGCTTTAGTGGCAGAGAAATTGGTTTGAAAAGGGTGTGAGGCGTATTTGGCTTACGTCAGTATTTCTATTTCTGAGGACTCTTCTGTTGGATATATCAGAATTGTGAGGGAATTTTTAAATGTCTTTTTTGAGGAGTTACCGGGTTTACCTTCGAATCGATAAATTGAGTTCAACATTGAGCTTCTACCGGGTACAACTCCGGTGTCCATCGCTCCGTACCGAATGGCACCGAAAGAGCTTACAGAGCTTAAGGCTCAACTTTAAGAGCTTCTGGATCGTGGTTTCATCCGTCCTAGCGTGTCTTTACAGGGGGCACATGTACTATTTGTAAAGAAAAAGGATGGCATTATGAGGATGTGCATCAACTATTGGTAGTTGAATAAACTGACTGTGTAGAATAAGTATCTACTTCCAAGGATTGACGATTTGTTTGATCAGTTCCGAGAGGCTTCGGTGTTCTCGAAAATAGATCTTCGATCTCGATCATCAGCTTAGATTTGAGAAAATTGATGTTCATAAGACTGTATTTAGGACTCGTTATGGGCACTACAAGTTTCTAGTTATGCCCTTTGGTTTGACGAATACTTCGACTGCATTTATGGATTTGATGAACCAAATATTTTAGCCATATCTGGGTCAGCTCACCGTGGTTTTCATCGATGATATTCTGGTGTAGTCTAAGATCGAGGACAACCATGATGAGTATCTTAGAGTAGTGCTTCAGGTACTCCGAGAAAAACAACTCTACGCTAAGTTGAGTAAGTGTGAGTTTTGGTTGCGTAAGGTAACTTTTTTGGGTTACGTGGTTTCTTCTGAGGGGATTCGAGTTGATCCTAGAAAGATTGAGGCTGTGCTTGATTAGAAACAACCTAAGAATGTATCTGAGATTTGTAGTTTTTTGGGTCTTGCGGGATACTATCAGCAATTTGTTGAGGGGTTTTCTCTAATTGCAGCTCCTTTGACTTAGCTTTTGCGCAAGGGTGTTCCTTTTGTTTAGACTGATGCGCAACAATCGAGTTTTGAGAGGCTCAAGTCTGCTCTAACTTAGGCTCTTATTCTAATACAGCCTGAATATGGTAAATAGTTTGTGGTGTATAGTGATGCGTTTCACATCGATTTGGGATGTGTACTGATGAAAGATGGTAAGGTTGTGGCTTATGCATCTCGTCAGCTTAAGTCACACGAGGGGAATTATTCGACGTATGATCTCGAGTTAGCTGCTCTGGTGTTTGCGTTAAAAATCTAGAGGCACTATCTATATGGTGAAATGTGTATCATGTACACCGATCACAAGAGCCTCAAGTACCTCTTTACTCAGAAGGAGTTGAATCTTGGACAGCATCGTTGGATTGAGCTGCTCAAAGATTATGACTACACGATTAAGTATCATCCTGATAAGGCCAATGTGGTGGCCAATGCTCTCAGCCGTAGAGCGATGACTGATTTGATAGTGATGTTTGCTCGTCTTATTCTGTTTGATGACGGAGGTTTGTTAACTGAGTTACAAGTTAAATCGACTTGGATTAGGCAGATTCAGGAGAAGAAATTGGGGGATGAGTATTTAGTTCACCGATTTCGACAGGTTGAGAGTGGCAATATTTTAGATTTTGAGCTGAATAAAAAAGTGTTTTTGTGTTTTCGAGGTAGGGTATGTGTACCGAATGATTATAATCTAAGGCAGTTGATATGTGTATCGAATGATTCTAATCTAAGGCAGTTGATTCTGAGGGAGGCGCATAGTAGCCCTTACGCTATGCATCCCAGTGGTAATAAAACGTATCGTGATTTTCATGAACTG
Source organism: Gossypium raimondii (assembly GCF_025698545.1). Taxonomy (NCBI): domain Eukaryota; kingdom Viridiplantae; phylum Streptophyta; class Magnoliopsida; order Malvales; family Malvaceae; genus Gossypium; species Gossypium raimondii. The sequence continues at coordinate 6,026,334 of NC_068571.1, read as the reverse complement.
TATTGGTGGCTGGGTTTGAAATGTGATGTTACAGATTTTGTTGCTCGTTGTCTGACGTGCTAGCAAGTTAAGGCTGAGCATTAGTTACCTTTGGGTTTGCTGCAACCCATTAAGATTCATTTATGGAAATGAGAATGAGTGACGATGGACTTCGTTAGTGGGTTGCCCTTGACACCCACTAAAAAAGATTCTGTTTGGGTCATCGTAGATCGATTAACCAAGTCCACTCATTATATTCCGGTTCGGATGGACTACTCTCTGCAAAAGTTAGCGAAGCTCTATATCTCCGAGATTGTAAGACTGTATGGGGTACCTATTTTGATAATTTTTAATAGGGATCGTTGTTTCACTTATTAGTTCTGGAAGAAATTGCATGAGGCTTTGGGTTCAAGATTGGACTTCAGTACTGCGTTCCATCCTAAAACCGATGGTTAGTCTGAGAGGGTGATTCAGATACTGAAGGATATGCTTCGGAGTTGTGTGATAGATTTTCGAGGAAGTTGGGAGGATTTTCTGTTGTTAACTGAGTTCGCTTACAATAACAGTTTCCAATCTAGCATCCAGATGGCACCTCACGAGGCTTTGTATGGTCATAAGTGTCGTACTCTGTTATGTTGGACTGAGTTGGGTGAGCGACCAATTTTGGGTTCTGAGTTGGTTTCTGAGACCGAAGATAAGGTTAGACTGATTCGGGATCGTCTGAAGGTGACTTTTGACACACTGAAATCTTATGCGGATCTAAAAAGGAGAGATATCAAGTATTCTGTGGGTGACTTCGTATTTCTTAAGGTTTGGAAGAAGGTTCTGAAGTTCGGTCGTAAGGGCAAGTTGAGCCCTAGGTTCATCTGGCCGTATCAAATTCTGAAGCGTATGGGACCGATTGCTTATCAGTTAGAGCTACCTCCAGAGTTAGACTGAATCCTCTATGTGTTTCACATCTCAATGTTGAGGCGGTACCAGTCTGATCCATCACACATTGTTTTTGTTGAGGAGATCGAGATTAGACCGGATTTGACTTTTGAGGAGGAGCCGGTTCAGATTTTGGAGGAAGATATTAAGGTTCTGAGGAGGAAGTCCATCCCGTTAGTTAAGGTTTTGTGGTGGAATCATGGCACTGATGAAGCCACGTGGGAACCTGAGGACTCTATGCGTCGGCAATATCCTCATCTGTTTGGAACAGATAAATTTTGAGGCCAAAATTTCTTTCAAGGGGGTAGAGTTGTAACGCCCAGCTTAATTTATTTTTGTTTTTGTAAATACCTGTTGTAATACTCAATTTTAGCCCGGGCTCACATATGGAAACATAATCTTCGAGGATATGCAATCTTAGATATGATATATGCAATCTTAGATATGATATGTAATCTTAGAAGATATGATTTTGTAATCTTAGAGATTTAATTTGTAGATACCCTTTAATCCTAGCTGTTGATGTAATTGATCTGTACCGTTGGATTTGGAGAGGCTCAACTATAAATAGAGGCCTCTCCCTTCATTGTAAAGAAAAAAGAGGGAATCAATAAAAAAGGGAGAACGATTGGCAGTTTTTTAAAGGTGGCTTACTGTTTTCTTTTTTTTTCTTTTTCGATTATTTTTTACTTATTTACGATTTTAAAAAAAGGGAGAAGGTGATACCGCTGCGAATTTTATTTATTTATTTTATTTAGCCCTAATAAAGTGACGCGTTTCAAAGGATGGAGATATTTTCCCATTCGAGCCCTATGAGTTATTCGCACCTTTTTAATGTTTTACAATTAGTTTTTTTTTATCTTTTTAGAATTATCCCTTTAATTTGCTTTCAATTTCAATTTAGCCCACTGAACGACGCTGCTTTTAGAGGAGAGGAGAAAATTCCTTCCACCCTCTATGTAATTCGTGTTCAATTTAATCCTTTGGGTTTTATTTATTTCTGATTTTCCCCATTTTTCATATTCAGTTCAATTTAGTTTTTTTCTTTTTTAAAATTAATTAACTTCCATAATGTAATTATTTCTTTTATTTTTAATTAGTTTTATTTATATATATATATTTGTTGTTTTTATTTATTTATTTATTTTTTAAAACAAATATTTTTATATGTACGTATATTTATTTTAATATTGTAATTATTATTTAATATTTATATATATATATATATACTTTTCATGTATCCATTTATCTTCCTATATATATGTATATTTTCTATAATGTAATTATTATTATCATTATTTTTATATGTACATATGTATATATATTTTTAACAAATGTTTTGTTTATATCCATATGGATATTTATTCTTTTAAAAAAGGGCTCAAATATATATATTTTTAAATACCTATTTTATAATTTATATATGTTTATCTATTTTCTTTATATTCATAAATATTATGTATTGCATATATATATACGTTCCATAACCCAAAAATTTATTTGTAAATCATATGTATATTTTAATCTTCATAATTTCTATGTTCATATTATATATATTCTTTTCTTCATTTATTTGGTTGGCTTTCCTCCTTTTGTTATATAATTGAGTTTACATTTAATATTTTGCATGTCATGGATTATTTTTATCGATTTTGTTTATTCATTTATTCATATTATTTCTATGCCATCGTAATATTTATTATTGCATTGTATATTTAATGTAGCATCACATCATTTTTCACTCGATTTCAAAATTTTTAAAATTGAGATAATGCTTGTATTTAGGATTTTCAAGGAAATTGAGCCCTAACGTATTGGGTTCTGATTTTCTTCGTTAAATCTAACAATCGAGCATTTCTCTTTAATCAAAAAAATAAGAACTCATTATTGGGAATTCAACACGTTGTGTCCTAACGTATTGGAGTGACGCATTGATTTCTCGAAATGAAGATTTTTTCTAAAAAATAATAAAGGAAATATTCCGAGTTTGGGATTTTGGAGGAATTGTCCCTAACGTATTGGGCCGCGATTTCTTAAATCTTGAATAAATGGATAATCTTTTAAGTTTTTATTACACAAGTATTCTGGTCTAATTCATTTTTGAGGAAATTAGAATGTCGTGCCCTAACGCATTGGGCGTGGCATTTTCTTTTTCTGAAATGATAAGCGTCTTAATACGTAACGTTTAAGAGTTTTTACTAAGGATTATATTTTTCAAATTTTCGACATTAAGACATTAATTAATTAATTAGGGACCAATTTTTGGGCGTTACAAGGATGCTAATCCTTCCTCAAACGAAACTGACTCCCGGATCTGTTTTTTCTAAAACTCGTAGACCAAAGCTGTTTTTTTAGGTGATCCAATCACACCTTAATAAAAGATTGGTGGCGACTCCCAATTTTCATTTTTTAAAGTCGACAACCTAAATTTTTTGTTTTTTCAAAAAAATGGTTTCGACAGCTTGACGACTCCGCTAGAGATTTTTTTTAAAAAAAAATAAGGGAGTCGAGCCACAAAGTTGATTAATTTTTGTCTTATGGTCGAGAAAATATTTTTTAAAAAAAATTCATGATATTTTTTTGCATTTATTATCTTCTTGCTTAATGTATTTAAGTATTGTTTGCACTACACATTACATGAGTTGAATGATTTTACCCTTTAAGTGGGAGCGAGAAACTAGTCTTCGTGAGGTTTTCACCTCCGTGCAGGATAGTGGATTGCTTCTGGGATACATCCGTACCTATGTCTTCGTGAGATTTTCATCTCCGTGCAGCCATAGGGAAATGTATTCCCCTGAACTAAACTCGGTCCATATGAGCCTATAATGGGTGAGGATTGAGGAATCTGCTAGTTCGGGTACCCTTGCTCTAAAAGCCAAACCTCATATAATGAACCTTAGGAATCCACCTTAGGTAGAACTATACTGAACCCTAGTAGATATCCGATTAGCTGTTTTACTATTTCTTGATTATTTTTTTATGATACTGACTTTTTGTGTTTTATTTTGATTGCACGACATGACATTTCATTTCATCATAAAAAAAGAGGTGTTGATTCACGTTCAGTTGCTAAATAGAGAGCTTGTCATAAGGAAATGGGTTTCTTGATAAAGTGGATGACAATATGGTTGTCCGAATATGGTCCAAGAACACATGATAAGAGAAAGATGATAATTTAATGGAGGACTACACGATTATGGCTCATTGCCCAAAGATTTAAGATGACAAAGATTATTCGAGAGCCGCTGAACTTTCTTAAATAGAAGCCAACGAGCATCACGAGGATAAGTGAGCAATGAGTTACGGCCTGGATCGAGCAAAAAGGAGATAGAAGAGACGTCCTTTTTGAAAAGTTCGTGAGATTTATCTTAACACTCGAATGAAGAAGAGGATCAAATGTCTTTGCCTATGAGGGCAAGGCCGTATAAATATTCATTTTATGTAAAGAGATTTGTTTTCTAGTAAAGTTCTCTAAATGGAATTGAATCAGAATCAACGTCTCTTTATGTATTCATTTCATGCATTCGCATTACATGATATCATAGCATTAAAGTCCACTAAAAGACAAGAATCATATGTGAAGCAATGTATTGAAAAACTCCAGTTCACGCCAATTCCAATGTCATACAAGGAGCTGTATCAAAGGTTATTCGATGCGCATGTTGTTTCACCTTTACATGTGAAGCCTCCACAGCCTCCGTATCCCAAATGGTACGACGCAAGTGCACAATGCGATTATCATACGGGAATTACGGAACACTCTATAGAGAATTGCATTACCTTCAAAAAGCTAGTTGAAAAATTCATCAACATGGGTATTGTCAAGATGGATGGCTCATCTAGTACCCAGTCATGATTGAATGCAATATATAAAGGGGTGTCGAGAAGTGTTCACGATGAAACAACTGAAGAAGGGACCTTGTCAGATTTTCGCCCTTATAGACTTGGGAGTGTTCTAAATAATTAGACTGCAGAAGAAACCCTTGTAGTATTTAGAGATTACTCAGAGTAATGTTCAAAACACACTTGTTGCCTTCAGCCTAGAGGCAATAAGAATTCCTTTATGAAATAGGCAATAAGAATTCCTTCAGCCTGGAGTGTTCTAAATAACTATAAATAGAGGCCTCTCCCTTCATTGTAAAGAAAAAAGAGGGAATCAATAAAAAAGGGAGAACGATTAGCAGTTTTTTAAAGGTGGCTTACTGTTTTCTTTTTTTTTCTTTTTCGATTATTTTTTACTTATTTACGATTTTAAAAAAAGGGAGAAGGTGATACCGCTGCGAATTTTATTTATTTATTTTATTTAGCCCTAATAAAGTGACGCGTTTCAAAGGATGGATATATTTTCCCATTCGAGCCCTATGAGTTATTCGCACCTTTTTAATGTTTTACAATTAGTTTTTTTTATCTTTTTAGAATTAGCCCTTTAATTTGCTTTCAATTTCAATTTAGCCCCGCTGGAACGACGCCGTTTTAGAGGAGAGGAGAAAATTTCCCTTCCAGCCTCTCTATGTAATTCGCGTGTTCAATTTAATCCTTTGGATTTTATTTATTTGCAGATTTTCCCCCAGATTTTTCATATTCAGTTCAATTTAGTTTTTTTTCTTTTTTTAAAATTAATTAACTTCCATAATGTAATTATTTCTTTTATTTTTTTAATTAGTTTTTATTTATATATATTTGTTGTTTTTATTTATTTATTTATTTAAAACAAATATTTTTATATGTACGTATATTTATTTTTAATATTTTAATTATTATTTAATATTTTATATATATATACTTTTATGTATCCATTTATCTTTATGTATATTTTCTATAATGTAATTATTATTATCATTATTTTTATATGTACATATGTATATATATTTTTAACAAATGTTTTGTTTATATCCATATGGATATTTATTCTTTTTAAAAAAGGGCTCAAATATATATATTTTTAAATACCTATTTTATAATCTATATATGTTTATCTATTTTTCTTTATATTCATAAATTTTATGTATTGCATATATATATATATATATACGTTCCATAATCCAAAATTTATTTGTAAATCATATGTATATTTTAATCTTCATAATTTCTATGTTCATATTATATATATTCTTTTCTTCATTTATTTGGTTGGCTTTCCTCCTTTCATTATATAATTGAGTTTACATTTAATATTTTGCATATCATGGATTATTGTTATCGATTTTGTTTATTCATTTATTCATATTATTTCTATGTCATCGTAATATTTATTATTACATTGTATATTTAATGTAGCATCACATTATTTTTCACTCGATTTCAAAATTTTCAAAATTGAGATAATGTTTGTATTTAGGATTTTCAAGGAAATTGAGCCCTAACGTATTGGGTTCTGATTTTCTTCGTTAAATCTAACAATCGAGCATTTCTCTTTAATAAAAAAATAAGAATTCATTATTGGGAATTCAACACGTTGTGTCCTAACGTATTGGATGTGACGCATTGATTTCTCGAAATGAAGATTTTTTCTAAAAAATAATAAAGGAAATATTCCGAGTTTGGGATTTTGGAGGAATTGTGCCCTAACGTATTGGGCCGCGATTTCTTAAATCTTGAATAAATGGACATTCTTTTAAATTTTTATTACACAAGTATTCTGGCCTAATTCATTTTTGAGGAAATTAGAATGTCGTGCCCTAACGCATTGGGTGTGGCATTTTCTTTCTCTGAAATGATAAGGGTCTTAATACGTAACGTTTAAGAGTTTTTGCTAAGGATTATATTTTTCAAATTTTCGACATTAAGACATTAATTAATTAACTAGGGACCAATTTTTGGGCGTTACGAGGATGCTAATCCTTCCTCGAACGAAACTGACTCCCGGATCCGTTTTTTCTAAAACTCGTAGACCAAAGTCAGTTTTTTAGGTGATCCAATTGCACCTTAATAAAAGATTAGTGGCGACTCCCAATTTTCATTTTTTAAAGTCGACAACTTAAATTTTTTGTTTTTCAAAAAAATGGTTTCGACACCTGTCACAAATGTGTATCTGCTTCAATGGTTAAATGTTCTGAGTGTGTGAGGTATTGGGTTCAAGTCTTTCTTTTGGCAAAATTTTATTATTTTAGATTCAAGCATTATCCTTGGTTGATTGAGTTATATTCAATTTTTTGTAAACTCATATTCAAGCATTTTTTTTGCCTCGACTGACTGAAAAAGTTTGGATGGGATTGGGAGTCTAAAGGAGTGGGTAGTTGTGGTTGAGATGATAGTGGGGAGTTGCGATTTTGGGGGTTATATGTTTTTATTTTTTTTCAAAAATTTCGGTTCTTTCCTCTAAGTTTTCTGACATCAGTTTTCTACCATCCCTTTTTGGTTCTATTGTTGGTCCTTTTGCTTATCATTTACGTTATTTTTCTGTTCTTTCGTTTCCTTTCAATTGGTTTACCCTTTCTTTTCTGTCATTCGTGCGATCCTAGTAAGTTTTTCGCTTTATTCTTATTTTTGGGGCGTGATGATAGTTGTAGGGAATCTGAATTTTTCGAATGGTTGTATAGGTGAAGGCGGTAAAGCTGTGGTCTTCATTTCAATGGTTTAATTTTCGCATGTGGTCTTCTTTGCGGTGGTAAGTTTTGAGTGTTGTTTGATTTAGTTTTGGTGAATTCAAAATCGTTTGCTAATAGGGCATTGGTGTTCTCAGGAGTACTTTCGCATCAAATCGTACCAGGTGTGTTCCAAAAAATACAGAAAATCGAGTTTTTGTGAAAGTTAAAAAACCATTCTATCGACACCACATGGGCGTGTGCTTGGCCGTGTGCGAGACATGGTCGTGTATTTGACGAGGGCATGGCCGTGTGCTAGACATGACCGTGTGGTGGTGTGTGTGTGTGGCCATGTGAGCCACACGGGCTAGGCCAAATTGGGTGTGTGAGCCCACACGGGCGTGTGAGTTTTGGGCCAGGTCATGTGGGCCACACGAGTGAGGCCAATCTGGGCTTGTGGGCCCACACGAACATGTGGGCTATAAGTTTGAAATATTTTCTAGGGTCGCACGGGTTATTCCGATCTACTGTGGGCCTACCGTAGAGTCAGGAAGGGCTAACCAAACCTTAAATTATGTGATCTGTTATTCTAATAATTGCTCTAAGTAAGACATTGTCATGCATGTCTGACTATTCTATTATATATAACTAATATCTGTATCCGAGCATGCTAAGCATGATATTTCTGTACCTGTAATCTGTAATTATGTTTGGGGTGGAGATTGTATATCATGAGGAAGTATTCTGTAAGGCGACATTTGCCTATATTCTGGCAGTTTGGCTGCATAATATCAGATATGTGTCATAATGACACAATATGGTGTTAGGGATGGGTGGGTATTTTTAACCCCACATGGTGTGATGAGTTGGTCAGGGTTGGTGTGTAGAGGATAGGGGTAGGATTCTGTATATTTGTTCTGTATATCCGATTCTGTTATCTGTATCTGACTGTGCATGAGATTTTTGTGTATATTTCTGTTGGGTTACACACTAAGTTTACGAATACTCATATCTGTCTGTTTGTTCTATTCAGGTAATCCTTAGACTTAGGCAGATCGGTGTGGCGGAGCCTCTCAGTGACCACGAATTCGTAAACTATTAAATATTGTGGTTTTACTTTAATTTAAAGTTTATTTCTGGGAGTTTTGTAATAATTGGACTCTCCAGAGTGTCTGGTTAATTTTTGGGATTTTTGTTTTAAACATTTAATTGCAACAGATACTCAAAAACGTGGTTTTCACTAAAATAAAGGTTTTCCAAAAACATGAATGGGAATTTCCAAAAATAACGTTTTCTATGACTTCCGCTTTAAATTACGCTTTGGTAAATTAATTAGGTAAATAATGTTTTCGATAATAGATTTAAACGAATATGTGTTATAATACTGGAACGTTTTATCGTAACGACTCAGTTTTCAAAACCCTTTTTTGTGACATCTCCGAATTCAGCCATAACGTCTGGGCCGGGTTTGGGGTGTTACATTATCTATTCATGTTGTCATGATTAGTCTCCAATCACATCCTCAATTACAGCAACAATCATGATCTCTATATTTTCATTTTTCATAGTTGTTATGTACTGCTACATTCACTTCAAGGAATGTAGCAAAACTAGTGGGAAGAATTTCATAGTTTTTCATTAGTAACTTATTATTTTGCTTAGCCACTAGAAGGTATGAGATCATTCGAAAATATTTTTGAAGTCATTTTCACAATATTGCTACTACAGGAGCACATAAGATATTTCAATCATATAGTGTAATGTATTCCTTCGGGAATGTATATAATACAAATACATGAGTATCTCATGTTATTTATATTTATGGTTTTAATGTAAAACACATGAAGGTTTTATTCAACATATATCTTCTTGATCTGAAAAATAATATTATATTTTATAAAATTTTGCATCATAAGGAGCTAAAATATAAGCTCTTAAAGAGCTTTTTATAGTTTGATGCAATATTAGCTCTTTAGGAGCATATAATCATTTTATTGTATAACCTTAATGAATGTTTAATTTAGTTTAAATAAAATTTTATTAGTTCATATAAAAATAAAATGAATAGGTATAAATAAAACATATATTAAACGTAACAAATAATAAATTCATGTCACTAATATAAATAATTGTGATTAGATAATATATATTTTATATATCATACCACAATAAAATACAAAATATTATAATGTCAAATTAAAATAACTTTATAGCTATAAAAGTTTAAACATAAACATTTTCTAACATCCACCTCTTATAACATAATTTCATCTAAAATTTTACAATGATATGAAATTATCACGAAATGGTGAATATCTCAAAATTCATGACAAGTAAGTATTTTTGCTCACATTCGCAATAATAATATATCTTAATCAAAATCAAAATTAAACCAATCAATTCTATTAAAATTGAAAAATATTTATCTCCACATAAAAATCCCAATAACTAAATGCGTGAAGAGTTTTATAAATTCATAGAGATACGAATAGTGAATTATATAAATTGAACATTTTAATAGAATTTAAATCAAATTTCAAAAGAAGTTGATTAGATTGACTTATGTTACCATGAATGAGAAGTAGTGATTATAAACATCCTTTATAATGAAGAAAAAGAGATCATCCCCAAGCAAATATCAAAAAGCAAACTTTGAGAGTGAACCTTACTTCTCGATTTCATATAGATAATGATATCAAATCTTTCACCATTTGTAAAAACTTTGCATATTGCCGTCAAAGATATTGAAAATTATGAAGAATAAATTTGATTGTCGATAAAATGAACTATCACTTTGAGCAAGATTGTGCTAATAACGTGTTATAAAATAAAGAGAGATAAAGAGACTAAAGAACAAAAAAAAAAAAGGGAAGCAATAGAGAATGCATTTTATTGATCAAAAGAGATTATTACAATGCTTCACCGTAGTCTCTATTTATAGGCATAAGAAGTATAAAAGAAGTAGAGATCTAATTTTAATAACTATTAGAATTTAAAGTATATTAAAATTTTATATTGATCATGATGGATATCTACTTAATAAATTTTATATTGATCATGATGGATATCTACTTAATAAGATATTCATAACAAAGATCATATTTTTTTATTTTCTAATTTTTATTTTCATTTTTCAAAAATCAATTTCAAAAATTTAACCAAACATGTTTTCTTCACTATTTTTAATTTTCTATTTTCCAATAAAATGAAAATAAAAAGATCATTATTTCTTGAAACCAAACGCACCCTAATATTTTTTGTTATTTGATGATTCTGTAACATATTTTTCATTGTTTAGCAAATTTTCTTAAAATCTTTTTTTGAAACTTATTTTCAGTTAAATAAATACAACATATTTTTTACAAAATATTACAGAAGTATTCCTTTAACAATAATGATTTATTTTATAATAATAAGATCATTTATAGACATAATAATAATCAATATCTAATTAAAATTTAATTTGAAGTTACATATATTATATATATATATCTATATGAGAGCAAAAAGTGACAAATTGGAGCTAGAAGTGATAAAAAAATTTTAAGTAGGATTTAAACAAGTAACCGTATTTATATTATTAAAATATTCATATTTTATACTATAGAATATTTATTATTAAATAGATATGAATTTAATATATATTTATTATTAAAATATTAATATAAATTTTTCAATAAAATATTAAGAATATTACTCAAAATTTAAAATTATTATTAATGTTAAAATTTATTATTAATTTAAAATAATAATATTAAATAATTTTATTAAAATATTAAATTATGTTAATAAATTATTATATAATTAAATATAAATATATGCATTTAAAGATATTGAAAATGCCAATAATCTTTTGACCTAGTGACAAGAGTATTTGTGTCATAGCATGAAAACTTAGGTTTAATCTTTGGCAACACCACCCTTACCCACAATTATAAAAATCTTGAAAATTATAATATATAATTTTAAAATTTTAAAATTTTAAATAATTTTGTAAAATTAAAATTTTATTATTAATATAATAATATTGTACTTTATTCAAGTTAATTTTATATAAAATGAGTTACTCATAAAAATTGTTTTTTTTTGAAAATTACTTATGTTTTTAAGAGGAGAAGTCATTTTTAGACAAAAATAACTTATTTTTTGTTAACCGGTAATTTTTTCTGTTAACTAAGTTATTTTCATAAAATAAAGACAATAATATATAAAAATATTTTTCATAAAACAAACAAAATGTATAAAGAGTTAGTATTTGAGTGGCAATATACTTTTTATTCTACAAACAAAATTTGTCACGTATAACTTTTCTTAAATATTTATTTATTTTAATGTTTTACTATACTCTTATTTGTCAACTCCCTTGATTGTGGAGTCTAAGAACCCCACTAGAAGTATATCAAATATTATTTCATGTATAAAATATAAATGTATTAAAAGAAAAGGATAAATTACACTCAATATCACAAAACTATTAGTAAGTTTATGCTTTGATTACTCAACTTCAAAAAGTTACAAAATAGTTACTGAATTATTCAAAAGTTTTCATTTAAGTCATAAGGCTATTAAAATCAACGTTATATGGCGTTCTTTATTTTCATTGTTGACACTAATAGAAAGCTCTCATTTCCTTTCTATTCTAAAGTTCAATTTTCTTTTATGAAACAATTTTGAATGTTATGAATTCATGAACTAAAATCCAAACAACTTTCTTCTTCAATCTCCAATATTGATCGCTAGATCGACTTGAATCTAAGATATATTTTTGTACTTGTCAATAGGTATTGATTTACCTACTAATCATCGAATTGTTGCTTGGAGCAAGCTAGCTAGACTTTACAAAAAAAAGCTTAACAATCCAATAGCTTAAATAAAAATTTTCAAATAGTTCAGTGATTTAAATGAAAATTTTTGAATAGTTTAACTATCATTTTATAATATTTTGAAGTTAAGTTACTAAAATATAAATTTATTAATAGTTTAGTGACTTTAAGTGCAATTACTAAAAAACAAAAGGAAAAAATTTCCCACATTTTTGGCTGGGGTCCCTCGTCGTGCGAGTGTGTAGAGAAAAACATTGGCAAGCGTGGAATTACCCGATTCACCCGACGCTCTTCGATCCCACCCTAAAAACAAAAACTATTATAGTAATAAAAAAATTAAAAAATAAATAAACAAATAAGGTAACTAAACACCCCGAGATCCAGAGAGCGAAGCTACGGACCCCAAAAACCTCAGAGGTAAAATTTATTAGCATCGTCGTTCGTCTCCTTCCAAACCCTAGAAAAGTACGACTTTCTTCTTTTAGAACTCTCTCGAACTTTCTCTGATCTACCATCTCTTTCCTTCCACTCCCTTCCCTTCCGTCCTTTTTCTCCCTCTCTTGGTTTCGCTGCTCAATTTCTTCTCCTTTCCCCTTTTCTTTGTTTTAAAATTTGCGCGGTTTTGATTTTTGTTTGGATTTGGTAATTTTTTACTGGTAGAAAAGCGTGAGGAGTGAGTTGAGTAGAAGAAGAGAAAAGGAACTTCGAAATTTTGTGCTTTGCTTTCCCGTGATCTGAAAAAAGTTACACGGCGAACTTGCGATTTCATGTTTGAGGTATTCTTGATTTCTTCTTTTTCTTCCTCCCCTCTAATGCTTTTAGTTTAAATTTTGTAATGGTAAATTATGATTGGGTTTTCTTTCTGATTCTTATGTATAGACAATTAGTAATTGTTTGGAAAAATATTCTTTCGGCAGTTATTCCTCATGTCTGTTTTTCTCTCTTGGAAATTTATATATGTCCTAAGATTCCGAGAAAAAAAAATCTGTGGAAGTGAGAAATTGAGAAAAAATTGCGAACAAATTATTTTAAATCTGTAATTCTGGTGTCTAAATTTGCTTGAACCAGTAAAGAAATAACCTTTATCAATGCTTCTTATTTCCACGTAACCAATTAATGATCCACACATAACAAATTTAGAGGAAACTAAACTGGAAATTCTTGGAGTTAAGCTATTATTCTACATGAGGGTAATTTCAATTTCTCAGTGCACCTGAAACTGCCATCGCTTGAAAACTCTCTTTAAATTATGACTATTAACTAGGCATTTAGAATTTATTTTTAAAGTTACATATGCTATTATTTGGCTTGCTTAGGAAATTAATGCTAAGGTATTCTCAAAAGTTGAGCTGTTAGTGGGCCAATTGCTTCCTACTGGATCCAATCATGAACCTCTATTGATATGTTTAATGTAAATATTAATTCTGCGTTTGCCTCCATTTTGCTTTTTGAATTGAAATCAAAGGGTTATATGGTTACCAAGTTGGCCTTTATCGGTTCCTCTTGGCATATCTTTCACCCTACTGCACATATTTTGGTACTAGTTATATAATTGAACATAAATAAAATTGTAAGAAAGATGAGGGCAAAGAGATTTAATTGCTGCACTGGGGAAGCATATTTGATGTGAAAGTTGGCTTTGGAACTTGAAATTTGTAAGATGCTTGTTTTACATGCCTGCCACAGAAGGTGAACAAATTGGAAAAAAGGATGTACTGACTAGGTTTTGTATGCTTTTTTATTTTTAATATGCAAGAGCCTTCTGCACTATAGGGCAGGCTGCCTGTGATGATTATGCTTAACTTACTGAAGATCTACTGTAATCTTTGTTTACTTTTATAGATGTTTTGACTATTCGTGGATTTTTTCCTGACTTTCGCTAAAAAATGCAGCTGATGATGATACATATTTCATGAATCATTAACTCATGGATCCTGAAGGCAAGAAATTTGGAGGAGGTACTATTGTTTAGAATGTGGATTTTTTATTGCACTCTCTTTGTTTTCATTGCATTTGTTTTTGGATTTGTTCAGTCCATTTGAAGTTTTTGGATTGAAAATTCCTGAGGTAACAGTAATTTCATGTAAAGTTATCTGGTATTATTGTTGTTGTTGTTGTTGTTGTTATTGTTGTTATTGTTATTGTTATATTTCTTTTTCAACTAACAAGAAACTGTTTTCTTTAGGACCGAGGGAACTTAGCGGTGCTGTTGATCTTATAAGTCACTATAAGTTATTGCCTCACCATGACTTCTTCTGCAAGAGACCTCTTCCAGTATCAATCTCAGATACACATTATCTTCATAATGTGGTGGGAGATACTGAAATTAGAAAAGGAGAAGGGATGCAGCTGGACCAGCTTATTCAGAATACATCTCATAACAGAGACTCTAATGTCCGTATACAGCCTTTTGACCTTGATATTCTTAAGGAGGCTTTCCAGCTGAGTGAAACCACTCCTGTTGAATTGTCAGTGGTAAGAAATTTACTGCTTTGAGACTACCCTTATTTAAGTTTTTTAATCTAAAGGGTGGTTCTAGGTATTATGCCATTAATCAGTAAATTGGTAAAAAATTAATGGCCCTATAGTTTATTTTGTTATTTACAATATTTATCTTCAATAGGCATCACTTCTGTTGGAGTTGTTAACCATTTTGTTTATTAGAGTGAAAAAGGGATTCCTACTATTGCTGGGAAGTCAAAGAGTGAAGCTAAAGATAAAGACAGGAAGCATAAAAAGCACAAGGACCGAGATAAGGACAAGGATAAAGAGCATAAGAAGCACAAGCACCGTCATAAAGATAAAGATCGAAGTAAAGATAAAGACAAGGAAAAAAAGAAGGATAGAAGTGGGCATCATGATTCTGGTGCTGATCACTCAAAAAAGCACCATGAAAAGGTTGGAAGTTTGTTACCTCTTACACGTTTTGTCCTGAGTATAGTGGAAAAATGGTTAAAGTCAATCAGTCTGTTAATTTATCCATTCTTTGTTCAAGAATAACATTGTTTCTTTTGAGCTATGCATGGGATGTTTTCTTTTGATCAGTAAAAATAAGCAGTTGTGCTGATCCCGGGAATTAAACTACCGTGGTCTGTGCTCCTGTGCACGTTTGTATTTTAATTTGTCTTCTGAAAGTATATCAAAAACTTTTATCTTGAAATTAGATTAATTTTAAATGGAATTCCATGTAAAATTCTTTATAATTCATATATTTTCAGAAAAGGAAGCATGATGGAGATGAAGATCTTAGTGATGTTCACAGACACAAAAAAAGTAAGGTAATGCACCTAATTGTGGATTATGCTCTGTTCTGTTGCGTTATGTGGATTATCTTTCATATTTGTGATATGTGTAGCACTAACTCTTCATTTCGTCCTAGAATGGTGCCCATAGACTTTGTCTTCTAACTACTTTCGCACCATGCTTATCAAAGTACGTAATTAATTTGATGCAGCATAAAAGCTCAAAAATTGATGAAGTTGGTGCAATTAAAGTAGCAGGCTGAAAGGGTGGCTCTCTAGTTCATATTGTCTCAGATGGTTTTCAGAGTATGGGAGGGTTTGCTTAATGCTCTCTACATTGGTTGAGGTGAATGTCGTATCTCGCTGTTTCATTTATTTCTTATTGTATTACTCTTGATACTCAATATTATCCAGTTATTCACTGCTAATCAATTATCAAAATCCAAAAATTTACTGGAACTTTTATATGAATATGCCCCAGATATACAATAATTCTCTTCGCCTCCATATAACTTTATGTGCTTTATCCTTCTACTTTCAACTCAGGCAATCAAGGTACAACAAAGACATAATTATGAACACTAAATATAACATTGCATAAATGGTGGATTAGAACTTGGATGTTTGCTGCAAATGTTCTTATTACAGTTTTTTAAATTGTCTAAAGTAGAACATGGAGAATCTCATACATATAGCCTAGCAACTGGCTTTTATAAGATCTATTGTTTTCTACTTTTTATCGGTAAAACTATATTGCAAGGGTAGTGATGTAGAGAATCTACTGAGTTTTGTGGATGTTGCCAGACAAATCCTGTGGCTGAAAAGGTTGTGGAATGGCATAGTTTAACTTCTGTTTAGAAGTGGTTACATATTTAATTATTTACACATTCAAGTATTTACAGTTCTAGTTTTGGGGCCCAAGATTCCAATGAGGAGAAAGATAGTGTAGTAGTAAAAGAATTATTTGCTTCCTACTCTTGACCTGATATTAAAACGTGGCCTACACTCTGAACGAGGTTGAATTTGGATCCTTTTCCCACTGTTCATTATGTGACCTGTTATTATTTTTTCTTTAAGGCAGACTCTTCCTTTTTGTTATATTTGTTATCATCACAGGGCTCAGGTGTGGAGATGGGGTTGGGGAAGGGTGTTAAAATGGCAGATAGGTTTTAAAGGTTCTAACTTAACACACTCTCTGTTTGTCTTTTGTGCAGAGTAACTTGTAAACTGAGTTAAGAATGTGTAGAAGGTGAATTCATCCATTGATGGATATCTAATGCAGGGTATAGGGCTGCTGAAAATGGACTTTTTTGTATCATAAACATTGTTGGTAACATGCAAAACTTTGATTTTCTTTCGTCCTTTTTCTAATTTTGTAGCTGTGCTTGTCGTGTACACATAATTTTGTCTGGTTAAAAGTCTAAAACGCCTAGTCCTGAAATGAAATACTATCAGTTTGATTTAGGGTTTGCAGCTTTTGTTTTGTAGAAAGAATAGGGCATATCGGAGCTGCTGTTTCATTATCTTCCCTATTTGTCATAACATCGGCTTGAAGCCACTGTCTTATTTGTTTCTTTTCCTTTTAGCAGACAATTGTGTTTCATTTTGGCTTTTACATTCATTTACGATTTGATAATCTAACATTAAAAAAAGATAGTAGTAGCTTTGATTCTTGATATTTGCAGGGTTTTCTGTTGTTGTTGTTGTTGTGATTAAAGCTGTATAAAAAAGCCCTAAACCATAAACAAGGGTAAATGAACATTGTGATTATTGTTCTTATTATCAATGTAATAATGTAATCAGAAGTGTGGTTTGTTTCCGATCTCATAAGATATAAATAAAATGCTTTTCAATAAAAAATATAAATAATGGTGAAATAAAAAGGGTTAAGAAACCATCATTGGAACAAGTTTGAGGAATAAAGGGTTTATATATTCATTTTATTATTTTGTGGAATATATCTCTACTTACAAATATTGGGAAGGGTCGATCTTTTTGTGGTCATTACGATATGAAAATGGAAGGGAATGGCAAGACTAGATGGAAGCTCTAATCATTCAATAATCTTTCTAAGTTTCTTTAAATATCCCCAAAAAGGTGTGTTAGTTTTTATTCTGATCGCAATGAGAAGGCAAATTTATGACTACGAGAAAGAAACCAATTCAAATAAGAAAGTTGCTTTTTAAGAGCTAATTTTATCAAATGAGGTGATTAATTCGGATACAATTGAATTTTTATATATTTTATAGTGAACGAGTGGGATGAAAATGAAACGATTGTTCGAATATGTGATTCAACTCTGAACTGAAGTTCACCTAAGTAGCATCACTGTTTCGTCATGTATTATAATAACATGATCCCAAACGCTAATCAGGTTGATTTATGCTTTATAACTACGTCCAATTATCACCACATTTATACTAAAATAGCATCAACTGGTGATGTAAGAAATGTGTTGATCAGCCCCCGCTTCACTGGCTTTTCCGTGTCAGCATCTCCGCATCCATGCGCTCTAAAATTCGACGTGCTTCTTCCTCTGTAGCAGGAACTACATTTCGAATCTTAAATCCATTCTTGGTGGCCTTTGCCTCTGGCCGTACGGAGAATGTGAAATAAAATGTATTCGATACCTGCATAATGGATACACGTTTATGTAATTTAAATATAAACCATGAAATTAGTTAATGGTGGTATTAAGAAGTCCAAGGCTCTTACCTCACTTGTTCTGATCTCCGGCCTTGTAACATGAGCAACAACTTCAACATTAATTAGTGGTTGATCAGGGTTCTCAAGTTCCGTGTACAGAACACATGATTTTAGACGAAGGAAATCCCCTACGTCAACCTACATGTATTCTTCACTAGAGTTACAAAATTTCACACTCATCTAAACAGATCAAGAATTAGGGAAAACACATTGGTAAGGTTAGATTTAAATCAAAACAGGAATGCAAATCAAAGATGCTGAAACATGGCACTCTAAGAATTCAAGGACGGTTAATATTGCATGTCACAGTTTCTTCTGGTCTTCTATTTCACGGCGATATGCATAAAATAATGATTGAAGGCCAAATAAAATGAGGTTGAATGCTCGAATAATCTCGAACAACACCGAGCATGAAAGATAAATATGTAGATAGATATACAAGTTGATGCTAAAAGCTCTACAAAAAGCAGGAAGATACTTACAGGCCTTAAGAAATCAACATGATCAACTTCCAAAAAGCAAGGTACTAGTCCAGCAAATGCATAAGCTGTTGAGAAAGCTAACTCAAAAGCTCGATGCATTAAAAAACCTCCAAAAATTCGACCATGAATGTTGCGCTGCTGTGGTTGGCAGATCAGGGCATTTTCAAGATGGGTATCCTTTAAAAGAATGCTGTCTCTATCAGCTAAGGCTGGCATATCACAGAAGATTCGGCCCTCAGCCAAGAGTGCTTCCAGTCTATTTATCTCCCCATGTTCAAATTCTCTTCTATCTACTCTTTTTCTTTTTCTTAATTTGCTTCTAGCTTCAGCTTCTTCAAATAGAAACTTCTCACGTTCAGTTTCTGGTGAAAGCCGGTTAACAGGAGCAGCTTTCCCAGTCTTAGAGTCACGGGCCACAAAGATGAAGTTGGCTGTTAGAGCTACAGAGTCCGAAACATCCGAGTTTTCTGCATGAAATAACATCATCTAATCAAAGTCTCAATCATGGCCAAACTTCAAGATAATGTCTATAATGAAAGACTTTCTACAGAATCACACTGTTAGCAGCTCTGCAATTTGATGAACTACGAATTACTTCTCATTAACTCCGCATTGTGATCTGTGTCTAGGTTATGGAACCTCAGTGCCATTACCAAGACTATTAAAACATGTCATCTGAGAATAAACATTCAGCTAAGAATACTATCCTTGAGGGTGAGGCAAAGTATCATTAAGTAACAATTTTCACCATCATAAGATAAGTTAGATTTGGTATCTTTAAAAAAAAAGATGATACCTCAGAACTCAAAGAGTCATAGTTGCATAAAATGTCAAAGGACAACATGCTTCTCCTTAAAGGACAAAGTGTGAAATTGTGCAGACAATGTCTATTTTATAAGCATACTTGGTTGGTTTTCAATAAGAATATGCTTTCAGTCTTTTCCATATCGGGGTGAGAAAAAGTGGGGGTAGGGTAGTTAAAAATCCATATCAAATAACATAGATTTCCTGCTAAGAAAAAGACAAAACTTATAGGGATCATGGATTGAATAAGAGAAGAGGAATGAGTAAATACTGCAGGAAGCCTCAAGGAGAAATGAAGGAGGTTATATGTAAATAACCCTTACATAAATAACCTGCAAATAAGGCTTTAATTCTCGTCAATCGATATACGAGTTATGAAAAGGAATCTGTAAGGAATGTAGCATGATCAATAGAGTATATGAGAAGTGAAAACTAAAAATAGGTACACAAGTTCATGCTTTATCTTGGGTTTTCATTAGCACTAAGATTAATTACAAAGGACTGAGAGTTCCAATAGTTCTGCAAAGATTACATTATGCTCCACGGCCTTGGTAAAGATCAGAATCTTAGGAAAATCCATAAGTAATTTGCTATATATGTCTGAAGAATTAGCAAATGTGAAGAAACTACTGACATGGAATTTATGCATTCTTGATAGCTAATACTAAAGTATATAATGTCTCAACAGATTTGTACTAAAAAACATATCTACAAATACTCAAAGTCATATTTCATCTTAAATGCAAAATTACAGTGAGTTAATCATAAGTTTAAGATTAAAGCACCTTTCGTGGACTGAATGACTTCTAGTTGAATCTCAATTGATGACCTCCCAACCCATATGACAGAACCAACTATTTTGAGATCAATATCAACACTAATAGGCTTCTTCAAAACAATCTTGTCAACAGAAGCTGTTACCAGCAAAAGAGGCCTTGTTGTGCTATCATCATCTGAACAATGCTAATTCACAAACAAACCACACAACTTCAGCCATTCAAAAGACAAAAAAGATTGCTAATTTATAATCCCCAACCTGCAAAAAAGAAAAAAAAAAGTACCTTGACAGAGATAGTCCCAGCTAAAGCATCAAGGTCTTCAAGCAACTTCCCAATTCTAACTTCATTCCAGGGATCCCTGTACTGTTCTCTCAAAATGTAGTCTGATGATAAATTATAAAGGATGCTGGTCCTGCTTTGAGAAGGGGTTTTGGTGAGCAACTCGCTCTGTGGGGGTGCATCTTTTGGTGGGTCAAGGAGTCTCTCAAAGATTTGGGACTTGGCTTCCCATAAAGCATTGGTTACTGGTGAATGGTACATTCCTGGCCATAGGCTGATGGGCTTCCTGGTTGACGTGGAGTCTGAGCCATTGACAGCGGCAGAAGTGTCAAAGGGAGATGCAAAAGTTGAAACCACAGGGATGGTGGTAGGAGATGAGCAATTAAACTCCATGGATATGTGATTTTCAAGGTGATCGTTGCAAATGGGTGGGCGAATATTGGGATTTCAGGTTTTGGGTTTGTTTTTGTTTTTGTGAAATTTGCTTTCTTTAGGGGCCAATTTCCTCTCAGCAATCAGTCAAACCTTTAAACATCTGGTTGTAAGCATTTTACTATAGTTTGATTTTTTTAATTATAGTAAAATGAAAATTATACTCCATAAGAATTCATCACATAATAAACATGAGGTTATACTATAATATTATTTTAAATATTTATCATGTTTGATTTTTTTGTTTATGTTTGTAATTTATTTTTAAATTTTGAATCACTTGTATTAATATATTATAACATTATTTTAATTATTTGCATAGTTTACTATTATAATTAATTAAATAATTAAAAGAAATAAATGCTCCACATGTAAACCATCTGCCCCAGCCCCTACCCTGCTTTATTTATTTGTTTTTTAGTTATGGACAGTTGTGAGGAGTAAAGAGAGCTTTAACCTTTTTTTTAGTGTTTATTTGTAACAAAAACTTTAAAAAATATTTAAAAAATTAATTAAGTCATTTGCAGGCATAGTACTAATAAAGTTCCATTTCCGAAATTATTTACGGAAATGTACCATTCAAAAAAAATAATGATGGGTATGGACCGAAAATACTAAAACGCACTGATGTGAACGCATTTTTAGGGGATAATGCAAAAAAGTACGCTGATGAGGACGCTTTTTTCCTCATGTCAGGCAAAAGCGTGCTAACGTGGACACGCTTTAGTAAAAAGTGCTGACAGGGACATGCTTTTCCTATGCTTGATTAGGGTTTTTGGGTTATTTGCAAATTAGGGTTTAGGTTTAGGATTTTTGGGTTTGTTTAGGGTTTAAGAAAAAAATTAGAGTTTAGGGTCTATAGTTTAGAGTTTAGGGTTAATTTTTTTAATTGCTAAGAATTGTTTTGGAAAAAATAAATTTGACAAGATGAGATATGAACAAATAAATTTGACGTGATATGTTCTAAAAAAATTATTTTGACGAGATGAATTTTTTTTTGAAAAAACGCTCTAAGTAGGATACACAATCAGTAATAGTACAGAAAAAGCTTCTAGTTAGTCGCTTTTTTTGTACTGATAATTCTAAAAAAATAATTTTGAAAAGATGGTTCTGAAAAAATATCCTGAGATTCTTGGGAAATCTGATAGTTGGAGTTGAAAAATGCTCTAAGTAGGATGTACTGTCAGCAAAAGTACTGAAAAAGCTCCCAGGTAGACGCCCTTGCATCCCACTATCTCTTAGGCTATAAATGACCTAAATTTCATTCTCTTGTTGCATAAGTTACAACAAGAGAAATCGAAGAAGTTTAGAATAATAGAAATTGAAGAAGTTGAGAAGGTATAAGTTGATTTATCATGTTAATATTTATACGAAACATTATATTTTTGCATAATGTTTTTTGTTTTGAATTTCTTTCGACAAATAATTTGGTTGAAAATGAGTGGACGTATTAGTGCTGTTATTTACTACGACAGTGAGGTCCATGACACCGAGAACGATGTTTTTTTATCGAAGAACACAGCGCGGCTAGTTTTTAACCAGAACATAAAATTGACAAAAGAATTAGGCGCAAAATCTTTAGAACGATGCCAATGAAAGTTTTGTCTATTAAATATCAATTTTGTGCTTCGGTTGATCCTGTGACATATGACTCATTTGATATCAAAAGTGCTCGTGGTTTGGAGGCGATGGTGCAGACGCACCTCGCTAGTGAATCACCCTATATTAAGTTATATGTGAAATTTTCGAGAGGAATATATGACCTACCCAACATTCTATTAGTGGGAGGCAGAACATAAAATCATCCATTTTTTGTGGTAGGACGGAATACATGACCTATGTACAACACTCCGTTAGTGGATGAGACATGCACCTCGGTAGGTCGATGTTCAATGTTGGAAATACTTATTAGGGAATGGCATCAACTTCTAGTGGTTGGCAGTCCACATCTGATTGGGGACGGTCTGAAATGTACACGAAAAGGGATGATGTATTCCCTACGACGTCCACCGGCGAGGGGACCTCCTCCATTGCAGATGTTGGTGGGTCAGATGATGAGCCTGAAGTGGATCCACCTCGGGAGCCAGGTGTCGATGTTGCATAAGTTGCATTATTTTTTGAACTGACGTCTCTCCTCTTCTGAGAGCAAATATGGCTTGCGATAATCGGTTCACGAGTAGGTATATTATCATATCGATTTTCCCATGTTTCGATATATTCCGAGTGGAAGAGTGACCAATGCGTATTCAGTCGTCGTAAGTCGATTTTGTGCTCATCATCGAGCACTTCAAGTGCCACAAGAATCGGTTGTCAGAATCTAAATTACCGTAACACTCTATCCGTCTGGTGCATCTTGATGGTAACGTAGTTGACCAATGAGACCTTAACGTGCCAGATGTTCGGATTCTGTAGGAATTCATTCGGAATTACTGCCCGAATTGCTAGATCCTCGCATGGCGTCCGTTGAAACTATATGAATGTGATAAAAATATTAACTATATACATAATACTAAATACTAAATATGGAATCGACTATGTTATGTATATATTTCAAAATGAAATAAATACTTACATGTGCTTCCAACCGTTGGTCTAATAGAAGCCGTATATCTTCAAGAGCGGTAGGTATTCCCCCGTAATTCAGCGAATGATTTCACCTATTTAAATAAAATTTTAGCACAATATTTTATTTTAAATCTATTTAATAATTGTAAAATCTTATACAAATTTTACCTTGTTAAGAGTGAGAATGCATACGGATGGTCCACTCGAGGACGTAAAAATGGAAAACGAAACCGAGCCCATGATTGTAATAGTGAGAGGCAACCTCCGATTTTTATTTTATTTGGTTGTCGCCCGAAACATCTTCCGATACAATGTCAATAACACGACAGACCCCTAACTGAATTTGCTAGCTGCTCTAAAATTGATGATTTTCAACAGCCACCTCAGATCTACGAGGTTTCTGACTTGTCCGGCATCAAATAACCTTTGAGGATTTGAAGGATGTACGCCTGATCGTATCGTACTCTTTGTACTTTAGATGAATCATCCCTCTGCCTCGGGAATGTCTCTCATAACCTGTAATAGCCCGATTTCGACTCTAATTGGACATAGTGGTTTCGAGACCACAAGTCCAAGTCAAAAAAATATTTTAATATTATTTTGTGTGTTTATTATTGTGAATTTAATTGTGTCAAATTTTCGTATTTTAATTTCGTCGTTTGAGTGTCCGATTAAATAAAAGGATTAAATCGCGTAAAATAAAAATTTAATGGTTAAATATGAAAGTGTCTATTTGTTGTTGTCTTTTTAAGTGAGAGGTCTAAAGGTGTAATTAGACCAAAATATAGTTAGTGGGTGACATATGACAACATTGTCCTTTATATATATGTTTTATATATTTATTATATAAGGTTAATTTAGTAATTTATTAAATTATGTCATATAATTAAAATAAGTAAAGAAAGCATAAAAAAAAACAACAAAACATTCTTACCTTGGCCGAATGTTAAGCTTGGGAGAATTCATCAATGGCTTTTAGGGTTTCGGCAATTCCCATTGAAAATTAAGGTGTGTTTTGGTTTCGGTTTTTGATAATTTTTATGTTTTTGAGATCGTTGCTTTGTATACTACAAGACCCGTGCTTGAATTTTTGAAATTTTTTATTATTTTGTGTTTTTCCATTGATGATAACTTGTGATATGTGATGTTAGTTGATGAAATATGAAATATAGGTGTTAGATTAAAACGTTTTGTCTTTGAATTTTTAGTGAAATTGAGTAAATAGGGCTAAATTGTGAAATTAAATTTTTGAGGGACTAAAATGTGAAATAAATGAAATGTGTGGACTTGTATGAGAACCATGAATATTCGGCCCTTGTGTGGTATGGGCAAATTTTGTATAATTTGTGTTTTATGCAATAGGGAGTAAATTGCAAAAAGTGTAAATATTAAGGGCAAAATAGTAATTTTCCAAATTATGTGTTTTTGGACTAAATTGAATGTGTTAATAAATAAATTATCTCATTTTGAATATATTTAGATCGAGAACCAAAGAAATCGGAGTTAGATCGGGGAAAAGCCAAAATAGTCGAATAATCGTCCGACTTCGATTTTCCATCGTCCAAGGTAAGTCTATTAGCTTATAAATAGAACTAAATTAGTATATAAATGTGTGTACGAATCTATATTGAATTATTATTGATTTATAATCAAGTATACTTTGGTTGAATAGATTTGAAATATGAATAGAAATTGTGTATAAGCTATGTTCGGCTAAATGGATATATGCCTATATAAGTTTTGGAATTTAATATAGTTATGAATGATATATAGATAAATATATATATATATATACATTGTTTGTGTAATCACTGAATTTTGTCCGGCTCGATTTCGTGCTTTTTTAAAAAAAATAAAAAAATATAAAAAATAAAAAATTATATTTTGACCCCCTAAAATTTTTGAAATTGCATTTTCACCCCTAAACTTTCCTAAAATTACATTTTGGCCCATCAACTTCTTGAAAATATATTTTGACCCCTGAATTTTCACAAAATTATGCTTGGCCCCAAAAGTTTTGCTACATTTGCGATTTGGTCCCTCTGGCAGACAGGCGCGATTTGCGCACCTGCCCTCCGTGATTTTCGGCCGTTGGCCTAGTGCATGGCCTCCCCTCTCCGCTGCCACCTGAAAACAAAGAGAAAGAAGACAAAAATCAAGAGATTAAAAAGAAAATGAAAAGAGAGAGGGAGGGGGATAGCAATCAAAAAAAAAAATCAAAGCCAAAAGAAAATAAGCAAAGAAATTCCAAAAAAAAAAGCTCTCAATCCGGCCGATTGCCTCCACCGCCACCACGTCCGTCGCGCCACCACCATTGTCATCTCACCGTCGAGTCCTAAACGCAAAAAACAAAAACAAAGAAAAAGCAAGCAAAAGAGAAAAAGAGAAAGAGCAAAGAAGAAAAAGAAAAAGGAAAAGGGGGGAGAGCATACCTCCGTGCGCGCCACCGTCGGCCGTCGCACCAGGCGGAGAGACATCACCGGCGACACAAAGGGGCTGCTGCTGAACGGAGAAGGAAGAAAAAAGAAAGAAGAAAGAAAGAAAGAAAAAAGAAAGAAGAAAAAGAAAGAAAAAAAGAGAAAAAAAAAGGAAAGAAAAGAAATAAAAAAAATAAATTACCAGTCGGGTCAAACCGACCCGACCCGATCCAGCAAAACGACCGACCCGACCCGACCCACGGTACCCAGCAGCAGCAACAGGCCCGTTCCCAGTGGCCCAAAACAATAACCAGCAAAAAAAAAAAGAAGCAGCAGATTTGTTTTAAAAAAAGCAGCAGCCCAACAGAAGCAGGCCTCCAGCAGACCCATTGCGCAGGCCCAGCAGCAGCAAGCCTCCAGGCTCGGCAGCAGCAGGCCGAGCAGGCCCCCTTCGGCCCAGCGCCCAGGCCCGAATCCGGCAGCCCAACATCCAGCAGAAAAAAAAGGAAAAGAGAAAAAAAAAGGGAAAAAAGAAAAGGGCCCACAACTTTGGGCTTTTTGGTAATTTCCTTAAATCTTTTTTAATTTAGTTTTATTTATTTAAATATGGTTTCATTTAAATTTAATTAGCATTTTTTTAAAAATAGTTTTTTTTAGAAATATTAGTATGGTTTTATTTGCATGTAAAAAAATGAAATAAAAAATTATTTTAATGCATAAGGCAACGAACCGATTTAACATCGAGCCGTTGATTTCATCGCTATGATGGGTGAATATCGATGGCTCGTGTTAAATACGAGACGCCCTTCTAAAAATAAAAAATGTTCGAAATTTCTCGTGTTTAAATGAAAATTCTCGCGTTTTAATAGAATCCCGATTAATTTTTAAATTGATTTGATTTAATACTAATTCGATGGTTTCATCGCCATATCGGGGTGAATATCACCGATTCGTGTTAAATACAATATTTTTTTAAAGAAAAAAATCGTATTTTAAAAATTTTCAATTCTTCAAAATTCTCGTATTTCTCAAATTTTCGAGTTTCAAAAAAATCGTGTTTTCAAAAAAAATTCTCGTGTTTTAAAATTCTCATGTTTCAAAATTGTTGTGTTTTCAAAAATTTTCGTGTTTTTAATAATTTTCGTGTCTCTAAAATTCTCGTGTTTTAAAAATATTTTCGTGTTCGCAAAAATAAAAATTGTTTCAAAAATGCTCGTGTTTTAAAAAAATTTCATATTTTGATCAGGTCGCGATTAATTATTAAATTGAACTTGTGTTTTTGAAAATTAAGACAACGCGCGTTTAACAAGATACCAATTTTGGGCGTCGCGAGGGTGTTAATACCTTCCTCGCGCGTAACTGACTCCCGAACTCGAATTTTCTCTGGATTTTTACGTGGACCTAAAATTACCTCTTTTTTAGAAAAGTTTAAAAATAAATTTTTCTTCTAAAAAGAGAATTTATTAGGTGTCCGATCACACCTAGAAAAAAAAGATCGGTGGCGACTCCTTTTTCAAATAAAATCGAGATTCGGTTTTCAAGTTTTCAATAATTACTTCGATTAGCGACCATCGCCAAATTTTTAGGTCACTACAGCTGGCGACTCCACTGGGGACTTTTTTTTTGAGAGTCGAGTCTGGTGATGAACACGTGTTGTCAAAATTTTCAAAAGTTCTTGTTCAAATTAATTTTTAATCGTGATCCTTGAATTGTATTTTTGAAAAGTCATGCATCTGCATTCGGTTTTTAAATTAATATTTTTCTAACTTGTTTATTTTTCTGTTTTTTTTCAGCTCTAAGTTTTACGATTTTTTTTAGTTTTTTTAGTAAAAATAAAGAAAAAAAGGTTTGTGAGTTTCTCTCCACACACCGTGCACTTACATTTTTGCATAACATGAGCTCTCTACCGGGCTCCGTCCGTTTAAGTGGAAGTAAACGCTACGCCTTCGTGAGTTAACTCGTCCCTCCGCACAGGCTAGTGAATTACTTCCGGGTTACATATGACTTATGCTTTCGTGAGTTAACTCGTCCCTCCGCATAGGCATAAGTAAATGTAATCCCTCGAATTGAGCTCGTGAGCCCGTGATGGGTGATGACCGAGGCTCCATACTAACCTTAGTAGGTGACAGTATGGACAATTCGAGTACCTTTCTAGAACCAAAACCACATATAGCGAACCGTACGAGCCACCCAATTAGAGCCATGTCGAACCTCTGTCCGTTTGATAGTCACCAAAATAAGTACACGGGAGAAGCGTCTCTTACCTTTTATTTCTTTTACATTTACACTTGTTGCAAGGGAATCGAGTCTGTTTAATAAATTTGATCGGTTAGATTGATGAGCATGTGGGGTAAGTTTATTTTGAAAAGCATGATGGA
This sequence comes from Gossypium raimondii, assembly GCF_025698545.1. NCBI lineage: Eukaryota > Viridiplantae > Streptophyta > Magnoliopsida > Malvales > Malvaceae > Gossypium > Gossypium raimondii. Next base: position 5,997,994 of record NC_068571.1, on the reverse strand, counting down.
ATAAAAACAAAAAAAAACGTAGGTCGGTTTCCCCAAAATGCATGTTTAGATAGTTTAATTTGTTAGATTTTCCATAGTTTTTCCTCTGTTTATATTTGTCGTGATTGCTACCTAAGTTTATTTGTCTTCATTTCATTTCTCATCATGCATCATAGGCATTTTATTAGGAATGTGTTGATTAGAGATTGGTTGCCAAAAACGAATTTCTGATGGAGGAGTCAATTACGTAAGTAACCGAGAAAAATGCTGTAGTTCGAGATTGGTCTTTGAGAACCCAGAAAGCAAAAGGAGAAGGATATATCTCCGATATTCCTAAACATGCGACTTCGAATTCTTGACAGAATAACCTCGAAGACTTGACTAGGATCGGGAAACAACGAGACTTAGACACTAGGGGCATTTTCATTGGCAAAATATTTTGTAATGGACTCTTTTGATGAATGAAATGCCAAAATATAGGGCTGTCTTGAAATCAACACCAAATACTTGTATATTTATTCATGACTAACATTCACTTGTCATTCATTCATTCATTCATGCATTGCATGTACATATCACCCCAACCATTCACTGAGGCTAAAATCGCATAATCCATAGTGGCGGTACTACAAGGCTGGAATCACATAATCCTTACAGGACACGTCTAAGAACTAGAGTTATGGACACTGAACTTAACGAAAGAATCGAAAGGATGGAAAGGGTCCAAAGAGAGTTACAAAAGCAATTGGCCAAGTCACAACAAGAGGCAAGAGATATGATGGTGAGATCTCGAGAAGAATCACTCGAGCAAAGAGATCAATTGGCTAAAATGATAGAAATGATGACAGCTTTTGTAAAAGGAAATGGACCCACGCAGAGCCTTGATATCATGGAGCCCCAGTCAAGAGCTAATAATGATCAGGATCCATTCTATCCCCTAGGATTTACTCCACCTCATGCCTATACAATCTTGGAACAACGTCCTGCACCATCTGCTCATCTGGGGCAAGGAATGTTCGTATCGAACCCCGGGGCTAATCCAACAGATCCAATTGTTCCAGATCTGGACGATCCTATGGAAATAGCAAAGTTAAAAACTGATGATTATGACGCTCAAGATAGGTACAAGATCCTAGAAGAAAGGCTTAAGGCAATAGAAGGTGCTGAAGTCTTCTCTGCTTTGAGTGCTAAAGAACTCAGTTTGGTGCCTGATCTGGTTCTACCCCCGAAATTCAAGGCACCAGATTTTGAAAAGAACGATGGGACGCGATGTCCAAAGGCACATCTCGTCATGTTTTGTCGGAAGATGACTCGTTACGTGAATGAGGATAAATTGTCGATACTGCTTTTCGTGATGCTTTAGTTGGATCGGCTCTTCGATGGTATAATCAACTCAGCAGGGAGAGGATCCGATCATGGAAGGACTTAGCATCAGCAGTTTGTGAGCAATACAAGCATGTATCAGATATGGTGCCTGATCGACTAACTTTACAAAAGATGGAAAAGAAGCCGACAGAGACTTTTAGGTAATATGCACAGAGATGGAGGGATATCTCGGCTCAGGTGGAACCCCCGTTAACTAAGACGGAGATAACAGTCCTCTTTATCAACACTCTGAAAGCGCCATTTTACGATAAGTTGGTAGGAAGCGCCACAAAAGACTTTGCGGATATTGTAATATCTGGGGAGCTTATTGAAAACGCCGTCAAAAGTGAAAGAATGGAAGGTCCCGAGGGTTCGAAGAGGGCAATACCCATGAAGAAAAATGAGGTAGAAGCCCATATGATTGGAACTGATGGCCACTGTGCCCCCAATTCGTACCCCGCCCAATCACGACCTCATTATCGCCCACCTTCAAACTTCTACTTTCCTCCTCAAGGTCCTTACTATCAAGCACCTCCGTCTTACCCCGATTATGCTATGAATAACCAAAGACCATTCACCTTGTTCCCACCAAACACCATGCCTACACAAAGTCAACCTAAAAATGACCAAAGACCAGTAAGACCCATTTCTGAAAAACCTCAATTCACCCCAATTCCTGTGCCATACGGAGAATTATACCTGAAGCTGTTGGAGAAGCAATTGATATCCCCACATTACATGGCACCCCTGAAGCCCCCATACCCAAAATGGTATGATCCTAATGCTAATTGCATGTATCACGCTGGAAATCAAGGGCATTCTACAGAAAACTGCATTGCCTTTAAAAGGAGGGTTCAAGATCTCATCGATGCTGGCATTTTGTGATTTGATGGCGTTAGTAATGTGGGTGGAAATCCTCTTCCTAACCATGCTGATGGGAATGCGAATGTAGTAACAAATGAAGACGGGGGGCAAAACAATCAGCGAAGCGCTTTGGTTGAAAAGGGTCTTCAGAACATCAGTATAAATGTTGTTGACAACGAGGGTGGCACAGTTGAGGATGTTGTAATGATACACCCTTGTCCCCCAAGATATATTTTGAACAATTGGACTGCTATGGACCTCATTGTAGTTTCTAAGTCCTCTCCAGAGTAATGCTCAATGTTAATTCTCCATTATTTTGTGTGTCCGTAAATAGTGGGATTCCTTTTGTAAGAGCTTATGTTTGCTCTTTATCATTTCAATGAACATCAATGAAGATGCATTTTGCCATGGTCTTTTCATTTCTATTAGCTTCGTAATTATCCCATCTCTTCATATCATCTTCCTACATGTATTTTATATCATTCCATAACATTTTGTGTGTTGATCCCAGTACTTTGATACTCCTCCATAGTTTTCTTTCCCATTCACCTTTCAGGTGCTCAGATATCCACCGCATGAACAATCCCGTTACAAGTCCTGAAATTGATTTCGAGATGGCTATTTGTTTAGGAGAATTCAAAGTCGAGGAAGATGCTGAAAATAGTGACCCGCCTCCTGACTTACTGAGAATGGTTGAACAAGAAGAGAAACAAATTTTACCCTATCAAGAATCTGTTGAGACAGTGAACTTGAGAAGTGAAAAAGAAACAAGAAGTGAAGATTGGGACTTCCATTTCAGAGAACACCAAACAGAATTTGATCGCCTTGCTCCATGAGTACAAAGATATATTTGCCTGGTCGTATCAGGACATGCCTGGGTTGAATAAGGATGTGGTGGTTCATAAGCTCCCACTGAAACCAGAATGCAAACCCGTTCAACAGAAGTTGAGAAGGATGAGACCTGAAATGCTGCTAAAGATAAAAGAAGAAGTCAAGAAACAATATGATGCTGGCTTCTTACAAGTCTCTAAATATTCGAAATGGGTAGCAAACATAGTCCCAGTACTGAAGAAATACGGCAAGATAGTTTCTCGGTTATAATTAGATAAAGATGGCTCTCGAAGATATGGAGAAAACTACATTCGTGACAATGTGGGGAACGTTTTGCTGCAAAATGATGCCATTCGGATTGAAGAATGCTGGGGCAACATGATGAGTCTGGGAAAAGAGAAAGGGTGATTTACTACCTCAACAAAAAGTTCACAGAATATGAACCCAAGCACCCGTCAATTGACAAATTCTGTTGTGCATTGGTCTAGGTAGTTCGAAGGCTCAGACAATACATGTTGTATCATACGACATGGCTAATTTCAAAGTTAGATCCATTAAAGTACTTGATGGAATCACCCGCACTCTCAAGGAGAATGACACAATGGCAGATCTTATTGTCTGAGTATGACATTGTGTATGTAAGCCAAAAGTCGGTAAAGGGGAGCGCGATAGCTAACTTCTTGGCAAGTCGAGCAATGAAGGAATATGAGCCGTTGGAATTTGATTTTCCAGATGAAGACTTAATGTGCATTTTCGAAGGTGAATCATCAAAAGATCAATCATGGAAGATGAGTTTTGATGGTGTATCGAACGCATTGGGGCACGGGATAGGAGCAGTTTTAGTGTCACCGGAAGGAAATCATTACCCGCTCACTGCCAGATTGAATTTCTTCTGTACTAATAACATAGCAAAATATGAAGCTTGCATCATGGGACTTCGTGCAGCCATTGAACGGAAAATAGAAACCTTAAAGGTGTATGGGGACTCAGCGTTAGTGATTTATCAAATTCGTGGAGATTGGGAAGTGAGAGATTCGAAATTAGTCAAGTATCGGGATCTCGTGGCGGAATTGGTCAAAGAATTCAAAGAAGTGACTTTTCATTACTTCCCACGAGAAGAAAACCAGTTGGCTGATGCCCTGGCCACATTGGCTTCAATGTTCAAAGCAAACAGGGAAACAGAAATAATGCCTCTCCAAATGAGCATATATGAGGTCCCCGCACACTGTTTTATCATTTGGGAAGGAGTCAGATGGACGATCATGGTTCCATGATATCTTGGAGTACATCAAGAATCAAAGGTACCCCGAGCAGGCAAACGAGAATGACAAAAGAACAATCAGAAGAATGGCGATTGAATTTGTTCTTGACGGGGATATTCTATACAAAATGGGAAAAGATCAAGTGCTCCTGAGGTGCGTGGGATTTGTTGAAGCTAGAAAGATACTTGTGGAGGTTCATGAAGGAATTTATGAACGCATGCTAGCGGTTTCACCATGGCGTGCAAATTATGAGACTTGGTTATTTTGGTGACGATGGAAAGGGATTGCATTGGTTCGCAGAAAGTGCCACAAATGTCAAATTTATGGCGATAAAATTCATGCGACTCGTCGCCCTTCATGTCATGACTTCTCCGTGGCCTTTTTCTATGTGGGGCATGGATGTTATAGGGCCAATTTCCCTGAAAGCTTCCAATGGGCATCGATTCATCTTTGTGGTTATAGACTACTTCACAAAATGGGTAGAAGCCACTTCGTTTGCTAATGTGACAAAGGTCGCATCAGAGGTTCTTAAAAAGGAGATTATATGTCGATATGGTGCGCTCGAAAGAATCATTTCAGATAATGCTTTAAATTTGAACAACAAGATGATGAAAGAAGTATGTGAGCAATTCCAGATAAAGCATCATAATTCTTCACACTACCGCCCGAAGATGAACGGAGCAGTAGAAGCCGCTAATAAGAACATTAAGAGGATTATTGGGAAGATGACCGAGACGTATAAAGACTGGCATGAGAAGCTATCATTTGCTTTGTACGCATATCGCACCTCGGTACAGACGTCTACGGGGGCAACTCCTTTTTCTCTGGTCTACGGGATGGAAGCCGTTCTGCCTATCGAAGTAGAGATCCCATCCCTGCGCGTCTTAATGGAGACAAGATTAGAAGAATCAGAGTGGGTTCGAGCTCGATATGATCAGCTAAACCTTATTGAAGGGAAACGCTTGAAGGCAATTTGTCATGGACAGATGTATCAGAAAAGAATGATCACGACCCATGATAAAAAGGTGCGGCCAAGAGAATTTCGTGAAGGGGAGCTTGTTTTAAGAAAGATCCTCCCGATACAAAAGGACTTTCGAGGAAAATGGTCACCAAATTGGGAAGGGCCATACGTTGTAAAAAAGGCATTCTCAGGAGGGGCTCTGATTCTCACTGAGATGGACGGGAAAGAATTACCTAATCCAGTGAACTCAGATGCTGTGAAGAAATATTATGCTTAAAAAAGCAAAAAATAGGAAAAAAATAGAAAAAAACAGTTAAAACAAAAAACAAAAAAAGGAAAAAACAAAAAAGGAAAAAACAAAAAAAAATCAAGATGAAAACCCAAAAAGGGCGTCTTGATGAACAAAAAAGATTAGGATGAAAACCCAAAAGGGCGTCCTAACAAAGTGGGCTTGGGCTTAAAGGAGCAAAGTGACTTGAACGGGGAGTTGAATGACGAAGTCGTAATATTTGAAGCATTCTCAAAAGCTCGAAATCTTCTACACAAGAAGCCGTGCTCGAAAAGATCCAGGGTGAAGAAATGCAGAGAAGTTTATGCATTGGATATCTAGAGCATTTCTGGCCATTGAATTCGCTTTCTTTTCTTTATGACGATTCATTTGTTAAACTTTCCTTGTCAATTTTTTGTTTGTTGCTTTTGAAAAAAAAATGAATGTGAAGTATTTCTTTCATGCCTACTTTGTCTTTTTATGCATCTCATTTTGGATTCATTTAAATGATAAATAGCAAGATGACATACTCTAAACAAAAGGAATGTTGAGCATTACCTGGATGAGAATTTGATAAATACAAGGACCCTGAAGCAAGAACAAAGTTCAACGAGGGGGCAAGATGGTGATATACGAGGAAATGTGGATCACTCAACAAACTTGGAGATGGGCACAAAACCTGAGAGAAAGTCAAGAATTGAGGAAATGAATGCGGATCCTCACGAAAATCAAAAGTGGGGCACGTGATAAACATCCCAGGGTGCATGACATGATCATTTAGACACAAAAGCATTTAAGACAAACATGTGCATATCATAATAACATCATACATGACACATACAGGTATACCAGTAGAGCAAGGAATACTGGGAGAAAGCCTCACAGAATTAATGAAGAAGAAGGCTTTTTAGTTTCACCAGATTTTTTCTGAAACCCTGTTTCTTTCAAGAAATATTTTTCAATTTCTGTTTTCAAAAATCAACTCATATTGCGAGAAGTGAGTTGAGCCTCGGGTCGCACGCTGAGGTATTTCTTTTAAATTTCTATTTTTCAAAAAAAAAATCAACTCATATTACAGAGGTGAGTTGAGCCTCGGGTCACGCTGAGGTATTTCTTTTAAATTTCTGTTTTTTCAAAAAAAATCAACTCATATTGTGAGAAGTGAGTTGAGCCTCGGTCGCATATTGAGGTATTTCTTTTAAATTTCTATTTTCAAAAAAATCAACTCATATTACAGAGGTGAGTTGAGCCTCGGGTCACGCTGAGGTATTTCTTTTAAATTTCTGTTTTTTTTTCAAAAAAATCAACTCATATTGTGAGAAGTGAGTTGAGCCTCGGGTCGCACGCTGAGGTATTTCTTTTAAATCTCTGTTTTTCAAAAAAATCAACTCATATTGTGAGAAGTGAGTTGAGCCTCGGGTCGCACGCTGAGGTATTTCTTTTAAATTTCTGTTTTTCAAAAAAATCAACTCATAATGCGAGAGGTGAGTTGAGCCTCAGGTCACGCTGAGGTATTTCTTTTAAATTTCTGTTTTTCAAAAAAATCAACTCATATTGCGAGAAGTGAGTTGAGCCTCGGGTCTCACGTTGAGGTATTTCTTTTAAATTTTTTTTTTCAAAAAAAAATCAACTTAGATTGCGAGAAGTGAGTTGAGCCTCGGGTCGCACGCTGAGGTATTTCTTTTAAATTTCTATTTTTCAAAAAAAAAATCAACTCATATTACAGAGATGAGTTGAGCCTCGGGTCACGCTGAGGTATTTCTTTTAAATTTCTGTTTTTTTTTCAAAAAAATCAACTCATATTGCGAGAGGTGAGTTGAGCCTCGAACCATGCCGAGGTATTTCTTTTAAATTTCTGTTTTTCAAAAATCAACTCATATTGCGAGAGGTGAGTTAAGCCTCGGGTCGCACGCTGAGGTATTTTAAATTTCTATTTTTTCAAAAAAATCAACTCATATTGCGAGAGGTGAGTTGAGCCTCGGGTCGCACGCTGAGGTATTTCTTTTAAATTTCTATTTTTCAAAAAAAAATCAACTCATATTACAGAGGTTAGTTGAGCCTCGGGTCACGCTGAGGTATTTCTTTTAAATTTTTGTTTTTTTCAAAAAAATCAACTCATATTGCGAGAGGTGAGTTGAGCCTCGAACCATGCCGAGGTATTTTTTTTTATATTTCTGTTTTTTTTAAATCAACTCATATTGCGAGAGGTGAGTTGAACCTCGGACACATGCCGAGGTATTTCGTTTAAATTTCTGTTTTTTTTTAAATCAACTCATAATGCGAGAGGTGAGTTGAGCCTCGGGTCACGCTGAGGTATTTCTTTTAAATTTTTGTTTTTTTCAAAAAAATCAACTCATATTGCGAGAGGTGAGTTGAGCCTCGAACCATGCCGAGGTATTTTTTTATATTTCTGTTTTTTTAAATCAACTCATATTGCGAGAGGTGAGTTGAACCTCGGACACATGCCGAGGTATTTCGTTTAAATTTCTATTTTTTTTAAAAAAAATCAACTCATAATGCGAGAGGTGAGTTGAGCCTCGGGTCACATGCCGAGGTATTTTCTTTTAAATTTCTGTTTTTCAAAAAAATTAACTCATATTGCGAGAAGTGAGTTGAGCCTCAGGCCACACGTCGAAGTATTTTCGATTTCTATTTTTCAAATAAAAAGAAAATTTTGGACAGTCGAACAAAATTCAGTGCTTTTAAGTCTTTGCTCTATCCCTGTTTCACAGCGATGAGCAAAGAGGGGCAGCTGTAATCACTGAATTTTGTCCGGCTCGATTTCGTGCTTTTTTAAAAAAAATAAAAAAATACAAAAAATAAAAAATTATATTTTGACCCCCTAAACTTTTTGAAATTGCATTTTCACCCCTAAACTTTCCTAAAATTACATTTTGGCCCATCAACTTCTTGAAAATATATTTTGACCCCTAAGTTTTCACAAAATTATGCTTGGCCCCAAAAGTTTTGCTACATTTGCGATCTGGTCCCTCTGGCAGACAAAGCGATTTTGACCGCCTCCAGTGATTTTCGTAGTTGGCCCATTGCATGGCCTCCCTCCGCTGCCACCTGAAAACAAAGAGAAAGAAGACAAAAATCAAGAGATTAAAAAGAAAATGAAAAGAGAGAGGGGGGATAGCAATCAAAAAAAAAAATTCAAATCCAAAAGAAAATAAGCAAAGAAATTCCAAAAAAAAAAGCTCTCAATCCGCCGATTGCCTCCACCGCCACCACGCCTGTCGCGCCACCACCATTGTCATCTCACCGTCGAGTCCTAAACGCAAAAAACAAAAACAAAGAAAAAGCAAGCAAAAGAGAAAAGAGAAAGAGCAAAGAAGAAAAGAAAAAGGAAAAGGGGAGAGCATACCTCCGTCGCGCCACCGTCGGCCGTCGCACCAGGCGGAGAGACATCACCGGCGACACAAAGGGGCTGCTGCTGAACGGAGAAGGAAGAAAAAAGAAAGAAGAAAGAAAGAAAGAAAAAAGAAAGAAGAAAAAGAAAGAAAAAAAGAGAAAAAAAGGAAAGAAAAGAAATAAAAAAATAAATTAACAGTCGGGTCAAACCGACCCGACCTGATCCAGCAAACCGACTGACCCGACCCGACCCACAGTACCCAGCAGCAGCAACAGGCCCGTTCCCAGTGGCCCAAAACAATAACCAGCAAAAAAAAAAGAAGCAGCAGATTTGTTTTAAAAAAAGAAGCAGCCCAACAGAAGCAGGCCTCCAGCAGACCCATTGCGCAGGCCCAACTCAGGCCCAGCAGCAGCAAGCTTCCAGGCTCAGCAGCAGGCCGAGCAGGCCCCCTTCGGCCCAGCGCCCAGGCCCGAATCCGGCAGCCCAACATCCAGCAGAAAAAAAAAAGGGAAAGAGAAAAAAAAGGGAAAAAAGAAAAGGGCCCACAACTTTGGGCTTTCTGGTAATTTCCTTAAATCTTTTTTAATTTAGTTTTATTTATTTAAATATGGTTTCATTTAAATTTAATTAGCATTTTTTCAAAAAATAGTTTTTTTTAGAAATATTAGTATGGTTTTATTTGCATGTAAAAAAATGAAATAAAAAAATTATTTTAATGCATAAGGCAACGAACCGATTTAACATCGAGCCGTTGATTTCATCGCTATGATGGGTGAATATCGATGGCTCGTGTTAAATACGAGACGCCCTTCTAAAAATAAAAAATATTCGAAATTCCTCGTGTTTAAATGAAAATTCTCGCGTTTTAATAGAATCCCGATTAATTTTTAAATTGATTTGATTTAATACTAATTCGATGGTTTCATCGCCATATCGGGGTGAATATCACCGATTCGTGTTAAATACGGTATTTTTTTAAAGAAAAAAATCGTATTTCAAAAATTTTCAATTCTTCAAAATTCTCGTATTTCTCAAATTTTCGAGTTTCAAAAAAATCGTGTTTGCAAAAAAAATTCTCGTGTTTTAAAATTCTCATGCTTCAAAATTGTTGTGTTTTCAAAAATTTTTGTGTTTTTAATAATTTTCGTGTCTCTAAAATTCTCGTGTTTTAAAAATATTTTCGTGTTCGCAAAAATAAAAATTGTTTCAAAAATGCTCGTGTTTTAAAAAATTTTCATATTTTGATCGGGTCGCGATTAATTATTAAATTGAACTTGTGTTTTTGAAAATTAAGACAACGCGCGTTTAACAAGATACCAATTTTGGGCGTCGCGAGGGTGTTAATACCTTCCTCGCGCGTAACTGACTCCCGAACTCGAATTTTCTCTGGATTTTTACGTGGACCTAAAATTACCTCTTTTTTAGAAAAGTTTAAAAATAAATTTTTCTTCTAAAAAGAGAATTTATTAGGTGTCCGATCACACCTAGAAAAAAAAGATCGGTGGCGACTCCTTTTTCAAATAAAATCGAGATTCGGTTTTCAAGTTTTCAATAATTACTTCGATTAGCGCCCATCGCCAAATTTTTAGGTCACTGCAGTTTGAATATTTAAATATATATCTATATGTTTATGTTTTTATTTGAAAATATTTGATGATATGAGAAATGTAAATGTAAACATAAGATTCAACATATACATGTACATTCATGTATAACTTTTGGGATGGATTAAAAGTGTGTATATTGCATATGCATAGGTAAATTTGAATAAGTGTTTAAATGTGAGTTGAAACATATATGTATACATTCGAATAGGTCTTAAACATATCTCAAGATATGGATGTTAAGTTTACATATATATATATGGGTAGTATTGAATACGTACAAATATATATGTATAGTTAGTTTCGAATAGGTGAATATATATATATATATATATATATATATATATATATGTAAAATTCTTGTATTGAAATTAGTTAAGTAGTAAGGTATATGAATATATGTGTGCATACAATTTATAGAAATTTGAATTGAATTGAAGATAGGATTTTATAAATTTTCTTAGGTTTGAATATGATCTGTTACAATTATGTGTTTTATTTAATGAATTACTTGAGGAGTAATTTGTATATGTGAAATTAAAATTTTCAGGTTTAAAACCTAGCGTGCTTAAGGCGGTGAAATAATTCGGACTTTAAGTCTAGCGAGTGCTAAGTTCGGTGATCTGAATCAAAGTTATAAACCTAGCGTGCTAAGTCTTGGTGATCTGAATCGAGTTATAAACCTAGCGAGGCTAAGTGCGGTGATTGGAATCGAGGCTATAAGCCTAAAGAGGCTAAGTCTTGGTGATTGGAATCGAGCTATAAGCCTAGCGAGGCTAAGTGCTTAGTGAATATGTTAAATTAAGTGATTATATGCATTTGATATATATATATATATATAAATGATTATGGGATATATATAATGAATAATTACATGAGCATTTGTCTATATGTGTTTGAAGGATCATATATATGCATTCGATGAAATGCAAATGATAAGTATATTAGAAATCGGTATATGCAATTAATGATTATGTCGTAATTTGATTATAAGCATATAATGTTTATACATATGTTCGTTTATATGTATTTTAGATATGTTGTAAACTTATTAAGCTATAAAAGCTTACTTGATTGTTTTTATCCATTTGTTTTATAGATAAAACCAAGCTGCAGACTTCGAGGATCGTTAGCGAAGATCATCACTCTATCTACTATCTCGGTATTAAAACGTTTAAATTTTAACTTATGGCATGTATAGGCTAGATAATGTTTTGGGAGTCGTACTTTAATATGTATATATATATATATATATATATATATATATATAATTAATAGCCATATGAAATTAGCTTATTTTTCTTATGGTTTAACTGAACTGAAATGTTTTGTTTTGTTATAAAAAAAATTAAAATTATTAAAGTAGAATTTATAATTATACTTACTTCATATTTGACTAATTTAACATAGATGTAAAATTTTTGAATTCTACTGAATGTCTGTGTTAAGTTGTGTTTTGTCCGATAACGCCTCGTAACCCTAATTTATTTACGTATACGGGTTAGGGGTGCTACATAACCAGTCTATATCGATTCGACCTCCGTAAATAATATCCGGAGTCGCACCCAAAAGATTGTAACATATGGCTTCCCATTCAGTAGATTGAGTGGACCAGGTGAGTACAGGACTATCCATCGATAACCCCAACTGTAACCCCAATCAGAAGATGGAATGTTTGTGTATTGGGTCTCCACCTCTCCACAAACACACTGATGAGTTTGAGTCCAACTTGCACCCCGGCCTATATTGGCCACGTGCAAAAACCCGCTTCCCTCAAGTAATTTTCAATCAACGGTGATGGAGGACTAGGTATATTACGAATAAAACATTGTAGCACTCAATCTACCGACTGTTATAAAAAAATTAAAAATGAAATAAAAATATTAAATAATGTTAAGAAATGAAATTAACCCTTACCATTTTCATTTGGTCGATGGAGATATGTTTATCATCGAGACGAATTAATTGCCGGGCCATTGCTAACATGATCAAATTTCTTAGAAATTATAAAAAAAAATTAATACTAATTCAGACAAAAATTAAAAATTTAGAGAGCTTTGAGGGCTTTTTTTGAGAAATTTGGAAAAACTATAATTTGGAAGAAATTTGGTGTGAAAAAAATGGGTAGGGGGTTTATAAAAAAAAATTTCCTGACAGTTGGGCCTAACGGTCAAATTTTTAAATGACCATTGGAGGTGACTTTTGGGGGAAAACACAGAGAAAAACGTTTCCCCGTTAGAGCTTTTCACTAAAGCACGCCCACATCAGCGCGCTTTTGCCTGACACGAGAAAAAACGCGTTTTTGTCAGCGCGCTTTTCTGTGTTATCCCCTGAAAATGCATCTACGTCAGCGCATTTTAGTGTTTTTGGTCCATACCCGTTATTATTTTTTGGAGCGGCCCATTTTCGTAAATAATTTAAAAAATGGGCCTTTTTTTGGTACTATAACCGTCATTTGCACTTAATTAAAATAAGTTTTTATCATTAATTAAAATAATTAATTAACCTCTTTCCTTAACGGTTTTGTTATTGATTGTTAAAATAAATTGATGAACTAATCGATGATATGACACATGGCGACTTCTAGTTTGTTCTAATATTTTTTCACAAAAATTATTAAAAATCATAAATTTTTTATAAAATCATAAAAATATAAAAATAAGAACAAATATAAAAATATTAAATATTAAAAATATTAAAATTGATATAAACTTATTAAAATTATAAAAATATATAAAACTTATAAATATTATAAAAATAGAAAAATCTAATAAATCATAAAACTTATAAAATTTAATAAAATTAAAAATCGTATTAGAATTCTTAAAAAATAATAAAATTTGTAAAATTTATAAAAAAATATTAAAATTGATATAAACTTATAAAAAGTATTAAAAAAATCATAAAAACTTGAACAAAAACGATTTGCCTAAAATCTACAAGGGTACCGGTATGGAGAAAATCATTAGATTGTTGACTTGAGAACTGGGCAATTAAACTGATTTTTTTAAATATTTTTATCAAACAAAAATTTAATATCCGACTATTAGCATATGTCAGGATGAAATACTCTAACCAATGTTTTCATAATTGAGTCGATGGTTGAACCAATTAGGCATTTGATTTGCCAAATCAATTGATCCATCCAGTTCAATTAAACAAAACATTAAAAAAATTCGGTTCAATTGTCTGGTTCCTAAGCCAACCGATCTAATGACTTTTTCCCACTAACGCTCTTGTCGATTCGGTCTAATTGGTCCAACCTACTAATCTGGTCCATTCAATTTTATGTTTTAAAAATAATTTTTATGATTTTATAGAATTTTAATACATCTTTATAATACTTTAAATATGTTTTATTAATTTTATATATTTTTTATCATTTATCAGATTTTTATAATATTTATAAGTTTATATTAATTTCATATTTTTAATATTTAATATATATTTAATAAATTTTTTCTAATTTTATGAGGAAAATAATAAATTAAATTAGAAGCTATCACGTGTCACTATTTGATTGGTTCATCAATTTATTTTAAAGGTTAACATAGTCAACTACGAAACAGCTAACATATGAACTTAATTGAATATTTTAATTAATGGTAAAGGCTCTATTGGGTTTAATTGAATTTTTATATTTTGTTAAAGAAATTTTTTGACGTATAAGATTTTTTAATTGTCATTAAAGCTTTGTTTGGAAGGAATAATTTATATTGAAAAATAATTTTCTTCGTAAATTGCTTAATGTGATTAAAATATAAAAGGAAAAAAGAAATACACAATTCTTCCCTTTTTTAAATATCATTCTATAATTCTGTTGTTACACTTCTATAAGTTAAAATGAAAAGAAATATTATTATTAATTTTAGGGTAAACTAATCCCAAAATCATTCTAAAATAAGGTTTGTCCTATTTTGATCCCTATATATTATTTTCTCTATTTAGTTACTCTAATTAAGATAATTGTTGAATTAGTTACTGCCGTTAAAAATTTCATTAATCTACTAACAGATTTTGATGTGGCACATTAGCCAATTAAATGACAATATGTGACTCTTTTTTTTTGACTGAAGTTTGGAGACCTCTCTATAATTATTTCAAAACATGTTTTTCTTTTCTTCTTTCTGCACCTCAAAAAATGGAAAAAACTAGAACCCACCACTTTCTCAACAATGGATCTATGCCATTTTTTTTTATATTTATCATTATTCTTTGTTTTGATCTTTGTCAATATATATATTGATTGAAGAAAAAATCGATCGAATTTGAAGATCATATATGGAACTGTATATTCTATTTGATCGATAATTTTAATTTTAAAATATCTGATGTGAATTAATTTTGTGGATTTTAAGTTTATGTGATTTAAAAGAGTTTATTTTTCAATGCATTTACAATATGGTTTCTTTAATTACATGGCTTTTTTTTGTTTGGTTGCCAAGAAAAATCAATGCATTTACAATATGGTTTCTTTGATTACATGGCTCTTTTCTGTTTGGTTGCCAAGAAAACAAGGGAACAGGGAAAATCAATAGATTTGTAAGGAAAAGAACCTTGTTTGTAAGAATTCATTTGCCTATTGTTGTCTTCTTTGATAGTGAAATCAGCATTTGAGAGTTTGTTTGCATGCATCGAGATTAATAATCTGTTTCTCCATTTTTAATGTATAGAAAGAAGAGAAAGAAAAAAAATAGTTTGAAATAATTACATAGAGGTCCCCATGCTTTAGTCAAAATAAAAAAATGTCATGTCTTGTTATTTAATTCTTTAATGTGCCATATCAACAATCTACTAGTGGATTAACAAAATTTTTAACTATAGTAACTAGTTCGAACAAGTATCTTAATTAGAGTACTAAATTGAGAAAAAAAATTTAGAATGACCAAAATAGGACAAACCCTATTTTAGAGTGATCATGACTAGAGGTGATCATGGGTTGGGCTACGCGGCCCGACCCGACGGCCCGTCCGAAAAATGGGAGAGTTCGGGTAAAAATATAGGCCCGAAATATGGGTTTGGGCAAAAAAATGAGGCCCGTTTAAAAAACAGGCCGGGCTCGGGTAAAACTTTTTTGGCCCGGGCCGGGCCCGACCCGGCCACAATTATATATTAAATATATATTATTTTTAATCAAATATATATTTTATATATATTTAATATGGGCCGGACCGGCCGGGCCGGGCTTGAACAAATTTTTAGGCCCATATTTTCGGGCTGGGCTGAGCCCGAGCCTAATAATTTGTCCGAGCTTGACCCGAACCCGGCCCGACCCATGATCACCTCTAATCATGACTATAACTTACCCTTATTCTTATAAATATACATACTTATTTTATATTTATATTTGTATTTGTATTTATATTTATATAACACTACTATCAGGAGATGTTGTTTTGCTTACCAAAAGTTGTTGGGGTAAAAATACTGTGAAGGTCCTATATTAAGAGTCAGATTCTATTTTGCTCTTTCTATACAAAAGAGGGTAAATTAATTTAGATCAATGAGTAAGCTAATCCTTTTGTTAAAAATATTATTTATTTCTAACGTTAAAACTTGTCCATATATGTCAATTATGAGGTACACATGGCATGTTGTGTGTCACTTTGTCGATTATTATACCGATTAACTATTTTTAACTGCATGCGAATGAATGAAAATTTTAACATAAAAGACCAATTTATTTTAAGTTACTTCAATGTTACTTTTATCATGGTTCGAGAAAAAATGAAGGTAGGGAGGGCTATTCAATTCCCTAAAGGTATGGGCCGCTTGGGTTTCTGAGATATTTAGCTTTATTCTTGCTTGCTCTTTTGGGAAAACAAATGTGGCCACTTTTGCATTACTCATACTTTATGCCTCAAAGTTCTACATGCAAAGTATTTCTCCAATGGTAATATCCTCTAGGGTAGAAATGTTGACAAATTGTCCCATGTGTGGAATACTGTATATACAGCTCTGAAACAAATTATACTGGATTTTAGTTTGAGAACTGATAATGTGCATCATTACTCATTAGTTTATGGAATGTTTTCTTAAGAGGTGCTAATATCTAAATTAAATTATCATTATTTAAATTAATTAAAATATTAAAACTTTTAATTATTTTTAAACTGAATTTTTTCAAAATTCATTAATCGAATCAAATTAATTTCGACTAATTCAGCCAATTAATCAAAATTTGTTTATGTTTTTTTTCTTTTTGGTTCAAACAAATTTAAAACATAACAAAAAAAATACAATGATAGTATTCTTTTTCTTTTCTTTTAGCTCAAATAAGTTAAAAAGAAGAAGAGAATAACAATTAATAACAAAATGAACACACAAAGTTAAAAGAAAAATCATTACGTACAAAAACAAAACGGGGTAGGTTCTAGAATTTTAGTTTTTTTTTCGTTTGGTTTGGTTTCATTTTAATTTTATTTTGGTAATCTACATTTAAGATCATTAAATTATTAGTATGTTTATATATAGGCCACTCAACTTTAAAAAGTTACAAAATGATCACTAAATTATTCAACATTTTCACTTAAGTCACCGAACTATTTAAAAGTTTTTATTTAAGTCACTAATCGTTAAGTTTTTTTGAAAAAGAGTCCGCTAGCAAATTCCAAGTGATAGTTCGATGATCAATACGGTGAATTAGTATCTATCGATGAGTAGAAGAACATATATTAGATCCAAGTCGATCTGACAGTCAGTGTTGAAGATTGAAGAAGAAAGTTGTTTGGATTTTGGTTTGCAAATTTGTGATGCTGAAAGTTGTTTCATGAAAAAAAAAAGAATTATAGAAAAGAAGGGGAAGGAGAGCTTTTGATTGGTGCAGGTAATGCAAACATAGAAGGCCATATAGTAATGATTTTGACAATCCAATGACTTAAATGAAAACTTTCAAATAGTTTAGTGATTATTTTGTAAATTTTTGAAGTTGAATACCAAAATATAAACTTACTAATAGTTTAGTGACTTTGAGTGTAATTTACCTTTTTATTTTTCATAATATATTTTTCTTTAATCCATTATATCAATAGTTATATGTCCATCTTGTTTATATATATGGGCTTATATACAATATACTGGGCTTATATATTATGGGTTTAAGTTAATTACTTATTTTTGAATCGAAGTAATAGATAATCAAACTTTCACAAAACTTTAGCCCGATCTTTGATCTAATTAATTTCAATGACAAACTGATTAATCAAACTAATTTAATTTAGTTGATTATTTTAGTTTTAACTGAATCATGCACATCCCTAATCACCATAGTCCATTCTATAGAAGAGGGACTTTGTTGTTAAATGCAAGGGCTTCTGAGCTTATCTAGGAAGACAAAGCTAAATACGATCAGAATTAGTGTTTTTAAAATTGGATCAGATCGATTGGTTAGATCAAGAATCGATAGATACATCAATCTAGAACAAGATAAAAATTTGATTAACTTGTGATATGATATGGATTGATTGAATCAAATTTTATAAGTTTATAACATTTTTTTAATTGGATGAGAGGAAACTTTGGGCCAAAGAGGAGCTAAATGGAATCATGAAGGTTGCTCTAGCCATTACTAGATTGGCCGATAGGGTGGTTTGGATTGGACTCATTTACCAAGTGGAGTCTAAATTGGCTCATAACTTGCTGGGATTGGTTTTGAGCCGCATAGAGTTATGGGATTGGACTCAATTGCGCGGTACGGTACTATATTTCATTGGCGCAATTGATGAAATTTGGGAAGTAAAAAAGGATACATTTTTTTATCAAAGTTAACTACCATAAGATTAGTAGATATTTTATATTAGAATTTTTCCTTTAAAGGATTTTTTTTATATTAGGTGATTTAGTTAATTTAAGATTATTATTACTTATTTTATTTTGTATTATTTTTATAGAAGAGAAGTCAAGATAAATCTTATTGAGGTAATTTTCAGTAATTTTTTTATCGTTTAATAATATTTTCGACATTATCTTAGTTATGAGTAGCTAGTTTTATTTTATTTTCTAACCAAGGGTAAATAGAAACTTGGTTTTATTAGAACTGTGAGATTTAAAGTGTTGTTCATTTTTTTCAACATATTTGATCATTTTATGTTTTATGAAAATGGTAGAACCCTATCTTATTATTGTTTTTGATATCATTTCAAGTAGGATTCTTATTTTAATTTATTTAGGATAATAAATAATGAATTAGTGTATTTAGATCCACAATTATCTCTTTATTTTAATAAATAGAACAAGTTAACATTTAATTAAGAGAACACTAAATTATGTCGTGAGAATTTAAATGAATCGTATATTTAAATTTATTAATTAGAGCCAGCCTTTATGCATAAGGTGGGTGGTGGATTAAATTTTAGGAGCGATCACTTAGGGTTGTTAGATGACCGGGGTTAATGGTCAAGCTATTTTTGAAATTAATTTACAAACTATGAAAAGATTAGTGGTTTAAAACCGTCCTACCATCGCTCTAACCACCTTATTTTTGACTAAGGAAACATTTACAATTTGTAATCAATTTAGATACCAAAGTGACATCATACCCGAGGCTAGAAATCTTAATATATTGATTTATTCTTTATTATTTCGGATTACTGTTAATTACATTTAATTTTCCTTTTATTTATATTTGTTTTATTATTTTTACAACATCTAAAACCTTTCTTTTATTGTAGATTTTTTTCTAAGTTGTGGGCACCACTTAACCCTAATCACAATATATTTCAATTTTATTTATCTATTCTATGAATGAATTTATTATGTTTTTAAGCATAGGAATTTAAAATTGGTAGATTCGACACTCATCGTGTATTGAAAAGGTTAAATATGTTGTAGTCTTTTAAAATTTAAAATTGAGTTCCTATAATTTAATTTTAAGACATTGAGTATTTGTACTTTTTTTTTTTTCAAAATCTATTCATTCATCCAATTTTATGGATATGAAGAAGCTAAATTAACTTTTTTAGCCTTGTTAATAGTAAAAATCAACAAGGATAGTCTATGATAATATAATGGGCGAAAGGTTTCATGCATTCCTAACAAGGATATAGTCTATTATAGGGGTTCGTTAGGCATGGGTCCAATCAAGGTAATTCGATGTTGGAGGTCCGCCCGGTGTGAGGTTCGGACAACGGTGCACATGTAGCTGCCTGTGGAGGTGGTATAACAGGTCCTCAACAATTATAATTTTTGTCAACTTGATCCTTATTTTTTAAAAGTATATAAAAACAAAAAGTTCTCTTTTTATAGTTTTTCATATTTTAATAAGAAATCCTAATTTTTTTTAATTTTAAAAAATAAATTTGAAAATTAAAAAATTATAAAAAATATAAAAAAGTTTCAAAATTAAAAGAAAATATTTGCTTCTTGAATGATAATAAGTTATCTTTAAAGTTTGAGTTATTCGTTCAATTAATATTAGATTAGATTTTAATATAATTGATTGAAATTAAATGAAATTAAATTAAAAAAACTTGTTCAGATCATATTTTAATGCAAATTGAATGAATAACTCAAAATTTGGAGAAACTATATTGCCATTAAAAAGTACATAACAATTTTAAAATTATTTTGGATTTTTGAATGCTTTTTTATTGAAAAAATATTTTTAAATTTGAAGAGTTTTATCTTCCATAATTTTGGAAATTTATTTTAAATTTTATTTTATTAGGTATTTCTATTAAAAATATAAAAATAATTTTTTTATAAATTTCATTCTACTTTTAAAGAATAAAGGTTAAATTGGCAAAAAATAAATGTTGAGGGCTAAAAAGTTATTTTACCCTTTTATAATTAAAAAATTAGTTAAAAGTATCATGATTTTAAAATAAAAAGGTAGATCTAATATCTCAAAATTAAAATAAAATGATTAAATTTATTTATTTTTTTTAAAAAAAACCTCTAACATATTTAAACCTATCAAAATTAAAAAAATAATGGGCTAGACCTCTCGATTTTAGAGATATCTATTTTAGAAGCATAGGACCATAAAAAGAACAGTTTTCGCAACTGTTTTGCTCAAGGTAGAGAATAAGGCAACTTATTGTTTAGCGAATTTTGGTTTTGATTGTACATCACATAAATTAAGAATTATTTTCTTTAAATGTCATTGCAATGAAAAATGATCATTGAAGAGTGACATTTTATGGTAAATTATATCAGTATTCATTTAATTATGTTTTTTTTTCTTGATCATTCAACTATGAAAAGTTATAATATAGTTACCCAACTTATAAAATGGTCACTCAACTATTCAATTTTGTCTTTTTTGATTACAAACTGGCTAGCTTAAAAATCAAAACCCAAAAATCTAAAATATTTGGGTGACCAAAAAAGAAGTTTACTAATAATTAGATTATCATTTTGTAACTCTTTATAATTAAGTAGCCAAAAGAAAAAATAATATAATTAAATGACTACTAATATAATTTACCTAAAATTTTATATCCCAACTTTGAAAAACACCCCTAAGCACCTTTCTCAAATCTTAAATGGACCAAACTGACTGCTAAACTAAATATGATGCCACTTAGCTAGCTAGCTAGCTCAAATGCTATAGCGTGAATGTGTTGCATGTCCACTTTCTTATTGTATCTCTATTAATTTCAGCCAACTACTAACAATTTATTTTATTTCCATTTGGTTGGTGGAACACGATAATATATCATCATAATTGATTGATTGATTAAATCACAAATGATGAAAATTTTATGTTGAGCCGGCACCAATACAAATTGGGTCCCTAAGTCTGGCTCTTTTTAAAATGAAAAAAAACATAAAAAATTACTAAAACACACATGTTCCACACATGATGTAATACTTCTAAGTTTGATCAAGCTTCGTATGAACCCATTTGTACTATACAAATTCTGGCCATTATTTATTTACCTTCCACCATCGAAGCTTTTATTATAAATAGAAAAGACATGTAAGACCTTTACTTGGTTTCCCACACAAATTGAGGTGTTGATGACGGGAATGGATCTTGAGTTTGTACTATGTTTACCTATAATATTAATGTTGTATATAGTTGTTGAAGATTGATTTAATTTAAAATATAAGTTAAAATTCTATTTAAGTTTGTTATTATTTATAAATGATTAATTTAATCTCGCTTAGTTTAGCTCATTACTTTTTTAAAAATAAACCAATCACCGTCTAGTAGTTTTTACAAGTTATATTTTGTTAGTGGTTTTTTTTGTGCTGTACAAATATTAATTAACTTTTGTGTTTAGTCTTTTGTGACTAAGTTTTTATTTTGAATTTGTTGAAAATAATAGTAATTAAGAAGTTTATTGATCAACATTTTATATTTAAATTTTTATTCCATATATTTGATATTTATATCTATTTTTTATATACATTATTAAATATATTTTTAAAATATTGATAATTTGGAACGGTAGACTAAAACATCCTAATATACTTTTTCAAGTTTTTGTTTTTGTCTAGCGGCGGTGTTAGTCTTCGGGCTAGCTACCGTCCGCCTTTTTCTCTGCCCATCAACCATCTTTTTCTTTTTCTTCGCATTCACTCCATGTGTCTTCTATCTTTTCAGTTTGCAGATCCATTTTTTGGGTATCTTTATTGTCTTTACAAGTTGTGATGGACACATAATGGTGCCTATCATCGTTGAAACACCACTAACCACCAATAGTTTCTTTTAAAAAGTGGGTAGCTCTTCGTTGACTTCTTAATCTGTTTCTGTTTTGAAAGTTTCAGAATAATAAATGATTTCATGAGTCGGTTTGGACTCACGTTGTTTTAAGTTTTATATATATTTTTTTAATTTTTTCATTATTTAATAAGTGTTCACTTTTAGAAGTTTTTTGTCTACTCTTGTAATCGCTTTTTAGTCTTGCTTTGCGAGTAATTTTATGGTTGGTTTTGTCATTGTCCTCTCTAGTTTGGTGGATGCTCGTTTCTTTTGTTGATTTTTCTCGCCGTTTTGGACCATCCAGGATTAAGTGCTTGCAATCACTCCTGATATGTTGTGCTTGAGTTGTGACAAAGCCAATAGTCAACGTGCCATAATGTGCTTTTGTTATGTTGATAGAACTTGTCTTTTAATGCGTATAACAGGTATTTATTATTTCCCCCGAATTGTATAATCTCATTCATTGAATAAATTAATAATTTTTTTTAAAAGAAAGACATACTAATAGTAATACTTAGTAAAATTAAGAGAACAATATTCATCATTCAACTGAGGAACATAGTATTCGATTAAAAGCAATTGGATGATTTTCTTTTTAAGTCATAAAACTTAATCCTATTAAAGAACAGAAAGTCATCCCAAATATTTTCGATAACATGTGTTGACACCATTTTTTTGGATGGAAAACGGGGTCGACTTGGGTTTGAAAATGAAAACGAAAAAACCGGAGTCGCCACCAATCCTTTTTTATGAGGTGTGATTGGATCACCTCGAAAAGTGGTTGTTTTAATAAGCGATTTGATTTTATTAAAACAACGATTTTGGTCCACGAAATTGAGAAAAAGCAGGTTTGGAGTCGGTTACACGAGGAAGGATTAGCACCCTCGTCGCCCAAAATTGGTACCTAGTTGATTACTTAATGTCTTAGTGTCGAAAATTGAGAACTTAGAAAATTTTAAAATACAATCCTTGTATTAAAACGTTGAAAATTTTCAGGAAAAGGGGCATATTTCACGTTATTCGAGAAAGAGAATCACATCCAGTAAGTTAGAATACAATGTCTCAAATTCCCAATACGTGAATGAATGCCAAAATTTTACTTATTTAAAAGATATTTTATTATCTCGGGTTTAGGAAAGGGATCATGCCCAATAAGTTAGGACACGATCTTTTCTTAATTCCCAAGATCGTTTAAAAACTTGAGTTTGAAAACATTCGTGTATTTAGATTTATTGTGAAAATCGAAACCCTGTAAGTTAGGGTACGATCTTCTCGAATCTAAACATGAAGTGCCATTTTTTAATATTTTGTTATATCGAATAAAACATGAAATAGTAGTAAAGAACGTGAAAGCAAATTATATTGATGATATACATAGCAAACCTAATGAATACAGTGTTATAAAGATAATACAAGCAACAATGGCGTTAATAAAATTAAAAAAAAAATCCATAATGTACAAGACAAATATGCAAACAAATAATATTATAACATTCTAAATGAATAAATAAGCAAACAATAAAAAAATAACAAATAAAACGTAAATAAATAAAATGAGTTAAGAAACTGAATAAAATGATAAAAATGTAAAAAGGAAATCTAAATATGTATATATATATTTAAGATCATGAGATATAAATGTGCAAGTGTGTATGTGTATACGGGTGTATATATAAAGTATAAATAATAATATATGTAAGTATGTATATATATAAAATAAAAAAAGTTTATAGGCGTATATATATAAATGTATAATGGAGCTAGACATATATATATATAGCAAAACGTATGTATATAGAAGCTAGAAAATATTTAAAAGAGATATAGATATATATACATAATAAGATATAAAGATATTTATAATAAGGTATGTATATATAAATAGTTATAATAGTAATAATAATAGGACAAATATATTTAAATTTAAATAAGTAAAAAAATAAAAATATAACAATAATAGTACAAGGCTAATGGTATAATATAATAGTAATAACAAGATTAAAATAGTTAGTTTAACAGTAAAATAACTAAAACAAAAAAAAGGATTAAATTGAAAATAAACAAAATTTTAAGGGGGAAATCAAAATGAAAAAAAGGAGGATTGATTTGAATGCGAATAACATAGAGGGATGGAAGAAAATTTCCTTCTCCTCCAAAACGCACAACTTCATCGAGGACCGAATCGAGAGAAAAATGAAATTTTATGGCAAAATTGAAAAATAAAAACAAAATAGGACCCAATCGTAAACGGCCTCAAAAGTCGAAGGACCAGGAGCGCAAATAACCCCTTTTATCCAAAAACACGCGGATCCTAGGCGGTTCGGGTCGGGTCGGTCCAATCCATGTTAAAACGACGTCGTTTTGAGGCTTTCTGAACTCCTTCAAAACGGCGCCGTTTTAACATCCTATATAAATCATTTTTTTCCTTAAAATTTCATTTTCTCCTTTTTCCTAAAAAAAAACCCTAAAATTCTCTCAAACCCTCTCCCCATTTTTCGGGCACTGCCCAGAAGCCGGCGAGGAAAGCCGCCGTCGATGCCGTTGCTCTGGCCACCGTACACGGCGGACCGAAAATCTAAAAAGGTACTTTTTTTTCTCTTTTCTTTTCTATATGCGTATATACATATATATTTTACACAAATCAAAACAAAAATAAATAAATAAGATAAATAACAATGAACAAAAAAATATTTGGAAACTAAAACCTTTTCTCCGATTTTTATTTCTCTTTGTTTTTTGCTTTTTCAAAAGGAAATCCCCCCTTTTTTACAAACATAAAGATCCGTCCCCCCCATTACAATCTGTTTTCCATCGGTTTTTATACCAAAAATAAAATAAAAAACAAAGCCCCCTGTTGCTTGCTATTGTGGTTTTTCTTTATTGTTTGCAGTGGGCAGTGGCGATGGGACGATGGCGTAGTGGCGATCTGGTGCCGAGAGAGATGGTGGCGAGGCAAGTGGGGTGCGGCGCTAGGCTAGGCTAGGATTCTTGTTTACATTTTGTATTTTGGGCCTTTTGGGCCATTAGGGTTTAGTTTTAATTTTGGGTTTAATTTGGTAGTGGTGGGTTTAGTTTGGGAATTGTTTTTGGCGGAGTTTCGTAATGGGCTAAAATTTTGAGTTGTTGGGCAGGGCTAAATTTGGCTTTGTCTGTGCCCTCTTTTCGCTCGTTGTCGTGTAACGATAACGAGCAAAGACTAAGAAAGACAAATTTTGCCGGTCTCGCCGAGTCTCGACTTCTTTTGATGCTCGTCTTCTTCAAGTAGCCTTGTTCGATCCATTGTATCTTGTTGCTTCAATCCACTTTACTTCATTTAGAAAAATCGACTTGTAGCTTTAATCTTCTTCGCAGACAATTTGGGGACAAGATTCGTGGTTTGATTCGTTATTGTTGATCTGCTCCATTCTTTGCTTAGGGGACGAATCTAGAATCTTTAATCTATTCCATCGCCAACCGGGAGATAGAATTATTGGCTTCACTATACTCCACTATAATCACAGGGAGGTAAAATCTGCCATTTTCAATCTGTAATCTATTCCACTGCCAACCAGGGAGATAGAATTATCGGCTTCAATGTACTCCACTATAGTCACGGGAGGTAAAATTCACCATATTCGATCTACTCCACTCTCGCTAGGAGATAAGATTTATCGATCTACTCTCTGTAACTTCAAAGAGATAAGATCCTTTATTTTAATCCGCTCACTTGTAATCTCGTGGAGATAGGATTACCGACTTCAATCTGCTCCGCTGCGGTCTCGTGGAGATAAGATCTCGAAAATCTTGATGCATTCCTTTGTAATCTCGGGAAATAAGACACAGTGCGATCTACTCTTGTAACTTCGGAGAGATAAGATCCACGGTTTTAATCCGCTCCACTTGTAATCTCGGGAGATAGGATTACTAGCTTCAATCTGCTCCACTTGTAATCTCGGGAGATAAGATCTGAAATTCTTGATGCATTCCACTTTGTAATCTCGGGAAATAAGACACAGTGCGATCTACTCTCTGTAACCCGGAGAGATAAGATCCTTTATTTTAATCCACTCCACTTGTAATCTCGGGAGATAGGATTACTAGCTTCGATCCGCTCCACTATAATCTCGGGAGATAAGATCGACATTCTTGATGCCTGTTCCTTTGTAATCTCGGGAAATAAGACTGGCGCGATCTACTCTCTGTAACCCGGAGAGATAAGATATGAAATTCTTTGGTGCATTCACTTTGTAATCTCGGGAAATAAGACCTGACGCGATCTACTCTACTGTAACTTCAGAGAGATAAGATCCTTGGTTTTAATCCACTCTACTGTAATCTCAGGGAGATAGGATAGTGTCTTCGATCTACTCCGCTGTAATCTCAGGGAGATAAGATCTCTAATTTCAATCTGCTCCACTACAACCGATGGAGGCAAGGCTTTGTTTTCGATCTGCTTCGTTGTTAACGCAGGAAGGCAAGATCTGCTATCTTCAACTAGCTCCACTGCAACCGATGGAGGCAAGGTTTGTGTCTTCGACCTGCTTCGCTGTCAATGCAGGAAGGCAAGATCATTTATCTTCAACCAGCTCCATCACAACCGAGAGAGGCAAGGTTTGCGTCTTCGACTGCTTCGCTGTCAATGCAGGATGGCAAGATCATTTATCTTCAACCAGCTCCATCACAACTGAGAGAGGCAAGGTTTGTGTCTTCGACCTGCTTTACTGTCAATGCAGGAAGGCAAGATCTTTTGTCTTCAACCAGCTCCATCACAACCGAGAGAGGCAAGGTTTGTGTCTTCGACCTGCTTCTTTGTCAATGCAGGAAGGCAAGATCTTTTGTCTTCAACCAGCTCCATCACAACCGAGAGAGGCAAGGTTTGTGTCTTTGACACCTTCATTGTCAATACAGAAGGCAAGATCTTTTGTCTTCAACCACTCCATCACAACCGAGAGAGGCAAGGTTTGTGTCTTTGACACCTTCATTTGTCAATACAGAAGGCAAGATCTTTTATCTTCAACCAGCTCTATCACAACCGAGAGAGGCAAGGTTTGTGTCTTCGACCTGCTTCGCTGTCAATGCAGGAAGGCAAGATCTTTTGTCTTCAACTAGCTCTATCACAACCGAGAGAGGCAAGGTTTGTGTTTTCGACCTGCTTCGCTGTCAATACAGAAAGGCAAGATCTTTTGTCTTCAACCAGCTCCATCAAAATCGAGAGAGGCAAGGTTTGTGTCTTGACACCTTCACATCAATCGAGAAAGGCAAGATCTGCAACTTCATTGATCTGTTCTCTGGGGAACATGACCTGTATGTTCTATTTTATGAACCTAATTGTGCTCAGTGATTAGGATGACATGATCTGAATGAATCAAATGCTCCTAATTAGATGTGTATGACATTTGAATGAATGCAAAATGTCATGAAGATGATTCCTTAATGCTTAGGTTATCATCACGCAAAAGCATACTAAGGTTTTATCACTGACGTGCTACGACGCCTTCTTGCTCGGCAGGCGTATCCAAAGAAACACTTAATTTGATTGCCCCTAGTGTGATCTTCAAACTTCAATCCACTGGGATGCAAAATTTGTACCATCATTCTCCCACTGTAACCCAAGGGTAGAAAGGTATGGCTTTTCTCAATCTTCTCCTATCGCAATTCAATGATATTGAATGTGAAACTCTTTGGTCCTTTACCTCATCCCCAAGGTGTCATACCAAATGCTCATGGACAATTGCAAAATTTTCTTCTCCCAGAAGACCTTTTCTTTTTGCCTGGTAAACATCGCTTGTTGGTTCATTGAAGCTTTGCCACCAACACGACATCTTGTCATTTTGTTCAATCAATGTTTAGACAACAAAATCTGAAAGGATAGTCTTTAACTTAGACTCTTCCTTCTTAGATATTTCACCCTTTAAACTTGGTGTTTTCTAAACAATAGTCTTGTTTCAGGTCCCTATATTATTTAGAAACTTCTAGAGTAATATGCAAAACTTCCATTGTGAAAGTATTATTAGTCCATTAACCATTATTCCAATGCAACATGCTTACAAAAAGAACATAACGATGGATAAGATAGAATTGATTTGAGAGCATAGCCCGAAGTGGATAAATTATCAAGGGTAGCAAGAATAAAAAAGGAATTGATTGGAACACGTATCTTGAAAAAGAATGAAGTATTCCAAGAACAACAACAAATTCAATACATAAATAGTATGAAGGTTAGGTGCCCCAGATATCGCAGCTTGAACTTCTCTACAAACTTTCAAGACTTTCACGAGTTTGACATGTGTTTAGGAGATCTACGAGGACTGTCGATGCCCCAAGATGTCGCCTTACCCTTTCAGGTATAGCAGGATCACCACATGCCCTAATCTGATCACTTCATGCCCCATTCTGATCAATATATGAGCCGCCCTTTTCGGGTTTTCAACTCAAATCCCCTTTGGCCTAAGGTGCCCTTTGCGAGTTTTCCCCTTAGCCTCTCCATTTTTACTTTTTCATTTTTTCATCTTTTTTTTAATCAAAGTACCCTTTTGCAGGTTTTCACCTTGGTCCTTCCTTCTTCTTTAAACGAAGTGTTTCTTGACTGGATCCGAGTTTATAGGATTAGCAATCTCACTCAGGATCAGTGCTCCTCTAAAAATGGTCTTCTTTACAACATAGGGACTTTCCTAGTTTGACATTCATTTCCCTTTAGAATCCTTTCGTTAAGGAAGAATCTTTTTCAACATCCAGCCCTCTTGTGGAATTCTCTGAGACGAGCATGTTTCTGGTATATCCGACCCTGATGAATAGATTTTAACCCTTTTCCTAGGGCCAATTGATCACATCGTGACTAGATCCCTCCAACAAGCAACGAGGGGATTTCAATAGGTAAAACTACCTCAATCATGTAAACCAAAAAGAGAGGTGTTGCCCCAGTACCGATGTTCGACAAACAATGAGGGAAAATGGTAATTTCTCACGTCAATCCTTGTGAGTCTCAGTCATTTTCCTTTGATGTTCAACTCTAGGAACTTCAGTGACGAATCGTGGTGTCCACTTCTGAGTTAATTTGAGACATCAGCTATCGTGCTATTGTTTAAGCTCAATGTATTCTCCAATACCCTCTTCTCTGAAATTCTGTATCGGTATACGATGACTTTGGCTCATGAAGTAGCCTCTCAAAATGAAGCAATGCCCATTAGAATTCTTCGATAATGGTGATGTCCATTCCCCATCTTGCTCAAAATTTGAGTTGCCCTTTTTCGGGTTTTCAACTCAGATCCTCATTTGGTCACAAAACGCCCTTTGCGGGTTTTCTCTTTGGCCTCTCATTTTCTTTTTCTTTTCTTTTTCATTCCAATTTTTTCATCTAGATTTCTCTTTTTTCATTCTTCTTTCTTTTTCTCATTTTCATTTTGATCATGATTTTGATTTTTTCTTCTTTCTTCTTTTTGTTTTTTTTTATTTTGATTTTTGATTTTTTTCATTTTCATTTTCATTTTGACTTTGATTTTGATTTTTCTTTTCTTCCTTTTTGATCTCGAGCCTTTTGGGCGCAACTCTGACGTAAAACTTTGGATATTCCTCTTTAATCAGGATGGACCCAACAACAACTTGAAGAGGTAGAAATTCGACTTCAAATGGGCAAAGCTATGCTGACTCCACGAGAAAGGCATTGCCCCGGGAAAGAATTGCATTGTTCGCACTGTAAATTTCTGACATCGTGCTGTTGTGCAGGTTTTATTATAAGAATTGAGGCATACCCTGGTATTATCATACAAAGACATCTTTGAACTCTAGAGGTAACTCAACAAGGTCTTGCTTCGCCTCTGTGGTCAGGTTAATTCTAGTCTTCACCAAGCTCACAATTTCTAATGATTCCTTAAGAGGTAGAATCTGTTTATCCAATTGTTCTACCATCCTCAACAAGTCCGGAGATAGGCTATAATCTGTGTCATCTTCAAAGTCGTGAGATCCTCTAAACACATGTCTCGCTCAAAAGGAGATTTTAAGTGCAGAGCGATGTCATTCATGTCGTTGATATTCGGGGACCTGTTGTAGGTACAAAAGAATATACAAAGAATATATGAAGTTATGTACAATATGATTATGAATGTAAGATTGATTTGGAAGAAAATCTAAAAGAATAAATTTTGGAAGAAAATCGAAAAGAATGGAAGAATCAAAGATACTTATTCAGTAAAGAATAAAAGAATATTGGCCAAAAAATGATCGAAAAGACGATAATGATGAGCCTATTTCACAAAAGAGTTCTTGTTGCCTCTAGTGAAAGCAACAAGTGTGTTCGAATATTACTCTAGGTAAGCTCTAAATACTACAAAGATTCCTTCCGATCCGATTATTTAGAACACTCCCAAGTTTATAAGGCGAATATCTAATAAGGTCCATTTTCATTGTCTTCATGTATGACATTGATATGAACATTTTTCGACCCTTCACAAAACTCTATCTTCTTTGGACCTTATCTTACCGCTCTTGTATTTGCAGTTGTAGTTGGTCTTGCCTCCCCCTTTGGAGTCGTTCAAGTTTTTTAATCTTTGGTCCATGTTTTTTTTATTCGGGTACCATAACGATGCTAAGTCGATAGACTTTTTTCGGTGTCCAGGTTAACTGAAATAATTTTACCTAATTAGGGTCACTTCGGGAAAATCTAATGCATATGATGCAATGTAATGCAAATACATGAAATGAATGCCTAAAGAGATGTTGATTCTGATTCAATTACATTTAGGAAACTTTTCTACAAAGCAAATTCCCTTATATAAAACGGATACATGTACCACCTCACCCTCATATTCCAAGAAACAACATCGGTCTTTTTCTTCATCTGCATGCTTGAGGTAATCTCGCCAATAGATGCCATTGCTAGCTCATTTTCTTGATCTTGGTCGCGATCCATCATTTGCCCATCTTCATAAGGCTCTTCAACTTGTCGAAGGCTTTTGGACAATCGTCTCGAACCCTTAGGCCACGAAGTAAAGATCACGAACTCTTTCATCGCCCTTCTTGTGTTTCTCGGAATATATTTGGGAAGTCGTATTGTTTTCCACTTTATCAAGGAATCCGTATTCCATGACAAGCTTTCTAATTTAGTAATCGGACTTAAATCAATATCTCTTTCCTAAGATACAGATGCGATGCAATCATAATCAAAGCACAATAAAAAGGGTTAGTACAAAAACAAACAAGGAAAACAGAAAATATCTAATCGGGTGACTACTAGGGGTTTGGAGTGGCTCTATCTAGGTTAAGTTCCTAAGTCCACTACATGATGTTTAGTTCTAAAGATAAGGTACCCGAACAAGCAGATTCCTCGATCTTCACCTATTATAGGCTCATACAGATCGAGTTCGGTTCAGGGGAATACATTTCCCTATGGCTGCACGGAGATGAAATTCTCACGAAGACATAGGTACGAATGTATCCCGAAAGCGATCCACTATCCTCGCTGCGGAGGTGAAAACCTCACGAAGGAAATAGCTCACTCCCACTTAAAAGGTGTGACCAACGGTCATGCAATGCAATGTGCAGAAAGATATAAAAATTTAAAATACAAAACATGATAAAAACTATAACTCAAAATAAATGAAATGCAATGAGAGGATCGTATATTTAAATCACATTTTCAACTTTCGAAAAAAAGATAAGAAATAATCAACTCGTGGCTTGACTCTCTTATTTTATGTCCCCAGCGAAGTCGCCAAGCAGCTGTACAAAGCCAAATTTAGCCCGGGGCCCAACAACTCAAAATTTTAGCCCATTACAGAACCTGCCCAAAAATAATTCCCAAACTAAACCCACCAGCTACTAGCCCAAACCCAAAATTAAAACTAAACCCTAATGGCCCAAAAGGCCCAAAATACAAAAGTAAACAAGAATCCTAGCCTAGCCTAGCCAAGACCCCACTTGCCTCGCCACCATCTCTCACTGGCAGCCAAGATCGCCACTCATGCCATCGTCCCCATCGCACACTGCTCCACTGCAAACAATAAAGAAAAACCACAATAGCAAGCAACAGGGGGCTTTGTTTTTTATTTTATTTTCGGTATAAAAACCGATGGAAAACAGATTGTAATGGGGGGGACGGATCTTTATGTTTGTAAAAAAGGGGGAATTTCCTTTTGAAAAAGCAAAAAACAAAGAGAAATAAAAATCGGAGAAAAGGTTTTAGTTTCCAAATATTTTTTTGTTCATTGTTATTTATTTTATTTATTTATTTTTATTTTGATTTGTGTAAAATATATATGTATATACGCATATAGAAAAGAAAAGAGAAAAAAAGTACCTTTTTAGAATTTCCGTCCATGGTAATACGATGGTAGAACAATGGCGTCGACAATGGCTCTCCTCACGGCTTAGGCAAAGTCTTAGAAAAATGGGGAGAGGGTTTGAGAGAATTTTAGGGTTTTTTTTTTTAGGAAAAGGGAGAAAATGAAATTTTAAGGAAAAAAATGATTTATATAGGATGTTAAAACGACGCCGTTTTGAAGGAGTTCAGAAAGCCTCAAAACGACGTCGTTTTAACATGGATCGGACCGACCCGACCCGAACCGCCTAGGATCCGCGTGTTTTTGGATAAAAGGGGTTATTTGCGCTCCTGGTCCTTCGGCTTTTGAGGCCATTTACGATTGGGTCCTATTTTGTTTTTATTTTTCAATTTTGCCATAAAATTTCATTTTTCTCTCGATTCGGTCCTCGATGAAGTTGTGTGTTTTGGAGTAGAAGGGAAATTTTCTCTTCCAGTCCCTCTATGTTATTCGCGCATTCAAATCAATCCCTCCTTTTTTTCATTTTTGATTTCCCCCTTAAAATTTTGTTTATTTTCAATTTAATCATTTTTTTGTTTTAGTTATTTTACTGTTAAACTAACTATTTTAATCTTGTTATTACTATTACATTATACCATTAGCCTTGTACTATTATTGTTATATTTTTATTTTTTTTACTTACTTAAATTTAAATATATTTGTCCTATTATTATTACTATTATAACTATTTTATATACATACCTTATTATAAATATCTTTATATCTTATTATGTATATATATCTATATCTCTTTTAAATATTTTCTAGCTTCTATATACATACGTTTTGCTATATATATATATATATATATATATATATGTCTAGCTCCATTATACATTTATATATATACGCCTATAAACTTTTTTTTATTTTATATATATACATACTTACATATATTATTATTTATACTTTATATATACACCCGTATACACATACACACTTGCACATTTATATCTCATGATCTTAAATATATATATACATATTTAGATTTCCTTTTTACATTTTATCATTTTATTCAGTTTCTTAACTCATTTTATTTATTTACGTTTTATTTGTTATTATTATTTTTTATTATTATTGTTTGCTTATTTATTCATTTAGAATGTTATAATATTATTTGTTTGCATATTTGTCTTGTACATTATGGATTTTTTTAATCTTATTAACGCCATTGTTGCTTGTATTATCTTTATAACACTATATTCATTAGGTTTGCTATGTATATCATCAATATAATTTGCTTTCACGTTCTTTACTACTATTTCATGTTTTATTCGATATAACAAAATATTAAAAAATGGCACTTCGTGTTTAGATTTGAGAAGATCGTACCCTAACTTACTGGTGTCGATTTTCACAATAAATCTAAATACACGAATGTTTTCAAACTCAAGTTTTTAAACGATCTTGGGAATTAAGAAAAGATCGTGTCCTAACTTACTGAGCATGATCCCTTTCCTAAACCCGAGATAATAAAATATCTTTTAAATAAGTAAAATTTTGGCATTCATTCACGTATTGAGAATTTGAGACATTGTATTCTAACTTACTGGATATGATTCTCTTTCTCGAATAACGTGAAATATGCCCCTTTTCCTGAAAATTTTCAACGTTTTAATACAAGGATTGTATTTTTAAAATTCTTCTAAGTTCTCAATTTCCGACACTAAGACATTAAGTAATCAACTAGGTACCAATTTTGGGCGTATCGAGGGTGCTAATCCTTCCTCGTATGTGAATCAACTCCGAAACTTTTTTTCAATTTCGTGGACCAAAATCGTTGTTTTAATAAAATCAAATCGTTTATTAAAAACAACCACTTTTCGAGGTGATCCAATCACACCTCATAAAAAAGGATTGGTGGCGACTCCCGTTTTTTCGTTTTCATTTTCAAACCCAAGTCGACCCCGTTTTCCATCCAAAAAATGGTGTCAACAGCTTGGCGACTCCGCTGGGGACATAAAATAAGAGAGTCAAGCCACGAGTTGATTATTTCTTGTCTTTTTGTCGAAAGTTGAAAATGTGATTTAAATATATGATCCTCTCATTGCATTTCATTTATTTTGAGTTATAGTTTTCATCATGTTTTGTATTTTAAATTTTTATATCT
This sequence comes from Gossypium raimondii, assembly GCF_025698545.1. Lineage (NCBI taxonomy): Eukaryota > Viridiplantae > Streptophyta > Magnoliopsida > Malvales > Malvaceae > Gossypium > Gossypium raimondii. Next base: position 5,963,453 of record NC_068571.1, on the reverse strand, counting down.
TTCTGCACATTGCATTGCATGACCGTTGGTCACACATTTTAAGTGGGAGTGAGAAGCTATTTCCTTCGTGAGGTTTTCACCTCCGTGCAGGATAGTGGATCGCTTTCGGGATACATCCGTACCTATGTCTTCGTGAGATTTTCATCTCGGTGCAGCCATAAGGAAATGTATTCCCCTGAACCGAACTCGATCTGTATGAGCCTATAATGGGTGAAGATCGAGGAATCTGCTGGTTCGGGTACCTTATCTTTAGAACTAAACATCATGTAGTGGACTTAGGAACTTAACCTAGATAGAGCCACTCCAAACCCCTAGTAGTCACCCGATTAGATACTTTCTGTTTTCCTTGTTTGTTTTTGTACTAACCCTTTTTATTGTGCTTTGATTATGATTGCATCGCATCTGTATCTTAGGAAAGAGATATTGATTTAAGTTCGATTACTAAATTAGAAAGCTTGTCATGGAATCTGATTCCTTGATAAAGTGGAAAACAATCGACTTCCCAAATATATTCCGAGAAACACAAGAAGGGCGATGAAAGAGTTCGTGATCTTTACTTCGTGGCCTAAGGGTTCGAGGCGATTGTCCAAAAGCCTTCGACAAGTTGATGAGCCTTATGAAGATGGGCAAATGATGGATCGCGACCAAGATCAAGAAAATGAGCTAGCAATGGCATCTATTGGCGAGATTACCTCAAGCATGCAGATGAAGAAAAAGACCGATGTTGTTTCTTGGAATATGAGGGTGAGGTCGTACATGTATCCGTTTTATGTAAGGGAATTTACTTTCTAGAAAAGTTTCCTAAATGTAATTGAATCAGAATCAACATCTCTTTAGGCATTCATTTCATGCATTTGCATTACATTGCATCATATGCATTAGATTTTCCCAAAGTGACCCTAATTAGGTAAAATTATTTCAGTTAACCTGGACACCGAAAAAAGTCTATCGACTTAGCATCGTTATGGTACCCGAATAAAAAAAACATGGACCAAAGATTAAAAAACTTGAACGACTCCAAAGGGGGAGGCAAGACCAACTACAACTGCAAATACAAGAGCGGTAAGATAAGGTCCAGCAAGATAGAGTTTTGTGAAGGGGTCGAAAAAATGTTCATATCAATGTCATACATGAAGACAACTGAAAATGGACCTTATTAGATATTCGCCCTTATAAACTTGGGAGTGTTCTAAATAATCGGACTGCGGAAGGAATTTTTGTAGTATTTAGAGCTTACCTAGAGTAATATTTAGAACACACTTGTTGCTTTCAGCCTAGAGGCAACAAGAACTCTTTTGTGAAATAGGCTCATCATTATGCGTCTTTTCGATCATTTTTTTGGCCAATATTCTTTTATTCTTTACGAATAAGTATCTTTGATTCTTCCATTCTTTTCGATTTTCTTCCAAATTTTATTCTTTTAGATTTTCTTCCAAATCAATCTTACATTCATAATCATATTGTACATAACTTCATATATTCTTTGTATATTCTTTTGTACCTACAATAGGTCCCTGAATATCAACGACATGAATGACACTGCTACAGACTTAAAATCTCCTTTTGAGCGAGACATGTGTTTAGAGGGATCTCACGACTTTGAAGATGACACAGATTATAGCTTATCTCCGGACTTGTTGAGGATGGTAGAACAATTGGATAAACAGATTCTACCTCTTAAGGAATCATTAGAAATTGTGAGCTTGGTGAAGACTAGAATTAACCTGACCACAGAGGCGAAGCAAGACCTTGTTGAGTTACCTCTAGAGTTCAAAGATGTCTTTGTATGATAATACCAGGGTATGCCTCGATTCTTATAATAAAACCTGCACAACAACACGATGTCAGAAATTTACAGTGCGAACAATGCAATTCTTTCCCGGGGCAATGCCTTTCTCGTTGAGTCAGCATAGCTTTGCCCATTTGAAGTCGAATTTCTACCTCTTCAAGTTGTTGTTGGGTCCATCCTGATTAAAGAGGAAGATCCAAAGTTTTCTGTCGTAGTTGCGCCCCAAAAGGCTCAGATCAAAAAACGGAAGAAAAAAAAATCAAAATCAAAGTCAAAATGAAAATGAAAATGAAAAAAATCAAAAATCAAAATAAAAAAACAAAAAGAAGAAAGAAGAAAAAATCAAAATCAAGATCAAAATGAAAATGAGAAAAAGAAAGAAGAATGAAAAAAGAGAAATCTAGATGAAAAAATTGGAATGAAAAAGAAAAGAAAAAGAAAAGGAGAGGCCAAAGCGAAAACCCGCAAAGGGCGCTTTGTGACCAAATGAGGATCTGAGTTGAAAACCCGAAAAAGGGCAACTCAAATTTTGAGCAAGATGGGGAATGGACATCACCATTATCGAAGAATTCTAATGGGCATTGCTTCATTTTGAGAGGCTACTTCATGAGCCAAAGTCATCGTATATCGATACAGAATTTCAGAGAAGAGGGTATTGGAGAATACATTGAGCTTAAACAATAGCACGATAGCTGATGTCTCAAATTAACTCAGAAGTGGACACCACGATTCGTCACTGAAGTTCCTAGAGTTGAACATCGAAGGAAAATGACTGAGACTCACAAGGATTGACGTGAGAAATTACCATTTGCCCTCATTGTTTGTCGAACATCGGTACTGGGGCAACACCTCTCTTTTTGGTTTACATGATTGAGGTAGTTTTACCTATTGAAATCCCCTGGTTGCTTGTTGGAGGGATCTATTCACGATGTGATCAATTGGCCCTAGGAAAAGGGTTAAAATCTATTCATCAGGATCGGATATACCAGAAACATGCTCGTCTCAGAGAATTCCACAAGAGGGCTGGATGTTGAAAAAGATTCTTCCTTAACGAAAGGATTCTAAAGGGAAATGAATGTCAAACTAGGAAAGTCCCTATGTTGTAAAGAAGACCATTTTAGAGGAGCACCGATCCCGAGTAAGATTGCTAATCCTATAAACTCGGATCAGTCAAGAAACACTTCGTTTAAAGAAGAAGGAAGGACCAAGGTGAAAACCTGCAAAAGGGTACTTTGGTTAAAAAAAAGATGAAAAAATAAAAAAATGAAAAAGTAAAAATGGAGAGGCTAAGGGGAAAACTCGCAAAGGGCACCTTAGGCCAAAGGGGATTTGAGTTGAAAACCCGAAAAGGGCGGCTCAAATATTGATCAGAATGGGGCATGAAGTGATCAGATTGGGGCATGTGGTGATCCTGCTATACCTGAAAGGGTAAGGCGACATCTTGGGGCATCGACAGAGTCCTGTAGATCTCCTAAACACATGTCAAACTCAGGAAAGTCTTCAGAAAGTTTGTATAGAGAAGTTCAAGCTGCGATATCTGGGGCACCTAACCTTCATACTATTTATGTATTGAATTTGTTGTTGTTCTTGGAATACTTCATTCTTTTTCAAGATACGTGTTCCAATCAATTCCTTTTTTATTCTTGCTACCCTTGATAATTTATCCACTTCGGGCTATGCTCTCAAATCAATTCTATCTTATCCATCGTTATGTTCTTTTTGTAAGCATGTTGCATTGGAATAATGGTTAATGGACTAATAATACTTTCACAATGGAAGTTTTGCATATTACTCTAGAAGTTTCTAAATAATATAGGGACTCAAACAAGACTATTGTTAGAAAACACCAAGTTTAAAGGGTGAAATATCTAAGAAGGAAGAGTCTAAGTTAAAGACTATCCTTTCAGATTTTGTTGTCTAAACATTGATTGAACAAAATGACAAGATGTCGTGTTGGTGGCAAAGCTTCAATGAACCAACAAGCGATGTTTACTGTGCAAAAGAAAAGGTCTTACGGGAGAAGAAAATTTTGCAATTGTCCATGAGCATTTGGTATGACACCTTGGGGATGAGGTAAAGGACCAAAGAGTTTCACATTCAATATCATTGAATTGCGATAGGAGAAGATTGAGAAAAGCCATACCTTTCTACCCTTGGGTTACAGTGGGAGAATGATGGTACAAATTTTGCATCCCAGTGGATTGAAGTTTGAAGATCACACTAGGGGCAATCAAATTAAATGTTTCTTTGGATACGCCTGCCGAGCAAGAAGGCGTCGTAGCACGTCAGTGATAAAACCTTAGTATGCTTTTGCGTGATGATAACCTAAGCATTAAGGAATCATTTTCATGACATTTTGCATTCATTCAAATGTCATACACATCTAATTAGGAGCATTTGATTCATTCAGATCATGTCATCCTAATCACTAAGCACAACTAGGTTCATAAAATAGAACATACAGGTCATGTTCCCCAGAGAACAGATCAATGAAGTTGCAGATCTTGCCTTTCTGTATTGACAGCGAAGCAGGTCGAAGACACAAACCTTGCCTCTCTCGATTTTGATGGAGCTGGTTGAAGACAAAAGATCTTGCCTTTCTGTATTGACAGCGAAGCAGGTCGAAAACACAAACCTTGCCTCTCTCGGTTGTGATAGAGCTGGTTGAAGACAAAAGATCTTGCCTTCCTGCATTGACAGCGAAGCAGGTCGAAGACACAAACCTTGCCTCTCTCGGTTGTGATAGAGCTGGTTGAAGATAAAAGATCTTGCCTTCCTGTATTGACAGCGAAGCAGGTCAAAGACACAAACCTTGCCTCTCGGTTGTGATGGAGTGGTTGAAGACAAAAGATCTTGCCTTCTGTATTGACAATGAAGGTGTCAAAGACACAAACCTTGCCTCTTTCGGTTGTGATGGAGTGGTTGAAGACAAAAGATCTTGCCTTCTGCATTGTGATGAAGGTGTCAAGACACAAACCTTGCTCTCTCGGTTGTGATGGAGCTGGTTGAAGACAAAGATCTTGCCTTCCTGCATTGTGAGAAAGGTGTCAAGACACAAACCTTGCCTCTCTCAGTTGTGATGGAGCTGGTTGAAGATAAATGATCTTGCCATCCTGCATTGACAGCGAAGCAGTCGAAGACACAAACCTTGCCTCTCTCGGTTGTGATGGAGCTGGTTGAAGATAAATGATCTTGCCTTCCTGCATTGACAGCGAAGCAGGTCGAAGACACAAACCTTGCCTCCATCGGTTGCAGTGGAGCTAGTTGAAGATAGCAGATCTTGCCTTCCTGCGTTAACAACGAAGCAGATCGAAAACAAAGCCTTGCCTCCATCGGTTGTAGTGGAGCAGATTGAAATTAGAGATCTTATCTCCCTGAGATTACAGCGGAGTAGATCGAAGACACTATCCTATCTCCCTGAGATTACAGTGGAGTAGATTAAAACCAAGGATATTATCTCTCTGAAGTTACAGTAGAGTAGATCGCGTCAGGTCTTATTTCCCTGAGATTACAGTGGAACAGACCAAAGAATTTCATATCTTATCTCTCTGAAGTTACAGTAGAGTAGATCGCGTCAGGTCTTATTTCCCTGAGATTACAGTGGAACAGACCGAAGAATGTCAGATCTTATCTCCCTGAGATTATAGCGGAGCAGATCGAAGCTAGTAATCCTATCTCCCTGAGATTACAGTGGAGTGGATTAAAATAAAGGATCTTATCTCTCGGGTTACAGAGAGTAGATCGCACTGAGTCTTATTTCCACGAGATTACAAGTGGAATGCATCAAGAATTTCAGATCTTATCTCCCTGAGATTACAGTGGAGCAGATTGAAGCTAGTAATCCTATCTCCCCGAGATTACAAGTGGAGCGGATTAAAACCAGGATCTTATCTCTCTGGGTTACTGAGAGTAGATCGCACTGTGTCTTATTTCCCGAGATTACAGTGGAGCATGCATCAAGATTTTCAGATCTTATCTCCCTGAGACTGCAGCGGAGCAGATTGAAGCTGGTAATCCTATCTCCCTGAGATTACAGTGGAGCGGATTAAAATAAAGGATCTTATCTCTTTGAAGTTACAGTAGAGTAGATCGTATTAAATCTTATCTCCCTAAGCAGTAGTGGAGTAGATCGAATATGGTGAATTTTACCTCCCTGTGACTATAGTGGAGTACATTGAAGCCGATAATTCTATCTCCCTGGTTGGCAGTGGAATAGATTACAGATTGAAAATGGCAGATTTTACCTCCCTGTGATTATAGTGGAGTATAGTGAAGCCAATAATTCTATCTCCCTGGTTGGCAGTGGAATAGATTAAAGATTCTAGATTCTGTCCCCCTAAGCAGTAATGGAGCAGATCAACAATAACGAATCAAACCACGAATCTTGTCCCCCCGAAATTGCTGCGAAGAAGATTAAAGCTACAAGTCAGATTTTTCTAAAATGAAGTAAAGTGGATTGAAGCAACAAGATACAGTGGACTGGAACAAGGCTACTTGAAGAAGACGAGCATCAAAAGAAGTCGAGACTCGGCGAGACCGGGCAAAATTTGTCTTTCTTAGTCTTTGCTCTGTTATCGTTACACGACAACGAGCAAAGAGGGGCAGCTGTACAAAGCCAAATTTAGCCCGGTGCCCAACAACTCAAAATTTTAGCCCATTACAGAACCTGCCCAAAAACAATTCCCAAACTAAACCCACCAGCTACCAGCCCAAACCCAAAATTAAAACTAAACCCTAATGGCCCAAAAGGCCCAAAATACAAAATGTAAACAAGAACCCTAGCCTAGCCTAGCCAAGACCCCACTTGCCTGCGCCACCATCTCTGCTGGCCGCCAGATCGCCACTCCGCCATTGTCCCATCGCCACTGCCCACTGCAAACAATAAAGAAAAACCACAATAGCAAGCAACAGGGGCTTTGTTTTTATTTTATTTTTGGTATAAAAACCGATGGAAAGCAGATTGTAATGGGGGACGGATCTTTATGTTTGTAAAAAGGGGATTTCCTTTTGAAAAGCAAAAACAAAGAGAAATAAAAATCGGAGAAAAGGTTTTAGTTTCCAAATATTTTTTTGTTCATTGTTATTTATTTTATTTATTTATTTTTGTTTTGATTTGTGTAAAATATATATGTATATACGCATATAGAAAAGAAAAGAGAAAAAAAAGTACCTTTTTAGATTTTCGGTCCATGGTGCACGGTGGCTGAACAACAACATCGACAATGGCTTTCCTCGTAAACTTCAGGCGAAGGCTCAAAAATGGGGAGAGGGTTTGAGAGAATTTTAGGTTTTTTTAGGAAAAGGAGAAATGAAATTTTAAGGAAAAAATGATTTATATAGGATGTTAAAACGGCGCCGTTTTGAAGGAGTTCAGAAAGCCTCAAAACGACGTCGTTTTAACATGGATTGGACCGACCCGACCCGAACCGCCTAGGATCCGCGTGTTTTTGGATAAAAGGGGTTATTTGCGCTCCTGGTCCTTCGACTTTTGAGGCCGTTTACGATTGGGTCCTATTTTGTTTTTATTTTTCAATTTTGCCATAAAATTTCATTTTTCTCTCGATTCGGTCCTCGATGAAGTTGTGCGTTTTGGAGGAGAAGGGAAATTTTCTCTTCCAGTCCCTCTATGTTATTCGCGCATTCAAATCAATCCCTCCTTTTTTTTCATTTTTGATTTCCCCCTTAAAATTTTGTTTATTTTCAATTTAATCCTTTTTTTTGTTTTAGTTATTTTACTGTTAAACTAACTATTTTAATCTTGTTATTACTATTATATTATACCATTAGCCTTGTACTATTATTGTTATATTTTTATTTTTTTTACTTATTTAAATTTAAATATATTTGTCCTATTATTATTACTATTATAACTATTTATATATACATACCTTATTATAAATATCTTTATATCTTATTATGTATATATATCTATATCTCTTTTAAATATTTTCTAGCTTCTATATACATACGTTTTGCTATATATATATATGTCTAGCTCCATTATACATTTATATATATACGCCTATAAACTTTTTTTATTTTATATATATACATACTTACATATATTATTATTTATACTTTATATATACACCCGTATACACATACACACTTGCACATTTATATCTCATGATCTTAAATATATATATACATATTTAGATTTCCTTTTTACATTTTTATCATTTTATTCAGTTTCTTAACTCATTTTATTTATTTACGTTTTATTTGTTATTTTTTTATTGTTTGCTTATTTATTCATTTAGAATGTTATAATATTATTTGTTTGCATATTTGTCTTGTACATTATGGATTTTTTTTAATTTTATTAACGCCATTGTTGCTTGTATTATCTTTATAACACTGTATTCATTAGGTTTGCTATGTATATCATCAATATAATTTGCTTTCACGTTCTTTACTACTATTTCATGTTTTATTCGATATAACAAAATATTAAAAATGGCACTTCATGTTTAGATTCGAGAAGATCGTACCTAACTTACGTGGTTTCGATTTTCACAATAAATCTAAATACACGAATGTTTTCAAACTCAAGTTTTTAAACGATCTTGGGAATTAAGAAAAGATCGTGTCCTAACTTATTGGGCATGATCCCTTTCCTAAACCCGAGATAATAAAATATCTTTTAAATAAGTAAAATTTTGGCATTCATTCACGTATTGGGAATTTGAGACATTGTATTCTAACTTACTGGATGTGATTCTCTTTCTCGAATAACGTGAAATATGCCCCTTTTCCTGAAAATTTTCAACGTTTTAATACAAGGATTGTATTTTTAAAATTTTTCTAAGTTCTCAATTTTCGACACTAAGACATTAAGTAATCAACTAGGTACCAATTTTGGGCGTATCGAGGGTGCTAATCCTTCCTCGTGTGTAACCGACTCCCGAACCTGTTTTTCTGAATTTCGTGGACCAAAATCGTTGTTTTAATAAAATCAAATCGTTTATTAAAAACAACCACTTTTCGAGGTGATCCAATCACACCTCATAAAAAAGGATTGGTGGCGACTCCCGTTTTTTCGTTTTCATTTTCAAACCCAAGTCGACCCCGTTTTCCATCCAAAAAAATGGTGTCAACACATGTTATCGAAAATATTTGGGATGACTTTCTGTTCTTTAATAGGATTAAGTTTTATGACTTAAAAAGAAAATCATCCAATTGCTTTTAATCGAATACTATGTTCCTCAGTTGAATGATGAATATTGTTCTCTTAATTTTACTAAGTATTACTATTAGTATGTCTTTCTTTTAAAAAAAATTATTAATTTATTCAATGAATGAGATTATACAATTCGGGGGAAATAATAAATACCTGTTATACGCATTAAAAGACAAGTTCTATCAACATAACAAAAGCACATTATGGCACGTTGACTATTGGCTTTGTCACAACTCAAGCACAACATATCAGGAGTGATTGCAAGCACTTAATCCCTGGATGGTCCAAAACGGCGAGAAAAAATCAACAAAAGAAACGAGCATCCACCAAACTAGAGAGGACAATGACAAAACCAACCATAAAATTACTCGCAAAAGCAAGACTAAAAAGCGTATTACAAGAGTAGACAAAAAACTTCTAAAAGTGAACACTTATTAAATAATGAAAAAAATAAAAAAATATATATAAAACTTAAAACAACGTGAGTCCAAACCGACTCATGAAATCATTTATTATTCTGAAACTTTCAAAACAGAAACAGATTAAGAAGTCAACGAAGAGCTACCCACTTTTTAAAAGAAACTATTGGTGGTTAGTGGTGTTTCAACGATGATAGGCACCATTATGTGTCCATCACAACTTGTAAAGACAATAAAGATACCCAAAAAATGGATCTGCAAACTGAAAAGATAGAAGACACATGGAGTGAATGCGAAGAAAAAAGAAAAAAGATGGTTGATGGGCAGGAGAAAAAGGCGGACGGTAGCTAGCCCGAAGACTAACACCGCCGCTAGACAAAAACAAAAACTTGAAAAAGTATATTAGGATGTTTTAGTCTACCGTTCCAAATTATCAATATTTTAAAAATATATTTAATAATGTATATAAAAAATAGATATAAATATCAAATATATGGAATAAAAAATTTAAATATAAAATGTTGATCAATAAACTTCTTAATTACTATTATTTTCAACAAATTCAAAATAAAAACTTAGTCACAAAAGACTAAACACAAAAGTTAATTAATATTTGTACAGCACAAAAAAAAAACCACTAACAAAATATAACTTGTAAAAACTACTAGACGGTGATTGGTTTATTTTTAAAAAAGTAATGAGCTAAACTAAGCGAGATTAAATTAATCATTTATAAATAATAACAAACTTAAATAGAATTTTAACTTATATTTTAAATTAAATCAATCTTCAACAACTATATACAACATTAATATTATAGGTAAACATAGTACAAACTCAAGATCCATTCCGTCATCAACACCTCAATTTGTGTGGGAAACCAAGTAAAGGTCTTACATGTCTTTTCTATTTATAATAAAAGCTTCGATGGTGGAAGGTAAATAAATAATGGCCAGAATTTGTATAGTACAAATGGGTTCATACGAAGCTTGATCAAACTTAGAAGTATTACATCATGTGTGGAACATGTGTGTTTTAGTAATTTTTTATGTTTTTTTTCATTTTAAAAAGAGCCAGACTTAGGGACCCAATTTGTATTGGTGCCGGCTCAACATAAAATTTTCATCATTTGTGATTTAATCAATCAATCAATTATGATGATATATTATCGTGTTCCACCAACCAAATGGAAATAAAATAAATTGTTAGTAGTTGGCTGAAATTAATAGAGATACAATAAGAAAGTGGACATGCAACACATTCACGCTATAGCATTTGAGCTAGCTAGCTAGCTAAGTGGCATCATATTTAGTTTAGCAGTCAGTTTGGTCCATTTAAGATTTGAGAAAGGTGCTTAGGGGTGTTTTTCAAAGTTGGGATATAAAATTTTAGGTAAATTATATTAGTAGTCATTTAATTATATTATTTTTTCTTTTGGCTACTTAATTATAAAGAGTTACAAAATGATAATCTAATTATTAGTAAACTTCTTTTTTGGTCACCCAAATATTTTAGATTTTTGGGTTTTGATTTTTAAGCTAGCCAGTTTGTAATCAAAAAGACAAAATTGAATAGTTGAGTGACCATTTTATAAGTTGGGTAACTATATTATAACTTTTCATAGTTGAATGATCAAGAAAAAAACATAATTAAATGAATACTGATATAATTTACCATAAAATGTCACTCTTCAATGATCATTTTCATTGCAATGACATTTAAAGAAAATAATTCTTAATTTATGTGATGTACAATCAAAACCAAAATTCGCTAAACAATAAGTTGCCTTATTCTCTACCTTGAGCAAAACAGTTGCGAAAACTGTTCTTTTATGGTCCTATGCTTCTAAAATAGATATCTCTAAAATCGAGAGGTCTAGCCCATTATTTTTTAATTTTGATAGGTTTAAATATGTTAGAGGTTTTTTAAAAAAATAAATAAATTTAATCATTTTATTTTAATTTTGAGATATTAGATCTACCTTTTATTTTAAAATCATGATACTTTTAACTAATTTTTAATTATAAAAGGGTAAAATAACTTTTAGCCCTCAACATTTATTTTTTGCCAATTTAACCTTTATTCTTTAAAAGTAGAATGAAATTTATAAAAAAATTATTTTTTATATTTTTAATAGAAATACCCTAATAAAATAAAATTTAAAATAAATTTCCAAAATTATGGAAGATAAAACTCTTCAAATTTAAAAATATTTTTTCAATAAAAAAGCATTCAAAAATCCAAAATAATTTTAAAATTGTTATGTACTTTTTAATGGCAATATAGTTTCTCCAAATTTTGAGTTATTCATTCAATTTGCATTAAAATATGATCTGAACAAGTTTTTTTAATTTAATTTCATTTAATTTCAATCAATTATATTAAAATCTAATCTAATATTAATTGAACGAATAACTCAAACTTTAAAGATAACTTATTATCATTCAAGAAGCAAATATTTTCTTTTAATTTTGAAACTTTTTTATATTTTTTATAATTTTTTAATTTTCAAATTTATTTTTTAAAATTAAAAAAAATTAGGATTTCTTATTAAAATATGAAAAACTATAAAAAGAGAACTTTTTGTTTTTATATACTTTTAAAAAATAAGGATCAAGTTGACAAAAATTATAATTGTTGAGGACCTGTTATACCACCTCCACAGGCAGCTACATGTGCACCGTTGTCCGAACCTCACACCGGGCGGACCTCCAACATCGAATTACCTTGATTGGACCCATGCCTAACGAACCCCTATAATAGACTATATCCTTGTTAGGAATGCATGAAACCTTTCGCCCATTATATTATCATAGACTATCCTTGTTGATTTTTACTATTAACAAGGCTAAAAAAGTTAATTTAGCTTCTTCATATCCATAAAATTGGATGAATGAATAGATTTTGAAAAAAAAAAAAAAAGTACAAATACTCAATGTCTTAAAATTAAATTATAGGAACTCAATTTTAAATTTTAAAAGACTACAACATATTTAACCTTTTCAATACCGATGAGTGTCGAATCTACCAATTTTAAATTCCTATGCTTAAAAACATAATAAATTCATTCATAGAATAGATAAATAAAATTGAAATATATTGTGATTAGGGTTAAGTGGTGCCCACAACTTAGAAAAAAATCTACAATAAAAGAAAGGTTTTAGATGTTGTAAAAATAATAAAACAAATATAAATAAAAGGGAAAATTAAATGTAATTAACAGTAATCCGAAATAATAAAGAATAAATCAATATATTAAGATTTCTAGCCTCAGGTATGATGTCAGCTTTGGTATCTAAATTGATTACAAATTGTAAATGTTTCCTTAGTCAAAAATAAGGTGGTTAGAGCGATGGTAGGACGGTTTTAAACCACTAATCTTTTCATAGTTTGTAAATTAATTTCAAAAATAGCTTGACCATTAACCCTGGTCAGTCTAACAACCCTAAGTGACTGCTCCTAAAATTTAATCCACCACCCACCTTATGCATAAAGGCCTGGCTCTAATTAATAAATTTAAATATACGATTCATTTAAATTCTCACGACATAATTTAGCTGTTCTCTTAATTAAATGTTAACTTGTTCTATTTATTAAAATAAAGAGATAATTGTGGATCTAAATACACTAATTCATTATTTATTATCCTAAATAAATTAAAATAAGAATCCTACTTGAAATGATATCAAAAACAATAATAAGATAGGGTTCTACCATTTTCATAAAACATAAAATGATCAAATATGTTGAAAAAAATGAACAACACTTTAAATCTCACAGTTCTAATAAAACCAAGTTTCTATTTACCCTTGGTTAGAAAATAAAATAAAACTAGCTACTCATAACTAAGATAATGTCGAAAATATTATTAAACGATAAAAAAATTACTGAAAATTACCTCAATAAGATTTATCTTGACTTCTCTTCTATAAAAATAATACAAAATAAAATAAGTAATAATAATCTTAAATTAACTAAATCACCTAATATAAAAAAAATCCTTTAAAGGAAAAATTCTAATATAAAATATCTACTAATCTTATGGTAGTTAACTTTGATAAAAAAATGTATCCTTTTTTACTTCCCAAATTTCATCAATTGCGCCAATGAAATATAGTACCGTACCGCGCAATTGAGTCCAATCCCATAACTCTATGCGGCTCAAAACCAATCCCAGCAAGTTATGAGCCAATTTAGACTCCACTTGGTAAATGAGTCCAATCCAAACCACCCTATCGGCCAATCTAGTAATGGCTAGAGCAACCTTCATGATTCCATTTAGCTCCTCTTTGGCCCAAAGTTTCCTCTCATCCAATTAAAAAAATGTTATAAACTTATAAAATTTGATTCAATCAATCCATATCATATCACAAGTTAATCAAATTTTATCTTGTTCTAGATTGATGTATCTATCGATTCTTGATCTAACCAATCGATCCGATCCAATTTTAAAACACTAATTTCGATCGTATTTAGCTTTGTCTTCCTAGATAAGCTCAGAAGCCCTTGCATTTAACAACAAAGTCCCTCTTCTATAGAATGGACTATGGTGATTAGGGATGTGCATGATTCAGTTAAAACTAAAATAATCAACTAAATTAAATTAGTTTGATTAATCAGTTTGTCATTGAAATTAATTAGATCAAAGATCGGGCTAAAGTTTTGTGAAAGTTTGATTATCTATTACTTGATTCAAAAATAAGTAATTAACTTAAACCCATAATATATAAGCCCAGTATATTGTATATAAGCCCATATATATAAACAAGATGGACATATAACTATTGATATAATGGATTAAAGAAAATATATTATGAAAAATAAAAGGTAAATTACACTCAAAGTCACTAAACTATTAGTAAGTTTATATTTTGGTATTCAACTTCAAAAATTTACAAAATAATCACTAAACTATTTGAAAGTTTTCATTTAAGTCATTGGATTGTCAAAATCATTACTATATGGCCTTCTATGTTTGCATTACCTGCACCAATCAAAAGCTCTCCTTCCCCTTCTTTTCTATAATTCTTTTTTTTTTCATGAAACAACTTTCAGCATCACAAATTTGCAAACCAAAATCCAAACAACTTTCTTCTTCAATCTTCAACACTGACTGTCAGATCGACTTGGATCTAATATATGTTCTTCTACTCATCGATAGATACTAATTCACCGTATTGATCATCGAACTATCACTTGGAATTTGCTAGCCAGACTCTTTTTCAAAAAAAACTTAACTGATTAGTGACTTAAATAAAAACTTTTAAATAGTTCGGTGACTTAAGTGAAAAATGTTGAATAATTTAGTGATCATTTTGTAACTTTTTAAAGTTGAGTGGCCTATATATAAACATACTAATAATTTAATGATCTTAAATGTAGATTACCAAAATAAAATTAAAATGAAACCAAACCAAACGAAAAAAAAAAACTAAAATTCTAGAACCTACCCCGTTTTGTTTTTGTACGTAATGATTTTTCTTTTAACTTTGTGTGTTCATTTTGTTATTAATTGTTATTCTCTTCTTCTTTTTAACTTATTTGAGCTAAAAGAAAAGAAAAGAATACTATCATTGTATTTTTTTGTTATGTTTTAAATTTGTTTGAACCAAAAAGAAAAAAAAACATAAACAAATTTTGATTAATTGGCTGAATTAGTGAAATTAATTTGATTCGATTAATGAATTTTGAAAAAATTCAGTTTAAAAAATAATTAAAAGTTTTAATATTTTAATTAATTTAAATAATGATAATTTAATTTAGATATTAGCACCTCTTAAGAAAACATTCCATAAACTAATGAGTAATGATGCACATTATCAGTTCTCAAACTAAAATCCAGTATAATTTGTTTCAGAGCTGTATATACAGTATTCCACACATGGGACAATTTGTCAACATTTCTACCCTAGAGGATATTACCATTGGAGAAATACTTTGCATGTAGAACTTTGAGGCATAAAGTATGAGTAATGCAAAAGTGGCCACATTTGTTTTCCCAAAAGAGCAAGCAAGAATAAAGCTAAATATCTCAGAAACCCAAGCGGCCCATACCTTTAGGGAATTGAATAGCCCTCCCTACCTTCATTTTTTCTCGAACCATGATAAAAGTAACATTGAAGTAACTTAAAATAAATTGGTCTTTTATGTTAAAATTTTCATTCATTCGTACAGTTAAAAATAGTTAACTGGTATAATAATCAGACAGTGACACACAACATGCCATGTGTACCTCATACTGACATATATGGACAAGTTTTTAACGTTAGAAATAAATAATATTTTTAACAAAAGGATTAGCTTACTCATTGATCTAAATTAATTTACCCTCTTTTGTATAGAAAGAGCAAAATAGAATCTGACTCTTAATATAGGACCTTCACAGTATTTTTACCCCAACAACTTTTGGTAAGCAAAACAACATCTCCTGATAGTAGTGTTATATAAATATAAATACAAATACAAATATAAATATAAAATAAGTATGTATATTTATAAGAATAAGGGTAAGTTATAGTCATGATTAGAGGTGATCATGGGTCGGGCGGGTTCGGGTCAAGCTCGGACAAATTATTAGGCTCGGGCTCATTCACCAAAATATGGGCCTAAAATTTGTTCAAGCCCGGCCCGGCCGGTCCGCCCATATTAAATATATATAAATATATATTTGATTAAAAATAATATATATTTAATATATAATTGTGTTGGTCGGCCGGCCCGGCCAAAAAGTTTACCGAGCAGGCGGCCTTTTTTAAACGGGCCTCATTTTTTGCCCAAACCCATATTTCGGGCCTATATTTTTACCCGAACTCTCCCATTTTTCGGACGGGCCGTCGGGTCGGGCCGCGTAGCCCAACCCATGATCACCTCTAGTCATGATCACTCTAAAATAGGGTTTGTCCTATTTTGGTCATTCTAAATTTTTTTTCTCAATTTAGTACTCTAATTAAGATACTTGTTCGAACTAGTTACTATAGTTAAAAATTTTGTTAATCCACTAGTAGATTGTTGATATGGCACATTAAAGAATTAAATAACAAGACATGACATTTTTTTTTATTTTTGACTAAAGCATGGGGACCTCTATGTAATTATTTCAAACTATTTTTTTTCTTTCTCTTCTTTCTATACATTAAAAATGGAGAAACAGATTATTAATCTCGATGCATGCAAACAAACTCTCAAATGCTGATTTCACTATCAAAGAAGACAACAATAGGCAAATGAATTCTTACAAACAAGGTTCTTTTCCTTACAAATCTATTGATTTTCCCTGTTCCCTTGTTTTCTTGGCAACCAAACAGAAAAGAGCCATGTAATCAAAGAAACCATATTGTAAATGCATTGATTTTCTTGGCAACCAAACAAAAAAAGCCATGTAATTAAAGAAACCATATTGTAAATGCATTGAAAAATAAACTCTTTTAAATCACATAAACTTAAAATCCACAAAATTAATTCACATCAGATATTTTAAAATTAAAATTATCGATCAAATAGAATATACACAGTTCCATATATGATCTTCAAATTCGATCGATTTTTTCTTCAATCAATATATATATTGACAAAGATCAAAACAAAGAATAATGATAAATATAAAAAAAAATGGCATAGATCCATTGTTGAGAAAGTGGTGGGTTCTAGTTTTTTCCATTTTTTGAGGTGCAGAAAGAAGAAAAAGAAAAAACATGTTTTGAAATAATTATAGAGAGGTCTCCAAACTTCAGTCAAAAAAAAAAAGAGTCACATATTGTCATTTAATTGGCTAATGTGCCACATCAAAAATCTGTTAGTAGATTAATGAAATTTTTAACGGCAGTAACTAATTCGAACAATTATCTTAATTAGAGTAACTAAATAGAGAAAATAATATATAGGGATCAAAATAGGACAAACCTTATTTTAGAATGATTTTGGGATTAGTTTACCCTAAAATTAATAATAATATTTCTTTTCATTTTAACTTATAGAAGTGTAACAACAGAATTATAGAATGATATTTAAAAAAGGGAAGAATTGTGTATTTCTTTTTTCCTTTTATATTTTAATCACATTAAGCAATTTACGAAGAAAATTATTTTTCAATATAAATTATTCCTTCCAAACAAAGCTTTAATGACAATTAAAAAATCTTATACGTCAAAAAATTTCTTTAACAAAATATAAAAATTCAATTAAACCCAATAGAGCCTTTACCATTAATTAAAATATTCAATTAAGTTCATATGTTAGTTGTTTCGTCGTTGACTATGTTAACCTTTAAAATAAATTGATGAACCAATCAAATAGTGACACGTGATAGCTTCTAATTTAATTTATTATTTTCCTCATAAAAATTAGAAAAAAATTTATTAAATATATATTAAATATTAAAAAATATGAAATTAATATAAACTTATAAATATTATAAAAATCTGATAAATGATAAAAAAATATATAAAATTAATAAAACATATTTAAAGTATTATAAAGATGTATTAAAATTCTATAAAAATCATAAAAATTATTTTTAAAAACATAAAAATTGAACTGGACCAGATTAGTAGGTTGGACCAATTAGACTGGAATCAGCAAGAGTAGTGGTCAGGAAAAAGTCATTAGATCGGTTGGCTTAGGAACCAGACAATTGAACCGAATTTTTTTAATGTTTTGTTTAATTGAACTGGATGGATCAATTGATTTGGCAAATCAAATGCCTAATTGGTTCAACCATCGACTCAATTATGAAAACATTGGTTAGAGTATTTCATCCTGACATATGCTAATAGTCGGATATTAAATTTTTGTTTGATAAAAATATTTAAAAAAATCAGTTTAATTACCAGTTCTCAAGTCAACAATCTAATGATTTTCTCCATACCGGTACCCTTGTAGATTTTAGGCAAATCGTTTTTGTTCAAGTTTTATGATTTTTTAATACTTTTATAAGTTTATATCAATTTTAATATTTTTTATAAATTTTACAAATTTTATTATTTTTAAGAATTCTAATACGATTTTTAATTTTTATTAAATTTTATAAGTTTTATGATTTATTAGATTTTTCTATTTTTATAATATTTATAAGTTTTATATATTTTATAATTTTAATAAGTTTATATCAATTTTAATATTTTTAATATTTAATATTTTTATATTTGTTCTTATTTTTATATTTTTATGATTTTATAAAAAAATTTATGATTTTTAATAATTTTTTGTGAAAAAAATATTAGAACAAACTAGAAGCTGCCATGTGTCATATCATCTGATTAGTTCATCAATTTATTTTAACAGTCAATAACAAAAACCGTTAAGGAAAGAGGTTAATTAATTATTTTAATTAATGATAAAAACTTATTTTAATTAAGTGCAAATGACGGTTATAGTACCAAAAAAAGGCCCATTTTTTAAATTATTTACGAAAATGGGCCGCTCCAAAAAATAATAACGGGTATGGACCAAAAACACTAAAATGCGCTGACGTAGATGCATTTTCAGGGGATAACACAGAAAAGCGCGCTGACAAAAACGCGTTTTTTCTCGTGTCAGGCAAAAGCGCGCTGATGTGGGCGTGCTTTAGTAAAAAGCTCTAACGGGGAAACGTTTTTCTCTGTGTTTTCCCCCAAAAGTCACCTCCAATGGTCATTTAAAAATTTGACCGTTAGGCCCAACTGTCAGGAAAATTTTTTTTATAAACCCCCTACCCATTTTTTTCACACCAAATTTCTTCCAAATTATAGTTTTTCCAAATTTCTCAAAAAAAGCCCTCAAAGCTCTCTAAATTTTTAATTTTGTGCGAATTAGTATTAATTTTTTTATAATTTCTAAGAAATTTGATCATGTTAGCAATGGCCCGGCAATTAATTCGTCTCGATGATAAACATATCTCCATCGACCAAATGAAAATGGTAAGGGTTAATTTCATTTCTTAACATTATTTAATATTTTTATTTCATTTTTAATTTTTTTATAACAGTCGGTAGATTGAGTGCTACAATGTTTTATTCGTAATATACCTAGTCCTCCATCACCGTTGATTGAAAATTACTTGAGGGAAGCGGGTTTTTGGCACGTGGCCAATATAGGCCGGGGGTGCAAGTTGGACTCGAAACTCATCAGTGTGTTTGTGGAGAGGTGGAGACCCAATACACAAACATTCCATCTTCTGATTGGGGTTACAGTTGGGGTTATCGATGGATAGTCCTGTACTCACCTGGTCCACTCAATCTACTGAATGGGAAGCCATATGTTACAATCTTTTGGGTGCGACTCCGGATATTATTTACGGAGGTCGAATCGATATAGACTGGTTATATAACACCCCTAACCCGTATACGTAAATAAATTAGGGTTACGAGGCGTTATCGGACAAAACACAACTTAACACAGACATTCAGTAGAATTCAAAAATTTTACATCTATTTTAAATTAGTCAAATATGAAGTAAGTATAATTATAAATTCTACTTTAATAATTTTAATTTTTTTTATAACAAAACATAACATTTCAGTTCAGTTAAACCATAAGAAAAATAAGCTAATTTCGTATGGCTATTAATTATATATATATATATATATATATATATATATATATATAGCATATTAAAGTACGACTCCCAAAACATTATCTAGCCTATACATGCCATAAGTTAAAATTTAAACGTTTTAATACCGAGATAGTAGATAGAGTGATGATCTTCGCTAACGATCCCGAAGTCTGCAGACTTGGTTTTATCTATAAAACAAATGGATAAAAACAATCAAGTAAGCTTTTATAGCTTAATAAGTTTACAACATATCTAAAATACATATAAACGAACATATGTATAAACATTATATGCTTATAATCAAATTACGTACATAATCATTAATTGCATATCTTGATTTCTAATATACTTATCATTTGCATTTCATCGAATGCATATATATGATCCTTCAAACACATATAGACAAATGCTCATGTAATTATTCATTATATATATCCCATAATCATTTATATATATATATATATATATATATATATATATCAAATGCATATAATCACTTAATTTAACATATTCACCGGCACTTAGCCTGCTAGGCTTATAGCCTGATTCCAATCACCGGCACTTAGCCTGCTAGGCTTATAGCCTGATTCCAATCACCGGCACTTAGCCTGCTAGGTTTATAACCTGATTCAGATCACCGGCACTTAGCCTGTTAGGTTTATAACCTGATTCAGATCACCGGAACTTAGCCTGCTAGACTTAAAGTCCGAATTATTTCACCGGCCTTAAGCCTGCTAGGTTTTAAACCTGAAAATTTTAATTTCACATATACAAATTACTCCTCAAGTAATTCATTAAATAAAACACATAATTGTAACAGATCATATTCAAACCTAAGAGAATTTATAAAATCCTATCTTCAATTCAATTCAAATTTCTATAAATTGTATGCGCACACATATATTCATATACCTTACTACTTAACTAATTTCAATACAAGAATTTTACATATATATATATATATATTCACCTATTCGAAACTAACTATACATATATATTTGTACGTATTCAATACTACCCATATATATATATATGTAAACTTAACATCCATATCTTGAGATATGTTTAAGACCTATTCGAATGTATACATATATGTTTCAACTCACATTTAAACACTTATTCGAAATTTACCTATGCATATGCAATATACACACTTTTAATCCATCCCAAAAGTTATACATGAATGTACATGTATATGTTCGAATCTTATGTTTACATTTACATTTCTCATATCATCAAATATTTTCAAATAAAAACATAAACATATAGATATATATTTAAATATTCAAACTGCAGTGACCTAAAAATTTGGCGATGGGCGCTAATCGAAGTAATTATTGAAAACTTGAAAACCGAATCTCGATTTTATTTGAAAAAGGAGTCGCCACCGATCTTTTTTTTCTAGGTGTGATCGGACACCTAATAAATTCTCTTTTAGAAGAAAATTTATTTTAAACTTTTCTAAAAAGAGGTAATTTTAGGTCCACGTAAAATCCGAGAGAAAATTCGAGTTCGGAGTCGATTCTGCGAGGAAGGTATTAACACCCTCATGACGCCCAAAATTGGTATCTTGTTAAACGCGTTGTCTTAATTTTCAAAACACAAGTTCAATTTAATAATTAATCGCGACCGATCAAAATATGAAATTTTTTAAAACACGAGCATTTTTGAAACAATTTTTATTTTTTGTAACACGAAAATATTTTTAAAACACGAGAATTTTAGAGACACGAAAATTATTAAAAACACGAAAATTTTTGAAAACACAACAATTTTGAAGCATGAGAATTTTAAAACACGAGAATTTTTTTTGCAAACACGAATTTTTTGAAACTCGAAAATTTGAGAAATACGAGAATTTTGAAGAATTGAAAATTTTTGAAATACGATTTTTTTCTTTAAAAAAATACCGTATTTAACACGAATCGGTGATATTCACCCCGATATGGCGATGAAACCATCGAATTAGTATTAAATCAAATCAATTTAAAAATTAATCGGGATTCTATTAAAACGCGAGAATTTTCATTTAAACACGAGGAATTTCGAACATTTTTTATTTTTAGAAGGGCGTCTCGTATTTAACACGAGCCATCGATATTCACCCATCATAGCGATGAAATCAACGGCTCGATGTTAAATCGGTTCGTTGCCTTATGCATTAAAATAATTTTTTATTTCATTTTTTTACATGCAAATAAAACCATACTAATATTTCTAAAAAAAACTATTTTTTGAAAAAATGCTAATTAAATTTAAATGAAACCATATTTAAATAAATAAAACTAAATTAAAAAAGATTTAAGGAAATTACCAGAAAGCCCAAAGTTGTGGGCCCTTTTCTTTTTTCCCTTTTTTTCTCTTTCCTTTTTTTTCTGCTGGATGTTGGGCTGCCGGATTCGGGCCTGGGCGCTGGGCCGAAGGGGGCCTGCTCGGCCTGCTGCTGCTGAGCCTGGAGGCTTGCTGCTGCTGGGCCTGAGTTGGGCCTGCGCAATGGGTCTGCTGGAGGCCTGCTTCTGTTGGGCTGCTTCTTTTTGTAAAACAAATCTGCTGCTTCTTTTTTTTTTGCTGGTTATTGTTTTGGGCCACTGGGAACGGGCCTGTTGCTGCTGCTGGGTACCGTGGGTCGGGTCGGGTCAGTCGGTTTGCTGGATCAGGTCGGGTCGGTTTGACCCGACTGTTAATTTATTTATTTTATTTCTTTTCTTTCCTTTTTTTCTCTTTTTTCTTTCTTTTTCTTCTTTCTTTTTTCTTTCTTTCTTTCTTCTTTCTTTTTTCTTCCTTCTCCGTTCAGCAGCAGCCCCTTTGTGTCGCCGGTGATGTCTCTCCGCCTGGTGCGACGGCCGACGGTGGCGCGCACGGAGGTATGCTCTCCCCCCTTTTCCTTTTTCTTTTTCTTCTTTGCTCTTTCTCTTTTTCTCTTTTGCTTGCTTTTTCTTTGTTTTTGTTTTTTGCGTTTAGGACTCGACGGTGAGATGACAATGGTGGTGGCGCGACAGACGTGGTGGCGGTGGAGGCAATCGGCCGGATTGAGAGCTTTTTTTTTTGGAATTTCTTTGCTTATTTTCTTTTGGATTTGAATTTTTTTTTTTTGATTGCTATCCCCCCTCTCTCTTTTCATTTTCTTTTTAATCTCTTGATTTTTGTCTTCTTTCTCTTTGTTTTCAGGTGGCAGCGGAGAGGGGAGGCCATGCACTGGGCCAACGGCCGAAAATCACGGGAGGGGTCGCAAATCGCTTGTCCGCGGAGAGGGACCAGATCGCAAATGTAGCAAAACTTTTGGGGCCAAGCATAATTTTGTGAAAATTTAGGGGTCAAAATATATTTTCAAAATAAATTTTGGCATTCATTCACGTATTGAGAATTTGAGACATTGTATTCTAACTTACTGGATATGATTCTCTTTCTCGAATAACGTGAAATATGCCCCTTTTCCTGAAAATTTTCAACGTTTTAATACAAGGATTGTATTTTTAAAATTCTTCTAAGTTCTCAATTTCCGACACTAAGACATTAAGTAATCAACTAGGTACCAATTTTGGGCGATCGAGGGTGCTAATCCTTCCTCGTATGTGAACCGACTCGAAACTCTTTTTTCGAATTTCGTGGACCAAAATCGTTGTTTTAATAAAATCAAATCGTTTATTAAAAACAACCACTTTTCGAGGTGATCCAATCACACCTCATAAAAAAGGATTGATGGCGACTCCCGTTTTTTCGTTTTCATTTTCAAACCCAAGTCGACCCCGTTTTCCATCCAAAAAAATGGTGTCAACAACATGCACCAATAATTATGGAATAGTGTGAAGGGGGACCCTCATTACCTTACAACCATTAAAAATTTCTTGGTCTAAATTCACTATATTTTAGTTGGTCTAACAGTATCATAGTGTATGTAGGTAAAAGCACACGACCCACTATAACATTCCACCGATCATTTAGTCTCAAATTAATGTTTATAAAATATCTTGGTAGTAGTAATTAATCCCTTTATTGTAGGTGCTCTCTGAAGAGATAAACAGTTAGTCATGATTAATTTATTCTTTATTTTAATATACATTAATTAATTTATTTATTTTTAAATAAAAATAAAAAATATAATTTGACTCCTAATAAAAACCTTTATGTAATGTTTTTACCTGAAGATTATTTCCTCTTAGTGAAGATGAGGAAATTAGAGATGACAATACACCAATAATCGAGAAATAGTCTAGGAAATGTACCTCATTAATATCGACCCCACAAACCTTTAACCTCAAATTAATGTCAATAACATGCAAATTTATTTTTGATACAAACTGAATGAATAACTCAAAATTTGGAGAAATTATAAATTATTTTGGATTTTTGAATGCTTTTTTATTGAAAATTTATTTATTTTTAATTTGAAGAGTTTTATCTTCCATAATTTTTGGAAATTTATTTTAAATTTTATTTTATTAGAGTATTTTTATTAAAAATATAAAAATAATTTTTTATAAATTTCATTCTACTTTTAAAGAATAAAGGTTAAATTGAAAAAAATAAATGTTGAGGGCTAAAAGTTATTTTACCCTTTTATAATTAAAAATTAGTTAAAAGTATCATGATTTTAAAATAAAAGGTAGATCCAATATCTCAAAATTAAAATAAAATGATTAAATTTATTTATTTTTTAAAAAACCTCTAACATATTTAAACCTATCAAAATTAAAAAAATAATGGGCTAGACCTCTCGATTTTAGAGATATCTATTTTAGAAGCATAGGACCATAAAAAGAACAGTTTTCGCAACTGTTTTGCTCAAGGTAGAGAATAAGGCAACTTATTGTTTAGCGAATTTTGGTTTTGATTGTACATCACATAAATTAAGAATTATTTTCTTTAAATGTCATTGCAATGAAAAATGATCATTGAAGAGTGACATTTTAGGTAAATTATATCAGTATTCATTTAATTATGTTTTTTTTCTTGATCATTCAACTATGAAAAGTTATAATATGGTTATCCAACTTATAAAATGGTCACTCAACTATTCAATTTCGTCTCTTTTGGTTACAAACTGGCTAGCTTAAAAATCGAAACCCAAAAATCTAAAATATATGGGTGACCAAAAAAGAAGTTTACTAATAATTAGATGATCATTTTGTAACTCTTTATAATTAAGTAGCCAAAAGAGAAAAATAATATAATTAAATGACTACTTATATAATTTACCTAAAATTTTATATCCCAACTTTGAAAAAACCCCCTAAACACCCTTCTCAAATCTTAAATGGACCAAACTGACTGCTAAACTAAATATGATGCCACTTAGCTAGCTAGCTAGCTCAAATGCTATAGCGTGAATGTGTTGCATGTCCACTTTCTTATTGTATCTCTATTAATTTCAGCCAACTACTAACAATTTATTTTATTTCCATTTGGTTGGTGGAACACGATAATATATCATCATAATTGATTGATTAAATCACAAATGATGAAAATTTTATGTTGAGCCGGCACCAATACAAATTGGGTCCCTCAGTCTGGCTATTTTTAAAATGAAAAAAAAAACATAAAAAATTACTAAAACACACATGTTCCACATGAACCCATTTGTACTATACAAATTCTGGCCATTATTTATTTACCTTCCACCATCGAAGCTTTTATTATAAATAGAAAAGACATGTCGTAAGACCTTTACTTGGTTGCCCACACAAATTGAGGTGTTGATGATGGGAATGGATTGAGTTTGTACTATGTTTACCTATAATATTAATGTTGTAGTTGTATATAGTTGTTGAAGATTGATTTAGTTTAAAACATAAGTTAAAATTCTATTTAAGTTTGTTATTATTTGTAAATGATTAATTTAATCTCGTTTAGTTTAGCTCATTATTTTTTTTTAAAATATACCAATCACCATCTTGTAGTTTTTACAAGTTATATTTTGTTAGTGGTTTTTCTTTTTGTGCTGTACAAATATTAACTTTTGTGTTTAGTGTTTAGTCTTTAGTGATTAAGTTTTTATTTTGAATTTGTTGAATAATGAATAGTAATTAAGAAGTTTATTGATCAACATTTTATATTTAAATTTTTTATTCCATTTATTTGATATTTATATCTATTTTCATATACATTATTAAATATATTTTTAAAATATCGATAATTTAGAACGGTAGACTAAAATATCCTAATATACTTTTCAAGTTTTTGTTTTTGTCTAGCGGCGGTGTTAGCCTCCGAGCTAGCTACCGTCCACCTTTTTCTCCTGCCCATCAACCATTTTTTTTTTCTTCTTCTCATTCACTCAATGTGTCTTCTCTCTTTTCAGTTTGTAGATCTATTTTTTTGGTATCTTTGTTATCTTTACAAGTTGTGATGGACAGATGATGGTGCCTATCATCGTTGAAACACCACCGACCACCGACAGTTTCTTTTAGAAAGTGGGTAGCTCTTCGTTGACTTCTTAATCTGTTTCTGTTTTGAAAGTTTCAGAATAATAAATGATTTCATGAGTCGGTTTGGACTCACGTTGTTTTAAGTTTTATATTTTTTTTTTGTTTTTTTTCATTGTTTAATAAGTGTTCACTTTTAGAAGTTTTTTGTCTACTCCTGTAATACGCTTTTTAGTCTTGCTTATGTATGTAGTCTTGCTTTTGCGAGTAATTTTATGGTTGGTTTTGTCATTGTCCTCTCTAGTTTGGCGGATGCTCGATTCTTTTGTCGATTTTTCCCGCTGTTTTGGACCATTCAGGGCTGATTTCCTTATTGTATTAAGTGGTTGCAATCACTCCTGATATGTTGTGCTTGAGTTGTGACAAAGCCAATTGTCAACTTGCCATAATGTGCTTTTGTTATGTTGATGGAGCTTGTCCTTTAACGCGTATAATGGGTATTTATTATTTCCCCCGAATTGTATAACCTCATTCATTGAATTAATTAATAATTAAAAAAAAAAGACATACTAATACTAATACTTAGTAAAATTAATAGAACAATATGATCATCATTCAACTGAGGAACATAATGTCAACATAATAGCAAAAATGTTATTCGATTAAAAGCAATTGGATGATTTTCTTTTTTAGTCATAAAACTTAATCCTATTAAAGAACAGAAAGTCATCCCAAATATTTTCGATAACATGCACCAAAAATTATGGAATAGTGTGAAGGGGGACCCTCATTACCTTACAACCATTAAAAATTTCTTGGTCTAAATTCACTATATTTTAGTTGGTCTAACTGTATCATAGTGTATGTAGGTAAAAGCACACGACCCAGTATAACATTCCACCGATCATTTAGTCTCAAAATAGAACTAAATTGACTAACCAATTGAAGTTTGAATGTTAAAACCCTTAGTTGCCGTAGCTTCTTCTTCCTTTCTTTCTTTTTCTTTTCTTTTTGCATGCTATCATCTCTTTCAACTAGAGGTGATCATGGGTTGGGTGGCCCGGGCCGGCCCGACGGCTAGCCCGAATATGGGAGGGTTCGAGTAAAACTATAGACCCGAAATATGAGTTTGGGCAAAAAATGAGGATCGTTTAGAAAATAGGCCGGGCCTCGGGAAAATTTTTTTTTGCCCAGACTGGCCCGACCCGGCCCGAATATATAATAAATATATATATTTTGTATTTTTAAAATACATTTCCCATTTCCCCATTTCCCATTAGACATTTAGTATTTATATAATAAATATATATAATAAATATACTTTTTATTTTTTTATTTTAAAGTATTTTTAAAATACTTTTTTATTTTTTATTTTTAAAATACATTTCCAAATATAATAAATTGGTTGCAAAAAGGACGATGAGGACGACGAGGATGATGTTTCTTCGGTTGCTTTATAGGATACTTCATTTATAATTGTTGAAAATTTAATTTAGCTTACAATTTATATTTTGTTATAAAATTAAATATGTTGATTGGTTAATGTATGGATATTCTGGTTGGTTGATTATACTTTGCAGGTTTTTTTATACAATTTTGGTGTTTACTAAAAAAAAAGGGCCGGGCTGGGCTGGGCTCGGGCTTAGGAATTTTTTCCCGGGCCAGGCCTGGACAAAATTTTAGGCCCATATTTCGCGCCGGGTCGAGCCTGGGCCTAAGACGCGGGCTGAAAATTTTATTATTCTTTTATTATGTTTTCTATTATTATTATTATTATTATTATATAATATATATACAGACATTAAGTTTTCACCTTATTAATTTTATTATAACATATATATAATAAGTTAACATATATATATTTATCATTAATGCCGCCCACTTCAACAAAATAAAATTCAATTTATTTTATAATAATTAATATCTTATATAAGCTTAATAATAATAAAATTCAATTTGAAGTTACCTTTATTACATAAATGAGAGTAGATATAAATTGAGTTGAAAAGGATAAATAAAATTAAATAAAATTTGAAAAATACTAATATTTATATTATTAAATTATTTGTAATTTATACTATAAAACATTTATAAATTAAAATAAAATTTATTTTGATATAAATAATATTTGATTTAATTCAAAATAATTTTATATAAAAATTAATTTAATGATAATTTTTTCTGAAAAATAATTAATATTTTTCAAAATAAAAAAAAATTAATTTTAAAAAATATTTTATTGATGAATAAATTATTTTCTGCCGATGATCAAAACATAGTAAAAGATGTGCTCTATACAGGGCATTATTTATAAACGTGTTGCATGTCTACTCCCGTTGCGTGTCTCATCTAGAGGTGTTCATGGGCCGGGCGGCCCGGCCTGGCCCGACGGCCCGCCCGAAATATGGGAGGGTTCGGGTAAAAATATAGGCCCGAAATATGGGTTTGGGCAAAAAAATGAGGCCCGTTTAAAAAACGGGTCGGGCCTCGGGCACGACTTTTTGGCCCGGGCCCGGCCCGGCCAGAATATATAATAAAAAATATTTTTTATATTTTTTAAATTTTAAAATTTTTTAAAATATTTTTTAAATACTTTTTTTAAAAAATTGGTGTTTATTTTAAAAAACGGGCCGGAACGGGCCGGGTTCGGGCCTAAAAAAATTTTCCCAGACCGGGCCTGGACAAAATCTCAGGCCCATATTTCGGGCCGGGCCGGGCCGGGCCCGGGCCTAGTATGCGGGCTAAATTTTTTTACGGGCCCGGCCCGGCCCATAAACACCTCTAGTCTCATCCGGTGCCCCTTGAATTTTATTCATCCACTTCATACATTTTTATGTCAATTTCGTAATGATTACTGAGCATTAATGCTTACCCTGTTATTTTTAATGTCAAATGTCAATAATGTATTAGGTAATATGATTATTCATGTTACTTTTACATATGTATTTGTTATTTGAGATTGTTATTTTTATACGAGCTTATGAAGTATTTTGTTTATCTTGTTATTTTTCTTTTATAGATTTTAATTTTTGAAATGTGCCGATCGGATTTTCGTGGAGCTCACACTATTTATCTTTGATCGTTTTAACTCGATTATATGTGACATGCACTTAGGGTTTGTCATGTTACTTTGAAATATTTTAAGTTTGATCTACTCGATAGATCTTTAGTGTTCTTGCTTCTTTATCTTTGTGTTAGTTGCTTTTCATTTAAGTTTAGTAAGTTTAAAAACCAAAGCTTTCATCTTTTTGTTCAAGTTTATATTAATGGCTTCCATAGTTGTTTCTTTCATGTTAGTTAGTTTTAATATGGTAATAGGTAACTAAACCGTAGGGGGTTGGTTGATGGGGATGTGAGTAAGCTGAAATTTTTGGACAATTGACTAAATCGTAACAAATTGGATTAAATCAAATAGATCTAAAAACTTAGGAAGTGATGCCATAAGGGAACATATAGGCAAGTGAGATTGGAAGGTAATCTTGTTACGCTCCCGTTCATTAGTCTCAGATTAATCGGTGAAATCAGAAGATAAATCGAAGCTAATTCGTCTAAGCCGGTAAAATTGAGATTGGAAGATAAAATGGAAGTCACTTAATAATTTAAACGATTTAAGTCCCTTGTTCGAGGACTGATTAACCATATCGAAATCAACCAACCACCATTAATTATTTATTGGATAACTCATTAGTTTTATACTCTTTGCAATTTAGTCCTTAAATTAGCATATTTAATTTTCTTGCAATATTTTCTAGTTATGAATTGTCGTACTACAAAATCATATCAGTAGCCACTTAGGCTCTATCATGTATGCTATTTATCACTTAATCGCCATCTCCTTTGGGTTCGATCCTTGGAATACTCCAGTGTTCCACTGTAACACTATAAATATTACAACTGACCTGTACGTTTGCAGTAAAACCGTGCTTTAAAATTATTTTATAAATTCGTTGTTTTACACCTTGAACTGGAAAAAAAAATCATTAGTCTCCATTTTCTTTTAGTTTTCTTTCTTATTTTGACTGAAAAAACTATTCTCATCTAAGTTGGACATTCAAGTTGACATTTAAAACTCATTTGGACTGTCATGTAGGATTGCCGTTAAGGAGGTAACGGAGCTTAACGGCAGAGTGACTGCTTCGTAACAAAACAATAGCGTAAGTGACTAAAACATAACATTTTAAATATAAGAGACTAAAATATAATCCGAAATAAACAAAAGTGGTTATTTTTATAATTTACCCTTTTAAAATTGATATATTTTTAGGATATACTCGATGTATACTATACTAAATCAGAAGTCCATTATTCATCTACTTCATTCATTTTAATGTCAATTTCTTTTCTTTAAAACCGTAGGTTTTGCTTAATTATATATTCCACGAGGGATTAAAATATTTCGAACACTTCAAATTCTATTATGATCACAAAAATTTATTGTATATTCTCTCAAAAATTAATAGATATTAAGATATATTTTAAGGATCATAATCAAAATACAAACTATTTGGTTAAATTGACCTTTGCAAAAAAAAAAATCTACAATTATTTAAGTCCCTCCAAAAGAAGCATAAATTTTTGGAAAGACAGGAAAGGAGAATCAGTATTTCTCAGTCTTATTCTATGTAATTTAATATAATAATGTTTTTATTTCACCAAAAATACTACTTCAAAATTAGAGATTAAAATTCCAAAAATCATAACACCCGAATCAATGAAAAATTCAGAAAAAACAAATCAGTTGAACAATAGTTTGGAGATTCAAGAATTTTGAGATGGATCTATAATTCAAATGAAATACTACCAAACCATGAAATTCAAGTTTTGTGGAAAATATAACTGTTAATGTCCGGTAATAATGGTCAGGTATATCTTCTTTTATTCTTTTTCACTTTATTTGATTTAAATTATAATTCAAATTTCCAATTTTTTTGTTAATACCAGAAGAATTAAAATGGATAGAACCAAAATAAAAATTGCAATACTAAATAAATAACACAGAATTTAATTTAATTTAATTTATAGATAAAACTCAATTTATTTATATACTATAATTTTTGTAAAGTTTCATACTTAATTGAAGAATCATAGTAAAAACTCAATTTATTTATACACTATAATTTAAAATTTATGGATAGATTTTATTTTTTAGTATTACATTTTTTTTGTATTTATTAATTTTAATCTTTCTACATAAGAATTGAGAGCTGTCGAAACCACCTTTTTAGATAAAACTGTTGACTTTTAAAAGATGATAAAATAGGAGTCGCCACCGATCTTTTATTGAGGTGTGATCGGATCACCTTGAAAACGCTTTTGGTTTACGAGTTTCAGAAAAATGAGTTCGGGAGTCAGTTACGTACGAGGAAGGGTTAACACCCTCGTAAAGCCCAAAATTGGTACCTAATTGATCATTTAATATCCTAAGGTCGAATGTTGAAAAAAAATTTAAAAAGTGATTCCCTTTTAAAAAAAAATCTTTATTGAAATTTATTAATTTGAAAACTAAAAATTTTGGTCATCTTGCCTCAATGAAGAAATCGAAATCCCGTAAGTTAGAGTGTGATTCTTTGAAGTTCCGATGACAACACACGAATTTGCTTTTATTAAAATCCTCGTCTCGAGAAAATAAAATGTTGTATCCAGTGAGTTAGGACATAACATTTCGAATTCACGAGATAAGCTTTGGCTTGAAATTTTTTATGCTATAATTTTAAAAATGATTGGTTCTTAGGACTTTTAATATTAATATTAGATTTTTTTTTATATTTATCGGGTCTGGGCAAAAATTGGTTATTGCAGCTGCCCTTCTTTGCTCGTTATCGTGCAATGAGAACGGAGCAAAGACCTTAAAAATGACCAATTTTACCTGGTCATGCTGGATTTTGGTGCTCCTCTTCTTCAAGTAACCTCATTCTAACCCACTGCATCTTCAGGGATATAGAAACTGGTACTGCAACGTCAGGGAGATAGGATTTGTAACTTGTAGCTCTTCAAGAGAAAAAAATTTGCTATCTTCAGGGAGATAAAACTTGTAGCTTCAACTTGTTCTGCTGCAACTTTAAAAAAAAGTCTGGTGCGATATGCTCTATTGCAGCTTCAAAGAGATAATATCATCATTTTAATCCGTTCCGCTACAACTTCAATGAGATAGTGTTGGTTTCTTCAATTTGCTCCACTACAACTTCAGGGAAATAAGATTGGTTTATTCAGTCTGCTCCACTGCAATTTCATAGAGATAAGACCTGATGCGATCTGCCCTACTGCAACTTCAGAGAGATAAGATCCATCATTTTAATCTGCTCCGCTGCAACTTCAAGGAGATAGGATTGGTTTATTCAATTTGCTCCACTACAACTTCAGGGAGATAAGATTGGTTTATTCAGTCTGCTCCACTGCAATTTCAAGGAGATAAGACCTGATGCGATCTGCTCTACTGTAACTTCAGAGAGATAAGATCCATCATTTTAATCCACTCCGCTGCAACTTCAGAGAGATAGGATTGGTTTCTTCAATCTGTTCCACTACAACTTCAGAGAGATAAGATTGGTTTATTCAGTCTACTCCACTGTAACTTCAAGGGAGATGAGGCCTGATTTTAATCCATTCCACTGCAACTTCAGGGAGATAGGATTATTGGCTTTAATCTGCTCCACTGCAACTTCAGGGAGATAAGACTCGCCATCTTCAGTCTGCTCCACTGCAACTTCAGGGGGATAAGACTTGCTTTCTTCAATTTTAATGCCAGGGAGATAAGATTCGCTGCCTTCAGCTTTAATCTGCTCCACTGCAACGCTAGAGAAACAAGATTCGCTACCTTTAGCTTTAATCTGTTCCACTGTAACACCAAAGAGATAGTATTCGCTGCCTTCAGCTTTAATCTACTCAATTTCAGATTTAATCTATTCCACTGCAACGCCAGGGAAACAAGACTCGCTACCTTTAGCTTTAATCTATTCCACTGCAATGTCAGGGAAATAAGATTCGCTGCTCTCAGTCTTAACGCTAGGGAGATAAGATTCGCTATCTTAGCTTTAATCTGCTCTGCTACAATGCCAGGGAAACAAGATTCGCTACTTTTAGCTTTAATTTGTTCCACTATAACGCCAAGGAGATAGGATTCGCTGCCTTCAGCTTTAATCCGCTCCATTTCAGTTTTAATCTATTCCATTGCAACGCTAGGGAAACAAGATTCGCTACCTTTAGCTTTAATCGGTTCTACTACAATGCTATGGAAATAAGATTCACTACCTTTAGTCTTAATGCTAGGGAGATAAGATTCGCTGCCTTCAGCTTTAATCTGCTCCGCTGCAACGCCAAAGAAATAAGATTTGTTGCCTTCTGCTTTAATCTACTATGACACCAGGGAAATAAGATTCGTTGCTTTCAGCTTTAATCTGTTCCACTGCAACGCCAAGGAAATAAGATTCGTTATGATAACTTCAATCCATCCCACTGCAGCTTCAGGGGTATAGGATTTGTGATCTACTCTTCAAGGAACATGATCTGTAGAATCCATTGCATGAATCTATTTATGCCTAATGATTAGGATGTTATGATCAAAATGAATCAAAATCTCCTAACTAAATGTGCATGCATGAATGCAAAATGAAAAATGATCTCTTAATGTTTGAGTTCTTATTGCTCATTGTTTATTAAGGCTTTATTACCAACACGTCAGAACACCATCTTGTTCGGCTGGTAACACTCATATCTTACTTAATCGAATTGCCCCCACTATAATCTTCAAGATTCAATCCTCTGTAATCTTTAAGGTTCAATCCATTGTAATTTTCAAACATAAAATTCGAACCATCCTCCTCCCACTATAATTTAAGAGTATAAAATTTGGCTCTTTCTCAATCCTCTCCTACTGCGAGTCAATGAGAAAGAATATGAATCTTTTTGGCCTTACACCATTCCCAATGTGCCATACCAAATGTTTATACACAATTGTAGAACTTTCTTCTTCAAGAAAAATTTTTCTTATCACTCGGTGATTATTGCTTATTTGTTCATTAAAGTTTTGTCACCAACCCGACATCTTGTCATCTTGTTCAATCAATGTTTTGACAACAAAATCCGAAGGGATAATCTTAATTTAGACTTTTCCTTAGATATTTCAACCTTTAAACTTGGTACGTTCTAAAAAATAGTCTTGTTTCAGGTTCCTGTATTATTTAAAAATTCTAGAGTAATATGCAAAACTTCCATTGTGAAAGTATTATCAGTCTATTAATCATTATTCCAATGCAAAATGCTTGCAAAAAGATTATAACAATGGATACAATAGAATTGATTTGGGAGTATGGCTCGAAATGAATAAATTATCAAGAACAGTAAGAATAAAAAGAGGAATTGATTGAGAACACGTGTCTTGAAAAAAATAAAGTATTCCAAGACAGCAGATTCAATATATATAGTACAAAGACTAGGTGCCCCATATATCGCAGCTTGAACTTCTCTGTACAAACTTTCTGAAGACCATTCTGAGTTTGACATGTGTTTAGGAGATCTACAGTACTTTGTCGATGCCCCAAGATGTCGCCTACCTTTTCTCGTTGATTCAGGCATAGCAAGATCACCACATGCCCCAATCTGATCAAAATTTGAGCTGCTCTGATCACCTCATGCCCCATTTAGATCCAAAATTTGAGCCGCCCATTTCGGGTTTTCAACTTAAATCCCCTTTGGTCTCAAGGCTCCCTTTGTGGGTTTTCACCTTGGTCTCTCATTTTTCTTTTTATTTCTTATATTTTTTATGACTCAAAGCGCCCTTTGTGGGTTTTTACCTTAGTCTTTTTTTTGGACTCAAAGCACCTTTTGTAGGTTTTCATTTTGGTCTCTTTCTCTTTCCTCAAGTGAAGTACTTCTTCACTGAGTCTGAGTTTATAGGATTTGACAAGTTTTTACCATCCATCTCGCTCAAAATCAAAGCTCCTCCAAAAAAGGCCTTTTTTACAACATAAGGTCCTTCCCAATTTGGCATTCACTTCCCACTAAAATCTTTTTGTAGAGGAAGGATCCTTTTCAACATCAGGTCCCCCTCGTGGAATTCTCTGGGACGAAGCTTTTTGTTATAGGCTCACATCATTCATTTTTGGTACATCTGACCATGACGAATAGCTTTTAGCCTTTTTTCTTCGATCAAGTTCAACTGATCATATCAAGACTGGATCCACTCTGCGTTCTCCAATTTTAGCTTTGCCAAGACTCTGAGAGAAGAGATTTCGACTTTGATGGGCGAAACTATGATAAGCTAAAGAAGAAGGTGTTGTCCCAGTAAAGAATTTTCACTGCATCATTCATGATGTTAATCTTGAACATACTGCAAATTTTTGATATCATGCTGTTGTTCAGATTACAATGTCAGTGCTTAACGCAGGCATGACCATGCAAAGACATCTTTGAACTCTTGAAGTAACTTAACAAGGTTTTGCTTCATTTCTTCAGTTATTCTTGTTCTGATTTTTACTTCTTTTCCCTCCTCTAAGGTCACAATCTCCCTTGTCTCCTTATAAGGTAAAATTTGTTTCCTCTTTTTGTTCTACCATCCTCAACAAGTCTGGAGATAGGCTACAATCTATGTCATCTTCAAAATCATGAGATCCCTCTAAACACATGTCTCGCTCAAAAGGAGATTCTGAGTCTATAGCAGCGTCACTCATGTCATTGATATCTAGGGACCTATTGTAGGTACAAAAGAATATACAAAGAATGTACAAAGAATGTATGAATTTATGAATAATTATTTGATTATGAATGAATGAAAGAATGATGTGGAAGAAAATCTAAAAGAATGAAATAATAAAAAAAGTAATTATTCGTAAAGAAGAATATTGGCTCAAAAATGATCGCCAGGATGTATTTTATTAAAATAATGACGTTCAAACGTAAGCCTATTTCATAAAGGATTTTTATCACTTCTAGACTAAAAGCAACAAGTGTGTTCTGAACATTACTCTGAGTAAGCTCTATATACTATAGGGATTTCTTCTGCAGTTCAATTATTTAGAACACTCCCAAGTTTATAAGGGTGAATATCTAACAAGGTCCCTTTTTAGTTGTCTTCATGTATGAAATTGATGTGAATGTTTCCTAACACTTCTTCATGCATCGCATTCACTCCATTGTCAATATGATTGGGTAGCATATTTTCTGCATTAGATGAGTCATCGACCTTGACAATGCCCATATTGATGAATCTTTCAACTAGCTTTTTGAAGGTAGTGTAATTTTCTATCGAGTGCCCCGTGATTCCTGTATGGTATTCACACTGGGCATTTGCGTCATACCATTTGGGGTATGGAGGTTGTAGAGATTTCATGTGAAAAGGGAAAATAACGTGTGTATCAAAAATAATTTGATACAGTTCCCTATTCGACATTGGGATTGGCGTAAATTAGAGCTTCTCAGTCTTCGTGCCAGGATCTTGCCTTGATGGAGCTTGCTAACTAGCAACCACCTTTCTTGGCTGACTTATAGTAACTGATCTTGAATAACCTGTGTTATTCACCTCATTTTCTTTTCTCTCTGAGGCTGACTTCTTGTTACTCCCTCCCCTGTCTATTCTTCCCCTTCTAATAGGACTTTCAATCATTTTGCCATTCATGATTATATCTAAGAAAATTTTTGTGGCACTTCCCAACATGTGCATGATGAACGGGCTTGTAGTGTGTTGATAAAGAGCATCGTCGTTTCTTTCTCTAGGAGCGACTGCTAAAATTAGACAGCAACTTCCCTTCATCTCTTTGCATATTGCCTAAAACTCTTATTCGGTTTCTTCTCCATGTTTTGCAAATTAATTTTATCAGGAATCATGTTCGTTACATGACTATACTGCTTCGTGAATGCTTGAGCTAAGTCCCTCCACGAACTAATCCTGGTACGACTCAATTGGTTGTACCATTTGGATGCTGCGCCCACTAGACTATCATAGAAGCAGTGTATTAGTAGTTGATCATTGTTAACGTACCCAGTCATTCTTCTACAAAACATGGTGATGTGAGCTTCAGGGCAACTGGTTCCATTGTATTTTTTAAAGTCTGGCATTTTGAACTTGTTTACTTCTTTAGCATTAGCCATAGGGTCCTTTCCTTTATCATTTCCCCCAGCAAATAGTTAAGTCAACTGAGTCATCATGTTACTTTGAGACTCTAGCATTTTGTCCATCATATCTTGCTGAATCATAGCTAGCTGCTCTTGCATTTGCAGCTGAAGTTGGTCTTGTATCTCCTTTTGGAACTGTTTAAGTCTTTCCAATCTTTGGTCTATACTTCTTGACTTTGCTCGAGTACTGTAACGGTGTTTGGTTGGTAAATTTTTGTTGGTTTCTAGATGAACTGAAATAATTTTAATCAATCAGGATCTTGTGGTGGACTTTAATGCATATAATGTAATGTAATGCAAATGCATGAAATGAATGCAAAAAGAGACGTTGATCCCTGGTTCAATTCTATTAGAACAACTTTACTAAAAAACAAATTTCTTTATATAAAGCGAATATATATATGGCTTTGCCCTCATACTCCAAGCGAAGATATCGATCATTTTCTTCATCCGGATATTAAGATAAATCTCGCGAATTTTCCAATAGATGCCTCTACTAACTCATTTTTGCTTGATCCGGGCCACGACTCATTGTTCACTCATTCTCGTGATGCTCGTTAAGTTTTTTTTAAAAAAATTGGGATATTGATGACTCTCGAATAATATTTTTCAACATGAATCCTCGGGCAACGAAGTAAAGTCGTGTAGTCCTCCATTAGACTATCGCCCTTCTCTTGTCACGTTTTCTTAGACCATATTCAGACAACCATATTGTCTTCCACTTTATCAAGAAATTCATTTTCCTTGACAGACTCTCTATTTAGCAACTGAACGTAAATCAACACTTTTTTTTATGATGAAAATGCAACGCAATCATAACCAAAATAAAACAAGTTAGTACAAGGCAAAAGCAACCAAGATAAATAAATAGAGCACCTATTTGGGTGACCACTAGGGGTTTGGAGTGGTTCTACCTAAGGTAGGCTCTTAGGGCTCACTACATGCGGTTCGGTTCTAAAGAAATGGTACCTAAACCAGCAGATTCCTTGATCCTCACCCATTATAGGCTCATATAGACCGAGTTCAGTTCAGTGGAGGACATTTCCCTATGGCTGCATGGAGACGAAAATCTCACGAAGACATAGGTACGGATGTATCCTGAAAGCGATCCACTATCCTGCACGGAGGTGAAGAGCTCACGAAGGAATAGTTTCTTACTTCCACTTAAAAGGGTATAATTAAGCAGTTATGCAATGCAATATGCAGAGATTAAAATACTTCAACCAATAAAGCAAACATATCAAAATGATGCAGACCATAAAAATGCGATGAGAGGATCGTAAATTTAAATCGAGTTTTCAACTTTTGACAAAAGATAAAAAATAATTAATTTGTGGCTCGACTCTCAAAACCAGTCCCCAGCGGAGTTGCCAAGCTGTCGATACCACCTTTTTAGATAAAAGTGTCGACTTTTAAAAAACGATAAAATAGGAGTCGCCACCGATATTTTATTGAAGTGTGATCGGATTACCTTGAAAACGCTTTTGGTTTACGAGTTTCAAAAAAATAAGTTCAGGAGTTAGTTACGTACGAGGAAGGGTGTTGAAAAAAATTGATCATTTAATGTCCTAAGGTTGAATGTTGAAAAAAAATTTAAAAGCGATTCCTTTTTTTTTTAAAATCTTTATTGAAATTTATTATTTTGAAAACTAAAAATTTTGGTCATCTTACCTCAATGAAGAAAGCAAAACCTCGTAAGTTAGGGTGTGATTCTTTGAAGTTTCGATGACAACACACGAATTCGCTTTTATTAAAAACCTCGTCTCGAGAAAATAAAATGTTGTATCCAGTGAGTTAGGACATAACATTTCGAATTCACGAGATAAGCTTTGGCTTGAAATTTTTTATGCTATAATTTTAAAAATGATTGGTTCTTAGGACTTTTAATATCAATATTTGATTTTTTTTATATTTATCGGGCCCAGGCAAAAATTGGGTATTACAAGAGTTAAAAAATTGTTACAACTTTAACCAAAATTTTAAAGAAATAAAATGGAGGGTAATTTGAAAAAATAAGAAGATTCAAATTATTAATAAAAAATTCCTTATTTATAATCTTTAAAAATATTTTCTTTTTCTTTCATAAAGAAAGTTGTATTTTTTATAAAAAAGTTAATTTTATTTAAACATAAAAATTATAAAAAGAGTCGCAAATTTGGGTAAAAGAGAATTAGCAATCCTCAATTACCTTTTAAGCTATATAAAAGAAAATTTGTTTTTAAATTTTTATTTGTTGGAAATTATAGCTTGCAAATTTAATTTTTGATGAGTATTTATTCAAATTTAGAAAGTGATAATTTATCATTCAATAGATACATTTCTATGGGACATATTTCTTCTAAGAAGTATGTCTAATATGAAAGGTTGTGGCTCTTCAAAATAGGATCCATTGAGTGCATATAAATAGAGGGTCCATGGTGCTCACAAATATTATTGCAATCAATCCTATTTTCAGAAATTAGAGCAAGAGTTAGGAAATTCCTCAATTTTGCTAATCAAAGGAAATTGAAAAGCTTCGTTGTATCCTGGGAAGACCTTTGCCTTAACCCTCAGCAACTTTGTGTGAGGGAAAATAGTTCTTTTTGGAAAGCGTCACCCGTGCCTCGAAGTCTACTGTTTAATTTAATTTCGAATCTGGATCTATCTTCTCCACTCAATATTTCCAACAATCAAAGAGACCTATTTTGGAAATAGCGAAGGAGACTACCACAAACCGATCCAGATACTGTCTAAAGATTCGATTCATCAAATCCATGAAAACTGCGGGTGCATTAGTAAGTCCAAAAGGCATGCCCAGAAACTCATAATGTTCATATCTCGTTCTGAAAGTAGTCTTTGGCACATCAGAGTCTTTAACTTGCAACTGATAATAGCCTGACCTCAGATCTATTTTAGAGAACACAGTGACCCCTTTCAACTGATCGAACAAATCATCAATTCATGGAAATGGATACTTATTCTTTATGGTCACTTTATTTAGTTATCTGTAATCAATACATATTTTCATTGTCCCATCTTTCTTTTTCACAAACAAAACTGGTGTGCCCCAAAGGGAGAAACTCGGTCGCTCGAAACCCTTATCTGTCAATTCTTGCAATTGAGCTTTCAATTCCTTTAATTTTGTAGGTGTGATTCTATACGGAGCTATGGATATCAGAGTCGTCTCTGGTACTAAATCAATCCCAAACTCTACCTCTCTAATCAGTGGCAACCCTGGCAACTCTTCTGGAAACATATCCGGATATTCACACACAACTGGTACTGATTCAATCTTCTTGTCAGTCACTTTACTATCAATCACATATGCAAAGTAACATTGGCAACCCTTTCTCACATACTTCTGAGCTAACATTGAAGATATCACTGCTGATAAACCATTCAAATCATTTGATTCAACTCGAATAATCTTACTATTCTGACATCACAAATCAATAGTCTTCCTTTTACAATTTACCATAGTATCATGAAAAGTTAACCAGTCCATTCCCAGAATAATATCAAACTCGTTGAATGGAAACAACATCAAATCAGCCGGAAAACATGAATCTCGAATCATCAACGGGCAATTCTTACACACTTTGTCAACCAAAACTCACCTTCCCAGGGGGTTTGATACTCTAATGACAAACTCAGTAGACTCAACAAGCAGAGTCTTACTGGATATTAAAGTCTCACACACATATGAATGAGTTGAACCAGGATCAATCAATGCAATAACATTATTATCATAAAGAGTGAAAGTACCAGTAATAACATTAGGGGAAGAAGCCCTCTCTCGAGCGTGAATGGCATATGCTCTGGCAGGTGCACGAGCCTCAGATTGAACTGACGTGTCCTGTGTCCCTCTCTGACTACCACTTACATTACCTGTATGCCTGGTTGGTCTACCTAGTACTGGCACATTACTCGGTGTGGTACTCTTTACTGTGTTTGGCTCGACCACCATCGGACACTCTCAAATAAAATGATCCTTTGATCCACACTTAAAGCAAAACCGATCATGCAATCTGCAATCTCCTGGATGCCATTTACCACAATGCTTGCACTCAGATCTATTTTGTCGGACATTACCAACATTAGTAACTGAAGTAGCTCGTGAACTCACAGAAGGTCGTTCTCGATCTCGTCTAAAAAATCCTGCAGTATCTTTAGATTGGCTGTGATCTTCTCTAAATTTCTTTGAAGTCGATTGAAATGATTTACTGAATGTTCTTTTACGAAAATCTCTAGCTTTAAAGTCAGCCTTTCTCTTCTCTTTCCTGAGTTCTTCGGCTTTGCAAGCTCGTTCAACAAGTACCACAAACTCTTTTATCTCAAGTATACCAACTAACAGTTTAATATCTTCATCCAGCCTATCTTCAAATCTCTTACACATAACAGTTTCAGTCACTACACACTCTCGAACATATCTGCTAAGCAACACAAATTCCCGCTCATATTCAGTAACAGTCATACGACCCTATTTAAGTTCAAGAAATTCTTTACGTTTCTGATCAGTGAATCTCTGACTGATATATTTCTTGCGGAACTCAGTCTAAAAGAATTCGTAGGTGACCTGCTCTTTTAGTACAATAGACACTAGAGTATTCCACCAATGGTAGGCAGAGTCACGTAACAATGATATGACACATTTCAAACACTCGTCGGGCGTACATGACAATTCTTCAAATACACGGATAGTGTTATCGAGCTAAAATTTAGCTCGCTCAGCATCATCATTAACTGTGGCCCTGAATTCTTCGGCCTCATATTTTTTAATTTTATCAAGAGGGGGCTTACTTAACCTCATTGGATCAATTGTCAGAGGTATCACAGGTATCGGAGACGGATTATTCTGAGGTAGGGGTTGTTACACAACCGGATTGGTTCGAATATATTGTGTAAACAAATTATTCATCATTTGGTAGAAGGCTTGCTTTGCCTCCCCCTCTTGGCTACTCGAGGTAGGCTGGGAGTCAACTTGTACTGCTTCACGAGCAGGAGTAGGCGCCATACTTTCAACGTCATCAGCTACAACTCGATCGAGATCCATTAATATACGAAAACGTATTTTTAGATGTCAGAAGTCATCACACTATCGGAATATAAAATATGGCATGTACAGCTAGACTCACACACGCTACGTTAGTCCTAGAACCAACTAAACCGTAGCTTTGATACCAATCAAATGTAACATCCCTAACTCGTATCCCTCGCCGAATTAGGGTTAAAATGCATTACTAATCAAAATACAACTCAAAACAGACATTCATTAAAGTTCAATAATTATAGTAGTTACATCAGATAAGCTAGGTTTAATATGAAACATGCGAAATTTTAAGCTTTTCTTTTAGTCATTTAAAACAAAACGAAAACATTACAATCCAACTAGACTATAATGAAATAAGCCATTTTTGCTGGCTATGAAACTCATTTACAAAACATTAAAGTACGCTGTTATAACATTATCTAGCATGTGCATGCCCTAAGTTAAAATTCAAACATTTTAATACCGAGACAGTAAATAGAGTGATGATATTTGCTGACAATCCCAGAGCTTGAAGCTTGATATTTAAATCTATAAAACAGAGAGACATAAAAAACAAGGTAAGCTTATTTAGCTTAGTAAGTTTATGGCATAACTAAAACAACCTATAAATAAAACACATAAATATCATATAATTTCCTGATTACATTTATAGATGTCACAAGTACAACATATTTTACTAACTGAATTGAAAATGTATAGTCATCTTATTTATATAAAATATATGTAATCATAGAATGCTTACCAATGAGTATATATATATCTGTATATACATACAACCAATTGTATGTTTAAATACTCATCAGAACTTACAACCAAATTCATGAACTTATCACTTACTTGAAATCAATTACATACATTACTATCAATACTTAGAGCGAATACACCTACACTTCAAATGCGTATAATTGAATGCATATTTATACATATATACTCAACAATTATTATAACCGAATATATATATATATGTACATCAAACTAATATAACAGGGCACATTTATACTTACCCAAAATGCACATCACCAATCACATAAATGCTTAATAAAAGCATATACATAATGCAAATATAAATTTATCACATGCATATAGGTGAATGTGCATGTATCTATCAAGTGCTTAAAACTGTATATACATATATACATACTCATCAGATATGTATAAACGAATGTTTGTGTTGGATCGCCGGCACCCCTACGGCGCAGCGAAAAAATTTAAAAATCAGCGACCCTAACCACGGATCCATGTGTGAGGAACGAATCGGGGTGAAAAAGGTTACGAAATTACCTAATGTTTATTCTGATTAGATAGCAACTTCCCAACAACGTGTAGTCTGATCTACAGTCGAACCAAGCCACAATCTATCGAGACTCCGACCTCTACGTAATCCACCCAGTTGACTACAAACGGAAGAAATCCCCAAAACAGTTTTTAAAAGTGACTTTTCTTTGACGGCTGCTAGACCCAAGCAAAGGAAAAATGGGATCCTTATAAATATTTTAATTTTAGGGTTTTTAGGAATTAAATAAATATAATAATATTTTAAACTGAAAATTATAATTACATTAATTATAATATAATTTAGGTAAACCATATATTTATTTGAATTCATATGCTAACCAAATTCATGTCCTCATTATGCGTACAACAACCTTGTACATAATGTGTTGGAAATTTGATTACCGAATTAAATTAATTCTATAATTAATTTAATTCAAGCGACCCCCAAAAAACAATACCAACTATGGTTTATTCCATTCATTTCAACTATAGGGTGTGACCCTGTAGGTTCCTGTAACGTTAGTAGTAATACTAGAACGATTCCAATGTTACAAACAATGAGTGGCATCTAGCAATGCATCATTGCTACCTAACTCACAAGAGATCATGATTCGACATAACCTTTTTTATGATTAATCTTTTATGCAATAATCCTTAAGTCCTTTATCTCTGGATTGGACACAAGTCATGGAATAGTCACACTTGCATAGTCCATTCCATGTTCCTTTATATCTTAAGCAGAGTACGATATACAAATAAGTATCACATCTCATATCAACTTATTTGAGCACGGCCATGCATTTCTAGTCTCAATTAATCAAGTGGCCTAAGATATTACTCCCATTATGTAGGAGGGACTTATTCTATATCGACCAACCATATCCCTCTACATCGATTGTGGTATATCCAACATCAGCCTTTATAGAACAACTAGTTACGGTGTATGTTTGACTGTATCAAGAAATACTAC
Source organism: Gossypium raimondii (assembly GCF_025698545.1). Lineage (NCBI taxonomy): Eukaryota > Viridiplantae > Streptophyta > Magnoliopsida > Malvales > Malvaceae > Gossypium > Gossypium raimondii. The sequence continues at coordinate 5,918,792 of NC_068571.1, read as the reverse complement.
TCACGATGTTGGGATTATGATGATTTCAAGTCTGAGGATCATATACATATTAATCATTATGAGTAATGTCGTGACAATTACATAATAATCCAAGAAACATACTCATAATGGGTTAGTCCAATATGTTGTTCTCTAACACGCATATTCATGCATCGATTCTGACATTCCATATCAATGACAACTCTTTATCATCAATCAACTACATGTTAGTCTTAATGCATTATCGTTGTCCTATCCAACAATAATACTTGACTAAGGATCTTTTAAGAATAATCATATTATTCTCAGGACATTATTATAAAACAGTTTATCTATACACACAGAAAAGAAACTGAAATAATAATGGTAACGCCTTATATTAATAAACATGATAAATCAAGTATGTTATTACAACCATCTCATGATTGATCTTTGGGCATACTCTAACAATCTCCCACGAGCACAAAGACCAATCACTTATATATCTAATACCAAGTGACTTTGTGTGACGATCATGCTTCTGTTGTGTCAGAGGCTTGGTCAAGGGATCAGCAATGTTATCATCTGTAGGTACTCTGCATATCTCTACATCCCCTAGATCGATAATCTCTCGAATAAGATGGTAGCGCCTAAGTATATGTTTGGATCGCTGGTGAGATCTAGGTTCTTTAGCTTGTGCAATGGCTCCATTGTTACCACATCGGAGTTCTATAGCATCTGATATGCTAGGCACAACCCCTAGTTCAGTAATGAAATTTTTAATCCAAAGCGCTTTTTTTCGCCTCTCTTTGTTGCAAAATACTAAACCTCTGTTGTAGAATCGGCTACTGTACTTTGCTTTGAACTCTTCCAGCTCACAGCACCACCATTAAGGCGAAACACAAAACCTATTGTGATCGAGAATCGCCCTTATCAATTTGGAAGCTGGCATCAGTGTAACCTTTTACACTTAACTCTTCCTCACCTCCATATATTAGGAAAGTATCCTTAGTCCTTCTCAAGTACTTAAGGATATTCTTGACTGTGGTCCAGTGACCTTCACCGGGATCTATTTGGTATTTGCTCGTCATGCTTAAGGCATATAAGACATCTGGACGGGTACATAACATGGCATACATGATAGATCCAACAGTGGAAGCATATGGAATTTTACTCATGCGTTCTCTCTCTTGTGGAGTTGAAGGACACATTTCCTTCGAGAGTGAAATACCATGTCTCATAGGTAGGAATCCTCTCTTAGATTCTTCCATACTGAACATTTTCAGTACTTTATCTATGTATGTACTTTGGCTTATACCTAATAGTCGTCTTGATCTATCTCTATAGATCTTTACTCCTGAGATGTAAGTGGCTTCGCCCAAGTCCTTCATGGAAAAACAACTTCCTAACCAAGTCTTAATAGATTGCAGGGTAGGTAAGTCATTTCCTATGATAAGTATGTCATCCACATACAGTACCAAGAATGTTATAGTACTCCCACTAACTTTCTTGTAAACACATGGCTCATCTTCATTTTCGATAACTCCTTGATTGCATCATTAAAACGAAGATTCCAACTTCGAGAAGCTTGCTTTAATCCATAAATGGATCTTTGTAGCTTACATACCTTTCCAGCATCTTTTGGATTGACAAAATCTTCAGGTTGTGTCATGTACACATCCTCTTCAAGTTTCCTATTAAGGAAAGCTGTTTTGACGTCCCTCTGCCAGATTTCACAGTTATGAAATGCAGCTATAGCGAGCAAGATCCTGATGGATTTAAACATAGCTATAGGAGAAAAAGTTTCATCATAGTCAACACCATGAACTTGGCTAAACCCTTTCGGGTGGGTCAACGACAGTCCATACTTGATTTTCATACATGGAATCCATCTCAGATCTCATGGCTTCAAGCCATTTCTCAGAGTCTGGGCTCGTCACCGCTTCTTGATAAGTCCTAGGCTCATCTTGATCTATAAGTAGAACGTCACCATGGGTTGTAATGAGAAATCCATATCTCTCGGGTGCTTGCGTTCTCTTAAAGATCTACGCGGTGGTTGTGTTTCTACAACAATTACTTATTCCTCAATCCCTTGTGGAACTTGCTGTTGTTCTATCTCTGGTTCAATGGTATTTTGCGATTCTCGAACTTCATCAAGTTCAATCTTTTTCCCACTTCCTTTTCTAGAAATAAATTCTCTCTCTAGGAAGACACCAGTCCGAGCAACAAGTATTTTGTTCTCAGTGGGATTAAAGAAATAATATCCTTTGGTTTCTTTTGGATACCCCACAAAAACACATTTTTCAGATTTGGGTTCAAGCTTAGTAGACGTCTGACGTTTAACATAAGCTTCGCAACCCCAAATTTTCATAAAAGACATACTGGGACATTTCCCAGTCCACATCTCATATGGTGTCTTTTGAACCGATTTAGATGGAACACGATTTAGTGTGAAAGCAGCTGTCTCAAGTGCATGTCCCCAAAAAGAAGTCGGCAGATCAGCATGACTCATCATGGATCGAACCATGTCTAACAAAGTTCGATTTCTTCTTTCAGAAACTACATTCCATTGAGGAGTACCAAGAGGAGTAAGTTGTGAGACAATCCCACATTGCTTCAAAAGGTCATCAAACTCTAAGCTCATATACTCCCCACCTCGATCAGATCGAAGTGTCTTGATAATTTTTCCTAGTTGATTTTGTACTTCATTTTTGAATTTCTTGAACTTTTCAAGGGATTCAGACTTGTGGCGCATGAGATAGACATGCCTATATCTACTGAAATCATCAGTGAAAGTAATGATGTAGTGAAATCCTCCTCTAGCCTGTGTATTTATTGGCCCACATACATCAGAATGTATTAATCCCAATAAATCACTAGCTCGTTCACTTTTATTAGTATAAGGAAATTTAGTCATTTTTCCTAATAAGCAAGATTCACATACTTCAAATTGTTCAAAAACAAATGAATCCAAGAAACCATCTTTATGGAGCTTGGATATGCGTTCCTCACTTATGTGGCCCAAACGACAATGCCATAGATAAGTTTGATTTGAGTCATTTATTTTTGATCTTTTAGTATTTATGTTGTAGATGGGATTTGTTTGATCTAAAATATAGAGGCCATTAATCAATTGTGCCGAACCATAAAAAACATTATTGAGATAAAAGGAACAACAATTATTCTTAATAATTATCTCAAAACCAATTTTGTCTAAACAAGAAATTGAAATAATGTTTCTAGTCAAACTGGGCACATAATAACAATCCTCTAAACATAAACCAAGTCCACTAGGCAAAGATAAATTATATGTTCCTACAGTTAATGTAGCAACTTTTGCTCCATTTCCAACTCGTAGGTCCACATCTCCTCTAGCCAAAGTCCTACTCCTTTGCAGTCCCTGTACAGAAGTACAAATGTGAGAACCACAACCAGTATCTAATACCCATGAAGTAGTAGTTGATAAATTAATATCAACAACATAAATACCTGAAGCAGACGTTTTGCTTATTTTGGCCTTCTTGACTTCCTCAAGATAAATAGGGCAGTTCCGCTTCCAATTTCTAGTCACAACACAATGAAAACAGTTTCCTTCCTTAGCCACCCCGCCTTTAGGTTTCAATGCAGCCTTTACTTTTCCAGGCTTGGGCCTACCTTTGCCCTTGGGCTTTGTCTGAACTTTGGCCTTTCCCTTGCCCTTATTACTACGGACCATCAATATAGGCTTGGGTCCAACCTTTTTCATGTTGCCTTCAGCAGTTCGTAACATACTGAGCAACTGTGGCAGAGTCTTATCAATTTCATTCATATTAAAATTAAGGACAAACTGGCTGTAGCTATCCGGCAACGATTGCAGAATAACATCAGTAGCCAACTCTTGCCTCAATAGAAACCCAAGCTTAGATAAGCTTTCAATATAGCCAATCATCTTAAGGACATGAGGTCCTACTGGGCTTCCTTCAGCCAGCTTACATTGGAATAGGGCCTTAGAGATATCGAACCTCTCTTGCCGTGCTTGCCCCTGAAAAAGTTCTTTCAGGTGCTCAATCAATTCATAAGCAACCATGTCCTCATGTTGCTTCTGAAGCTCAACGTCTACCATGTCATCGAGATGCTTCTTGTAAGCATTTCTATCAGCCCTCGAGGCATTAGCGGGTGGTTCGTTAGGAATTGGTCGTTCAATGACCTATAATTTCCGTTCTTGTTTGAGGACAATCCTCAAGTTATAAAACCAGTCAAGAAAATTTAAACCATTCAACTTGTCCTTCTCAAGGACCAATCGCAATGATAGTGTATTTGTGTTTGCAGCCATAATATATCTACAACAATGAAATTATGCGTGTGAAAATTTATCAAATTTATATCAATCATTAAAAGGACTTAATTAAATTATGTTCCCACTATTTTATTACAAAACTAATACCCTCATAGATTAGTTTCGAAAAGAATTTCTCGAAAAGTATTTCAAGTGGGCTAAGGATCTATATTTCACCTCCTCTTAAGTCAGCTTTGGCTTTACTCTTAAGATTATGGTTATCTAGGTAAGCAACACTTTGCTATTTACATCATATGTAACTCCTAAAGTTTGGTGAACAACTCTTGTTCTAATCATATTATGATTTATCCAAATTACTCACCTTTAGGTTTCTAATCATATTAGAATAACCTAGTTAAGTCATTAACCAATTTTAACCAGCAAATATCACTTGTTTATTCTTCGTGTTTAACCAAGATAAATACTAGTACTTCGCTTTAGCAGAACCTACACAGTATTGATCGAGGCCTTAACGAGGGCAAAATTTGGAAGGCTATGTTGACTTAATATTTTACTAGAGGGATTTTATTAAGATCATTCCATCTCACCAATTATGGTTTACATTAGTCCATTTAGCCATTTCATTGATCTCATCAATTAATGTGGTTCAATATTATCAAATTTTAACATGTTTAAAATTTGGCATGCTTTAGACATCCATAGCATCTCATACATGAATAAAGCAATAAATAAATGCAATAGTTATAGCCTATAAACTAAGGTGGCGCAACCCAAGCCAATGGGAAAACCAAAAGGAAACCTAAAGGTGTAAGCCAGTTTTCAAGTTATCAGTCCACACTGGTTGGCCCATCTTCCTTCTCGGCTAGCCCATAGGAACTCTTGCAAATTACAATATGTAGAAACTCGTTTTACATACGAGGGAGTAACATGAGAAGAGAAATACAAGAGAATAGTAGCAAGGCACGACACGCAGGCCGTATTTATAAAATTACAACCTTTTATCAAATGGGCTGTCGGGCTATAACTATGCATTTCAAACACCGTGCATGTCAAAAATAGTATACATAAATAAACACTTTTGTTAAGGTGTATTAAAACATATCCTTTCAACTTTTATGGCCCACCAAGTTTTATTTATTAAAAAAAATATACTTTAAGAAGATGGGGGCTAAGGCGGTGGAGGGAGTGGGCCGAAGTCCCGCGACCGAATGCATACCCCATTCAAAATGAAACCTCATGATTTGATAACTGTTATCAATAGAATCGTGTTTTCGGGATTTTAATCCCTGAGGTTTCATGCCGGAACAACCCTTGTTCCACTAACCAATTAACTCTTACTGGAAACTGTCAACACCACTGTCGCACCATCATAGACCTATTAACACTTAACAGTAATAACATAAAACCGATTAGGCCATAACACCAAGATTAACATTTAATCCATTGTCAAAAGGAACGATTATCAGGTTATCTTAAACGATTTAAACAATCGAAAATTTAATAAAATTGAAGCGTGCATCTCATACAATTGCATCACCCAAGTATTTAAACCCCAGTCCGTGTCACAGAAGTGGCTCTGATACCACTGTTGGATCACCGACAACCCTACGGCGCAACGGAAAAATTTAAAAATCGGCGACCCTAACCACGGATCCATGTGTGAGGAACGAATCGAGGTGAAAAAGGTTACGGAATTACCTAATGTTTATTCTGATTAGGCAGCAACTTCCCAACAACGTGTAGTCTGATCTACAGTCGGATCAAGCTGCAATCTATCGAGACTCTGACCTCTACGTAATCCGCCCAGTTAACTACGAACGGATGAAATCCCCAAAACAATTTTTAAAAGTGATTTTTCTTTGACGTCTGCTAGACCCAAGCAAAGGAAAAACGGGATCCTTATAAATCTTTTATTTTAAGGGTTTTTAGGATTTAAATAAATATAATAATATTTTAAACCGAAAATTATAATTACATTAATTATAATATAATTTCGGTAAACCATATATTTATTTGAATTCATATGCTAACCAAATTCATGTCCTCATTATGCGTACAACAACCTTGTACATAATGTGTTGGAAATTTGATTACCGAATTAAATTAATTCTATAATTAATTTAATTCAAGCGACCCCCAAAAAACAATACCAACTATGGTTTATTCCGTTCATTTCAACTATAGGGTGTGACCCTGTAGGTTCCTGTAACGTTAGCAGTAATACTAGAACGATTCCAATGTTACAAACAATGAGTGGCATCTAGCAATGCATCATTGCTACGTAAGTCACAAGAGATCATGATTCGACATAACCTTTTTTATGATTAACCTTTTATGCAATAATCCTTAAGTCCTTTATCTCTGGATTGGACATAAGTCATGGAATAGTCACACTTGCATAGTCCATTCCATGTTCCTTGATATCTTAAGCAGACTACGATATACAAATAAGTATGACATCTCATATCAACTTATTTGAGCATGACCATGCAATTCTAGTCTCACTTAATCAAGTGGCCTAAGATATTACTCCCATTATGTTGGAGGGACTTATTCTATATCGACCAACCATATCCCTCTACATCGATTGTGGTATATCCAACATCAGCCTTTATAGAACAACCAGCTACGGTGTACATTTGACTGTATCAAGATATACTACTCACGATGTTGGGATTATGATGATTTCAAGTCTGAGGATCATATACATATTAATCACTAGGAGTAATGTCGTGACAATTACATAATAATCCAAGAAACATACTCATAATGGGTTAGTCCAATATGTTGTTCTCTAACCACATATTCATGCATCGATTCTGACAGTCCATATCAATGACAGCTCTTTATCATCAATCAACTGCATGTTAGGGTTAATGCATTATTGTTGTCCTATCCAACAATAATACTTAACTAAAGATCTTTTAAGAATAATCATATTATTCTCAGGACATTATTATAAAACAGTTTATTTATACACACAGAAAAGAAACTGAAATAATAATGGTAACGCCTTATATTAATAAACATGATAAATCAAGTATGTTATTACAACCATCTCATGATTGATCTTTGGGCATACTCTAACAGTTTGTATGTTCATCAAATATGAAGACCATATATGTAATCATATTCTTCAATTTCATACCACCAAATCCATATACACATTCAGTACATGTATATACATAATATAAACAATATCACCGGCACTTAGCCTGCTAGGCTTAAAGCCTGTTTTAGTACACCGACACTTAGCCTGCTAGAGATAAAGTCTGATACGTTTCACCGGCATCAAGCCTGCTAGACGTAAAGTCTGGTATGTTTCACCAGCATCAAGCCTGCTAGACGTAATGTCTGGTATGTTTTACTGGCATCAAGCCTGCTAGACGTAATGTCTGGTATGTTTCACCGGCATCAAGCCTACTAGACGTAATGTCTGAATTACTTTATTGTCAATAAACCTGTTAGGCTGAGAGCTTAAAATTTCAATTTCACATATACAAATGATTCCTCATATCATTCATAATAACAATCACATGTTCATTATATACCATATTCAAATCGTAATAGAGTTTACCAATCATACCTTCAATTCAACTCAAGTGCTTATAAATTCATAAACATATATATATATATACGTATATATATAAAGTCGAACCTCAATTATAAAAAGAGATAGATTTTATACCTTTAATTCTATCCAAGAACCAATACATAAATATGCATATATATATTCGAATCCCATGAATATATTTAACATTTATACCATTAACTAAAATCAACAACCCATACATGTATATACATTTATATTCGAACATAAATGTATTTATTTTCACAATTTTACCTTTAACTAGGTTCAAAAATTATTCATATATATATATATAATTGAATCTATCACATACATATATATAATTGCATACATAAGTTCAATATAAAACATATACATATATATAATCTCATACATATTTAAAAATTACATATGAATATATATTCAAACTATTTAAACAATTATAAAATACATACCTTTAATCAACCCAAAAGCTTATACATGTATATTATTATGTATATATATTGAATCTTATATATATATATAATATACATATCTTTGATTAAACCTAGAATATATACATATATATACTCATATTTATTCGAACCTTGTGCACACATATAATTCTCATACATTCAATTAAATTCATCACAAATATATATATAGATTCATATATAAATATTGAACATTGTATATATATACACCTATATACCTTTTCTTACTTTAACTAAATTCAAAGATCTATATAAGTATATACCTATATATTCGAATATTGTATATACACATATATACCATTTATACTTCAAATTTATTCAATCGAATTACTTTTAATTATAGCTCAAAAAAATAAAATAGATATACATACATACATATAGTTATAATAACATTAAATAACTAATAGACTTACCTCAGACAGTGAAAAATCGAAACCAGACGATTAGTCGACGACTTTAGCTTTTCCCCGATCCAACTCCGATTTCTTTAGTTCTTGATCTAAATATATTCAAAATGAACTAGTTTAAATATTATTTCATTCAATTTAGTCCAAAAACACATAAATGGGCAAATTACCATTTCCCCCTAACATTTACACTTTTTGCAATTTAGTCACTATTGCATAAAACACAAAATACACAAAATTTACCCACACTATAGAAGGGCCGAGTATCCCTAGTGCTCATACAAGTTCACATATTTCATTTATTTCAGATTTTAGTCCCTCAAAATTTTAATTTCACAATTTAGCCCTAATTACTCAATTTCACCAAAAATTCAAATACAAAACATGTTAATCTTTCACATATCTTTCATATTTCATCATTACCTAACCAAAAAGCTCAAGCATTCATCAATGGCATATCACAAAATTAACACCAAATTCTAAAATTAAGGTATGGGTCTTGTAGTACACAAAGCAACGATCTCAAAAACATAAAAATTTTTAAAAACCGAACAAAAACGAACCTTTAATTATGCAAAGACATGGCCGAAGCTTCTTCAAGCTTTAATGGCTTTTCTTTCATCTAAGTTTCGGCTAGGAAGATGATATATGCTATAAAATTATGTTTTTAACTATTATGTATTATAATAATTAATAATTTACTAATTTAACCTTATTAAAATAATTATAACATATATATTAAGGTTAGTTTTGACCTTAGCCCCCCACTATCTAAATAGTGGTCAAATTGTAGCTTTAAACCTCCTAATTTAAAAGACAACAATAATTAGATGCTTTTAAATTAAATCCCTAAGTTTTCATTTTATGCGATTAAGCCGTTTTTATCAAATTGAGAACTCAAACGATCAAATTTTTAGACGAAATTTTCACACATATTAATTCACATACTGCAAATACCAAAAATAATTTTAAAATATTTTTTAACTCCGATTTGTGGTCCCGAAACCACTTTGTCCGATTAGGGTGAAATTTGGGCTGTTACAATACTAATTTATGAAATTAAGGTGCAGGGGTCAAACAGCCAAACCACACACCTATGTACTAGACCGTTTGTCACACACGGCTGAGACACACACCCGTGTCTCTACTCGTGTGGACAAAAATAGGTCATTTTAAGGCCAGATTTCTCACCCCTTTTTGAAACCAACCTATACATAACATTTCGATACTACAATACATCTCAAACAAGCAATTAAAACAAGGAAAAATCATGTTTTAAGCATAACTTAACATCACATATACTCAAATACTTTAACTTACCTATTTAGTCCATCTCATTAATTTATTAAAATTTACTACTAATTATCTACATACAAGTATATATCATTCACGTCCACATTTTAATTTACTTCATTTCCAAACCAACATATATAAATATATATATATAAGTTGATTATTTAAACAAAACCTCACTCCTAACATTTATACAAACCAAACTTTAATCAAATCCATACCAACCCTATACATGCCATATAAACCATGTTAAACATACAAAAACTACCGGAATAAGCTGGATAGTGTGACTTGATTGTGTTGATCCAATCTTTCGACCTTACATTATTCTACAAGAACATTAAACAACACAAGTAAGCTTAATGAAACTTAGTAAGTTCGATGGGTCAAACATAAATCTTACTGAACCTACTATGACCAAATCAATTAAGTAAATTATTTATGCAATCTCCCTGTCAAACACAACATTATTCGATGAACACTCTTCTTTCAAATCAATTTCAATGATAAACAAAAAGTATTTCAATTTCAATTACATAAGTCACTTACCAAATCTTACCAAATTAGTGAACGGTTTACAGATAAGAGTACATCATTTTTATAAGCTCGAAGGCTAAACAGAAACACATAAGTGCTAAAAAACCCAGAAGGGTTGAACGAAAGCTCATAATAGCTGAACGGAAACCCTTAAGGGTTAAACAAAAGCTCAAAAGAGCTGAACGAAAACTTATATGAGTTGAACAGAAGCTCATGAGAGTTAAACGGAAAGTAAACATGAAATTTTGTGACAAATGCTGAACCTCGATTTACTTGGGTAATTTTTCATCAATTCCTCTTTTACTATCTTGTGCCACACAACAATTGTACTCAAATCTCGCGTTCCATTTAATCCGAATGTTTATTTCAAATTTATAGCTTTAACAATATTTCATTTTCAACAATAGAATAAATACATAATATCATTTACCAAATCCATGTAAATATTAAAGTTCAACCGTACGAACTTACTTGGATTGTATTGTAATATTTACAGAAGTTCAGGGACTATTCTGCTAATTTCCTTTTTTCACGAGTATCTACGGGCTCTTAATCTAAAATATAAAATTACTCATTCATTAGCATATATTTCAGTCTAAATTCACTTCACCATTAATACCCTTCAATTTTTGAATTTACACAATTACCCCAAAATTTACAACTTTTACAATTTAGTCCCTTAACTAATTAATCCATCAAATGAACAATTTTTCTTCAATTAATAATTTATCTAAATATTCTAAGCTATCATACAGCCCTTGATAAAACATAAATTTAATACTAAACCCTAATTCTTTAATTCTTCACAACTTGGTCTTAAAATCAATATATAACAAAATCACTATGTAAAATCATCATACAATAAAATTAAAGCTCTATATCCATGTTTATTCATCCAAAAATCCTATATTAATCAATGGTAACTTCCAAAATTTTCAATAAAATAAAAAAAACTAATGAAATAGTTAGTGGACCTAATTGTAAAAGTCTCAAAAATATAAAAATTACAAGAAAAAGGCAAGAATTAAACTCACATGGAGATAAATTATGAAAAACCAGCTTAAGGAGCTCTCCTATGGTTGTTTTTGGCTAAATTTTGGAGAAGAAATGTCTAGAAATCAATTAGCCATTTGTTTTATTTTTCTTAATTTCACCAAATTACCATTTTGCCCCTGACTCACCTTATTTTGTTTTCTTTTCTCTGCTTATGCCGCCTCAGCCATCTCCTTGTGGCTAATTTACTCTTTAAGTCCTCCCTTATTTACCATTTAGGCTATTTAATCACTAATTCTTTTAATTAGCAAGTTTTGCACCTTTTCCAATTTAGTTCTTTTTAATTAATTAACTATTGAAACGTTAAAATTTTCTAACGAAACTTTAATACTACCTTAATGACACTACGTAAATATTTATAAAAATATTTACAGCTCGGTTTATAAAATTGAGGTCTCGATACCTTATTTTCCAAACCACTTAACCTAATAAATCCTTATAAAACACAAATTACTAATTCAAAATCTTTCTAAAATCACATTTAACTCATAAATACTAAATAGTAAAGTTTACGAGCTTACTCATCAGATTTGGTGGTCTTGAATCACTATTTTTGACACTACTAAAAATCAGGCTGTTACATGTTTGTAATGACCAACAAGAATTCAAGAGTTATGAACTAGTGGCAAACTGTGATGGGCAACTATCAATCGGTTAAAGTTCTTAGTCAAGGGATGATGGAACTAAACTTCACATCTAGGAAGAAATTGACTTTGACCAATGTGTTGCATGTTCCCGATGTGAGAAAGAATTTAGTGTTCGTGAGTATTCTGTGTAACAAGGGGTTCAAGATTATCTTTGAATTTGATAAGTTTGTTTTGCTTAAGGGTTTATATATATGTAGGAAAAGGATATTGTAACGAGGGTATGTTTAAGTTAAACATTGATATGAATAAAGTCAATTATTCTACTTATATTGTTGAGTCTTATACTGTGTGGCATGCGCGTTTATCATATTTTAATTTTAAAACTTGACAATATATGCAAAAGAATGGTTATATCAATCTAAGTAATGATGAGTTTGTGGATAAATGTGAAATTTGCATTCAATAAAAATTACCAATAAACCATTTCCTAATAAGTGTGAAAGGAATTTGCAAGTGTTAAATTTAATCCATTCAGATATTTGTGAATTAAATGGAACTCTAACAAGATGTGGAAAACGATATTTTATCACTTTAATAGACGAATTTTCTAGATTTACTAATGTGTATCTCATGAAAAGTAAAGATGAGGATTTTGATAGGTTTAAACATTTTAAAAATGACGAGGTTAAGAATTTGTTTAGTAAGAAAATCAAAGTGCTTCATAGTGATAGAGGTGGTGAATATTTTTCAAATGAATTTAATGTATTTTGTAAGGAAAAATGTGCGGTACATGAGTGTTTAACGCTTTATACTCCGTAACAAAATGGTTTGGCAGAAAGAAAAAATCGTGCTTTAGTGCATATGGTTAACTCGATGTTGTTAAATGCTATAATTCCATATAATCTATGGGGTAAAGCATTATTGACTATGTGTTATATCCTTAATAGAATATCATCGAGAAAATTTAAAGTATCTGCATATGAGTTATGGAAGGGTAGGATGCCAAACTTAGATTATTTCAAAGTGTGGGAGTGTTTGGCTTACTATAGAGTTCCCGACCAATGGAGAACAAAGTTAGGACCAAGAGCCTTCAATGGTGCATTCGTTGGATATGCCTAACACTCTAAGGCTTATCGTGTTCTTGACTTAGTGTCAAATATGATCATTGAAACAAAAGATGTTGTATTCATTGAAAATAAGGTTTTCGATTATTCAATGGATTCAGAAAAAGAATATCAACCAATGATCTCAAGTGATCAAACCAAAAAAAGTCTTTGTGAAAATAAGGATACAGAGCCGAGAAAATGTCAAAGAGTGAGAAAAGTAAAGGACTTCGGTCCCAATTTCATTTCCTCACAATCTCTAGCATTCCTTGTTGAGGGAAATAGAGAATCTGTAATTAGGAAAATCCCCATAATGTTTAATGTGAATGGTGATACGCAATCCTATGGTGAAGCCATGACTTCTAGGGATGCGACATTTTGGAAAGAGGCGATCAATGATGAAATGGGTTCAATATTGTCAAACAGTACTTGGATTCTAGTTGATCTTTCTCAAATATCGAAGCCTATCGGGTGTAAATGAGTGTTTAAAAGGAAGAATACTCCAACAGGGGGTTCTCTAACCTTTAAGGCTAGGTTGGTGGCTAAAGGATTTAGGCAAAAAGGAAGGCCTTGATTATTTTGACACCTATGCACCAGTGGCTAGGATGACCTCCATTTGAATTCTTATAGCACTTGCAACTATCCATAAGTTACATGTACACCAAATGGATGTTAAGACGACTTTTTTGAATGGTGGTCTCGAAGAGGAAGTCTACATAGAGCAACCAGAAGGTTTTGTGCTCCCTGGGAATGAACATAAAGTGTGTAAGTTGATCAAGTCATTATATGGTTTAAAATAAGTATCTAAACAATGGCATGAAAAATTTGACTCAGTTATCTTGTCATATGGTTTTTTACATAATAGTGTAGATAAATGTATTTACACTAAATTCACCAATAGGTATGGTGTAATTATTTATTTTTATGTGGACAATTTGTTAATTTAGGGACGAACATGAAAGGTGTTCTTGAGACTAAAGAGTATTTAGCCTTGAATTTTAAGATGAAGGATCTCAACGAGGTAGATACAATTCTAGGTACAAAGGTGAAAAAGCATGAAAGGAACTTTGCACTAAGCCAATCTCACTACATCGAGAAAGTATTGAAAAAGTTTAAACACTTGAATATCAAGGATTGAAACACTCCATACCATTCGAACTTCAAGTTAAGTGAGAATAATGGCAGGGCTATAGCGCAACTTGAGTACTCCAGCGTAATCGGAAGTCTAATGTGTGCAATGCATTACACTAGACATAATATTGCATTTGTTGCGTACAAATTGGCGAGATTTACAAATTGTCCTAGTATCGATCATTGGAAAGGAATTTGTAGGATTTTTGACTATCTAAAAAAACAAAAAATTGGGACTATTCTATAGTGATCATCCCGCGGTACTAGAAAGTTACTCCAATGCAAATTGGATTACAAGTCTAAATGACAATAAGTCCATATCAAGATGGGTTTTTACGATCGAAGGTGGAGCCATTAGTTGGGCCTCTAAGAAATAAACTTGCATCTCACATTCAACTATGGAGGCTGAATTTATAGCCTTGGCGGCTACTGGTATGGAAGCGAAATGGCTAAGAGATCTCTTTCTAGATATAAAGTTGTGGCCACAAAGTAGGTTCACTATTTCCATATATTGTGATAGTGAATCCACCATGTCTCGAGCGTACAATAAGGCATTTAATGGAAAGTCTAGACATAAGTTTGAGACATGAGTATGTGAGAAATTGACTCAAGACGACGTGATATTTGTTACCTATGTTAAGTCAATTGACAATTTAGAAAATCCGTTGACAAAAGGTTTGTCAAGGGATTTGGTTAAGAGTACCACCACTAAAATGGGATTAAAACCATTCTAATCTCGTCATTGATAATAGAAATCCTACCTTATTCAAGCCAAAAGTTAGTTTCGAGGTATAAAGGGTAATAACAAATTATCGAATGACAATGTACACTAAGGATTAGGATTTAGTGTTTATATTTTAGGAGGATGAGTTTTACTCTTAATGGATGGACATTAATTGTCATGAAATCCACCTATATTGACATGAAGTGGTGTCACTTCAACGAGATTTTCTTTATGGTTTTCTCTCTTACATGTTCATGAAACGGGATGAGCACATGACCATAACGGTGCTAAAGCAAATTAAACTTTTACTCTAATACTTTACGATTATGTGTCAAAATTTTCTGATATTGACTTTAAGAGTGATGGTTCAAGCAACTAGCCACCATTCACTTTGTAGATACTTTGACAGTTTATACTAAAGCAACTAGCCGCCCTTCTTTATGCATAATCGTTGTGTACTTATTTTTTGGAATTAGCAATCTAGTGGGGGATTGTTGTTGGAAATTGTAGATTGCAAATTTAATTATGGATGAGCACTTATTCAAATTTAGAAAGTGATGATTTATCATTCAATGAATACATTTCCATGAGACATTTTTTCTAAGAAGTATATCCAACATGAAGGTTGTGACTCTTCAAAATAAGATCCATTGAGTGCATATAAATAAATGGTCTATGGTGCTCACAAATATTATTACAATCAATTCTATTTTTAGAAATTAGAGTAAGAGTTAGGGAATACCTTGATTTTGCTAATCACAGGAAATTCAAAAGCTTTGTTGTATCTCATGAGGATCTTTATCTTAACCCTCTAACAACTTTGTGTGGGGGTAAATAGTTCTTTTTGGAAAACGTCGCCCATGCCTCAAAGTCTACTGTTTAACTTAATTTAGTCTCTGGATCTATCTTCTCCACTCAAAATGTCCAACACTATTTGTCTAAAATTTTGGTTAACAAAATTAAAGAACACACATAAAAAAAAAATTAAGATGTCAAATTTAGAAGCGGGAAGGGAATTGGGACTCAATTAAGAGGGAGGCTCGTGGACGAAAAACATTCGGAAGGCACCAAAAGTGCCACGCAATTGGGGTAATCTATTCGTGTTTGGGGACCTTCACTTGGTGGCCCATGCAAAGAGGAGTACGTAATATTGCTTGTGGACGCAGGCACCTGCGAATTTAACCGAGGGGCCTGTATTTTGCTTTTGCCACTCACAGCACGTTTGGTTCGCTGTATTGGATTAGAGGTGTATTGGATTAGAGGTGTAATGGAATAGAGGTGTAATGGAAAAGTTGTGTAATAGCAAATCAACTGTTTAGTTGAATGTAATGGAATAGAGGCGTAATAGTAATCCTGTGTTTGGTTGAGTGTAATAGAGGTGTAATAGCATAATGAAAAAACTAAAATGACTAGAATACCCTTAGCAGAAATTTGTTTTGGTAAATGATTATTGTTATTGTTATTTAAATTTTAATAAGATTATTATTATCAATAATAAATAATTTAATCATATTTAAACATAATTATTATTAAATATATTTTAATTAAAATATATAATTTAATAAAATTCTTAAAAATTAAAGACTTTTTGACACTTGCGAAGGGTTGCAAATCTGGTTTTTACTGCTGCTTGTTCTCTTAAGATGATTAATGCCATGTAGCCTGCATAATAATCAGCTTACTGTTGAATCGAAAAACCAAAGCTTTTACCAGTTTGATTCCCAATTTTTTTAGCCCAAGGAAAACTAGCTTATGTTTGCAAGAGAGATCTCAACGGCCGAAACACAGGTCAAGCAAAACACCAAACTCATATTTCATGCCATAGTATAATCAAAAGATATTGGGAAAACCAAATACAAAGCCTCAGACGCCATAAGAATTAATAAAGAACAAAACCAGATTTAGTTCATCACAACATGAAATGTCAAACACTTGCATGGAGTTTTTTTTCTTTACACAAAAGTAGTATCATCACCTGTTAGTATTCTATCCAACAGATCAACACTTTTGTGAGCTCTTTCCAACCGATGGTCAACGTTTTCCGGACTTCTCATGGCAATCCACACTCCTTGAGACTTTTCCAATTGATCGAAAGAGATTCTTAGCTTTTCTAGCTTATCCAAATTATTAGACTGGTTTTCAACTTCTCAGGCTGTCGATTGCTCTTCCTTGGTTTCTCCTTCGATCAAGACTCTTCCTTGAAACCTCAAATGCATCGATACTTTTCCGAGGCGCTCAAATTGGTGCATGCTTCTCCTAGAACTGTACCTTTGAGAAGGAGATTTCTCAACAGTTGATATGAACTTCTTGAGATGTCTTATATACTGTGGTCTCGCTCTAAATCACAGTGGTTCCTCCTTTAAGCCATAGAGGTTCATACTTCTCTTTGCATAGTTCCCAAAGTTGCTTTCCATGGGAGCAATCAACAACTTCATCCAAGTTCCTGCACATTGATATAAACAGATGGTCTCAAAAGCCATAACGGTGGCCTATGAAATCATTTTCACCTTCTATGAGGTAATTTGCAAACAATATTTTATGTGGTAGTCATTTACTAGTTCAATAAATGAAGACAAATACAAAGGAAACCTTGACAGTCAAATCTTATAAACTATCTTGACACGGTATGAGAATATGTCTCTCTCTATATATGGAAAAGCAATATAGCACACGTACTCGTATTGGATTTACTCTGGAGTTTGAGTAAAATAGATCAAATATTTTTATGCACTATGAAAGTATAAGGAAGCCAACAAATTGAAAATTTTGATCATAATCCGGAATCATGCATTAAATTGAATATAAGGATGAGGATAACTAACCTTAAATACAACCTACAGAAGATTTACTTGACTAAGCAAAAGGAGCCAAGAAAACTAAATTTCAGCGCACTGTCTAATGGAATTATCCATATATGGCAGAGATGCAGAAAATTTTCAACAATGTCAACTTAAGGCAAGGTTTCCAAACCAAAATTCAGGCATAGTAATCTGGGTTAGCCATCAATGGGGTCCATACAGACCATTCTTTTCACTTCAAGATACTGCTCAACAATCCTCCCTAGATATGGATAATCTGTCCTAACAGTAGCCAATTTATTTGTCCTCATAAAAGTAAATTAACAGAGATTGATATTTTTAATTCTTTCTAGGTAGCAAAACAAGGGTGTGGAATTTTCATCGTTTCCTATAGTTATTTGTTGACTATATGAAGAATAAACTAATAACAAAATGATGGTAAATCATAAAGAAAACAATGGTTCAATCATGATCCTCTTACTTCTTAATTTACACCTCAAGAGAGAAGATGAAAGGGTATTTAAGTTGCAAGAACTCTTAATTCTATGGACTCCAATTAATTTACTTTGTCCTAATGCCAATCCTCCAAAACTTGCAATTATTTACCCATTGCCAAGACAGACTATCTTTTGTTTGTACTTGAGACCTTTGCATGGGCCAAAGTTCAATGCAGATCTATATTTTGTCGACTTGGTGAAAGAATTGGACCTTCAAGAGAAACACCGTAGCACTAAACATGACAAAATCAATGATCGATATGACTTTATGTGAATCAAAACTATAGAAAGGTCTACAAAATTCATTGATAGCCCCACACCCCCGCGCCAATATTTTCATTTGATTGCAGGCCAAAAGCTCGATCATCAATTCATCATCCAATGAAAGTGGATCCAGGAACTTTGGGTAAGAACAGATAAGTTATTACAACAAACATATCAAAGGAAAATGTAGGGAAAAATTAAAATTCAAGATATCATATGAAGAAAATGTTGAGTGTTGCTTTAGTATGTCATCTTTCAATAATGGGGTATCCTTTCAAGTTTCAACCTAAAAAGTTCAAAAGTAATTTTGGACTTTGAAGAAATAAAAGAAAATGAGAATTCTTTAAGTTCCATTATAATTATGAAGAATTCAATGTAAAAAGATAAGAACAATATAAGTAACATAATGGCTCAAACATAAAGAGATATGTCTGCATATGGTAGGCTTATGAAATTTATAATATATGAAGTCTTATAGTATCAGGATTACTGAGATACTTACATGAATGATAAGAACCGGACAATTGACAAGTGGAATTTTATCAATATTCGCAAACAAACAGCCCAAAAAAGAACACATTATTTTTGCAATATTCACATAAATAAATCCTTATTAGCGAGAATAACGGAGAAGCAAACTTATACTGACTTTATGTTACCTTATAAATGTCAAACCAATATGTACGCTTACAGGATACATTACTCTTAAACCGAAAGTATGGGATGTGCAAAACAATGACTCTTAACCGAGGCAATGAAGTGCTAGATCCAAAGTGGGGCCACTACCAACAGATTGACCATAGAGGATGATATCTTCTGTTTTGTACCATAGCTCTCTTCAAGACATTTATATGCGACTTCAATATCTGCATATGTGCTCTGCTCACTTGGCGTAAAAGATAAAAGTAAGAAAGAGCTTTATATAATCCTATCACCTTAGAGATAATAACCATATCTTTTACAGAGAGATAACTTTAATTTTCCTTTCCTTTCAAAACAATATGTTTATTTTATATACCTTTCCGTAAGATTGTCCGTATCCGAATAGTCATAGTGCAGAATATCACGAAAATCTATTAGAAACCTATACACCATTAGTTTATTTAAGGAGTAGCTAAACTGAAGTTTCTTCAACGGATAAGAAACATGCACAAAAGGTCATTCCAAGACATTAATCATAATTCCTAGAGGTATGAACAAACAAATCCATCATTTCTCCCTTTGGCATGGTGATAGCTTCTTGCAGACGGTAAAATATTCACTTAAGGCTAAATGAAAATGATGAAACCTTAATTGCTAGCCAATGAAGACCAATTTACCAAGTTAACTAGCAATTCTTGGTTATCCAGATTCTTTACTTTTTTACAAAAGTAAATGTACTCAACACATATTCAGATATGGTATTGGCATACAGTCCTTGAAAAAAACATAGAAAAATTTAAGCATAATCGTTGTAACATAGTGGCAATGTAATGGTAATTAACTATAAAGTATCAAGACGAACAAGACTAACAGCAAGATCTAATCAAATCGATTTCATCTAAGCTAACATAAAAGCAATGCAAACCCATAAACTGATTTCCATGTTTAATATCTAGCAACATCATCTCCCAGAAGAAGATCGTTCAGCTCCTTTCCAAATTAAATCACACTGTTAAAGGAACCAAATAGCCAATAAAGTTTGCATACCACCAAACATATCTAAATTTTCCATCTAATATCACCCACTCAAAGCTCCTTTCACATAGAAATCTCCATTTCTAGTCGATTCAATGAATTCAAGAACTAAATGGGAGTTTTGGTGTGCGGCGCAGATAGGGTTGGGAGGAAATGGGGAAGAGAAATTAGTCACCGAGACGAGAAGAAATGATGAGGACAGATAATCAACGGAAGCAGTGGGAAATGGGAGGAGAAATTTCGAGGACAGCAGAGGAGAGGGTCGGGTAGGGAGGGAGGGTAAAACAGAGAGATGGGGAGGGAAGCCGGACGCAATAGCTATTACAGCGAATTGGGAAGGGATTAGAAAACACGGCAATTTGGGGATTAGGGGCGTAATGTAATACGCGCGTAATACCTATTACAGCGAACCAAACGCCGGAATAGGGGCGTAATGTATTACACGCGTAATCGGGGTGTAATGGATTGGGTAATACACTGAACCAAACGCTCTCTCAATTTCTTTCCTTTTCTTCTTTTAAGAAAAATTAATGAAGGATTATGATCTATGTTCGGTATCGCTATAAATAAGAACATACTTCTTGCTTCGAGGAGCATAGCATCTGATAGTGGTAGTGAGCAATCTGATACAGAAAAAGAGATTAAATGAAGATGCAAAACAAAGCCAAAAAGCCTCATGTTTTGATCTTTCCATTCCCTGGTCAAGGTCACATTAACCCGATGCTCCAATTCGCTAAACGCTTACACTCCAAAGGCGTCAAAGTTACCATGGTACCCACCGTCTTCCTCTCTAAGTCCTCGTTTTTCGATTCATCCGCCTCCATCGATCTCTGCATCATATCTGACGGCTTCGATGAAGGCGGGTTTGAGCAGGCGGATACCCCTGATGCCTATCTCTCAACTTTCTGGAACGTAGGCCCCAAGAGCTTAGCAGCTTTAATCAAGAAACTTGGTCATACTGCTCATCCTGTTGATGCCCTTGTCTACGATACTATGTTGCCTTGGGCACTTGATGTCGCGAAGCAGTTTGGGATATCATCGGTCGCGTTTTTTACACAATCTTGTGCCGTTAACAGCGTGTATTACCATGTTTATAAGGGACACCTTCAGCTGCCACTCCGAGGATCTCATGTTTCTCTTCCAGCAATGCCTCCGCTTCATGTTTCGGAGTTACCATCTTTTGTTGCTATTTATGGATTGTATCGGGCTTGGTTTGATGTGCTTGTGGATCAGTTCTCCAACATTGACGAAGCTGATTGGGTGTTTTTCAACCATTTTTACGAATTGGAGCCACAGGTATAGTGCGTATTTCTTTTAACACCAAACATTTATCGGTTGCTAGCTGCCAAAGATTTCGATTTGCTTTATCGTGGATGTTCATGCAATGATTGGTGATTGTGATTACTATGTTCTTAACTGAAATTTTTGGTGGCAAACAGACAGATCAGCGAGTTCAGATGGTGATGTTTTTGGATTATTTTTAATTTAGCTAGTTTGTGTTCGGATTTTTTGGGCTTAGTTTTCTTGACTTGAATCTTCTCAAATTTGAATAACCTTTTCGGGATCAGTTTTTTGGAGCTCCAATTATTTTCGCTTCAAATAAATTTGGGATGGATTGATGGCTAAAATACATAATATTTACTTATACTCTTTACAAATTTAGAATTTAGTCTCTGTAGTTTTATTTTTCTGAATTTAGTTTATTTATTTTTCAGATTTTTAAATCCAAATCTAGTTATTAGTACTGTTAAATTTGTAGGAGTGACATTTTAAAATTAAAAAAACTCACTTAGTAGCAATATAACTAAAAAATATTGTAATGAGCTTGAATTTGACAAAATAAGTTTAATAGTGTTAAAAATTGGATTTGAGATTTGAAATGTAGAGACTAAATCCTAGAAATAAAAATACAAAGACAAAATTTTAAATTTATGAAGAGTGTATATACTTATGACATATTTTAACCGGATTGATTTAGTCTAATTCAAATTTTAAACTTTTATACATTATAAATATTTTAATTTCTAATTTAATAGTTAATTTTATTTCAACATAATGACAATCCAAATTCATTTCATAAAAAATTATAGAAAACCTATCATATTACATTAAATTATATTATATGTAATATTTATGATATTTTATATTTATAAACTTTGTTAATATCATTATATGATATGTTTATAATTCTTTTTATTTTTTTTATCTTTCATGTTCGTTTTACGGTCTATGTTCATTTTACGGTTCATGTTCAAGGTTCGTAGTTGACCCTCTTTACAATGTCGTCTCCAAAATTCAAACCCTCATTCTTTACATGAGAATACAATGTACTTTACTGCTGCAACCAACACTTATTAGTATTATTATTATTTTTTTTACATGTTACTTGCGGGTGAAGCATTAGCTTAATGGCAATGTGAAACCCTAAATATAAGCTCTCTAAATACAAATCCTACCATTCATGGGTTTGATTCCATATTTTTTTTGATGAATTACAATAATAAGGAAAAGTCCGAATAACCAACGCGACTAGCGCGTCTCGAACTTAGGCCACACCTGAGGCTGTGAACACCCTTAACCGTCAAGCCATCACATGGGGTTCGGGTTTGACTCCATATTTATTTTATTGAGTTAGCCAAAGTTGAATTAATTACTTATTTTGATACTTATAATGACCGATTTTAATTGTAACTTAAAAATAAAATTACAAAAATCATTTAAATGGGTTAACTTTGGCCTCATGGATTTCTGTAAATAGGTGGTGGATTGGATGTCAAAATTTTGGAACGTGATAACAGTAGGACCGACGATTCCGTCTATCTACTTGGATAAAAGACTCGAAAATGACAAAGACTACGGTATGAATATGTTCAAGCCAAATGTTACTGCTTGCATGAGTTGGCTAAGTGGAAAGCCAAAGGACTCGGTGGTATATGTATCATTCGGAAGCGTTGCATCACTAGGGATTGAGCAAATGGAGGAGATAGCTTGGGCATTGAAAGACCGAAATGGCTACTTCTTATGGGTCGTCAGGGAAACCGAGAAGCCCAAGCTTCCACACAATTATGTAAAAGAGACCTCACATAAGGGTTTGGTGGTGACATGGTGCCCTCAATTGGAGGTGCTGTCGCATGAGTCCGTAGGTTGCTTTCTCACCCATTGCGGCTTTAATTCGACTCTGGAAGCACTGAGTCTCGGAGTTCCGATGTTAGCATTGCCTCAATGGACCGACCAATGCACTAATGCCAAGTACATAGAGGATGTATGGAGAATCGGAATAAGAGCTCGTCCCGATGAGAAAGGGATTGTGAGAAAAGAGACTATCATACGGTGCATAATGGAACTACTAATGGAGGTTGGAAAAAAGGGCGAAGAGATTAAAAAGAATTCAATCAAGTGGAAGAACTTGGCTAAGAAGGCAGTTGATGAAGGTGGAAAATCAGACAAAAATGTTGACGAATTTATAGCTAAACTAATTTGATATTAGTATTTGCACGTAGGGTGACATTTATTATAGTTGCAATAAGTGTAACAAAGACCCATTGGCATTGGCATGAAGCTGTGATGGATTGTGTTGCTACAACTTTGATGGTCCCTTAGTCAATGTGACCCGCGTCATCTTTTCTTGCATGCCTTCTTGGACGGGAGTGGAGTCTTGATTTTTCTTTTGGGGTGTATCTGTGTTTGTTCGTCTGGCATTGCCCTTGATCCTGTTTGTTTAAGGGTGCTTGCTTCTTTGATTGTATGCCCTTCATTTTAATAAAAAACTTTTTTTAGCACAATTTAATTCTACGACATGAATTTTGAGTGAACATTTTTTATTAATAGACGGGTTTGACAATAATATAATTACTTATTGTATTGGTAGTACTAAAAGAAATATACTAAACATAAAAATTTCATAAAATAAAAAATAAATTGATATTCTATGAATGCTGATAGATATGTACCTACAGTAGTGATTGGTATTTTCTCATGAATGAGGTGTGCCTAACAATGTGATTCTTAGTAAACAAGAACTTAATAGTAATAGTTGAAATTGTATCTGTTAGGGATCGTCCCGGTTAAACAACAAATAAGTAAAATAGCAGAAGAAATTGAGAAGATGAACACACACATTTAACGTGGAAAAACCCCTCCAAAGAGGATAAAAAACCACGGGCAAAGATAATTTTACTATAATGGCAAAAGAATGAAGAGTACAAAAGATGGAGATAAAACTAAACCCCGAAAACCCGAAAAACAAAGAACCCTCAAAATGTAAACACAAAATTCTCTGAATCTATTATGAGTTCTAATCTAATGGGTGTATTTACTAAGGTTGTAAAAGAGCCTATTTATAGGTTAAATTCATATGTCAAATAATAATAAAATAATCTAAACTAATCAGTGTTTGACTGAAACAAATAAACAGAGTTTAACTAAAAGATTATTTCTCAAATTTAACTGAAAATAGGAGTTATACTTAATAGTATCCATCAAATAAAATATAAATTTTATTTATTTTAGCATTTTTACATTATAATTAATACTAAGTCGAGTGTAAAAAAAGGGTTAATAAGTTGGAAAGATAGGCAAAGAAGTTATAATGATGATAACGTGTTCATGTAAGTAGTTCCCCAGGAAAATTATTTAACATCGAGGAAGTTCTCAAGTAATGGAAAGAAGACTGTAAATTTGCAGAACAAATTTTGAAGATGAACTTTTTTAAAAGGGAGAATTGTAATGGCTTAATTTTGTGAATGTTGAAAAAGATAATTTTGGGATCGACTATATGAAATCGGATTGTCCAAAGATTTTTATCGAGTAGTTTCAAAGCATGTAAAGAATTAAAAATAAAAGATAAGTAATTAAATTAAAAATAAAATTTTGTTTTAGTAATTAATTAGATAGAGTATTAAATAAATAGTAAAAAGAATAAATTATAAGGCGAATAAATTAGGAAGAATTTAGTTAAAAGGAAATTAAGAGATGTTGAATTTAATTAAGGATCATGGAATAATTAAACCAAAATAGAAAATATGTTAGTGCTTAATAAATGTTAAGTCTTCATTATCCACTAATTAATATTATAACATGATTAAGTAATAAGTTAATAATATAATCAACTTAATCACTTTGCTAATAATCTATCTATCTATCTATATATATGGTTGAGTGGGAGAGAGAGATTTTCATTCATCTTCTTCTCTTTTGCCGTCTGAAATAAAAGAAAAAGAAAGGAAAATTCTTCTACTTTCAAGCCATTGTCGAATCCAAAATTGGCAATTTAGGTGAGTTATTTCTTTTATATTTTTATAGATTCATGATAGTATGAGTTTGATTTAGCTAACCTAAATAATTGATTGTTTAAATCAAATCGCCATTTGAACTTGAAAACATGATGTATTTGATTGTAGTAGCTTCGGTATGTGAAGGGTATGTTAGATATTAGATTGGTGAGATTATGATTAAGTGAAAGTTTGGAGTTCGAAAAGGAAATTATAGTTGTGTGGTTAAAGACCAAATTGAATAGAACGAAAGCCAATGGAAAATTTTGTTATGGATTGAAAGCTTGTGGTCCTTAGTGAATAAATACAAAGTCAAATTTTGATTCGATCGGATAAATAACGAGATACGAGTATTTCATCATATATTAAGATTAGAAAAAAGGATTTAACTGTAAAGTAGGCTTTTATATTTGGTTATTTGGCTATGATTAATTAGTTGTGAAGCTAATACCATTCGTAAATGAAATTATCGAACAGTGTTGACGATGAGGTCGAAACCTTGAGTTCAAGCTTTCGACTATCAATTGGTGAGTTCAATAAAGTCCCTTTCTTGTAATTTTTACGTTTTAAGGTCATGGGAGCTTGATTTAGCTAGCCCATGTACCAATTTGCAAAACTGTTAAAGTTTTTAAAAGTTTTCATTGTTGATTTATTGAAGAAATTGGTGTTAAATTGATACATTTTAAGCTTATATTATGAAAAAAGGACTAAATTGTAATGTTTGGTTGTTATTTTGTACATAAGAACTAAAGTGAATAAATTATGAAATTGAGGTGAAATTTTAGTAAAAATAGGTAGTAGAGGGTCTATAATGAATGTAATTGAGGTCGATTTTCAAACCAAAGTTCAAAATTGAAAGTTATGCTATTTTGATTTTAGAGACTAAATTGAATAAAATGTAAAACTATAGAGGTATCGAAAATGCAGTTTTATAGGTTCATTCAGATCATGTTATAATGTATAAATGTTTGATATTGATGGGCTAAATGAAATAATTGAATAGATCAAAAATTGGATCATACTAGAGATAATTAAGGAAAAGCTAAAATTGTCTATTAGTCCTTGGAGGTTCAACTTGTTCGCTATTTTGACCTGATAAATTCATATGGTACTTATGTGTTTAAGTAATTATATGTTTGATTTGTATATGTATGATTATTATGGATTAATTGGTTGTAAATTGGTATAAAAGGTGAGAATTGGACTAAATTGCAATATGATGGTTATAAGTGAAAATAAGACCTGTGTGAACTTAGTAAAGGTTAGGATACAATTGGCATGCCATAGGGTTTTGTGCCTACTAGTACGAGATTGATTATAGAGGATTACCGAGGTTCAACATTTGTTGCGAATACTCAAATACATATGGCACGGGTTTAGCTCAGATGAGTAACCTGATGTCATTTTAAAAGTTTAGTCTGGATGAGTAACCTGACATGTATATATATACGTAGCTTGGACAAGAAAATGGAAGCATCGTTACAAAGGTTTAACCCAAACAAGTAACCTGACACAAATATATGTAGCTTGGATGAGCAATTGGTGTGATGTAGCTACTTGTGTATCCGAGTCCATTTTCTATGGTTCATCAGGTGAAACAGATTATATGGAACGATAAATTAAATTGAGATAAGATTTTCAAATGGAAAAATGTTGAATTGAACTTGAACAGTGTATTTGAATGATGACTATGAAATGTATGCGATGAAATTATCCCTAGATTGAGTATGAATTTGAAATTGTTATCTAATATGTCATGAACTAACACAGCATCATATGGTTTGATTGTGATATAATATTCACCTTGCTGATGTCGTGAATTGTTATGTTCAGCTAAACTATGCCAACATTGTGGTAGCTTAATGTATTTAACTAAAAGCTAATGTAAGTTTTTGTTTAATGCTTATGAACTTACTAAGCATTTCATATGCTTATCCCGTTTGTTTTCTCTTTTCCTTATAAATTTTTAATCTGCCACAATTCGTTGTGGCATATTAGAGACTTTTTAGCACTTAATGAGCTTGATTTCAAGTCATTTTATGTCATTTTGTTTCATTTTCTATTTTAGTAGCCCTAATTATTAGCAAAATAAGAGTTTTTACGTATTTTCTAGTGTTTCGACAACCCGTTAGGTGGTAATCCTGTCGAGTATAACTTGTTACAAGGGTGACTTAGGTGGTAATCCTTAGTAAAGATGAGACCGAGAGGGTATTCATAACTAAGGGTGACAAATAACTCAATTAAGGGTAATTGGTTGTTTAGTTGATAATTAGAGATTTAATTGACCATAGGTCGGGAGCTCGCATCATTGACATTAAGAATAGGAAAATTCCATTAGGTTATTTAGGCTAATTAATTTCATTAGTTTAATTAATATTTTAATTTTGTATTAACACTACTAGTTTGTGACTCAACTAGAATAGTAATTAATTTCTATAATTAATTTAATAATAAATTTCTCGAATCCGCAATCCCTTGGGTATGATCCTCGGAATACTTCTCGGAGTGTTTTGTTGTAACATTCTTCTATATTATAATTTGACCCGTATACTTGCAGACACCGCTGTTTTATTTATTGTCTATTTTGCTACATTATTTCCAGTCCAAACGTTTGCACTTCTGGCAATGGTCAAATTGTTGGCACCATTATCAGGGATTGCGATGGTGAAAATTGTTATTAATTTAATTTGTTTTGTAAAATAATACTAGTCAAAAGATAAACGAGTTAGATAATGTGCTAATTTTAATATTTTTATTTTCATTAATTTTTATTTTCATTTATTTAAATATTTTTAGATACCTTGTTGATTATTTAATTTAATTATAGATGCAGTTGATGATGAATTTGATGACAATAGTAGTTGGGAAGAAGAACGCGAGATGTCTGCATGGTACGATGAAGAAGTATACGAAGAATGAGTCTATGATCAATAAGAAATTACAGAGGACCAAAGGTTGCTCATAATAGAGATGCTCTAACAAATAAACGAAGGAATGACCCCATTGGAAAAGGTCGTGCATGATGTTCCTAACTCTGATTGCGAATACCATTATATTGTTGTCAATCACCCTGAACCAAATTGTAAAAGTTAGCAAGAGTTGGATGCAATTATGGAAAAAAATGTATTCACAATACGTTGATGATGGGTACATTAATGAAGCCTCTACAAACCAAGAGTTGGATGAACGGAGCCTCCACAAACCAATGAAGTTATGATCCAACTCAGCAAGAATTGGACCTAATCATGGATGATAAGGTATACCGAGATTTGTATGAGCAATATAAGAACAATCAAAGATCACGATGATTGAATGGAGCCTCAACGAAACAATGAAGCCAAGTCCTTCTACCTCAAGCTAGAAGTCCAAAGACAATCAGACCGGTTAAAGACATCCAAATATCCAACTGATCTCTCTCATAATTCACATTAGAAAGTTTCATGCGAAGCAACCACGTCAACATACACTGCAGACGTGGTGGAAATAAAAGAATTGCTGGTGCAAATTTTGGAAATGACAAACTTACTTACACAACAAACGGAGGTGAAAAGTTATTTAAAAGAGAACGGACATGATGTTCCCAACCCAGATTATGAGAACCACTGTATCATCGTCAAGCACTCTGAATTAGATGAAACAGTCAACAAGAGTTTGGAACTGAAAACCACAGGGAGAAGTTAAATATAGCCAAAAGCATCTCCAATCCAATTAACATAGAGATAGACGTAGTCGTCGATGTAAATGTAGAAGTATACTTAACCACTAACGTGGAGCTTAACCAAATTCTAAATAAAAGTGTATATGAGTCGATGCACTTTCTGGCCAAAATCGAGGGGCTGCCAATCAAAGAAATCGACGAGTCCGTCTCATTCTTGCTCTTGTTTGAAAAATAATTTAGAGTTGGCTCGCTTTTGGCACCAAATGACTTGTTATTTTAGATGTTGTGACAGTAAAAAAAATAAGACGATATCATTGGAGTCAATCGAATGTGCTGGTTCAGATACATCGGCAATGAGACAAATGAAGAATCAAAGTGTCGAGGACCAGCTGGAAGTTCTTCGGTGCTTGACTCCGAAAAAGGACTTCTCTTTAAATTTTGTTTAATTTTAAATTTTATTTTTCATTAGTTAATTTTTATTTTTTTTATTTTAAGCCTTTAATTATCTAATTTATTTTTCAGTGGTAGTTGAGCTTGTGAAGTGAACAAATCAAAGAGACGAAGAAATTGAAACTTAACACATAGAGGCTCGGAAAAAGCCCGTCACATTGCGACATAATTCTGTAATTTCCTGACATTGTTCAGCTGGTCTAAGCAATGTTTTAGTTCTTCGTTTCTACCATTCTCCGCCCTCCACAAACTCAACAACTCTTGTTTTATTTATTCATTTAAGTTTATTTAGATATAATATTTTCTTGTTCTCTTTACTGTAGATACTTTTCCATCCGTTTGGAGCACACAAATCTTGATGTCGATACAACAACGAGAATTCACCCATTTTAGAATTTTTTTTTTATTTGCACTTTACTTCTTTTACATTGAGGGTGATGTATGTTCTAAAGTGTGGAGGAAGTACATAGGATTTAACTTTTTAGTTTGTATGTTTTATTTATTTTATTTAATTGTTTAATATTAAAAAATTGTGTTTTCTTTCTGTGTAGGAACTCCACACTTTAGACGACACTACATATTCAAGCTAAACCGGCGATGAGAGATGACCAAACTAACCTTACAAACCGTTCAAGATAAAATGGGTAATCTCATCTCTTATTTATTTTTTGGGTGCACAATGGGGACAATGTGCCAAATAAAGTGTGGAGGTGACATAAAATTTTTTAATTTATTTTTTAGTGGTAGTTGAGCTTGTGAAGTGGACAAATCAAAGAGACGAAGAAATTGAAACTTTACGCATAGAGGCTGGGAAAAAGCCCGTCACTTTGCGACACAATTCTGTAATTTTCTGACATTGTTCAGCTACTCTAAGCAATGTTTTCATTCTTCGTTTCTACCATTCTCTGCCATCCACAAACTCAACAACTCTTGTTTTATTTATTCATTTAAGTTTATTTAGATATAATATTTTCTTGTTCTCTTTACTGTAGGTACTTTTCCATCCGCTTGGAGCACACAAATCTCGATGTCGATACAACAATGAGAATTCAGCCTTTTTAGGAAAAAAATTTTATTTGCACTTTACTTCTTTTACATTAAGGGCGATGTATGTTCTAAATTTTGGAGTAAGTACATATGATTTAACTTTTTAGTTTGTATGTTTTATTTATTTTATCTAATTCTTTAATATTAAAAAAATTGTGTTTTCTTTCTGTGTAGGAACTCCACACTTTAGACGACACTACATATTCAAGCTAAACCTGCGAGGGGAGATGACCAAACTAACCTTACAAACCGTTCAAGACAAAATGTGTAATCTCGTCTCTTATTTATTTTTTTGGGTACACAATGGGGACAATGTGCTAAATAAAGTGTGTGGGTGACATAAATTTTTTTATTTTTTCGTTATTTTTGCTTAGTTTTAGTAGATTTTTAGTAGTTAATTTTTTTATTTTGTATTTTCTTTGTGCTCGAACTTGTAGAAATACAAGTGATTGGTTAAAAAGCATGTAAATAGGTTGTTTGTTTAAACAGTAAATTTAGCCTCAGGATAAATGATTTTAGGTTGTTTGCATTTAGACTAGTTCATGTGCGTTTTTGGTACTAACTAAAATTTACGACAAACACAAGCACACTTATCGAACAATAGTATAGCTACGGTGAGTAGAGATATCATATCCACAAGGACTAAAAGTATTAGTAATTATCGTTTTCTTATTATTTAGCCAACAAATTGGAGTGATGGTTTTAAGCTAAAATTACTAAACTAATTTAACTAAGAACTCAATGGAGAATGAATCAGGAAAAAAACTAAAAGATAACCAATGAGAGAGACAATACGCAGGAAACAATCCACCTACACTTTTTCTATTATTATGAATCTGATTTAAATGATTTATTCACTTGATGTCTTAATCCGTAGAAATCCCTAAATTATGCTAATATCTCTTTCGAGAGTAAGAGCAACTGACTCTAGGTTGATCAATTGAAATCTCTTTCTAATTAAAACCCCTATTGTCGTATTAACTCGATCTATGGATTCCCTTATTAGATTTGACTCTAATCTGGTAGATTTATGTCATCCTATTTCTAGGATTACATGCAACTCCACTCAATTATGCTAGATCTACTCTTAAATAGGGACTTTTGCTCATCTGATTAAGCACATTAAACATGAATTAATTTCCTGAAAATATTAAAATAAGAAATAAGCACACAGAACTGGGAACAAGAATCAAGTATTTATCATGTAAAACAGAAATTAAATAATAGAATTCATCATAGGTTTCATCCTCCTTAAGTATTTAGGGAATTAGTTCATAATTCTGAAAAAAAAAACATCTCAAAGTCAGAAAAGCCACGAGAAACAAAGAAACTTATAAAAGATTCAGAATAAACTAAAAGGAGGTCTTCAATCTTGATAGTAATCTGATTCAAAAGTGGCTCCAATGGTATTCTTCGAGTCGTTTTCTTGATATTCTCTGATGGCTCCCTTCTCTCTTCTTCTAATTGGTATTTATAGGCTTTAGAATGCCCAGAAAGCCTAATAATTTTGTTTTTCTGTGCATTTGGGATGTGAGTTGCAAAATTGACATGGCCTGGCACATAGCTGAGTGTCTTGCCTATGTAGCTCACACAAGTGTGTGTCTAGCCCATCTGGAAAGGCCCAGGCCGTTTGGCTCCTGAAAACAACTCTATCTGTCTGATTTTGGCTCAGTTTTTGCTTCATTGGCTCCTAAATGTTCTCCTAAGTATAGAAACATGAATTTAAAGGATTAGGAGTATCGAATTCACCAATTTGCATAAATAATAATCCAAAAATGCATTAAGAACAGGGTTAAAATATGTTACTTTTATAACTTATCAAATATCCTCACACTTTAGTGTTTACTTGTCCTCAAGCAAAATCCTCAACTCACATGAAAGTTAATATTTCTCAACTTGTAATTCTCATCAATAATATCTCAAAATAATTCACAAATAATCATGCATTGGCAGTTCAACTAAAAGAGCACTAAAAATTCAAACAATCCAAGTCGATTTAAAAAAAACAC
Organism: Gossypium raimondii; assembly: GCF_025698545.1. NCBI lineage: Eukaryota > Viridiplantae > Streptophyta > Magnoliopsida > Malvales > Malvaceae > Gossypium > Gossypium raimondii. Next base: position 5,886,012 of record NC_068571.1, on the reverse strand, counting down.
AAAAACATAGGTATCTCCGCTTATCTAAGTAATTACCTTTAATTCAAAATCAACAAGAATTTACATCCTCACTAAAAATTCACTCAAATCACTCAAAGTGTTAAAGGTTTAAGAATAAGCACTCATCAATTTACAAGAAATGTCATTACCATAAGCTTGCTTGAAAATCAAATCTCCACCACTATAAAATGATATGACACACCAATCAAAAGGTCTTTAAGAGGTCGTAATGGGGCTTAGGTTAAGGGTGTAGAGAAAGGCCAAAAAATTAGTTACAATCGAGATCGAGTTGATAAATTACCAAACTAGAAAAAATAACAAACGCTGAATTAAAAACAAGCGCATCAATCAAGAATTAAAAGGAATAAGAAAACGAGCTTATTATCAAAATATGAATTTAACTGTTCAAGCTCAATCAACAAATAACTAATTAATAATCAATTTTTTTATGTAAAATATTAAAAATCAAGAAAGAAAATTTAGCAATCCAAACAAAGGAACATAGTTAGGCAACTAACCAAATCAAATCTCAACAAAAAAATGGAGTCATATAAAACGAGAAAAAGTTGCAAAAAAAATGGGTCATGGGTTAACACTAATAAGTTAATCAAGAAACGGTGTGTTAGGCTCAACAAAGTTCATTAAGGGTAAATTACAAGGATAGGCTTATTATGGGATTAGTGGGTTAAAACTTAAGTGCCTCTATCATCTCAATATATCAAATCAAGGTGTGGTATCGACATGCTTGAAAAATGAATGCTCTAAAGGTTCAAAATCTCACAAAAAAATCATGGTTTTGATGTCAAACTTGCAAATTTAAACATCAAGACAATACCTCAATTCAGAGAAACAACCTAAAAATTTTTAATTTTTGAAAAATAACTTATCATGCTTAATTCTCTCATGTCTTAAATTTTAAATCAACCAATGCACAAATATCTACAAACTAATCCAAAACAACATCAATAAAAATCTCAAATCGACTATAATTCACTCTAATATAAGTTTGAGAAAATTACTTAAGTACCAAAAATAATTCAAGAATTTTCTAATAATTAAATAAATAACCTCCCCACACTTAAAATGTCCATTGTCCTTAATGTACAAACAAATATAAACACAGGATAAGCAAAATATCATAACAGAAGAAGAAAACTAAAACTGCCTTGAATATGGATGAAATCGCCAGAATAGTGAAAATCGAAATTGTAGGCAATTGAAATGTAATGCATAGTTTCGAGCAACTAATAAGAAAATAAATAAAAATAATAAAAAAATATTAAGAGGTTACAACTCAATTAGAAACAACCATAAAAAATTAAAATATAGCTCAGAAGATAATAAACGAAAGAAGTCTAAGAAAATAAAAATAAAACAACTAAAAACAAAAACAAAAATAAACATAAAAAGAAAAAGAAAACAAATAAAATCAATTATCCTTATCGTCAGAGGCATCGGTGTTGTGAGTCGCCGACGCTGAAGAGGATATAAGGAGGTGCTGACAGATCTGCTGCAAAGTCGCATCGATACTGTCGAACCGCTCAAAACAGTATCACTCGAAACGAGTGAACCACTCAGAGAGGTCCACTAAGGTGGCAACAGAAGTAGCAAAACGGTGAGTCTAAGATGGAGGATGATATGGACCCTCGTAGTGGAAAGGAACATTATCAATGAAGTCCTCATGCTCATTCTAAGGATCAAAATGAGATAATCGGTATTGAGGAGGATCCACTCCACGCAGTTGCTCGATCATCCTCATGTGACTCATACTAGATGATCCTTATGAAGACATCTATCCAACTAGTGTAAGGGAGGAGGACAACTTCGGTGTGTCGAGGAGGCCAAAGTGACGTGCAAGTCAAGTAACGTAAGGGCCTATGTAGATAGAACCTTTCCTACTACACTTTGGCAGAAAGCGAGAGCGATGAAATAGGCTAAATCGAAAGTGCACCCCGTGGCCATGCTCCACAAAAAATAAGCGTCGAGTGTACCGACAACTCTTGTGCTCTCCCTCCGATCTGTCAAAGTGTGGGCCAAGATGGCATGGATATATCGCAAAGCAAGAGGTAGTGAAGTCACCTTCGACCGGCTCAGATCATAGGTCATTGTACTAGCCGTAAGGTCTACCCAGCAAAGAGTTAGTGAGTAGTGGATGTGCCGGTATAATTGGAAACCCCTCGGCACCTAAGAACTCCTCAGTGTAGAGTCCTAATGTAACTCCAAACTCTAGGACGCTCATATGCTGCGTCATACTATCGAATCAAAAAGTAATAGTGCGCGGCTCGTCATGGGTCGACATCACTTGCTATAAGAGAAATGTCGAACAAAACTCAAAGGTCAGCTCCAAATAGGTGGGCTCGACGATAGAAAAGAAATGGTCCCAAGGAGCTGTAGCAATGATGGTGCGGACTCGATCAGCTAATTGGACCTGCTCCAAAGCCATCCAATCAATACATCAGCCTAATCCAAACGGCCGCTATCGGAGCTGCTAATATAGGTCCTCCTGGGGATCCTATGGAAACTGTAAGAATGGATAACGGGTATTGACGGCAGCACTCGGCGAAGAGGTCACGTCCGGAGTCTTTTGTTTTTTTGAAACAGGAACGACGACCTTAGACTTGCCTCTAGTGTTTGTCATAGTGTACCTAAAAAATAAAAGAGTCCAATATCAGAAAACCAATAAACAATAAGGAGCATCAATTAAACAAATAGAGGGGCCAACAAAGCAATGTGCAATCCTCTCATCAAAATTCAATTTTCCTAAATAGAAAATATACTCTTAAAACAATATGTACTAATACCTAATCATGCAAAAAAACCATGAACTTAAGCTACTATGATTCCAACTAACTAGAAGTAATAAAAACAATAATGAAGAAAAAGAAATAAAATAAACTAAATGAGAAATTAAAAGAAAATAATGAAATAATGATAATAATAATAGTAATCAAAACAGTAAAACAAATAATAAGAAAAATAATAATAATCATAAAACTAAGAAAAAGAACACAAATAAAACAACAAATAATAATAATAATGAAACAAAACCCTAACATAATCGACTACTAACATAACCATAGAAATACCAAAATGACTTATAATTATAACAAGAATGAGATTAAGGAATAGTAATAACAAAAATAAACAGAGCAAAACAAGAATGAGAAAATCAAAATTAATCAACAAGAACCAAACTTTTCAGAACAATAGTAATAATGATAATGAAAATGATAATAAGAATCATAAGAATAAGAATAATTAATGATAATAAAACTAAGAATAATAAAAAAATAAAAAAAATATTAATAAGAAAAATAAATATGAAAGAAAGAAAGAAAGAACATAAAGAAAAGGGAAAGGGCAAACGATAGGGTACGATAGAGGATCTACGACGGTGATGGAGGGATGTGAGACGGTGGGTCCGACGAAGGGGGGTCGATCGCAAAAGGGGGAAAAATCGGGGTTTGGGGCGAGGGCGAACGGCGGGGTGGCTAGGGTGTAACAAAATGGACGATGGGAATGGAGAAAGAAAAGAAAAAAAGGGGGGAAGGGGAGTTGGTTGCGGTGGTTCGGTGAGGCAAGGTGAGGCGAGAGGGAAATCGGAGGGAGGGTTGTGCGATGGTGCGCTGACGTCGATGTGAGAGGAGAGGGAAAGAGTAGGAAGGCTCATGGGTCGGGAAAAGGAGAAAAAAAAGGGAAGGGTGTGGGGGTGCAACGGTCATAGGTGGGAAAGGGGGGAAAGAAAGGGGAAAAGAGGAAGAGAAGAGCATACAGGTTTACTGGCTAGACTGGTAAAGGGGCAACGACGATGGCTTTGTGAGGGCCTTGGTCGAGCGGTGGCCAGGGGAAGGGGGTTAGGAAGAAGAAAAAGTAAAAAAAATAAAAATAAGGTTTTTGGTTTAAAAAGAGTAGCGGTCGTGTCACACGCGCGTGTGGGTTTTTTTTAGCCCGTGCGTGATTTAAATTTCAAACTCAGTCTTCACATGCCCTCGGACAAGATCATGTGTCCATATTGGGTCATATTAAGTTATGGGTCATATTGGGTCAAGGAATAAGACAGATTATGGTCATATTGGGTCAAGGAAGAGGCAACTGTTGAATCGGTTGGCTACTATTTAGGCAGCTTAGGAAAAATCAAATTCGGATTGGCTTGTCAATATTGAAATACAAATTAGAGAAGAATTGGAGTATGTCTTACATCACGAAGAATTGTTACGGAAGTAGAAATCTAGATGCGATTGGATCAACTTTAGAGACTGAAATACAAAATTTTTCATAATCGCACGCTTAGAAAAAGGAAGATGAATCATATCTCAACTTTATGAATTAGAGGAGATGAGTGGTGTTTTGAATTAGAAACTCTAAAATCTAAAGCCATCTATTTTTATCATAATCTCTATGGTGCAGATTTAGACCCTTTGGAAGCTTTACCTCTGAGCTCTTTTCCTAGGTTGGATTCGAGTGATATTGAATTTTTGGGAAAGAATGTCACTAATGACGAAATTAAGAGAGCACTTTTTGAAATGGCACCTCTTATATCCCCAGGTTGTGATGGTTTTCATGCCCTGTTTTTCCAGAATCAATAGGACGTAGTGGGAAGTGTTGTTTGTGATTAGGTCAAAAACGTCTTTGATGGAGGCATCAACCTTATTTTGAATAACCCTTTTATTACTCTCATTCCCAAAGTCGCTAATCCGAAAAGTTTCCAACAATTCAGCCTATCAGCTTGTGTTTTGTTCTGTATGAACTGGTTATGAAAGTAATAGCTAATTGGTTTCGGCTTGTTTTTTGTAAAATTATCCCAGAAGAAGAAACAGGATTTATAGTAGGAAGGAATATAATTGACAACATTCTCATTGCACAAGAAGTCATTCATTCGATGAAGGGTAAGAAAAATAAGAATCCTTGGATGATGATTGAAATAGATCTCGAAAAAGCTTATGATCGAGTTAGGTGGGAATTGATTAATGCTTCTATTCTGGTTGCTAGCATTCCAGATTATTTGGGAAGGGTCATTATGTCCAAAATTTCAAGTTTCACCTTACAAGTTCTTTGGAATGGAGTGCCTACAAGGTGTTTTAAACCTACAAGGGGGATTTGACAAGGGTGTCCTCTATCTCAATATCTGTTCGTTTTGTGTATGGAGTGGCTCGAACATGATATTCACTCCGCGATCTCTAATGGTCAGTGGAATCCAATCAGATTATTTAGGTCAGGTCCTAAATTGTCTCATCTATTTTTTGCTGACGATTTAGTTATTTTTAGTAAAACAGATTAGATGCATGCCAACTATATTAAAGAAGTTTTGGATTGCTTCTGTTCTTACTGGAGTCATAAAGTTAATGCACACAAGACAAGCATTTGTTTCTCTCATTCTGTTGGTGAGATTTATGCTGATCGTATTAGCTGCTGACTGGGTTTCAAAAGGGTTAATGATCTTGGTTCTTATCTTAGGGTTCCTCTTTTCCATGAAAGGGTAACTAAAAGTACTCTTAACTTTGTGGTGGATAAGGTATGTAGTAAGCTTTTTAGCTGGGATGCAAGAAAGCTGTCTCTTGCAGGACGAGTCACTTTAGCTCAATCGGTGTTACTCACAATACCTAATTATTTTATGCAATCGATGAGAATACAAAAATGGGTCTGTGATGAAATTAAGAGATTAACCAAACAATTCATTTGAGGGTCTTCTAATGGGCAGAGGAAGTTGGCTTTGGTTAGTTGGGATTCAGCTTGGCAACCTCGTTCTTGTGGGGGCCTTGGGTTAAGAAGACTTCAAGATCAAAATACTTTGTCTCTTATGAAATTGGGGTTTAATTTAGTCTCAAACATATACTCTTTGGGTGAAAGTTCTTCGGTCTAAATATGGCGCGCGAGATACTCTTCCGGATAGCATATTGCATGGTAACAGCTATTTTCTTTGGAAGGGATTATCTAAGGTGTGCCCGTTTCTTAGAGATAATTTGGTTTGTTCAGTGGGGGATGGAACCAGATTATTATCTTGAAGATATGGTTACTCCTGATGGTGCTTAGAATATCGATTTCTTTCGCATTTATGTTCCTAAAAATATCATTCGACATATAGTGAGTATTCCCCCTCCTAATCTTGATATTGGGTCAGATAGGATTTCTTGGTTACAAAACTCAAAAGGTGATTTTTTCGATTAAGAGTGCTTACTGCTCTTTGAAAGAGAATAGCTAGAATTCTAAAGATCCAACATGGAAAACACCTTGGGATTTTAAGGGACCTCAGATAGTATGAGTTTTTCTTTGGCTTACTCTTAAGCAACGCCTTTTCACTAACTTGGAATGTGTTAGGAGGGGCATTGGACAAGATGTGATACGGGGGTTGCGCGCGGACCAAGATCGAGTCGTCAAGTCACGGGAAACTCCTACGAAAACCCTAAACGAATAGATCTGAAAATCAAAACAAAGAATAAGATTAAAACGAATCAGATCTGAAATTAAAAATCCTCAAATGAGCAAAGAATCAAATTGAGAATAGAAATAAGTGTTAATAAGGGTTCTTGAAACCCTAAAAGAGATTGCGATTCTGCCCAATTGAACACCCAGATAGTTTTCTCCAAATTTCGGCAATCTAATTTCTCCCAAAAAGAGTATGGATGAATCGGCAAGAACCCTAGAAATTGGGGATTTTTGGGCTAATTCCTTAAGATAGAAAAAGGCTGAAAACACAATAAGAACAGAAAATAAATTAGATAAAGATTCAGCACAAGCAGAAATAAAGAAAGAATTGACAGTAAGAAATTAAAAGATAAGTCCTAAGAAGCCTTGAAATCCCGAAAGATCTCACAACTCCCTTCAAATGGCTCTAATCTCCCCTCCAAAGAATATCAATGGCAAGAAGAAGGTTGAAGATGGCTCCCACAATCAAAAGATTGTTAAAACAACTTCTAAAGAAAGCTCAAGAGAGAATTCTTGGAGAAAACCTCAAAGAAAATTCGCACTCAACAAATCAAATTTAATATATATTTGGGAAGTTGTTTACAAGGTGGCTAGCCATGCCTTTAAATAGGCCTTATAACTAGTCTTAATCTAATTAGAAAACTAAAATAAAAAAACTCCTAATTATTTTAATATGGAAATTCAGCCAAGGGTCTTTATTTGGGATCAGGGACTGAATATTTACATAAAAATTAAACTAAGTAAAAATAAATAAATAAATAAATAAAAATAAAACTTTACAACTTGGGCCACTTTGACAATTTGACCTGATTTTCAACTAAGTATGGGTGGATTTCTTGATTGGGCTTGGAATCTTCTTATTGGGCCTTGCCTTCAAGAATTTGGGTTGGGCCTCTGTGACTCGTATCAAGATGCGTCATGCCCAATATGTGGTCATGTAGTTTAGGACATCCTTCATGTTTTGCGAGATTGTTTAGCGGCAAAGGAGGTATGGGAGCAAGTAGTGCCAATTAGACAGGCTACTAGTTTTTTCAATTCCAACCTTTTCGATTGGCTAGTTTCGAATTTAAAGTCTCACAAGTTTATGGATTTGACTGAAGTTCATTGGGCTAGCTTGTGTGGTCTTATTGGGTGGCGTATTTGGAAGATTAGGAACCTTTATGTGTTCCAAGGAATATCGTAGAAAGTTGAGGAGATTGTGAATGTTTCAATGTCTTGGGCGAAACAGGTTTGGGCTACACACAAGAAAGCTTGGAGTTGAAGATGCACCAATACTAAGAAAAATCACCAATCAAGTAATTGGTTTCATTTGCACACTAATGGCGTAGTTAATTTGTTTACAGGTTCTGCCTCAGCAGGGGGTGTGGTGCGAAACCATTTAGGGGAATGGGTCATGGGTTTTAATCATTCACTGGGGACTTGCTCGATTTTTGAAGCCGATTTATGGGGAATTTTGGACGGGTTAACACTGCTACGAGACAGAGGTTTGGACAGGATTTTGCTTCATATTGATAAACTAGAGGTGGTTCAGAGTTTGCAGACAAGGAGTTCGGACCTTTCGATGTCAGCACTTGTTCACGTATTCTTCAATTGCTTAAGGATAATGAGCATTAGGTGGTATAACATGTTCCTAGAGAAGCTAATTAGGTTGCAAACCAAATTGCCAAGATGGTACATGGAGATTCAGAGGGTATTAATGTGATAGTTGCGGCTCCCCCCAACTTGATTAAGGGCCTTGCTAATGATAAGTCTAAAGGTTGTTTTGAATTAGTCAGTGCAATTTAATTTCTTAGTTTTGTTTACTCTACCAAAAAAAAACTAGCCTTGCTTTTTAAATGTGGAGCACAACACGGCAGCAACTAATGAAACAAACCTGCAGCAGCAAGGCAATTGGTAGCAGCTGGATGCAACCCTACAGCAGCAAGGAAATTGGTGAGGCACAATATTAATGATTTTCTTTTTGATTGCTCGTTGCTGGTGATTTTATCAAACGGTTCATCGTCAAATATATTAGAACCACAAAGCACGAACCTGGTACAGGGGCTGAATCGTTGTCGCACCTAACAAATAAATGTAGGCAAACCTTGAAGCACTGCACGGGTAAACATGCATCATTACAACAGTTGCAAAAGAAGACATAGGCGGATGAACAAAACTCTTCTGAAGACATAAGCAGGAGAAGCAAGAAGAGGAGCATTCGTCAATTTTCTTTTTGAAAAGTACAACATGATTATTATTGCTGATAGGAATCAATTAAAATGAAGGCACAAGCAATACACAAAACCCAGCCCCAGCCTTGTCAAGAACATACATGGAATACTCATCAGGAGATAGGACCAAGATACGACTAACAGATAGAAAATGTTGACTTCTACCAATGCCAATGTCCTGATTTGAGCAAATAAATCCGGCTACGTTTAATTTAAATTTTGAATATTTATATATTACATATTATTAACATATTTAAAATAAATAAAAATAACAATATATGCTAAGTTAGTTAAGTCGTTGAGATCGATTCGAGTTTGGATATTTTTCAATATCGATTACGCTTGAATGTGAAATACTCTATTAACTTTAAACCTTTAATTTGAATGGTGTCACAAGCCAATCGCACACTAACTCAATATTAATGAGGTTTCAACATGCATGGCGTTTACTAGTTTACTTTAAATTTAAATTTTAAATTATATATGTGTAATAGGCCAATTTTGGCCTGGCTAAAACAAAAACAAATAATTAAACAGCCCATTACTAAATGAGCCCAAACAGTAGCTTGAAATCAATAGCAGAGGAATGATCGAGAAGCCCTAGTGCAGTTTCAGTGGCGCCGCAATCATCGGGTCCTCACCGCGCGTGTGTGCCAGCGGTTGTCACTTTCCACGCACGTCGTGCAAGCCTCCACATCGCATGCCTCTTCCACGACCTCCGCACCTGCACAACAAACAGAAACAAAACAGCAACAAAAAAGGAAGATAATAGCAAGCAAAATAGAATTTATTTTCATTATTTTCGGCTATAAAAGGCCATGGAAAATCTGTAAAAAGGGGAATTCGAAAAAGTGATACAAATACAAAATACGAAATACGAAATACAGGAAAAAAAGAAAAGAGAAATACATTTTTTTTTCTTTGAATATAAAGGTGTTTTTTCGATTTTATTCTCTTTTGAGTATTTTTGTGTTTATATTAATTTATCAAAAGGGAGAGGGGGAAGAGAAACTTACCTTTTTCGCCGGATTCGGCGTCTTCTCCGTCGACGGAGGCCGTGGGCATCAACTGAACGGCGGCGGCATGGAGGGCTGGGGGGTTGAAAACCTACCAGAGGTTTTCCCCCCTTGTAAATTTTTTTAGAAAAATGAAATGAAACGGTTTTTAGGAAATTTTTTGGTTTTAATAATAAAGATAAAACGGCGCCGTTTTGATGGCCAGACCCGCGCGGTGACCCGACCCAGAGGGGAGGATCCGCGCGTTCTGGTCTAATGGGATATTTACGAAATTAGTCCTTCCTATTTTATTTTGATTTTAATACAATATTTTATGTAATTTCGATTTAGCCACGAAATTTCTTGCCTGTTTCAATCTGGTCCAGTGACCATGTGCATGCGCCTACTGGAACGGCGTCGTTTGGCCAAGCGCGGGGATATTTATTTCATTGGCCCTCCCCCTTTCATGCGTAATTTGATTTAGCCTTTTTTTTTTTTTTTAATTTTGACCCTAAAATTCTGTTTAATTTTGATTTAATCCCCATATATTATTATTATTATTATTATTATTATTATTATTATTATTATTATTATTATTATTATTATTATTATTATATTTCCCATACATATACAGTCGCATGTCTCATATATATTTTTTCTTTATTATTATTCTATTTGCATAGTTTTTATATACATATATATACGCTTATTTTTATACACATTTTGTAACACATTCATAATTTTAAATACACATATATTTTCCATGATATATTTATGTACACATTTTCATATTTTTTATTTTACATACTCCATTATTTCATATACGTATTGTACATATATATAGGTATTTGAATATATACGTATGTGAATTTTCACGATTTACCTATGTATACATACTTATATATTTTATTTTTCTATTTTGTAAATATATATACATATGATTTAAATTAAAATAATGATTTCATGTTATGCATTAACATTTATCACACTTTCAAAAACATGTATTTTGGTTTTGTCAAAATTTTTGTTTTAAAACCACCATATTTTATAATTTTCAATATTTGGCATTCATAATTCTCGAGAAATATCATATCCTAACTTACGGGATTGCGATTAAATTTTTCGATGAATTTAGAAAGCCCAGTATTCATTTTGCAATAAATTCACAAATTTCACATAAAAGCTTATTCTCGGGAATTCAAAATGTTGGGTCCTAACTTACTGGTCATGACATTTTCTTCTCGAAATAAGAATTTTCAAAAGCAAAAGGCAGTATTCGGGTATTTTGAAGATTTAAAAACATTGTGCCCTAACTCACTGGGTGTGGTGTTTTATTTCTTTGAAATATGAATGTCTTATTATTTTAATCCATTCATGAAATAAAAAGTTTCCTTTTAAAATCTTTTCAAATTTTCGACACCAAGGCATTAAAAAAATCAATTTGGTACCAATTTTGGGCGTTACGAGGGTGCTAATCCTTCCTCGTGCGTAACTGACTCCCGAGCCTGTTTTCTCAAACTTTGCAGACCAAAATTATTTTTAAAGTGGGCCGATCACACCTTAATAAAGGATCGGTGGCGACTCCAATTCTTGTTTTTAAAGTCGACAACTAATTTTTGTTTTCAAAAAAGCGGTTTCGACAATATGTATTAAATATTATTAACATATTTTAAAATGAAAAATAATATATGTTGAGCTAGTAAAGTCTCTCGGATCAATTCAAGCTCAAATATTTTTGAATTTGAATACTCACGATCTTGAAATACTTTAAAGTTCAAATAATTAAAATTTTAATTCACTTATGTAAATTATATCTCGACTAATTTTAAACCTTTAATTTAATTAGTGTCATGAAATAATCGAACACTAATTCAAAAGAAATTAGATTACCACGCATGACATATAATAAAATTACTAGTCTACGTTAATTGTTCTTGTAAATCAGGTTACATTTTATTTAAATTTTAAATTATTTATGTATTACATATATATATATATATATATATATATATATGTTAAGTTAGTTGTGTGGCTCGGATCAATTCGAGTTTCATAGCCATATAGTAACTGCTTTGCTTCGTCAAATCCTTTCTATAGACTTTGCTGGCAGATACACTAGGCTTGGCGAAAAATTTATAGACTGGTAATTTCTAAAAGCAGGTTAAGTTCCTCCTATTCTCTTTTATTTCTTCATTCGTTTGATTTGTTTAAATTACCTAGTTGGTCATCTAATTTTTAGGGTGTTTTTATTTTGGATGAGTACAATAAAATTTTTACAATTTCATCACTCAATTTTTAGAGTGCTTTCATTTTAATCATCTAACTGTTAAATCTCTAACGGTGGTTAACTATACATGTCACATTATGTTAACACTTTCATTTTGGCCACTCAAAAAAATATTTTTTAAAGTATTGATTGGGGTAAAATTGAAGGATTAAAGTAAAAATGGTAGAAACTAAAATAATGCATTTAAAAGTGTCAATTTATACTTGTTTATCACATTGCAGAAAATTCCTTTTTTTCAATATTGAAATTTTAAATTTCAAAATATAAAATTAATTAAATAAATTGTTGAATTTTTTATCTCTTGATATTGTTAACCGGTTTGTTACTATAATATTCAAATTAATTAAATTAATCTCGTAAATTTTAAAATTTTATTTTATGTTTCCATATTATTCTAAATGAAATCTACTCGATAACTTATATTTAGTAATTGTCTGCAAAACATAAATTTATTTTGATTATATAATCTTGAATCTTTCATACTAAGCTAAAAGCAAAGAAAATTATTGCAATTAATTAAATTAATTGCTTGTTCTTCGCTTGGGTAAAAAGTTATGAAAAATTAAACGTTTTATTTAGCATTAGATATTAAATTAATTAATTTAAATAATTGTAAAGATTTTTATTTACTTTTAGCTTAGTATGAAAGACTCAAGATCATATAATCAAAAGAAATTTTGGTTTTATGTACAATTATTAAAGATGATTTATTTGAGTTGATTTTAATTTGGAAACATAAAATAAAATTTTAAGATTTAAAAGGAGACTAATTTAATTAATTTCAACACCATAGTAACAAATCGGGATAAAAATTTCAATAACTTATTTAATTAATCTTGATGTTTTGAAATTTAAAATTTTAATATTGAAAGAAGAAATTTAGAATTTTCAGCAATTAGGTAAACAAGTACAATTTGACAATTTTTAAAGAATTATTTTAGTTTGTACTACTTTTTCACTTTAATCCTTAATCTTTTTTACCCCGATCAATATTTTTTTTAAAAAAAAGATATTTTTTGGGTGACAGAAATGAAAACAACCTAGAAATTGAGTGACCAGAATGAAAGTGTGAATATAATGTGGCGTGTATAAGTAAACTGTCGTTGGAGTTTTAATGGTTGGGTGACTAAAATGAAAGCGCATGAAAGCTCTCTAAAAGTTGAGTGACAAAATTGCAAGGATTTCATTTTGGGTGACCAAAATGAAAGGTCCCTAAAAGTTGGTGACGAGATTGCAAGGATTTCATTTTTGGTGACCAAAATGAAAGAGTCCTAAAAGTTTGGAGACCAACTAGATAGTTTATCCAATTTTTTTATTATTGGATTTCATTATTTACTATTTTTTATTAATAATCTTGTTAGAATTTACTTTGACATGTCACGTTGATTTCGCAATCCATGTCTGCAATTTTGGATTTCGGATTTTACTTTCTCATTTTTGGGTTGGAGATGCAGTATTATATTTTACATTAATTAAATTTCGGGTTTTAATCTGAATGGTTTCGTGGATAGGTTTAAACTTATTGCGGCAATCAAGGTGCTGCAATATTGATGACGCACACCAGCTTGCAAAGGCTGGAGCTTGCTGGAGAACTGTGAATTGATATTCGTTTGTGTTATAAAGACGTAATACACTTTCTTGAAGATACCGCAGCATCCACAAGTCCGGTTGTTTCCATGAAATACAAAAATATTAACATGCGGTGAATTTTTAGCGGTTTAGAAGCATGCTAATGGACAGATTTTTGTTACATTTTCACTTTGTGTATATTTGTAGGTTGACCCTAGCTAGGAAATTTTAGTTTTCTCCAGGCCAGTCCTGGAAAGACTTTTTCGTTTGATTTACTCTCATGTCTAATTTCAAAGGTTGATTTTGATTTGCAACCAATTTTATTTTGATTTGAAACCAATTTACCCTGTGTGCTGTAAAAACTGTTGTCATATTAGCATACTACTTTGATCTGTCTTCTCAATGTTTGTTTCTATTCTTAGTCCTCTTTTGGTTGCTGATCGGTTGGCTATAGCTGAAATCTGGTCTGTGTTATACAGTTATTTTATTTATCTAATCCAAAATAAATAAATATTTATAAAAATAATATTGGTTCAAAAACATTCATTCAAATAACTTGAAATAATCAGTAAATTTGGACTATGGGAACCCAACGGCTGGCACCTTATTGTATTTTGACTCAATGATTGCTTGATGATTGTATCAGGCTTTAAAAAATTAATTTTTTTTTTATTTTGGACATCAATGGCCGGCATCAGAGTTTTTTTTTTTTACACCATATCGTATTGGTATACTCAAATACCAGTATTTGAAAAAAAATTGGGTTCTGGCCATCTAATGGCCGGCACCAAGTACAATATAAAAAAAATTCAGTTTTAGCAAATAGATGGTCGGCACCAACACCAATTTTTTTTTAGCCTATAAATGGCCGGCACCAACTTTATTAGATTTAAAAAAAAAATTTGGTTTTGGGACACTGATAGCTAGTACCAAGTATAAAAAATTTATTTCTCTTAATTTTAAGATTCAGATGGCCGGAACCCCCTTACTCTATATATAGGCACTGGTTTGGGTTCTGATTTTGCCATTGGATAAAAAAAATTGTTAAGAGTGCCATCAAAATGAGAATGTTTTGTAGTGTATCATCAAATGAGTTTGTTGTAGTTGATCGCAGATGTGAGTGCTTTGTAGTGTACAACCGAATTTTGGGGTTGAATTATATATTATCATGTTTTAACGCCATAGATGGCTAATTGGGATGTCCAACGCAGATGGACATTATCTACACTGCAAGAGCATTTATTCTGCAATTTATAGGTGGAGTACTGTTGCAACGTAGACCTGATTCAAGCAGAAGATGACTAATTCTAGAGAAATTACTATTCAAAATTTTTGTATTATTTTTGTATCTGTAAATCAAATTTATTCTGTATTATTTGTTGTTCAAATTTTATATTTTCATGTATTCATTTTTTAAAATGTTTGTATTTTCTTGTATCTGTAAATTTAATTTAGTCCGTATTATTTGTTGTTCGAATTTTATATTTTCATGTATTAATATTCTAGAATGTTTGTATTTTCTTGTATATGTAAATTTAATTTGTTGCGTATTATTATTTTTTGAATTATATATTTGTTTTGTTAAATATTTTGAAGTCATTTATCCAAACAAACAATTATTTTAGAAAAATTAAATTTATATTAAAAAAACAGAATAATTACAAACTAAAGTAAATATTTACAGATAAAAATCAAAATTGTCGTGATCCTGGCGACGTCCCAGGTGCTAGCATGTAATGGTTTGGTTGCCTCCGTCGACAATGCCGTGCATCTTGCTAAGGCGTTTCATAGTTGCTCAGTCCAGCCTCCGGTGTCCCGTCCGGTGTACTTAGGAAAGTGGTATAATTGTATACACCATAATCGGGAGTTAAAGGACGTGACCGGAGGCACCGATAGAAAAATATCCTCAGTAGTAGGTGTATGTGCTTGCCGATTGAGCTTCGGGTGATATGAGGACGATCCGGAGTGTATCGAATGTTGAGGCTCGGGGTCGTCACCAAATATATCCTCGAATGAGGGACGAAATTAAGGCTCGGGCTCTAGGTGGTATGATGGCGAGCCTGATGCTTCATATTGGGGCTCGGGATCAAGATTAGAGGTAGAACCGATATCGGTGTTCCCGAATGGTGGAACTCAGTTACGGCGCGATCGTGCACTCGTCCGTTGTCATCGGGAAGGTTCCGCTTGTGCGTCTTCCTGGAGTAGTATATAACAACCTTGGAATATGAAGGCTTCTCGTTTGCTATATACCATTCTGCGTACTAACGCGAAGGAGAGAACCCTCCCTCTAAAACATACAAGGAAGGGCGCCTCAAATGTCGATCATTCCACAGAAAGATGTATGGTTCATGTTTTCCGCCCAATTTATTGCGTCCTGACCCGAACCCTTTTTGTCTATTCCATGAACTTCTTTGATGTTGATGGGAGGGTTTCGGATAGGTTACGTGCAACCGAATTGTTTTAACACCTGACCCCATCGTGTCCCTTCCTCGACATATAAAATTCATTGAAACTGCATAATATAGACAACACTTTATTAGTTAATTTTTTTTTGAAATTATTGTATTTGAAAAAAAATTGAAAGCGTATTTTACGCTATCCCTAGAATGAGTCTCAATCATCATACGGTACACAAGTACAGTGAATGATCGCCCGATTCCTGATAGAGTCGCCTATCTGAAAAATAGAATAATTTTTCGAATTATTTTTTCCATGCAAAAATGAGTATACTATACTATACAATTAAAAAACAAAAGGTAAAATCGAACTATCAATTCACCTATTCACGAGTGCTCACACACACAGTTGGTGGCTCACTGATGCCAGAAATGGCATTCGGTATAATGCCCAAGACTGCAGTAGAAGGCAGGAACCACCCATGGTCTTGGTAGACGGCTTTGTCGCTCGACAAAACTCGCGGTATTAGCATTCCAATACTGCAAAGCCCCAACTAAATCTCCTGACTTGCTCGAGGGCCTCTAGTAAGGTGAGGTACATGATGTGGACTTTATTTTGATTTACATCCGATAACAGTACTCCACCTATAAGTTGTAGAATAAACGCTCTTGCAGCGTAGATAATGACCATCTACATTGGACTGCTCAGTAGATTTTGAAAGTTTGCTCTTAACCAAGTAAAATTACTATTGGTTAATCTTCCTTCCTCATCGTTAGGGGGCACTCCTCCAAGTAAACACTCGCAAGTGCCCCACGGATCAAGCACTTTTCTAGGCACCATCATTGCTTCACCGTTGATAGACAACCCTAGTCGGACTGCTACGTATTGCAATGTAATGGTGACCTCCCTACACGGGAGGTGGAACGTGTGTGTCTCTGGGCACCATCTTTCAACTAAGACCGATATTAAATCGGCCTGTAGCTTAGATATCTAAATGTATACGGCTACCCCAAAACTCGCGACGTTTAAATACAGCAAAAAACCCTCTGATCAGAAAAATAGTCGGGATCATGCAATCGGGGTCTCACAATCCAATAACGATCCTGCATTTATAGTAAAAATAAAATGTTATATTTCTCGTTTAAAAAACAATTGATCATAGGAATTTAAATTAAACAAGTCATTTGGTATAAAATTTACCTTATTCACATTTTTAGCAATGCACTTCCTTGAGGGCGCGCTTTATGTCCACGTGGACAAAGTGCTTCCTTGAGGAAGCATTTTCCCCTTTTTTAGGATTTAGGGTTTTTTGCAATTAGAGTTAAGGTTTGGGGGTATTTGAGTTTTTAGATTTTAGGGTTTAAAGGAAAAAAATTAAATAAATAAGGGTTTAGGGTTTCTTAATTAAATTAATTATAATTTTAAAAATTAGATTAGGGTTTAGTGTTTATGGTTTT
This sequence comes from Gossypium raimondii, assembly GCF_025698545.1. NCBI lineage: Eukaryota > Viridiplantae > Streptophyta > Magnoliopsida > Malvales > Malvaceae > Gossypium > Gossypium raimondii. Next base: position 5,868,674 of record NC_068571.1, on the reverse strand, counting down.
AAGGAAAAATCAAATAAATTAGGGTTTAGGGTAACTTGAGTAAATTAATTATAAATTAAAAAATAGATTAGAGTTTAGTGTTTAGGGTTTTAGGAAAAATCAAATAAATTAGGGTTTAGGGTTACTTGAGTAAATTAATTATAAATTTTAAAAAATTAGATTGGGGTTTAGTATTTAGAGTTTTAAGGAAAATCAAATAAAGCTAGTTGTTATTCGTTATGTATTTTAAACTCTTCTAAAAAATAAACTAATAAAATTAAATGTTTTAGTAAAAATAAATTTATTAAAAGAATTTTTTAATAATAAATTAAAAATAAAATATATAATGAATTTTTTATTTTTAAATTTTAAAATAGAAAAGAGTTTTTTATGAAAAATAGAAAAGAGTTAAAATTTTATATATATATATCTTAAATTTATCTTTTGCTCTAATTTTAAATTTATAATAAATTAAAATATTAATATAATATAATATGCAAAAAAAATACATGAAATTTAATATAATACAATCATATTAACAATAGAATATTTTAGGGATAATAATTCCTTAAGGTCTTAACATCATGGGTAAATATTTTATTGATTGTTAGTGAATGATTTATAAATAAGTATTGTTGACACCATTTTTTCGATGGAAAACGGGGTCGACTTGGGTTTTGAAAATGAAAACAAAAACGGGAGTCGTCACCAATCCTTTTTGATGAGGTGTGATTGGGTCACCTCGAAGGGTAGTTGTTTTTAATAAAAGGTTTGATTTTATTAAAACAACAAGTTTGGTCTACAGAATCCAGAAAAATGGGTTCGGGAGTCGGTTACGCACGAGGAAGGATTAGCACCCTCGATACGCCCAAAATTGGTACCCAGATGATTACTTAATGTCTTAGTGTCGAAGATTGAAAACTTTAAAGAAATTTAAAATACGATCCTTAAAAAAAACTCATACGGCATGGATTTAAATTCAATAGGATATTTGGCAATTTGGTTAAACGAGAAATCGAAACCCAGCACCTTAGGGCACGTTCCTCGAATTTCCAAACGCAAAACATTGCCTTATTTTGAAATTTTTAAGAAGGATATTAAGCCATTTAGTTGAACGAGAAAAATCGACACCCAGCACCTTAGGGCATATTTTCTCGAATTTCTAAACGGCAAAACATTGCCTTATTTTGAAATTTTTGAAAGGATATTAGCTATTTGGTTGAACGAGAAAAATCGAAACCCAGCACATTAGGGCACGTTTTCTCGAATTTCCAAAAGCTAAACATTGCCTTATTTAGAAAAATTTTCCTTTTTTGAAGTATGGTGTTAATATACATAATGGAATAATTAACATAATTATGTAAATAAAAAAATGAACAAAAACGAATAATAAATCAATCATACATATACCATAGCAAATAAATAAATAAATAAATAATAGCATAAAAATGGACATATAAATAAATACATAAAAATAAAGAAAAATATAAAAATTTATGAAATATGAAAATATGTATATGTATATTTTGAAGTCATTAAAATAAAATAAAATGTGAGCATGTATATATATATTCGTGAGGAAAATGAGTACATAGATATATGTAAATATATATATATATATATATATAAAGCAATATATATTAAATAAATTATATGATATATATATATATATAAGCACTTATATACATTTATTATAATATAATATGGGACATATATTTAAAATATAAGTAATTATTAATGGAAGTATAATAATAATAATAATAATAATAATAATAATAATAATAATAATAATAATAATAATGGTAACATTAAAATAATAAAGTTAACAAAGATTGACTAAATAATAAAAGATGCTAAAAAAGGGATTTAATCGAAATGAAATAAAACATATAGGGCCAATTCGAAATAAAGGAAAACGAAAAGGATCTAATTGCGACGCGCGTAAAAATAGAAGGACCAAAATAGAAAATAAACCCAGAGTTCTAAAACGCAGCGCCTCAATGGACTAAAATAAAACAAAAGTAAAATATTAGGGCTAAATCAAAATAAAAGAAAACAACAAAATAGGACCAAATTATAATGCTATTTGAAAAATAGGAGGGATTGCAGCACAGAATAACCCCTTTAAGAAAAACACGGATCCTCCCTCCGGGTCGGGTCATCACATGGTCAGGCCAAAACGGCGTCTTTTGGTACCGACCCCTAGGTAAAACGGCTACCGCTTTTGCTAAAGATAAAAGCCCAAAAATTTATTCTTTTCATTTCAACAATTTTGTTAAAAAAAAGGGTAAAACTTTGTTTTCTCTAGCTTCCATGGGCATTGCCCGATTAAGCGTGGAGATCGTCGTGTCATTTCAAGGCCCCACCATCAGACGATGGCGTAAAAAATTCAAAAGGTAAAAATTCACTTTTTTGTATTTTCCAGAATATAAACTATTATATATACATGTATATATGTGATTGAATAAAAACGAAAGAAATAAAAAGAATCCGAAAACAGGAATAAAAAGGAAAAGAAGAACACCTTTTTTTATTTTTTTGAGATTCTTGTATTGATTTCTCAATATATTTTTTGTTTTTTTACATTTGTTCCCCCCTTTTTACAATGCAACACATTCGGCTTTATAGCCGAAAGAAAAGAAAAAAAGATCTAAGAAAATCTCTTATTGCTACTGTTTTCTTCTACTTTGCGTGTTTCTTTTCTCTTTGCAGAGAGTTGTTGGCGCGGCAGGGAGGAGGCCGTACGGTGGCAGACGATAGGTGGTGCGGCGCCAGAGATTAGGAGGCTAGGGTTTCTCTTTTTTTGTTTAGGTTGTGGGCTGTTAGGGTTAGATTTAGGTGGGTTGGGATTTGGGTCTTTATTGGGCCATCTGATTTGGGTTTGTAATTGGGTTTGTTTGGGTTTGTTTGCCTGGGTCTAGGTCTGGCATGGGTTAAGTGTTTTGGGTATTGGGTTAAAATTTTGGTAATGGGCTGGCGATTTTGAGCTTGTTGTTTTGGACCTTAAGGACTGTAATTTGGACTTTTATTTTGAGTTTAATTGGGCCCCGGGCAAAATGGCCTGCAACAGCTGCCCCTCTTTGCTCGTTGTCGTGTAACGAGAACAGAGCAAAGACCAAGAAAGGCCAATTTTGCCCGGTCTTGTCGAATCTTGACTTCTTCTAGTGCTTTTTTTCAAATAGCCTCCTTCCAGTCCACTGTGTCTTGTTGCTTCGATCCACTCTGTTGCACTTCAGGGGGACGAAAATTTTGATTTTAACTTACTCCACTGTAACTTCAGGGAGATAAGACTTGTATATTCAACCTGCTCCACTGCAACTTCAGGGAGATAAGGTTTGATATTTTGATCCGCTTCACTGCAACTTCAGGAAGATAGGATTGATTTCTTCAATCTGCTCCACTGCAACTTCAGGGAGATAAGATTGGATGCGATCTGCTCTACTGCAACTTCAGAGAGATAAGATCTGTGGTGTTAATCCGCTCCACTGCAACTTCAGGGAGATAGGATTGGTTTCTTTCGTCTGCTCCACTGCAACTTCAGGGAGATAAGATCTGAAATTCTTTGGTCTACTCCACTGTAACCTCAGGGAGATAAGACCTGATGCGATCTACTCTGCTGTAACTTCAGAGAGATAAGATCCTTTATTTTAATCCGCTCCACTGTAACTTCAGGGAGATAGGATAGTGTCTTCGATCTGCTCCGCTGTAATCTCAGGGAGATAAGATCTCTGGCTTCAATCTGCTCCACTGTAACCTCAGGGAGATAAGATATGAAATTCTTCGGTCTACTCCACTGTAACCTCAGGGAGATAAGACCTGATGCGATCTACTCTGCTGTAACTTCAGAGAGATAAGATCTTTTATTTTAATCCGCTCCACTGTAACTTCAGGGAGATAGGATTATCGACTTCAATTTGCTCAACTGCAACCGATGAAGGCAAGGCTTTGTTTTCGATCTGCTTCGCTGTTAACGTAGTAAGGCAAGATCTACGATCTTTAACCAGCTCCACTACAACCGATGAAGGCAAGGCTTTGTTTTTGATCTGCTTCGCTGTTAATGCAGGAAGGCAAGATCTGCTTCTTTAACCAGCTCCACTGCAACCGATGGAGGCAAGGCTTTGTTTTCGATCTGCTTCGCTGTTAATGCAGGAAGGCAAGATCTGCTATCTTTAACCAGCTCCACTGCAACCAATGGAGGCAAGGCTTTGTCTTTGATCTGCTTCACTGTTAACGCAGGAAGGCAAGATCTGCTATCTTTAACCAGCTCCACTGCAACCAATGGAGGCAAGGCTTTGTCTTCGATCTGCTTCACTGTTAACGCAAGAAGGCAAGATCTGCTATCTTCAACCAGCTCCAATACAACCGATGGAGGCAAGAATTGTTTTCGATCTGCTTCGCTGTTAACGCAGGAAGGCAAGATCTGCTTTCTTCAACCAGCTCCACTGCAACCAATGGAGGCAAGATTTTGTTTCGATCTGCTTCGTTGTTAACGCAGGAAGGCAAGATCTGCTTTCTTCAACCAGCTCCACTGCAACCGATGGAGGCAAGATTTTGTTTCGATCTGCTTCGCTGTTAACGCAGGAAGGCAAGATCTGCTTTCTTCAACCAGCTCCACTGCAACCGATAGAGGCAAGGCTTTGTTTTCGATCTGCTTCGCTGTTAACGTAGGAAGGCAAGATCTGCTTTCTTCAACCAGCTCCATCACAACCGAGAGAGGCAAGGTTTGTGTCTTCGACCTGCTTCACTGTCAATCAATGCAGGAAGGCAAGATCTTTTGTCTTCAACCAGCTCCATCACAACCGAGAGAGGCAAGGTTTGTGTCTTCGACCTGCTTCGCTGTCAATGCAGGAAGACAAGATCTTTAACTTCGTTGATCTCATTCTCCGGGAACATAACTCGTATGTTCTATTTTATGAACTTAATTGTGCCTAGTGATTAGGATGACATGATCATAATGAATCAAATGCTCCTAACTATATGTGTATGAATGACATTTGAATGAATGCAAAATGTCACGAAAATGATTCCTTAATGCTTAGGTTATCATCACGCAAAAGCTTATTAAGGCTTTATCACTGACGTGCTACAATGCCTTTTTGCTCGACTGGAATATCCAAAGAAACACTTAATCCGATTGCCCCCTACCGTGAACGTCAAAGTTCAATCCACTGGGACATAAAATTTGTACCATGAATCTCCCACTGTAACCCAAGGGTAGAAAGATATGGCTTTTCTCAATCTTTTCCTATCGCAATTCCAGGATACAGAATGTGAAGCTCTTTGGTCCTTTACCTCATTCCCAAGGTGTCATACCAAATGCTCATGCACAATTGCAAAATTTTATTCTCCAAGAAAATCTTTACTTATCACTCGGTGATCATTGCTTGTTTGTTCATTGAAGCTTTGTCACCAAGACGGCATCTTGTCATGTTGTTCAATCAATGTTTTGATGACAAAATCCAAAAGGATGGTCTTTATTTAGACTCTTCCTTCTTAGATATTTCAACCTTTGAACTTGGTGTGTTCTAAACAATAGTCCTGCTTTGTGTTCTGTATTATTTAGAAACTTTTAGAGTAATATGCAAAACTTCCCTTGTGAAAGTTTTATTAGTCCATTAATCATTATTCCAATGCAACATGCTTGCAAAAAGAACATAATGATGGATAAAATAGAATTGATTTGAGAGCATAGCTCGAAATGAATAAATTATCAAGGATAGCAAGAATAAAAGAGGAATTGATTAGAACATGAATCTTGAAAAAGAAAGAAGTATTCCAAGAATGACAAATTCAATTTATAAATAGTATGAATGTCAGGTGCCCCAGATATCGCAGCTTGAACTTCTCTGTACAAACTTTCTGAAGACTTTCCTAAGTTTGACATGTGTTTAGGAGATCTACAGGACTTTGTCGATGCCCCAAGATGTCGCCCTACCCTTTCAGGTATAGCAGGATCACCACATGCCCCAATCTGATCACTTCATGCCCCATTCTGATCAATATTTGAGCCGCCCTTTTCGGGTTTTCAACTCAAATCCCCTTTGGCCTAAGGTGCCCTTTGCGGGTTTTCCCCTTAGCCTCTCCATTTTTACTTTTTCATTTTTTCATTTTTTTCATCCCTTTTTTTTGCTCAAAGTGCGCTTTGCAAGTTTTCACCTTGGTCCTTACTTCTTCTTTAAATGAAGTGTTTCTTAACTGGATCCGAGTTTATAGGATTGGCAATCTCACTCAGGATCAGTACTCCTCTGAAAATGGTCTTCTTTACAACATAGGGACATTCCTGATTTGACATTCATTTCCATTTAGAATCCTTTTGTTAATGAAGAATCTTTTTCAACATCCAGCCCTCTCGTGAAATTCTCTAAGACGAGCCTGATTATTATGGGCTTATATTATTTATTTATGGTACATTTGACCCTGATGAATAGCTTTTAACCATTTTCCTAGGGCCAACTGATCACATCGCGATTGGATCCCTTCAACAAGCAATGAGGGGATTTTAATAGGTAGAACTACCTCAATCCTGTAAACCAAAAAGAGAGGTGTTGCCCCAGTACCGATGTTCGACAAACAATGAGGGCAAATGGTAATTTCTCACGTCAATCCTTGTAAGTCTCAGTCATTTTCCTTCAATTTTCGATGTTCAACTCTAGGAACTTCAGTGGCAAATCGTGGTGTCCACTTCTAAGTTAATTTGAGACCTCAGCTATCGTGCTATAGTTTAAGCTCAATGCATTCTCCAATACCCTCTTCTCTGAAATTCTGTATCGGTATACGATGACTTTGGCTCATGAAGTAGCCTCTCAAAATGAAGCAATGCCCATTAGAATTCTTCGATAATGGTGATGTCCATGCCCCATCTTGCACAAAATTTGAGTCGCCCTTTTTCGGGTTTTCAACTCAGATCCACCTTTGATTAAAGCGCCCTTTGCGGGTTTTCGCCTTGACCTCTCCTTTTCTTTTTCTTTTTCTTTTTTCTTCTTTCTTTTTCTCCTATTTTTGGCTTTGATTGATTGATTTTTTTATTTTTGATTTTTTTATTTTTATTTTTGATTTTTTTCTTCTCTTTTTTTTTTTGAGTCTGAATTCATGAGATCAGGCAAGTCCTGGTCATGCTTTTCGACTAGAATCAATGTTATTCTAAAGTCTTCCACATAAGATCTTCCACTTTCTTCTTGTATGTGAAAAACCTTCTTAGGTACCAGATTTCTTTCATAGAGCCCTTTTGGGACGCAACTACGACAGAGAACTTTGGATCTTCCTCTTTAATCAGGATAAAGTCCAACAACATCTTGGAAGGATGGAAACTTGACTTCAAATGGGCAAAGCTATGTTGACTCAACGAGAGAGGCATTGCCCGACAAAAAGAATTGCATCGTTCAGACTTGTAAATTTCGACATCGTCTTTGTTTACGCTGTGTTTTATTATAAGAATCGAAGCATACCCTGGTATGATCATACAAAGACATCTTTGAACTCTAGAGGTAACTCAACAAGGTCTTGCTTCGTCTCTATGGTCAAGTCAATTCTAGTCTTCACCAAGCTCACAATTTCTAGTGATTCCTTGAGAGGTAGGATCTGTTTATCCACTTGTTCTACCATCCACAACAAGTATGGAGACAAGCTACGATCTATGTCATCTTTAAAGTCGTGAGATCCCTCTAAACACATGTCTCGCTCAAAAGGAGATTTTAAGTCTGTAGCAGTGTCATTCATGTCGTTGATATCCAGGGACCTATTGTAGGTACAAAAGAATATACAAAGAATGTATGAATTTAAGAATAATTATCTGCACAATATGATTATGAATGAATGAAAGAATGATTTGGATGAAAGAATAAAAGAATAAAAATAATCATTCATAAGAAATGAAAGAATATTGGTTCAAAAGATCGCAAAGATGCATTCCATTAAAATAATGACGTTCAGACACGAGCCTATTTCACAAAAGACTTCTTGTTGCTCTAGGCTGAAAGCAACAAGTGTGTTTTAAATATTACTCTGAGTAAGCTCTAAATACTACAGAGGTTCTTTTAGAACACTCCCAAGTTTATAAGGGCGAACATCTTATAAGATCTCTTCTCCGATTGCTTCTTCGTATTGGGCACTGATATGAACGTTTCCCAACATCTCTTCATTCATCGCATTCCTTTCATTATCCGTATGATTGAGTAGTGGGTTTTCTGTACTAGATAAATCATCCAATTTGACAATGCCTATACTGATAAGCCTTTCAACCACCTTTTTAAAGGCAATGCAATTTTCTATGGAATGCCCCGTATTTCCCGCATGATATTCGCATTGTGCATTCGCATCGTGCCATTTGGGGTACGGAGGCTGTGGAGGTTTTGAGTAGAAAGGGGAAACGATGTGCGCATCGAATAACTTTTGGTACAGCTCCTTATACGTCATTGGAATTGGCGTGAACTGGAGGTTCTCAGTACCTTGTTTCACCCCAAATTCTTACTTTAAAGGACTCCGACGTCTTGTGGTTTCTGTCTTTGATCGGCCCACAGTGATTGGTTTTGAGTGGCCCTTGTTATATATATTCGCATTATTCCCCCTATTCCCCTTCTTCTTTGGGGCCTCTATAATATCTGGGTACTCTGCCCCTACCTGTTTCATTTTTTCTGGATCATCACGTGCAACAAGAAAATTGTTCCTCAAATTGGATCTTGGGCCCGTCAAGCCACTTACTGGTGCTATTGTACCAGTCTGATATTGTTGAGATCTTATGGTAAAGAGTGACCCTTGTGGACGCCCATCCGGCTGGACTTGGACACTTGTCGGAGTATAATCTAGGGAATGGGCATGATCCTTATTATCAACCCCAAAGTGGACCACTGGGTCCTTCCTTTTTTCTAACTCTCCAGCTGGCAGTCGGTTGAACTGACTCATCAAGGTTCTTTGTAACTCTAGCATCTGATCTCTCATCTCCTGTTGAAATTCAGGTCAATTGCTCCAGATCAATCGCATTCGCTCTAATCTCTCCAACCTTTGGTCCATTCCTTAGTTTCTATTCGGGTACCGCAAAAATGTTGGTTTTCCAGACTTTCTGAAATAATTTTACCTAATTAGGGTCACTTCGTGAAAATCTAATGCATATGATACAATGTAATGCAAATGCATGGAATGAATGCCTAAAGAGACGTTGATTCTGATTCAATTACATTTAGGAAACTTTTTTAGAAAGTAAATTCCCTTACATAAAACGGATACATGTACGACCTCACCCTCATATTCCAAGAAACAACATCGGTTTTTTCTTCATCCGCATGTTTGAAGTAATCTCTCCAATAGATGCCATTGCTAGCTCATTTTCTTGATCTTGGTCGCGATCTATCATCTGCCCCATCTTCATAAAGCTCGTCCGCCTCTTTAAGGGGGTGGAATGTTGAAGGCTCTTAGACAATTGCCTTGAATCCTCAGGCTACGAAGCAGGGTCACGAACTCTTCCATCGCCATTCTTGTGTTTCTCAGAATATATTCGGGAAGTCGTATTGTTTTCCACTTTATCAAGGAATCCGTATTCCATGACAAGCTTTCTAATTTAGTAATCGGACTTGAATCAATATCTCTTTCCTAAGATGCAAATGCAATGTAATGCAATCATAATCAAAACACAACAAGAGGGGTCAGAACAAAACATAAGCAAGCACAGAAAATAAAAAGTACCTAATCAGGTAAATACTTGGGATTTGGAGTGGCTTTACCTAGGTTAAGTTCCTAAGTCCACTATATGAGGGTTGGTTCTAAAGATAAGGTACCCGAACCAGCAGATTCCTCGATCTTCACCCATTATAGGCTCATATAGACCGAGTTCGGTTCAGGGGAATACATTTCCCTATGGCTGCACGGAGATGAAAATCTCACGAAGACATAGGTACGGATGTATCCCGAAAGCGATCCACTATCCTGCACGGAGGTGAAAACCTCATGAAGGAGTAGTTTCTCACTCCCACTTAAAAGTGTGTGACCAACGGTCATGCAATGCAATGTGCAGAGATATAAAAATACAAAACATGATAAAAACTATAACTCAAAACAAATGAAATGCAATGAGAGGATCGTGTATTTAAATCAAATTTTCAACTTTCGACAAAAAGACAAGAAATAATCAACTCGTGGCTTGACTCTCTTATTTTATGTCCCCAGTGGAGTCGCCAAGCTGTTGACACCATTTTTTGGATGGAAAACGGGGTCGACTTGGGTTTTGAAAATGAAAACAAAAACGGGAGTCGCCACCAATCCTTTTTGATGAGGTGTGATTGGGTCACCTCGAAGGGTAGTTGTTTTTAATAAAAGGTTTGATTTTATTAAAACAACAAGTTTGGTCTACAGAATCCAGAAAAACGGGTTCGGGAGTCGGTTACGCACGAGGAAGGATTAGCACCCTCGATATGCCCAAAATTGGTACCCAGATGATTACTTAATGTCTTAGTGTCGAAGATTGAAAACTTTAAAGAAATTTAAAATACGATCCTTAAAAAAAACTCATACGGCATGGATTTAAATTCAATAGGATATTTGGCAATTTGGTTAAACGAGAAATCGAAACCCAGCACCTTAGGGCACGTTCCTCGAATTTCCAAACGTAAAACATTGCCTTATTTTGAAATTTTTAAGAAGGATATTAAGCCATTTAGTTGAACGAGAAAAATCGACACCCAGCACCTTAGGGCATGTTTTCTCGAATTTCTAAACGGCAAAACATTGCCTTATTTTGAAATTTTTGAAAGGATATTTAGCTATTTGGTTGAACGAGAAAAATCGAAACCCAGCACATTAGGGCACGTTTTCTCGAATTTCCAAAAGCTAAACATTGCCTTATTTAGAAAAATTTTCCTTTTTTGAAGTATGGTGTTAATATACATAATGGAATAATAAACATAATTATGTAAATAAAAAAATGAACAAAAACGAATAATAAATCAATCATACATATACCATAGCAAATAAATAAATAAATAAATAATAGCATAAAATGGACATATAAATAAATACATAAAAATAAAGGAAAATATAAAAATTTATGAAATATGAAAAATATGTATATGTATATTTTGAAGTCATTAAAATAAAATAAAATAAAATGTGAGCATGTATATATATATTCGTGAGGAAAATGAGTACATAGATATATGTAAATAAAAAAATTATATATATATATATATAAAGCAATATATATTAAATAAATTATATGAAATATATATATATATAAGCACTTATATACATTTATTATAATATAATATGGGACATATATTTAAAATATAAGTAATTATTAATGGAAGTATAATAATAATAATAATAATAATAATAATAATAATAATAATAATAATAATGGTAACATTAAAATAATAAAGTTAACAAAGATTGACTAAATAATAAAAGATGCTAAAAAAGGGATTTAATCGAAATGAAATAAAACATATAGGGCCAATTCGAAATAAAGGAAAACGAAAAGGATCTAATTGCGACGCGCGTAAAAATGGAAGGACCAAAACAGAAAATAAACCCAGAGTTCTAAAACGCAGCGCCTCAATGGACTAAAATAAAACAAAAGTAAAATATTAGGGCTAAATCAAAATAAAAGAAAACAACAAAATAGGACCAAATTATAATGCGCTCAAAAATAGGAGGGATCAGCGTAGAATAACCCTTTTAAGAAAACACGGATCCTCCCTCCGGTCGGGTCACTGCATGGTCGAGGCAAAACAGGCGTGTTTTGGTACCGACCCTAAGGGTAAAACGCGCCGCTTTTGCTAACAAATATAAAAGCCCAAAAATTTATTCTTTTCATTTCAAGAATTTTGTTAAAAAAAAGGGTAAAACTTTGTTTCTCTCTAGCTTCCACTGGCATTGCCTGATTTGGCGTGGGGATCGCTGTCATTGCAAGGCTCCCGGCCACCGTCTGTGATGGTAAAAATTCAAAAGGTAAAAAATTCACTTTTTTGTATTTTCCAAATATAAACTATTATATATACATGTATATATGTGATTGAATAAAATGAAAGAAATAAAAGAATCAAAGCAGGAATAAAAAGGAAAAGAAGAACACCTTTTTTTATTTTTTGAGATTCTTGTATTGATTTCTCAATATATTTTTTGGTTTTTTACATTTGTTCCTCCCTTTTTACAATGCAACACATTCGGCTTTATAGCCGAAAGAAAAGAAAAAAAGATCTAAGAAAATCTCTCATTGCTACTGCTTTTCTTCTACTTTATGTGTTTCTTTTCTCTTTGCAGGAGTTGTTGGCACGGCAGGGAGGAGGCCGTCTGATGGCGCAGCGATAGGTGGTGCGGCGCCAGAGATTAGGAGGCTAGGGTTTCTCTTTTTTTGTTTAGGTTGTGGGCTGTTAGGGTTAGATTTAGGTGGGTTGGGATTTGGGTCTTTATTGGGCCATCTGATTTGGGTTTGTAATTGGGTTTGTTTGCCTGGGTCTAGGTTTGGCATGGGTTAAGTGTTTTGGGTATTGGGTTAAAATTTTGGTAATGGGCTGGCGATTTTGAGCTTGTTGTTTTGGACCTTAAGGACTGTAATTTGGACTTTTATTTTGAGTTTAATTGGGCCCCGGGCAAAATGGCCTGCAACAAGTATTAATAACTTTATTTAATGGAATTTAACATAAATTTTAATATTTTAATATTTAATATATATTTTAAACTCAGAAGTTTAAATTCAAAATTCGAGAAAAAATATAATAATTGTAATTAATATTTAACTATATTTAAATAAAGTTAGACTTAATAAATAATTTATAAATAATTTATAATTTTTTAAAATTTATAATTAATTTAATTAAGAAATCCTAAACCCTAAACCCTTATTTATTTAATTTTTTCCTTAAAATCCTAAAATCTAAAAACTCAAATACACCCAAACCTTAACTCTAATTGCAAAAAACCCTAAATCCTAAAAAACGAAGAAAGTGCTTCCTCAAGGAAGCGCTTTGTCCACGTGGACACAAAGCGCACCTTCAAGGAAGCGTTTTCTGTCCACGTGGACAAAGCGCTTCCTTGAGGAAGCATTTTCCTGGCTTATCCCCTGACAACACGCTGACGTGGACGCGTTTTTGGGAGAAATGGTCAATTTCGGTAATTAATTCAGGACCTGACCCATTTTGATAATTTTAAAAATAAATGGGCTTTTATTGGTTATTTGCCCTAAAACTCCATTTTTCATGTCAATTTTTTTTTCATTTCAATTTCTTCTTAAAATTCATTCCAATTTCATTTTTTTCTCATGTTATTTGAATTTCATTTCAATTTAAATTTCATTTTCACTTTTTTTTATTTTTTTAATTTAAACTTCATTTGTGATGTCAATTTTTTTTCATTTTAATTTTTTCTTAAAATTCATTTGAATTTCAATTTTTCTCATGTTATTTAAATTTCATTTAAATTTTAATTTCATTTCACTTTTTCCTTTTTAATTAAAACTTCATTTGTCATGTCAATTTTTTTCATTTCAATTTCTTCTTAAATTTCATTTGAATTTCATTTTTTTCTCATGTTATTTGAATTTCATTTCACTTTTTTTTTCTTTTTTAATTAAAACTTCATTTGTGATGTCAATTTTTTTCATTTTAATTTTTTCTTAAAACTCATTTGAATTTCATTTTTCTCAGGTTATTTAAATTTCATTTCAATTTTAATTTCATTTCACTTTTTTTCTTTTTAATTAAAACTTCATTTGTCATGTCAATTTTTTTCATTTCAATTTCTTCTTAAAATTCGTTTGAATTTCATTTTTTGCTCATGTTATTTGAATTTCATTTTAATTTGAATTTCATTTCACTTTTTTCTTTTTAATTAAAAATTATTTCTTATGTCACTTTTTTCCTTTCAATTTCTTCTTAAAATTCATTTGAATTTTATTTTTTCTCATGTTATTTTTTTTCTCATGTTATTTGAATTTCATTTCACTTTTTTTCTTTTTTAATTAAAATTTTATTTCTCATGTCAATTTTTTTCATTTCAATTTCTTTTTAAATTTAATTTGAATTTCATGATTTTTATCATGTTATTTGAATTTCATTTAAATTTTAATTTCATTTAAATTTTTATTTTTAATTAAAACTTCATTTGAATTTCATTTTTTCTTTTTCATTTCAATTTTAATTAAAATTTCATTTCAGCCAAAACAGGCTTTGGTATGCGGGCTGTTGATAGGCCAGGCCATGGTATGCGGGCTGCTGATAGGCCTGGCAGGCCTTGTCCTTGGTGTAGGCCATTCAAAGGCCGGTTTTGGCAGGCCTACCTGCCAAATCAATATATATATATATATATATATATTTTTTTTCTTTTTTAAATATATTTTCATTTAAATTTCTCTTCAATTTGAATTTCATTTCAATACAAATTTCAAATTCTTTTTAAATTTTCCTTATATATATATTTTAAATATAATTTCATTAATTTCATTTCAATTCCAATTTGAAATTCAATTCAATACAACTTACAATTTTACTTTATTTGAATTACATTTGATTTAATATATTTAAAGTGTTTTAAATTAAATATATATGTATATTGTATTATAATTTTATATTATTTTTATTTTAAAAAATATATTAATTAAATTTTACTTATATATCTTTCTTTTTCTTTTTAAATATAAATTCATTTCAATTTCATTTCAATTTCAATTTCAATTTTAATTCCAATTTCAATTTCAAATTGAATTTCAATTCAATACAAGTTTCAATTTCAATTTTTTATATATTTAAATTGCAATTTAATCAATTGTATAATTTGAATAAAGTATGTCATTTTTATAATTTGTATACTTTTACAATGTTTTTCCAAGAACATGCGTTCAATAATAAATCATTCGTCATCTTCTAGTCTGGCATTATAAGAGGATTGGCCGGAAACATGGATACGATGTGGGCAAGTTGATCGGTTATGGACGGATGTTCAGCACACCATGCACACTTTGGGTTCGCTTGTCTCCCTGACGTCTATGTCATTCTGAATTCTCGTCGATTGTGGTCGACCTTTTAAATGTTTATGGAGACTACGGTCTCGCAGCATCTCGAAAGCAGGCGGTGGAACTTCCCAGTTTGAGACATCAGGGATTACGGGAAATTTGTTTCCCCAGATACGCAATGTACGCTGCAACGTGTAGATCTCGTTTATGACTTGTTCAACATTTAACTTTGCTCTAGCACACGCTGCATGAACATGCCCACACGAATATCGAAAAGTCTGAAAGATCCCTCATTCGCAACGCCTGTTTTGCAAACCAACTTCGTACGACTTAGGCGAAAGACCCAAGCGACGACAAATGTACTCTTGAACCCGAAAAGTCTCCAAGTCACACGAATACAACTCTGCATTCATTGTTTGCACCCTCCGACTGTTTATTGCCATGGCCTTTTGTACGGACTCAACGTACACGTGCTTGGCCTCGATCTGCTTAGCTTGTCTCAGCCCCATCCTGGGCATCAATGTGGCCAACCTATAGAATGTTTCCGAGAAAACAACAAAAATTGGCAGATGATATGTGCACCTCAAGACAGAGTTAACCACCTCTACGAGGTTGGTCATCATCTGGTCATATCGAAACCCCTCATCGTAACTTTGAGTTTATTGTTAGTTCTCCATGCTACCCAACCATGTCCGGAGATTTGTTGGTAAAAATGACATATGAGATTCAAGCCTCAAAAACTTTAGCCTGAATCTTCGCGGTTCTAACTCATAAGCTGCATATGCAATTTGGAATCAATATTTAAAAAAATTACAGACTAATAAAATTTGAAAAAGAATTTTTCAAATAAATACAAACAATATTTTCTACCCATGTTCGCGAGTTCTTTTTTCCATTATTTATTCTTATAATCTGTGGAAGTTTATCGCGATGTGCCGGATATAATAAACAGACCTCCACGAAACCCACGATCGCCTTAACGCAGTAAGTAGTCCTTTCAATCTATCTGATATAAGGCAAATGTTGTCTTGTCTGACAATGTGCCTCCGTAGATTTCTGAGGAAAAATTCACAAGACTCAAAGCACTCACGCTCCACAATGGTGAAAGCGATCTAAAGTACATTTCGGTTGCCATCATATGCAATATCAATCAGGAGTATTTGTGTGTATTTACCGTATAGCCAGGTTTTGTCCACCTGCACCATCTGCTTGCAGTGAAGGAAAGCCCTAACACGACTCGAACGTCCAAAACAATCAGTGAAAAACTCATTTCCTTGGTTGTATCTCGCCGTTCAGACCTTTATATGACACTATTTACAAATTCATCACCGTCCTTGGCACATACTCCCGCATCGCGGCTACCTACCCTTGAAGCTCGTTGTATGACGCATCTTAGACACCATACAACTCCCGCATCCCTATTTTCTTTGCTCGCCATGCCTTTCGGTACAACACTTTGTACTTGAATCGAGCTTACATGTCCGCAATAAGGACTGACACATGAATGGTGGGCGACTCTTTCACTAATGGGATAATGCAGTTGTATATGGTTTTTGTATCTAACTTTTAATAGTCTTGCAACATACGAGCAGATGTGCATGTGTATGGACCTTCCATTTTCCTTATCGTCCACATTTGAGTCCGCTGCATTAACGTGGCTCGAACACGCTAGTTACACCCACTTGAGGCTTTCCAACATTCTCCAACGTACAAAGACTGCGTCTACTTCGTCACTTTATCGTCCACAGCTAACTTCAAGCTGTATTGTTTTATTGCATGTAAACAGTCTTTCTTATTATCGAATTATTTTCCTGCGAACAACTCTTCACTGTTGAATTATTCATTAAGTAGGTGAGCTGGCACTATGTTTGTATATTCCAGAAACTCGCGTGTAAGAGTCACGTCAGGATCCACGTCGGTCATGAAGGCCATTAGATTATTTGTTATAACTATATCGGGGTCTGTGTTCTCGGCCGAATGGGGATTTACATCTTCACCCTCCACTGGGCCCTCATTGTCTATGTTTTCAGGGATGTCATCCAAATCGGGGTCACTGAAATCATCGTTAAGATCACGGTAGGACTAATCTTCATTATCGAACCCTTCATCACCATCTTCTATGGTGGCCAACACCTCTGGATAGATCTCTGGACGAGTATACGAGTTTGGGATGTTATACGTACATCCACCAGTGTTTAAATTTTTGGGAGTTGGCATTGACCATCCACAACCCGACTGATCTTCCCAGCAGGCGTTAAGATCAAAATCAATTCTAGAAAGCTGACTTGCTGGAATTACAACTTGAATGGGATCCGGTTCAACTATCTCTGTGAACAACTCAACTGGGCTAGGATTATCCATCTCAATGGGGCAATAAATTCATATCATTGTCCCTAGATTATCATCATCTTTAAGCTCCATTTTCAAGAACTTGAGCGGATCTGTTGAAACCAAAAATTTGTAAAACAGTCTCAACATTTGCTTCCCGCAACGGGTAGCTATCTTTGTACTGATCTTTTGTTTTAAATCTGCTAGCGAAACACACTTGTTGAATCTCATTCTAATTTTTTTTTTACTTTAGAAAACACAACCTTCTTCAGTTGTATTTATCATTTCTCCATCGAAATGAACAAAAACAAACAAAATCTGGGAACTCATCTTCCAAAATTTTTGCTTCCTTCTCAATAAAGAAAAAACTGATATTTTTAATCTCGATTTTAACTAATAAAACAAACAAAAAGCAAACAACAATTCAAATGGAAGACAAAACATCTATATATATATATCTGATAAAGTTAGTGTCGGCCATTAGTGTCCCAAAACCAAAACAAAAAAAAATTTGAATTGTTGTTTGCTTTTTGTTTGTATATATATCTGATAAAGTTAGTGTCGGCCATTAGTGTCCCAAAACCAAAACAAAAAAAAATTTGGGATCCAAAAAAGGTGGTACCGGCCATCTATAGGCCAAAACCAAAAAAAAAAAATTATTTTTTGTGCTGGTGCCGGACATCTATTAGCCAAAATCGAAATTTTTTTATATTGTACTTGGTGTCGGCCATTAGATGGTCAAGACCCAAATTTTTTTTTCAAATACTGGTATTTGAGTATACTAGAATAATACAGTGTAAAAAAAAACCCTGATGCTGGCCATTGATGTCTCAAAATAAAAAATAATAATTTTTTAGACCCTGGCATAATCATCAAGCAATCATTGGGTCAAAATACAAGGCGGTGATGCCCATTGGGTTCTCATAACCCAAATTTATTGTTCATTTCAGGTCATTTGGGTGAATGTTTTTGAACCAGGGTCATTTTTTGGGTTGGATAGGTAAAATAGCCGTGTTATACAAACTCCAGCTCACTCTCTCACTTAATCATGCTATGCTAGTTCTAGCTTCGTCCTTTGAATAGGACTTTCTTAGTCGGTTCGATGTTTTGTAGTTCTATTACTTTTGGTGTTGTAACCTTGCTTTAGTTTATGTAATATAATATTTTCAACTTTCAAAAATAGTTTATAAGTGACCTCAAAATACGATAAAATAGGATTCTTGTAACGCCTTGACTTATTAAAATTTTGTTTTTACAAATTTTGTTGTAAATGAGCACTTGTTTTAGTGGTTGAGTGGTGTCAATATAGGTGGAGGTCCTTGGTTTGAATCATAGTAGGGGTGTGGGTGATTTTATTTTGTTTGTTTAAACTCTCTTGTTAAGATGGTAGAGTTGGTGTGGGTTTTAAACTCTTAGAAAGTGGTTAGTTGTAGGATTTGATTTTGTTTTGTCCTATTTTATTGTTCTATTAATAAATAATTAATTAGTGGTTATTTTGTTATTATTTTTAATTTTCTTTTCTTTTCCCTAAAATTTCCTCCCCACAAGTCACGTTCGTTTTTTTTTGTTCCCTATTCTCTTAACTTCCACACACTTTCTTTTCTTTCTTTTTGGTTCAAATAACAATTCTTGCCATTTTCTTTATTTTTGATCATTGGGTGAGTTCTTGTGGCTAATTAGTAGGCAATTGAACTGAATCGTAAGTGACATATTACCTATTTTTTTGTGTTTAGTTTTGTTATCAAGTGAGTTTGAATTAATCGTCGAAATTGGTTGATCTGTTTAGGAGAAGTGCAAGAAGTGTTTAATTCTTCGGCGAGTTAGGATTTGGGAAGCGTTGCTTGTTCAAAGTTGAGCACTTCTATGAATCTGGATACTGTTTTTCTTTTCGAGTGTTGTTGGTAGAGGTTCGAGTAGTATTTTTGTTAAGGAAATCAGGGATTTTGTCCTATGAATCGTTTGGTTTTGTTACTGATTTAGCGTTCAAATCGGTGCTTTTAGGTTGTAGTTATCTCATGGAAGCACTTGTATCGAATCTAGACCAGGTGTGTAACGAGAAACCCAGAAAACAGCGAATGACGAAAGCCAAAATTAGGCACTATCGAAGCCACACGACTGTGTGCCAGGCTGTGTGACGGGCCATGTGCAACATTGTGTGTGACATATAGTATGTGATATTTAGTAACTCTTTTTAGGTTAGTAAATGCATCTGGCGATTGATTTGCAATATTTTGCAAATGTATTATATTTTGACTTCTAGTTTACATGGATTTGTTCGAGGATCTAAATGAGGTGAAAATGATGCATCCCATATAATTTCATTTACCATATGTTTTCTTTCTCCCTCTAAAGTTGGGAATATTGTTTAATCAAAATGATAATCGACACACCGTGTCACTAGTTAAAAATATTTAATTAAAGAAGGGGATTCATACCCAACATATATCCCAAACCTCTTTTGAGGACCTAACTTTGTGCATTGTGGTAAAGTAATTGGAAGATATACCACATATCCAAAAATTCTAAGATGATAAATATTTGGCTCCTGATCAAAAATCAATTGGAATGGGGAGAATTTATGATAACTTGTTAGTCTAATGCGAGCAAGTGTTGCATCATATAAACAACATATCCCCATGTTTAAAACAGAAAGCTTTGTTCTCGTAAGTAATGGTCTAATATTTAACTAGAGACATTTAATAAATGATTTAGCTAGACCATTTTGTGTATGAACATGAGCAACTGGACTTTCAATTGTTATTCCAATAGACATACAATTGTCATTGAAAGCCTGAGAAGTGAACTCACCAACACTATCAAGACGAATTGTCTTGATTACGCGATCTAGAAATTGTGACCTTAATTAATTATTAATTCAAGTAATCTCACAAAGGCCAGGTTGTGAGTTGATAATAAACACCCATGTGACCATCTAATAGATGAATCTATGAAAACTATAAAATATCTAAATGGTCCACATGGTGGATGAATGAACGTACATATACCACCTTGAATATGTTCCAAAAATGTAGAGGATTCTATCCTAATCTTAACCAGTGATGCTTTAGTAATTAATTTACCTTGAGAACAAACAACACATGGGAATTCATTGAATTGAAGAATCTTCTGGCTTTTCAGTGGATGATCATGTGAATTCTCAATTATTTTTTTCATCATTGATAATCCGAGATGGCCTAATTGGTAATGTCAAATAGTAAATATATTTCACTTAGTAAACTTTTGATTTACTATAACATGTGTTTCAATTGTGCTAATAGTGGTATAGTACAAGCCTGAAGATAAGGCAGGTAATTTCTCTAAAACAGATTTCTTTCCAGATATAACTATTATAAGTTGCAAATACTCAATATTTTTCTTACTTGTAGTTTCAATATGATATCCATTTCAGTGTATATATTTGAAACTTAACAAATTTCTCTAGGACTTTGATGAAAATAGTGTAACATTTATGATAAACATTGTCCCTTGATTTTGCACTACCAAATATATTGTTGACCTTTTCATTGCTTGCAACTAAATAAGAAAACTATTTTCTATCTTTAAGTGTAGCATGTGTTGTAATATTATCTGCAAGACATGTGTCTTTATTGTAATACCCCAAAACCCGACCTAGAAGTTTAGACTGAATTTCGGAGGTTACATTGATCATCGAAGTGATCTGAAACAATTTTACAAAACGAGTTGTTAAAATCTTATTTGAACACAGTTATTAAAAATGAACTAAATTATTTAGCCCTTTTAGGATTCAAAATAAAGAACTCAGTCATGTTGAAAGCGTTCAAAAATAAAGTACCAAAGTTTATAGAATTCAAAACAAAACTATTTACGAAAATCCCAAATCAGTTTGTACCACAATCTTTATAGATGTTCACAATTCAAAACAGATCACAAGTTTAGAAATTTGAGAAGTCGTTTTGTTAGTCTGGCCTAAAACATATCACTCCGAGACCTCCGGCATGCCAAGTCTAGCTATAGAAAACGAAGGTACCTGCAAAAGGATAAACTAAGGGGGTGAGCTACTCGAGCTCAGTGTGAGTTCGAAACGATTAACAACAGATTTACAGAAGAGAATTCCAAATAGTAGTTCAATAGCAAAACATACTTACAAAGATATACAAAAACAGAAAGTAAACTCGAGGCTAACGTCCCAACAAAATGTAACAATCGAGCTCACCACATCATAGACAGAAACTCAACCGATAACCCGTCAACGGGTCGATAACAAAACACTTATCATTACAAACACGGTGTTTCAAAACATTATTACGCTAACACCTCAATACTCGCAAAATTAGTTACACAAGTTAAGTTAACCAGACAGAACACCGACAAATAAACTTACATCCAGTCACTTAACCATATGCGCATGAATGCAGTCAAGTAGAAAAGAAACCCACCCATCCGACCAAAACACCTCTCCATCCCCCGATCACACCTCAAAAGATATGTTTAAGCTTATCCAACCCAATACACCACGTAGAACCTCGAAAGGCCCATCCAACCCTACATACCACGTATGTGGACTAGGCCACTCAAATAATAATACGTAGCAAAGCTAACGTATATGCAGTATAGTGTATTACGGTAAACCGCTGTATAGATATATTACAGTTAAGCTGCTAGATCAGATCTGACTCCCTTCTCTCCGCAACCAAACCCAAAAAGATTAATACAAATGCAGAATGCATACCATTTGAAGACAAAATTACAGAAATAGAGTACGGATTCAAAAATGCACACATTCAAATGGCCATAATCAGAATTAGATATAACATAACATCAATTAACACTTAACTGAATCACTTAATTAGAGCTACGATTGTGAATAACGCACAAGTCCAGGCCGAACAAAGTCCCAACCACCCTTACAAAGACTTAGCTGAGGGTCGGAACACATAGAATGATAATCATATAAAAACAGACACAGTACAAATTTTGGCGACATAAGGCCACATAACTGTGTGCCCCAACCGTGTGGAAGTGCCCAGACCTTGTGGGGGTCTACACGCCTATGTAAAGGCCACACATGCCCGTGTGGAGGGGACATATGCCCGTGTGAGCAACCCATGTAACTCACTGTCCAAAAGTGTTAAAAATTAAGAGCAGAGGAGACACAGCCGTGTGGAAAGTTCACACGCCTGTGTGGGACACATGCCCGTGTGGCTAGGCCGTGTGGTACCAAAAATCATCGAAAACCCTAAATTCCCAATTGCACACGCCTGTGTACCTAAGGGATATGGCCGTGTGAAAATTGACTAATTTCCTTAAATCAACCACACAGCTGTGTGGCTCACATATTAGCCTAGAAACCTTAATTCCCAATTGCACACGACCGTGTGAACTGCCTGTGTGGAGGCATACACCCGTATGGTCACGAAACCACATCGAAACTGGCTAAAATCTTGATTTTGCGACATCAGAACAAACCTCAGCATTTAACGACTCTTTAAATAATAGAATCTTATAGAAATCCTCTAGATTCAACAATAATTTCATGTCGAAAATAAACAGTTCAAAACACACACAAGACGCCAAATTTCACAGCAATTCGGTACCAATACCCAGATCAATACACACACGAGATTATCAAATACTACAAACTTGAATTAACAAATCAAAAATAGAAAAGAAGTGTTTTGAAACCCACACCTTAATTCGCGATTCCAAGAACCAACGAAGATCGAAACGCCTCCTCAACACAATTTCTCCCCACTCGATTCCTTGAATACTCGAACACCAAAAATAATGGAAAAGAAAAAGTTGAAGGGAAGACGAAAAGTGCAGAAAGAAGGGGAGCACAACAGACGTCAGTTTTTTTTTAAAGTAATAGAAAACAATTTCCCTAAAAAAATTAAATAAAAATAATTAATATCCCCCCAAATCAAGGCATGATTTCCTACTAACCCGATCTCAACTATCCACTCTCTCATCCACTTACATAGACTTTCAACTCATTCAGACTCTCTTTCAAAGAGCCATGACAAGAACAAACATCAACGGCCGCACGAGGATTTGAGCACAAGACCCCAAGCTAAACTAACACACAACCAACCACCAGCAGGCCTATTCTGACACTAGAACGCGGAACTAAATACAATTGTTCATTCTAGCCATTGACCCTACCTACAAATCACAGAACTTCTAACCCCAAAATTCAAGGTGTTACATTTATTACTGATTTTGGTTTCAACCAAAAGATCCATATTCTTCATTAAAACAAAACACATCATAAGAGATATTGTAAACACTCAAAAGTTATAATAAAACATACTAAAACTATACTAAATTCACACAAACATAAATAACAAGAATTATAAAATCATCAAAGAAATGTAAAATATTATATATATATATATATATATATATTAAAAATCTTGATTTCTAACCTAAAAAAATCCTCTACATCAATATGGGTAATATTAGCAAAGCTTTTAAAACCATCATCGTCATAAGCAAAATTAGCCTCTACATTATCATTTTGATAAGTCAAGTTTATTTCAATATTCTTCTCTATCTCTTGGTGAAGGCTTGATAAAGCTTTATAAGATGTTCATGCGTACGACAAGTGCACGACTAATACCCACTCAAATTCTCAACGCCTTTTGAAAGAATGCTTAGGCCCATTATCTTTCTCTTTCTTTTCTCTTTTATTTTTCTTTTGGTGGTCATAATAATTGTTAGCACCTTGATAGCGATAATCATAGCATCCTCGACCATGTCTATGGCCATGACCACAACTGCGACCACGAATGTAATGTTTTTCATTTCTATAATTATTGTATATTGTTGCATTCACTTTTGGAATGGAGCAAAACTAGTAGGACGACTTCCATGATTTTTTATTTGTAACTAATTATTTTGCTCAGACACCAAAAGTCATGAGATTAATTCAGAGTATTTCTTAAAATCTTTTTCATGGTATTGCTACCGCAGGAACACATTAAATGCGTAAAAAGTTGAGAAAGTTTTGTCTAATAAGTCCTCACTAGTTATTTTCTCTCCACATAATTATAATTGAGAATTTATCTTAAATATTGCAGAATTATACTCACTTGTTTTATAATCTTGCAACCTCAAGTACATCAAACCATAAAGAGCTTTTGGTATAATTACCCTTTTTTGATGGTCTTATCTTTATTTTAAACTATTCCACAGTTCAAGTGGATCTTTTATAGTAAAATATTTTGTTTTCAATCCTTCATAAAAATGATGACGAAGGAAAATCATAGCTTGGGCTTTATCCTCTTTAGATGCCTTAGTACCTTGGATAGTTGTTTTCCTAATACCTTTAGCGTCAAAGTGAATTTCAACATCTAACACTCATGACCAATAGTTGTTGTCTAATATGTCAAGAGTCGCAAATTGGAATTTTGCAAGATTTGACATTATACAAACTAGTATAAAACAATGATAATTAGAATATAAAACACCACATAATCAATAGAATCTTAATAAAATTAATTGCATGCACATTTAAATAACTATGCAATATTAAGCCTTTGTTTCTCATTACTTTTCAAAAATTCTTTTGGAGCCATAAGAAATGAGAAGCATACAACTTTTGAAATTAAAAGTGCTTTAAATCGAAAAACAAGAGCAGTTTTTTTAGCTTTTGCTTTTGGAGAAGCACTTTTGGAGCCAAAATGATATTTTTAACCATTGTTTAATCTAATATATTTTATGTAATATTTATATTTGATATAATTATTTTCATATTGAAATTTACTTCAAATATATAACATTATATATTTAAATTTATAATAGTTATATTTTAATAATATTTAAAATGTAGATTATATTTTTCAAATAATTAATATTAATTACGTACAAATATTTAAAATTTATATTTTATAAATTGAAATATTAATAATTAGTTTTTATATTCTTTCTAAAATATTATAATATTAACAATTTGAACATTATTTGAATGTATATTTTTACTTCATAAGATCATGTCTAAAATGAATATTTTATTTCTCAAAAACACTTTTTGACAACAATATTAAACACTTAAATTTTAAACTAAAGCACTTTTTATAGCAATATTAAACACTTAAATTTTAAACCACACTTTTCAAAAGCACATTTTCATAACACTTTTCAAAAGCATTGAAAAGTTGGCCCTAAGAATATTACAGTAAATAGATTTTTATTTAGTGAATTTTAACAATTAAATATGTATATAAAAATAGTTCATGAATAATGAAATACATATCAAGTACACTATATTTATAAAAATTTGGCATTTAAAAACATAAACCTAATAGTAATAATTAATGAGATTGCCAAATATAATATAGCAATTTAAAACATTCAATCAATTTATTATTCAATTATTTGTGTTTCTCATATAAAAAATTAACATTTTTACTTATATTATCCTAAAGTACATATTTGAAATAAAAATACGAGACAGATGAAAAGGGGTATTTTACTAAAAAAAAGGCTCATTTCCAATATTATTTACGGAAATGGGCCATTAAAAGATTATTTATAGGAATGGGCCAAAAACCCTAAAACACGCCTACGTGAAAGCGTTTTAAGGAAAAATTTTAGAAAAAAAATACCTTCTCGTAGGAGCACTTTTTTCATGTCAGCAAAAACGCGCTGACAAGGAAGCGTTTTTGCTGACATAGCAAAAGTGCGCTTATGTGGGCACGTTTTAGCCCATGTTTTTGCTCCAACGTTCATTTAAAAATTTGACCATTGGGGCCAACGATCATGAAAAAAAATTATAAACCCCCCATTTTTTTCACACAAAATTTTCTCCAAATTGCATTTCTTCCAAATTTCTCTCTAAATTTCTCAAAAAAGCTCTCTAAGTTTTTAATATTATTTTTTTTATAATTTCTAAGAAATTTGATTGTGTTAGCAATGGCCCGACAATTAATTCATCTCGATGATAAACATATCTACGTCGACCAAATGAAAATGGGAAGGGTTAATTTCAATTTTTTAATATTTTTTTTTATTTATGTAATTTAATTAACATTTTTTATAATTTTTTATAACAATCAGTAGATCGGGTGTTACAATTTTATATTCGTAATATATTTGGTCCTCAATCACCATTGATTGAAAATTACTTGAGGGAAGCGGGTTTTTGGCACGTGGTCAATATAGGCCGAGGTGCAAGTTGGACCCCAAACTCATCAGCACATTCGTAGAGAGGTGGAGACCCAAGACGCACACATTCCATCTTCCATGTAAGGAGTGTACCATCATTTTGGAGGACGTGCAGTTACAATTGAGGTTACCAGTGCATTCCATCTTTCAGAACAATACTTACCAATTAAAAAACCTCAAACCCTAATTTAATTTTTCCAAAACCCTAATCTTAAACCCTAAAACCCTACTCAAACTCTACACCATAACATACAAATAACCGAAAAATTCTAGAAAAGACATGGGCTAAAAGCGTGCCCACGTCAACGCGCTTTTGCCATGTAAACAAAAGCACTCTCACATCATCGCGCTTTTTGCTGACATAGCAAAACTGCTCCCACGAGAAGATGCTTTTCTAAAATTTCTCCTTAAAATGCTTCCACGTAAGCGCATTTTAAATTTTTTAACTCATTCCTTTTAAATGACTCATTTCCATAAATAATATTAAAAATGGGTCTTTTTAAATAAAATCCCTGATGAAAAGTGCATGGCTCTTTCTTCTACTTTTGTTAGAATCATTTATCTACCCAAAAGAGACAAATACAACCTTGGTCTTGTTTTTTAAATTACAAATCTAGTAAAATAAATTATTACACATTACTATTTACTTTATATTTTTAAAAAAATTAATGATGAAATGTTATATTATTATTCATTAATTATGCAGAAGATTTGTGTTTTGACAATCAATTAAATATTATTTTTATATAAAATAATTAATATTTGTTTATAATTTATTTACTATTTTTTATTTCACCTATATATTTTTGTCACAGCTATTTACCATGAATTTAAATTGTGTGTTGTCTTTTCCTTCCTATATAATAATAATAATAATAATAATAATAATAATAATAATAATAAAAAGATAATAATGTACTGGGTTCATGCACTAAAAAGCCGTCTTATTAGAAAATACAGATAGAAAGCAACATTATATATATCCACACAGTACCACACAGCAAAGAAGACAAAAGAAGAAAATAATAATAACTGACAAGTGCCGACTGCCGAGTATCACGGTAAATCTTAATATTTTATAGCAGGGCAAGCAAGGAGTGGTGAAGGGATAAGCGAGCAATCTGATACCGATGGGGGACGAAAACAATCCCAAAAAACCTCATGTTTTAATCTTCCCTTACCCAGCTCAGGGTCACATTAACCCCATACTCCAGTTCGCTAAACGCTTGCTCTCCAAAGGCGTCAAAGCCGCCCTTGTTACCACTGTCTTCCTCTCCCACTCCTCTTTTTCCGACCCATCTTCCACCTCTATTGATATCCACACCATCTCCGACGGCTTCGACCAAGGAGGTTATGAACAGGCTGGTGGCTCCGACGCGTACCTGCCAACTTTCTGGTCCGTTGGCCCCAACAGTTTAGCAGCATTAATCAAGAAACTTGGTGAAACTGGTCACCCTGTTGATGCCCTTGTCTATGATGGGTTCTTGCCTTGGGCACTCGATGTCGCAAAGCAGTTTGGGATACCCTCGGCGGTGTTTTTCACTCAATCTTGTGCCGTCAACAGCGTGTATTACCATGTAAACAAAGGACTTCTTCAGTTGCCACTCCCAGTGCCTCATGTTTCTCTTCCAGGATTGCCCCCGCTTCAAGTTTCAGAGTTACCATCTTTTGTTGCTCGTTATGGATCGTATCCGGCTTGGTTTGATGTGGTTGTTAATCAGTTTTCCAACGTCGATGGAGCTGATTGGGTGTTTTTCAACATCTTTTACGATTTGGAGAAAGAGGTAAACTTTTATATTCTTTCTTTTTAAACACGGTTTTCGGATTGTATTTTTTCTCAAGCTAAATTAGTTTTATAGAAGAAGAGAGTAATCCTCTTTTCGACTCTAACTCTCCCACTTCAGTCCTTATTTTTCTTTTTCTGCTTACTTTGAAGCAAGCTACTTTGGATTCAGCCACTCAGAATTTTTCTGCTTACTGGTATTTTTTTTTGAAAATACTAACTATTCTTATGATGATATTGGAGAATCTCATTGCTAGTACTCAAACAAGCATGAAACTTATGATTACATATTCTTCTATAGGTTAAATTAAAAAATAAATTGGCATTTTTATTAAAAATTTCATTAATTTTTACCTGGTTAGCGAAATAACCAAATAAGTACACATGATTTGTCATGTATATCTTATGTTGGCATATATACTTGTTTATGAGTCGGGTCATCTGGCTCAGCCTAAAAATCCGTCCGAAAAGTGAAAAGGTTTGGGCAAACACATAGGTCCGAGAAATGAGCTTGGACAAAAAAATAATGTCCGTTTTCTAAACAGGCCAAGTCTCGGGTAAAATCTTTGGGCCTAGGCCTGACCTGAATTTGTAAAAAAATTGATGCTGCTTTTTTACTTTTTTTACTGTTTTGCTATTATTCGCTATTATATTGTTACTATTTTGTTTTATTGTTTGAATATTGTATAATTTTTGTTTTATTATTAATTTTGTTACTATTTTAGAGGTATTTACTTGCTAAATTGCACTTATATTAGTATTATTTATTTAATTTTTTTAATTTTTTATTTGTTGAAAAATATTTATTTTAACGTTTTTACTTTATTTAACGTATTATAGTTTTAAAATTTATTTTGTATAAAAAATAATATAAATTTTTTTAATACGGGCGAGCCAAGCCAGGCTCGAGTTTTAATATTTTTATCCAGGTTGGGTTTGGACAAAATTTTAGGCTCAATTTTCAAGTCAGGTCCGAACTTAAAAAATGGGCCTAATGTTCGTACTTGGCTGGACTGGCCCATAAACAACTCTATTGGCATACAAAGACTAGTTTTTAGCGTAAAAATAGTAGGAATTGTAAACATAAGGACCGGTTTCCTCGTTAATCTAATATAAAAAGATTAATTTACCTATTTTTTGAGAAAAATGAGCAAAATGCAATTCCACTCCTAATACCAAGACCACCATGGTTACCGACAGTGTTTAATATGATAGCTGTATAAGCAGGTCAATTGACTTGGGCCATATGAATTTGTTCCATCAGGTGGTGAACTGGATGTCAAGATTCTGGAACGTGATGACAGTAGGGCCAACGATTCCATCTATGTACTTAGACAAAAGAATCGAGAATGACAAAGACTACGGTATGAATCTCTTCAAGCCAAATGTTGATGCTTGCATGAGTTGGCTAGGTGGAAAGCCAAAGGACTCAGTGTTGTACGTATCATTTGGAAGCTTTGCATCACTAGGAATTGAGCAAACAACAGAGCTGGCATGCGCATTGAAATCGAGCAACGTCTACTTCTTGTGGGTCGTCAGGGAAACAGAGATGGCCAAACTACCATACAATTTCATAGAAGAGACCTCAGAGAAGGGTTTGGTGGTGGCATGGTGCCCTCAATTGGAGGTGCTGTCGAATGAGGCAGTTGGTTGCTTTCTCACCCACTGTGGCTTTAATTCGACTCTAGAAGCACTGAGTCTCGGAGTTCCGATGCTGGCAATGCCCCAATGGACCGACCAACCCACTAATGCAAAGCATGTGGAGGATGTGTGGAGAATCGGAATAAGGGCTCACCCCAATGAGAAAGGGGTTGTGAGAAGAGAGACCATTGAATGGTGCATAAAGGAATTACTAACGGAAGTTGGAGAAAAAGGCAAGGAGATTAGGAAGAATTCAATCAAGTGGAAGAACTTGGCTAAGAAGGGAATTGATGAAGGTGGAAATTCAGATAAAAACATTGACGAATTTATAGCTAAATTACTCTGAGACTAGTACGTAGGTTGCTTTTGTTTTGTATGGAATAAGTTAGGGTTTAAAGGCAGATGCTGAATAAGAGCAAATTTCTTGAAAATATCACATTTATGAATAATAAGAACAAGAATCCATAATTATAATTTGATCTTACTTTACAATATAGCATTGCCTTGGTGTAACTAACGGTGAAAGCCTAATTAAGGAGATAAGAATATCTTACTAATGAATCTAAAGTGTTTCCTCCATGACACTAATCAAGTATTCTACTATGAAACAAAAGACACAGACCTAATTAGAAAGTGCATGTAATCTCAACCCTTTATTAAACATACACAACAAGAAATACTCACTGTATCCCGTATCTCTGCACTTATTCTTGTTGATTTATCGAGCAACGATAAGTTCCTCTAAATAACCGACATCACTGGTATCTGTAGGCATCGAAATTTCATCTTCGGTGGTGAAATTGTATCGTTCACCAATAGCTCTTAAGAGTTGGTATACTTCAAACATAGCAGGCCTCTCCTTGGGAGTTGGCAATACACAATTACAAGCAACTTTAAGAAATTGGAAAAGTTCATTATCAACACCGTTCCCAACCAAGGATGCGTCAATAGCATCATGAAGTTTTCCGTCATCTGATAGCTGTGAAATCCATTCCACAAGACTTCCCTTGAAGGTCTCAGGAGCTTTGGTTATATGGGTAGGTCTTTCACCGGTGACCAACTCAAGAAGGACAACTCCAAAGCTGTAGACGTCTCCTTTTGGAGTGGCCACAAGAGTTCTTGCATATTCAGGGGCAACATAACCTAAATCCCCAAACTCACCATTGACAAAGGTGCTCAGATGGGTATCAACTGGGTTCATGAGCCTGGCAAGACCAAAATCAGATATTTTTGGCTCAAAATCTGCATCTAGTAAGATACACTTAGAGCTTATATTTCGATGAAGTATACGAGGATTGCAGTTGTGGTGGAGCCATGCAAATCCTCTGGCAGCCCCTATACTAATTTTAAGCCTCAAGGACCACTCCATAGCCTGCTTGGCATCATCTACAGGATGCAAGTTATCATTTAGAGTACCATTTGCCATGTATCTGTAAACTAACAGCCTCTCCGTCTTCGCCACACAGAAACCTAAAAGGGGAACTAAGTTACGATGTTTCACATTTCCCAGGGTAGCCATCTCAGACGAAAATTCTTTGTCAGAGTGTTGAGAATTCTGCAACCTCTTAATCAGTAGAGAGGTGCCATCTTCAAGGACTCCTATGTACATGGTCCCTGTTCTTCCTGAACCGATGATATTATTTTTGTGGAAACTGTTTGTGGCCTTCATAAGATCATTTAATCTCATTCTGGAAACCACCTTTTCAAACATGGAAACCTGAAATAACATTAGCTTATAAGTACATCACATATCAAACCATAATCAAAGAACAATATTATATGGATGTATTAAATTAGCTTGCCTTAATGCCTTTAGCTCCATTTAAGCTCTTGGTCCATTTGTTTCCATCTGGATCATCATCCTTCTTCCTCATGACAGATACTTTGCGGTAATAGAAGAAGAGAACAATGGCCGTACCAATTGCAGCAAATGTCACCCCACCAACAGCAGCCCCAGCAATCACTCCAGTCTTCGCCCCCTTGGTAGTCTCCCGACATTGATCCAAAGGCTTCCCACACAGTGCAGGATTATTAGTAAAACTGTCAACCGAATACATGGTCCGAAAAACCGGAATTGGCCCTGTCAAGAGATTATAAGCTACAGTAAACGTTTTCATCCTGCTGAGCAAAGTGAGTTCTGGAGGAATCGGACCCGTCAATTTGTTATGGTCAAGGTTCAAAATGTTCAAGAAGCTACAATTTGCAAGGTTTTTTGGGATTTCTCCAGAGAAATTATTAGATGAGAGATCAAGGGAAGTAACATATGGGATAAGTTTAGCGATATCAGATGGAATTTTTCCATAAAGCTTGTTGCTTGAAAGATCTAAGCCTGTCATACTTTTGCATTTTATAATGTCTCGAGGGAACACACCCTTGAGTCCCATATCAGAAAGCCTGATATTGAGAACCCTGTTCTCATCCGGGTGCCAGCAATCAATCCCTGTAAACCTACAAATGAATCCTTCAGTATCGTTGTTGAAATTCCATGAAGAATTCAAGTAGCCAAAAGAGTCCTGAAACGAAGCTTTGATGCTCTTCAAACACTCAATATCATCTTTAGTAGCAAAGCTCAAAGTACAGCCGAGCAGTAACAAAACCATAACGCTGACAAGAAGAACAAAAACTCGGCTATGCAACGCCATGATCATGAAGAAACCCCTCAAATGGAAACTTAAAATGGTGGATTAAAAGCAACCCACTTGTATAGCTACTAAAAGCTTAACAGATATTAAATGCCAAACCCACTAAACCATACTTCTTTTGACATTTAAACCTGAAACAAGTTAACAGAAGGGAAAAAACGGAACCAAAATCAAAATTCACACCAAAACAAGATAAAGGAAAGTATAAAGAACAATAATTCAGCCAAATTCAGAAAGACTAACACAAAAAGGAGAAAAAGAAAGTTTTACCACGGGGAAACTTAAGCAAACCAGTTGGAGTTGACTACTTGACTTAGATTTTGATGAATATAAGAGCATATAAACAAAACCCAGAAGAAAAAAAATTTATATATATTAAAAGACGCACCTTAGATTTCTCAAGTTTTAACTGAAGAAGACCAAAGGACAGACAAAAGGGTAATGGAAACTACAAGGAAACATCATTCTTTTCCACAGAGAAACTCAGAGGGAAGACCCCAATAGGCAAAGTCTACGTCGTGTTTGAATATTCAAAAGCATAATTGGAATTTTGGTAACACATAATTAAAAGTTCTAAAGAAAAAAAAAGGGACAAATGAAGTGAGATATGTGTTAAAAGAGTGTGAACTAAAGATTGAAAATCTGTCTCCTTTTTTTGTTGGTTTGGGGGGGGATTTGATCAGGTCAAACAAGGAATGGGTAATTTAAGTTGGTTGGTTGCTGCTTTTTCCAAGCTATGGAGGGGACGACTGGACTGACCTTAAAAAACGACAAAGACTTTTTAGTATCTTTGCTCGACTCCTGAGGGTGAGCGATAACCGTAGAGCTTGCTATTCGTGATATATAAATCTCAATTATATATAAATCTATAAATGTATAGATAAATCAACTATATATAAATCTATAAATCTACATAGGTGATCAGTTATATATAAATCTATTATTTTAATAATTAGTTTGAGATGCATATAAATTTTATTACATATGAAAAATATTACGTGAAAAATATATTTATTAAAATTTACATAAAAATAAATAATGTTAATAAGGAATATTAATTTATTTAAAGAAATACGTTAATTTGAATTTTAACATGAATAATACAAAAGAAATTGATATGAATGATAAAAGTTAAATGTTTTACCAAAGATAAATATATTTATAACGGATAAAGTGTTCGGATTGTTTAGAATTTCAACTTGAAGTATTAAACTAAGAATTGATATTAAGACTTATCATGACTTAGGGTGAGTTTGGATGGGCGGTGCGTTTACCTGCGGTTAGTGTAAAAACAGCGGTGGCGGTGAGATTAGATACTGTAGCGGTACTGTATCGTGAGACAAAAAGTAAGCTAAACGCACCGCACCGCACCCAATTGCCCATCCAAACCCACCCTTAATTCACATGAAAGTGATATATATCCTTTTAGTTTAAAAAATGATTTAAAATTAATTTCTTAAAAAACTTATTCAATCTCAATTTTTCGTTTTTGTCAACAAATAAATAAATCAACTTTCCATTGTCGTCCTTTATAAGTAAAGTAATTTGCATCCCTTTGTACTTGTGAGTTTTCCTTTCTGAGATGATCATCCGGACAAGTATAGGCCATCCGTTGTTCGAGTCTCAAAGTCTTCATTAGGAACTTGAAATCGTTGGTCACCAAACACCACATTGGCTCAACTACCTTGTCACAGACATCATCATCCCATCAAAGACATCCCCCACACGATTCGCAATGATGACTAAATGGCAAGTCCGACACGTTAACATCATCTTACATGGGACCCTTGCATATAAATACTTCTAGGAATGATGAAGAAAATATTAGCTCTCCAAGAATACCAAGCCTATGTGCTGTCAACAAAGCTTCAACTCTCAACTTGAATACTATCTTCACATCCACTCTTCATAACCTTTGGCCCTCTACCCCGAATGGGTGAATCGGTATCCATAGCAACCACCATTCTCCTCTGTACCACCACCCTATTGTGTCACTGTATCAATAATTGGTGCTGTGAGCATAGGCAATATGGCTTCACAATCTCAAAGTGGTGCCCCCGCTGACCAGACCAACCAAGCCAATGAACCAGCCAATCAGATCAACTCCTCCACTCCACTTAGCACCCCCGTCTTACCTAACTCAGAAAATTCCCACCTAGCATAGGCAACAACTCTACCCAGACTCCTTCTCCTTCTACTCCCACAATAACTTCTCTTGTAACAGCCTGATTTTCAATGGTGACGGAACAGTGGTTTGGGACTACAAATTTTGGGGTTAAAGGACTAAATTGTAAAAATTGTAAATGTTTAGAGTAATTGCATAAATTTAAAAATAAAAGGGTATTAATTGTAAAATGGGTTGAAATGTGAAATCTAAGCTGATAATTGATAAATTTTATATTTTAGATCAAGATCCCATAAATACTCGTGAAAAAGTAAAAATAGCGGAATAGTCTCTAAACTTTTGCAACTACTATAATTCAGTCTAGGTAAGATCGTATGGTTTAAAATTTAACTTCTATATGAATTTTTGAATAGTATAGCATGGTACAATAGATATATTGATTTGTTGTTAATGGAAGAATATTTGAGAAATGTTGATGTATGGATCGAATTAAAGTAGGATAGAGTATGATCGAGATTTGGTGTGTTGTGGGGGATTTGGAGTGAAGATTATTAGGGAGAGATATATATGTTTCCCGAGTAAATCGAGGTTCAGCATTTGTAGCAAATTCTCATGTTATACTCTCTGTTTTGGTGTGTTTTGGTTGGACTAGCTTTTATGAGTATTGGTGTGTTTTGGAGGGATTAGCTCTTATGAGCATTGGTGTGTTTCAAATGGACTGGCTTTTACGAGCATCTGGTGTGTTTGGGCGGTTTTTCAATGTACTCTTATCAGTAAGTCGTTCATCGGATTGAAAATCTCGGTAAGGTAACTTGATGAGTAATTTTTGATGAATTTACCATATATTTGATTTTGAATTGAACATTTGTGATCTATCGGTTGAAATTGTAGATGACAAGGAACATTCCTAGTTGTATTAATACTTTTTGTATTGTTATATTTACTTCAGTAAGATTTATTATTTTAATAAGTCGAGCTTACTAAGCTTCTTTAAGCTTACTTGTGTTAAACTTTGTTCTTGTAGATACTTAGAAGGTTGGACGGATGGACCAGCACTCAAGTCACACTATCCCTAAATCTTGATAGTTTTTGGAATGTTCATTTCAGATTATATGACATGTATTAGGCTTTTGTGTTACTATTCTAATGTTTTGAGATATGTATATATTAACTATGATCTATGTGTAAATTATCAATGTATATGAAATATGTGGATAAAGTATAGTTCCAATGCCATTAAGAATGACATGAATTAATGATATGTTGTGATTGAGGTACCTATGAAAGGTACATTGGTTAGATGTTAGATTGGATGAATTGATAAGTTATGTTTGAAGTTTTACTTTGATATAAAATTGTATATACTTATGGTACCAATGAGGGTACATTGGTTAGGCACTTAATAGGTTGATTTTGGTATGTTTTTGACTTGATTAATTTCCTTTTGAATAGGTATTTTGGTTGGTACTTGGGTTTCTTAGGATCCAAGTAACCTTGAAATGGTAAACTTGATGTTTAGGGTTCATTTTAGGTCCACACGGCCTGAGACACGGGCGTGTGACTCAATCGTGTGTGACACACGGCCTAGCGACACAGCTGTGTGTCCCTTGTAGGTTTTAAGGCTCACAAATCAGGCAGTTACATGGCCTGGCACACGGGCGTGTGAGGCTATTTTGAGTGTTACACGGCCTAGCGCATAGGCGTCTAGCTTGGCCGTGCGACCCAACTCAGAGAGTACACGGACGAGGAAATGAGCTGGGACACGGCTGTTTGTCCTTATTTCAAAGGTTACACGGCTTGAGACATGGGCATGCGTCTCGACCATGTAAGGCACACGACCGTGTGACCTCTGTAGTCAAATTTTTCTAACTTTCGTATAAACTTTCCAAATGATTTCAAATTTGTCCCGAATTGTTTTTAAGGCATTTCTAAGGCCTCGATGGCTATATTAATGGACAATACGTATGTGAATGAATCTATTATGGTATGTTTGTACTGATGTATGAAATGTATGTTTAATGTTTCATGTGTACGGTAATGCTCTGTAACCCTAATTCGATGACATATACGGGCTAGGGGTGTTACACCTTTACAGCACACAAGTATTCTTCTTCCACCTTAGAACAGTTGATGCAAGCTTTAGTGCATCCTCTGGTTTCCAACCCTATCACCCTTGTTGCACCAATAAGAACCATTCCTCCCAGCTACTCTGACTTCACTAGTTATCGTAATGCCTCAACTGCAAACTATTGTGTCCCCTCATGGACCTTTAGACCAGATAACTCATTGTTTATAAGAGGACATAACTTGTCTCACAACCATGCTTACTCCACCAACCATGACTCTTACTCCCTTAAACCTGGGTTTTAACCAACAGACGTTGGGTCTTCAACCTCACCCTTGTTGCACCAACCCTGTCACCCTTGTTGCACCAATAGGAACCATTCCCCTCAGTTACTCTGACTCCACTAGTTATCGCAGTGCCTCAATTGCAACTTGGTGTGTCCCCTATTGGACCCTTAAACCAGATAACTCATTTTTTGTATGAGGACATAACTTGTCTCACAACCATGCCTGCTCCACCAATCGTTACTCACACTCCCTTAAACTAGGGTTTTCACCAGCAAACGTAAGGTCTTCAACCTCACGGCTTAAAAGCGTAAGAGAAACTATTGAAAGAGCAGCTTTCTCAACAAGAACGTCAATTCAAGGACTAGCAGCGTATCCTTGACCAAAGAAATGCCTAGAATGAGCAGCTCATCACTGAGTTAGGGGTTGCATGGGAAGTCCCAAGATAGGAGAATCTAACTCATCGAGAAAATGAAGTCCAATCCGCCTTCTGCAGAGAGTGTAAGTGTAATAACTTGGAGGACCTTTGTAGGAATAGTGTCGACCTCCTAGAAATATCTCAACATCCCTAGGGTAACAACAATATCTCCATAGAAGAACAGTTCAGGGCCTTCAAGGAAGAGCTGATGTAAGAAGTAAAAGGGGAAAAATAAATGATTTTGTTTGGAACTACTCCAATGAATTGTTGGCACTTGAGGTTCTAGAAAACCATATCTCAACATTCTTCAAATATTCAAAGTTTGTGTATAATGGACCAGGGGATTTTGAGGATCATTTAGCTTGGTATAATAATTATATGAACATGCTGGAGCATCTGATAGAGTTAAATGTAAAGCCTTCTCCATGACTCTCTTGCAAACAACTCGACAATAGTTCATGTGATTGTCTCAGGAATCCATCCACTCTTTCGAGCAATTAGCTTGACAATTCATGAGCCGCTTTCTGGCCAACAAGCTGCTCCAACAATCCCCGACTTATTTGATAACCATCCATCAAGGAGAAAATGAATCCCTCTATGATTATGTCAAAAGATTTAATGCAACCACTATGATCATGAAAGGAGTCACCGAAAAATGGGCGATTCAAGCATTCATTGTTCGAACAACCCACTAGCATCTCAGATATATCATCATTTGAAATACCTCAAGAAAGCTCTCCCATCTCTATAAAATGGTGTAAAAAATTTGCTCTAAAAAGATCTAGAGGCACTATATATATATGATAATAAAATGTCATATTTATACAGATCATAAGAGTCTTAAATACCTCCTCTTCCAAAAAAAGTTAAATCTGAGACATCGTTATTGAATCGGTTCGCTAAAATATTACAATTGCACAATTGATTACCATACTGGAAAAATTGAATGTAGTGATTGATGCCCTTAAGTCAAAAGTCAACATTTGAGCTGAAAGCACTGTTTTCCTAGTTGAGTATTGGTAATGATGTCAGCTTGTTAGCTAAATTGAAAATAAAACCTGTGATGATTGATCACATAATAGAGGCACAATCTGCAAATGCTAAGCTGGCAGAGGAATTAAACTTGTCAGCGAGTAAAGGTTGAACATCAAGTTTCCACTAGGTTATTTCAACCTATTCTGGTTCCTGAATGGAAATGAGAACATATTTGCCTCTAGCTGAATTTGTTCATAATAATAGTTTCCAATTGAGCATTTGAATGGATCTCTATAAAGCTCTATATGGTATGGTCGATAATGAAAAATAGCTTTATGTCGGTCAGCGTTGAGCAAGAGAAAGATGATTGAGCCAAAATTGATGCAGGAAGTGGAAAATGTAGTAAAGTTAATCAGAGGCAGATTGAAAGTGGCCTCAGATAGGAAAAAAAATATTTTATTCTAATTTGAAATAGAAAGGTGAGTGATAAAATATTTTTGAAAGTCTCTTCGTGCAAAAGATCTTGCACTTAGGCCATAATGAGAAGCTAAGTCCAAGAGTATAGGATCATATAAGATTATTGAGAAATTTAGATCAGCTGGTTAGTGTCTAGCTCTACCATTGGAGTTGCAAAATATTCACAGTGTGTTTCATGTATCTATGCTCCAACGATATCTATTTGGCCCTTCTCATATTATATTGATGGAAGCAATTGAAGTTTAACCCAATTTACCATATGTAGAAGAACCGATAAAGATATTAGCTCGAGAGTAAAATAGCCTATGGCGCAGCCATAGTGCAAAAGAACTACTTAGGATCTAAAAAAGAAAATGAGATCTTACTATCCCCACCTCTTTATATGTAAAAATTTTGGGGATGAAATTTCTTAAGAAAGAGAATTGTAATGACCCAAAATTCAGGGGTGTCAAAAAATTTGATTTTGAAACCCTATTTTCGTAAATTGAATCTATAAATATTAAATAAAAATATTTACGGAGTTATTATAAAAATATATTGAAGAATGGTCAAGTAAATTAGTTGATTAATTAGTTAATTAAAGCTTGGGGACTAAATTGTAAAAATCCAATCATTATAGAGTTTTAATTAAAAAAGTATTGAGAACCTAAATAACAATTAACCAATGGCCCAAAATGGCAATTAAACCATTCCTAAATGAGAGTTGGTGGATGATGATGTCATATTTCATTATGAAATAAATAATTGTTAATTTAAGTTAATTAAACAAAGCTTGAGGTAAGGGTACAAATTGACGTTAGAAAGCCCTTGAAAAGAAAGAAGCAAGTTATGTGTTGCGAGGTTCGTTCATATGTTAAATTTAAGTATGAACGTCTATCGCTTTTCTATTTCTACTGTGGACGTTTAGGGCATAATGACTCTTTTTGTGAGATAAAAATGATGTTAGGGTGGATATTGCAGAAATGGGTTGGGATTTATCATTGCGGGCACAATCTCGAAGAGCCCTTTCAATGAATGGTATCTGGCTACGAGAAAAGGGTGAAGGAAAATAGGAAGTAAGTAGGATGGATAATAGGTATGTGGGGCTTAGTTCAAGGAATGGGGACATGAAAGAAAGAAGGGGAAAAGCCATTGATCCAATTCTGGGTTTTAACATAGAAGGAGGGGTGTCATCTATAGAACAACAGAAGGATAAATTTTGGTCCAATCAGATGCAAATGGCCATGGAGCATGATTTGGAAGACGAAACCTTAATAGGGGAGGAGGGGAAAAAGCAAAATAGGGGGAGATGGAAGAACTAACAGAAAATGAATAGAGTGGTAATGTAATAACAAGAAATAGGAAAATGGTAGAATTTAAACTTTTATCATCAGTGGCTGCCAAGAGGCAAGCCGACTGGGCGCAATGAAAATCATTAGTTGGAACGTCCGTGGTTTAGGGATACAACGAACGGTTAAAAGACTTTGACATTTGCTGAAGATACATAATCCTCAAATAGTCTTTTTTATGGAGACAAAACTTAGTAGAAAACAGATGGAACAAGCTCGTAGAAGATGTGGTTATGCGAATGGTATTGAAGGTGACTCAGAAGGTATGAGAGGAGGATTGTGTCTAGCATGGAGGACTGATGTTGATATAATGTTTCGTATTTTTTCCTAAAAGACACATTGATGTGATTGTTGAAGATAAGGAAAAAGGAATCAATTAGAGATTCATAGGATTCTATGGATCTCCATCTGCACAGGATAGAAATGATTCATAGGTTGTTTTGAAAAGCTTAGCTACTGATGTGGAAACTTCTTGGTTTGTTTGTGGAGACTTCAACGAAATTATGTATGGATTCAAAAAAAAAAGGCTGCTTAGAGATGAAAGAAGGATGGAACTTTTTCGAAGAACACTAGAGGAATGTCAACTAAATGACGTGGGCTTTGATGGTAGCTGGTTCACTTGGGAGAGAGGAAATTTACCTGAGACGAATATACAAGAACAACTAGACAGAGGTGTCGCTAACAC
Organism: Gossypium raimondii; assembly: GCF_025698545.1. Lineage (NCBI taxonomy): Eukaryota > Viridiplantae > Streptophyta > Magnoliopsida > Malvales > Malvaceae > Gossypium > Gossypium raimondii. The sequence continues at coordinate 5,827,865 of NC_068571.1, read as the reverse complement.
AGATTGGATTAATATGTTTCCAGAGGTGAAAGTCCAACATCTAGTGCATTCTTTTTCAGACCATTGCCCTCTTCTTATTAATACAAGGAGATATGAAGAACGATTGAGGAACAATAATTTTAAATTTGAAGCTTGGTGGTCCTTGGAGGAGTCTTTCATTATTGAAGTCAAGAGTTTGTGGGAGAAATCTTCAGGGGAGCTATTACAAAAGCTAGAAGACTTGAAAGAAGGCTTAAAGAAGTGGGGTGGGAAAATTCAAATAAATAGGAAAAAAACAAGACAAATCCCAACGGAAAAACTTGTAGAGTTGGCTGAAGCTGAAAGAGATGACAATAACTTAGCTGAGTTGACTGGTACAAAAATTAATTTGAATTTTGATATCGAAAAAGATGAATGTTACTGGAAACAAAGGGCTAGAATAAACTGGTTGAAATTTGAGGATAAAAATACAACATTTTTTCACAGTCAAGCATCACAGAGGCGGAGGAAGAATATCATTCACAAGCTAGAAAATGAAAACGGAAGAGAGATGGTGAGCCTGTATGTAACAGCCCGATTTTGAGTCTAGTCGGAACAGTGGTTTTGGGACCATGAATCCGACAAGGAAAAACGTAATGGCCTGAAATTTCAGAGGTGTCAGAACGGAGATTCGAGATCACTAAATTCGACAAATGGGTAGAAAATATTATTAATTTAGTGAGTATAAGTCAAATTCGAAGTTAGGAAAATTTTTGAAATAGTAAATAGTGCACTAGAAATAAATATTAAAATAATTAGAATAAAAAATGAGGTATTGAGACCTCGGGGATTTTAAACTGAGCCATAAATATTTTTATAAATATTTATGAAGTGTTAAAAAGTTAGTATTAAAGTTTCTTTAAGAAATTTTAAAGTTCTGATAATTAATTGAACAAAAAGAACTAAATTGTAACAAATGCAAAATTATGGGAAATGATTAAATAGCTTAAATGATAAAAGGACGGGGGCTTAAAAGGCAAATAGACCCAAGGTCTATTTGGGCTGGACGACAAAGGCATGAAATCAGCAACAAAGTAAGAAGAATTAAGGGCAAAATTGAAATATTGCAAAATTTACTTAATAAAGTTAGGACCAAAGTGGAATTATCTAGATTTCTCTTTATTTTTCTGCATTCTCATAAGCTAAAACACCATAAAAGGGTTTCCTTAAGCTGGTTCTTCATATTTTTACTGCAAGTAAGTTCAATTCTTGATTATTTCTTGAAATTCACTACACCAAAATAGACTTTTAGCGGAGTTTTTAGTGCCGTTTGGATAAAAAACACCGCTAAAAATCAATCATTAGCGGCTCTATCTAAAAAACGCCGCTAAAGATCGAGTATTAGTGGTGCTTTTCTAAAAATGCCGCTAAAAATGAGAATTAGCGGCGTTTTCCAAAAAGCGCCGCAAAACCTAAACCTAACGTCGCCGTTTTCGTGAGTTTTTGGGGATTTAGCGGCGTTTTTGATGAAGCGCCGCTAATGCTCTGGTCTTTAGCGGCGTTTTTGAACAAGCGCCGCTAAAAACATTTTATCTTAATTTGTTTATTTATATTAAATGAAATTTAATTTATTTCTAATTGAATATTTAAAATCTTCAGTAAAAATTAATGACACGTAGAAATAATTTGAAATAAAACACATGGAAAAATTAAAATACTATTATTTAAAGTAATTTTAAAGTTTTTTGGGTACATGATTACTAATTGTTTTTTAGTTTATGTATTAAAAATTTTCTTATATAATCGTAAAAGAAATAGTATTAATTTTAAAATATTGAATTAATTATCACTATAGTTTAGGATTTTTAGTTTAGGGAGTATGGGTTTAGGGATTATGGTTTAAGGGTTGGGATTTAAGGTTTAGGGGTTAAAAGGTTAGGGGTTTAGGGGTTAGACGTGTTAGGAGTTAAAAGTTAAGGATTCGGGGGTCAGTTAGGGTTTTGGGTTTAGATTAATTATTTTTTTAATTTATATTTTAAATATGTTCTTATATAATTGTAAAAGAGATAATAAATTTATTTAGGGTATATGATTAATTTAAGATTTAAGGCCGATTTAGGAGTTCATATTTTAAGGTTTAGGGAGTATGGATTTAGGGATTATGGATTAGCGATTATGGTTTAAGGGTTAGGATTTAAGGTTTAGGGGTTAGATGTTAGGGTTTAAGAGTTACAGATTTAAGGTTTAAGGATTTAGGGGTTGGGTTAAGGTTAATTATTTAAGAGATATATAATAGATAGACTTTATATGTATTGAATGGTTAATTTAGGGTTTAAGGTTAAGATTTACTTGAGATTTGTTAAATGATAAAATTTTATACAATTAATTAATGCTTTTATATTTAAAAAATTAATCTAAACCATTTGATATATTTAAATATTAGTTTAAATAGAATTAATAAATAAGTTAAAAAGTAATAGATTGATATGAATATTTAGGTATAATTATTTATTTTGAAGAGGACCAAATTATAAGAAAAAAATACAAAAATAAAAATGATATGGATATATAGGTAATTATTTAATTTGGATAATTCTAACTTAATAATTAATTACAATCATTTTATTATTTGTTTTCTTATTAAAATATACAATATTTATTTTGAGAGTACTTGGTTTTTTATTTTTATAAAAAATAATTTATAAAAACAAAATAAAAATTTTTAGCATAGCAAAACGGTGTCATTTGGTTCAAAATGAAATAATTTTTAGATAAGTAATAGTGTCTTTTTTATAAAAACGCCGCAAAAAATAAATCAATTTATAAAAAACAAAATTAAAAATTTTTAGCATAGCAAAACGGCGTCATCTTGGTCAAAATGAAATAATTTTATTTTTTGCGGCGTTTATTAGAAAACGCCGCAAAAGGTAATCAATAGCGGCGTTTTGACCAAAAACGCCGCAAATATGTGTTAAAATTTTTCAAAATGCTACCATTTTATTACATGGATTTAATTTTTTAGTGGCATTTATGCTAAAAACGCCACAAAATCCATATTGAATTATACTGACTTGTTTGACCCTATATAACCTCAGCTTGATATTTCAACAAAAATAATTAATATTAAACCAACAAAAGAAATCCCTAGAAGCCTAAAGAAAAGGGGGGAAAGATGAGGCCGATGCCGATGGAATTCGTGACGGACCCAGACGACCAAGGTTCAGCCATGGAAGTCGACGATGTTGACACACCGCAGATCTTCAGCGAAGGCGTCGTCGCTTTCGACAATTTTGATTACTCCGATATCGACTAAAAAAACAAAGAAGAATCGGTACTCATCTATCCTTTTTTTCCCCTTCTTACTTTCGTTTTTTAGGGTCTGAAATTTCTTAAAACTTTGTTCAATTTAGTTGAATCTGAACTGCACTATGGATGCTTATCTGTATGCAAATCCTGTGAATCGTCACAGGTCCTCGGGTTCAACTACATAATACAAATTCCACCTTTGAACTTCATATAATTTTGTACTGTTTTGCTGAGACGGAGAGGTTGATACTTTACAGTGAAGTGTTTAAATTTTTTATATGGACTTGCTTGACATAAACTTGAAAAAATAATGGGCAGGGACTTGATTTTATAACGCTGTGAATTTTTGTGCTTTTTACAGCATGTTGAAGTTCCGATCCCAACTCCAAATAAAGGTGAAATTTTGCGTAAATTGGATTGTAGACTGGTTTGTAGTCTCTTTTATAATTTAACCAACAAAATAATAGACTGGTTTGTAGATCTCTTAATTCAAAATGGATAGCCTTTCAATTGCTTCTGTTTTGTTTCTACTTATTGTTTTAAGCTGGAAAGGTTGGTTTTCTTTTTAAAGGAAAGTTGATTCTCCCTTAATTCTTAGATTTCCAGAACTGATTTTCAGGTTTGACAAGGAACTGAACAAGTAAGTTGCTATTAAAGTTATTGATTTAGAAGAATCGTAAGTGGATACCTTTGTTATATTTTCCTTGATTTATTCCTCATTAAAGTGTCTTGTAGCAGGTGCTTGCTATGAGCAGCAAAGTATGAATGAATCTGTGGTGGACTTGCTTGACTTTGCTTAACGTTGCTTAACTTACATTATTAGATTAGCTATAACCTTTCTATATGTCTATATAGTTATGTATTTTCATGCATTGTTAATGTATGTACTGCCTTTGTTTTTCTTTGCTTCTTAATCAGTTACTTCCTTGCAAATCCTTCTAACTTTTCCAAAAAATAAAATTCTTTGTTTGTGCAGCATGACACTGATGGTTTTGATAAACAAGGAATGAGGCTTCTGCTTGCGACACTTAACAGGATATTTGATTCATTGCAGACAACTTATGAAGGTTTGTTTTTATTGGTGGGTTTATTGTGTAAATTTGGTTACTTTTTTTTGAGTTTGGCTATTTAATTCTCCTCAATGATGGTGTAAATTTCTTGGTAATTTTTGCATTTGTTTTATCATTCTGAAAAATCTTTTTGATTGTGGGCATTTTCCCGGTTTCCATGCTGTAAAAATCTGATCTTGAATATTGGAATATTGATATTTTTTATTAGATTTTGTGATTATATATATTCTGGTAGATTCCTCAGATTTCAGTTCCAATTTGTGAATGATATTGTTGTTAATTTGTTGGTTAGTTGATGTTTGATTGTTCATTACTATATTACTTTTATAATCTTTTTGTCCTTTTTCATTGATTCCCCATTCTTTGAATAAAAAATAAAATAAAATAAAATAAAGATAGAGAGATGCTTGTTTTCTACCGTTTTGGTGGTTTCTTCAACTGATTCCAAGATGTTGTTTTCCATTACAGGATTTCAGACTTCAACGGTAAAGGCGATATATATATTTGATTTATCTGCACAAGGTAAGCATTTTCTTCCGGTTCTCATGAATTTCCGTCTATGGTCGAGCATTCTCTTCAAGCGTAATGTCCTTACTAGAATGCTTTCCATATTTCCATTGTATCTTACATGCAATCCGAACTTATATCTTTGTGAACGTATATGCAGTTTCCTCTTCTGTCGAAAAATGCATACTTACAAAAGTTGGTTGCAAGTGATAATGAAGAAAACAATGATGAAATTCAGATTTCTGACATACCCGGAGGCCCAGTTGCCTTTGAGATATGTGCCAAATTTAATAAAAAATGAACTTATATCATTTTTCTTTTACTTGTGTACATTGCATAACAAATCTATGACACTTTTAGTCAAGTGTGGGTGTTGGTTACATGTACGAGTCCAGACAACAGATATGATTGAACTTTGGTTACCTATATTGACTTAAGTGAGTAGATATATCAGTAGTGTACATTTTTTTATTTCACAAACAATCTTAAAAAGTTGAGTTATTATTATTTTTAGATGTATTTTTTAATAATTTACTATAACATTATAAAACAATCTTAAAAAGTTGAACTGATTTACTTATCTTTGCCATGTTCACTATGGTTTGAACAGATTAAGTTACTCTTATTTTCATGCAGAGCATGTAGGAGCCAAATTTGCGGTTCAAATTCGAAGCCATACTCAAAAGTTTTTCTCTAAGGCTCATTGGTTTGAGTTCATTACAAGATTTCCTTGATTAAGTAAATGTATTATATCTTTTATTACCAAGATTTACTTGATTAAGAAAATGCATTGTATATTATTACCTTGCATATGTATTATTTATTTTAGTTTTCATTCTAAATTTGTATTTTTACTTAAGTGTTCTAGCTTTTAGATTTTAATTGTGTTATTAATTTATTATTTTAAATTCTAAATTTAAATTCTAAATTTAAATTCATTAATTTTATATTTATATTTAGTTTTAAAGTTAAAATTTTAGTAGAAAATTTAATTTAAATAATATTTTTATTTATCCTTCAAACATAATATAATATTTTATCATAGAAAAAATTTTATTTGAAAAAATTTTATTTTTTAAAAGATATATTTTTAGCGGCGTTTTCAAAAAAGCGCCGCTAAAGGTCTATTCTATAGCGACGTGTGTGTGAAAAGTGCCGCTAAAGGTCATGGTCTTTAGTGGCATTTGCGAAAAAAGCGCCGCTAAAGGTCATGGTCTTTAGCGGCGTTTGTTGGAAAAGCGCCGCTAAAGGTCTTGGTCTTTAGCGGCGTTTGTGGGAATAGCGCCGCTAAAGCTCTTGGTCTTTAGCGGCGTTTGTGGGAAAAGCGCCACAAATAGTTTTAGCGGCGCTAAAAAACGCCGCTAAAGGCCTAAAAAAATGCCGCTAAAAGCCTGTTTTGGTGTAGTGATTTTTGTGTTTTTGTGACTTTTACAACTAGTCCCACTTGTTGTATTCATTAGTGTTTGATTCTATGAAAGAAATTGAAAGCTGCTATGAATACATGCTGGAAGTATATGATGATATAGCATGGAATTAGAGCTTTAAATTGTTCATATGCTGATTTTATTGAAAGAATTGAATAGAAAGTGAATGTTTGGGACCTAATAGTAAAAGAGTTTGAAGTTAGGGTTTTATGTGGAAATTCTGAATTTCAATAGTTGTGAAATAATTTATAATATCTAGGTAAAGTACTAATTGAGAAAATTTAGCTTAATTGAGGGGTTAATTGAGCAAGGACTGAATTGTATGAACTGTGAAATTTGGGGCAAAATGGAAATCAATATTTTACAGTAAAACAGTTTTGGACAGCAGTAGTGGTTTAACTTTGAAAAATCACCAAAAATTGTGGGAATTGAATTATAGGGTGAATAAAATATGAAATTAAATCTTATTGAGTCTAGTTTCTCATAGAAGAAACGGCGTAAGTAATGGAATTGAAAATTATGAGATATAATAAATTTTGTGAGACCATGTCAGAATGATTTCGGGTTCCCCTGTTCTAAATTTGGAAAATCATCAAAAATTGAAGAAAAATAATTATGAGTTATAATTTATATTCTTAGAATCCTTAATGAGTCTATTTTCAAATTAAATAAACAAAACATTATCTGAATTCTGTACAATTAGATAATTCATTTTTAGTGAAGAGTGGTTAGAACTGTCAGACAGCGAAATAGGAGAACTTTAAAGAATAAATTGTACTATTTGGCTAAACCAAAAATTCTGAATATTTTATGGTAAGAAGATATGTGAGTTTAGTTTCAGGTAAAATTAACAGATCTTAATTTGAAGCTCTGTAGCTCCAGATAAAAATAATTTAGTGACTCTGACTCGGATAAACAACTTTAAATATACATGTGAATGAATAGTGAAATTAGAGCTAATGTTGTTTAAGTGTGTTATACACATTAAGGATGTGGAATGGAGAGGAGGAGGATGAAAATTGGGAAATATATGAATGATTTGTGTATAATTGGTCATAAGCTTGATTATAATTGATAAACGATGAAATAAAAATGATGTTTATATTTGTGCATTATTGGTCATGGTTTAAGCTCATGTGTGAAAATAAAGTTTCATAGTATGTGTGTATGGTATATTCGGTATATGATTGGGCATGAAATAATGTCATTAATGGGTTATGAATTAACACACGTTGGTAAGCGTGATACATGAATAAATGTTGTGCTCATCCATATTTATAATGCTTATGCTATATGTGTATTTGGCTAACATATTTGGTGTACATGCTTAGGCTTTGGCCAAATAGTCCCTAGATTATGCCACGTTAAATTTATAAGTTATGCATTGAAATAGTAAGTTCATATGGCTGAAATTTAACAATTAAATGTTAATTTCATGAATTATATAGTGTATGATGATATATATTTGTTGATGGATTGAAAATAAAATAAAAATGCGAAAACCAAATAAATGATCAAATTGAGCGAAACGTCGGATTTGAGTACTTCTGATCAATTATAAGTGATAAGTGGTAGCTGTAGCTACACTTATCTGATCAGTGGCAAGTGGCAAGTGATAAGTGGTAGCTTAGCTACACTTATCTGATCAGGGACAAGTGATAAGTGATCATACGTAAGACCATAGTTATACTATGGCAAAGTGGAAGTGAAGTACTCAATTTTTCGTAACCGTTCCCTAATTTGATTAAGGATGGTAAGTGACAAATGGGCCCAAAAGAATTAAAGTAAATGGATAAGTGGTAGTGTATTTATAGTAGGATGATGTTATTTAAACTAACGTGGTATTTTCATTGCAAAATTGAGAATTTCATAAATGTGTTAATGAATGGTATAATCGATAAACGTTGAGTTAAATGGTAAATACGTATTAGTTTTAAACTTAATGAGATTGAATTGTATGTGAATTAAATGGAAATTGCTAGTGATATGATCTAAATTGTGAGCATGAGAAATTGCGAATTGAATGAAATAGAAATGAAGCATTGAATTGCATGAGTATGTATCGGGTCTCGTAGGCCCTATTTATTAAGATTATAATATTTAGAGGATATATTGTGAAGAGTCATAAAAGCATGTTAATAATTTTGAAAGTTTTAATTTAGATGAAATTTTATAACTCGGTTAAATACGTTTACAAGTGTATGTGTACTGGTAATGCCTCGTGCCCTATTCTGGTGTTGGATAAGGGTAAGGGGTGTTACACTGTAAAAAATAGAAGGTGTTGCGCGGTCTTATTTTCAAAGCTTGTTTTTGGCAGGAGGAAAGAAGAATTATGAATATATACTATCAGGGATCGAGCATTGTGTCTATGCGGAAGACAACCAAAAACTTACAGCAACATACATTAAAGATGAAACTGTAGAAGTAGTTTTCGACATGGGACCCATGAAGGCACCAGGAGAAGATGGATTTCTAGCTCTATTTTATCAGGAATACTGGCAGATTGTTGGAGAAGAAGTTGCCTCCTTTTGCTTACAAATTCTAAACGGAGATATAGAGGTTAGTCCAATTAACTCTACCAATATAGTACTTATCCCAAAAGTTACTACCCTTCTAATATGATGCAGTTCCGACCAATTAGCCTATGCAATGTACTTATAAAATTCTAGCAAAGGCAATAGCAAATCGATTTCGAGGAGTTATTGGAAAATGCATTGATGAGGCGTAAAGTGCCTTTGCACCAGGTCGATTAATATCAGATAATGTGTTGTTAGCCTATGAAATATTACATAAGTTAAAACATAAGAGATTGGGGAAAAAAGGGTATATGGCCATTAAACTCGATACGAGTAAAGCATATGATAGGGTTGAATGGAATTTTATAAAGTAGATAATGATACGGATGGGGTTTGATCAAAGCTAGTTAAATGCCATTATGAAATGTGTTACCACTGTTTCTTATTCAGTAGTCATCAATGGGTATAACGGGGATAAATTTCTACCATCTAGAGGACTTAGACAAGGTGATACGCTAAGCCTGTTCTTATTTCTTTTATGTGGTGAGGGTCTATCGAGCTTATTGAGACTAGCAATCAATGTAGGCTTCTTAAAAGGTGTTAGGGTTAATAGAAATAGCCCACAGGTAACCCATCTTTTATTTCCTGATGATTGCATATTATTCGGGGAGGCAACAAGCAAGGGTGCTAATCTCTTCAAGGACATTCTACGCGAGTATAAATCTTGTTCAGAACAATGTGTTAACTTTAACAAATCAACAGTATTTTTTAGCAAGAACATGTTGGAGGAGGATAGGAGACTAGTTGTCAATCTATTGGGGGTACATAGCTCGAACGAACCACAGCGTTACTTAGGGTTACCTAATATGGTGGGTCAGAGAAAAAAGGAATCTTTTCAAAACTTGAAGGACCGATTCAAAAAACGTATTGATAATTGAAATAATAGGTACTTATCGCAGGGTGGAAAAGAAGTATTTATAAAGGCTATTCTTCAGGCTATACCAACTTATACACTGGTTTATTTTTTATTACCTAAAGTTCTATGTGACGAATTGGAAAGTATCGTTGCGAGATTCTAGTGGCAGAAGAGACGTGGAAAAATGGGAATTCATTGGTGCACGTGGAAAATTATTTTTTCTTTAAAAGAAAATGATGGTTTAGGTTTTCGAAACCTTGGTCAATTTAATATTGCGTTATTAGCTAAACAAGGTTGGCGTCTTATCAATTATCCAAATTCTTTATTAGCCAGAGTTTTAAAAGCAAAATACTATCTGCAATCAAGTTTCCTAAAGGCAGAGTTGGGAAATTTACCTTCACTTACATGGAAGAGTATCTGGGTAGTAAAGGGACTTCTCCAGAAAGGGATGTGTTGGAGAGTGGGCAGGGGAGACAACATTTCTATCTGGAAAGACAGCTGGATATAAGGGATCGATACAATTGATGGACAAAACGAATCAAACAATGGGGAATTATAGTTAGTCTCGGATCTTGTTGATAATACAAACAAGAAATGGAGGTCGGATTTGATTAATAGTACCTTTCAAGCAGAAATTGCTCAAAAAATTCTACAGATCCCTCTTGCAGAGACTGAGCACGAGGATACTCAAGTTTGGAAAGTAGTATTATCCAGTGCATTTTCAATGCGCAGTGCCTATAAACTATTACAATATGCTATTTTGAATCCTAATATTATTTATTACAGACCGAAACTAAATAATTTTATAGGAAATTATGGAGCCTACAACTACCCTAAAAAATTGCAATCACTATTTGGCCAATTTCCTGGGATTATATCCCTAATCTTGCTAATCTCAAGTACAGGAAAGTCACTTCAAATGATAGATGTCTCCGTGGTTGCTCCTGGGCAGAGGAAAGTCTTCTTGTCTTCCGAGAATGCCCAATAACAACAGAAGTTTGGCAATTTTTAAATTTATCCTGGGTTATGAATAATATGAATCAAAGTCTATGGGAGTGGCTAACCTGGGCTTTCAAGAGAAGTAACGGCCCTCAATGCCGACTCTTCTGTTATGCTCTATGGTTGATATGGTTTTCCAGAAATCAATTCATACATGAGGGGGAAAATATAACAGGAAAGGTTTTAGCACAAAATATTCAAAGGCACATGGCAAAATATGAAGGAATAAAAGTAATGAAGATTCATGATAAAATGAACAGAAGCTATAGAATCCAGGAGGACATACCAAAAACAACGATCCACTTTGACGCAGCGTTCGACAGTAGAAACTTCAAATCAGCGACAGGCCTGGTGGGATGAGATCTGAGGGGAGATCTACTGGTACTAAAGAAGGTTATTCACAACAATGTTCCCTCACCATTTGCAGAAGAGGCATATGCATGTTTAAAGGGTACAAGGTTAGGGATCTCACTAAGAACTCAATCAGTCAAACTCATAGAGGACTCCAAAACAATAATAAAAAAATGTCAAACGACTTTAACAGGTAAATCAATGATTGGAGCTATTTTCAAATACATTCAGAATAAGAAACCCTATTTTCAAGAACTTATCTTTCAACATATTCACAGATCAGAGAACTCGCATACACATAGACTAGCAAAAGACGCTCTTAATAGAGGAGAAACCGTTTACCTGATGGGGGAAGAGTTGAATCGTCATGTCTTCGCTTCGGAGAGAAGCTGGCCAAGAAATCCAAATTGAAGGAGCGGATGAAGGAAATGCTCTCAAAGAAGATAGCAAAATAAAGTCTTATCTCTTGGGAACTGCTATCGTCAGAACGAATGGTTTTTTAGAATGACTAATCGACAGATATAATGGTATCCAGCCATTTTTGAATTGACTGGTGTAGATATTTTTTTATTTCCTTTTCTTTTCATTTATTGCTTTCTGTCTTTCCATTTGGTTAGTAAGTAACTTGCTGGTTAGGAGGTTTTTCACTATTAATTAGTGAGGTCGGTTTTTGCTTTCCAATTTTGATGTATTTAGTCTAGGCCCAATGATCTGGGCCTCCAGTTTGTTTTATTCTATTTTTAATAAAATACCCAGTCATTTTATTAAAAAAAGAAAGAAAGAAAGGTTGATAAGGAAAGAATATTTGTTGATTGAAGATGATAAGGAGAATGGTACATTACAGAGGAAGAAGAATATTAAGTTGAGATATTATAATGTTTTTGTAATATTTTTACTTTTTTTATTTTGAATTAAATTTTTTATTGCTTTAAGCGTTGAATGTTTTAATTTGTTTTAATATAATTTTATTTAATTGTTTTTAAGGACTTGAGTTTTAAATTTATATTTAATTTTTACATATCTTTTATTTAACTTTTTAAAAACTTAATTATGTTTTTTATCAATAATTTATTAAAATTAATTAAATCATAATATTTTGACATTAAATATAAAAAATTTATTATGTATTAGAATGTATTGAAAGGTTAAAATTTATAATTTTATTTTAATATTATTTTAATATAATATAGTAATTAATTTTATCAAAAGCTATAAGTGATTAAATGACTTATCTTAAATACATAATTCAACATGTTTACTCATTTAATATTTTATAAATCATTATCAATATTTTTATTATTATGGATATTAGTAGTATAAAGCCTATAGTTTAGTCGTGCATATAGTGGCCTACTTTTATGTTTCTTTTCAATTAAATAAGATAAAATATTATTAATATAATATTTAAACTAAAAATTAATTAATATTATTTTATTAATAATATTAATTAAAACAATATATACAAAATTACTTTAGATAGCCGATTGAGTCTTAGTTCGATTAGCATGGACATTATTGCCAATGCAAGAGGATGTAAGTTTGAGTGCGCTAAAGCCATTATCCTCCTATTTATGGGTTGGAGAAGGATAATGAGTAATTTTAAGCATTATCTTAAAAAGAGTTATAATAAGATTGTTTTAGAAAAAAACCGACTCTACCAAACTAACAAAATTACTTAGCACTTACAATATACAAATTATTTATTTTAGAACTAAAAATAAAATTATTATTTAATTAATTTATAATAAAACTAATTTATTTACATTAATTTTGTAGAGATGAAAACAATAAAGATTGTGCAGGAACCAATAGAAGTCACTCGGTTGTCTAGTGTTATGGTTTAAGGAATTTGGTTAACGTCTTTGGACAACACAACAACAATCCAAAGACCCTAACAACTTTATTGGCTTTTGTTTCAAACTGAACAATAGAACTTGGGTGACATACGAAGAAACGATAGAACCTTAAGTGACATCCAAGCCTCAGATTCTGCTTCATGCATCTTGGAATCAAGATGCAACAAGGTGACTTCCAAGCGTTGAAAGTGAAAAAGAAGGGCATGGAATCTGGACTAGGGTTGCTTTTGCTTCGGATTTGAGATGTTGTTCGCAAATAAGGCTGGTTTCATGGTGATTTGGAGCTTTAAGGGTTTTGGCCTCTCTTCTTTTTTGTTGTGTTTTAGTTTACCAGTTATACTTGGTTGTTTCAACTTCTCGTTAAGTATTCTATGCACTACCAATGGTTAAAATAATTGGGAGGTCCCTGTATTATAAGGGCTAGACCAAATTAGTCCTCCTATTATTAAATAGATCAATTTAGTCCCTATACTATAAAAAAGAATCAAATAAGTTCAACTTGTAACTGGGTTAACATTTACTGTATAAAAAATATCTCGAAAATCCCTTACATTTTGGAATAAGATTACGATGTTTGGATTTTTACATTTAGCTCATCTCGTAATCTCACATTATGGTCATCTCGTAATATAGGGTGTAATCTGATTACGGCCTCTTTTTTAGGTAATCTAAGATTATAGATGGAGTCTGAATTTTAAAACAAAATTACCCTCTATTTTTATTATATTTATCAATATAATCCTTTTTATGATACTTTAAGACAAAAATCAACATATCTATTTTTTTTCTTCTATTGTTCTCTCGTAAGTTTGAAAACCAAAATCCCTAACATTCTCCTCCCAATTTTAATTTCACATCCTCTAAGGCATTCACCCTCGTCTCCAGTTAGGTAAGTTTAATATTTTCAATTTCTAATTGTGTCTTCATATTACTTTGTGATGTATTGCATTGAGAGATTTTTTTATTTTTTTCAATACCTATTGTAGGCTTCGTGTTTGTTGATTGTTATAGATTTTTTCAATTTATGTTGTAGGTTTCATGTTTGTTGAATTATTGTGTTTTTGATTGTTATGAATTTTCTCTTTTCTTTTTTTTCTTTTTTAAGAAAGGTTCTCTCTATTGCTATGAATCCTTATTTAATTAATTAAGAGTATATAGAGATAGGTAGCAATAGGAGACCTTGTACAATGGTCACCATTGCCATCTTTCTTTGTGTTGTATTGTTTGTAAGTTCAATTAACTTTCTTAAATTTCTTTTTGCTATGAATTTAAATTCTTTTATCAAGAGTAATTGCTAATACTTATCTGATTAATTTAATATTATTTTATAGATTAAATTCCAAAGCTTATTTGCTTTGTTGTTTGTAATTTAAATTATTGTTTCGATAGAAAATTTCACTAAAGTCATAGCTTTCACTCAAGTTCTTTTTTTCTCTCCAGGATTTTAGGTTTTTCCCAACTATTAAAATTATATCAATTTGATGGACTAACTTGCTTTTTAGTGTCTACTTAGTAGTTGACTTAATTATTTGGTTAATTGGTCTATATTTTATAATAAGGACAATAGTAAAATTTATTTTAGATAATCTTACCTTTTGTCTATCAAACACTTCAGTTTTACATCCTAGTCAAATGAACAAAATAAGGTAATTTCACATTCTACTCGTAGCCTTATATTATTATAATCCTATTATGGAATGTAACCTAAGATTTAGTGAACCAAACACCTCCTAAATATTAAGATCTTTCTTGTAAATTTTTCCAAAAACTAGATGGAAATGCTATGGACCTCCTAGTTGGAAAAAGAAAACACTGCAAATAAAAATACAAAATTTTGGCGAAGGATTAATAAATTTGAAGTTTTCTAGTAAGTTCTTTCAAAATTACTTTTTAATGATTAAAATTATTTTAATATTTTTTTGGTAAAAAAATAAATTAATTACAAAGGTCTACTCAAATCTAAAGGAATCTCATCAACTAATTGAAGATCCTCATTTCTATCAAAAGCTCACTTACAATAAAATGAGCTTTCAGGTTCATTTCTTGAGAAATAAATTCAAGCTTCCATTTACCAATATCCATCAAGTTGTGTTGAATATGTCGAATAAGTGCTGAGGGAGATGTCTTTGAGAAGGATTCATGAATAGCCTCAATAGCATCCTTGTTGTCTGTTTTAATAGACACTCTATCATAATTTCAATCTTTTGCTATCTTCAAGCCATCTAAGATACCCCATAATTCCACATTTAATACAAAACATCGACCCAAATTCTTGTTGTACTCAATTATCCAACCCCCATATCGATCTCTCAATGCTCCTCCTGTAGAAGCCAACCTAGGGTCTAACTTCATAGTGCCATCCGTATACAGACAAACCCAATTACCTTCCTCATTATCTGATATCCTTATACTCGGTCTTGCAAAACACAAAGACTTTTGTGAATAATTACACTGTATGGCCCAACTGTAGGAATTTTTAATTATCTCATCAACGCTCCACTGACTTCCTTGAAAAATGAGAAGGTTTCGATTCTTCCCAATACACCACACCATCAATCTAAAGAAACACAATCAATCAACATCTCTTAATGAAAGCCTGTATCAATTCTCCAAATCATTTTAATATTATAAATAAGTGTTAGATATAATGATAAAACACACTACATCCTCAACGAGAGACAGTTACGAATTCAAACATAAAAGTTGTTGAAGTTGGGTCTAGAAATGAAAGACTGAAATTACACCAAAAGTCGAATTAGATGTTTTAATAAAAGAATATTATTGGGCCAAGCCCAGGTCGCTGAAAATATTCAGACAAAATTTTAATCGTCGGTGCAATATTCTAAATCCAAACATGTTTCAAATCTTTGTCCGAGTCGAATGTTGACTCAACTTTAAGAGCACTCCTCAACCTCACTAGCTCCCCACCATTACACATAACTTTACAACGAAGCGTATATTCCATTTTTTTTAAATTTCCAACAGAAGAAAGAACAGAGTGCTCCAGGAATAAAAAGCAAGAGAGATGGCTTTACAGTGTGTCCATCAGATTCTTGTTGAACTGCGTCGGATTTATACTGAAATTATGTACTAAAACATTAAATTATTTTAATATTTTCTAAAATATTCATTAAGTCTTTAAATAAACAGCAGAATAGGCCACATAAATCTCTTAAAATTTAGACCAATCATTGTAGGTTGAACAAACCGTTAGTTTATTAAATAAATTATATTGTTTTTAAAATATATTTAAATCCAATCAAAATTATGTAGTATTTATATTTAACAAAAAGTTATATATTTTAGTATTTAAAGATAACAATGTTAATTTTTAGTATTTGATTCGATATTTACGGTTAATTTGATAAAAGTTTATTATTAATAATATTGGGTTTGAATTTTTATTAATAGAATAAATTTAATTTTTTATTGTGAATTTGTTTTAAATTTGTGTTTAATTTATTAGAACGAAAATTATATTTTCAAATTTTAAAATTAAATTAAATTAATTGTTAATTATGAATTTTATTAAATTAACTACAAAACTCTAATTAAATATTAAAAAAAAGTTAACACCATAAGTTTCTTTTGCTAAATATGAATACTTACATTAAAATAAATAAATTACCTAGTTGGTCACCTAATTTTTAGGGCACTTTCATTTTGATCATCCAAAATAAAATTGTTACAATTTCGTCACTCAACTTTTAAGGTGCTTTCATTTTACTCACCCAATCGTTGAATCTCTAACGCCAGTTAACTATACATGCCATATCATGTTCACACTTCCATTTTGGTCACACAAAAAAACATCTTTTCTTTTAAGTATTGATCGAGGTAAAAAAATTAAGGATTAAAGTAAAAAATGATAGAAACTAAAATAATGCATTAAAACATTGTCAAATTGTACTTGTTTATCACAGTTATGAAAGTTCTAATTTTTCAAAATTGGAATTTTAAATTTCAAAACATAGAACTCAAGTTAACCAATTTATTCTTGTAATATTGAAATCAATTAAATTAATCTCCTCCTAAATTTTAAAATTTTATTTTATATTTCCATATTATTCTTAATTAAATCAACACGATAACTCATATTTAATAATTGTCTATGAAACATAAATTTCTTTTGATTATATAATCTCGAATTTTTCACCAAAAGCAAAGAAAAATCATTGCGATTAATTAAATTAAGTGCTTGTTCTTCGTTTGGGTAACAAAAGTGATGAAAAATTATGAGTTTTGCTTGGCATGAAATATTAATTAATTAATTAAATTAATTGTAAGAACTTTTTTACTTTTTGCTTAATATGAAAACTCGAGACCATATAATTAAAAGAAATTTGAGTTTCATGTACAATTATTAAAGATGATTTATTTGAGTTGATTTTAATTTAGAAATATAAAATAAGATTTTAAGATTTAAAAGGATACTAAATTAATTAATTTAATTAATTATAATATTATAGTAACAAATTGTTTTGCAGTGTCAATAGATACAATATTTTCAATAGCTTATTTAGCCGATTTCGATGTTTTGAAATTTAAAATGTCAATATTGAAAAAAATTAAAACTTATGGGAATGAGGAAAACAAGTACAATTTGACAATTTTAAAGCATTATTTTAGTTTGTATCTTTTTCACTGAAATCCTTAATGTTTTTTACCCCAATTAATATTAAAAAAATTTGGGTGACCAAAATAAAAGTCTTGAACATGATGTGACATGTACAATTTAACCGTTGTTAAAGATTTTATGGTTAAATGACTAAAATAAAAATATCCTAAAAATAGAGTGACGAAATTGTAAGAATTTAATTTTGAGTGGCCAACTAAATAACTTACCCTTAACAAAACACAAATTTTGCATTAAAAAATTAAACTCAAATATTTAAGGGTATATTAAGCTTTATTTTCCCCAAAATTTAACTCGACTAATATCGTTACATTCAAAGTTGAAATGACACCTCATTTGTTTAATTCAACCATATTTAATTGAAACGTTAAAATAATTAACAAAATTTATTTCAACAATATTATTATAGGTTCAAATCATATCTGTTCTTTGACATAATACCTAAAATTATCTAAAACCCCTTGTCAACTCATAAATAAGAGGATAATACGATTCAGCTCACATGAATCTATGTCTTCGGGTCTGTTTGATAGCCAGTAAAATGTTTTCCGTAAAATGATTTCTGGAAAATGTTTTACTTTTCGTAAAATGATTTCTTGGAAAATATTTTACGGTGTTTGATTGAATCATGTAAAATATTTTCAACATTTATGATTCACGAAAATATTTTACGAAAAAGTTGTTTTACATATATTAATATATATTAATAAATTTTATATTTTAAATTATTTTTACATATATTGCAATGATTTATTTATAATAATACTCAATTATTAAGCTACAATATTAATCGTTATAAATTGAAAAAAACTAATATCAAATAAATTATTTGTAATTGTGTTAAAAAATAAGTATTGAATAATTAAAAAAACAAGTTACTGGAAAATCGATAAATAGAAGCAGTTTTCTACCGGAAATGAAGGAGGCAATAAAGAGGAGAGCACGGAAAATGTCTTACGGAAATTAAAAGGGTAAGACATTTTTCCTAAAATGTAACTCATTTTCCCTTGTTTTGGAGTTCATTTTCCAAATGGAAAATGTTTTTCGCCAATCAAACGCTAGAAAAGTTAGAAATGATTTTCCGAAAAATCAATTCCGTCAATCAAACAGACCCTTCATATATTGATAGTAATACTTGTGTGAATTGAGTAAGTTTTAATGTCTAAATTGAATAAAGTGAATAATCCCATTCTCAATAAATGCTGAATAAAATAATGATAAAGGAAAAGAGGGAAAAAACACTGTCTTTTAGCTTTCGTTTCATTTAGTCTCTCTTTCTTTCTCTCTCTAGTGATTAAAGGATAGGTAGCAGCCACAAATATCCACTATCCCAAAACACCAAACCTTCTTTGAAAAAAAGAGGAAACAAAAAAATGGAGTGATTAATTCGAATCTTTATCGAATTAGGACACTTTGTTACCCCATTTTCGTTTGAATCAATCAGGTAATTTTCTCTCTCCATCGCTATTTCTTTCTTTTCCCGTCGTTTTCACTCTCTTCTCCGGATCGGCACTTTCTTCCTTTTTTTTTTTAACCCGTCATAAAAAAATTAAAAATCCCTCCTTTTTCTCTTCAAATCTGTTTAATTTTTCTTCACTTTGGGAAATGTGTTTTTGAACTGCCAAAACTCGTCTACTTCTTTTGTTCCCTTTCGTCTGCAGCGAAAAATTCGCTGTTCTGTTCTGATCATGTCCTTTATTTTTAGGTTAGGTGATCTGTGCTTGTTTTGGGTTTACGATCTTTGGGTCGTTGGTATCTTTCTGTGATTTCGGAGCTTGTAAAATCACTGGTGAGAGTGGCTACGTTTTACTGGAAAACTGCACCTTTCTGATTAGGCTTTCTAGGGTTAAGTTCGAGCTCTCATTTTTGTGCCTTGATCGCTTAGTTATAATATTTGTTCTAAAGTTTAACTTGTGGGTTTTCTACTCAAGGAATAAAGAAATGTTTACTTTGAACTTAATGATGCTGAAGTTTTGAGTGATAAGTATGGCAATTATATTTGGAAATATGTTAATCTGTTTTATTATTATTGATGGAACTGAACTTCTTTTAAGTGGTCCTTATTAAGTTAGGGTATTTTAGAATTGGGAAATAGATAAAGGTAGGAAAAGCTTTGATTTGCTGAAACTTATTATCTTCCAAAAGGGAGCTTAGATCATTGTGATCTGTTTATGGAAAGTATTTATTACCGTGAGAGGATTACTAGAACTCTTTTTGTGGATTAACATTTATTGTTTGGGGATGAAATTTTGATCTGATTCCAAGTAAATTTGTTGCTTTTGAATTTCTATTGCTTTATTTGGTTATTAACTTATTACTATTTTCGCAGACAATGCTGGATTCTTTGAAATGAAAATGTGTTTACTTATATTGAACTTTATCTTCCCTGATATTTAATTAATATTTTTGTTTTCCGTTTACCTTTCCCTTTTGCTACAACAAGATTAGAGAAGGATCTTGTACTCTAGAAAATCTGTTTGGTTCTATATTCTCTCTCTACTGCTGCAGTGGGGGGGTTCCAATCCTGGCTGATGTCTTTCTCTTTCAGGTTTTTTGTCATGGAAGATAAGCAGTCGGTTGCAACACTCATAGACTCAACAACTACTAAGATACAGCAGCTTCAGAAAGCATTTGCTGAACTTGAAAGTCATCGTGCTGTAACACTTAATCTGAAATGGAAAGAACTTGAGGAACATTTCCATGGGCTTGAGAAGTCCTTGAAGAGACGCTTCCATGAATTAGAAGACCAAGAAAAGGAGTTTGAGACAAAAACTAGGAAATCTCGAGAAATGTTGAAGAAGCGTGAAGCTGCTGTTGTTGCTAAAGAACAAGCTTCACTAGTGAGGTTACAAGAAAAGAGAGATGCTGCTGTTTTTGCCATTAGTAATGCTCTAGAAAAGCATAGGAAAGTATCACCTGAGGAGCCTGCTGATAGCTGTGATGGAGACAGCGGTGAACTGTCAGTTGAGGAGAAACCACCTGATTCTGTAGCTTCCGAAAGTAACTCAGAGGATATAAAATGTTCTTCTGAAAATGGAAATTTCGGGGTGAAATCTTATCCCCAATTGGTAAAAATTTGTGAAGAGATGGACTCTGAAGGACTACACAAGTTTATATCAGATAATCGCAAGAACCTTGCTGCCTTAAAGGAGGAAATTCCTTGGGCGTTGAAGGCTGCAGCAAGCCCAGCTTATTTGGTCCTGGAATCTTTGAAAGGATTTTACCTTTTAGAAGCACCAAATGTGGATCGAAAGAAAGATTCAAATCTACTGGGTCTTAGGCGAACCTGTATTATGTTGATGGAATGTCTTAGCTTTTTGTTAAGGAATATGGATATGGTTTCTGTTTCTGCTTTAATCTCAGAAGATGTTAGGGGGCAAGCAAAGTTAATTGCTGAGGAATGGAAACCAAAGTTGGATGCTCTTGACATGGATGCTAGTAATGGTAATTCATTGGAAGCTCATGCATTCCTGCAACTTCTTGCCACTTTTGGTATTGCTTCTGACTTCAATGAGGAAGAACTGTCAAGGCTGATACCAATGGTCTCTCGTCGTCGTCAAACAGCTGATCTCTGCCGGTCTCTTGGTTTGTCTGAAAAAATGCCAGGTTTGTGTAGTATGAACTTACATAGTAACATTGCATAGAATATTTGTTTGTTTGAAAAAAAAAAAAAACGAGTGATTCTGAACAATGAGCTTGAATCTTTCTACATTCACCATGGGTTTACCTTATACATCCATTATATTTCTTCCGTTCCATTTTTGTAAAACTGATATGACTAACTATTTCAAGTAGACTTTCAGCATAATTAAAAAAAAAGGTCAGGTGAGACCTTGTAAATTAACTGAGTTTTTCTATTCCCCCTAACTTAGGCAACTTCAAGCCATCAGAACCGGGGAAACTAATCTTTGCTCTTAAACTGATAAGCATCTTCAAGTTCCTAAATGCTTTTTATTTTACATATTCTTTAAACAATATTGTTGTTAAAATGCTATTTTGGAGTTCAGTGGACCATCCTTCATTTTGGATGACCGTTGTCTGGCACTTACAGATATTTATCCAATTGTGTGGGATGAACACAAGCAATGTTAATCTATTATTTTTCCTCCCTGAATCGTACTTCTAAGTCTTAGAACAAGAACTGTGAATTACACATGGAATACTGTTGTAGAAAATCAATCATTTCTTCCATTTATACTGGTTCTGGTTAATTTGTACTTTACTTTTATTTATCTTTCTATATTTCAGGTGTAATTGAAGTTCTGGTGAATAATGGAAGGCAGATTGATGCAGTTAATCTGGCTTTTGCATTTGATCTTACAGTGCAGTTCTTGCCTGTACCTTTACTGAAGGCCTACTTGAAGGAGGCAAGAAAAGCTTCTTCACCTGTTAAGCCTGGAAATTCCTCTTCTACTGCTCAGGTGTGTTCTTTACTCCTCTACTTCAAGGGGATTGGTTTGCCTAATATTGGTTGAATATAGTTTGGTTGACAATATCTTAACCAAATGTTTGAGGGACAAGTCCTTATTGCTGTTTTTGTCCACAAGGCCATGTCTGAAGCAGATTGGACCAGCTTTCTGTCCCGTTAGCCATCTAACATGCTTGGATCTTGTTGGATCATTTAGGATGATTTGGCTAGTTAGTTCTTCCTTACAGTACCTTTCATAAACCTGAGACCTTTTGGTAGTTAAATTTTTTAGTAATTATTTGGATGTGGCCCTGAGGGTAATTTGTTCTTGCCATTTGAATGCAGAAGAATATTTTTGCTCTACTTCATGCTAGTGAGACTTTTTTTTAATTTTTTGCTGCATATTGGAAAATGGCTGAAAACTTTCTTCTGTATTTTCAGATTGAGTTTAGTGAGCGAGAGTTGGCAGCTCTGAAGGCTGTGATCAAGTGCATTGAGGAGCATAATATTGAGGAGCAATACCCTATTGATCCACTTCAGAAGCGGGTTCTCCTATTGGAGAAGGTTAAAGCAGACAAGAAGGGATCAACTGAAGCTGCAAAGCCTCAAACAAAGAGAGCTCGTGCCAATGGTGCAGGATATGGTCCACGAGTCACTAACGTAGCTGCTGACAAACCATTCTATTCTAGAACCACTGATAGGTACCCGCAGTACGTTTATGACAGACCCTATGTTTACTCCGGACCTGCTGACAACCACGGCCCCGCTCTTCTTGGTTCTGCCACCTACAACTTCTCTCCAAGTGGTAACTACTTCGGCTACCAGTATCAGGTTCCCTATCTTCACTAATTTCCCAAAAAATGGCAAAAAGGTGACTGTGATCCTCTCACATTAACTATTAGCCTTAACCTTCCATGTTGCAGTGTACGAATGAATTTAGTATTAAAAAACCAACAAAAAAAAAAAAAGGAAAAAAATGCCTTGTTAGTTTTAATATGTTGTACAAGAAGATATTTTGATCCTCTAATATATGCACTCTGTGTTTGTATGTATATCTCCTGTTTCGTTCATTTGTACCTTGTTTCTATTTTGGTAATGGGGTTGTTTGGTAACACCATATGAAGTCTTGGAAGTATTATGGGCTAACTGGTGGAAGATTGGATTTTGATGAACATGATTTTGAGACCTGAGAGAAATAAACAATTTCGGTTCAATGGTGGATTACACTCAAATCATGGAGGAAATTGCTAATTGATCTCAAGTCAATTATAGTAGGCATAGTCAGCCCCAGCCAGCTCCTTTTAACAACAAATCAAATTAACTAATAAAATAAAATAATTTGTCCTATTCAAGTTGACCTTTTACGTGATGGGAATTCTTTTTGGCGAAAAAGAGAGCAATAAAATGAATCATGATACTTGCGAATTCATTTCGTGAGATATATATTCAACTTTCTCCATGATCATGAAAGAGAAAATTAGTTTGTGTGTAATAAAAAGAAAAACTTTATGAAAAACATCTTGATGAAATTGAGAAATGAATTTAGTCAATATACAAGAAGATTGAAGTAAAAAAGATGGCAACTTAAAAGAAAGGAAATCCACGTACCAACAAAAAGTTTGGCAAAGTGGAAGCCATCATGATGGAAGCAACCATTAATGATAATTAAAGACATCCAGATGCAGACAAATAAAGTCTTGCAACGTGGAAGCTATCATCAAAACAATGATGACGCAAGCAATGATGGAAGCAACCATGACATAAGCAGTGATGGAAGCGGCCATTAATGCAAGCATGCAACGTGGAAACAACCATGGCCATGCAATTAAAGAAGCAACAAGACAAATCAGACGTGGAAGCAACCACATCCATTTGAAGCCGAATCCTTATCAAAAACACTGTTCGGGATTCAAAATACAATTGTATAGAATTTGTAATCTCCTCTATAAATAGAGAGGAAAGATCAATTGTATAGACATCTTGTAAATTATCAAATACTTCCCCAGTTTGGTATCAGAGGTGCCGGTGTAACGAATTTCTGGAGAAATAATATCGTAATATTCATTGTAAGTTTTTGTCTTTGATTTACATTTCTGTTTGTTTCACAGTTATTTGTTTCAAAACCCATATATCTGTTATTCTGTCTTCTTGTTGCCGTTGAGTCCAAGGAGGACGTTAGGCGTTGTGTGAAGACGATAAAGATAATAGACGGTCTTAGGTACCAGAAACAAATATTATGGAACAAATTGAGTGTCAATTTCAAGATAAAACTTGTAATCATATTACGCATATAGACTCTAGAAATGAAAATAATATTTCATCTCTGAGTAAGGGTATAAATAGTCTAGCAAATATAACTTCTTTTATTTTTCTAGGTTATATAATAAGGTAAGTAAGATTGAAGAAAAAGTAAATAGTTTAGGTGATATTAAAATTTAGACTTAAACCATGAGCCTAAAGAAATATTAACTAATGTTAATAATAAATTAGATCAAGTTATAAATAATAATATTGAGCCTAATGTAGATTTTGGTCCATTATATTACGGTAATAGTAATGTAATTTTAACTTTATCTCAAGAAGAAAACACTTCTTCCGATGAATCGTCATCTACGTTAAAAATTATAAAAAAACATAAAAACGTAAAAAAAAAAGAAAATCAACAACAAAAATATGATTTCTGTCAAAAATCTTATAGAACATTGGAAAGTAAAATATACTAATACTACGATAAATTAGAACAAGTAGAATATTTAAAGTTAATAGAAGAACTTTATGAAAACATAAAGATCTATTTAGAATGTTCAATTATCATTATATGTTACAATATGATGATCTGAGATAGTAGTAGTTCGAGTAGTTCTAAAAACGGAAAATTATTTAAAAATCAATCTGATGGAGAAAAAATTTCAACAGATCAGGATGAAGACATAAAAGTCTCTACTTGTAATTCTGATGGAGAAAATACTTCATCTAAAGATGAAAATATACAGATTCCAGATCCTATGGATACTGAAACAACAGATCTTTATGGAAAAAGAAAAATAGAGTCAGATAGTCAAATAGATGATTATCTTAGATCTTTAAATAAAGATTTTGAAATAGATAAAGATACAGTTAAAATTTTTGGTAACAAAACTGAAAATATAACTACAAATGATGTAAAACCTGAATACCCAGGAGAAACATCTAGTCAATCTGCTCATCCAAGAATAGATGACTTAAATAAAAGAAATGTGGCCCAGGGAGGAATATACTTAGATTTAACTAATACTCCTATTTCAAGCTATGAAAAAACAATAGATGATTGGGCACAATCCATGACTATTGTTGCAAACAACAACACATGGTCAAAAGAAAAATTTTTAAATTACTTTGTTGGAACATTTCAAGGAGATGTTCTACAATTTCTTAGACGATGGGAAGAGTCTGAGAAAGGAAAAGAACAAAAGGGGCAATTAATCAATCAGATAGGATCCCCTAAAGATCTTCTAAAAGGATTAACCTTAATTCTAAAAACAGAATTTTGTGGTTATTTTGATAAAAAAAAGATCAAGATAGTAAATCTAGTTAAATCCTTTCAAAAATTAAATTATGTGATATTAGATATTTAGAAGAATTTTCTAAAATATTTCTTCATGAATATCAAGAGTTGAAAAATGAAAATATAGAATTTTGGAAAACCAATATTTTCATAGATTACCCCACATTGGGATGAGATATGTGTAAACAAATATATATCTTATTTAGAGAAGCACAATAAAACATCCGGTCTTCGATAGAAAATTTAGATTCTATAGGAAATAGAATCAACTTTGCAAGAGAAAGAATAACTTTACACTGCTTGCAAAGTAAAGTCGCTAAACAAGTTAAGCATAAGTTAAGTAATAGATATTGTACTAAAATACTTGAAAATGAGTGGAATTTGGATGTAAACAAATATATCCTAATACTTATAAAAGCGTAAAAATATAAATTAAGAAAATGGAAGCCGGTAATAAAAAATTTTCGGTAATAATCAAAAGGTTGTTAGAAGAAAACTTCTAAACCAAAGAAACAAATTTGTAAATGTTTCATATGTGATGAAGAAGGTCACATAGCTAGTAATTGTCCTAACAAAGGAAAAATGCTAGGAAAATGATAAAAGTCTTGAAGAACAAGTATTAGAAATATGTTTTAAAAGGAAATAAATCACGAAGAAATATTATATGAGTTAATATCGAAATGACTCGATAGTAACGAAGAATATATATTTATATTTAATATAGGAAATAGTTCTAATTAGAAGAAATTCCTAATTACGAACAACGGGATATTAAACTAGGAAGTTTAATCGGAGAAGAAAAGACTTTTCGATGAAATGATAGAGAAAATTAATAAAAATTATATTTCTAAAGAAGAAATATATAAGATCTCTAAGTTCAAAATCTGGACTCAGAGACATAAAAAAAATTAGCGGTAACACAGTCGCTAAGGATACTCGTGGAGGATTAACAGAAATTCCTCTATTTACTAAAGAAAAAATTAAGAGGACTAAAAAGAAATATATTCAGGTTAGATATATACATTTAGGTATTATTATGATAACTATTAGAGCCTTATTTAGGAGAGGTCATGATATTCCCATTATAGCGGTTCTTTTAGATAAAAGATTTGAAAATCCAATAAAATCATTTATTGGAGGAATTCAATCCAATTTACACATAGGTGTAATAGGATTTAAAGTGAAACCAAATTACTTTATATCTATTACAGATCCTCTAATAGAAGAGTGTCTATGCCTTAGAATTCAGACAAAAAATTCTGATATAAATGACTTAGCAGAAGATCTAGCAATCAGTTGGACTTCTATTAATGAATATACAAATACGACCGAAGTAGAAATAAAATAGATTAATAACAAAATTATTGAACTCTTTGAACCAAATAGGTTTACTACTGAAATACAGCCGAAATTATTAGATTTAAAGGATCTATCAATTCCAAGAGATTGGATGATAGAAAAATTAATAGTACTAGTACTTCTAAACCAGTAAGTACTATAGAATTTATGTTATCCGGTAATAGATTATATTTTAAGAACAATTGTATAACAAATACAAATGAAAATCTTGTTTTGACCTCTAGTTTTCAACTGGAAGAAGAGGATATTATAAGTACAAATAGTAACCCAATAGGAATGAAAAGCGTTAAAATTCCTATATTCCCATTGAACCCAGTGAGTACTTCTAGAAGAACTAGAATGGAAGAAATTCAAACTTCAACAATTGATAAAATATCAAAAGTTGGAATAAATATTAAAGTTGCATTCAGTTTAGAAGATATAAAAATATTCTCTAAATGCTTTAATAGACCTTTGGAGCTACAATCAAGAGTTACTGAAAGAATGCAATTCTGTAGAAAATGGGAATTAATGAAAAACCCATAAAAATAATGGAAATAGATGGTAATAAAACCATTATAAAATATAAGGCAAAAATATACCAATCTATATAAACAATGTTAGATTTGTGATTCCTAAAATAGTATGTTTTCCTAACATGCGGGAGATATATTATTAGGAAATAATTGTATATGTAGATATTTACCTTTTACTATTGATAAAAATTCTATTTGGTTATCAAGAGAAAAGATTTTTTTTGAAAATACCACTTGAAGAAAATAATAAAATCGTGTGTAATAAAAACTTTACACCAATTAAATTGTTAGATAATAAATCTTTATAATTTATTACTAATAATTGTTGATTATTTGAGCAGGCCTCATGGATAGAGGTAAAAAGCCTCTAAAAGAAATAGTCGATGAATGGACTACCGTTCACAAAAAGCCCAACAAAGGGAATGCAGCAACAAACTCCAAAAAATGATTTGTACCTACAAAAATACCATTTTATCCTAACGAGGATATTATGATCCATATCCAATGGTAAACCAACCAATTGGAACAAATGTTTTAAATTATCCAATGGTAAACCAATCAATTGGAACCACTTTTTCATTGACCTAAAACATGGTGTGTCAATCACCAATGTCCCAAGATCCATATTTAGCATCACAAACCAGTTATGCTGAAATGATCAGAGGATCAGAAAATTTGTTGAAAATACAACAAATTGAAGAAGAAGAAGAAATTTCAAAAATAAAATAGTTTTATAATCCTGGTATACCACTAATTTTATGGTTTTATAAACGAGATATGAAAAACCCATATTTCAAATCAAAGAGCCAATTTCAGAAGAGCTCTTACACAGTTTTCATTATTTTTAGTTAAAAATCAACTAAGGAAAATGAAGTGAAGATTTATTACTAAAATCTATTTTGTATAGAGAATGAGATGAATTCCATCTCTTAATTATGGACATTGAGGAGATAAACAATCTTCTTAATATTTTCCAATATTTTATTCATAAAGGAAAAACACTCATATTATGAATAAGGTATTTAGATTATGTTTATATAATAAAGCTCAAAATATTCTACCAATAGATTTATTTAGAAAAATTGATGGAGCTATTGACAAACAAAATGCTTTATTTCAAAAAGATTTTTAGAATATTTCTTATAAGCTTATGTTTTTACGAATGATCTAGGAGAAGAAATTCCTATTATAAAATTCAGACTAGATCATGAACCATTTGATATAACAAGTATTGAATGGGGTTTTGTCAAAGATATAGTTGTACAAAAATTTTCTTTTCATTTATTAAAAGATTTTCCAGCTATAATTAAAGTCAGTATTACAAAACTTCATAAATAATGATGATTTTTATTACTATTTTCATATAGAAATTAGTAGTTTTATTGGTATAGCTGAACAAGAAAAATTCCATCAGCCATATCAAATTTGGATTATCCAAAAGATAATTGGAAACCCCCAATTATCAGCAGTGAATGAGGACAAAGATCATTTGGCAACAACCATTGATCATTGTTCTAAATTACCAAGTTATTATCAAATTCAAGTCGGGTTAGATTTAATAACTAAAGCCCAATTTCTACTCCAACAAAATGATTATCAATTTTGGACCGATGGAAGAAGAATATAGGCATGCGAAACTGGAAACAATCAGGAAGAAAAAGATGAAAAATCCCTGAGGTTATTAAAAAAGATAGCCGATATGAAGATTGAAGATTTTCCATCCTACATTCTAGAACAAATTAGAAGCAAGTGGGAAGCTTGAAATTCACCAAGATCTTCATTCGATTCATTACACCTTGATGAAATTGAAGAAATGAATTTAGTCAATATACAAGAAGGTTGAAGTCAAAAAGATGGCAACCTAAAAGAATGGAAATCCACATACCAACAAAAAGTTTGGCAAAGTGAAAGTCGTCATGATGGAGCAACCATTAATGATAATTAAAGACATCCAGATGCAGACAAACAAAGTCTTGCAACATGGAAGCTATCATCAAAACAATGATGACACAAGCAATGACGGAAGCAACCATGACATAAGCAGTGATGGAAGCGGCCATTAATGCAAGCATGCAACGTGGAAACAACCATGGCCACGCAATTAAAGAAACAACAAGACAAATTAGACGTGGAAGCAACCACATCCATTTGAAGTCGAATCCTTATCAGAAACACTGTTTGGGATTCAAAATACAATTGTATAGAATTTGTAATCTCCTCTATAAATAGAGAGGAAAGATCAATTGTATAGACATCTTGTAAATTATCAAATACTTTCCTTTTTAGTTTTCCTTTACAAGAGTCTTGTAAAATCCTTCCGCTCTTACTCAATCGTCCCTTATACCCTCCCTTCCCCCAGTTTGGTATCAGAGGTGCCGATGTAATGAATTTCTGGAGAAATAATATCGTAATATTCATTGTAAGTTTTTTCTTTGATTTACATTTCTGTTTGTTTCAAAGTTATTTGTTTCAAAACCAATATATCTGTTATTCTATCTTCTTGTTGTCGTTGAGTCCAGGGAGGACGTTAGGTGTTGTGTGAAGACAATAAAGATAATAGACGGTCTTAGGTACCAGAAACAAATATTATGGAAAAAATTGAGTGTCAATTTCAAGATAAAACTTGTAATCATATTACGCATATAGACTCTAGAAATGAAAATAACATTTCATCTTTGAGTAAGGGTATAAACAATCTAGTAGATATGACTTCTTTTTATTTTTTAAGATATATATCGGGGTTAGTAAGGTAGAAGAAAAAGTAAATAGTTTAGGTGATATTAAAATTTAGACTTAAACCATGAGTCTAAAGAAATATTAACTAATGTTAATAATAAATTAGATCAAGTTATAAATAATAATATTGAGCCTAATGTAGATTTTGGTCCATTATATTACGACAATAGTAATGTAATTTTAATTTTATCTGAAGAAGAAAACACTTCTTCGATGAATAAATCATCTATGTTAAAAATTATAAAAAAACATAAAAATGTTAAAAGAAGAAAATCAACAACAAAATATGATTTCTGTCCTATAAAAATCTTATAGAACATTGGAAAGTAAAATATACTAATACTACTAATAAATTAGAACAAATAGAATATTTAAAGTTAATAGAAGAACTTTATGAAAAACATAAAGATCTATTTAGAATGTTTAATTATCATTATACGTTACAATATGATGATACAGATAGTAGTAGTTCGAGTAATTCTGAAAACGCAGAATTATTTAAAAATCAATCTGATGGAGAAAAAACTTCAACAGATCAAGATGAAGACATAAAAGTCTCTACTTGTAATTCTGATGGAGAAAACACTTCGTCTGAAGATGAAAATATAGAAATTCCAGATCCTATGGATACTGAAACAACAGATCCTGATGAAAAAAGAAAAATAGAGTCAGATAGTCAAACAGATGATTCTCTGATTAAAGATTTAGATAAAGATCAAAATATTGGTTGTACTATTTTGACTAGTAAAATAGAAAATTTAACTATTAATAATATAAATCACGAAAATATAGGAAAATCATTTAGTAAAACTTTATTTGGCCGTAAAACAATACGTCCTAATACTCATCATAGACATAAAAAGAAAAATATTATAAACTAGTCAAATGGAAAATAGAAAATAAAAATAAAAAATTTTACGGTTATAAAATGTCAATATTTTAGAAGAAAAACTTCTAGAAAACTTAAAGGTATTTTAAGTGTTAAGCGAGTTATATAGTTAAAACTTTTCTAACAAAGGAAAAGAAGTTAGAAAATTAAAAATCTTAAAAACAAGATTTAGAAACATGTTATAAAAGGAAACAAATCCTAATGAAATATTAAAAGAATTAATATCGAATCGAATTTAAGAGTGATCTTGATGAAAATATATTTTATTAGAAAATTCTAGAAACACTAGAATTGGAAAATTAAAGACAATACTTCAACAAATAAAAATAGGAAAAAGTGATATAATTACATTTTCAAATTTCTAATCTAAGAAATATTATACTTATATTGAAATTACATTTCAGTTTAGAGAATATAAAAATGTTATTTATATGCTTTACTAGAACCTTTGGAGCTACAACTAGTAGTTGAGAAAAATGCTATTCCTATAGAAAATGGGAATTAATGAGAAATCCTATAAATCTTTGTTGGAATAGATGGTAAAGAAACCATAATCAATATAAGGCTAGAAATATACCAATCTACATAAATAATGTTAGATTTGTAATCCCTAAAATATTATATTTTCACGATATGCATGGAGATATATTATTAGGAAATAATTCTATATATCAAGCATCTACCATTTTCTATAGATAAAATTTAATTATTTTATCGTGGAAAAATTTTACGTGGAAATATCCTTTGGTAGAAAGTCATAAGTTTGTGTGTAATAAAACTTTACACCAACAAGAAAGGAACAAATTAAACAACTAGAAAAAATCATTGGTTGTTTAAAATCCTTGAAGATAATTTTAGTGAAGAACTATTAAAATTATGGAAAAATAGTCCTAGATATTGTGAAATAAAATTAGTAAATCCTAATAAAGTCATTAGGGTTAAACCCATGATCTATACTAAACAAGATATAGATGAATTTGATATACATATTAAAGAATTATTAGAAAGTGATTAATAGAAAAACTAATAGTCCACATTTTAGTCTAGCCTTTTGGTAAGAAACCATGCTAAAATAAAAAGAGGAAAAGTTAGGATGGTAATTAATTATAAAAGATTAAATCAAAATAGTATTTTTGATGGATATTTTATCCCTAGAAAAGAAGTTTTGATTAATCAGGCTAAACATGCCAAATATTTTAGTAAGTTTGATTGTAAATTGGGTTTTTGGCAAATCATGCTAACTGACGAATCCAAACCATTAACAACATTTAGTGCTCTTAATGGTCATTATCAATGGAGAATAATGCCATTTGGGTTATGTAATGCTCCACAAATCTTCCAAAAATGGATGGATTCAATTTTTAATAAGTATAAAAAGTTTTGTGTTGTATATATAGATGACATTCTAGTCTTTTCAGAAACACTAGAAAAGCATAGAAAACATCTAAATATTATCTCTCAAGAATTCCTAAAACATGGAATTATATTAAGCCCTAAAAAGATAGAGCTTGAAAAAACTGAGATAGAATTTTTAGGATTAAAATTATCAAT
Organism: Gossypium raimondii; assembly: GCF_025698545.1. Classification (NCBI taxonomy): domain Eukaryota; kingdom Viridiplantae; phylum Streptophyta; class Magnoliopsida; order Malvales; family Malvaceae; genus Gossypium; species Gossypium raimondii. The sequence goes on along the minus strand of NC_068571.1, from coordinate 5,795,324 downwards.
GATGGTCTTAAACTACAGGATCATATCATTGTAAAAATAAAAGAATTTCCTGAAAAATAGAAGATAAAAACATCTTCAACAATTTTAGGAATTATTAATTATGGAAGATCCTTTTTCCTAAATTATTTGAAAAATAGGTATGTTATATGATAAATTAAAAAGAATAATCCTTTTGCTAGTCTAAAAAGATTAGAAATTATAAAAATTTAAAATCGAAATAACTTATAATCCAAAAGTTTATTTACCTAAAAGCGGTGATAAATTAATTTTAGAAACAAATGCATCACAAATCATTAGGGATGTATTTTAAAAGCTAAAACTAATAATAATGAATAATTAATATGTGGTTATAGTCCGGAAAATTTAAACCAAATGAAGTTAATTATATTATTTATGAAAAGAACTTCTAGCTATTAAAAAAGAATAAAAACTTTTCTTATATATTTAGCACCTAAAAATTTATCATAAAAACTGATAATCAGGCAGTAAAACAATTCTTTACTAACAATAGTTTGGAAACTGTACCAAGAAGAATTTAATGGTATAATGAATTATATACTTTTGATTTTGAAATTATATATATAAAAAGTACTGAGAATCTTCTTGCTGATTATTTGAGCAGGCCTCATGGATAGAGGTAAAAAGCCTCTAAAAGAAATAGTTGGTGAATAGCTACCGTTCACAAAAAGCCCAACAAAGGGAATGCAGCAACAAACTCCAAAAAAGTATTTGTACCTGCAAAAATACCATTTTATCCTAACCAGGGATACTATGAACTGTATCCAATGGTAAACCAACCAATTGGAACTTCTTTTTCATTGACCCCAAACATGGTGTGTCAATCACCAATGTCCCAAGATCCATATTTAGCATCACAAACCAGTTATGCAGAAATGATCAAAGGATCAAAAAATTTGTTGAAAAAACAACAAATTGAAGAAAAACAAATTTCAAAAATAAAATATTTTTATAGTCCTGGTATACCACCAGAATTTTATGGTTTTATAAACGAGATATGGAAAACTCATATTTCAAATCAAATAGCCAATTTTAGAAGAGCTCTTACGGTTTTCATTATTTTTAGTTGAAAAAAACTAAGGAAAATGGCGAAGATTTATTACTAAAATCTATTTTATGTAGAGAATGGGATGAATTCAACTCTATATTATGGATATTGAGGAGATAAACAATCTTGTTAATATAATCAATATTTTATTCATAAAGGAAAAACACTCCTATTATGAATAAGGTATTTAGAATCATTTATATAACAAATCTAGACAGATTTTACCTATAGAAATATTCAACAAAATTAATGGAATTATCAGAAACAAGAGACTCAATTAGAAAAACTTTTTCGAATATTTTCTCCAATCTTATGTTTTACAAATTTTATTGGAAATAGTATTCCAACTATAAAATCTAGATTGGATCATGAACCATTTGATATAACAAGTATTGAATGGGGATTTGCTAGAGAAAGCAGATAGTATAAAATTTCTCTTTTCATCTTTTAAAAGATTTTCTAGCAGTAGTAAAATCTTTATTACAAACCATCATAAACAATGATGATGTTTTCTATTATTTTTATATCCAAATTAATACTCTTATTGGTATTTCTGAAAAACAAAGATATTTTCAGCCATATCAAATATGGGATATTCACAAAATGCTCGGAAGCCCCCGATTATCTGCCCTTAGTGAAGATAAAGAATGCTTGACAAAAACAATTGATAAGTGTCAGAATAATTCGAGCTATTATCAAATCCAAGCTGGAATTGATTTAATGGCTAAAGCCAAATATCTTCTCCAACAAAAAGATTATCAATTCAGAACTGATGGTAGAAGGATTTTGGCATACCATTCCTATCTTATTGAAGAAAAAGATGATGGTATTCAACTGCTAAAAAAGATAGCAGAAATGATTATTAAAGATTTCCCATCCAACATCCTGCAACAAATCAGAAGCACATGGGAAAATTGTCATCAAGATTTATCTACCATTCATCACTATGGTTAAATTCAGAAAGATGGCAACCTAAAAGAAAGGAAATCCATATGCCAACAAAAAGTTTGGCAAAGTGGAAGTCATCATGATGGAAGCAACCATTAATGATAATTAAAGACATCCAGATGCATACAAACAAAGCCTTGCAACGTGGAAGCTATCATCAAAATAATGATGACGCAAGCAGTGATGGAAGCAACCATGACACAAGCAAGTGATGGATGCGGCCATTAAATCAATTCCAGCTTGGATTTGATAATAGCTCAAATTATTCTGACACTTGTCAATTGTTTTTGTCAAGCATTCTTTATCTTCACTAAGGGCAGATAATCGGAGGCTTCCGAGCATTTTGTGAATATCCCATATTTGATATGGCTGAAAATATCTTTGTTTTTCAGAAATACCAATAAGAGTATTAATTTGGATATAAAAATAACAGAAAACATCATCATTGTTTATGATGGTTTGTAATAAAGATTTTACTACTGCTAGAAAATCTTTTAAAAGATGAAAAGAGAAGTTTTGTACTACTGTTTCTCTAGCAAATCCCCATTCAATACTTGTTATATCAAATGGTTCATGATCCAATCTAAATTTTATAGTTGGAATACTATTTCTAATAAAATTTGTAAAACATAAGATTGGAGAAAATATTCAGAAAAGTTTTCTAATTGAGTCTCATTGTTACGTATAATTCCATTAAATTTGTTGAATATTTCTAGGTAAAATCTGTCTAGATTTGTTATATAAATGATTCTAAATACCTTATTCATAATAGGAGTGTTTTTCCTTTATGAATAAAATATTGGATTATATTAACAAGATTGTTTATCTCCTCAATATCCATAATATAAAGTTGAATTCATCCCATTCTCTATATAAAATAGATTTTAGTAATAAATCTTCACTTCATTTTCCTTAGTTGTTTTTTCAACTAAAAATAATGAAAACTGTGTAAGAGCTCTTCTGAAATGGGCTCTTTGATTTGAAATATGGGTTTTCCATATCTCGTTTATAAAACCATAAAATTCTGGTGGTATACCAGGATTATAAAAATCTTTTATTTTTGAAATTTCTTTTTCTTCTTCAGTTCGTTGTTTTTTCAACAAATTTTCTGATCCTTTGATCATTTCAGCATAAATGGTTTGTGATGCTAAATATGGATCTTGGGACATTGGTGATTGACACACCATGTTTGGGGTCAATGAAAAAGAAGTTCCAATTGGTTGGTTTACCATTAGATAATTTAAAACATTTGTTCCAATCGGTTGGTTTACCATTGGATATGGTTCATAATATCCCTGGTTAGGATAAAATGGTATTTTTGTAGGTACAAATCCTTTTTTGGAGTTTGTTGCAGCATTCCTTTTGTTGGGCTTTTTGTGAACAGTAGTCCATTCACCAACTATTTCTTTTAGAGGCTTTTTACCTCTATCAATGAGGTCTGCTCAAATAATCAGCAAGAAGATTCTCAGTACTTTTTATATATATAATTTCAAAATCAAAAGTACATAATTCATTATACCATCTAATTCTTCTTGGTACAGTTTCCAAACTATTGTTAGTAAAGAATTGTTTTACTGCCTGATTATCGTTTTTATGATAAAATTTTCAGGTGCTAAATATATAAGGAAAGTTTTATTCCTTTTTAATAGCTATAAGTTCTTTTCATAAATAATATAATTAACTTCATTTGGTTTAAATTTTTCCAACTATAACCACATATTAATTATTCATTATTATTAGTTTTAGCTTTTAAAATACATTCCCAATGATTTTGTGATGCATCTGCTTCTAAAATTAATTTATCACCGCTTTTAGGTAAATAAACTTTTGGATTATAAGTTATTTCGATTTTAAATTTTTATAATTTCAATCTTTTTAGACCAAAGAAAAAGGATTATTCTTTTTAATTTATCATATAACATACCTCTTTTTCAAATAATTTAGGAAAAAGGATCTTCCATAATTAATAATTCCTAAAAATTGTTGAAGATGTTTTTATCTTCTATTTTTCAAAAATTCTTTTATTTTTACAATGATATGATCCTCGTAGTTTAAGACCATCACTAACAAATTTAATCCTAAAAATTCTATCTCGCTTTTTTCAAGCTCTATCTTTTAGGGCTTAATATAATTCCATGTTTTAGGAATTCTTGAGAGATAATATTTAGATGTTTTCTATGCTTTTCTAGTGTTTCTGAAAAGACTAGAATGTCATCTATATATACAACACAAAACTTTTTATACTTATTAAAAATAGAATCCATCCATTTTTGGAAGATTTGTGGAGCATTACATAACCCAAATGGCATTATTCTCCATTGATAATGACCATTAAGAGCACTAAATGTTGTTAATGGTTTGGATTTGTCAGTTAGCATGATTTGCCAAAAACCCAATTTACAATCAAACTTACTAAAATATTTGGCATGTTTAGCCTGATTAATCAAAACTTCTTTTCTAGGGATAAAATATCCATCAAAAATACTGTTTTGATTTAATCTTTTATAATTAATTACCATCCTAGCTTTTCCTCTTTTTATTTTAGCATGGTTTCTTACCAAAAAGGCTGGACTAGAATGTGGACTATTAATTTTTTCTATTAATCACTTTCTAATAATTCTTTAATCAGATATCAAATTCATCTATATCTTGTTTAGTATAGATCATGGGTTTAACCCTAATGACTTTATTAGGATTTACTAATTTTATTTCACAATATCTAGGACTATTTTTCCATAATTTTAATAGTTCTTCACTAAAATTATCTTCAAGGATTTTAAACAACCAATGATTTGTTTCTAGTTGTTTAATTTGTTCCTTTCTTGTTGGTGTAAAGTTTTATTACACACAAACTTATGACTTTCTACCAAAGGATATTTCCACGTAAAATTTTTCCACGTATAAAATAATTAAATTTTTATCTATAGAAAATGGTAGATGCTGATATATAAAATTATTTCCTAATAATATATCTCCATGCATATCGTGAAAACATAATATTTTAGGATTACAAATCTAACATTATTTATGTAGATTGGTATATTTCTAGCCTTAAATTGATTATGGTTTCTTTACCATCTATTCCAACAAGATTTATAGGATTTCTCATTAATTCCCATTTTTTATAGGAATAGCATTTTTTGCAACTACTAGTTGTAGCTCTAGTGTCTAGTAAAGCATGTAAATAATATTTTTATATTCTCTAAACTGAAATGTAATTTCAATATAAGAATAATATTTCTTAGATTAGAAATTTGAAAATGTAATTATATCATTTTTTCCTATTTTTATTTGTTGAAGTATCGTTTTAATTTTCCAATTTAGTGTTTCTAGAATTTTAAAATAAAATATATTTTCATCAAGATCACTCTTAAATTCTGATTCGATATTAATTCTTTTAATATTTCATTAGGATTTGTTTCTTTTATAACATGTTTCTAAATCTTGTTTTTAAGACTTTTAAATCTTTTCTAACTTCTTTTCTTTTGTTAGAAAAGTTTTAACTATATAACTCGATTTAACACTTAAAATACCTTTAAGTTTTCTAGAAGTTTTTTTCTAAAATATTGACTATTTTTATAACCGTAAAATTTTTTATTTTCTATTTTCCATTTGACTAGTTTATAATATTTTTCTTTTTATTTCTATGATGAGTATTAGAACGTATTGTTTTAAGGCCAAATGAAGTTTTACTAAATGATTTTCCTGTGTTTTAAGGATTTATATTATTAATAGTTAAATTTTCTATTTTACTAGTCAAAATAGTACAACCAATATTTTGATATTTATCTAAATCTTTAATCGAGAATCATCTGCTTGACTATCCGACTTTATTTTTCTTTTTCCATCGATCTGTTGTTTCAAGATCCATAGGATCCGAATTTCTATATTTTCATCTTCGATGAAGTGTTTTCTCCATCGTAATTACAAGTAGAGACTTTATGTCTTCATCCCGATCACAGTTTTTCTCCATCGATTGATTTTAAATAATTTCGCTTTCGTAATTACTCTAACTACTACTATCTCGTATCGTCAGATTGTAACATATAATGATAATTAAACATTCTAAATAGATCTTTATGTTTTCATAAAGTTATTCTATTAACTTTAAATATTCTATTTGTTCTAATTTATCAAGAGTATTAGTATATTTTACTTTCCAATGTTCTATAAGATTTTTATAGGACAGAAATCATATTTTGTTGTTGATTTTCTTCTTTTTATGTTTTTTATAATTTTTAACATAGATGATTTATACATCGGAAGAAGTGTTTTCTTCTTCAGATAAAGTTAAAATTACATTACTATTGCCGTAATATAATGGACCAAAATCTACATTAGACTCAATATTATTATTTATAACTTGATCTAATTTATTATTAACATTAGTTAAGGGTCTGTTTGATAGGGGAAAATATTTTCCGGAATTGGTTTTCCACATTTTTCGGTGTTTGATTGGGGAAAATGATTTCCTATTGTAAAATATTTTACAAAACACGGGAAAAGGAGTTGTTGTTTTAGGAAAATGTCTTACCGTTTTGAATTCAGTAAGACATTTTCCAGAAAATGACCCATTCTTCTCCCCTTTCCCCTTCTCCTTCTCCTTCACTTTCCCCTACCCCTACCCCTTTCCCCTTCTCCTTCCCTTTCCCCTACCCCTTCCTTTTCCTGTTCCGAAGCCTACAATCGCCTCCAAGCCATGGCGGTGGCCTTCGGAGAGAAGTTTCTGATTCCCGAAAATTGTAGCCCTCGGCAGTCAATCTGATGGAAAAAGCTCTCTCCTTGAAGCTTTGCTTGGATTCCGTTTCAATGTGCGTGAAATTGAAATGGGTACTCGTCAACCTCTCATTTTGCAGATGGTTCACACTTTTTTCTGGATTTGTCAGCTATCAAATGGTCCGGGATGCATATGATGGTACACTACCTAGAATCAATCTTTCCAAGAATTGCCTTCTGTTTTTGTTCTTTCAGAATTTTGCAAAAACCTAGCTCATGATCTGATAAATATGTTCTGCTTGTGTTAATGTGAATGTGAGAAATTGATTGATATGTTAAACATATTCTGTTTTACTATAGTTTTACAACGGGTTGACACCCTTGTTGGTGCCTTTTAATCAACATATTTTTCATTTATCAAAAATAATCATGGTCTGTGGAAAAACATGCACATTTAGTCTTTAAACTTGCAGTTGATTTCATGTCGAGTAAGCCTGGTCTAGTTTAAAGGGAGCAAAACATGTAGACTGCTTAACTTATGTTCTAGACAGCTTAGCTTTTAGTTTATTCTTAATGTCTTCTTCATGCTTATTTAGTTTCGGACTTGGCTCCATTGTTCGTAGCGACTTGTTGCATCTATAGCAAGAAAGAACGCTTATCAATGACTTCGCCACTTCATCTTTCGATGAAGAAATGATACCTCTCAAATGTTGCTCAATGTCTATAACATTGCCTTGGGAACATATTGCTTATGATCTTTTGTTCAAGGTAAAGATCAAATTTTATAAATTGCATTCTTCGCCATCTTGATTTCTCTCGCACACCAATGAACACTTCTAGCTTCCATTTCGATTCTTACAGGGAAGTCCTCCGGTGAACTTGTAGATTTCCTGTATTTCTTGTTGCCGAAATCCACAGAACTTAAGAGAAGAAGCTACCTGCCTAAGGAGAAGTGCAATTGCAGGTAGATGAACTATTTTAAGGCTTGAGTTAGCATCTTCCATCCTTTGTAGGCAATAAAAGTTTGTTTCTACTATACTGCAGTGAGAAGAAACCTGTATAACTTATTTGCTGATGATATTTGTTATCCAAGGCTGGATTTTCGGACTTCTTATTTTCGAATCTATTCAGATTGAAATTATTTGTTATTCTCCTTCCTCTGTTAAAAGTTTTCACTAGGTGAATGGAAATGCAAAAAATGTCTCTTTTTTTGTGTATAAAGTGCACAATGTTGGGGGCATTTGTACAAGACCATAAGTTCCAATTTGCTATGACATAAGACCATAAGTACCAACTTGCTATGACTGGCATGGTCGTCTTACCTTATATGTTCTTGCAATTTCAAAGCCCTTGCACTAGTAACAGAAGCTATTGAATGATAAAAAATTGCCATAGGATAAGGTCTTTTAATGTCTAAACTTGCCTTGTCTATGGTGTTGTTCGATCAATTGCAGGTACAAACTATAATGTTCAATTGCTCATTAGATATAATGATATAGAAGATAATGTTTGTGTTTTCATTGTTGCTCACCAATTGTTGGGTGATAAATCAATCTTTAATTTTCCTTTAAATTTTTTCGCAGCTACTTGGTGACAGTCATGGGTTTAGTGACTCCATAGAGTGTGTCATTAGCATTGGTTGATACATATTCCGTGTTCGTTAAAGGCTTACCACGACAACCAAGGGTACTGCTGGTTGTCATTGTTGGAGACTAGGTATGTTACATGGCTTATTATGCATATCATCACCATGGTGTTATCCCTTATCATAATTTGATGTAAAAATATTTGTTTTATCTGATTGCATGCCTTGTCATTTCTCTCACTAGCCGCGGCTTGCTCAACTGCTAGTGTGACAAGTCTTTTGGTCAATGTCAGCTCGACATATTGCCCGTCAAAGATATGCAGTAGATATCAATCGTCTGCAGCTATGGCTTTCATGTTGTGGTTTCTATCATTTGCTTTAACTCTCTTCAATCTTTGGCTCCTTCTGTCTTTGTAGCGACTCGCAACTTCCAAGTTCCAACCCTTTCTTCATACACAAAAGTTCGTGAGTGATCTGACAGTTCCATAGATGTTCAAATTAAGAAGTGTACATTGACAAGATTATATACAAACATCAAAATCTTGAGCGATAAAATTGAATTTCAATGTTTTTGAATAAAGTTTGTCGCCACTTTACGATTCATTGATTCATTTATCTAGTTCATACGATTAATACTCTAACTTAATAATTGAGTATTATTATATATTTAATTTGATTTATTTAATTATAAATAAATCATTGCAATATATGTAAAAACAATTTAAAATATAAAATTTATTAATATATATTAATATATGTAAAAACAACTTTTAGGAAAATATTTTAGGAAATCGCCAAAGCAATAGTAAAAATATTTTACAGATTCAATCAAACACCGTAAAATATTTTCCATAAATCATTTTACGAGAAAAGTAAAACATTTTCCATAAATCATTTTATGGAAAATATTTTACCGCAATCAAACAGAACCTAATATTTCTTTGGACTCGTGGTTTAAGTCTAAATTTTAATATCTCCTAAACTATTTACTTTTTCTTCAACCTTACTTACCTTATTATATAACCTAGAAAAATAAAAGAAGTTATATCTGCTAGACTATTTATACCCTTACTCGGAGATGAAATATTATTTTCATTTCTAGAGTCTATATCGTAATATGATTACAAGTTTTATCTTGAAATTGACACTCAATTTGTTCCATAATATTTGTTTCTGGTACCTAAGACCGTCTATTATCTTTATCGTCTTCACTAACGCCTAACGTCCTCCTTGGACTCAACGGCAACAAGAAGATGAATAATGATATATGGGTTTTGAAACAAATAACTGTGAAACAAACAGAAATGTAAATCAAAGACAAAAACTTACAATGAATATTACGATATTATTTCTCCAGAAATTCGTTACACCGGCACCTCTAATACCAAACTGGGGGAAGGGAGGGTATAAGGGATGATTGAGTAGGAGCGGAAGGATTTTACAAGACTCTAGTAAAGGAAAACTAAAAAGGAAAATATTTGATAATTTACAAGATGTCTATACAATTGATCTTTCCTCTCTATTTATAGAGGAGATTACAAATTCTATACAATTATATTTTGAATCCCGAATAGTGTTTCTAATAAGGATTTGGCTTCAAATGGATGTGGTTGCTTCCACGTCTCACTTGTCTTGTTGCTTCTTTAATTGCATGGCCATGGTTGTTTCCACGTTGCATGCTTGCATTAATGGCCGCTTCCATCACTGCTTATGTCATGGTTGCTTCCATCATTGCTTACGTCATCATTGTTTTGATGATAGCTTCCACGTTGCCAGACTTTGTTTGTCTATATCCGGATGTCTTTAATTATCATTAATGGTTGCTTCTATCATGATGACTTCCACTTTGCCAAACTTTTTGTTGGTATGTGGATTTCCTTTCTTTTAGGTTGCCATCTTTTTGACTTCAACCTTCTTGTATATTGACTAAATTCATTTCTTCAATTTCATCAAGGTGAAATGAATCAAATGAAGATCTTGGTGAATTCCAAGCATCCCACTTGCTTCTAATTTGTTCTAGAATGTAGGATGGAAAATCTTCAATCTACATATTGGCTATCTTTTTTAATAACCTCAGGGATTTTTCATCTTTTTCTTCCTGGTTGTTTCCAGTTTCGCATGCCTATATTCTTCTTCCATCGGTCCAAAATTGATAATCATTTTGTTGGAGTAGAAATTGGGCTTTAGTTATTAAATCTAACCCGGCTTGAATTTGATAATAACTTGGTAATTTAGAACAATGATCAATGGTTGTTTCCTAATGATCTTTGTCCTTATTGACGGCTGATAATTGGGGGTTTCCAATTATCTTTTGGATAATCCAAATTTGATATGGCCGATGGAATTTTTCTTGTTCAGCTATACCAATAAAACTACTAATTTCTATATGAAAATAGTATTAAAAATCATCATTGTTTATGATGTTTTGTAATACAGCTTTAATTATAGCTGGAAAATCTTTTAATAAATGAAAAGAAAAGTTTTGTACAACTATATCTTTGAAAATCCCCATTTAGTACTTGTTATATCAAATGGTTCATAATCTAGTCTAACTTTTATAGTAGGAAATTCTTCTCCTAGATCATTCAGTAAAACCATAAGCTTGTAAGAAATATTAGAAAAAACTTTTGAAATAAAGCATTTTGTTTGTCAATACCTCCATCAATTTTTCTAAATAAATCTATTGGTAGAATATTTGAGCTTTATTATATAAACATAATCTAAATACCTTATTCATAATAGGAGAGTTTTTCCTTTATGAATAAAATATTGGAAAATATTAAGAAGATTGTTTATCTCCTCAATGTCCATAATTAAGAGATGGAATTCATCCCATTCTCTATACAAAATAGATTTTAGTAATAAATCTTGACTTCATTTTCCTTAGTTGTTTTTTCAACTAAAAATAATGAAAACTGTGTAGGAGCTCTTCTGAAATTGGCTATTTGATTTGAAATATGAGTTTTCCATATCTCGTTTATAAAACCATAAAATTCTGGTGGTATACCAGGATTATAAAAATCTTTTATTTTTGAAATTTCTTTTTCTTCTTCAATTTGTTGTATTTTCAACAAATTTTCTGATCCTTTGATCATTTCAGTATAACTGGTTTGTGATGCTAAATATGGATCTTGGGACATTGGTGATTGACACACCATGTTTGGGGTCAATGAAAAAGTGGTTCCAATTGGTTGGTTTACCATTGGATAATTTAAAACATTTGTTCCAATCGGTTGGTTTACCATTGGATATGGTTCATAATATCCCTGGTTAGGATAAAATGGTATTTTTGCAGGTACAAATCCTTTTTTGGAGTTTGTTGCTGCATTCCCTTTGTTGGGCTTTTTGTGAACGGTAGTCCATTCACCGACTATTTCTTTTAGAGGCTTTTTACCTCTATCCATGAGGCATGCGCAAATAATCAGCAATTATTAGTAAAAAATTATAAAGATTTATTATCTAACAATTTAATTGGTGTAAAGTTTTTATTACACACAATTTTATTATTTTCTTCAAGTGGCATTTTCAAAAAATCTTTTTCTACTGATAACCAAATAGAATTTTTATCAATTGTAAAAGGTAAATACTAGAGGTGTCCGCCCGGCCCGATGGCCCGCCCGAAATATGGGAGGGTTTGGGTAAAAATATAGGCTCGAAATATGGGCTTGGGCAAAAAAATAGACCCGTTTAGAATATGGGCCGGGCCTCGAGTACCATTTTTTTGTCCCGGGCCCGGCCCGGCCCAGTTATAATTAATATATTTTTTTATTATTTTTTATTTCATTTACAATTTTAGTTACCTGCTTTACTGCTTAGTGCTTACCTTTCCCATTTCCCCCACCAGTTCAAACTTCAGAATCCCTAACCCCTTCCCTTCCCCCCTCCTTTTTTTTCCCCCAAATCAAAAACCCCACCTCCACCTCCACCAATCAACCATCCCACCTCCGGCGTACGGTCCTCGACGACTCCACCTCCAGGCTCCAGTTCCACGACGCTAGCGTTGTTGTTGTTCTCTACTTCTCTTCACTTCGATTCTTCTGCAACTTACGAAGGTATTGTTTTTTATGCTTTATGTTTTATGCTGTCCAAAGATTTGTTTTTGTTTTCTTTTTAAATGTTATGTACTGTTCGAACTTCGAAGGTATTATTTTTATGTTATGAACTGTTGAAAAATGTTATCTTTTTGTTATTGTGAAGCCCCAAAATTTTAAGTTTTAGTTTCTCTTCACTTCGATTCTTCTGCAATTATACTTTTGAAAATGCAAATCCTTGTTAAAATGGTGAGAATCAGTTTTTACAAGCTGCCATAAGCAGATTTATCAAGTCTATTTAACAATCCCAAAATGAAGAGAGTCTTCTTCAAATGCTTTCTATATACCATTCGTAAATAACTAATCATTAGCCAAAGCCTTGCAAGTAACTGTACTCGAACAAATGTTGACTGGTGTCTAGGATTTAGTTCTACTTCATTAGAGCTTAATCTATTGAAAGGCAAAAGGGTCAAATGTCGTTGGTTAGCTCTCAGTTATAGGCTGCATAAGCGGAATAAAAAAATAATTGATCCATTATCCCTTGCAAACTATACAAGCTGCTGTAATTGCTTCCTTGTAGTTGCATGACCTGTAGGATTATTTGGTGAACAAAAGAAGATGATACCCGTTCTTGGAGTGACCGTTAAATCAGGGAAGAAATTATTCTGAGGGCCAAGCTGCATGTACTCAATGTTTTGTACTCAATGTACTCAATGTTTAAATCAGGGAAGAAATTATTCTGAGGGCCGATTATGACACTTGAATCTATATAACCCTGTTACAAAGTACATCTTCCATATTAAATATTACAGCTCTAATTCAAGGATCCACCGTAAATTGTTGCAAAAGGCAAATATGATCTGATATCCTTTTTATTTTTTCCCTTTTGATCATATTAAAAGATTACTTCAGTTTTGGGAAACTAAATTAGGAAAATGGTACAGACAGAACAAAAAGTATGATGACGATCGGCACAACTAAATTGTGAAAAGTACACTACTTTGGTTCCTGTAACACCTAATCTTTGGGCAGAATTCTAATTTCTTTCTATGAAAAAATTAGTTTCACGTTTTGTGATATTCTGCTTTATGTCTAATTTGTTTGCTTTTATAAGAACCAAATGACTGATCTTCTCTGAGAGTACATGTCTAATTCTTTTCTCTTTTTTTTTTTTTGCTTTGTTTTATTGCAGAAACAATCGACATTGAAATAGAATTTGGCTTACCTTAGCTTCCTTTCCCGTAAGCTTTCATTTACATTTTCTTTTTACAATTTAGTTTAATTTGATTTTCCTTTATTTTACTTTGTACAACATTTTGCAGATTAGCAGATTTTCCCATAAGCTAAACTTGCTTATCTAGTATCTACTAGTAGGAAAATAATGGGATTGAGAAATACAGATACTTCTATTTAAGATTTTGGATTGGATTTATGCAGTTTGAATTTCATTAATTTCTTTTTTGGTACATATGTAATTTAGCTTATTGAATAAGTATGACTATCTCAATTGTTTGAAGCAAAATTAGAGATTGGGATTTTCAGTGAAGCAAAATTACAGATTGGGATTTTCAATGCTTGATTTTGTTGTGATTATTATGGTTAACAACAAACATATGGCAGACTTTATTTGTTTATCTATCCTTTGATGAAAAGCAATGACAGACCTTTGGGGAATGCAAATTTGGCCATAAATAATTAAGACAAAATATAGCCAAGAACAAACAGATTTAGTATAAGATTGTGAGGCCATAAATTACCTTTGGGAAATGCAAAATTGGCCATAAATTAACATATTTAGTATAATACTATAATACTGTTAATTTGTTATCCTTTAAAAGCATAAAAATGTAATGATATGATAAACTTTAAAATATTTAAGTTAAAAAGTTAAAAGTAATACTGTTACTTGTATAATCATTTTTTATTTTTATTCTCTTTTTTTTAAGAATTAATTGTTTGTAATTAAATTCAAATAAGTAAACTTATTTTATTTTTTTGTTCATTATATAGTATATACAAAAAAATATAATTTGATATTTGATATAATTTTAACAACAATTAGTTTTAAGTAAAAAAAAAAACGGGCCGGGCCGGGCTTCATATTTTCTCCACGGGTCGGGCCTGGGCAAAATCTCAGGCCAATATTCCGGGCTAGGCCGGGCCCGGGACTAGCATTTGGGCTGAAATTTTTTTTTGGGCCCGGCCCGGCCCATGAACACCTCTAGTAAATACCTACATATAAAATTATTTCCTAATAATATATCTCCTTGCATGTTAGGAAAACATACTATTTTAGGAATCACAAATCTAACATTGTTTATATAGATTGGTATATTTTTTGCCTTATATTTTATAATGGTTTTATTACCATCTATTCCCATTATTTTTATGGGTTTTTCATTAATTCCCATTTTTCACAGAATTGCATTCTTTCTGCAACTCTTGATTGTAGCTCCAGTGTCATCAAAGCATTTAGAGAATATTTTTATATTTTCTAAACTCGAATGTAACTTTAATATTTATTTCAACTTTTGATTTTTATCAATTGTTGAAGTTTGAATTTCTTCCATTCTAGTTTTTCTAGAATTACTACTAGGTTCGATGAGGGAATATAGGAATTTTAATAGTTTTCATTCCTATTGGGTTACTATTTGTAATTATAATATCCTCTTCTTCTTCAGTTTGAGAACTAGAGGGCAAAACAAGATTTTCATTTGTATTTGTTATACAATTGTTCTTAAAATATAATCTATTACCGGACGACGTATATTTTATAGTACTTACTTGGTTTAGAAGTACTAGTACTATTAATTTTTTCTATCATCCAATCTCTTGGAATTGATAGATCCCTTAAATCTAATAATTTCGGCTATATTTCAGTAGTAAACCTATTTGGTTCAAAGAGTTCAATAATTTTGTTATTAATCTCTTTTATTTCTACTTCGGCCGTATTTGTATATTCATTAACAGAAGTCCAACTGATTGCTAGATCTTCTATTAAGTCATTTATATCAAAATTTTTTGTCTGAATTCTAAGGCATAGACACTCTTCTATTAGAGGATCTGTAATAGATATAATGTAATTTGGTTTAACTTTAAATTCTATTACACTGTGTGTAAATTAGATTGAATTCCTCCAATAAGTGCTTTTATTGGATTTTCAAATCTTTTATCTAAAAGAACCGCTATAATAGGAATATCATGACCTCTCCTAAATAAGGCTCTAATAGTTATCATAATAATACCTAAATGTATATATCTAACTCGAGGATATTTCTTTTAATCCTCTTAATTTTTATTTAGTAAATAGAGGAATTTCATTAATCTTCCATGAGTATCTTTAGCATTGTGTTACCGCTAATTTTTCTATGTCTCTAAGTCCGATTTTGAACTTAGAGATCTTATATATTTCTTCTTTAGAAATATACTTTTATTAATTTTCTCTATCATTTCATCGAAAAGTCTTTTCTTCTCCGATTAAACTTCCTAGTTTAATATCCTGTTGTTCGAATTAGGAATTTCTTCTAATTGATTATTAGAACTATTTCCTATATTAAGCATAAATATATATTCTTCGTTACTATCGAGTTTGTTTCGATATTAACTCATATAATATTTCTTGAGATTTATTTCCTTTTTAAAACATATTTCTAAATCTTGTTCTTCAAGACTTTTTATCATTTTCCTAGCATTTTTTCCTTTGTTAGGACAATTACTAGCTATGTGACCTTCTTCATCACATATGAAACATTTACAAATTTGTTTCTTTGGTTTAGAAGTTTTTCTTCTAACAACCTTTTGATTATTACTAGAAAATTTTTATTACGGCTTCCATTTTCTTAATTTATATTTTTACGCTTATTATAAGTATTAGGATATATTTGTTTACATCCAAATTCCCACTCATTTTCAAGCATTTTAGTACAATATCTATTACTTAACGTATGCTTAACTTGTTTAGCAGCTTTACCTTGCAAGCAGTGTAAAGTTATTCTTTCTCTTGCAAAGTTGATCCTATTTCCTATAGAATCTAAATTTCTATCAGAAGACCATATGTTTTATTGTACTTCTCTAAATAAGATATATATTTGTTTATACATATCTCATCCCAAGGTGGGGTAATTTATGAAAATATTGGTTTTCCAAAATTCTTTATTTTCATTTTCAACTTTTGATATTCATGAAGAAATTTTTAGAAAATTCTTCTAAATATCTAATATCACATAATTTAATTTTTGAAAGGATATAACTAGGTGTACTATCTTGATCTTTTTATCAAAATAACCACAAAATTCTGTTTTTAGAATTAAGGTTAATCCTTTTAGAAGATCTTTAGGGATCATATCGATTGATTAATTGCCCTTTTGTTCTTTTCCTTTCTCAGACTCTTCCTATCATCTAAGAAATTGTAGAACATCTCCTTGAAATGTTCCAACAAAATAATTTAAAATTTTTTCTTTTGACCATGTGTTGTTGTTTATGAGAGGGTTGTAGTTTAAATCTGTGCCAAGGTTTCAGGCAAAAAGGAAATAGGATCTTTATCTGAATACCGCTCATTAACGGTGTTTTTGAAAATTCATTTGAATAATTGAACACCATTATAAGTGCATTTAACATGCATTTCTCGATTCAATCCGTTAAATTCTCGGACCACTTAAGAAATTGAAATAATAACATATGAGCAATGTTTTAACTATTATCGGTGAAGGTAATTTAATATATTTTCTAAAATTGATTGAGTTATTAACACAGAGCCCCTTTACTTGAGCAAGTAAAAGACTATCTCAAGCTTCGCTATTTCTATCCTTATCTTCTCTTCTCTTTTGTATTTTCTCTTTTAACCTCGTCATGTTTTTATTTTGTAAAAATATTAAAAAGAACAAAAGCGTTAAATCTGAAATGATAAGTATACCTTTAATTTTTTATAAAATGTAAAATTATAAAAAAATGGTCAAATGACTAATGTACCGTTTAAGAATTTCTTTTAAAATGCAAAAAAAAATGGAACCAACATACTTTATTGTATACTATTATTTTTGTATTTAGCATAACCTTATGTTTTATAAATTGAAAATCCAATTATACCACTTAAATACGTTTACCAAATATCCAACATTATATTCCATTATAATAACATATTTCATTTTAGTAACATCACCAATATTGTTAAAGAGTGCTACTATCAAAATAAAAATACTATTAAAAAGTAGCACCAACATAATTCAACCATTATATCAGCATCTAAATAACATAACAAACCATGGTCGGCTTTCAACCAAATACAGTACAAAACTCATATACACATTTACAAAAAGTGACAATATTAGTATGACATATTTCCATGTCATTCTATCATCCTACAATTACATACAAAAAGTTATATTACTCCACCACTACATCCAATTACACATACAAAAAGTGACAACCTACAATTACATATAAAAAGTGATATTAGCCCACCACCACACCCATTTACACATAGAAAAAGTGTCAACCTACAATTACATATAAAAAGTTATATTAGTTTACCACCACACGCATTTACACATAAAAAAAGTAACAACCCTCTATGGCATACAAAAAGTTATATTCATCCACCACCACAGCTACATGGGTAGAAATAAATTTTCTCACTCATGCTAATCGCATAGAAGGTGGTAGACCTAGGAAAACAAGCATTTGCGTTGGATAGTCATGAATTTTGAGCAATACATTATCTCGCTCATCATCTGTTAAACCTTCTATTTCACATAAAGACACATAGAGAGTTTATACCTTTTCTTGAATGACCATTTTCGACTTCTCATGAATGAGCATTTCAAAGGCAATGCTCCTACTTAATTCAAGGTAAATTGTCCTAATATAATCCTCTAATGATGTGGTAGCATCAATAAGTGAAGTAGAATAAATTGGTTCACTTACACCAGACCTTTTTTCTTCTTCTTTGAAATATAGAATCAACTTGTTTGGATTAGACGATTGCAATTGTGCAACTGAAACATCCATCTCATCTAAGGAAACGTCAAATTCGCATCCATTTTCATTGCTTCCTTCTTCAGGATTCCTTTCATTAGCAACATCCTCAGCACACAATTCTTCAACAATATCAGCAATTATTTGAGCATATTTCCCTATGGCTCGATCTTTTGCATATAAGGAAATTAATTGCTCATAATAAGGGAAACTTCGAGTTTTGAATTGCCCGACTTCTTTGTAACTCTATAAAAAAAAGATTTCATAAGTATTATATACTATATGAATATAAGTAAGTCAAAACAAGAAAAGAAATAAAAAAAATTCTTACACTTATATATGAGTCCCACATTACATCTTCAGCAACAACCATATGCCTATGCTTGTCCCAACCAAAGCCACTATTATCTTTTCCTCTGAGTAGATCGTAAATGATTGCCCAATCCTCTTTCAATGTCCTAATCCTTGATTCAAGATTAGGTTTTTCCTTTAGCATTGCATGAGGTAAAACTTTTTCCATCATTCTTTCTAATTCAAGTAAATAACCAACCTTGAATCTCGTATTTGCATTAAAAGTTCCAACATTGTGCAAGTCTACCATACATGAAATCAACACAACATCTTCTTCCGGAACCCATTTACTTGTGGTTCCTCTAGAATTTTGGGAAAAAGTTGCATTTGATTGTGAAAAGCCTAACATACCATACCTTTAAACAAAATTGCACACAATCAATTAATAGATAAAAAACAATCAACTAATACAAGTCTAGTACAATACAGAAATACCATAAACACAACATCAAAGATAAACAAGATAACATAAATTCTTTTAGACAACACTTTCAGCCCCATTAATTTCTAGATGCTTGCCATTCATTGAACATTTGATTTGCTTGTTTCATCTTCCAATTTGCTCATGCATCAGTTGGATGAATATTGATTATATTAGGTTCATTATCCTCTATCACATTACTATTTAAACCTTCTCCAAGCTCCACTTCAATATGATCAAAACTCATTTCAATTCAAATAAAATTATGAAGCAAACAACAAGCAATAATGATTCAATTTTGCACTCTCACAGGATAAAATGATGGACTCCTAAGTATACCCCATCTATGTTTTAATATACTGAAACATCTTTCAATAACGTTGCGCACTGATGCATGTTTCATATTGAAAAATTCTTCTGAGGTACTTGGTTGGTAACCTTGGCTCCATTCATTAAAAAGATATCTTTATCCTCTAAAAGGTGCAAGAAATCCCTCACAATTTGTGTAACAAGCATCAGTTAGATACTAACAACCTATATTCAGAAAATAATATTTATCAATCTCTTGTTTTCAATATTAGTATGATTTAAAAAAATAATTCAACTTTCTCCATGTCTATACTTTACCATGAGGAACTTTTAGTCTATGTCTCCCAGTAATGACATATCGAAGAACCCATCCATCATCAATAGAACCTTCCCAACCAGGAAGAACATAAACAAATTGCATATCATGTGTACAAACACCTAACATATTTGTTGTTATGTCACATTTTCGAGTTCGATATCTAGATTTATTAATGGATGGAACCCTAATCTTGATATAGGTTCCATCTAAAGCTCCTAAGTAATTCTACAAATAAAGTAAAAGGTCAAGTTAGGATACTCTATTGAAATCTAAATCAAGTGAATTATTTCTAAATAATATATATACCCACTAATACCTTGAACCATTTCCACCTTGTGTCTGTAGAATTAACTGGAATTGGCTCTGGCTTTTTAAACAACGCATCTTGTAAGTGTATCACTCCATTTAATACATTGTGAAATGATCTACTAATGATTTTCCAAGCGTATTCAAGTGATGCTTGATAACTCAATTTTTAAGGTGATGAGTAATAATATGTAAGAACATTACCACTTGTTCATCTACAAACATGTTCCTTGATGACTTCAATCCTCTTAAAATTTGCAACATCTCACATAATTTAAAAAAAATCAAATTTATTCACATTAACTTGTTCAGTACAAGTCTTGTCACTATCATGTACAAGTCACTTCACATAATCTCTTTGAGCATGAAAATCTAAAATGTATGATCTAATCTTTGGTCTATAAGTTTGTAGGCTAGAGACGACACCGAACATAATTAAGAACCAAATCGCAATTGTACACATTTGCAGCCATACTATCAATGCAAGATTAATTCTTTTTCGCCTCTTTGTACCATTAAAGGCAAACGAGCTATTACTACAATATATTAAAGTGTTACATATCTTCAAATTATAGTATAAATTAAACTCAAAATAAATTGTGATTCATAAATTTAAATAAAAAATACATAAAAGTTACAATATGGTGTTGATGGAAACAAGAGATACTAACTATGACCCTGCTATTTAGTAGTGCACAAAATTCTTCAAGTTTATGTTCTTACTTGAATTATTGCTACAAAAGCAAAAGAAACCCATAAGAGAAGACATAATGATACCATTATTTTCAATAATGCATCGGTATAAACCTTGCAGAGTAGTGCATGCAATTATTAAAGTATATCTTAGGTATCCAAGTTAAAGTTATGAGTATCAGCACCATAACAATATAGATCCTATAGAAATTACAAATTAATATTGATTTTCCTTTCTTTTAGACAATCACTACCCCAACCATCATCCATTTCAATCAATTGAGCTAAAAGCCTAATCGCTAACTTCACAAAAAATGAGATACTTTCCATTTAAAATTAAATAAAAAATAACTACTCATTTTCCCCTTTTAGAGTTATGTTGACATTATATACAAACTACATCAAAACCAACAACATATATGGAAATAAGAGCACCAATGGAGTAAATTTAAAGTCATATTTTTCACCTTCAAATTGAGCCTTTAAGGTGTGAGTTTCATGAAAAAGTTCTACAATAGAATATAGAAAAAAAAAATAGAGAATTCAATAAACTAAAGCAAGCATTTCTTATTCTATATTCTCTTGCAACTGTTAGAAACCACAATATGTGTATATTTTGGGTGGATTCAAATCCAATCATTGCCTTAAAATACATATTGCTCAAAATGAAGATGCTTGTGACACCTCAAACTCGACTGGAACAGACCGACCCGAATCCGAAGTGACACATTAGGCACCGAAGTGACTCTCCAGCACAAAACCACCCCAAAACACACCCCGACCTTATAACACCTCAATTCTAACTAATAACTATATAATTTTATTGCAGAAGCGATTTGTGAATCATTTTAAAACTATTTTTAAGGATTTAACCCTAAGGGTATTTTAGACATTTTACCACTTAAAACTAAATAATCTCGATTTTAATTCTAAATAATTATCAACTTCCTTTTAATCAAATTTGGGATACCCCTAAAATTCATTTTGATTAACCATTTTTCCTTAATCCATTTACTAATTAAAGCTATATTAGCTAAGTTTTATTACTTTAATTATATATATACAATTTAAATTAATCTATTTACAACTAATAAACAACATGTATTCATAATTTAAACATTCAAAATCATGCTTAACAAACAATAATTAAATCATACAATGGACTTACCTTAGCCACAAAGCTATCCACTCCTTGACAAGCTACAATTAAAATGTATTGGTGAAAAGTTCATGCTTCAATCACCATGTTTCCAATCACCATGATATCACTTAGCAACATACCATAATCCATACAACATTTAACCATAAAATCAATCATTAAAAAAAACAAATATAACATCTCAAAATTAAAATTCAAATAAAAGTCCTAAATGTCCACTACAAGTATATCAAATTATCCCAATTGAGTACCACAATGCCCTATAATGTTTTTAAAGAATAGTCCTTAATCTATACTACCAAATAGCCTTAGACTTGGACCAGTCTTGCCCTTGCTCCTCAACTCCCCAAAGCCGGAAAAAAAAACTCTGCACAAAGCTGTGAAGGTGTGAGCTGAAAAATCTCAGTGACTGGCTATAAATTCAATAAGTAAATCACACCAAAAACATACTTAAACCAAGACAAATCATGTATCAAATTTTGAGTATATGAATAATAGTTTCAATTATATTTTCATGCTCAATTATAGCATTCAATTGACTGAAATTTCCAGCAACAATGCAACAACAAAACATCATAATTCCATATGTTATTCCATGAGTAAAAATCACATTTATTATGACATATGGAAACATAATTTAATTGACAAACAAACACTTATATTGGCAAATGACATCTATGGCAAAATATAAACATGTGATTATGCAAATATCAAATACAATACTACGGTTAAGTGGGGCGTAGCCACACACTCCCTTATCTCGCCTCGAAATCGCCAATAATTGAGTGGAGTAAAAGGCTCAACACTCCCTTATCTACTCCAACAAAATCAATACTCCTAGAGCCATATGCTCACAAATAGCATATATAATGGTAAGTACTTACTAATCCTATGGCATGTCATCTATATCCAATGGATCGACCATGCAGTGTTGCCAAAATAACCAATCATACAGAGCATAAAAACTTATATTTAAGCACTAAATTCATGATATAAAAATTCAATTTTAATCATGTCACTTAGCAATTTTAGTACAACATAGATAAGCACAATAAGTGCCTTTTTCCATGGATATAAAACCAATCATAAAACCATCATCAAGTGCCCTAAAATACAATAATCCATGCTCCAATTATTATTCAATACAATCCAAATCAATCATACCAAACACACAATTCATAATTTCCATAAACCATTTACAAATATGATTATATAAAATTAAAATCAATTTTAATAATCTAAACCATTTGAGTACAATTGAATAATTAGAAACACAATTCAAAGCCTCAGTTTAGAATATAAATAAGCATGCTTACCAATTGCCTTTAAAAACTACCCACCTTCACACTTTGCTTCTCATATAACACCCCTTAACCCCATACAGTCGCTGAAACAGGGTTACGAGGCATTACCGAACATATCGTATAATTTACGATTAAATTCACAAATATATAACATACATATTATAATTTAATGATTTAGTCCCTTTCATGGACCTTCGAGGCCCAGAATACGTATTAGAAGTGGATCGGGACTTTTTCAAGTGCTCCGGAAATTTAAAAATAAAAACTCAATATAACCCCTTTATAATTATCTAACCTTTCCTGCAATTTCAAACCACAACCAATTTGCAACCAATATAACAACCTATACATCTCCACAATCAAACATGTCTAATTATGCCTACAACATTAATTTAACAATTTATCTACTTGATCATTCATAAATAATTTTTTTAATTGAACTAATAATTTCATTCATTTCTATTTTAGTTTCATACCACATTTTATCAAATATGTCATATAATTTCATTTCATACTTATAATCCATATTAGACATCATTTTACAACCAAAGTTACAAGACTTAAGTACATAATTCATATAATACCTAAATACATGCCACTTTTACCCAAAGAAAGGTTACATCACCAAATTGTCTCTGAAGTTGGGATTGATCTGGATGCTGAACCGGGACCTTTGATTTGTACTAACCTGTGCATGGAAACAACTGTACGCTTAGTATTTCATACTCAGTGGTATTACCATAATTCAAACTATATAACTTTAATGAATTATAAATATTAATCATATAACATTAAACATGTAAAATTTATAACTTATAAGAACTAATTTACATTCAGTTTCATATTTCATATAATAATTCATCTACAATGTCATATATTAATAACTTGAATCTTATCAATTCATGAACCTTAGGTTCATGCTTTCAAATCTCACAATTCGACTAACAATTTCTTTGTTATACTTTCAGTTATACGATCAATCAAATTTATTCAATTCTCACATTTCGATTATTCACCCTATTAACAAACCCGGACCTTGGCAGATACACGGATTCCAACCAAAGACACCAGTATGGCACATTGTGCCTTAAACGGTACTCAGTACCTGATCAATATATCAGAAGCAGTATACCACACATAAAGTGCCTGAAACGACACACGTGGTGCCTAATACGACACATATAGTGCATGATCGGCAAAGCCGATAAATTTCCGTACTCTTCCAATCCTATGGCATGCCAACTATATCCAACTAAGCCCGATTAGTTAATAGGTATTCAAATCACTTTCTCAATTTCAATTTCACTTTCAATGTACAATTCAATTCGATACAATTTTCCACTTTCCAACAATGTACTATCAAGTATACATACATAATCATACTTCATCTCAATTTCATTCTTTTCAATATTGATACCTACCTTAAAATTATACTTACCATACACATAAATTTAAATATAACATTTAATAAATAGTAGTTTGAGTTATAGTAATCGTGAATTTCTCGTTTTAGTCCTCGATAGCCTTCTCCTTTCCTTTGTGTGCCGATGCCTCGAGTTCTTTGTTAGCTACGAAAATAATAATAATTCTCATTATTAATACAACACTAATTTACAATAATTAATTGAATTTCTTTTCAATTTATACCCTAATTCCAATTTAATCCTAATTAACTCATTTACTTTTCTAATTCAATCCATACTTCATTTCTACTTAATATCTTGCCATATTCAACTTAACTAATCAATGTTCATATTAAAACCTTAATTTTAAACTTCTTTCAATTTAATCTCTCTGTGTAAAGCTTATAGCCTAGTTTACAATTTAATCCTTTAATCAATTCTAACTTAAAATTCATTCAATTAAACCCTTAATTCATTATTTTGTTCAACATGAACTATGTTCAAAAACCTAAAAACTTCCAAAACATCAACTGAATTTCAACAAAACTTTATTCTAAAGCTTTTAAAACACCAAATTTAAGTAAAAAGACTAAATTGACTTACCAATTAAAACTTAAAGCTTCCAAACCCTATTTTTCCTTTTCTTTCTTTTCTTCTTTTTCCCCGTACTTTCGAATAGCCTATTCTTTTTGGTTTCCTTCTTTGTTTTATTTCCTTTTGTTTTATGCTTTCTTTGTTTAATAATAATATAATAACTTAGTAAATATCTATTTAATAATAAATATATTTATTAAAAGTGTAATATTACTTATATTTACACATGTACTATATCATCATCATACATTTGTCATGTTTTAATATAAATATCTTTTCTTAATAATAAATAATAAATATCTATTTACTTAAATAATAAGTAATTTAAATCCATGAATTACAATTGTATGCTTATTTTTATTACACATGTATATTTTATTACCATACATTTGGCTTTAATTTATATATATATATTTCATTAATTTAATAAGATAATATCAATTAAATAATAATTTATATTATTATATTCTAATATTAATTAATAATAACTTAAATCATAAAAATTTAGATTTTTCACATTGTCTTGCCGCCTCAACTATTACTTGATGGCATATTTTCCATTTTGGTCCTTTATATTTTCTTTTAATCTATAATTCAACTTTTACCCCTTATTCAATCTAGTCATTCTTCCTATTTTCTCTTAATTAAACTAAATTCACTTAATTAAAACCTAATTAAACACACTACTAGACTCATAAATATTTCTAATAATTATTTACAAATCCATTTCGTTAAGACGGAGGTCCGATAATGTACTTTTCTGATGCTCGTGACTTTTGGGTCATTACATTTCAGGCCAAAGTGTATCAAGTAGTTGTGTTTGGACCTCAATTCTGATTAACAATGGCCTCTCCTCGTTTTACAACGTAATCTTTTCCCTCCAAAATTCTGAAAATATAAGTAATTTTCCATAAAACCACACAAAAATTTCCCTTATTTTGCAAAATGGTCCTATGTAATTAATATTTTAAATTCTCTCAATTAAACCGCCATTTTAATTTATTTTCAATTCTAATTTGACCCAAAACATTTATTTTACCCAAAATTATTTAAAACTATAAAATTAATTTTTCTAAAAATATTTTATTTTTGAAATATTATTTCCCAATTTTTTTAAAATGAAATTAAGCTAACTAAATTAAGAGAAAAATTACTAATAACCTCGATTAAGTCTTAATCTTTCACTCGGAACCCGGTAAACTTACCTGAAACTATTAAACCTATTTTTAGGGTTTTACAACTCTCCCCTTCTTCAAAGAAATTTCGTCCCTAAAATTTACCTAAATCGAACAAATATGGGTACTGACGCCTCCTAATATATTCTAGCTCCCAAGTAGCTTCCTATGTCTTATGGTTGCGCCACAAAACTTTCACTAGTGGAACCATCTTACTACGCAACACCTTGACCTCACGATCTAAGATCGCAACCAGTTCCTCCTCAGACGAAAGGTTAAATCAAACCTCAATCTCCTCAACAGGAACAAAATGGTAATGATTCGATCTATACATCTGAAACATAGAAACATGGAAGACATCGTGAATACGTTCAAGCTCAGGCAGCAACAGAAGACGATACGGTTCAATCCGCTTAATCACTTCGTAAGGGTCAATGAACCTCAGACTAAGCTTACCTTTTCGTTCGAACCTCAAAACCTTCTTCCAATGGGAGACCTTCAGAAACACCTTATCACCAACCTTATACTTGATATCTTGACGTCTCAATTCAGCGTAAGATTTTTTCCTATCTGAAGCAGCCTTCAATCGTTCACAGTTAAGTTTCGCCTTGTCATTGATTTCAAGGACCAAACTAGACCCAAATTCCTCTTCCCCTCCATGTTAGACCAACATAGTGAAGTCCTACACTTCATACCATAAAGTGCTTCAAACGGAGTCATCTGAATACTTCTCTGATAACTATTATTATACAAAAACTCAGCCAACGACAAATGTCACTCCCAACTGCCACTGAAATCAATAGCACAAATCTGAAACAGATCCTCGAGTATCTGGATCACCCTCTCAAACTGACCATTAGGCTGTGGACGATACGTTGTACTGAAGTGAAGCTTCAAACCTAAAGCTTCATGTAACGTCTTTCAGAACCTCGACGTGAAATGTGGATATCTTTCTGATTTGATAGAAACTGGAAATCCATCCAACCTAACAATCTCCTGGATGTAAAGCTTGACCAACGACTAAAAGCGTAAGTAAATGCATACGAGTTAAAATGCGCACTTCGTGGCGATCCACTATCACCCAAACTAAATCCTTCGAAGATGGAGTCAACGGCAAACTAGAACAAAATCCACTGTGATACGCTCCTATTTCCATTATGAAATCCTAATCAGCTGAAGTAACCCAGATAGACATTGATGCTTAACTTTAACCCTCTGGCAAACTAAACATCTACCAACAAAATCAGCTACATTCTTTCTCAACCCTGGTCACCAATATAAAACCTGAAGACCATGATACATCTTGTTCCCACCAGGATGCATAGCATATGAACTACTATGAGCCTCGGTAAGAATTATATGTCTCAGATCCCCGTCCATCGGAACACACATTTGACCTCTGAAGCAAAAGACACCATCAGCATTGATACCAAAATCTCCAATAACACGTAACTCAACCTAATGGATACGATGCACCAAACTCTCGTCCAACGGCCGTGTCTCTCGAATTTGTTGTGTAAGGGCCAGATTCACTTGAAGGTCAGCCAACAAACCACCATATTCGGAAACCAATAACTTCGCAAACATCATCCTCAAATTATTTAAGGACTTTCGACTCAAGGCGTTAGCAACAACATTCGCCTTTCCCGATGATACTCAACCACACAATCGTAGTGCTTCAACAGCTCAATCCAACGCCTCTGTCTCAACTTCCACTTATTCTCTTCTAGGTAAAGAGATACTTAAGACTCTTGTGATCAGTGTAGATCACACACCTCTCACCATGTAAATAATGATGCCAAATCTTGAGTGCAAAGACTACGTCAACCAACTTTAGATCATGGTTCAGATAGTTACACTCATGTGGTTTCAACTGCCTCGACGCATAAGCAATACTTTTCCCTCCTCCATCAGCACACAACCCAATCTCGTGTAAGAAGCATTACTAAAGTTAACATACTCCTTACCAGACTTTGACTGTGTTAATACAGGTGCTTCAGTCAGAATCGACTACAGCTTCTCAAAACTCATTTGCCTCTTATCAATCCACTCGAAGGCAATATTCTTTTGAAGCAACTTCATCAATGGAGTAGCAATACACAAAAACCCCTCGATGAAACAACGATAATAACCAGCGAGCCCAAGATTCCTGACCTCGGGCACAGACCTCAGCGGCTTTCAATCCAAGATTGCCTCAACCTTCTTCAAGTCAACTTGAATACCCTTGGCTGAAACGACATGTTCAAGAAAAACCACCTCTCGAAGCCAGAACTCACACTTGTTCAGTTTGGCATACAATTGCTTATCCCTCTTAATCTGAAAAACCATCCTCAAATGATCGTCGTTTTCATCCTCTGATTAAGAGTACACCAATATATCATCTACAAAAACCACAACAAATCCATCTAGATAGGAATGGAATACACGATTCATCATGTCCATAAATGCGCCAGGTGCATTCGTAAACCCGAATGGCATGACAAGAAACTCAAAATGCCCACAACGAGTCCTAAACGCCGTCTTCATAACATCTGTATCCTTCACCTTCAATTGATATTACCTAGATCTCAAATCAATCTTTGAGAAAATTGAAGCTCCCCAAAACTGGTCAAACAAATCATCAATCCTCAGAAATGAGTACTTATTTTTTATGGTCAACTTATTCAGCTGGCGATAATTAATGCAGAACCTTAAAGTCTCATCCTTCTTCTTCACAAACAGAATCGACACTCCCCACGGTGACACACTCGGTCAAATGAAACCCTGGTCCAACAACTCCTACAATTGGAGCTTCAAATCCTTCAACTTTTTTAGGTGTCATACGGTAAGATACAATTGACACCGAAGCTGTATCAGGATAGAACTCAATGCCAAACTCAACTTCTATATCCAGCAGAATACCAGACAACTCCTTAGGAAAAACATCTGGAAAATCACAGACTGCACGAATCTCATCCAACCTCAACTCCTTACTATCATCATTTAGGACATAGGCTAGATAAGCTTCGTAACCTTTTCGGACTAACTTCTCGGCTCCAAGCGTAGAAACCACATTGGAGAGCAACTCAAACTTCTCTCCAACAACAACAATCTCAGAGTTATTAGCAGAACATAGAGTCACCAACTTCGCCTCACAGTTGACCTTCACCCGATGCTCGATTAACCAATCTATCCCAAGGATAACATCAAATCCCCAAAACGACAACTCTAAAAAGTCTACAAGAAACACTTTTCCTTGAACCATTAGAGGAAAACGTCAATAAACCTGATCAACTACTACACTATCACCTAGCGGCCTCCTCACAGTAACACCCAACCTAGATTTTTCTATAGAAATTCCCAACTCTCTAGCTACATCTATCATAATAAACGATCTCGTAGAACTAGAATCAACTAAAGCTAGAAGAGAAAAAGATTGTAATGTGAATGTACCTACCATGACATCCGTGGCTCTCTAGTTTGGGGATCTCTAACCGCATATACTCTAGCTTGCCCTCCAGTCTCAACTCGAGCAACTCCTCTCTGTCCAAACCCTCTACCACCATCACTTCTGCCATAGCCTCTCCCTCGAGCCGAAACGATTGCAGCAACAACATAGTAGCATCAACAGGTTGGTCTCTAGCCATAACTACCCTCATAGGGAAACCTCTAATATGGTGTTCTATCGATCCGCAAGCAATATAGACACCAGTCACCCTCCAACACATACCAAGATACCTACAGTTACAATGCTCGCATAACGACATCATAGCACGTCCCTAATCACCTGCGTCAAGCATAACTTTTGTGGCATGTCTTACCGGACCTTGGCCTATAGCAACACATCGTTCAGAACTCCCAAAATGACCTCTCTTATCCTTCTAGCTAGATCCACTAGTAGATTCAGAAGACCTCTTAACAGTCCTAGCAGTAATAGCTTTGGGTTCCTTACCCAAAGTCTCTTCTAAAGCTCGAGCCTTCTCAACCTACTCGTCAAAAACCTCAGCAGACTGCACTACCAAATACAACTTAGTATTCTGGTTCAGTCCAAACCTGAACCTCTTACAATGAAGCCTCTTGAGCTACTAACTCAAGTGCATACTGGCTCAGACGCATGAACTTCGCCTTGTACTCGTCCACAGATAGAGTACCCTGACCAAATCCATGAACTCACATCTCTTCGCCTCTATATATTGCTCTCCCATGAACTTTATCCAGAAAGACTCTAAGAAAAAGTCTTAATCCACTCTCTCGGGTGCAGTATCGCGCTCGACTATCACCCACTAGCGATGGGCCTCACCATCTAGCAATGACACAGCGCACCCAAGCTTATCCTCATCAGAACAACCCATCTGACCAAGGATACGGGTAACTCCCTCTAGCCAGTACTTAACACAAGTAGGGTCTTCACCCTTAACTCCTCAAAACTCCTTACCACTTAAAGCTCGTAGATGCTCTAATGGTAATCCTTGGTGAACAAGAGCAATATTGGCACTAGCAATACGTTGTAACACCACGATCATCTCACACATCAAGTGCTCAACTCGATCCAGGTTAGTATCTTCACGTGATCGTGGCGATGCATCTTCATGTGGCAACAGTGGTACATCCTTATGTGGCTACGATGTGCCGGCAATACACCGTGACTACTTTATCCTAGTCGCAAAGGCATAACTTAGAATGAGTACTAAAGAAAAAAGTAGGGAAAACGTACCAGGAGTGAGTAGCGATAAGTGGTCTAAGACTTAACTAAGTATAATTTCCTATAGGGCATTGTGTTCCCAGTTCCTACCCCAAAAGCAATTTATAAAACAAAGAACATGTAGGGTAAAATAAACAATTTCAAGCAATAATATCAGGTAGGCTAAGCTTCGGGGTTACAAAACATGTGACCTTTAATGTTTAATAACCTGGCTCTAATATTACCAAATAAAACACCCCAAACCTAACCAGAATGGATTGACTCGAATCCGAAGCAACACATTAGCCACCGAAGTGACTTTCCAGCACAAAACCACCCCAACCTTATAACACCTCAATTCTAACTAATAACTATCTAATCTTATTGCAGAAGCAATTTGTGAACCATTTTAAAACTATTTTTAAGAATTTAACCCTAAGGGTATTTTAGTCATTTTACCACTTAAAACTAAACGATCTCAATTTTAATTCTAAATGATTACCAACTTTGTTTTAATCAATTTTGGGAAACCCTTAAAATTCATTTTAATTAACCATTTTCCTTAATCCATTTACTAATTAAGGCTATATTAGCTAAGTTTTATTACTTTAATCATATATATATATATATATAAATACAATTTTAATTAATCCATTTACAACTAATAAAAAACATGTATTCATAATTTAAACATTCAAAATCATGCTTAACAAACAGAAATTAAATCATGCAATGGACTTACCTTAGCCACAAAGCTATCCATTCCTTGACAAGCTACAATTAAAATGTATTAGTGAAAAATTCATGCTTCAATCACCATGTTTTCGATCACCATGATATCACTTAGCAACATACCATAATCCACACAATATTTAACCATAAAATCAATCATTAAAAAAAGAAGAAGTATAACATCTCAAAATTAAAACCACTCAAACATTTTCCTTGTTTTGCAAAATGGTCCTATGTAATTAATATTTTAAATTCTCTCAATTAAACCCTATTTTAATTTAGTTTTCAATTCTAATTTGACCCAAAATATTATTTTGCTCAAAATTTCTTAAAACCATAAAATCAAATTTTCTAAAATATTTTTATTTTTGAATATTATTTCTGATTTTTTAAATGAAATTAAGCTAATTAAGCTAAGAGAAAAATTACTAATAACCCCGATTAACTCCTAATTTTTCACTCGAAACCTAGTAAACTTACCCGAAACTACTAGACCTATTTTTAGGGCCTTACAATGCCCAAAATGAAAATACATGTCACTCATATTGAAAATGCCTAAACTCAAAATAAACATATTTTTGATTTCCCATTCAACTCCAACTAAATAGGAAATTTCTGGCAAAAAAAACCTAATAGGAAATTATTAGAAAAAAAATACGAATTAGAAAGAAGAGATGAAAAAGGTATAAGAAAAGTAATTTACCTGATTGTGGCGGTAGATTTTGTCTCCAACTTTGTTACTCACAATAATAGGAGCATCCAAAATTGATTTGTTGAAATGACCGGAGTAAATGAAGAGTGTAGATGAGAGGAGGTTTTGGTCTTAAAAAAAAGAAAGCTATTACGGATAACAAAAAATAACCAATTTAGAGCCCTGCCATCTGAATAGGTATCCAATCCTTACACATAGTAGAGGACTGCGTGGAATGATGAATTCCACAGAAAAAATTGAACCAAACAAATCCAACACTATTCAAAACTGAATAATCCTTGAATTGAGTCCTCATTCACGTTAACCAAACGTATTCCTTTGGTTCCAACAGCTTTTGGCTTCTTATTTGTTTCCGACAATTTTGATTCATCAATTATTTAAAATGAGTATTGGGTTTTCTATTTATCTGTTACTATAAGGAATAACTCGTGAATGCAATGAACAAGTGAATAAAATAAAATCGAAAAGATCAAACATTCAAAATTTAATGCGGAAAAACTCCCCAAACAAGGACAAAAACCACGAGCAAAATGAGATTTCACTACAATAAAGGAGAATACAATAGATGAAGAGAATTAAAAGAAAACCCAAAACCCCACAGGAAAAGCCCTTCGAAACAAAGAACAAAATTCTCTCAATCTAAATATTTTTGTTGTGTGTCTAACCTAGAGTAATTGAGGCATATTTATAAGCTAAAATTCATAGTACAATATGAGTAGAATATCTCTAGATTAATCAAAGTTTAAGTGGGAAGCTAAAATAAATTTTAACTTAGAGAAGAAAACTGAAAAACTTGTGGATCACGTTGCCACGTTGGGACGTGGCCTTCGCATCGTTGAAACAATGGCCGTCGCATCATCGGGACGATATGTGTTTGCTCGTTGCAATGTCAACACAAAAATGCGAGGCATAACTTCCACAAATCTCCACATTGACTTGTATTTGACTTAACTCCCTTGCCAAGTATTGTTATGGGCCTATTTTAATCTACATTGGATTCTTACCAAGTCTAAGCAATGCTCAAACTTTGAAACTGGAAGGCTCGTTGTCAACATATCGGTCGGATTGTGTTGCGTACTGATTTTAAGAATCTGAACATCCCCTTAAATGATCACCTATCAGAAAAAGTGGTAACGAATGTCTATGTGTTTCGTCCTCTCATGATGCATTTGATCTTTGGTGAGATGTATGGCACTTTGGCTATCATAATATATGACAGCTGCTTCTTTTTCACTTACCAGTTCATAAAATAGACCCATTAACCAAATTTTTTCTTTTACTGCTTCAGTAATTTCCATGTATTCTGCTTCAGTAGTTGACAAAGTCATTGTAGGTTGAAGTGTAGCTTTCCAACTAATGACACAATTCCCAAAAAAAAAGGTAACCTGTGAGAGACCTTCTTCAATCTAAATCTCCTGCATAATCAGAACCAACATATTCGACTAAGCCCTTTGGGATTTTTCTAAACTTTAAGCACATGTTAGAAGTACCCTACAAATATATGAAAATCCACTTAACTGCATGCTAGTTTAACTTACCGGGATTGACCATGTATCGATTAACAATACTAACAACATGGTAAATATCGGGATGAGTGCATACCATTACATACATTAAACTTTCAACTGCGCTTGAGTATGGTACTTTTGACATGTACCTCTTTTCTTCTTCGTTCTGTGGGGAATCTGAAATAGAGAGTTTAAAGTGTGCAGTTAAGGGAGTACATACCGGTTTTGCATTTTGCATCTCAAATCACTCAAGGATCTTTATGATGTACTTTTCTTACATTAAATATAATTTGCCAGAATGTCTATCTTTCGAAATTTCCATCCCAAAATTTTCTTTGCTGCACCTAAAT
Source organism: Gossypium raimondii (assembly GCF_025698545.1). Lineage (NCBI taxonomy): Eukaryota > Viridiplantae > Streptophyta > Magnoliopsida > Malvales > Malvaceae > Gossypium > Gossypium raimondii. The sequence continues at coordinate 5,761,009 of NC_068571.1, read as the reverse complement.
CCTTAATCTCAAACTTAGAGTTAAGCATGGTTTTAAGACGATTAATTTTATATGGATTCTTAGCCACGATCAACATAAAGTAGTAAATTTATAAAAAAAACCACCATTAAGACATTGTAGATAAACACAACTGGCATGCTTACTTCAAGAAAAACCAATGCTCAACATGAAGGAGTCGAAATTTTTATACCACTATCGAGGAGACTACTTCAAACTGTGCACGAACTTTTGTAAAAGACAAACATGATCTTCTTTACCATCAAATTTGAAGCCTTCCGATTGTTAGATGTAGATGTCCTCCTCAAAGTCACAATAAAGGAAAAAAATCTTTACATCTAATCGTTTTAACTCAAGATTGTTTTATGCAACAAGAGGTAAAAGTACCCTAATGGACGCATGTTTCACAATAAAAAAGAAAACATCATGAAAATCAACTCCTTCCACTTGACTGTAGCCATTTGCAACCAATCTTGCCTTGTACCTAGTGTCGTTAGAACCCCAACCTTCCTTCTTTTTAAACACCAATTTGTAACCAATGATTATTTTACTGATGGGTGGTTTAACTAGCCGCTACGTCTCATTCTTTTGAAACGATTACATCTCTTATTCCATTTCAATGAGCCATTTGCTAAATTTGGAGGCTTGAACTGCATCATAATAACATGAAGGATTAGTTGAATTAATGTGCTTAGTAACACTTAGAGCATAAGCTTGTAGGTTTCCTTCACAATACTTTCGTGGTGGTTGGATTTCTCATCTTTTCCTGTCACTAGCCAACTTATAATTAGTTAACTGAGATGGTAAGGGTACCTAAGAGTCGGATGGAGTCCCAAATTGATCCGAAATAGCTTTGGATTTGTAAAAATCAGGATTTTGTTGTATCGTCTCGAAGTTGTGTGACTCTTCATCGGGACCAACCCTCTATTCATTGTGTCGTTGCGATGTTGGGCATCGACTCGTTGAGACATCACCTACTTTTTCTCCCTTAGAATCCACCTTGTTCAAGACACTCTGATTTGTTGTGTCTTTAAAGGTAAAAGACCCCTTTTCTGATGGAAACATGATAGATTCATTGAATGTAACATCTCTACTAACGATTATTTTTCGATTTTTAGAAACCACAATTTAAAACCTTTTGTACTGACAAAGTAACCCAAATAGATGCACTTTATGACCCTTAGATCCTCCTTCGACTTGGCAGCTAAGCGAGACAATCATTTATCAGTTAAACTAAAGGGGGTCAGTCATTAGAAACCCAAAATCTTAAATTATATAGAAGCTTTGAGAGTCATTACTCTACCTCTTCCTTTAATCCACGAGTTTAGAAGGGTAAGGAAGCTTACCAGTTCTTCAATTTCTCTACCACCAGACTTCAATTCTCACAATGGCTACTGTAATACCCAATTTTAAGCCCGGGCCCAAATAAATAAACATCAAAGAATAAAACAATAAACCAGATCAAATTACAAAAAATTGCAAACCCAAAATGCCAGGCCCAATTAAGCTTAACCTAACCCAAATGCCAAGCCCAACACTCAATAGTCCACATTGAATTTTTCAAAAACCCTAGGGCGCACCGCACGTCAGCAAAGCTCCCTCGCACACCTCCGGCGCAGCACATCGTCCCCGCACTACGCACGTTCTTCCAGTGTGCACCTGCAACAAACCACGAACCACGAACAGCAATAATAGCAGAAAATATGACAAAAATGTAAAAGAGAGTTTTTGAGAGTTTTTTTTTCTGTTATTTTCGGCAATATAAGGCCAAATTAAATCTATAAAATGGGGGACAGATTTTGACAGAGAAAAATATACAGAGGAAAAGATTGAAAATCAAAGAAACACAAAAAGGTTATTTTTTGTTTTTGTTTTTTTATTTTGTTTTTAAAAAAAGAAAAGAAAAGGAAGGAGAATACCTGAGTGCGTTGAGAGGCTCTCGCGTTGATTCCGACTGCCCTTCGTGGCGGATGCTCAGTGGGGAGGGGAGGTTTCCTGGTGGCGCGCCGCTAGTGTTAAGACCCTAGCAAAGGAATTTCTTTGTTGTTTTAAAAAGCAACAGTTTAAAATGTTTTTTTTTAAATCTTGACTTAAATAATATTGTTAAACAGCGTCGTTTCATGATGACCCAATGACCTGACCCAGATATTGCCAGATCAGCGCGCCTTGGCTTCCGATGGGTTATTTTCGCGCGCGATCCCTCCGCCTTTCCAGCGCGTTGCAATCAAATCCTTTTATTTATTTTATTTCTTTTAAATTTAATCTCTCATTTTATTTTTTGTTTCATTTTAATCCACATTAAAGTGTTGCGTTTTGGGGATTGGGAATGTTTCTCTTTCGGTCCTTCATGTTATTCGCGCACTGCACTTTAGCCCTTCTTTATTTTTAATTCTATTTGTTGCCCTTTTAATTTTGTTTTAATTTCAACTCAATCTTTGACCCATTATTTTATTTTATTTTATTTTTTAGATCTATCATATACTATTTTTATGTATATATTTTTATATAAACTTAATATAATTGGTATGTATTTTTTAAAATAGTCTTATTTTATAATGTATTTATTTTAAAATTATAGTATTCTCCTATATTATTATTATTATTATTATTATTATTATTATTATTATTATTATTATTATTATTATTATTATTATTATTATTATTATATAATCTATATCATTTTTATCCTATGAATATATTGTTATTTTTATATTATTATAACTATGATTTTTTAGTTCCCTTTTAAATACATTTTTAAGCTACTTATATGTATATAATTTCATTCTTTAAAATACCCTCTCCTATATTATGTATATTTCAACTTTTACATATTATTACATATATCATTATTTATATCGAGTTTTCACTTTATATGTATTACTTATTAGATTAATATATATAGTGCTTATTTGATTTTCCTCATATGCAACATTTATCTTAGAATTTGTTTAAATATTATTGTCTCACATAGTATTTTTTTAACTCAATTTTTATTATTTCAATTTCTTGTATATTATTTATTTTAGATTTTGTGCATATACTTTATTGATTTACAATTTCCATTTTCTTCATGCCATTTGTTTTTTAGTTTTTTTTAGTTATTTCAAAACTTGTACATTTGGTTTGCATTTGCATTAATTGGCTCGCTTTTTAGCTTTTGAATGTTGATATTGATATTGGCATGATGTACAATTGAGATTATTGTTGCTATGTTTGTTTGTATTTAGTTATCGATTATTCATTACTCATTAATGTATATTTTATTTTTGAATTATCCTTTTTGTTGTTATGCGTTATCATTCAATTGCAATATGTTCGTTTAAAAGGTTATGTTTTATTAAAATATTGAAATCATTTTTATTTATAAATTTTCAAAATATTCATTATCTAACTATTCTCGAGAAAGTTGTGCCCTAACTTATTGGGTTTCAATTTTCTTTGTTGAATTTATGTGGCCGAGTATCTATTGTCCAACAAAATTGTATACATTTCAAAATTAAAGTTTATTCTCGGGATTTCAAAATGTTGTGTCCTAACTCATTGGATATGACATTTTGCTATCTTGAGTTAAGGATTTCTAAAAATAAAGGCAATATTCAGTATTTGAGAATTTTGAGAAATCGAACCTAACTTACTAGGTTTTGACTTTTTCATTTGACCTAAATGACCGAATATCCTTCTCAAACTTAAATACATGAGTTTTTAAAAGTCAAAAGACAAAACTAATCTCGAAGATTAGAAATGCTGCACCCTAACTTACTAGGTGTGACATTTTACTTCTTCTAGATAAGGGGGGTCTTATCACCCAAGTTAACTTATTCAAGTTTTCTTTTAAAATCTTTTCAAATTTTCGACACCAAGACATTAAACAATCAATTTGGTACCGATTTTGGGCGTTACGAGGGTGCTAACCCTTCCTCGTGCCTAACTGACTTCTGAACATGTTTTCTCAAATTTCGCAGACCAAAATCATTTTTAAGGTGATCCGATCACACCTCAATAAAGGATCGGTGGCGACTCCAATTTTCGTTTTTAAAGTCGACAACTAATTTTTGTTTTCAAAAAATGGTTTCGACAGCTACAACATGCAGAGCTTCCTTCAGCCACATCATCTTCTTCTTCAGAGCAACTGAAGAAGACGATTCTTCAGAGGAGCTGAAGAAGACGATGCTTCAGAGAAAAAAATTGGTAAACAAAATTGAGAAGAATTATGTTTCCACACACACCTATATATACTCCATTGGCACAGTCTTCACAGACTAATACCACCACTCAATCCTAATCATTTTGTCTCCTAGTATGGAACCAACCGGGTCCAATCTGACTAAACCAGGATTGAAATCTAACCATCCGTTTAAGTTTCTAAATATCTCATTAGAGCTTGAAATTTCTATTTCCATACAATTGGCTCCCCAACTCTTCTTTGAGTAAGAAAAAATTCAAAACAATTTTCAAAAATTTAAAAGAAATAAAAAAATTTCTAAAGAACATATAAAGTTAAAATTTAAAAAAAATTAAAATAATAATTTTGAGACCTAAATAAGTTAATTAATGATTTAAGTTTATAACACTAAAATATATTTTATTATTATTATTTTGATTTGAAAAGTTTTCAAATATATATGGTTTCAAATTTATGTGTTCAATTAGTTATCTTGTAACAAGATTTTAATTTAACATGTTTAATTTTAAATTTAACTCAAATAGTTTCACTTGAATTTCATTTTACTTAACTCAATTAAGAAAATTAGAAATCAAATTAAATAATAAAATATGACTCATCAACTCAATTAACTCAAAAAAAAAATCATTGGAAAGATGATCCATATTTGCAGGAGTTTGTGTGTGTGGAACATCAGACATAACTCTTTCTTTCTTTTTTTGATAGGTCAAAGTAAGAAATATATCACATATGAAACAAATATGAACTGTTACTCCAACGACATATAAGACCATTTTATTTTAAAATTTATCTTTTATTTTTCAGATTTTGAAATTCAAGTTTAATTGTAAACACTATTAATTTTTTTGTTAAAATTAAAATTATTAAAAATATAAAAATTTATTTAAAATTATTAAGAATTATAAGAAATTATAAAAAGTGTGTAAATTATTAAAATTAATAAAAAATTTAAAATTACAATAACATTTTAGGATTTTAAAATATTAAAAATTATCCTTTTAGGATTTTTTTTTAATTTTGCCACTTTAGCAAAATGTACACGTCCTACTTGCTTCTTTAGTCACGTCATCACTTAATGGTAGAGATGAATGAAACTTTAAATGATGACCAGTTTGTTCTTTAATCTAATGAATAGGGGTTAATTTGTTCACCTTTCAGTAGAGGGATAAAATGCAATCTAACTCTTAGTACAAGGTCTCCATGGTAATTTTGCCATTTATCTAACCACATGAATTGTACAGAACTAGGGGCGAACAAAATCTTATATAACTTGAAAACCAACAAAAAATTTAAACTTTAAATTAAAAAGATTGAATTATTCGATTTACTCAAATTATTCGGATAAATTTGAATAAAAAAATCAAATAATTCAATTTAAATCGAATATGAATTACAAAACTCGAATTATCCAAAAAAAAAAAAACCAAAACAATGTGGTTTTAACAAATATTTATGTTTCCGTCAATGCTTTGCCCCTACACTTCCTTCCCCCACTTTCCCTTTCGTTCATTCATAATTTAAAAGTTTTGATTCTTTTGGTTCCAACTAGTGATTCGCCCGAAAAGTGGGAGGGTTTAGATAAAAATATAAACTCGAAAAATGAGCTTGGACAAAAAAATAGTCATGTTTTCTAAATAGGTCATGCTCAAGTAAGAGTTTTTCAACCCGGGCCTGACTTGGCCCAAAAGTATAGATACCTTTCACAAAAGTATCAATACCCTTCCTGGTATCGATACCGTTTTAATGTTTGATGTTTTGAAAATTAAAGAAAAATTGTTGTATCGATACTCTTCCTAAAGTATCGGTACTTCATAACAAGTATCAATACAATCCCTATTGTATCAATACTATAAGCTTTAATATGAGTCAAGTCGAGTCGGGCCCAAGTTTAACATATATAATTTAGGTTGGGCTTAAACAAAGAATTAGTTCTATTTTTAACCCAAACCTAAAATTTTATTAAGGTTCAATCCGAATCCGACTCAACCCATGAACAAATCAAATCCTAATAACTTTTAGCTTCTTATTTGTTCCCAACAATTTGGTTCGTCAATTATTTAAAATGGGCATTGGTTTTTGTCTTTTATATGTTACTTTAATGGTAAAAAAAAAAAAATTCAAAGTGCCTCTATATTTTTATTTGGTAGTCGAAAGAGGTCGACCTTAAATATTTATTTTCTTAATTGATTTCACTACATTTTTCTTGTGTCAAATGCTCTAATATATATGTAATCCATCACTTTTGATATTTTAAATTGCTTGATAAACTATTTATTACCCTTTAGATGCATAATTTCACTCTATTTATTTCACTATAGTTGGTATCTATGATTTTTATGTTTTGTTATGAATGTTGTAAAAGTTGATAAATTATTTAAACTCGAATAAATCTTTTCGATTTAATTCGATTTTATAAAATTTCAAATTAAATTCGATTGATAAAATAAAAATCTATTCATTCATTTTTCAATTTTATCAAATATTCACCCTAAACCTCATAAATCTGGGGTACATGGCATTCATAGTACATTTGGGATTGTTTTAACAATAATACTTTCCCCATATGAACTAGGGTTTTAAGAATATTTAATTAAAATAAATATTTATTTAATTTTTAAGATTGTAATGTATTAATATATATATATATATATATATATATATATATGAAAATTAAACTTGTAATCATATTGTTGTAGAGTAAAGATAATTCTTTAGAATTTTCTAGATTTTAAATCTGAGTTATCATGTGATTAACTTTTTTTAAATGATTAACTATTTTAAATATAATATTCAATTATAAAATAGAAAAGGATAAATATCAAAATTATACATGAATTATGGTTTGATGTGCAATTATATACATGAATTTTTTTTTGTAATTTTATATATGAAATTTTGATTTGATCAAATTCTTATAAATTATTAATACAATTATTGATATAACATCATTTTATGTTTATATATTGCATACATAAATAATTATATTTATTCAATATAAAATAAATTGATGCACTCATTTATTTAAACGTGTATAATTAAATCAAAATTAAATTTTTAAGTATACATTTAAACCACAATTAGAGTTTCACGTGTAGAATTGCACCCATTTAAAGTTCATGTATATAATTATACATTAAATCAAAGTTCATGTATAGTTTTAAAATTTATCCCGTAAAAGAATGACATAAGTTCTATATCAGATTATATTTATTACAATACCAATAAATCATTTTAAAAATAATATTATATTTTTATACAATTGTGATTTAAACCCAAACTATTTTTTTTTAAAAGTGAGCACTCAATAAACTTCAATTTAATCTCAAAAATAACAATCTTTTTAAATATATCATTTAAAATAATAAATATTTTGTTAAAAGTCCCTTAAAAATAAATATTTTGTTAGAATAGATCAAGTATGGATTTTCAATTAAATGTGAATTATCAGTTAAATTAATATTAAAATAAAAATTAAATCTTTTAAGAAAATAAAAAATCTAAACTAAAAATATTAAAACTAAAAACCATTATTTAAAAAAACCTAGGTTAAAAAAATTTACATGTATCAAATAGTAATCTATAAGGGCGTCAGTGAGGCGGATCTCGCAGGATCCTGCCCCACTTCGAACCCAATTGGGCGAGGATGGATACAGGTTTTGCGGGTGGTGGGGCGGGGATGGGGACAAAAATTAGACCCGCCATGAGTAGTGGGGCAGGTGTGGGTATGACCTTGTACCCACCTTGCCCCATCCCCGCCCACCCCGCATAATGTAATAAGTATATTTAAAAAATAAAAATTTATAAAAATTAAATTTTGATAACATTATTCAACTTACATTCATTGCTATTTTTTTTAGAAAAAAGGAAAGCACTCCAGAGCTTCTCACCCAATTTTAACATACCTCACTCCTTCAGTTTCTCACTTTCTTTGATTTACATGAAACCCTAAAATTATTCACAATTGCTCCATGTTGCAACTTGCAAACTTGAAGCACCTGTTTAACTGATACTTATAAATATATTATATGAAGTGGATCGCAAGACAGATATAACGGGGATTAGGTGAGTCTAGGGACTCACGTGGGTGGTGGGGCGGGGATAAATTTAGTCTTGCAGGTCACGGGATGGGATGAGAACGAAAATTCTTGGCAGAGATGAGTGCGGGGGAGCACCCGCCCTGCACAATTGACGTCCCTAATAATTCATTAAGGATTCTTTGCAATCTATAGTAAACAACATATTATAAACCAAAATAATACTAATAAAAACATTAGTAATTAAATCTATATAATTATAAATATAAATTTTATATTTAAAAATATATAATCCCAATTTTATTAAATTACTTTTTAAAACATTTAAATTTATTTAATAAATTTCATTCATTCTTTTATCGCTATTATCAAATATATAATTCTTACAATTTCTTTATATATAGATAAAAAAATAAATGTAATATTTTAATAATATTATCATAATGTCTCCCCAATTTGCTAGACTTTTACAACTAAAAATAAAACATTTCATTAATTAAATTCTTGAAAATATTAAAATTTATCAAAATATTTTTGATAAATAAAAGTTTAGGTTTAAAAGTAATTTTAAATATATAAGATGGATATTCAGTTTGATTCAAAAGTTTGATTTAGAAATTAAATTTCAATTCATAACTCTTATTCAAATTTATAGAATAATATTAAAATTGAACTTTAATTTTTAATAAAAATAAAAGATTAAATTCAAAAGTTTAAAAAGTATAAGGACTGATGGATAATTAAACCTTTATTTATTTTTTGGTGTAAAAGATAACCTATCAAAATAATCACATTAAACTACTAATGTTACGTGGATTTTTATAAACAACTGTAGCCTCTTATTCTTGTCAAAATCAACTTTGTGGTGCGATAAACATTTGTGTTTTTTTCTCTAGGAGTATAAACAAATTCTCATTGAACTATTTTTAACAAAATTTGCTGAATACAACTGATAAGTGTTAAATGAGAAGACCTTGAAAATATTTTTTTAATAGACTGAATAATCTCTATGCTGTCTATGCGAATGAACAATTTGTTCTATTGTCTATTATAAAGACCAATCAAATCGTCTAGAATACCCCATAACTCAACATTGAACACATAACAATATCTCAACCTTCTATTAAATTCAAGAATCCATCCATCATGATAATCCTTCAACACTCCCCTACAACAGCTTCCCTCAAGTTCATCTTAACTGCTTCATCAAAATATAACCGAATCCAGTTATCAATGGTAGAGGATGTTGCCGGTATATTTGTCTTCCCTTCTTTTCCATCCACCTAAACGGGGAAAACAAGTAAACCTTTCTAGGCATTACATCGGTTTCACACTTAACACGCATTCAATTTGGTTTGGACCACAATGCATATTTATTTTTTCTGATTAAAAATATTATTTTGCTTGGTTCATAATAGAAAAATATTTGTTATTTGGATTACTTTGCTATAAATTCCAAGTATCTGACGCCAAAATACATCATCTGATCCCACAAACTTAGAAGCTTCGTTTTCTATTTTCACTTTGAAAAACAAAAATGGATAAGAGTATGATGCGCGCTATTCAATACAGTAAATATGGCGGAGTCGTCGCGGATCTGAGGGTAATGTGCTTGCTTTCTTGAGTTTAAAAGTTCGAATAAAAGGAAATGTTCTGCATTCTGCATGTTTAAAATGGAGGTTTAATTAAAATGTGTGATTTAGTCATTAATTTTTTCATTCGAAAAAATCGAAAAAAAAATTTAATTTTAAATTAATCGAGTCAACTCAATTTCTTTTTTAAATTTTGAGTTCAAATCGAATTAAATTTTTAAATTCAAATAAGTCGAATAATTCAAATAAACCAAATCTCAAACTATATTATATTATATTATTAAAAATAAAAATAACGTGTAAAAATAAATTTATAAATATATTACACGTTATTTTTTAAAATAAAAGAATCAATAATTTAGTAATGTTTATTTGAATTATTATAAAAGATGAAAATCATTAAAGTAGATTCTATTTTTATAAAAAATCTAATTTAATTGTGCATATTAAATTTAAATTAATTTTAAATTTAATAATAATGTGAGTGATGCAACAATAATTAAAAAACATGATAAGTAGTTCAATATTATTTTAAAATATAAAATATGCAATTAAACTTGAGAAATAAAAAAGTTGGGAAAACAAGGAGGGGTTAATGTTGCAATATTCTCATCTCTTTTGTTGAGTGACTTTGGGCCTTTGTTGGCAAGCACCACACACCCAAAAAAAATATTTTTTTGATCAAATAAAGGAGTGCCGGCCATTTAATATCTAAAACCCCAAAAATTATTTTTTTTAATAGAAGAAATAGTGGTGTCGACCATCTAGTTCCCATAACCTAATTTTACTATTTATTTCAGGTCATTTTGGTGAATGTTTTTGAACCAGGTTGATTTTGTAAATATTATTCTTTTTTAGATCATATGGGCAAAATAGCCTTTGATGTTACATTGGACGGTTTGTTGGTTCAAGCTATGCATCACTCAGGCCATAGATTCTTTTTCACCTTATTATTCATTTCTTTGTTTTATGTGCTATCTAGCATCATTTATGTCCTTTATCTTGCCAATATCTTATTATTTGAATATATTTTGCAATTACAAAAATGGAGGTGCACTAGCTGAATATGTTGTGGTTAATGAAGGTTCCACAGTTTCAAGGCCTCCAGATGTATCATCCCGTGAAGCTGCAGCGTTGCCAATTGCTGGCCTCGCTGCTTACCAGTCACTTGCCTAGCTTGCTGGACTCAAACTTGATGGAACCGGCCTAGAAGTGAACGTATTGGTTACCGCTGCTTCAGGTGGTGTAGGTCAATATGCCGTTCAACTCCTAAAGCTTGCAAATGCACACAGTACAGCCACTTTTGGGGCTAGTAACATGGATTTAGTAAGGAGCCTAGGGGCTGATGAGGTTCTTGACTACAAGACTCCTAATGGGGTGGCTCTCAAGAGCCTTTCTGGTCGAAAATATGATGTAATCATCCATTGCGCACACAATATTTCTTGGTCTCACTATAGCAAAACAGGTTTTTAGCAGCACACAATCTACCTTAGAGGCTAACTTGACTTCAAAAGGGAAGGTAGTAGATGTCAATCTCCGTTTCGGTACTTTGATGAGTGTTGCTTTCAAAAAGATAACATTCGCAAAGAAGCAACTCATACCCTTGTTTACCTTTCGTAAAAAAGAGGACCTCGAATAGTAAGGCTGAAGAGGCTTGGGCCAAGAGCATTGATGGCCATGCCACTGGCAATATTCTTGTGGAGCCATAGGTTGTTAAGGTTACTTGATAATTGACACTAATTTGACACTTTCTCATTGAGTGGCGTAGCTCATCATTTCTAAGTTCACAAAGTACTCAAGTATCTTGAGCAAGTCCATGTTGGTGTACGAGTTTCCTAATCTTTATTGTATTTTGCTGGTGGTATAAACAATGTTGTGTGACATGTAATGTTGCTGAGCACTGTGTTTTCTTATGAGATTTAGAATAAAACTTTCTTTGTTTTTGAATCCTTTCTTTTTCTGTTTAATGCTTAATGAGTATACAAAAATACTACAAAATAGCTTGTGTACATTGATGGGTTCTGTAGAGAAGGCCGTTTTTAGCTTTTCTTCCGAGATATTTGGGTTTAAGAAATCATTTGGGTTTGATGTTGATGCTCACTGTTTCACTGCTATAATTACAGAATCTAAACATCATTTTATCATAAATTTTAAAATAACGTAATATATTGATATAATAATAATTTTGAAAAAAAAATTAGTGGGAGTCTTGTAATGAATAGTAATAAAAAAAACTATAAATTACCGTGGATATCTAGCTGGCTATCCAACATTTAGGGCGTTTTTATTTTGGTCATTAAGAAATTTCTTTTAATTTCATCACCTAACTTTATGGCATTTTTTTTAATAACCCAAGCATTAAATCCTGAACGACGATTAATTGTACACGTCAAATCATTTTCACGATATGTTCACATTTTCATTTTGGTCATTTCACTTCTAGGTTGATTTTATTTTAGTGATTTTTTTAAGTATTGATCTGAAAAAAAAAATAATTTATTTAATTGATTTTGATGTCAATATTGAAAAAAGGAAATTTAAAGCTTTTAGCAAAATTAATTAATTTAATTAATGCATTATTTCAGTTTTTACCGCTTTTTCACTTTAATTTTTAATGTCTTTTACCTTGATTAATACTAAAAATGACTTCTTTTAGGTGACCAAAATGAAAACAATCTAGAAGTTGGGTGACCGAAATGAACATGTAAACATGATGTGGCGTGTATAATCAACTGCCGTAGAGATTTAATACTTTGGTGAGTAAAATGAAAGCATTCTAAAAGTTGGGTGATGAAATTGTAAGGATTTTTTTTGGGTGCCTAAAATGAAAGTACCTAAAAGTTGGGTGACAAAAATAAAAGTGTAAATATGATGAGACATATACAATCAACCGTCCTTAGAGATTTAATGCTTGGATGACTAAAATAAAAGCTCCTAAAAATTCATGATGAGCTAAAGTCTTATCAAAGAATCAACTAAAACATCACCGTAATAAACTTTTAATTTCTCAAGAAGTTTCTTTTTTTAATCTTTTCAAACGAATTTTTATTTCTAAAAAACTTGTTTATGTATTTGTTTTCTTGCATAATTATATAGTCGGAGCTTTCAAGGCATCTTGTAATATTTTCATTTCATTCGCTGATGAAAGAATTTATATCTTATTTAGATTGAGTTTGTGTCAAATTTTAAACTTATTTTTTAGGTTGTGCCCCGGTTTGAGAAATATGCTTAAAATTTTATCTTAACCCAGCTCAGTCCGTGATCAACTCTATATTTAAACTTGAGTTAATTATTATTATTGTTTTTTATTTACACTTTAGTTAATTATTGTAATGGAACGTTTACTTGCCACTTTCAGTGGGGCTAATTTTACGTTTAAGCCCAGGACAAAAATCACGCTTTTAGTCAGGTCTTTATTCCATGTGAAAGCAAATTTGACCCAAGCAGTTCCAGCCGGGAACCTTCCGTTCACCAGATTTGTGGAGGTGAGTCTTCAATTTCGACTTCTTTCACCCGGGCAACAAATTTGATTTGAATTACTATTTCTTAATTTTAGTTTTATTTGTTTACATTGGAACCGTTTTTGGACAGAATTGATGGATGTTTTACATTGGGATGGAACCCTTTCTGCAAAGGATTTCAGAATTGGTGCTTTCGCGTTTGCTCAGAAATGGGAAAGTTGTAACTTAGCTTTTCCCCCATGGTCGTGGCTTCCTTGTCCTAAACACCCTTGGCTTGCTCCTCCTGAGGTTACCACTCTTCTCACTTTTTTTTAACCAATTCTTGTTGCAAAATCATTTACTGCTTTTAAAGGAATCGACTTGTTTTTAACTTTTGCAGGAGGAGGGTTACTTGTCACTTGAAAAGATATGCATTTCCAGGCCAAATGAGGTCCAGTCTCGAGTCATTTAATGGATCATATTTGATTATTTAACAAAAAGGTAACTTTTTCCCTTATTTTTCTTCTTTCTTTTGGGTGCAGGAAGAAGATATTGATCAAATTAGTCAAATTGACACGGGGAAGAAGAGACCTGTTGCTCAAGAAATGAAGATATTCTTGATGACGCCACATTGGTACATATATTTTGATTGGTTTTTCCAGTTAATTTGATTGAATTAAATGTAAAATTTCATGTGTAACTTGGGAGTAAAACATGGGATTTACTAGTTTTGTTGCCTGGTTTACTGTTGGCTGACTTTGATCATGCTCTTATTGGGTTTCTAGGTTCAAAGCAATCATCATGAATTACATTACTGTGACTTTCATATAGTGTACAGTAGTACATTTAGGGTTCCAGTGCTATATTTTCGTGCTTACTGCAGCGGTAAGTTCTCTTGATGCTGTCACTTCCTACCTCAAGATAGTCATTATTTTCCATGTCAACTTGCGATAGAACATACTCGTTGACATAGTTTAGCTTGTTTGTATGACTTAAATGCATGATATATCTTATATTTGAGAAACCTAACTTGGAATAAACTGATGATATGTGCTCTTTCAAACTAATGATTTCTGTTTATTTTTTAGATTACCATTTTCGTCAATTACTTTTAGTTTGTTGCTATGCGCTTGAGCATTTGGGTTTATAGTAGGTTCGTGTATCCTCTTCTCAAAGAGCTAGTTTCATATCCCTTCTCTCTCCAAATTTGGATGGGGCTAAAAGACCAAAGAGATAACAGTTATACTCTATGCTTTGCTGCATGCTTTGTTAACTGATCATGAAAATGGGTCATCCGATTTGAAGGATTGAAATTGTTCAAAATAAACTGTTGCTTGTCTTGCAGCTGGGAATTTATATCATATTCTAAACTTATGGAACTCTCAGTTCCTGAAAATTTGTGGTGGTCGTGTAATGTAATTATGGATCTCATAAATCTTGCTTAGTGTATCTGAAATGCAAGTCCTAGCATTGATTCATGGATGAATTTATGCTTTACATGTTTTCATTGTCTATGATCTGTTCACTTTTCAATTGTCTTCAACAAATAATCTTGTGAAGGATGATAGGTGATTCAATTATTGATGGCTACATGCTAACGAAATTAACCTCAGACAAGTTTTGCTTTGCTAAGATGTGATTTGGCAACTTGAGGCTATTAGAACTAACTTAGAGTAGGTGCTGATAAGCTTAGTTATTAGAATTATCTGTCAGTTGTCATCAAACAGGGCACCAAACAAATAAAGTCATGTTCATGTAAGCTTAACAGTATGAAATTTTATTGCAGCAGGACAGACCCTGTGCTGAGGAATCCCTTCATATAGCATAATTGCACCTTATTGAATAACAAAAGCTGTTAGTAGCAAGTAATTGTTTAATTAAGGGATTATGTCAGGTCATTTGTAATGCTTCTCTGGTTGGTGACTTTGTCTTATATATATATATATATATTAGTATCTGGTTTATGTTGATGGCGGACCAAGGAAACAGGTTGTCATATTCTTGCTTCCTTTGAATGCATGGGTTTATGCAGGTGTATATAGATGAAATCTGGCTTTAAATTATTCGATTCAATATTTATTTGAAGAGTATAAGTGAGATATATATTATACCATTTATAGATGGAAGACCTTTGCCATTGGATGAAATAGAAAAGGAGCTCCCTGCATGCGCTTCAAAGGAATTGTCAAAAAAATGGACATTCATAACTCAAGAGGTATGTTTCTCCTACCTTGCTTTATTAGCTCTTTGCCTTGCAGCTTCCTTGTTTTTAAGAAGTGTTCTAAATTCCTTGCAGATTCATAACTAAATAAAGGAAATGATGGAAAGAAATAATTTTTCCTTCCTCCCTCTTTCCTTCTTTCTCTCCTACCAAACACAATGTTGACCTTTTTTTTTTCTCTCGCTGTTATTGATCCTTCATGCCAAACACAATGACATGACCATAACTTTCCTTTCTTCTTTCTTTTTTGGTAAATCGTTTAGAAGCATGTTATATGAAGATGATATGAGACTATTTTCAATTATAGGAACATCCATACTTGAAAAGACCATGGTACAAATTACATCCATGTGGGACTGCTGAGTGGATGAAGTTGCTTTTTCTCAGTGACACTGCTAACCCTAAATTTGAAGTGGTGCTGGAACTATATCTTCTATCATGGTTCTCAGTTGTTGGCCAAGTGTTTGGTCTTAGAATCTCTTTTAAAATCTCAAACTAGGGCTGATAGTCAAATTTTACCGTAGGTTCTACCACCATTGAATCCCATATTACAAGTGTTTGTTCTATTTTTCTTCATCTTTTAAATATAAAAGGATTGCTACATCTTCCAGCTAGTTTGAGAACTCAATTCTACCAATACATCATATCCATACTGGAAAATGAAAAGCATACATTATATGCATAATACATATATATAGTCCTCGTCATCTATTAGCTTCAAGCAGAGGTTAACTGGGGACGGGACAATATTAGACATGATGCACAAAAAAGATCACATGAATGTATGAATCTCTCAAAATCCATGTAAATGAATATAAAACGTGATTAAACACGTCAAAACTGAAATGTATTAAACATGATTTATGGCATTACTAAATACACAAACAAGACAAATATGCGAACTGTTAGTTCTAAGTAGAGCAGGGATGACTATGTTTAAGAAAGTAAATAAATAACTAAATACACTGGCGGTTAAGCGTTGAGCTTGTGATTATTATTAACATGGAACTACTCAGCCACTGATAGCAGTAATTCCGCGACAGGGAAACACAAACCGATAGCAGTAAATAAATAGCTAAAGACGAATTATTGTTTAAAAACCCAAAGGAAATTTGTTAGCTGTTATTTTGGTCTTTGAGCTTTTTCCTGGGAAATTTATCAGATGAACCACGACATTGAAACCATTGCTTCCAGGATTCCCAGTTGTAATTAATACAATATATTATGTTTTGAAGTTTAATCTATAAATACGTGGTTCAAATTTATCGGTCAACTAAAAGAAGAAGAATATCTCTTAGCGTCAAGTCAACTGTTCATGTTGGACTGAGTCACGCTGGGAGTCGGTCACGTATAGTGTAGTCAATCTCATGTATTCTTCGAATCATAGATGAAGGAATAAAGTAGTCCTTACAGGCAGACTAGAGTTTCGGAAAACTGCTTTTTGGCTGCATGGATTTCGCAAGAAAGGCTAAGTGGACCTTCTTTGTAGTTACAACCTTGTTTAGTCTTGTACAACCATTGTCAACCAATCATACAAGTATCAATGATACTGCCATAGAAATGATTCATGTAGGGTTGATTCTTGATGCGCAATCTTGGGTGGGAAAAATTGTTGATAGCTGCATTTCCATGGCTATATCCGATTTTTACAGTCAGAATTGTCACTATCAAACAAAACTAGTTGTGCATACCAGAGATTCTGGGGGTGATCCGTTGCTTCTTCTATCCCAAGGTACGTTTCTCTGTATATGACATCTATTTTTTGGTTATGAAAAAGTCCTCACTCGTACACTTACTGATTTGCAGCCTTGGTTCTCTTGGAAAATTTCAAATTGGATGCCATTATTGTTGCGGAAAATTCAGCAGGAGTGAAGATTTTAGCGGAGTTGGGATCTAGAGTAAAATTCCAATTATTTCACTCTTCGCAGCTGGTCTATCTTTGTCCTCCTTTGAGTATCCTCATTTAATTCAAATTGGTGAAGATGAGTCTTCTCGAGCCAAAGCCGTCGCTGCCATTGTTGAAGCATTCAGTTGGAGAAGTGCTATCCTCATTTATGAAGATAATGATTCTGCAAGACCAATCCTT
Organism: Gossypium raimondii; assembly: GCF_025698545.1. Lineage (NCBI taxonomy): Eukaryota > Viridiplantae > Streptophyta > Magnoliopsida > Malvales > Malvaceae > Gossypium > Gossypium raimondii. The sequence continues at coordinate 5,743,456 of NC_068571.1, read as the reverse complement.
TCTAGTGTGACTGGTTTTCGTCTTGATCAGCATGTTGCCCTTCTAACATCATCTACTGATGAAGAAATCGTTGAGCAGCTCATGAAGCTCATGAGTTTGCAGATGACTGTATATGTGGTGCATATGACACCTATTCTAGCATCTCGACTTTTCTTAAATGCTAAACAGCTTGGAATGTTGACTCAAGGGTATGCTTGGATAACAACTGATATGATTACTAATTTCATGAATTCAATGGATCCATCAGTCTTTGAGTCAATGCAGGGGTGGTAGGATTCAAACCTCACATTCCGGCATCAAAGGAGCTTCGAGGTTCGCAATCAGGTGGAGGAGTAAAACTTAAATGAAAATAAAATTTAGAAGAAATGGAGATGAATGTGTATGGCATATGGAGCTATGATATGGTTTGGGCTGTGGCAACAGCAGCGGAAAGGGTGATGACTCGACATCCTCATATCCTACACCAAGAAACCAGATTGAATATGAACTTCACCACTATTCGGTCCTCAGAAAGTGGTTTGGTATTTATGGATGAGATATTACAAAGTAGATTTAAGGGAATAAGTGGTGGCTTTCAACTTACTAATGGCAGGCTGATCCCAAAGGAAATCGAAATTGTAAATGTATTCAAGGGAGATAGGATAATTGGTTATTGGAATCCAGAAAATGGGATTGCCTCAATAATGAAGGAAGAAAACCACACTGAAACGAACTCAACATCATCTAGTAAACTTGAAGGTGTTATTTGGCCCGGAGGAACTATGAACATTCCCAAAGGGTGGTCTCTACGTGGGAAGAGGTTGAGGATTGGGGTTCCAGTGACTAATCAATTCAGAGAATTAATTAGTGTTGTTCATGATCCCCAAACGAATGATATAATTGTAACTGGATTCTGTGTTGATGTGTTTAAGGAAGCCGTTCAGAGTTTAGATTATGAAGTACATTACGATTTTATCCCGTTTGAAGATGCCAACGGACGAATGGCAGGATCTTATGATGATCTTATCCTTCAGGTTTATCATAAGGTAAGAAATATCAACTTATAATATTTTCCAATATTCTGAAACCCTACTTATGATCATAATTGAGTTTGAGTTCAGGAATAACAATCTTTAGAAATGTACAGTTTAGAACGTGTAATATAAACCCAGATTGAATTGGAACTGCTACATTCAGAAATCTGCATTTATGGCCATATTTATGCATACATTCCTCAGCTTCTGAGAACTCAAATTATATTGCACTTGAATGTGGTATTTATATATTCTTTCTTGTGATCAATGGCCTAGAATTATGATGCTGTTGTGGGGGATATAACAATCATCTCTCGCAGATTTGCATATGTCGATTTCACGCTGCCATTCACTGACTTAGGCATCGGAGTTGTAGTGCCAAAAATCAACAACGACATCTGGGTTTTCCTGAAGCCTCTTTGTGGAGATCTGTGGATAACTGTCGCTGCTTTCTTTATTTTCACTGGCGTTGTGATTTGGTTTATTGAACGTCCCATCAACGAGGAGTTCCAAGGCTCACCGTCTGAGCAAATAGGAATGATCTTTTGGTACTCTTTCTCAACTCTTGTATTTTCCCACAGTAAGTACTCTATGTTCAACTTAAATAACCTTTCTGTTTCATTCATACAGAACCATATATTGAACTGAGCTTATTAGGTAAACTTGATGCTAATCTCGAGTTGAGTTCGTGTTTGATGCATACATTGAGCTAAGCTAACTGTAATTTTTGTTTTACCATAATTTGAAACTGCAGAGAAGCCGTTGAGCAACTTGTCGAAGTTTGTAGTGATAATATGGGTGTTTGTTGTGCTTATAATAACCTCAAGCTACACCGCAACTTTGGCTTCCATGTTAACAGTTAAACAGATACAATTGAGCTCAAGAGACAACGATGCATGGGTTTCAAGTGATATTAGCAACTTTACATTTGAAACTCGCAGACGAAGGGCAAACCATTCTCCGGAAGAATATGCCGATGCTTTAAGAAGGGGAAGTAAGAATGGTGGTGCGTCATCTATTATTGATGAAATACCAAACCTTAAAGTATTCCTTGCCAAGTACCCTTCTGATTACACCATGATCAAATCGAAGGCTATAACAGGCGGTTTTGGCTTTGTAAGATTCCTTTCCAAAACCCTATTAACTTTGATCTTTCATCGATTTGCAGCAATGGGTGTTGATTTGTTTGTATGTTATTAATGGTAGGTTTTCCCTAAACGTTCCCCACTTGTCCAAGACATTTCAAGTGCAATTATGAGGTTAAGAGAGGAAAAAAGGCTGGAAATGATGGAAAATAAATGGTTTAACAGTGAATCAAGCTTTACAACTCTGGACCCAGAAAGCAATCCCAACAGGCTAAACATTCATAGCTTTGGGGGTTTGTTTCTTGTCACAGGAATCTCTTCAATTTCAGCTCTGGGGGTATGCCTATTTCAGAAACGACAATCCATCAAAATCCACCTCAACAGTAGCTTAGACTCTTTAAAAGGGTACTTCAATGTGAAAATAATAGGAAGACAAAAAGAACGAAGTTGAGCTCGTCTAAAGGAAAATTATTATAGCCGCAATGTATTACTATTTATATTTATATATAGGTCACGACGCAAATCCCTGAGTTGAAAAGCTTGACAACTACTGAATTTTCATACTATTTTTATGAATCAAGTCATGAATTCGATTTGAGAAACAAATTTCAGTAAATTTTGCTAATAGACACATCCTCCACTTCGAGATCAAAGTCCTCTTCTAAACTATCGATTAGCAATCCATTAGCATTCCTAGAGTTACCCGCCTTGGCTGATCAACCTGTTCCATTGCATGACCTTCCACCGTCGTTAATCTTTTGCGGCTCTCTTCAGACCCGGGGGAATAGGAGAGACAGGAGGTTGAAGGGTAGGTGGGATGAGAATGCTCCCCATCAGAGCAATCTTTTATAATCTGAAGTGTGTTGATTTGTTTTAAGGTTTGAGTCTACTCTTGTTTATATTCATATAAAATATATTATGTATATTTTCTTGTTTTTAGTTATAGTTAAGTGGACCACTATTTAAAATTAAGTTTCTTCCTATTCATGATGTGTTTATTACATTAATCACAAATCATAAATTATTAAACATTCTAAATAACTCATCAATGCATTATTAATCCCTAATACTCCATTTTAAATCATAATTTACTGCTAAGCTGACTAATTACTATATATTTTAATAGATAGTGAATATACTTGCTACTTTTAATGTCAACCGTTTCATATTAAACCTTATTTGCTATGTATCTCTTTGGAAGCCATCAAAAATTCATAAGTTAATGTCATATATAGTAATAAATACAACAAAGAAAAAAATAAATTTTAATGTCAATGCAAAAGGTAATAGAAAATTTCTTAATATTAATTATAAAACTATAGAAAATAAAATCACAACAATTGTAATGGAATTTTCATCACAGTTTGTATATAATGTAACATATGCTAGCATAAAGATAATTGGTGACATGTAAATGTATATTTCCATGAATAATTAATTTGAAATTTTCAGCAACTCCATGAAACTATTACACTCAAAGCACAACAATCTAACAGGATTATATGATAAAGAGTTTACAGCGGTTAATTTTTAATTCACAACTTGTTTTCTAATACATAAAAATGCGAATTATAGGGTAAGTAAAATTTGATTCGATTTGAAAAATTGAAAAGAATTTGATTTTGAGTTATTCAATTATTTGAGTAAACTCAAATAACTTGATTCGAGTTTGAAGTTCGAATGAATTTCACAATTCAATAATGATTAGTGTAAAGACCAAACCCCGCAAACTTTAAAAATAAGTTTCTATTAAAAACTTTAAAATAAAAGTTATATAAAATTCTAATATATATATATATATATAAAGTTAAAATTTTAAAAAATTAAAATAATAGTTTTGGGACCCAATTATTTTGCTTTGAATTTATTTTAAAATATATATGATGTTCTAACATGGAATTAGTCATACTGTAACGATGTTTTTATTTGATATGTTTATTTTTTAATTTAACTCGAACAATTTCACTCGATTTAATTCGACTCGAATTTTAATTTCACTCGACTCGATTCAAAAAAATTTCAAATTGAGTTAAAATAATAAAATAGGACTCATGGACTTGATTAACCCAAAATTTTTCACTCGATTCAATCAAACGTTGACTCTAACTAACTAAACCAAAAATTTACTTTCGAAAAATTTCTGAAGTACCTAACGGAACCGATTCAACTTTAGATATTAAAATTTGCATACTCTGTTAAAAGACTCCAATACCAATGTATAATATAATAAAAAACATCATTTCTAAGCAGCATGCAAGACCCTGGCAATGGTTGCTCGAAGCAGTGTAGAGTGGCATCACTGACAGCCTCAACTTTTGCTACATTATCTGCTACTCTGTTTGCATCCCTTGAGATGTTTAGTAGCCTTACCTCATTACGAACTCACGCCAGGGAGTGTATTTGCTTGGAAGAATCAGAGATTTGCCGTACCATTCTCATGCTATCACTTTCGACTATAACTTTCTTCTATCCGCGATCCCATGCGATAGATAGACCATCCTTAACAGCCCACCGTGAGGCTATTATACATACAAACACTTGCCAGTTCCTACATACTGTTGTAACCCACTTGCCAGTTCCCATATTTTGATATAAAAATAAACATTATTTTTGAAAAATAAGAACCAAAAAAAAAAAAATCATAAAATTGCAGTTATTATACAAACCCAATAAAGGAACAGAATATAAAATTTGTACACAGTAGCCCACTAGTTAAAAAGTATGGTAAGCGTCGTAATATATCTAACTTTCAAGTAGTCTTTACAGAGTCCATGGAGTTGAGGAAGAATTTGAACTTACGGATTATTATGGCTCGAGTTTTCTGAAATAGGCATAGGAGCAGAGCTGAAGTTGAAGAGATTCCAGTAACAAGAAATAAACCCCCAAAGCTATGAAGGTTTAGCCTGCTGGGATTACTTCTTGTGTCCTGGTCTGTGAAAATTGATTTAGTACTGCGAAACCATTTATTTTCCATCAACTGCAGCTTTTCTTCCTCTCTTAGCCTCATAATTGCACTCGATATGTCTTGGACAAGTGGGGAACCTTTAGGGAAAACCTATTAGATACATAAGACAAATCAGCACCCGTTGCTGCAAATCAAAGAAAGATCAAAATCGTGAATGTGAATGGCTTTTCTATAGGAGTCTTACAAAGCCAAAACCGCCTGTTGTAGTATTGGATTTACTAATGGTGTAATCAGAAGGGTACTTGGCAAGGAATACTTTAAGGTATGGTATTTCATCAACAATGGCTGACACACCACCATTGTTACTTCCCCTTCCTAAAGCATCGGCATATTCTTCTGCAGATTTGTACGGCTTTAACCTGGGATTTTTGAAATTTAAGTTGCTAACGGCTCTTGAAAGCAAAAAACCACAATGATAACCTACATAGTCCTGTTTTAAGTTCAATTCAACCTGTTGAACTGTTAACATGGAAGCCAAAGTTGCAGTATAGCTTGAGGTTATAATAAGCACAACAAACACCCATATTATCACTACAAACTTTGACAAGTGGCTCAACAGCTTCTCCTCTGCAGTTTCGAATTACAGTAAAAAAAAAGAAGAAGAAAGAAATACAGTTAGCTTAGCTAAAGGCGTGCATCAAACATGAATATCAAGATAAAGCTACATTTAGTTTCACTTTTATATCTCGGACGCAACTCAAAGATTAAGATATAGTTTACCTAATAAGCTCAATTCAATATATGGGTCTGTATGCATGAAGCAGAAAGGTTATTTAAGTTGAACATAGAGTACTTACTGTTGGCAAATACAAGAGTTGAGAAAGAGTACCAAAAGATCATTCCTATTTGCTCACATAGTGAGCCTTGGAACTCCTCATTGATGGGACGTTCAATAAACCAAATCACAAGTCCAGTTAGAATAAAGAAAGCAGCAGTTGTTATCCACAGATCTCCGGAAAGAGGCATCAGGAAATCGACATATGGGAATCTGCTGGCAAGGATCGTTGTATCCCCCATAACAGCATCGTAATTCTAGTCCATTGATCACAAGAAAGAATATGTAAATACCACATTTAAGTACAATTATAATCTGAATTCTCAGAAGATGAGGAAGCCATGCATAAATCCATTAATTCAGATTTCATACCTTATAATAAACCTGAAGGATAAGATCATTGTAAGTTCCTGCCATTTGTCCGTTGGCATCTTCAAACGGGATAAAATCATAATGTACTTCGTAACCTAAACTTTGAACGGCTTCCTTAAACACATCAACACAATATCCAGTTACAGTTGTTTCATTTGTTTACTCAAATAATTCGAATAACTCAAAATCAAATTCTTTTTCAATTTTTTCAAATCGAATCAAATTTTACTTACCCCTATAATTCGCATTTTTTATGTATTAGAAAACAAGTTGTGAATTAAAAAATTAACCGCTGTAAACTCTTTATCATATAATCCTGTTAGATTGTTGTGCTTTGAGTGTAATAGTTTCATGGAGTTGCTGAAAATTTCAAATTAATTATTCATGGAAATATACATTTACATGTCACCAATTATCTTTATGCTAGCATATGTTACATTATATACAAACTGTGATGAAAATTCCATTACAATTGTTGTGATTTTATTTTCTATAGTTTTTATAATTAATATTAAGAAATTTTCTATTACCTTTTGCATTGACATTAAAATTTATTTTTTTCTTTGTTGTATTTATTACTATATATGACATTAACTTATGAATTTTTGATGGCTTCCAAAGAGATACATAGCAAATAAGGTTTAATATGAAACGGTTGACATTAAAAGTAGCAAGTATATTCACTATCTATTAAAATATATAGTAATTAGTCAGCTTAGCAGTAAATTATGATTTAAAATGGAGTATTAGGGATTAATAATGCATTGATGAGTTATTTAGAATGTTTAATAATTTATGATTTGTGATTAATGTAATAAACACATCATGAATAGGAAGAAACTTAATTTTAAATAGTGGTCCACTTAACTATAACTAAAAACAAGAAAATATACATAATATATTTTATATGAATATAAACAAGAGTAGACTCAAACCTTAAAACAAATCAACACACTTCAGATTATAAAAGATTGCTCTGATGGGGAGCATTCTCATCCCACCTACCCTTCAACCTCCTGTCTCTCCTATTCCCCCGGGTCTGAAGAGAGCCGCAAAAGATTAACGACGGTGGAAGGTCATGCAATGGAACAGGTTGATCAGCCAAGGCGGGTAACTCTAGGAATGCTAATGGATTGCTAATCGATAGTTTAGAAGAGGACTTTGATCTCGAAGTGGAGGATGTGTCTATTAGCAAAATTTACTGAAATTTGTTTCTCAAATCGAATTCATGACTTGATTCATAAAAATAGTATGAAAATTCAGTAGTTGTCAAGCTTTTCAACTCAGGGATTTGCGTCGTGACCTATATATAAATATAAATAGTAATACATTGCGGCTATAATAATTTTCCTTTAGACGAGCTCAACTTCGTTCTTTTTGTCTTCCTATTATTTTCACATTGAAGTACCCTTTTAAAGAGTCTAAGCTACTGTTGAGGTGGATTTTGATGGATTGTCGTTTCTGAAATAGGCATACCCCCAGAGCTGAAATTGAAGAGATTCCTGTGACAAGAAACAAACCCCCAAAGCTATGAATGTTTAGCCTGTTGGGATTGCTTTCTGGGTCCAGAGTTGTAAAGCTTGATTCACTGTTAAACCATTTATTTTCCATCATTTCCAGCCTTTTTTCCTCTCTTAACCTCATAATTGCACTTGAAATGTCTTGGACAAGTGGGGAACGTTTAGGGAAAACCTACCATTAATAACATACAAACAAATCAACACCCATTGCTGCAAATCGATGAAAGATCAAAGTTAATAGGGTTTTGGAAAGGAATCTTACAAAGCCAAAACCGCCTGTTATAGCCTTCGATTTGATCATGGTGTAATCAGAAGGGTACTTGGCAAGGAATACTTTAAGGTTTGGTATTTCATCAATAATAGATGACGCACCACCATTCTTACTTCCCCTTCTTAAAGCATCGGCATATTCTTCCGGAGAATGGTTTGCCCTTCGTCTGCGAGTTTCAAATGTAAAGTTGCTAATATCACTTGAAACCCATGCATCGTTGTCTCTTGAGCTCAATTGTATCTGTTTAACTGTTAACATGGAAGCCAAAGTTGCGGTGTAGCTTGAGGTTATTATAAGCACAACAAACACCCATATTATCACTACAAACTTCGACAAGTTGCTCAACGGCTTCGCTGCAGTTTCAAATTATGGTAAAACAAAAATTACAGTTAGCTTAGCTCAATGTATGCATCAAACACGAACTCAACTCGAGATTAGCATCAAGTTTACCTAATAAGCTCAGTTCAATATATGGTTCTGTATGAATGAAACAGAAAGGTTATTTAAGTTGAACATAGAGTACTTACTGTGGGAAAATACAAGAGTTGAGAAAGAGTACCAAAAGATCATTCCTATTTGCTCAGACGGTGAGCCTTGGAACTCCTCGTTGATGGGACGTTCAATAAACCAAATCACAACGCCAGTGAAAATAAAGAAAGCAGCGACAGTTATCCACAGATCTCCACAAAGAGGCTTCAGGAAAACCCAGATGTCGTTGTTGATTTTTGGCACTACAACTCCGATGCCTAAGTCAGTGAATGGCAGCGTGAAATCGACATATGCAAATCTGCGAGAGATGATTGTTATATCCCCCACAACAGCATCATAATTCTAGGCCATTGATCACAAGAAAGAATATATAAATACCACATTCAAGTGCAATATAATTTGAGTTCTCAGAAGCTGAGGAATGTATGCATAAATATGCCCATAAATGCAGATTTCTGAATGTAGCAGTTCCAATTCAATCTGGGTTTATATTACACGTTCTAAACTGTACATTTCTAAAGATTGTTATTCCTGAACTCAAACTCAATTATGATCATAAGTAGGGTTTCAGAATATTGGAAAATATTATAAGTTGATATTTCTTACCTTATGATAAACCTGAAGGATAAGATCATCATAAGATCCTGCCATTCGTCCGTTGGCATCTTCAAACGGGATAAAATCGTAATGTACTTCATAATCTAAACTCTGAACGGCTTCCTTAAACACATCAACACAGAATCCAGTTACAATTATATCATTCGTTTGGGGATCATGAACAACACTAATTAATTCTCTGAATTGATTAGTCACTGGAACCCCAATCCTCAACCTCTTCCCACGTAGAGACCACCCTTTGGGAATGTTCATAGTTCCTCCGGGCCAAATAACACCTTCAAGTTTACTAGATGATGTTGAGTTCGTTTCAGTGTGGTTTTCTTCCTTCATTATTGAGGCAATCCCATTTTCTGGATTCCAATAACCAATTATCCTATCTCCCTTGAATACATTTACAATTTCGATTTCCTTTGGGATCAGCCTGCCATTAGTAAGTTGAAAGCCACCACTTATTCCCTTAAATCTACTTTGTAATATCTCATCCATAAATACCAAACCACTTTCTGAGGACCGAATAGTGGTGAAGTTCATATTCAATCTGGTTTCTTGGTGTAGGATATGAGGATGTCGAGTCATCACCCTTTCCGCTGCTGTTGCCACAGCCCAAACCATATCATAGCTCCATATGCCATACACATTCATCTCCATTTCTTCTAAATTTTATTTTCATTTAAGTTTTTACTCCTCCACCTGATTGCGAACCTGCGAAGCTCCTTTGATGCCGGAATGTGAGGTTTGAATCCTACCACCCCCTGCATTGACTCAAAGACTGATGGATCCATTGAATTCATGAAATTAGTAATCATATCAGTTGTTATCCAAGCATACCCTTGAGTCAACATTCCAAGCTGTTTAGCATTTAAGAAAAGTCGAGATGCTAGAATAGGTGTCATATGCACCACATATACAGTCATCTGCAAACTCATGAGCTTCATGAGCTGCTCAACGATTTCTTCATCAGTAGATGATGTTAGAAGGGCAACATGCTGATCAAGACGAAAACCAGTCACACTAGAAAGGATTGGTCTTGCAGAATCATTATCTTCATAAATGAGGATAGCACTTCTCCAACTGAATGCTTCAACAATGGCAGCGACGGCTTTGGCTCGAGAAGACTCATCTTCACCAATTTGAATTAAATGAGGATACTCAAAGGAGGACAAAGATAGACCAGCTGCGAAGAGTGAAATAATTGGAATTTTACTCTAGATCCCAACTCCGCTAAAATCTTCACTCCTGCTGAATTTTCCGCAACAATAATGGCATCCAATTTGAAATTTTCCAAGAGAACCAAGGCTGCAAATCAGTAAGTGTACGAGTGAGGACTTTTTCATAACCAAAAAATAGATGTCATATACAGAGAAACGTACCTTGGGATAGAAGAAGCAACGGATCACCCCCAGAATCTCTGGTATGCACAACTAGTTTTGTTTGATAGTGACAATTCTGACTGTAAAAATCGGATATAGCCATGGAAATGCAGCTATCAACAATTTTTCCCACCCAAGATTGCGCATCAAGAATCAACCCTACATGAATCATTTCTATGGCAGTATCATTGATACTTGTATGATTGGTTGACAATGGTTGTACAAGACTAAACAAGGTTGTAACTACAAAGAAGGTCCACTTAGCCTTTCTTGCGAAATCCATGCAGCCAAAAAGCAGTTTTCCGAAACTCTAGTCTGCCTGTAAGGACTACTTTATTCCTTCATCTATGATTCGAAGAATACATGAGATTGACTACACTATACGTGACCGACTCCCAGCGTGACTCAGTCCAACATGAACAGTTGACTTGACGCTAAGAGATATTCTTCTTCTTTAGTTGACCGATAAATTTGAACCACGTATTTATAGATTAAACTTCAAAACATAATATATTGTATTAATTACAACTGGGAATCCTGGAAGCAATGGTTTCAATGTCGTGGTTCATCTGATAAATTTCCCAGGAAAAAGCTCAAAGACCAAAATAACAGCTAACAAATTTCCTTTGGGTTTTTAAACAATAATTCGTCTTTAGCTATTTATTTACTGCTATCGGTTTGTGTTTCCCTGTCGCGGAATTACTGCTATCAGTGGCTGAGTAGTTCCATGTTAATAATAATCACAAGCTCAACGATTAACCGCCAGTGTATTTAGTTATTTATTTACTTTCTTAAACATAGTCATCCCTGCTCTACTTAGAACTAACAGTTCGCATATTTGTCTTGTTTGTGTATTTAGTAATGCCATAAATCATGTTTAATACATTTCAGTTTTGACGTGTTTAATCACGTTTTATATTCATTTACATGGATTTTGAGAGATTCATACATTCATGTGATCTTTTTTGTGCATCATGTCTAATATTGTCCCGTCCCCAGTTAACCTCTGCTTGAAGCTAATAGATGACGAGGACTATATATATGTATTATGCATATAATGTATGCTTTTCATTTTCCAGTATGGATATGATGTATTGGTAGAATTGAGTTCTCAAACTAGCTGGAAGATGTAGCAATCCTTTTATATTTAAAAGATGAAGAAAAATAGAACAAACACTTGTAATATGGGATTCAATGGTGGTAGAACCTACGGTAAAATTTGACTATCAGCCCTAGTTTGAGATTTTAAAAGAGATTCTAAGACCAAACACTTGGCCAACAACTGAGAACCATGATAGAAGATATAGTTCCAGCACCACTTCAAATTTAGGGTTAGCAGTGTCACTGAGAAAAAGCAACTTCATCCACTCAGCAGTCCCACATGGATGTAATTTGTACCATGGTCTTTTCAAGTATGGATGTTCCTATAATTGAAAATAGTCTCATATCATCTTCATATAACATGCTTCTAAACGATTTACCAAAAAAGAAAGAAGAAAGGAAAGTTATGGTCATGTCATTGTGTTTGGCATGAAGGATCAATAACAGCGAGAGAAAAAAAAAAGGTCAACATTGTGTTTGGTAGGAGAGAAAGAAGGAAAGAGGGAGGAAGGAAAAATTATTTCTTTCCATCATTTCCTTTATTGGATGAATCTGCAAGGAATTTAGAACACTTCTTAAAAACAAGGAAGCTGCAAGGCAAAGAGCTAATAAAGCAAGGTAGGAGAAACATACCTCTTGAGTTATGAATGTCCATTTTTTTTTTTGACAACTCCTTTGAAGCGCATGCAGGGAGCTCCTTTTCTATTTCGTCCAATGGCAAAGGTCTTCCATCTATAAATGGTATAATATATATCTCACTTATACTCTTCAAATAAATATTGAATCGAATAATTTAAAGCCAGATTTCATCTATATACACCTGCATAAACTCATGCATTCATGTTGGATAAATGGCAATGGCAGTAGCAAAGAAAGCAAAAACGAATGAAAGAAAAAACAAAAGAAAAGAACTCAGCAAGAAAATTTGTAACTGAAAGTCATCATAATTTCATTCAAATTTTGAATATATGAAGGTTACAAAAGTATTTGTGTTACCTACTAATTTAACTGCTCTTACTTAATACTTACTAAAAATATAGCAACTTGTATACAAAAGAAAGCGGCATACCAGCTATTACATCGATCAATCTTTCCTACTAACTTAGCTAACTCATTACAAAGATTTAGGCTAAGTTCCATAGGAACAAAATATTCAAAAATAATTTTATAACCTGAACCAACTCCATTTCTTTGCTACAAAGCAAGTATAGCAACTAAAATTGTACAATTTGTCTTTGTTGGTCTTTGACCAATTTGTTCTTGTTGGTTCTTTGTTGAAATCTGAGCCACGGCTTCAACACTCCTCCTTGGATCTGTATGCAACAAACACCAATCCTTTCCTTCAAAGCATTAAATCGGTTGGCTCCCAATGATTTAGTTAAAATGTCAGCTAGCTGAATTTCTAAGCTGCAATGAATTAAGCTAACCTCTCTCGATTGCTCAGCTTCTCTAACAAAATGAAATTTGATTTTGAAGTGTTTAGTCTTACCATGGAAGACTGGATTCTTGGCTATGGCCACAGCTGATTGATTATCCACTCTAATTTCAGTAGGCTGAATTTGACTTTCATTTAAATCACCCAAAATCTTCCTAAGCCAAATGGCATGATTCACTGCTGCTGCAGCTGAGATATACTCAGCCTCTGCTGTAGATTGTGCAACAGTTTGTTGCTTCTTTGAACTCCAGCTGAAAACACTCGATCCTAAGGTGAAAAAGTAACCTGAAGTGCTCCTCATGTCATCAACTGACCCTGCCCAATCGCTATCAGAATAGCCTAAGAGTTTCAGCTCCTTTGCCCTCCAAAACTTCACACCAGCATCGATGGTTCCTTTGACATACCTTAACACTCTTTTAGCTGCCTTCAGATGTGCCACATTACTGCAGTGCATAAACCTTGAAAGTAGACTAACAGCATAGACAATGTCTGGTCTAGTTGCTGTTAAATAAAGCAAACAACCAATTAAGCTTCTATATGCTCTCTCATTTACTCGATCATGCTCACTGGCACTTGATAATTTTTCCCCCAATGCAACTGGTGTAGTGACTGATTTGCATTTCGACATGCAAAATTTTTCAAGCACCTTGGAAGCAAATGTTTGTTGACTTATGAAAATACCATCACTTCCTTGTCTGATTTCCATACCAAGAAAATAGGTCATTAGACCAAGGTCAGTCATCTCAAAGACATGTTGCATCTGCTTCTTAAAGTCTTCTATCAGTTCATCTTCTGACCAATGACTAGCAGATCATCAACATACAAGGAAACAATTAGCAAGGTTTCCTTCGATCCTTCTTAACATAGAGTGTAGGCTCATCGACACTCTTTGTGAACCCGAGCTTTGCTAGGTAGCCATCAATCCTCTCATACCGGGCTCTTGGAGCTGTTTTAGGCCATATAAGGCCTTTTTCAACTTGTAAACCTTATGTTCTTCACCAAGGACCTCAAAACCCTCGGGTTGCTCAATGAATATTTCTTCATTAAGAAAGCCATTTAGAAAGGTGACTTAACATCTAAATGGTGCACCTTCCGGTGCTTTTGAGTCGCCAAAGCAAGCGGCGATCGATAGTGTCCACCTTTTGCAGTGCAAAAGTCTCGGAAAAATCAACCCCATCTTCGACTATACCCTTTCACAACCAATCGGCCTTGTGTGCATTCAAAGTACCATCAGCATTGTTTTTAGTTCTAAAGACCCATTTTACACCAATGATTCTTCTATTTTCAGGTCTATCAACAAGCTCCCAAGTGTCATTTTTCTGAATCATTCTCAATTCAGTTTCCATAGCCTCTTGCCAGCACATTTCTTTTGCAGCTTCTTCAAAACATGAAGGCTCTAGTAGAGTTACTGCACATCTTTCATAAATATTAGCTAATGTCCTAGTGCCTCGAACAGGTTCATCATCACAACTATCTTCAATGACTGCTTCAATGTCAACTTGCTGCAAATTAATGTCATTCTGATCTACCTCAGGCAAATTTGCTTCAATTCCATCCCATTTCCAGCTGTTTTCTTCATTGAACTTTACATCCCTGCTCACTACAACCTTCTTAGTTAGTGGATCAAAAATTCTATATCCCTTCTTTGTATTGCTGTAGCCAACAAACACCCCTGGCATGGACCTCCTGTCCAACTTGGTTCTTCTCTCCTCAGGTACCAACACATAACATAGACAACCAAATACCTTCAAATGTGTGATAGATGGTTTCATCCAAACCAGCTTCAAAGGGTGTTTTACCTTGACTGTATTAGTTGGCGATCTATTCAACAAGTAAACAATTTGTATTCACGACTTCATTCAAAAAGCATTAGGCATTTTAGCCTCAAATAACAAACACCTAGCCATATCAAGGATCATTACTTTTTCCTTTCACAGACACCATTTTCTTTGTGGTGTGTATATGATGAGTCAATTGGTGTTGGATTCCAGCTTCATCACACAATTTTTGAAACTTCTGAGATACATACTCAGAACCATTGTCAGACCTCAAACATTTCAGTTTGCAATTTGCTTGGTTTTCAACCAAAGCTTTAAATTTTGCGAAAAAATCATAAACATCGACTTATTCTTTAAAAATTTACCCAATGAACCTTGAATAATCATCAATGAAGAGTACAAAGTACCTGCTACCATTTAAGGAGGTAGTCTTCATTGGTCCACAGATGTCTGTATGAATAAGCTGAAGCTTCCCTTGTGCTCTCCATGCCTTGTTGACTGGAAAGGGTAATCTGGTCTGTTTGCCTAGCTGACAGACCTCACATACAGCATCCTTTGGCTCAATTTTGGACATGTCACTGACCAAATCCATTTTGTGCAGCATGTTCAGTGAATTGTAGTTCACATGCCCCATCCTCCTGTGCCACAAGTCTGTCTCATCAGACTGAGATGCATATGCCTTGGCTTGCAGTTGATTCACATCCACAATGAAGGTTCTGTCTTGCATAGCTACTGTAGTCAACACTTCACCAGCAGCATTTTTGATCAAACAGTTCTTGCCTTCAAAAATCAGAGAGTAGCCCTTCTCCAATAGCTGGCCAACACTTAGCAAGTTTTGGTCAATGTCAGGTACATAAAGAACCTCTGAAATGGTTTTAATACCTGACTTGGTGCTTATCAAGGCCTTGCCTTTCCCTTTTGCCTCCAGTAGCTCACCATTGCCAATTCTGACTTTGGACTTGAAGGTAGTGTCAAGCTCCTTGAATATACTCTTCTCAGAAGCCATATGGTGGGTACATCCACTGTCAATCAGCCAAATTTTGCTAACCTTGCTCGAGCTTACAAAGCATGATGCTGAAAAAACATGCTCTTCTGGTGCTTCAACCTCTTCTGCAGCTTGAGCTTGGCTTTGAAATTGTGGTTGTGTTTTTGACTTGCTCTTGCAAACTTTTTCAATGTGGCCAAATTGCTTGCAGGCTCTGCATTGAATGTCTGGTCTATACCAGCAGTATTTCTCAAGATGAGTAGTCTTCTTACAATGGACACAAGGTGGGAACTTCCTTTTGACAGGTTCTTTCTTCTTCTTCTCAGTCCAAGGCTTTTTGCCTTTGACATTTAAGTTTGCACTTGAGCTTTCTCTGCCTCTAGCCTGAAAAGCTCCTTCATGGTGGTCCTCCTGCCTATTTGCCCTTCTCTGCTCTTGAGCATAAAGAGCATTTATAAGCTCTGTCAAAGGGATTGTTGACAAGTCCCTTGAATCTTCCAGAGAAGAAATTTTTGCTTCATACTTCTCCGCAAGGTTGTTATGACCTTCTCAACCACTCTTTGGTCATCGAATTCCTCCCAAGCAAACCTTATATTGTTGAGTTGCCATGATTACACAAGATATCGCTTGATGGTTTCGAGTCCTTCATCTTGAGGTTTTCAAAATCTCTTCTCATGTTGATCAGCTGCTGTTGCCTGGTCTTGTCAGACCCCTGAAACTCCTCCTTGAGTTTGTCCCAGGCCTGCTTTGGAGTGTCACAAGCCATTATTCTTGTGAAAACAACATCAGAAACTCTACTTTGAAGGCACGACATAGCCTTGTACTTCTTGGCACAGTCTTCATTGTGCTGCCTAATCTGGGCTATAGTCGAGTTAGCTCTTAGTGGTGGTGGCTCAATGTCATTGAGAACAACATTCCACAGGTCGTGTGCCTGCAGGTATGTTCTCATTTTCACCGCCGGATGTTGTAATTTTCTCCAAAGAAAGGCAGTGGAGGAGGTGGTGTAAAACTCATTTTCAGCAAGCAAAACAACCTCTTCTTCTTTTGTTTCAAACACAATTTGCTTAGTGACGATGTACAACCAAGGCCCTCAAAGACTGAAAGCTCTTGATACCATTTGTTGGATAAATGGCAATGGCGAGTAAAGAAAGCAAAAACGAATGAAAGAAAAAACAAAAGAAAAGAACTCAAGAAGAAAATTTGTAACGAAAGTCATCATAATTTCATTCAAATTTTGAATATATGAAGGTTACAAAAGTATTTGTGAGTTACCTACTAATTTAACTGTTCTTACTTAATACTTACTAAAAATATAGCAACTTGTATATAAAAGAAAGTCGGCATACCGGCTATTACATCATCAATCTTTCCTACTAACTTAGCTAACTCATTACAAAGATTTAGGCTAAGTTCCATAGAACAAAATATTCAAAAATAATTTTATAACTGAACCAACTCCATTTCTTTGTTACAAAAGCAATTATAGCGACTAAAATTGTACAATTTGTCATTGTTGGTCTTTGACCAATTTGTTCTTTGTTGGTTCTTTGTTGAAATGCGAGCCACGGCTTCAACAATTCAAAGGAAGCAAGAATATGACAACCTGCTTCCTTGGTCCGCCATCAACATAAACGAGATACTAATATATATATATATATATATAAGACAAAGTCACCAACCGGAGAAGCATTACAAATGACCGACATAATCCCTTAATTAAACAATTACTTGCTACTAACAACTTTTGTTATTCAATAAGGTGCAATTATGCTATATGAAGGATTCCTCAAAGACAGGTCCATCTGCTTGCAATAAAATTTCATCTTGTTAAGCTTACATGAACATGACTTTATTTGTTTGGTGCCTGTTTGATGACAATCGACAGATAATTCTAATAACTAAGCTTATCAGCACCTACTCTAAGTTGGTTCTAATAGCCTCAAGTTGCTCACATCTTAGCAAAGCAAAACTTGTCTGAGGTTAATTTTGTTAGCATATAGCCATCTATAATTGAATCACCTATCATCCTTCACAAGATTATTTGTTGAAGACAATTGAAAAGTGAACAGATCATAGACAATGAAAAGATGTAAAGCATAAATTCATCTATGAATCAATGCTAGGACTTGTATTTCAGATACACTAAGCAAGATTTATGAGATCCATAATTACATTACACGACCACCACAAATTTTCAGGAACTGAGAGTTCCATAAGTTTAGAATATGATATAAATTCCCAGCTGCAAGACAAGCAATAGTATACTTTAAACAATTTCAATCCTTCAAATCAGATGATCCATTTTCACGATCAGTTAACAAAGCATGCAGCAAAGCACAGAGTATAACTGTTATCTCTTTGGTCTTTTAGCCCCATCCAAATTTGGAGAGAGAAGGGATATGAAACTAGCTCTTTGAGAAGAGGATACACGAACCTACTATAAGCCCAAATGCTAAGCGCATAGCAACAAACTAAAAGTAATTGACGAAAATGGTAATCTAAAAATTAAACAGAAATCATTAGTTTGAAAGAGCACATATCATCAGTTTATTCCAAGTTAGGTTTCTCAAATATAAGATATATCATGCATTTAAGTCATACAAACAAGCTAAACTATGTCAACGAGTATGTTCTACCACAAGTTGACATGGAAAATAATGACTATCTTGAGGTAGGAAGTGACAACATCAAGAGAACTTACCGCTGCAGTAAGCACGAAAATATAGCACTGGAACCCTAAATGTACTACTGTACACTATATGAAAGTCACAGTAATGTAATTCATGATGATTGCTTTGAACCTAGAAACCCAATAAGAGCATGTGTTGGTGCTGTAACAGAAATAACAGACTCAGCAAGTGTCTTGTGCAACAAGCCTCGATGCTTGTTGAGCAAACAAGAGAATTTGAGCAAAAGAAAGAAGAAAAAGTTAAGGAAAAATGGAGAGTTTTGATGATCAAAATCAGATTCTATTCCATGAATGATCCATGGCATAATGCCAATACATATAACAAGCATTAAGATTGTCTAAAACAGCAAGTAATCACCTAAACATTACCTACCTTCACTAATTACATGGAAACTTGAAATTTTAGCTTGTAAACTTATACAAAGCTGTGTTTACAACTCATACATAAGCTAATTACATTAGAAAACAACCTAACTTAGTTAGAAATGAACTAAGACTCATTTCATAAACTAAAGATTACAAAATGAACAAAAACAGCTTGCATCGGCAGCTCTTGCACAGCTTGGTCTTCATGGCCTGCTTGCTGTCGAGTGTTTGCTGCATGCTGAACCAACTTCATCACTCCTCCTTGGTTTGCATGGTGCAAACACCTAACTTCCTTCTTAGAAATTCAAACCTTGTGATATTGAGGGCTTTAGTCAAAATTTCTGCAAGTTGGTCCTCTGAATTGCAGTGAATCAGCTTCACTTCCTGAGCTTGCTCCATTTCTCGAACAACATGTAGCTTAATGCTGAAATGCTTTGTTCTTCCATGGAAGACTGGATTTTTTACAATTGCAACAGCAGATTGGTTGTCACAGAAGATCTCTGTTGCTTCCCTTTGATGCACATTCAAATCAGCTAAGATTTTCCTTAACCAAATGGCTTGGTTGACAGCACTTGTTGCTGCCACATACTCTGCTTCAGCAGTAGATTGAGCTACCAGGCTTTGTTTCTTAGAGCTCCAGCAAAACATGGCTGAACCAATGTTGAAAGCATGCCCTGAGGTGCTTTTCATGTCATCTATCGAGCCAGCCCAATCACTATCAGTATATCCAATCAGCTCTAGATTTCCTTCTTTGTTGTACTTCAAACCATAGCTTAAAGTGCCTTTGACATATCTGAGTACTCTCTTTGCAGCTTGAAAATGCTTCTCATTGCAACAATGTAAGAATCTTGAGAGCAATCCTACAGCATACATTATGTCTGGCCTAGTGGCAGTTAAGTATAGTAAACAACCAACTAGACTTCTGTAGGTGGTTTCACACACCTTCTCAAAATCACCTTGGCTCGATAGTTTCTCTCCAACAGCAACAGGTGTTTTAGTTGCCTTGCTATTTTCCATAGAAAACTTAGTCAGAATCTTTGTGGCAAAGCTTGTCTGACTTAGAAATATCCCATTTTGTGCTTGAGTCACCTCCATTCCAAGGAAATAGGACATCTCCCCTAGATCAGACATTTCAAATACTTCCTGTATCTTGATCTTGAAATCAACCAGCACTGTTCGATCTCCTCCTATCACCAGCAGGTCATCAACATACAGGGACACAATGAGCTGTGTTTGTGTCCCTTCCTTCTTAACATATAGGGTTGGCTCACTCTTGCTTCGATCGAATCCCATGTCAATCAAATAGCCATCGATTCTGCTATACCAAGCCCTTAGAGCCTGTTTTAAGCCATATAAGGCCTTCTTCAATTTGTAAACCATATGCTCTCTGCCAACTATCTCAAACCCTTGTGGTTGTTTAACATAAATATCTTCATCCAGGAAGTCATTCAGGAAGGCTGACTTCACATCTAGTTGATGGATCTTCCACTCGAGCTGTGCTGCTAAGGCAATCAGCAATCTGATGGTGTCAAGCCTAGCCACTGGTGCAAAGGTCTCCAGGTAGTCCAGGCCATATTTCTGACTGAACCCTTTGACAACTAACCTTGCTTTGAGTTTGTTCAAGGTTCCATCAGCATTCTGCTTAGCTTTGTACACCCATTTCACCCCAATTACCTTCCTTTTGACTGGCTTTTCAACCAATTCCCAGGTCTGGTTCTTCTCAATCATGCTGATCTCCTTAGCCATTGCCTGCTTCCACCCTTACTGAGCTTCAGCCTCTTCAAAGTTGCTTGGTTCAGCTATGGCTACATGAGCTCTTTCATAAATCTCAGTCAATGGTCTTGTTCCTCTGACTGGTTCATCATCAATGTCCATTCCAGGAACATTTTGATCTGGCTCAGCTTAATCTGCTGCAAGTTCCTCTGAAACTTTTTCAGGTTCATGTCTTTCCCAGTTCCAACATGACCTCTCATTGAATACCACATCCCTGCTGACTGACACTTTGTTTGTTGAAGGATCCAAGATCCTATAGCCCTTCTTGACAGTGCTGTAACCCACCAGAACACCAGGTCGAGCCCTTTCAGACAATTTGTCCCTTTTAACAGCAGGTACATGTGCATAACAAATGCATCCAAAGACCTTCAGATGAGCCAGTGATGGCTTGAATCCAAACCAGGCCTCAAATGGAGTCTTCTGATCCAAGGCCTTGGTTGGAAGCCTATTTTGAATGTAGGTTGCAGTGTTAACTGCTTCTGCCCATAGTGCTTTAGGTAGATTCTTCTGAATCATCAGGCACCTGGCCATATCCATTAAACTCCTATTCTTCCTTTCACTTACACCATTTTGCTGAGGTGTATATGTGTTGGTAAGCTGATGTTTGATGCCTGCCTTATCACAAAAGGCTTGGAACTGAGCTGAGGTATACTCAGTCCCATTATCAGACCTTATGGTCTTCAACTTGCAACATGTTTCAGTCTCAGCAGTAGTCATGAACTTCCAAAACACTGAGGCCACCTCTGATTTCTGTTTTAAGAAGTAAACCCAACAATATCTCGAGAAATCATCAATGAACAGTATGAAATACCTGTTTCCACTTAATGATTCAGTCTTCATGGGACCACACGCATCACTGTGCACCAGTTGGAGTTTTTCAGAGGCTCTCCAAGCTTGATTTGAGGGAAATGGAAGTCTGGTCTGCTTTCCTAGTTGACATACTTCACATACATCATCATGGTCCACTGAGTTGATGAAGTTTTCAGCCAAGCCCTCTCTGACCATTCGAGACATCGATCTAAAGTTGGCATGTCCCAGCTTTTGATGCCACAGCTTAGATTCATCTGATGTAGCTGTATAGGCAATGTCTGACTTCTTTGTCCAGTCAACCACAAAGATCTTATCAGCCATAGGAACTGCCATCAGCTTGGATCCACTTGGATCACTAATTTGGCACTGGTTGTCTTTGAAGACAATAGAATAACCTTTCTCCAGCAATTGGGCTATGCTAAGCAGGTTTCTGTCAATTTCAGGCACCAAGAGCACATTTGAAATCACTTTGGCACCTGTGGGGGTGCATATTAG
Source organism: Gossypium raimondii (assembly GCF_025698545.1). Classification (NCBI taxonomy): domain Eukaryota; kingdom Viridiplantae; phylum Streptophyta; class Magnoliopsida; order Malvales; family Malvaceae; genus Gossypium; species Gossypium raimondii. The sequence goes on along the minus strand of NC_068571.1, from coordinate 5,721,546 downwards.
CACATCACCCTTGCCTTAAGCTTGGATAAGGTGACCATTACCTATCTTGACTTTGGTTCTGCAGGTTCTGTCTAGGGACTTGAAGATAGCAGCATCAGGTGTCATGTGGTTGGTGCATCTACTGTCTAGGAGCCAATCAGATGAAAGCCTTTCTTGAGCAGCTGAACATGACACAGCAAAGACCTACTCCTCTTGGTCACTGTCCTCCTTAGCTACTCGAGCCTCAGCTTTCATTTGATGAAACTGATTCTGCCTTGATTTGGCCTTGCTCTTGCAGACTCTCTCAACATGACCCTTCTTTTTACAATGCTGACATACAACATCTGGATTGAACCAGTACTTTTCTTCTGGATGACCAAACCTTCTGCAGTGCTTGCAAGTCTGACCCTCTTTTCTTGCAGCATCTGACCTTGGCTTGTCTCTCCAGGCCTTCTTGCCTTTGTAGGCAGTACTTGTTCTTGCCTGAAAGGCACCTTCTTGATGCTCCTCCAGTCTGCTTGCTCTCCTCTGCTCATGAGCATATAGAGCATTGATCAACTCTGTCAGGGAGATGCTGGACAGGTCCCTTGAGTCCTCAAGAGATGAGATTTTTGCCTCATACCTCTTAGGCAAAGTTGCAATAACCTTCTCCACTATCCTAGCTTCATTGAACTGCTCTCCAAGGAGCCTAATGCTGTTAACCACAGCCATAATCTTGTCAGAGTATTGCTTGACAGTTTCTTCTTCCTTCATCTTCAAATTCTTGAAATCTCTCCTCAAGTTCAACAATTGTTGCTGCCTTATCCTCTCTGTCCCTTGAAACTCCTCTTTCAACTTGTCCCAGGCCTATTTAGGTGATTCACAGGCCATAATCCTTGTGAAAATCACATCAGACACTGAGTTATGGATGCAATACATGGATTTGTTCCTCTTGGTCCTCTCATCAGCATGCTGCCTGATCTGAGCCACTATTGGATTGGCTCTAAGTGGCTCTGGTTCAACATCTGAGTTGACCACCTCCCACAGATCGAAGACCTGCAGGTAGGTCTTCATTTTGACCACCCATATGTGGTAGCCTTCTCCATTGAAGACTTGAGGTGCAGCTGGTGAAAAGCTTGATGAAACCATAGATATGTATAACAGATCCCTTAAGAAATAGGCTCTAGATACCAATTGTTGGTGCTGTAACAGAAATAACAGACTCTGCAAGTGTCTTGTGCAACAAGCCTCGATGCTTGCTGAGCAAACAAGAGAATTTGAGCAAAAGAAAGAAGAAAAAGTTAAGGAAAAATGGAGAGTTTTGATGATCAAAATCAGATTCTATTCCATGAATGATCCATGGCATAATGCCAATACATATAACAAGCATTAAGATTGTCTAAAACAATAAGTAATCACCTAAACATTACCTACCTCCACTAATTACATGGAAACTTGAAATTTTAGCTTGTAAACTTATACAAAGCTGTGTTTACAGCTTATACATAAGCTAATTACATCAGACAACAACCTAACTTAGTTAGAAATGAACTAAGACTCATTTCATAAACTAAAGATTACAAAATGAACAAAAACAGCTTGCATCGCAGACTCTTTTGACTTGGTCTTCATAGCCTCGCTTGTCGTCGAGTGTTTCTTTGATCTTGAACCAACTTCATCAAGATGATCAAAGTCACCAACAATAAACCGAGCAACAAAACTAGTAAATCCCATCTTTTACTCCCAAGTTACACATGAAATTTTACATTTAATTCAATCAAATTAACTGGAAAAACCAATCAAAATATATGTACCAATGTGGCGTCATCAAGAACATCTTCATTTCTTGAGCAATGTGTCTCTTCTTCCGGTGTCAATTTGACTAATTTGATCAATATCTTCTTCCCGCACCCAAAAGAAAGAAGAAAAATAAGGAAAAAGTTACCTTTTGTTAAATAATCAAATATGATCCATTAAATGACTCGAGACTGGACCTCATTTGGCCTGGAAATGCATATATTTTCAAGTGACAAGTAACCCTCCTCCTGCAAAAGTTAAAAACAAGTCGATTCCTTTAAAAGCAGTAAATGATTTTGCAACAAGAATTGGTTAAAAAAAAAGTGAGAAGAGTGGTAACCTCAGGTGGAGTAAAAACTTGAATGAAAACCTAATTTAGAAGAAATGAAGATAAATGTGTATGGCATATGGAGCTATGATATGGTTTGGGCTGTGGCAGCAGCAGCAAAAAGGGTAATGACTCGACATCCTCATATCCTACACCAAGTAACCAGAATGAATATGAACTTCACCACTATCCGGTCCTCAGAAAGTGGTTTGGTATTTATGGATGAGATATTACATTGTAGATTCAAGGGAATAAGTGGTGGCTTTTAACTTACTAATGGCAGGCTGATCCCAAAGGAATTACAAATTGTAAACGTATTCAAGGGAGGAAGGATAATTGGTTACTGGAATTCAGGAAATGGAATCACCTCATTGATGAAGCAAGAAAACCATAATGAGACGAATTTGACATCATCTAGTAAGCTTGAAAGTGTTATTTGGCCTGGATTAACTATGAACATTCTGAAAGGTTGGTCTCTACATGGCAAGAGGCTGAGGATTGGGGTTCCATCAAATAATAGATTCAGAGAAATAATTAGCGTGACTCGTGATCCCCGAACAAATGAAACAATTGTAACTGGATATTGTGTTGATGTGTTTAAGGAAGCCGTTCAAAGTTTAGGTTATGAAGTATGTCGACACCGATTTTAATAATTTAAAAAATAGGTATCGATTTTGAAAATGGAAATGAGGAGTCGCCACCGATCTTTTATTGTGGTGTGATCAGATCACCTTGAAAATAATTTTAGGTCTGCGAATTTTTGAGAAAACAAGTTCGGGAGTCGGTTACGCACGAGGAAGGGTTAGTACCCTCGTGACGCCCAAAATTGGTACCGATTTGATTGTTTAATGTCTTAATGTCAAAATTTTGAAAAGATTTTAAAATACGATCCTTTTATTTTGAATAAAATGAATTAGACGATGAGATTCACTTATTTCAAAGAAATAAATCGTCACACTCAGTAAGTTAGAGTGCAACATTTTAAATCCTCAAAATTAAGTTTATCTCTCGTCTTTTAAAACCTATGCATCTTGAGGAGGATGTCCGATTATCTGGGTCAAATGAGAAAATCAAAACCCAGTAAGTTAGGGTTCGATTTCACAAAATTCCTGAATATCGAACATTGCCTTTTATTTTTTTTTAAAATCCTCGTCTCGAGAAAATAACATGTCATATTCAATGCGTTAGGACACAACGCATCAAATTCCCGAGAATGGGTTTTTATTCGAAATTTGTATGTTTAAAAAAATCTCGATTATTTAGATTCTACGAGGAAAATTGGAACCCAATACGTTAGGGCTCAATTCTCTCGAGGATTCCAAATACCGAGTATAGCTATCTTGAAAATCTTTAAACGAAACGTTTAAATACTTTGATGAAATCAAATATAATATAAAAAATAAAATATTGATGTACATCCTGAAACAACAATTGGTAAGCTAAAATGTATATTAATAATCATCGACAACCTATGAAAATGAATAAACAACATAACACATTCACAAATTATAATCTCATGTCATATTCCATGCAAAAATAATTATCAACATTCTAAACAATCGTAAGCCTTAAGAACTAAACTTAGAATACCAAAAAAACAAGAGAAGAAAAACAAATAAATAAAATTAAAGTAGATTCCAAAGTTGTCTTGCAAAATAGAAATATCAAAGGATATATGTAAGACTTAAAATATAAAAAGTGTGATGAATTTAAATGATATATATTGAATCTCAAATAATGATACATGATAAATTTAAAATATGATATGTAATAAATTTATATCATTAATAATAATATATTATAAGGCAATCCTATTTAAAGTAATAATGCCGCATATATATAAAAAAACTTAAAACATTAATATAAAATAATAGTAGATAACAATATTGAATTCAATTTGTAAGAAAAATATTAGATGCGTTAATGTGATGGAAAATAAAATTAAAAAAGGATCAAACGCATCACTGGACCAAGGTGAAACAAATAGCAAAATATAGAGCTAAATTAAAAAGGTGAGAAAATGATTTTGAAAACATCAGAAAAAAATGGGGATCGACTTCGCAAAAATCCCTCCCTCCACATGATACGCGGATCTAACGCATCCGGGTCGGATCATTGGGCATAGGCCAATACAGTGTCATTTTGAAGCCACCGACATAGGCTTAAAACGGCACAGTTTCTTCAACTATATAAAAGGGTAAATAAACCCTAAAATTTGAAGCAAATATCCTTCCATCATTTCAGTCTCAGCCGCAAGTGTGAGACGCTTCCCCTCCCCACCGTTTCTAGCTTTACCAAATTGCTCTCAGAGCCTCTACCCACACTTCGATCACGGCGAAGGGAGCAGAGATCCGACGGCCTCAAACAGGAAGGTAAGTCTCTCCTCCTCTACTTTACTGCTTTTATTTTATATATGCGCTTATACATGTATTAATAACAAAACAAAGAACAAAAGAAAGAAGAACGATCGAAAAAAACAGAATCGCAAAGAGAGAAAAAAACCTTTGTTGTATTGATTCTTTTTTTGATACAATTTGCGTATTCTCCTTTACAGATTTCGTTATGGCTTTATATAGCCAAAAGGAAAAATACAAAAATCACCCATTTTTCTGTTTTTCTTTTTCTATATTTTTCTTTCGATTTTACCCTTTTTTCTCTGCCTTCTTCGCTTTTTGTTCATTTTTTGTTTGCTTGCGTTTGCTGTGTACGTGTTGTTGCAGGTATACGGGCGTGAGGGTACGCATGTACAGAGTTGTGGCAGAGTGCAGGCAGAAGTCGTGGTCCCTGGTGGTGGCGTGGCTCGGCTTGGAGGCGCTACACGAGTAAGGGGGAAGCCTGGCTCAGTTGCGGCGCTGGAGGCTCACCCTAGCTGCTAGGGTGTTCTGATTTTGGTCTCTGCTAGGCTAGGTGTTGGGCCATCAGGCCATTAGGTGTTGGGCTTGTGTTAGGGTAGTTTAGGTTAAAAGTGGTTTGGGCCACGTAATTGGGTCTGTAATTGGACATTTTAGGACATTTAATTATTTTTTGTTTTTATTTCTTTGTGATTTGGGCCCGGGCAAATTGGGCCTATTACAGTTGCTCCTCTTTGCTCATTGTCGTGTAACGAGAATAGAGCAAAGACTAAGGAGGACCAATTTTGCCCGGTCGTGTTTGGACCTTGGTGCTCTTCTTCTTCAAGTTGACTCTTCGGAGGTAAGAGTTGGTACCACAACGTCGGTGAGGTAGTATTTGTGGCTTGAATCTGTTTCCCTACTCTTGGGGAAGATGAGATTCGCCATCTTCGATCCGCTCCACTATTGCTTAGGGAGATAGGATTAATGGCTTAAATCTGTTTCCCTACTCCTAGGGAAGATGAGATTCGCCGTCTTCGATCCGCTCCACTATTGCTTAGGGAGATAGGATTAATGGCTTAAATCTGTTTCCCTACTTCTGGGGAAGATGGGATTCACCATCTTCGATCCACTCCACTATTACTTAGGGAGATAGGATTAATGGCTTAAATCTGTTTCCCTACTCTTGGGGAAGATGAGATTTTCCGTCTTCGATCCGCTTCACTATTGCTTAGGGAGATAGGATTAATGGCTTAAATCTGTTTCCCTACTCCTGGGGAAGATGAGATTCGCCGTCTTCGATCCGCTCCACTATTGCTTAGGGAGATAAGATCTGGTTTCTTTCGTCTGCTCCACTACTGCTTGGGGAGATAAGACTTGATGTGATCTGCTCCACTACTGCCTAGGGAGATAAGATCTGGTTTTTTTTCTTCTGCTCCACTGTTAATGCTGGAAAGCAAAATCTGCTACTATAACCGATGGAGGCAAGGCTTCGTTTTCTATCTGCTTCGCTGTTAACGCAGGAAGGCAAGATCTGCTATCTTTAACCAGCTCCACTACAACCGATGGAGGCAAGGCTTCGTTTTCGATCTACTTCGCTGTTAATGTAGGAAGGCAAGATCTGTTATCTTTAACCAGCTCCACTACAACCGATGGAGGCAAGGTTTCGTTTTCGATCTGCTTCGCTGTTAATGCAGGAAGACAAGATCTGTTTCTTTAGCCAGCTCCACTGCAACCGATGGAGGCAAGGCTTTGTTTTCGATCTGCTTCGCTGTTAATGCAGGAATGCAAGATCCGCTATATTTAACCAGCTCCACTACAACCGATTGAGGCAAGGCTTTGTTTTCTGATCTTCACTGATCTGTTCTTTGGGGAACATGACCTGTATAATGAACCTAATTATGCCTAATGATTAGGATGGCATGATCAAAATGAATCAAATGCTCCTAACTAGACATGTGTGAATGGTGGTTGCATGAATGCAGAATTTTATTTTTTCGAGAATGATCCCGCTTGGGTTGTCATTACTCGAAGTTTATTGAGGCTTTGTGACTGACGTGCTACAACGTATTCTTGCTTGACCGGCTTTTCAAAGAATCACTTAGTCGGATTGCCCCCACTGTAAACCTCAAAGTTTAACCCCTTGGGGCACAAGAATTTGTACCATCATTCTCCCACTGTAATCCAAGGGTAGAAATATGGCTTTTCCTGAATCCTCTCTTATCACAAATCAAGGATACAAGATCTGAATCGCTCTGGTTTCTTACACCATTCTCAGGGTGTCGTACCAAAAACTCAAGCGCAAATGAATACTCTCTTCTCCGAGGTAACCCCTTCCTCTTGCCTGGTGATCATTGTTTGCTTGTTTACTTAAGCTTTATCACCAACATGGTGTCTTGTCAATCAACGCATTTGACAACAAAAATCCAAAGGGAAAGTCTAAATTTAGACTATTCCTTCTCAAATTCCCAACCTTTAAATTTGATGTGTTCTAAACAAAAGTCCTGTTTCAGGCTCCTATATTATTTAGAAACTTTTCAGAGTAATACGCAAAACTTCCTTTGTGAAATTTTTATTAGTCCATTAATCATTATTCCAATACAACATGTTTGCAAAAAGGTCATAACAATGGAAGAATAAAGTTGGTTCTGAGCATAGCTCGAAAGAATAAATTATCGAAGATAGTGAAGAAGGATGACAAAGAAATTAATTGGGAATGTATATCTTGGAAAAGAAAAAGGTATTCCAAGAACAACAAATAATATGAGAATTGGGTGCCCCAGATATCGCAGCTTGAACTTCTCTGTACAAACTTTCTAAAGACCATTCTGAGTTTGACATGTGTTTAGGAGATCTACAGTACTCTGTCGATGCTCCAAGATGTCGCCTATCCTCTCCTACTGATTCAGGCATAACAAGCTCACTACATGCCCCAATATGATTAAAACTTGAGCAGCTTAAATCACCTTATGCCCATTCTGATTAGTATTTGAGTCGCCTTTTTCGGGTTTTCAACTCAAATCCCCTTTTGCCTAAGGTGCCCTTTGCGGGTTTTCCCCTTAGCCTCTCCATTTTCATTTTCCATTCTCATTTTTTCATTTTTCATTTTTTCATGCATTCAAATTTTTTTTGACTCAGAGTGCCCTTTGCGGGTTTTCACCTTGGTCCTTTCTCCTTTTTTAAACGAAGTATTTCCTGACTGGATCCGAGTTTATAAGACTAGCAATCTCACTCAGGATTAGTGCTCTTCTGAAGAATGTCTTCTTTACAACGTAGGGACATTCCCGGTTTGGCATTCATTTCCCTCTGGAATCCTTTTGGAGAGGAATGATCTTTTCGACATCCTACCCTCTCGTGGAATTCTCTGAGATGACACTGTTCATTATAGGCTCATATCATTTGTTTTTGGTACATCCGACCTTGAAGAATAGCTTTTAACCTCTTTCCTAGGTTCAACTGATCACATCGCGATTGGATCCATTCTACTTCATCCAACTCTGGCTCAACTAACACCCGAAGAGAAAGGATTTCAATAGGTAAAATTACCTAAACCCTGCAAACCAAAGAGAAAGGTATTGCCCCGGTACAGATGTTCGACAAGCAAGGAAGGCAAATAGTAATTTCTCATGCCAATCCTTTAAGTCTCAGTCGTTTTCCTTCAATTTTCGATGTTCATCTCTAGGTAATTCAGTGACGAATCGTGGTGTCCACTTCTGAGTTAATTTGAGTCCTCAACTATCGTGCTATTGTTTAAGCTCAATGCATTCTCTAATACCCTCTTCTCTGAAATTCTGTATCGGTATACGATGACTTTGGCTTATGAAGTGGCCTCTCAAAATGAAGCAATGCCCATTAGAAGTCTTCGATAATGGTGATGTCCATGCCCCATTGTGCTCGAAATTTGAGTCGCCCTTTTCGGGTTTTCAACTTAAAACCACATTTGGTCACAAAGCGCCCTTTGCGGGTTTTCGCCTTAGCCTCTCCTTTTCTTTCTTTTTCTCTTTTTCATTCTGATTTTTCATCTAGATTTCTCTTTTTCATTCTTCTTTCTTTTTCTCATTTTCATTTTGATCTTGAATTTGATTTTCTTCTTTCTTCTTTTTGTTTTTTTATTTTGATTTTTTGATTTGATTTTGATTTTTCTTTTTTTCTTTTTGATCTGAGCCTTTTGGGGCGCAACTACGACAGAAAACTTTGGATCTTTCTCTTTAATCAGGATAGACCCAACAACAACTTGAAGAGATGGAAATTCAACTTCAAATGGGCAAAGCTGTGCTGACTCCACGAGAAAGGCATTGCCTCGACAAAGAATTACATCGTTCATACTGCAAATTTTGACATCGTGCTGTTGTGCAGATTTCATTATCGGCGCTTAACCTGGGCATATCTTGGTATGATCATACGAAGACATCTTTGAACCCTAAAGGTCACTCAACAAGGTGTTGCTTCGTCTTTGCGGTCAGGTTAATTCTAATCTTCACCAAGTCCACAATTCCTTGTGAGGTAGGATCTGTCTATCCTCTCATGCTACCATCCTCGACAAGTTCGGAGATAAGCTACGATCTATGTCATTTCCAAAGCCATGAGATCCATCCAAACACATGCCTCGCTCAAGAGAAAAATCTGGGTCTGTAGAGAGTCATTCAAGTAATTGATATCCGAGGACCCATAATGAGTACTGAAGAATGTACAAAAGAATGTATAAAATAATTATTTGTATCATATGAATAAATGAATGATGGTTTGGAAGAAAATCCACAAGAATGAAAGAATATAGAATTATTCGCAAAGAAAGAATATATTGGCTCAGAAATAATTGCAAAGATGTATTTCATTAAAATAACAACGTTCAGACATAAGCCTATTTCACAAAAGAATTTCTATCATTTCTAGGCTAAAAACAACAAAAATGTTCTGAACATTACTCTAGAAAAGCTCTAAAAACTATAGGGATTTCTTCCGCAATCTAATTGTTTAGAACACTCCAGATTCATAAGGGCATATATTTAACAAGGTCCCTTCTTCAATTGTGTCTTCATACATGTCATTGATGTGAGCGTGTAACACCCCTTACCCGAGACCGTCGCCGGAATCGAGTACGAGATGTTATCCAATTTAACTTACCAATTCAGAGCATAAAAATTTACTTTTAAAATTAAATTCACTGTTCACAACAAAACTGTCAACCTGCGCGACTGTCACTAATTTACTTATAACTCAAGATAAAAAACTCAAAATTTAAATCCGTAAATTTTCCCTGAAACTAGACTCATATTCCTACTTACCGTATAATTTTCAGAATTTTTTTACTTAGCCAATTAGTACAGTTTATTCATTAAAGTATCCCCTGTTTCACAGCTCGACAGATCTGACCTCTTGCACTAAAAATCAATTATCTCTTTGTAAAGAATTCATATAAGGTTATCGTTTGTTTATTTTGAAAATAGACTCACTAAGAAATCTACACATATAAATTATGACCCATAATTCTTTCTGTAAAATTTATAATGATTTTTCAAAGTCAGAACAGAGGACTTCAAAAACCATTCTGACCCTATCTCACTAAAATTCAACTATCTCAAAATACAGAATTCCTTTGCCTACACCGTTTCTTTCATATAAAAATATACTTGATAAGCTTTAATTCCATATATAATTCACTCTCTAATTCCATTTCTACTATTTATGGTGATTTTTCACATTCACGTCACTGCTGCTGTCAAAGAAACTGCTTCTTTGAATTAGTTACCATTTTAACATACATAACACCAAAACATATTCTTTAATAGCTACTTCAATAGCTAATATTAGCCATATCATTTGAACATGCTCAAAATGATTAAGACCCTATACATGCCATAGTTTAAACATTTTGAAAATCACATAATACCGAGATGATTATGATAGTGTGATACGAGCTCCAACGATCCCCAATTCGATCAAGTTCAAATCACTATAAAACAAAGGAAAAGAAAGAAAGGTATAAGCTATAAATAGCTTAGTAAGTTACATGTAAACAATAATTACTCATTTAATAATTAACACTTTTAACATATAACTAATCAAAACATTTCTTAGCAATTTCAATCACTTACACATGCACAATCTTACCAATTCACTTGCATATACATTTTCACACTTAACATTTATCACATATGCTCAATTCTTTCAATTGTACCTGCATACACACTTCATTTCATATTCACTTTAACCCATCATTAATCCCGTTGAACACTCGGAATATACACAGATACGTAGAGATTTAGCACATAAGTGCAACACCGATATGTAGCCAAAGCTACCATCGTAACGTAGCCAAGCTACCATCGAAACGTGGCAAGCTACCACCGATCAATAACACCGAAATGTCCACGGGCCTACTCACACAAGTCGTCAGTGTCGCAACACATGCTAGATCACCCAGCACCGGGACTCAACTGTAACATCAGTAACATCGATCTCTAGTGACATGTCACTTGTATCCACTTCTATTCCTAAGTTCAACCGGAATTTACACTTAACACTTTATTTTCAACACTTTAACACTTGAAAATTCATGAACAATTTTCCTTCAACATTCAATATTGATTCACATATCAAATAAAATTCACAATTTATAAAATATATTACTATTATTTACACATAACTTACCTCGGATGCAAAACGACTATTTTTGTAATTTAGTCGATAACTTTCTCTTTTCCCCGATCACTTGCACTATTTCTTCTTTCTTGATCTATATTAACACAATTTAATAAATTTTATCAACATTTCATTCAAATACAATTCATACACAACATTTTGGCAAATTTACATTTTTCCCCAAAACTTTTCAAAAATTTCACTTTTGTCCCTAAGCTCGTAAAAATAAAATTCACTAAATTCTTAAATTTCAAACTTCACTAAATCATATTTCATGCTCATAACAGCCCTCAATTTCACAAAATCACAACTTTATGCACACTTTACCATCTTTCACAATTTAGCCCTTTTTCAACATTTTCATTGAAATTCATCTAGTAAAACTTGTAATTAACACTTCAAACATTCATTATCTAACATCACTAATCAATCTACAATTATATCATGAATGGGTCAATTTTTAAACTTCAATTTCATTTAAATTAAATGGTAGAAACATGAAATTCAAGCATCAATAAGCATAAAAATACGAAAATAATTAAAAACGGGGCAAGAAATCACTTACAATTGAGCTTAGGAAGATTAAGAACCCTAGCTATGGTGACATGAATTTTTTTGGCAGCAAACGTCTGATTTTGAAGAAGATGGACACTTATTTTCACTTTATTTTGTCTTTTATTCCAATTTGGACAAAAATGCCCTTGACCCATTACTTAGATATTTTTCTAGAAATACCCTTTTGTGTCCATAACACTAATTTATGGTCTAATTGCCACATAAACACTTCCAATTTCATGCAATAATTCAATTAAGTCATTTAATCACTAATTAGACACACTTTGCATTTTTCTCGATTTAGTCCTAAAAATTCAATTAGGCACTAAATCATTAAAATTTTCTATCCATATTTTCACACAATATTTCAATCAATCAGTAACTAATAAAAATTTATAAAATTAAATTATTTCACTTCGGATTTGTGGTTACGAAACCACTATTCCGATTAGGCCCTATTTCGGGCTATCACAGAGCGTTTCTCAACATCTCTTCATGCAGTGCATTTACCTTATTGTCAATCATGATTGGGTAGTGGAATTTCTGCATTAGATGAGTCACCCAACTTGACAATACCCATGTTGATGAACTTTTCAACTAGATTTTTGAAGGTAATGCAATTCTCTATCGAGTGCCCCGCAATTCCCGCGTGGTAGTCACATTGTGCGTTCGCATCATACCACTTAGGATACGGAGGTTGCAGGGGTTTTGAGTAATGAGGAGCGACAACATGCGCATCGAATAAGCTTTGATACAGCTCCTTATATGACACCGGAATTGGTGTGAACTGGAGCTTCTCAATACTTGGTTTCACATAAGGTTCTTGTCTTGATGAACCTTGTTCACTGGCGACCCCTTTACCTGACCTTGAGTAAGCTGTGTTGTTCACCTCACTTTCTCTTCTCCTTGAGGTTGACCTCTTATCACTCTCTTCCACCTCAATTTTTCCGGCTCTTATAGCACTTTCAATCATTTCACCGCTCATGACTATGTCAGAAAAGCTTTTTGTAGCACTCCCTAACATATGCGCAATGAATGGGGCCTTCAACGTATTGATGAAGAGCATTGTCGTCTCTTTCTCCGAGAGGGGTGGCTAAACCTGGACTGCAACTTCTCTCCACCTCTGTGCATACTGCCTAAAACTTTCGCTCGATTTCTTTTCCATGTTTTGCAAGGTGATTCTATCGGGAACCATATCCATTACATGTCCGTATTGTTTCATGAATGCCTGTGCTAGGTCCCTCCATGAACCAATCTCAGTACGGCTTAACTGATTGTACCATTTCGACACTGCTCCAATGAGGCTATCCTAAAAACAATGTATTAATAGCTGATCATTGTTAATGTGCCCAGTCATTCTCCTACAAAACATGGTGATATGGGCTTCTGGGCAACTGGTCCCACTATATTTCTCAAATTCAGGCATCTTAAACTTGTGAGGGAGTACTAAGTCTGGAACCAAGCTCAGATCTTTCGCATCGATTCCATGGTGACTATCGGCGCTTTCCAAGGCTTTGAATTTTTCCTCCAACCATTTACACCTATCCTCTCATTGTTTTGACAGTTCGACGTTTGCCTTCTCTTTTTCAGCCATTTCATCGAAATCAGGAATAACAAGATTCGTTGGGTTATCTCTAAGATTAGAACCTGATCCAACCTCGGTCTGAATCTGCGCATGCGGAGGCGTAAAATCTAAAGGATAGATAGGTCTATCATTGTTTTCTCCTTCATCTTTAACCATAGGACCCTTCCCCTTATTTATACCTTTAGTCAGTAGGTGGGTCAATTCAGCCATCGCATCTTTTTGAGCCTTGATCAATCTTTCCGTTATGTCCTCTTGAATTTTATCTAACCGCTCTTGCATTTGCACTTGTAACCGTTCTGGCATATCCTTTTGCATTTGCTCCAATTTCTCTAATCTTTGATCCATTTTTTTAGTCTTTCGACGAGTACCGTATTGATGCTTAATGGGTGAGCTTTTGTCGGTTTCCAGATTAGCTGAAATAAATTTTCTTAATTAGACCCTTTCAATGGACTTTAATGCATGTAATGCGAATGCATGAAATGCGTGCCTAAAGAGACATTGATTTTGATTCAATTACATTTAGAAAACTTTTCTAGAAAGCAAATTCCTTTACATAAAAAGGATACATGTACGACCTCACCCTCATATTCTAAGAAACAACATCTATCTTCTTCTTCATGCGCATGTTTAGTCAATCTCATGTATTCTTCGAATCATAGATGAAGGAGTAAAGTAGTCCTTACCGGCAGACTAGAGTTTCGGAAAACTGCTTTTTGGCTGCATGGATTTCGCAAGAAAGGCTAAGTGGACCTTCTTTGTAGTTACAACCTTGTTTAGTCTTGTACAACCATTGTCAGCCAATCATACAAGTATCAATGATACTGCCATAGAAATGATTCATGTAGGGTTGATTCTTGATGCGTAATCTTGGGTGGGAAAAATTGTTGATAGCTGCATTTCCATGGCTATATCCGATTTTTACAATCGAATTGTCACTATCAAACAAAACTAGTTGTGCATACCAGAGATTTTGGGGTGATCCGTTGCTTCTTCTATCCCAAGGTACGTTTCTCAGATATGACATCTATTTTTGGTTATGAAAAAGTCCTCACTCGTACACTTACTGATTTGCAGCCTTGGTTCTCTTGGAAAATTTCAAATTGGATGCCATTATTGTTGCGGAAAATTCAGCTGGAGTGAAGATTTTAGCGGAGTTGGGATCTAGAGTAAAAATTCCAATTATTTCACTCTTCGCAGCTGGTCTATCTTTGTCCTCCTTTGAGTATCCTCATTTAATTCAAATTGGTGAAGATGAGTCTTCTCGAGACAAAGCCGTCGCTGCCATTGTTGAAGCATTCAGTTGGAGAAGTGCTATCCTCATTTATGAAGATAATGATTCTGCAAGACCAATCCTTTCTAGTGTGACTGGTTTTCGTCTTGATCAGCATGTTGCCCTTCTAACATCATCTACTGATGAAGAAATCGTTGAGCAGCTCATGAAGCTCAGGAGTTTGCAGATGACTGTATATGTGGTGCATATGTCACCTATTCTAGCATCTCGACTTTTCTTAAATGCTAAACAGCTTGGAATGATGACTCAAGGGTATGCTTGGATAACAACTGATATGATTACTAATTTCATGAATTCAATGGATCCATCAGTCTTTGAGTCAATGCAGGGGGTGGTAGGATTCAAACCTCACATTCCGGCATCAAAGGAGCTTCGCAGGTTCGCAATCAGGTGGAGGAGTAAAAACTTGAATGAAAATAAAAATTTAGAAGAAATGGAGATGAATGTGTATGGCATATGGAGCTATGATATGGTTTGGGCTGTGGCAACAGCAGCGGAAAGGGTGATGACTCGACATCCTCATATCCTACACCAAGAAACCAGATTGAATATGAACTTCACCACTATTCGGTCCTCAGAAAGTGGTTTGGTATTTATGGATGAGATATTACAGAGTAGATTCAAGGGAATAAGTGGTGGCTTTCAACTTACTAATGGCAGGCTGATCCCAAAGGAATTACAAATTGTAAACGTATTCAAGGGAGAAAGGATAATTGGTTACTGGAATCCAGGAAATGGAATCACCTCATTGATGAAGCAAGAAAACCATAATGAGACGAATTTGACATCATCTAGTAAGCTTGAAAGTGTTATTTGGCCTGGAGGAACTATGAACATTCCGAAAGGTTGCTCTCTACATGGCAAGAGGCTGAGGATTGGGGTTCCAGCAAATAATGGATTCAGAGAAATAATTAGCGTGACTCGTGATCCCCGAACAAATGAAACAACTGTAACTGGATATTGTGTTGATGTGTTTAAGGAAGCCGTTCAAAGTTTAGGTTACGAAGTACATTATGATTTTATCCCGTTTGAAGATGCCAACGGACAAATGGCAGGAACTTACAATGATCTTATCCTTCAGGTTTATTATAAGGTATGAAATCTGAATTAATGGATTTATGCATGGCTTCCTCATCTTCTGAGAATTCAGATTATAATTGTACTTAAATGTGGTATTTACATATTCTTTCTTGTGATCAATGGACTAGAATTACGATGCTGTTATGGGGGATACAACGATCCTTGCCAGCAGATTCCCATATGTCGATTTCCTGATGCCTCTTTCCGGAGATCTGTGGATAACAACTGCTGCTTTCTTTATTCTAACTGGACTTGTGATTTGGTTTATTGAACGTCCCATCAATGAGGAGTTCCAAGGCTCACTATGTGAGCAAATAGGAATGATCTTTTGGTACTCTTTCTCAACTCTTGTATTTGCCAACAGTAAGTACTCTATGTTCAACTTAAATAACCTTTCTGCTTCATGCATACAGACCCATATATTGAATTGAGCTTATTAGGTAAACTATATCTTAATCTTTGAGTTGCGTCCGAGATATAAAAGTGAAACTAAATGTAGCTTTATCTTGATATTCATGTTTGATGCACGCCTTTAGCTAAGCTAACTGTATTTCTTTCTTCTTCTTTTTTTTTACTGTAATTCGAAACTGCAGAGGAGAAGCTGTTGAGCCACTTGTCAAAGTTTGTAGTGATAATATGGGTGTTTGTTGTGCTTATTATAACCTCAAGCTATACTGCAACTTTGGCTTCCATGTTAACAGTTCAACAGGTTGAATTGAACTTAAAACAGGACTATGTAGGTTATCATTGTGGTTTTTTGCTTTCAAGAGCCGTTAGCAACTTAAATTTCAAAAATCCCAGGTTAAAGCCGTACAAATCTGCAGAAGAATATGCCGATGCTTTAGGAAGGGGAAGTAACAATGGTGGTGTGTCAGCCATTGTTGATGAAATACCATACCTTAAAGTATTCCTTGCCAAGTACCCTTCTGATTACACCATTAGTAAATCCAATACTACAACAGGCGGTTTTGGCTTTGTAAGACTCCTATAGAAAAGCCATTCACATTCACGATTTTGATCTTTCTTTGATTTGCAGCAACGGGTGCTGATTTGTCTTATGTATCTAATAGGTTTTCCCTAAAGGTTCCCCACTTGTCCAAGACATATCGAGTGCAATTATGAGGCTAAGAGAGGAAGAAAAGCTGCAGTTGATGGAAAATAAATGGTTTCGCAGTACTAAATCAATTTTCACAGACCAGGACACAAGAAGTAATCCCAGCAGGCTAAACCTTCATAGCTTTGGGGGTTTATTTCTTGTTACTGGAATCTCTTCAACTTCAGCTCTGCTCCTATGCCTATTTCAGAAAACTCGAGCCATAATAATCCGTAAGTTCAAATTCTTCCTCAACTCCATGGACTCTGTAAAAGACTACTTGAAAGTTAGATATATTACGACGCTTACCATACTTTTTAACTAGTGGGCTACTGTGTACAAATTTTATATTCTGTTCCTTTATTGGGTTTGTATAATAACTGCAATTTTATGATTTTTTTTTTTTTGGTTCTTATTTTTCAAAAATAATGTTTATTTTTATATCAAAATATGGGAACTGGCAAGTGGGTTACAACAGTATGTAGGAACTGGCAAGTGTTTGTATGTATAATAGCCTCACGGTGGGCTGTTAAGGATGGTCTATCTATCGCATGGGATCGCGGATAGAAGAAAGTTATAGTCGAAAGTGATAGCATGAGAATGGTACGGCAAATCTCTGATTCTTCCAAGCAAATACACTCCCTGGCGTGAGTTCGTAATGAGGTAAGGCTACTAAACATCTCAAGGGATGCAAACAGAGTAGCAGATAATGTAGCAAAAGTTGAGGCTGTCAGTGATGCCACTCTACACTGCTTCGAGCAACCATTGCCAGGGTCTTGCATGCTGCTTAGAAATGATGTTTTTTTTATTATATTATACATTGGTATTGGAGTCTTTTTAACAGAGTATGCAAATTTTAATATCTAAAGTTGAATCGGTTCCGTTAGGTACTTCAGAAATTTTTCGAAAGTAAATTTTTGGTTTAGTTAGTTAGAGTCAACGTTTGATTGAATCGAGTGAAAAATTTTGGGTTAATCAAGTCCATGAGTCCTATTTTATTATTTTAACTCAATTTGAAATTTTTTTGAATCGAGTCGAGTGAAATTAAAATTCGAGTCGAATTAAATCGAGTGAAATTGTTCGAGTTAAATTAAAAAATAAACATATCAAATAAAAACATCGTTACAGTATGACTAATTCCATGTTAGAACATCATATATATTTTAAAATAAATTCAAAGCAAAATAATTGGGTCCCAAAACTATTATTTTAATTTTTTTTAAAATTTTAACTTTTATATATATATATATATATTAGAATTTTTATATAACTTTTATTTTTAAAGTTTTTTAATAGAAACTTATTTTTAAAGTTTGCAGGGGTTTGGTCTTTACACTAATCTGTTATTCGAATTGTGAAATTCATTCGAACTTCAAACTCGAATCAAGTTATTTGAGTTTACTCAAATAATTCGAATAACTCAAAATCAAATTCTTTTTCAATTTTTTCAAATCGAATCAAATTTTACTTACCCCTATAATTCGCATTTTTTATGTATTAGAAAACAAGTTGTGAATTAAAAAATTAACCGCTGTAAACTCTTTATCATATAATCCTGTTAGATTGTTGTGCTTTGAGTGTAATAGTTTCATGGAGTTGCTGAAAATTTCAAATTAATTATTCATGGAAATATACATTTACATGTCACCAATTATCTTTATGCTAGCATATGTTACATTATATACAAACTGTGATGAAAATTCCATTACAATTGTTGTGATTTTATTTTCTATAGTTTTTATAATTAATATTAAGAAATTTTCTATTACCTTTTGCATTGACATTAAAATTTATTTTTTTCTTTGTTGTATTTATTACTATATATGACATTAACTTATGAATTTTGATGGCTTCCAAAGAGATACATAGCAAATAAGGTTTAATATGAAACGGTTGACATTAAAAGTAGCAAGTATATTCACTATCTATTAAAATATATAGTAATTAGTCAGCTTAGCAGTAAATTATGATTTAAAATGGAGTATTAGGGATTAATAATGCATTGATGAGTTATTTAGAATGTTTAATAATTTATGATTTGTGATTAATGTAATAAACACATCATGAATAGGAAGAAACTTAATTTTAAATAGTGGTCCACTTAACTATAACTAAAAACAAGAAAATATACATAATATATTTTATATGAATATAAACAAGAGTAGACTCAAACCTTAAAACAAATCAACACACTTCAGATTATAAAAGATTGCTCTGATGGGGAGCATTCTCATCCCACCTACCCTTCAACCTCCTGTCTCTCCTATTCCCCCGGGTCTGAAGAGAGCCGCAAAAGATTAACGACGGTGGAAGGTCATGCAATGGAACAGGTTGATCAGCCAAGGCGGGTAACTCTAGGAATGCTAATGGATTGCTAATCGATAGTTTAGAAGAGGACTTTGATCTCGAAGTGGAGGATGTGTCTATTAGCAAAATTTACTGAAATTTGTTTCTCAAATCGAATTCATGACTTGATTCATAAAAATAGTATGAAAATTCAGTAGTTGTCAAGCTTTTCAACTCAGGGATTTGCGTCGTGACCTATATATAAATATAAATAGTAATACATTGCGGCTATAATAATTTTCCTTTAGACGAGCTCAACTTCGTTCTTTTTGTCTTCCTATTATTTTCACATTGAAGTACCCTTTTAAAGAGTCTAAGCTACTGTTGAGGTGGATTTTGATGGATTGTCGTTTCTGAAATAGGCATACCCCCAGAGCTGAAATTGAAGAGATTCCTGTGACAAGAAACAAACCCCCAAAGCTATGAATGTTTAGCCTGTTGGGATTGCTTTCTGGGTCCAGAGTTGTAAAGCTTGATTCACTGTTAAACCATTTATTTTCCATCATTTCCAGCCTTTTTTCCTCTCTTAACCTCATAATTGCACTTGAAATGTCTTGGACAAGTGGGGAACGTTTAGGGAAAACCTACCATTAATAACATACAAACAAATCAACACCCATTGCTGCAAATCGATGAAAGATCAAAGTTAATAGGGTTTTGAAAGGAATCTTACAAAGCCAAAACCGCCTGTTATAGCCTTCGATTTGATCATGGTGTAATCAGAAGGGTACTTGGCAAGGAATACTTTAAGGTTTGGTATTTCATCAATAATAGATGACGCACCACCATTCTTACTTCCCCTTCTTAAAGCATCGGCATATTCTTCCGGAGAATGGTTTGCCCTTCGTCTGCGAGTTTCAAATGTAAAGTTGCTAATATCACTTGAAACCCATGCATCGTTGTCTCTTGAGCTCAATTGTATCTGTTTAACTGTTAACATGGAAGCCAAAGTTGCGGTGTAGCTTGAGGTTATTATAAGCACAACAAACACCCATATTATCACTACAAACTTCGACAAGTTGCTCAACGGCTTCTCTGCAGTTTCAAATTATGGTAAAACAAAAATTACAGTTAGCTTAGCTCAATGTATGCATCAAACACGAACTCAACTCGAGATTAGCATCAAGTTTACCTAATAAGCTCAGTTCAATATATGGTTCTGTATGAATGAAACAGAAAGGTTATTTAAGTTGAACATAGAGTACTTACTGTGGGAAAATACAAGAGTTGAGAAAGAGTACCAAAAGATCATTCCTATTTGCTCAGACGGTGAGCCTTGGAACTCCTCGTTGATGGGACGTTCAATAAACCAAATCACAACGCCAGTGAAAATAAAGAAAGCAGCGACAGTTATCCACAGATCTCCACAAAGAGGCTTCAGGAAAACCAGATGTCGTTGTTGATTTTTGGCACTACAACTCCGATGTCTAAGTCGGTGAATGGCGCGTGAAATCGACATATGCAAATCTGAGAGATGATTGTTATATCCCCACAACAAGATCATAATTCTAGGCCATTGATCACAAGAAAGAATATATAAATACCACATTCAAGTGCAATATAATTTGAGTTCTCAGAAGCTGAGGAATGTATGCATAAATATGCCCATAAATGCAGATTTTTGCTGTTTCTTGCTGAGGAAGTCAAAGGTTGAAGCTCGAGTGGCTGAGGACAGTAGTGATCAAGAAGAGCAGGTCTTTGTTGTTTCTTGCTTAGCTACTGAGAAGAAATCTTCAAAAGGATGGTTATTGGATAGTGGTTGCACTAACCATATGTCACCTGATATCTCCTTGTTTAAAACCTTGGATAAAAGTTGCAAAACCAAGGTCAAGGTTGGAAATGGTCAGTTTATAAGGGCTGAAGGAAGAGGAGAGGTGCTGATATGTACTCCTACAGGCAACAAAGTTATTTCAAATGTCTTGCTGGTACCTGAAATTGATAGAAACCTTCTCAGCATAGCTCAATTGCTTGAGAAAGGCTATTCTGTTGTGTTTAAGGACAAACAGTGCCACATTGTTGATCCAAGTGGATCAAGCCTTATGACAGTCACAATGACTGATAAATGCTTTGAGGTTCATTGGCCAAGTGACTCAAAGTCAGCATACACTGCCTCTGTTGATGATTCCAAGCTTTGGCACCAAAGGCTCGGGCATGCCAACTTCAGGTCAATGGCTCGAATGGCTAGTGAGGGCTTGGCTGAGAACTTTACCAGCTCTGTAGAGCATGATGATGATGTGTGTGAAGTGTGTCAGATGGGAAAACAGGCAAGACTGCCATTTCCTATAAATTCAGCATGGAGAGCCACTGAAAAATTGCAGCTGGTGCACTCTGATGTATGTGGACCTATGAGGATTGAATCACTAAGCAAAAACAGGTATTTTATCCTCTTCATTGATGATTTTACAAGGTTTTGTTGGATTTTCTTCTTGAAACACAAGTCTGAGGTAACTCAAGTGTTTGTGAAGTTTAAAACTGCTGTAGAAACAGAAACAGGCTGCAAGCTGAAATCGATAAGGTCAGACAATGGCACTGAGTACACTTCAGCTCAGTTCCAAGCCATTTGTAATGATGCTCGCATCAAACATCACCTTACAAATGTTTACACACCTCAACAGAATGGGGTAGCTGAAAGAAAGAACAGAAGTCTGATAGATATGGCCAGATGTCTTCTGTTCGAGAAGAAACTGCCCAAGACCATGTGGGCTGAGGCAGTAAACACTGCTGTTTACCTTCAGAATAGGCTTCCTACCAAAGCTCTTGCATCCAAGACACCTTTCGAGGCTTGGTTTGGATTCAAGCCTTCCTTGGCACACCTGAAGGTGTTTGGTTGCCTGTGTTATGCTCAAATACCAGCATCAAAGAGAGACAAGCTCTCTGAAAGGGCTCAACCAGGTGTCTTAGTAGGCTACAGCTCAGTTAAGAAGAGCTACAGGGTGCTGGATCCCTTGTCAAACAAAGTCCAAGTAAGCAGAGATGTCATCTTTGATGAAAAGGCTTGCTGGAATTGGGACAAGAATGAACCAGAAGCAGTTTCAGAAGACCTGGTGCCCAATCAAGCTGAACTTGAGCAGCTTGGTCCTGAAGTGGATGTTGATGATGAGCCAGTAAGAGGGACAAGGTCCCTAGATGAGATTTATGAAAGGGCACATGTTGCTATAGCAGAACCTAGTAGTTTTGAAGAGGCTGAGGCAGATGAAAGTTGGAAACAAGCTATGGCAGATGAGATCAACATGATTGAGAAGAACCATACATGGGAGTTGGTTGAAAAGCCTGCCAACAGAAAGACCATTGGTGTAAAATGGGTCTATCGAGTGAAGCACAATGCAGATGGAAGCTTGAACAAGCTAAAGGCCAGGCTAGTTGTGAAGGGATTCAGTCAAAGGTATGGCCTGGACTACATGGAAACATTTGCTCCAGTAGCCAGACTCTATACAATCAGATTGCTAGTTGCTGTAGCTGCTCAGAACCAGTGGACAATCCATCAAATGGATGTCAAGTCAGCATTCCTCAATGGATTCTTGGAAGAGGAGATATACATCGAACAACCTCCAGGTTTTATAATGTCTGGTAAGGAACATTTGGTGTACAGGCTAAGAAAGGCCTTGTATGGCCTAAAACAGGCTCCTCGAGCCTGGTATGCTCGGATTGACTCATATCTGGTCAGTTTGGGATTTGAAAGAAGTGCTAGTGAGCCAACACTCTATGTTAAAAGAAATAGAGTGAAACACAGCTCATTGTGTCACTCTATGTTGATGATCTTCTAGTGACTGGAGGAGACAAATTCATGCTGGCTGGCTTCAAAACAAAAATGAAAGAGATGTTTGAAATGTCAGACCTGGGATTGATGACATACTTCCTAGGAATGGAAGTTAATCAAGCAGAAGGAGGAATCTTCTTGAGACAAAAATCATTTGCCTTGAAAGTTCTAACCAAGTTCTCAATGGAGAATTGTAAACCAACCAGCACTCCTATGGCTGTTGGCATGAAGCTATCGAGCCAAGAAGATCATGAATCTGTTTGTGAAACTGACTACAGAAGCCTTGTTGGTTGTTTGCTGTATTTGACAGCAACAAGACCGGATATTCTGTTTGCTGTGAGCATGCTATCAAGATTCATGCACTGCTGTAACCAGCAGCATTATAAAGCTGGAAAACGAGTGCTAAGATACATCAAAGGCACCTTAAGCCATGGAATACATTTCAGTAGGGCTGATGAATTGAAACTGATTGGCTACACTGACAGTGATTGGGCTGGTTCAAAAGATGATATGAAGAGCACTTCTGGTTATGCTTTTACACTAGGCTCAGCTATGATTTGTTGGAGTTCAAGAAAACAAACGATGGTGGCTCAGTCTACAGCTGAAGCTGAGTATGTAGCAGCTGCTAATGCAGTTAATCAAGCTATATGGTTAAGGAAAATTTTGAATGATTTGAATCTACAGCAAAATGAAGCAACTGTGATACATTGTGACAACAAGTCAGCAGTTGCTATTACTAAAAATCCTATCTTCCATGGCAGGACAAAGCATTTCAATATAAAACTCATGTGATAAGAGAAATGGAGCAAGCTCGAGAAATCGAGCTGATACACTGCAGCTCTGAGAATCAGATTGCTGATATCTTTACAAAGTCACTTGGTGTGTTAAGATTTCTAAATTTAAGAAAGCTACTAGGAGTCTGCTGCAAAGAAGCTGAGGAGGAGTGTTAAAGTCAGCTCCCATGCAGCAACAAAGGTGGCCATGCAAGGAACGTGCTTCAAGCAGCAAACTGGTGCAGCAAGCTGAAGCAATTTTGGTTCATTTAGTTTCTTTAAATGAATGTTTTGTATTTAGTTAGGATCAAACTTAGTTGGTAGCTGCATTTTGATGTAATTAGGTGATGAATGACAAGTTTAGGTAGCTGTTTATGTATTCAAACAAGTTTACCAAGTTACTAGGCAAGTTAGTGGTGTTAGGTGTGTTATTAGGTGGTAACTTGTTTGTTTTGTTGTTGTTATCTCATATATGTATTGGCATTATGCCTTCTAAAATTAGTTAATGAAAAATCAGCTCATTTTTCATTCAAATCTCTCTCTTTCTTTACTGTTTTTCCATTGCAAATTTTTCTTCTTCGGTTGTTTCGGCTCCAAGTCTCGAGGCTTGCTTACCAAGCAAAGCTAAAAAATCAGCTTGCTGCTACCTCTTGCACCAACACTGAAGAGCTTCCTTTAGACAAGCTCAACTTCGTTCTTTTTGTCTTCCTATTATTTTCACATTGAAGTACCCTTTTAAAGAGTCTAAGCTACTGTTGAGGTGGATTTTGATGGATTGTCGTTTCTGAAATAGGCATACCCCCAGAGCTGAAATTGAAGAGATTCCTGTGACAAGAAACAAACCCCCAAAGCTATGAATGTTTAGCCTGTTGGGATTGCTTTCTGGGTCCAGAGTTGTAAAGCTTGATTCACTGTTAAACCATTTATTTTCCATCATTTCCAGCCTTTTTTCCTCTCTTAACCTCATAATTGCACTTGAAATGTCTTGGACAAGTGGGGAACGTTTAGGGAAAACCTACCATTAATAACATACAAACAAATCAACACCCATTGCTGCAAATCGATGAAAGATCAAAGTTAATAGGGTTTTGGAAAGGAATCTTACAAAGCCAAAACCGCCTGTTATAGCCTTCGATTTGATCATGGTGTAATCAGAAGGGTACTTGGCAAGGAATACTTTAAGGTTTGGTATTTCATCAATAATAGATGACGCACCACCATTCTTACTTCCCCTTCTTAAAGCATCGGCATATTCTTCCGGAGAATGGTTTGCCCTTCGTCTGCGAGTTTCAAATGTAAAGTTGCTAATATCACTTGAAACCCATGCATCGTTGTCTCTTGAGCTCAATTGTATCTGTTTAACTGTTAACATGGAAGCCAAAGTTGCGGTGTAGCTTGAGGTTATTATAAGCACAACAAACACCCATATTATCACTACAAACTTCGACAAGTTGCTCAACGGCTTCTCTGCAGTTTCAAATTATGGTAAAACAAAAATTACAGTTAGCTTAGCTCAATGTATGCATCAAACACGAACTCAACTCGAGATTAGCATCAAGTTTACCTAATAAGCTCAGTTCAATATATGGTTCTGTATGAATGAAACAGAAAGGTTATTTAAGTTGAACATAGAGTACTTACTGTGGGAAAATACAAGAGTTGAGAAAGAGTACCAAAAGATCATTCCTATTTGCTCAGACGGTGAGCCTTGGAACTCCTCGTTGATGGGACGTTCAATAAACCAAATCACAACGCCAGTGAAAATAAAGAAAGCAGCGACAGTTATCCACAGATCTCCACAAAGAGGCTTCAGGAAAACCCAGATGTCGTTGTTGATTTTTGGCACTACAACTCCGATGCCTAAGTCAGTGAATGGCAGCGTGAAATCGACATATGCAAATCTGCGAGAGATGATTGTTATATCCCCCACAACAGCATCATAATTCTAGGCCATTGATCACAAGAAAGAATATATAAATACCACATTCAAGTGCAATATAATTTGAGTTCTCAGAAGCTGAGGAATGTATGCATAAATATGCCCATAAATGCAGATTTCTGAATGTAGCAGTTCCAATTCAATCTGGGTTTATATTACACGTTCTAAACTGTACATTTCTAAAGATTGTTATTCCTGAACTCAAACTCAATTATGATCATAAGTAGGGTTTCAGAATATTGGAAAATATTATAAGTTGATATTTCTTACCTTATGACAAACCTGAAGGATAAGATCATCATAAGATCCTGCCATTCGTCCGTTGGCATCTTCAAACGGGATAAAATCGTAATGTACTTCATAATCTAAACTCTGAACGGCTTCCTTAAACACATCAACACAGAATCCAGTTACAATTATATCATTCGTTTGGGGATCATGAACAACACTAATTAATTCTCTGAATTCATTAGTCACTGGAACCCCAATCCTCAACCTCTTCCCACGTAGAGACCACCCTTTGGGAATGTTCATAGTTCCTCCGGGCCAAATAACACCTTCAAGTTTACTAGATGATGTTGAGTTCGTTTCAGTGTGGTTTTCTTCCTTCATTATTGAGGCAATCCCATTTTCTGGATTCCAATAACCAATTATCCTATCTCCCTTGAATACATTTACAATTTCGATTTCCTTTGGGATCAGCCTGCCATTAGTAAGTTGAAAGCCACCACTTATTCCCTTAAATCTACTTTGTAATATCTCATCCATAAATACCAAACCACTTTCTGAGGACCGAACAGTGGTGAAGTTCATATTCAATCTGGTTTCTTGGTGTAGGATATGAGGATGTCGAGTCATCACCCTTTCCGCTGCTGTTGCCACAGCCCAAACCATATCATAGCTCCATATGCCATACACATTCATCTCCATTTCTTCTAAATTTTTATTTTCATTTAAGTTTTTACTCCTCCACCTGATTGCGAACCTGCGAAGCTCCTTTGATGCCGGAATGTGAGGTTTGAATCCTACCACCCCCTGCATTGACTCAAAGACTGATGGATCCATTGAATTCATGAAATTAGTAATCATATCAGTTGTTATCCAAGCATACCCTTGAGTCAACATTCCAAGCTGTTTAGCATTTAAGAAAAGTCGAGATGCTAGAATAGGTGTCATATGCACCACATATACAGTCATCTGCAAACTCATGAGCTTCATGAGCTGCTCAACGATTTCTTCATCAGTAGATGATGTTAGAAGGGCAACATGCTGATCAAGACGAAAACCAGTCACACTAGAAAGGATTGGTCTTGCAGAATCATTATCTTCATAAATGAGGATAGCACTTCTCCAACTGAATGCTTCAACAATGGCAGCGACGGCTTTGGCTCGAGAAGACTCATCTTCACCAATTTGAATTAAATGAGGATACTCAAAGGAGGACAAAGATAGACCAGCTGCGAAGAGTGAAATAATTGGAATTTTTACTCTAGATCCCAACTCCGCTAAAACCTTCACTCCTGCTGAATTTTCCGCAACAATAATGGCATCCAATTTGAAATTTTCCAAGAGAACCAAGGCTGCAAATCAGTAAGTGTACGAGTGAGGACTTTTTCATAACCAAAAAATAGATGTCATATACAGAGAAACGTACCTTGGGATAGAAGAAGCAACGGATCACCCCCAGAATCTCTGGTATGCACAACTAGTTTTGTTTGATAGTGACAATTCTGACTGTAAAAATCGGATATAGCCATGGAAATGCAGCTATCAACAATTTTTCCCACCCAAGATTGCGCATCAAGAATCAACCCTACATGAATCATTTCTATGGAAGTATCATTGATACTTGTATGATTGGCTGACGATAATTGTACAAGACTAAACAAGATTGTAACTAAAACAAATGTCCACTTAGCCTTTCTTGCGAAATCCATGCAGCCAAAAAGCAGTTTTCTGAAACTGTAGTTTGCCGGTGGGTAGGTAGTAGTCTTGCTTCATTCCTTCATCTACGCGTGGAAAGAATACATGAGACTGACCAAGTTGATGAGTACATTAAACTTGAACCGTCCCCTGTTTCAGTAGACCAACTCGAATTGTTGACCTGAGACTGAGGGATATTACTTTTCATTTTTGGTTGGCTAAGAAAACTTTTTTTAATATAATTAAGATATGATTCATTTCTGGATGACTAATAATTTTAAACCACATATATAGATTAATTAAATAGAACAGAAAATTCCCAGAAACAATGGTTTCAGTGTCATATTTCATTACCCTCAAAGTCAGATTTCATCTGCTATATTTTTCCAGGAAGCAATAAATACGGAGTCTAACAAATCAACGACGCTCAAAGATTTTCCAGCTAAGTAGTTTCTCATTAATAGTTTTGCTATAAAATCATTAAAATGTGATTGCATGGCACTCGCAACCAATAAACTATCACAGCAGTTCTGAATATTTCTATTCAAGTTCACCATCATTTTGTTCTCCAAATATTTATGATTTTCCCTCCCCCAGAAAAGGTCATTCTAAGGCTGCACCTTTTCTCTAAAAAAAGATAATTACTTTACGAGTACTAAATGTTTTATATAATAACACTTCAATTCAGTGCCATCATTATTAGAGACGACACCATTAAAAAGGGTGATGTTACTCATTAGTCAGGTACTACTGATTGGTATTATAGAAAACGAATTATTTTTTTATATAACTTTTCTTTCATATTATTTTCGTAATTAATTAATATTTTTTTATATAGAAAAGCGTCATTCCTTCGTCTATATGTGACCTAGTCCCCAGTTTGACCAGACCAACTCCAACAGTTGACCTGAGGCTGAAGGATATTACTTTTCAATTTCGGTTTCAGCGTCATATTTCCTCACCCTCAAAATAAAAATGTCAGATTTCATCTGATATGTTTTCCAGGAAGCAACAAAGAGAGACTGACAAATCAACGAGGCTCAAACACTTTTGCGGGTAAGTAGTTTCTCGTTTATTATTATTATCTTTATTACAAAGTAATTCACAATTTATAATAAGCAAAACATTTGTAAGAAAATTAATTCAAAATTTATTGTTTAAAAATGGATTAATCTATGGTTTTTATATCAAAAACATTGTTATATAAATTAATCTAAAACTATAAACTAGTTGGATGAAACGTTTGATTGGACTGGTAGTGTCCCTTTCATTTCTTCCTCTACTTCTTTGAGAAAAAATGTAAATAACTGTTTTAGTTTTATATTTTAATCATTAAACTTTTTTAAAAAATTACTATATTGTTTCTTGTAACCCCTCAAACCGGGCTTAAATGTTACGGCCCAATCTAAATGATTACATGGGCTATAGAAATGGCAAAAACTTGAGTTGAAAAAATTTAATTTAATCTTTAGAAACGCGTGCTAGTTTTTCCCTTAAATATGATGTTATTAACTATTACTTTGAAAGAAATCTTGTTTATTATTTGTAAAACATTGTAATGATCTTTAGAATTTAAGTCCATTCAATTGAGTTTATGGAAAAACGAATTTTATCAAGTAAATACTAAATCATTTAATCCATGTTAAAAACCCATGCAAAATATCCAATAACCAAAGTTTTCAAAACGAAATATCCCATGCCACAATTCAATAGTTTACCACAAAATAAAATCCTAAATAAAAATAATAAAGTCCATTCAAGTCTCAAATTAAAATATAAGTTCATAACCATGAAAACCATTTTTCCGATATCCTATCCGGTGATCGAATCCGAGTCCTAATCACGAAGGTTATCTGAAACACATGAATAATGTGAGTGAGCTTTAAAAGACTCAGTGTGAGATCAATACAAAATATATTCGCATACATATCAAAATACACATATCATTCATGACATAACATACATCATTAAATTCATGGAATATAACATTGATATTTATGCATGGATATATCGATGCATATTTTATGATGTAGTCTCAATGCACGATTTTAGACCCACGAATGTGATGGGTTCACATTACCTTAAGGCCCAACAACAATATCAAAGGCCAAGCAAATCAAAAGATTTGAGGACGAATCTTTTTGAGGAAAGGGAGAATGATACATGCACGGATGGGGTGAAATTTATTAAATTTCAATCACTAAAGCTGCCAATTTTTAGGCTTGGGAAATAAGCAAACTTGCGATGACTTTTTAGATAGGATCCTGGCATTTTGGGGTTGAGATGTCTCATGGCATTTGAAGATCTATCTTTTAGCTTCGAAACGTATTTTGAATCACTCGATTTTGAGTTTGGGAGCTCAAGTTGTGACCGTTTTAGTGAAGACTTCTCAAACAGAATTTCTGAACAGGATTATGATGAGAATTACGAATTTCGGGCTTTTAGTTCGAGTTTAAATTATATTGGGTTCGAGTTTTAGGCTTAATTTTTGTTATATATGAGCCTAATATTGTATTTATCAGCTCTTATTATTTTTTATCATTTTATTCTGAATTTTTGATATTATTAAGTATTTTAAGTTATCTAGGAGTTTTATGTTAACAAAAAGTTTAGTTTAAAACTACTTCTTATTTAGATTAAATTAGAGTTCTAGTGTACTTAGAGTTTTATTTAGATTTATTTAGCTAGCCTATATATAGGCCTTAGCATTGTACACAATTGATACAATTCATTATTAATCAACTTCTCTTTTTGAGTTTATAAATTTTCTTTGAGTTTTCTTTTTAAGAATTTCTCTTGAGTTTCTTTTAAAAGAGTTTTAACAATCTTTTTAGATTGTGAGGATCATCTTCAAACTTTTTCTTGCCAAGGTTTCTATCTTGGAGGGGAAAATAGAACCGCTTGAAGGGGGTTGTGGATTTTTCATGTTTCTAAGGCTTCTTAGGACTTCTACATGCCACGTTCTATCTTTCTATTTATCTTCTTTATTTACTTCCATATTATTCTAATCTTTGATTTATTTTTTTTATTTTAGTTAGTTATTTTAATTGTTTTAACTGGCTTGGATTCAATTTCGTTTCAGGTTGCGTCAAAATCGAAGTTTCTTTCCAAACGTTTATAGCCACAATTCAAATCTTCAACTTTGACAAACTTTATGATCTGCTTCCACATTCATCCGTCTCATTCTTTATCATTTTAAATTGATGCACATTTTATAAAAATTCCTACTTATCTCCGCTACAGACCAATATCGAGTTCCCCAAAACTTGTCCATCCAAAACACCATTTGTGGACAAGTCACCACTGATTTGCAGATAAACTGCCACTGATAACACTTTTGTGGACAAGCCACCACTGAATTGCAGATATATTACCACTAATATAATTTTGTGGACATGCCACCACTAATTTGCAGGTATATTGCCATTGCTTCCACCTTTACAAAATCTGACCCCAGACATGTGATATGGAAAATTCACTTTTTAACACACATATATAACTTTTTCACTTGTGCATTTAAACATGCTCTCATAATCATATATCACATAATAATCACTTTTAACATGTTAAACAAGCTTTTCACATTAGATCATGGATCACATTTTTATCATACACATATATAAGTCTTGCATGTTTAAATCATCACATATATCACATAATTGATACATCACATATCATGAGAATGAGATCTACACATACATCATAATCACATCAATTATCATGCATTTCATAGAACCACTCAGTTAGAATCACTTACTTGGTATTCATCTTGTTACGTTTTCAACTCTCTTCATGAATATTTAATGTACTTATGATTTATTATAATTAATTTATTAATGTAGTAAAATAACTATATTCCACAAAACAAATAGTAACGATCCCACACCTTGTATTGTAGATCCGATTTGCCTCAATTCTTATTAACAATTTCACTTGATCTATCTCGCAAGACAACCTAACACATAAGTAACATTTATTAGTTAGGATCCTTTGAAAATATTTTATCACTTAAAAGACCGATTACCAATAGTTTCATCAACACTTACCCCACGATCTAAGACTCTCAAAAGGAGGACTTCTAATGCGAAGTTAGGGATCTCCCTTATGATTATTGTTTGGTTCTTCAAGAAGATATGAAATCGTATTAGTACGATAATAAGTAAATAATAAATAAAATATTATGATGTCGTTGTCGAAACCATTTTTTTGTAAAAGGGGTCGACTTTTTATTTAAAAACGAAAATGAAGTCGCCACCAAACCTTTTCATTTAGGTGTGATCGGATCACCTCATAATTTAATCATTTTAATAAAAGTTTAAATTTATTAAAATGATAATTTTTTTCTACAAAATCCAGAAAACAGGTTCAGGAGTCGATTACGCACGAGGAAGGATTAGCACCCTCGATACGCCCAAAATTGGTACCTAGTTGATTACTTAATGTCTTAATGTCGAAAGTTGAAATTTTGAAAAGATTTTAAAATATGATCCCTTTTTATTAATGTTAATTTTAAAAATGCTTGGATTAAATTGAAAGAGAAACAAAGGTCCACTCGTCCCGCGATAACAATATGCCACATCCCGTAAGTTAGGATGCGACATTTGAACCATCGAGAATAAGTTTGTCTTTGATTTTTATTTAAAACTTAGGTATTTTAAATTTAGAAGGATGTTCGGTTGTTTAGATTTAACAAGAAAATCAAAACCTCGTAAGTTAGGGTACGACTTCTCGAATCTCCAAATACGGAACATTGCCTATTTTTTGAATACTTCTTTTTCCTTTTTTTTTTTTTGAATAATAACATAAGTACAATTTAAAACAATAAGTATTTATCTTATGTTTAAACACAATGTATGTGGGTAGAATATTAAATGATATATGATAAATAAATGAAAGAATATTACAATAATAATGATATAATCATGATGATAATTCATATTATAATGATAATAAACAAAATAAATGATTTTAAGAAAAGAAAGAAACATGATAATGACGATAGATATGATTTTTTTTTTTTTAAAAGGAAGCATGACAATGACAATAAATAAACCCAACATCAAATATTGAATATGATAAAATGATCAATAGGATAACGAAAAAGAAATAAAATTACGAACGAAATAAATGAGTAATCTATTTTAAAGTATAAAAGGGTAAAGATATAATAGCAAATAAATAAGTAGATAAATGAGTAAATGGGACGAAAATAACATGAATCAACAAATATTTATGAAGAAAATATTAACCTTACAAATTTTAATATGTATATAGAGAAAATAAAATAATAAATAAATATAACATATAAAATACATAAAGGGTTAAAATTAAACGGTCAAGGATTAGATCGGAATAAAAATGAAATTAAAAGTAAAAATCGTGACAAAATAAGGAAATAAGGACTAAAATATAAGGCGGGAAAGTGCACAGAGGCTAAATATGAAATTATCTCAATTCTTGGGACACGCGCCCTTTCAGAGGACACGGGACTAAATAGAAAACAGTAAAAAAATTCCAGAGTGAAATTTATAAAATATAAAAAGTGCAAATAGCACTAAATTAAAACAACCCAAAAAGGCAGAAGGACCGAAAGAGTAAATAACTCAATTATCAAAAACACGCAGATCCTCCTTGTGTAGATCGGGTCGGTCTGGGTCTTGAGTAAAACTACGTCATTTCAGGGCTTCAGAAGACTGCCCTAAACAATGTCGTATTTGGGGGTATATAAATACACAAAATAAACCAAAAATTCTCATTTTAACCACTTCCTTTTTTAAAAAAAAAATTCAAAACTCTCTCAACTCTCTCCTCTTTTCCCTTCAGCCCCAAGTCCAACCAAACTCTGGTCACCGGACCACCGTGGCGGCCGCCAGTCGCCGGCCACGGTGCCACCATCCACAGTGGCCAAAAAAATAAAAAGGTCATTTTTTTGCTTTTCGAGCCCCGAGCACACAAAAAATCATTTTTCATTGGAAATGACTATTTTTCATTAGAAACGACTAACCTCAGCCCTCTATGACAGCGGAATGCGAAAAATCGGTAAGCTTTCGACTCCCTTTTTTATTTCATTATGCTTGTTTCTAAAAAAATAAAAAATGAAAATGAAAAGAGAAAATGAATAAAAGACCACCTTTGAAAATCTTTCTTTTTCTTCAGTTCCGATTGCTGTGTAAAAAAATACATTGATCTGTTTGTGGCTTTTATAGACAAAAAAAAATACAATATTTTTGCTACTGTTTCTTTTTGCCTCTGTGTCTGTCCTCCTTTTTTGTCTTGCTTGCAGGTATGGAAGCCAGTTGTGTACGGAGGAGCTGACGTTGAGGTACGGAGGTTGACGTGGCAGTGGTGGCACGCGGTGGGCATGCTGATGTGCGGCGTTGGAGGCTAGGGTTTCTGCCTCTTTTTTCTTTTGTTGAAAATGTTTAGTTTTTGGGCCATATTGGGCCACTAGGGTTTTTTGTATTTTGGGTCAAAGATCTGGCAAATTGGGTTGTTTGTAAATGGACATTTGGACTTTGGATTATTTAATTATTTTTATTTTGGCTTTTGTTTCCCTTTTTTATTTCTGATTTTCTTTGTTGGGCTATAACAACCCGATTTTGACCCTAATCGGAATAGTGGTTTCGGGACCACAAATCTGAGTCAGAAAAATATTTTAATATTTTTTTCTGTGTTTATTATGTGTGAATTTATATGTGTGAAAGTTTCGTAAATTAATTTTATTGTTTGAGTGCTTAATTTGAGAATAGGGCTTAATCGCGTAAAATAAAAATTTAGTGGTTATTTTTATAAGGGCCAAATAGTGGTTGTTCTTTTAATATAAAGGTTTCATGTTGCAATTTTGCCATTGAATTAATGAATGGACGGCACTATGTATATATTATATAGTTTTTATAATAATTATAAAGGTTATAATAATAAATAATATATTATAAAGTTATAATAATAAAAACAAACATAAGTAAAAAGCCAATATCATTTTTTTGTTTCTACTAACCGAATGTAAAAGAAAAGAAAAGGGAAAGAACAAGCTAAGGGTTCGGCCATTTTGAATTTTGATTAAGGTTAGTTCTTTGTTCGGAATTTGATAATTTTTTACGTTTTTGAGATCGTTGCTTTGAATACTTCAAAACCCATGTCTTAATTTTGTGAATTGTTGATGATTTTGAAATGTGCCATTGATGAATGCTTGAACTTTGTGATAGTTGATGATGAAAAATGAAAGAAATGTGATAGATTAACATGTTTTGTCTTTGAATTTTTAGTGAATTTGAGAAATTAGAGCTAAATTGTGAAAATGAATTTTTGAGGGATTAAAATGTGAAATAAATGAAATGTGTGGACTTGTATGAAGACAAGGAACATTCGGCCCTAGCTTAGTGTGGGCAAATTTTGTGTATTTTGTGTTTTGTGCAAAAAGGACTAAATTGCAAAAACTGTAAAATGTCAGGGGCAAAATGGTAATTTTCCCATTTATGTATTTTTGGACTTAATTGAATGTTTTGATGAATAAAAAGGTTAAATTTGATTATGTTTAGATCAAGAAACGAAGAAAACGGATTTGGATCGGGGGAAAACGAAAGTAATTGAATAGTTGATCGTGTCCGCTGATATCCGAGGTAAGTCTATTAGCAATTTAAAAGTTATTAAATCAATATTTATACATGTATATCGATTGTATACTTGATGAGCTGTAATTAAATGTTTATAATTTGAAGTATAAGTATGAATTTTATATAAGTATTTGATAGTTTCGAATATACAAGTATAATCTTGTATAAGTTCATGAGTTAAATTATAGGTTTAAATTTTATATAAGTAAAGGTGAGATTCGGATAGGCATATATATATATATGAAAATCTCTTGTAATGAAATTAGGTATGAAATTATACATGTATATGATAGATTCAAAATATATGTAATAGCATGAATAAACTTTGAATTTAGATAAAGGTATGAATATGTATATAATTATATTTATAATTATATACATAATGATCGAATATATATACATATGTGTATATATATATATATATATTTAATTTAGTGGAAGTATGAATGTTGTATATGTATAAATTCTTGGTTTTAATCCAAGGTAAGTATGATTTATACATATATATGTATATTAGGTTCGAAATATATGTATATATATATATATATGTATAAACTCTTAGATTTGATTAAGATATGTAAATTATATTTATATATGTGAGTTGGTAATTATATATATATGTTATATTCAAATGATCGGTATACATACATGTATATGATTTTATAGTGAAATTAGGTATGACAATTATACCAAAGTTACATGAGGTTCGGTTATGCTAATATACAAGTATATATTCTTGTAATGAATTATGTATGTTTATTCATGTAAAGTTCTTGAATAGCATTGAAAGTAGGAAATTATTAGTTGGATTATTAAAAGATGATCGAATATATGATATTAGTAGTAGGTTAATGCATTAAGTTATATAGAGAGAGAGAGTTTGGATGTATAATTAAATTATTGAGCTAGAATTGATGTTTGAGCTTTATATATCTATGTTATTTAAATATATGGTTTATAAATTATTGAGCTGAATTTTAAGTGGATTTTATATACAAATATGAGATACAACTTCTGTGAATTGAGATTCTTTTGTTAAAGCTCAGTACCAATCGGATTTATTGCCAGTGAAATACTTCAGACTTTATGTCTAGCAGGCTTGATGCTGGTGAAATAATTCGGACTTTAAGTCTAGCAGGCTAAGTGTCGGTGATCTAAATCAGGTTATAAACCTAGCAGGCTAAGTGCCGGTGATCTGAATCAAGGTGATCTGAATCAGGTTATAAACCTAGCAGGCTAAGTGCCGGTGATCTGAATCAGGCTATAAGCCTAGCAGGCTAAGTGCTGGTGAATATGTTAAATTAAGTGATTATATGCATTTGATATATAAAAATATATAAATGATTTTGGGTTATATGTAATGGATAAGTATATGAACATTTGTTTATATGTATTTGATGAGCATATAAACGTTTGGATCTTTGTGTTTAGTGAGTAGGTACATATATTGGTTGTTATGAAAATTGTTGAATATACATGTATGCATTCGGCACAAGTGGATTAGAAGTATAGATGTGCATTTGGCTCATGTAGTCGATAAGTAAAAATATAAGCTTTTGACATATGTATTTGAAAGATCATAGATATGTATTCGATGAAATGCAAATGATAAGTATATTAGAAATCAAGATATGCAATTAATGGTTATGTCTCAGAATTTGATTATAAGCATATAATGTTTATACATATGTTCGTTTATATGTATTTTAGACATGCTATAAACTTACTAAGCTATAAAAGCTTACTTTGATTGTTTTTGTCCATTTGTTTTATAGATAAAACCAAGTCTGCAGACTCGGGATCGTTAGCGAAGATCATCACTCTATCTACTGTCTCGGTATTAAATCGTTTAAATTTTAACTTATGGCATGTATAGGCTAGATAATATTTTGGGAGTCGTACTTTAATGTACTGTATATATATATAATTAATAGCCATATGAAACTAGCTTATTTTTCTTATGGTTTAACTGAACCGAAATGTTATGTTCTGTTATAAAAGGTTAAAGTAAAATTTATAATTATACTTACTTCATATTTGACTAATTTAACATAGATGTAAAATTCTTGAATTCTACTGAATGTCTGTATTAAGTTGCGTTTTATCTGGTAACGCTTCGTAACCCTAATTTATCGACGTATACGGGTTAGGGGTGTTACATGGGCCCGGGCTAAAATTGTGCTCTACAGTCCTTATGGTACTATACCATTCGACCATGATAAGAAATCACCAAGAGAAGGATTTTACGATCTAAAACAACCTACTTACACTTGATTAAATCATATGGGGCGATTAATCAAGAAAGGAACGAAGTCAATGAAATGAGTGATTAGCGGCAATTCAGCGATGATCCGACAACAACTCAGCGGTGGTCCAGCGACAGTGGAGTGGCTATCCGATCATGATGCTATGGGGGTTTCAGCACAAAATAGGATGAATATAAGAAAAATAAATAAGAATGAAATAGAAGAAATTGAGGAGGAGAGGAATCCGCGGTGGCTCATGGCGGTGGTCATGGCGACAATCAGCGGCGATGGAAAAAGAAAGATGAGCGAAAGGGTGGTGTTATGGTGGCTAAAAGGTGTGACGATGGTGGTGCTATGGTCTGTTGTGGTGGAGGAAAAGAAAAGGCTAAAATAAAAGAGTGGTGGTTATTTTGCAAAAGGAGAGAAAATAGATGAGAAAAAAAATGAAAAAGTGAAAGAATGGAAGCAATAGGGAGGTAGAGACGACAAAGGGTGGTGAAAGCTTGGTCAACTGTGACTAGGTTCAATGAACCACAACAAATAGGTAAGATATAAAGTTTTGGCAAGAAGAAGGAGACATGGAGTAAAAAGGGAACCCTTCTATTATGGTGTAAAGGGGTGGACAGCAAGCACTTTAAATCACAAGGAATAATTGTAAAAAAATAAATAAAGGAGTGTGAACACTAGGACTACTAGGATAGATAAGTAGTCATTTAACCATTAGACTACACATTCTCATATTCTTATTCTTGCGCACATATTAATAAAAATTTATAGGATGTGACATTACTAATGTTATTGATTTATTATATTTTGGCCACCTAATCGTTAACTACAATCAAAGGTGCAATCACAAGTTGATATAACACATTAATGTCATTATTTCAAAAAAATTAAGTTAAATTGAACAACTAATCCTATACTTTTTCTTTTGAGCAAATTTAAATTTTCAAAATAAAATAGATGAACTAATTTCCAAATGTAAAAATAGTATATGGAGCTTAGAA
The DNA here is from genome assembly GCF_025698545.1 of Gossypium raimondii. Taxonomy (NCBI): domain Eukaryota; kingdom Viridiplantae; phylum Streptophyta; class Magnoliopsida; order Malvales; family Malvaceae; genus Gossypium; species Gossypium raimondii. Next base: position 5,683,283 of record NC_068571.1, on the reverse strand, counting down.
CATATTTTAGTTGTGCAAAAAAAGGAAAAGAATTAAATTTTCTCAAAAAAATACAATGATTAGTTGTGTAATTTGATATAAATTTTTTTGAGTAATATTTTCTCGTATGTTATTGATAGAAGTGTTCGGATATTTATACATGTTATAAATGCTATTACAGCTCATGATAGGACATCACTATTTTGTCTTGACTTTGCTGCCTCTAGTACTGACATTCTCTGTGAACTACAGGTTTGTTGGGCACGTGTCTACGGAGCACATAATCCTTTCTATTCATGGGACTGACACTCTAAGCAGGCTCTGTACCTATTGAACACGTGTCTAGGTGTCCTGCGAAGCCCGCGGCCCCTTTTTACGAGTTCTCTGGATCCTTGCGAGCTGGATCTGTGGCCTTGTGTTACGAGTTGTGATAAAGAATAAGGCGGATGAATGCGAAAGTGGATCGTAAAGTTTGTCAAAGTCACGGATTTGACTTAGGGTTCTAGACGTTCGAAAAGGAATTTGGATTTTGATGCAACGTGGCGTGTAGAAGTCCTAAGAAGCCTTAAAAACACAAATAATCCACAACCTCCTTCAAGCGGCTCTAATTTCCCCTCCAAGAAAGAAAACTTGGCAAGAAAAAATTTGAAGATGATCCCCACAATCTTTAAAACTCTTTAAAAAAAACTCAAGAGAAATTCTTAAAAAATAAGAAAACTCAAAGAGAATTTATAAACTCAAAAGAGAAGTTTAATAATCATGAATTATATGAATTGTGTACAATACAAAGGCCTATATATAGGCCTATAACTCTAATTTAATCTAAACAAGAAGTAGTTTTAAACTAAACTTTCTTGTTAACATAAAACTCCTAAATAACTTAAAATACTTAATAATTATAAAAAAAATTGGAATAAAATAATAATAGCTGATAAATAAAATTTTGGGCTCATATATAATAAAAATAAAGCTTAAAACCCGAACTCAATATGATTTAAACTCGAATTAAAAACCCGAAATTCGTAGTTCTCGTCATAATCCCGTTCAAAAATTATGCTCGCACAGTCTTCACTAAAACAGTCATAACTTGTGCTCCCGAACTCAAAATTAAGTGATTCAAACTGCGTTTCAAAGATAAGAGATAGATATTCAAACTCCATGAAGACATCTCAGCCCAAAAATGTCATGATCCCATCCAAAAAGTCGTCGCAAGTATGCTGATTTCCTAAGTCTGAAAATTGGCAGCTTTGGTGATTGGAATTTAATAAATTTCACCCATTCGTTCATGTATCATACTCCCTTGCCTCAAAAAGATTCGTATTCAAATCTTGTCTTTGATCGAATCCTGATTTGATTTGTTTAGCCTTTGACATTGTTGTTGGGCCTTGAGGTAGTGTGAACCCATCACATTCATGGATCTAAAATTATGCCTTAAGACTCATATCATTCCCCCTTCCTCAAGAAGATTCGTACCCGAATCTTTAGTTGCATAGAAAGAAAAGGGATTAGAATAACTAAAATGAATAAAATACTTACCGAAGATTGCTTGTGCGCCAAAACTATCTTCAGGATCAAAGATATGATTTTGATATCCAAAATCAGCATGGATCAAGTATCTCTCCTTCAAAAACAAGCCATCAACACTAGACAAAGAAATATTAAGCACATGAGTGTTCAAGTAAAAAATAACTTGTAACTTTATTTTAATATGCATGGTCATCTATAAAAATTTCCAATGATGAGTCAAGAATTTCACATAAATATAAAAATCAAGTAGTTTAATATTTTTATGTAAAAATTCGTATTTAAAGTTTAAGATAGAAAATTTTGTTGCAAAATCAAATGCATGAGGTTTTTTGAGAAACCTTTCGAATGCAAAAAAAAAAAGTAAACTTTAAATACCTAGATAAACCCATAAAATCAATTGAACTTTTAAACCATTATTTATTGAAACTTGACTAATGAGAAAGCATGTCGTAAGAAAAAATAAAATCAATAGCATACTTATCAAAAACGTTTCAAGTATGCCTACATATTTCAATTTCTGATGTATTGATCATGACTTTTCTTACCTTCTAGCACCTGTGGAGAATTATCAATGTTCAACTTACCTCTTTCCCACAAGTAAAATCGTTTATCGATGGTAGAGTAATATAATTGAGAGTCTGTCAGTGGATCCTTGAAATCCTATAATAAAGAAACACCACTAAACAAATTTAAGTTAGAGTTGGTTAAAACATAATCATTCCTCATTTTTGTATAGGTATTTTCTTCCTTTTCATTTTTTTTCCACTTGAGAACTCTCTAATTTTACCGCATATGGATTTTCACTCACCAAATTTGGACTATTAAGTAGACTTTTATCACTAAAGGTCTCTTTTTTCTCTGTTTTTTCACATGATTTTTCCTCACTTCCCATATCCCCCTCACAAGTATTATGAATATTCAATACAATACAATACAATACAATAATATATCTCAATAGGAGAACATGCTGTTTCTATTTCATCTAACTCTATAGATTCAAGGAAAAAATTCTCATTATCATTTTTTTCCAGTTCACAAAGTTCGCCATCTTCTTTGATCAACAAAAGTCTCATGTTGGCACAATCACGGCTATAGTGTCCACGCCCTTTACACGTAAAGCATTCAATGTCATGAGCTCTTTTTTGTTTTGGTGAAAAATTAGTAGAAATGAGTTGCTTGAAAGATGTAGAAGAATGTTTTGTAGGAGCCCCACTTTTCCACTCAAAAGATTAAGTCTCTGCATGTTTTGGTAGCTACTTATTAATAGGATAAGAAGGTTTTAAATTGTTGAAAGTAGAATTAGAACTTGTACCTCGATAATAGTGTGATGTGCCAAATAGACGAGATTGATGTTGCTGAAATTGTTGCTCAATCTCAATTGCCTTGTGTACCATCTCCTCAAGATCAATATAAGTTTGAAGATTAAGAGCATTGGCTATCAAAACGTTCAAGCCATATACAAATCGCACCATGATAGTTTCTTCATCCTTTCGTATATTTGCTCTTTGTATAAGCATACTCATCAACAGGATTACCTTGAACAATGCGTTGAAGTCTCATTAAGACCTCTCTATAGTAATGGGAAGGAAGGTACCGCTTTCGCATCATTGCTTCAACTCGTCTCATGTTTCAATTGCCCTTTCGCGGTTTATTTGACGATCAATTCCAAGTTGAATCTACCAACTCAACACGTAATCTAAAAACCCAAGGGTCACCAATTGGACTTTTTCCTCTTCCCGACATTTATAGTAACGAAACATAAGTTTAATTTTTTCTTCCCACTCATAATATGCTTCAGGATCATACTTCCCTCAAAATAGTGGAATGTTAAAGTTTGGTTTAGATAAAAAAAATGTTACATACGGTTATTATTAACCAAAGTCTCATCATTTTCATGAGAAACACGTCAAGCATTATTTGCATAAGGACGAGACTGATTAATCTTATCTCCCCAATTACGATTCTGATGCTCAATTTGTGTACTTAGACTTTCTAAATTTTTGTTAATTGTGTCTAGAATAGTGCCACCTTGTTGATCTTGAGCATTTCAAATCTCTTGATCCCTTCTCAACTTCCCAATCATAGTATTGCAAATCAATAGGAAAGCCTGAAAAGAACACAACACTCAAGAAAAGAAAAATTAAGCAAACCTCACTGTTATGCACTCAGAAGTAAAAATCAAATTCTCAATGAGGTAAGAATTAATCTTGTGAGTCTTTTAAAAAGTTTCTATATCAATCAATTAGAATATATTAGAATCAAACTAACAAAGCAAACCTAATAGCACTATGAGTCTAAAATCAGCTAGACATCAAAGAATTTTGTTGCACGGAGGACAGAATGTGCAACGTGCTTTAACCTACTAACACAAGAAATAATAAAGTTTTAGAATTCATAAAGGAATAATAAAAAAAAAAAATGAAAACCTAAGTCTAAGAGTCAATGAAAATTGCTAAAACCCGAAAACTTGAAAAATTGCAAAGCAACTTGACAAACTTCATTTGAGGTGTTTTCGATTTCCAAAAATCACAAAATTTAAACTAGAGCCTCCTTAAATAATGTAGATCTGATATGGAAAGTTTTGGCACAAAGTTCAACCCATAGAATATTTTTTATTTTTTTATTTTTCATATTTTCTTTTTTTCGATAATTTTTTTTGTCAAAAATATTTTTTTATATTTTGAAATAGTTCCAAGAAATAGTATGTAAAATTTTAGATCATTTGAAAATCATTTACCCACTGAAAAATATTTTTTTCGAAAACTATCGAGGTAAAAAAAATTGTTTTGAGGTTGTTTGTTAGAAATCAGTTTATAAAAACAAAAAAAAACACCTAAAGCGCTCAAATCTGATACCAAATGATAAAGAATGAGATGGTTGAATGAAGGAGTGGATCGTAAAGTTTGTCAAAGTCACGAATTTGACTTAGGGCTCTAGACGTTTGGAAAGAAACTTAGATTTTTTACACAACTTGAAACGAAATTGAATCCAAGTCAGATAAAACAATTAAAATAAATAACTAAAATAAATAATAAATCAAAGATTAGCATAATAAGGAAGCGAATAAAAAAGATAAATAGAAATATAGAACGTGGCGTGTAGAAGTCCTAAAAAGCCTTGGAAACATGACGAATCCACAACCCCCTTCAAGCGGCTCTAATTTTCCCTCCAAGAAAGATAACTTTGCAAGAAAAAGTTTGAAGATGATCCCCACAATATAAAAAGATTGTTAAAACTCTTCTAAGAGAAACTCAAGATAAATTCTTTAAAAAAAAATTTATAAACTCAAAAGAGAAGTTGAATAATAATGAATTGTATGAATTGTGTACAATGCAAAGGCCTATATGTAGAATAGCTAAATAAATCTAAATAAAACTCTTAAATATACTAGAACTCTAATTAAATCTAAACAAGTATTTTTAAACTAAACTTTCTTATTAACATAAAACTCCTAAATAACTTAAAATACTTAATAATTTTCAAAAATTAAAAATAAAATAATAATAGTTGATAAATACAATATTGGGCTCATATATAATAAAAATTAAGCCTAAAACACGAACCCAATATGATTTAAACTCGAATTAAAAGCCCGAAATTTGTAATTCCTGTCATAATCTTGTTCAGAAATTCTGCTAGCACAGTCTTCACTAAAACGATCATAACTTGAGCTCCTAACTTAAATCGAGTGATTCAAAATGAGTTTCGAAGATAAGAGATAGATTTTCAAACGCCATGGGGACATCTCAACGTAGAAATGCTAAGATCCCATCCAAAAAGTTGTCACAAGTCTATTGATTTCCCAAGCCTGAAAATTGGCAGCTTTGGTGATTTGAATTTAATAAATTTCACCCCATCCATACATGTATCAAGCTGGGTCCTTGGCTTTGCCTTGCGAGCTGAGCCCGTGAGGTCACTCTGCAAGCAGGGTCTACGAGCTTGCCTTGATGTCCTCTCATGGCTCACTTTGCACTTAATCCTTTGGTGGGACTTATCGGGGTCATAGGTCAGAGACCCGGATCCCTAGTAAGGCTCAAGTCGGTGATTACTGATGTATAATAATCTACACCCTCCTTTAGTGGGCCTAAAGGGTGCTATAAAGTGGCGCGCCTTAGGTTCATCATGTCAAGTTTTAATGCAGCTTGTTGGGTATGCTTGCAAGCTGTGATGCATAACGATCATTCTGTCGTGTGCGCGAGTAGGTTTCGAGTGTACATATCTGACCGTTGAAAGTTGAACCATTTTTATCTACTCGCATCTGGATCACTGATTTTTCTTGGTTATACGAATCGTCAAAGAGGGATATGAGAAATCCTTCTTTAAAAGGGGGAGACTTTAAAACCCTAATTATTTCACACTTAGCATTTCCAGCAACCCAAAACAAAGGTAATTTCAAACATTCTTGCTTTTTAAATTTTTGCTTTCTTCTTTTAAATTTTTCTATTTTTGAGTACCTTAGTTCGTCATTTTGGAGTACCTTGCTAATATAGTATACCCAGAATCGATGGGAGCCCTCTAACTTAACCAGCACTGTTGCAACTGTCTCTTGTGAGGTAGCCAAATATAGGTAAAGGGTTTATACAACCCGAGGTGATTTTAAAAGTAGAGGGGAGGTAAGATAAAATTTCAATTCCTTGAAAGCCGCTTGACATTCTCCGGTCCACGTGAATGAGGTTCTTAAAGCTTTGAAGAAGGGGAGACACTTGTCTACTATCCTGGAAATAAATTTGTTGAGCGCCACCACTCTACCTGTGAGGCACTATATGTCATTTATGGTTCGTAAAGGAGGTATTTCCATAATGGCTTGGATTTTTTTCCAGATTCACCTCTATCCACCTTTCTAAAATCATAAAGCCCAAAAAATTACTAGATCGCACTCCAAAGGCACAATTTTCGGGGATCAACTTCATATTGTGAGGCCTTAGGATTGTGAACGTCTCTGATAGGCTTCAGACACGTTCTCCCATCGACTCGCTCTTTACTAACATGTCATCCACGTAAACCTCGAACCCATGACCTGTCTGGTTCTTCAATATCCTATTTACGAGTCTCTAATAGGTTACTCCTGCATTCTTGAGGTCAAATGGCATGACCTAATAGCAAAAAAGTCATTTCTCGGCATGAAGGTTGTCTTTTCTTAGTCGTACCTGTAATTTCTTAGTCGTACCTGTAACAACCCTTACCCGTATTCAATACTGGAACAGGGTACGAGGCATTACCAAAACACATGCACTTGTAAATGTATTTAACCGAGTTATAAAATTTCACCTAAATTAAAACTTTCAAAATAATTAACATGCTCCTATAACTTTTCACAGTATATCCTCAAAATGTTATAATCATAATAATTAGGGCTTACGAGACCCGATCATACCCATGCAATTCAATGCTTCATTTCCATTTCCTTCAATTCGCAATTTCTCATGCTCACGATTTAGATCATATCTCTAGCAATTTCTATTTAATTCACATACAATTCAATGACATCAAGTTCAACACTAATACGTATTTACCATTTAACTCAATGTTTATTGATTATACCATTCAATAACACATTTATGAAATTCTCAATTTTGCAATGAAAATATCACTTTAGCTTGAATAACAACATCGTCCTGATATAAATACACTACCACTTATCCATTTACTTTAATTCTTTTGGGTCCATTTGTCACTTACCATCCTTAATCAAATTAGGGAACGATTACGGAAAATTGAGTACTTCACTTTCACTTTGCCATAGTATAACTATGGTCTTACGTATGATCACTTATCACTTGTCCCTGATCAGATAAGTGTAGCTAGGCTACCACTTATCACTTTGTCACTTGATCAGATAAGTGTAGCTAAGGCTACCACTTATCATTTTCTCACTTGATCAGATAAGTGTAGCTAAGGCTAACACTTATTACTTTGTCACTTGATCAGATAAGTATAGCACTTATCACTTTTTCACTTGATCAGATAAGTATAGCACTTATCACTTTTTCACTTGATCAGATAAGTGTAGCTAAAGCTACCACTTATCACTTTGTCTCTTGATCAGATAAGTGTAGCACTTATCACTTTGTCACTTGATCAGATAAGTGTAGCTAAAGCTACCACTTATCACTTTATCTATTGATCAGAAGTACTCAAATCCAGCGTTCCGCTTAATTTGATCATTTATTCGATTTTCGCATTTTTATTTTACTCTCATTTCAACAATAAATACATTTCATCATACATTATATAATTCATGAAATTAATATTTAATCATTAAATTTCAGCCATATGAACTTATTATTTCATTATCTTTCCACACTTGTTTCTATGCACATCACACAAGATATAAGCATATCATTCAACCATAGTTGCAAGCTAGTGTATTTAAACATAACTCTTTTTGGAACTAACCACACGATAAACCATTTCAATACATAACTTATAAATTTAACGTAGTATAATCTAGCCACTACTTGGCCAAAGTCTAAGCATATACACCAAATATGTTAGCCAAATACACGTATAGCATAAGCATTATAAGCATGGATGAGCACAACATTTATTCATGTATCAGGCTTACCAACATGTGTTAATTCATAAACCATTCATGACATTATTTCATGCCAAATCATATACCAAATATACCATACACACATACTATGAAACTTTCATTTTCACACATGAGCTTAAACCATGACCAATAATGCACAAATATAAGCATCATTTCTATTTCATCGTTTATCAATTAAAATCAAGCATATGACCAATTATACACAAATAATTCATATATTTCCCAATTTTCCTCCTCCTCCTCTCCATTCCACATCCTTAATGTGTATAACACACTTAAACAACATTAGCTATAATTTCACTATTCACTCACATGTATATTCAAAATTGTTTATCCGAGTCAGAGTCACTAAATTATTTTTATCCGGAGCTACAGAGCTCAAAATTAAGATCCGTTAATTTTCCCTGAAACTAGACTCACATATCTTCATACCATAAAATTTTCAGAATTTTTAGTTCAGTCAAATAGTACAGTTTATTCTTTAAAGTTTCCCCTGTTTTGCTGTCTGACAGTTCCGACCACTCTTCACTAAAAATTAATTATCTCATTGTACAGAATCCAGATGATGTTTTCGTTTGTTTTTTATAAAAATAGACTCATTAAGGATTCTAGCCATATAAACTATAACTCATAATCATTTTTGTACAATTTTTAATGATTTTCCAAAGTTAGAACAGGGGAACCCGAATTCATTCTGACCTTATCTCACAAAATATAGTATATCTCATGATTTACAATTCATTGCTCACACCGTTTCTTTTATAAGAAACTAGACACAATAAGCTTTAGTTTCATATTTTATTCATCCTCTAATTCAATCTCTACAATTTTTGGTGATTTTTAAAAGTTACACTACTGCTGCTGTCCAAAACTGCTTTAGTGCAAAATGTTGATTTCCATTTTGCCCCAAATTTCACAGTTTATACAATTCGGTCCTTTCTCAATTATCCCCTCAATTAATCTAATTTTCTCAATTAATACTTTACCTAGACATTATAAGTTGTTACACAACTATTAAAATTCAGAATTTCCACATATAACTCTATCTTCAAACTCTTTTACTATTAGGTCCCAAACATTCACTTTCTATTCAATTCTTTCAATAAAATCAGCATATGAACAATTTAAAGCTCTAATTTCATGATAAATCATCATATAATTCCAGCACATATTCATATCAACTTTCAACTTCTTTCATAAAATCAAAAACTAATGAATTTAACAAGTGGGCATAGTTGTAAAAGTCATAAAATACAAAAATTTCAAGAAATAGTCAAGAATTGAACTTACTTGTAATAAAATATGAATAACCAGCTTGAAGAAGCCCTTCCATGGTGTTTTAGCTGATGAGAATTCAGAAAAATGAAGAGAAATCTAGATAATTCCTCTTTGGTCCTAACTTTATTAAGCAAATTTTGCAATATTCCAATTTTGCCCTTAATTCTTCTTACTTTCTTGCTGATTTCATGCCTTTGTTGTCCAGCCCAAATAGACCTTGGGTCTATTTGCCTTTTAACCCTCTTCCTTTTATCATTTAAGCTATTTAATCATTCCCAAAATTTTGCATTTGTTACAATTTAGTCCTTTTGTTCGTTAATTATCGAACTTTAAAATTTCTTAACGAAACTTTAATACTAACTTTTAACACTCCATAAATATTTATAAAATATTTATGGCTCGGTTTAAAATCCCGAGGTCTTGATACCTTATTTCGATTCTAATTATTTTAATATTTATTTCTAGTGCACTATTCACTATTTCAAAAATTTTCCTAACTTCACATTTAACTTATACTTACTAAATTAATAATATTTTCTACCCATTTGTCGAATTTAGTGATCTCGAATCACCGTTCCGACACCTCTGAAAATTCAGGCCATTACATTTTTTTCTCGTCGGATTTGTGGTCCTGAAACCACTGTTCCAACTAGGCCTAAAATCGGGCTATTGCAGTACCAATCCAACAGAATCTGATTGTATCTTGAGAAAGCATTCATGAAGCTTATGAACTTGTGGCCTGCAGAGGCGCCTACCAATCGGTTAATTGATGGTAGGGGAAAATTATCCTTAGGGCAAGCTTTATTAAGGTTGGTGAAGTCAATACACATTCTCCATTTGTAGTTTCCCTTCTTCACTATTACTACATTTGAAACCCAATTCGAGTATTTCACCTCTCTGATGAATCTTACTGATAGTAACTTAGCTACTTCTTGTCTCATTGTTTCCACCATTTGTGGCGCGAACTTCTTTCTCTTTTGTTTTACTAGCTTCGCCTTCAGGAGTACATTCAACTTGTGCATAATTACTTGGGGTTCCACACCAACATGTCTGCTGCGAACCATGCAAAAATATTTGAGTTCTTCCTACTGATGAAATTTTAATGGTTTTTTTCTTGTTATCACAAAGTAGCTGCAGAGTCTCATTATGTTTCGCAGCCTTAGGTTTTTTGCTCTTATACTCATCTATCACGTCCAAACTATTTAAATCAAGAACTTGGCTTGCAAATTTAGCCTCCTGTAAACTTTGTCCTTTAGCTACAGCCTCTCTCGCCTGTTTGACAAACAACATATGGCATTGTCGCACAATTCGTTGATCAAATCGTAGGAATCCAACTCTAGTCTTTATCGAAAACTTACTTTTCATACAGAATGTTACAATCACCATATTTGTCATCTTGATTGTCGATCTTCGAAAGATGGCGTTGTATGCCATTGGGTAGTCTACTATGTGAAATTAAACATGTTCCGTGGTTGTATGCTCGTCATCCCCTAAGGTGACTGGCAAAATGATTAATCCTTTCACCTCAATGGAATGGTTTGCAAAACCACACAACAGACTAGCTTTGGATAGTGCATGTTCCTTTAGTCCTATATTTTGATACGCATTTCAAGATAACACTTCCACTATGCTCCCACTTTCTATGAGTATTCTTTTAACCTAAAAACTCGTGACTATTACTGAAACCACCATTAAATCGTTTCCTTCCTCATCTCAGACCAGTTCTTTGTCATCACTGTCAAACTCAACATTCTGATTTTCTTATTGTCATGACCTCTTAGGGGCGCTGACTGACATCACACTTCTCATGTGCATCCTCCTCTTCGCATTGAAGCCTACCCAATCTTCGCCTGTACCTACAATCACATGGATGGTGTCTTTAACTTTTTACTTACCTTTGGAATCGTCACGTGAGCTCTGACCTTGTTGGGAGCCACTCCAATTTACGAATTTTACAAGCTCGCCATTTTGAACTACTCCTTTTATAGTTTCTTTCAATGTGAAGCAATCTTTGATTTTATGTTCCATGTTTTCATGGTAAGCACATTGGTCTCTCGAGTTCATCCTTCTCCCGATGCTCCTTATTGGAAGTGGTTTGGGTAAGATGCCAAGGCTTCTAACTTGGTTGAGAATGTAGGTATGAGTGGCGTTTAAAGGGGTGTAAGCTTCAAATCTTCATTGAGGAATGTATCTTCTGGCATGGTCTTGCTGAGGTATCTGGGGAGCTCTGAGTGTATCACCTTAAGGCTAATTCCTATGTAGCCTGCCATTTTTTACTCGCAGTGGTTGGCTAAGGGGCTTACCTACTGTGGGGTCCCTCCCTGTTCTTGAATTATTTGTCTTCCCTCGGGAAGGTGGCATGCAATGCTCATTTGATCTCATCCACTTTTGCAAACTTGTGAGCTCGCTCGTAGAGGTTAGCTAGACTCTGCGGTATATTATCTATGAAGAAGTATTGTACATGGTCATTTTGTACCCTCATGATAAAGGCGTCTATAGCCCATTAGTCCTCCAAGTTCTTCGTGTTTAGGGTCATCGCGTAGAACCTCTTCACGTAATCTTGAAGGGACTCGCTCTCACTTTGTTTCACGGACATGAGTCCCATGGGCATATTCATAATTGTTCTGTGAGCCTTGAATCTACCCAAGAACATCTATCCCAACTGCAAGAAGGTTTGAATCGAACCTTGTGGAAGAGACAAGTACCAATCCTTAGCGCTCCCCTTGAGCGTTATGGAAAAGGCTTTACACTTTACCGTATCTAATGCACCCAATACATTTATATAGTCCTTGTACTACATCAAATGATCTCGCAGATCCCTTTTTCCTTTAAACATGTCTTTCAGGACCTTAAAGTCACGTGGTAGGTTTACTACTGCGAGCTCATGGGTCAGTGGACTATTGGAACAGAACAACCAATCTATGTCATACGATTCAAGGAGTAACGCCTGTACATCTCTTCACAACTCATCTATCTCGTTCTGTCATTCCTTAGCTTAGGTGTATAGGGCATCGTCTTGCGTGTTTATATTGTCCTGAAAACCAGAGTTATCAGAATACACATTCCTTCGCAACTCCTCATTCTGCTTTTGTAGCTCCTGCTAAATAGCTTATTGTTGTTTGAATCACGCTTCCTGAGCGGCTATCTACTCCTTTATATGTCTTATTTTAGACAGTTGCGAGGGTGCCTCTTGGTTGAAAGGGAGTGACAAGCCCTGATTGGTAGAGATATTCAAGTTTAAAGGGCCATAAGCTCCTCTATAAACCATGTTGTTGAGGTTTTTTGGTCTATCGGTGAACTATTTGGTGAAGAAGTCTGCTACATTATGCTGGTCATCGAAACTGAATATTTTGACTTGTCTTGATGAAGAGTTGAAAGGGAAATTTTCACTCAAGTAAGCCATTTGCGTCGAAAACTGAAGAAAACTTAATCAAACTCAAAAAAATCTGATGATCAAAAGCTCTTCCACGCTCACCACACCAGTTGTTGAGTAATATTTTCTCGTATGTTATTGATAGGAGTGTTTGGGTATTTATACATGTTGTTATAGATGCTATTACAGCTTATTATAGGACCCCGTTATTTTGTCTTGACTTCGCTGCCTCTAGTACTGACATTCTCTGTGAACTCCAGGTTTGCTAGGCACATGTCTACTGAGCACATGGTCCTTTCTGTTCTTGGGATTGACATTCTAGATAGGCTCCGTACCTGCTGAACATGTGTCTTAGTGGCCTACGGAGCCCGCGGCCCCTTTCTGTGAGCTCCCTGAGTCCTTGTGAGCTAGATCTGTGGCCTTGTGTTACTAGTTAGGTCCTTGGTTTTGTCTTGCGAGCTGAGTCCGTGAGCTCGCTTTGCAAGCAAGGTCCGCGAGCTCGCATTGCTGTTCTTTCATGGCTTGCTTCGCACTTAATCTTCTGATGGGACCTATCCGGCTCATGGGTCGGAGACGCGAATTCCTAGTAGGTCTCGGATCAGTAATTACTGATGTATAACAAAATTCATATAAAATAATGATATTAACATGTCACACCAATTTGTTTTTATACATTATAATAAAAGTTAATGGATGAGTGATCATATTATAATAAACCGATAATATCATTGATCATATAATAATTTTTAAAAATTCAATAACGAAAATATGAACTTAAAAGAATATGAGTGACTACATTTGTAGTTTACTAAAAAAGTAAATCTTTTTTTTAAATCAAGCAGTATGAAAAGATTTTCTTATATAGAATTGTACAAAGATAATTAGCAATTAATGATGTTGAACGCGTTTCAATTCTAACATTAAATAAATGAATTGGGGTGTTGGGGAGTTTACGCGTTTGAATTAATCGAGGTATTTGGAAGATTTATAGAATGTATGTTTAAAATTGTGGTTATTTAAATTAAATTTTTTATTTAATATATAATTAATTTTAATTTTTATGATAGAAAATAAATATTTGATATTTAAAAATAGTGAAAATAATTTAAAGTTTATGAAAATTTATTTTAGAAATATTTATGAAAAAATATTAAATTTTTTGTCATATAATATTCAAAAAATATAAAACAAAGTTTATTTTATTTAAAATATGTCTTGTTATGTTTTTATAATCACCAACGCAAAAACCAGATAAGGTCCAGATCGCCTACCCCCGACCCTGGTAGGGCCCACCAGATGGTTACGTGCTAGCCTTATAGTATGAAGCTCGCAAGGGGTGTTCAAAAAGGGAGCTCACAAGTCCTGCTCGCACATGTCAGGGGGTGTTCGTAAGGGGAGCTCACGATCTCAGCTCACAGATGCCCAATGAGTGTCCAATAAGTAGCCCAGAGCAGTACACATGTCTAGCATGCATAGAGTCTATTAAGAACGTCAACTCTATGAACAATAGTTATGTATATAAATATTCTATTGTCTCCTCTATTGAGACATAACAGAAAAATTACTCAATATATCTAAAAAGGAAATATAAAAAATTAAAAACTAAATTGAATCCAACCGGATTATAATAAACAGCTTAAAATTTTTAAAAATTCAATCAAGCCAAACCGATATCACTTTAATGTAGAGAGAGATACGTAAAGATTTAACCGGACGAGATGCTAGTTTAGGAGCCATTGTGCGAGATGGTGATGGCATGGTAATCGGAGGATGCGCAAGACTGATAGAAGAGTGTGCGCAAGTTAGTTGGGCTGAGGCAATTGCGTTTCGAGTTTATTCACTACATGGGCTTTAGAAACATTATTGTTGAATTTGATTTTTTTTTTTTTTTGTGATTTCTAAGTTAATCATCAAACATTATATTTACTTTTTTTGGGCGATTGGATTATTGACATCCTAACTTTAACACGTAATTTTGATTTGGTTATATTTAGTTGGTATTTGAAATTTTTTACGTAATTGATATATGAAATTGTATTTCGTTATGTACTTTTAAGAGTTAAATTGTAGTTTTTCTTTCTCGAACTTATTCAAAATTATCTAGTTGATATTTAAATTTATCCAAAATTTATACTTTTAAAAGATATTTAATTTTTAACTTATGTTCGCCATCCGTTATATTGAGAAACCGCCATCAATTCCACGTTAGCACAAACTAAGAGTATTTATGAAGAGATACTAATTTAGGTGATGGAATACAAGTTCAAATACCAACTAAATACAAAAAAAATCAAATACCAACTAAATATTTTAGACAAATTTAAAGGACAAACCATGTATTAACCTTTAAATTTAATTACTATAGCAAACGCATTATGACATGTATGTCATGTAAAGTGGTACCGGTATGCTTTCTTATATGCTTTCTTAAGCATAAAACTAATTATTTGTATTTTTGTTTTGCTCTAATTCTTATTTTATGTTGATTGAATTTTAGCTTGATTAATATTGATATTGTTGTCAATGCAAAAAGATGTAGGTTTGAGTGCACTGAAACGCATTATCCTGAAAAAAGCTATGGGTAATTCTAGGTATTGTATAAAAAAAAATAAGAATCGTGATTCTACACTCATATAAAAAGAAGTAAAATAAAAAAATATTATTTTATTTTTTATATATTTTATTATTTTATTTAATGTATTATACTTTTATATATTTATATAAATTTTAAATCATTTGTATATATTATCAATTTATCATGTCCAGCTTGGATTACACTTTTTTTGTTATTTCCTTTTATCTTTTTTGTGCTTTATGGCCCCTCCTCACCCCCATCCCCCAAACCAATAAAGGCAAAATTCTCATGCAGTCTCAATGAAGCAACATTTATCCTTTGGTCATTTTAGGGTACTTTACTATTTTTAAAAGGAAGGTAGGAGAAACCTCTTGATCATTGTTACTATTTTTAAAAATATTTTAGTTTATTATTATCAAAAATATGATTTATTGTTTTATTTTAAATTTTTTTTAAATAACAAACAGTCCTCGTAGATGGTAAACACCAAGTTCCATCAACACGACAAAGGCTTTAGCCTCAGCATCAATAGAACATTATGACACGTTGACAATTGGCTTTGTCACAACTCAAGTACAACATAAATGGAGTGATTACAAGCACTTAACACGATAAAAAAATTGGCTCTGGATAGTCCAAAGCGGCGAGCAAAAATCGACACAAGAATCGAGCATTCACCAAACTATAGAGGACGACAACAAAACCATCCTTAAAATCACTTGTAAAAGTAAGATTCCATGCACAAGCAAGACTAAAAATCATGCTACAAGAGCATACACAAACTTCTAAAACTAAAAACTTATTAACCAATGGAAAAACAAACAAAAAAACATATAAAACTTAAGACAACATTGGGCCAAATCGACTCGTGAAATCATTTATTATTCTAAAATATTCTAGAAATAGAAATAAATTAAGAAGATGACGAAGAGCCACCCACTCTCCAAGAAAAACTACTGGTGGCCAATGGAGTTTTAGCAAATGATAAGTATCATTATCTATCCATCACAACTTATGAAGGTAACAAACATAACTACAAAATAGATCTACAAATTAAAAAAGAAAGAAGACATTTAGAGTGAATGTGAAAATGAAATAAATAAAAAGTTAATGGAAGGGAGAAAAAAGCGAGTGGTAACCAAATTGGAGACTGACACTGCCGCTGAGCAAAACAAAACTTGAAGAAAAAATAGAAATTTTTAGGGACGTTTAATACAACCTACAGTGATTTTTGAAGTATTTTGGAAATTCTTTTAAAAAAATATTACATTATTCAGTTTATTAATCATAATAATATATAGTAGATCAAATACAAACCCTTAAAACTAAAATCCGAATATATTGATTAAATTACTATATATGGCGTCTACTAGGAAGCCAATCGAGTGGATCCTTGGGAACATTTCCTTTCTATATTATGTCTTTAACTTCTCTGGTTTATCAGAGAATAAAAAAAGGGTATCAAACACCCAGCTTTTCACTTTTTGAATATTATACTATCTTCACCATTATTTTACTTAAAAATCAAGGCATGTGCTTGAATGAATCTATAAAAAACCCTTAAGCTAGAACGGCCAAATTAGACCAAGAAAAAGGGAATTCAGCAATGTCAAGGTTGGCTAATGGCTAGCTTCTCTTCCATGTCTCATTATGTTTACTTATACGTTAATTGTTTTGGTTTGTATTAATTTTTATCCATAATTTTCTTTTTCACTATTTTACAGTGGAACCGGCGATCCAGAAGCTTCCACCCCCAGTGATAAAGAACCGTTGAATAATGTGCGAGAAATTCACCAGAAAGCGTTAGATGACCTTGTGAACGTGAACTCGCTCTTCACGCTGGCCGTCTTCGTGGGGTTATCGATGGCACGTCAAGGCGAGCGTAGCCTCGAGAACCGCACTGAATGCGACGCGGATGTGGGGAACGCGAGGCGGCTGGTGGTGAACGAAGTGGTGTCGTTCGCTTGCTTCCTGTTGTCGAGCCTGGTAGCCAAGGCACTTAAAATCCATGTCACCATTTGCCAAGAAGAGGACTTCAAGGATACCCGTAACCAGATTGTGAGATTCTCAATGCTGATGTTGTCGGTGTGGGCGTCGGTTTTCGGATGCATATTCCTTACGGTATCCATGGTGGATGTGATCCAAATCAAGGTGGGAAAGCTTTCTTGTAGGAGTGTCCATGCATGGAGGGCTGCCGGAGCACTGATTGCCATTGTGCTCCTTGCGCTTTCTATTTACGTCCCCTTTATGATGACTGCAATATTCACTTCCGTCAAGAAAGTTCAAAGAAAAGTGGGCAAGCAATAAACCATTAACAATGAATCATCATCATCATGTTCAAATATGCAATATTTATTCTTTGTTTCTTAAATAAACGTGTGGAACTCGCTTAGGAAAAGGGTTCAAATAGAGAGGGTCTAAAGAGTCCATTTTTTATATAATTTAAGTGTTTTTTTTAATATTTTTATCATTATAAATTTAGGGGAACATAATGAGCAAATTTAATCTATAATATCAATAAATAATTTTTTATTTAATTTATGAGTTTGTATTTAGTATATTGACTTTATTTTTTACTATTTGTAAAATTATATTATATCATTATAGAATATTTGTCAACCCATTAACCTATTCACAATGTATATGTTTAATCTTTAAATTTTCACACACCTTGAATAAAGTGGGTATTGAGGAAGATTGGTCATATATTGACATAATGATATTTTTAGTCCTCTAGCTTTACAAAAATAAATGGTTAATTTAGCCATCCATTTAATTTTTCTGTCTCTTTTAGTCTTAAATTTGTATTGTTTGTCAAATCACCCCAAAATAGATGATAAGTTAATTTTGTTGATGTGGCATACACGTAGGTTACCACGTGTATGTCACATTAGCAATTAATTTTTTAAAATATATTTATACTTTTTAAATAATTCTATTTTAAAATAATTTTTGAATTTTAATTTAAAATAATAATTAATTGTTGAAACCACCTAAATATCACGTCACAAAGTTAACAAGCATTAACTTTTCAACCATTTTAGGATGATTTGACAAACAACATAAATTTAAGAACTAAGAAATAAAAAAATAAAAGAATAAATAATTTTTAAAAGTTAGAATGCTTAATTATATACTCATTTCAATATAAATTTTGCAATCATTTTTCATCTTCTCTCAATTTGATTTCTCCTTCGTACCAAATAAAATCATGCGAATCATTTTATTTAGAAAATTATAAAAATAATCATTCAATTATTTTTATTTTTATTTTGGTCACTTAATTATTAATTTTTTCGAATTAGTCATTTTATTTTTTAAAATTAAGGTCCGTTTGTTTACATGTAAAAGGTTTTACGAAAAATATTTATGCATTTTCCTGTGTTTGTTTCACAGAAAATCAACGGAAAATGACTTACAGGTCAACAGAAAATAAGTCTTTTTCTTTGTAAAATGACTTAGGCTCCGTTTGTTTCACTGAAAATGGCTTCCGGAAAATGATTTTTGGAAAATGACTTACTTTTTTGGAAAAGCTAATATTTTCTGGTGTTTGGATGAATCTATGTAAAATATTTTCTTTTGTTTGGCAGGTTCTTTAAAAATATTTCATAAAAGTCGTTTTCAATTAAATAAACATACATTTGAATTTTTTTATTTTTTCATTGTTTAATTGAGTTTATTTTATATCTATAATTTTATATTTTACATTGTTTTTACATATATTAAAAATATTTTGTTAAATTTAGGTTCATTGCAACGATATTTTTTAGTTACATGACCACCAACTGAGTATTTTTTTTATTTAAAAATGTGACATTAACAAAATTGATAAATAAAAAAACAATGTCAGCAGTTGGACTTGATTTTCAAATCTGGAAAGTAGATGGACTAAATTCTTGAAAATAAAAGTACGTAAACTAAATTGCAAATTTGTGAAGAGTATATAGACTTATGACATATTTTAACATTTATACTACAAAACATTTATTATTAATATATTTATAATTGTAATAAATATTTAGTATTAAAATATTAATATTGATATTTTCAATAATATGTGAATAATATTATTTAAAATTATTATTTTTAAAATTTACTATTAAAATAAAATTTAAATATTAAATAATTTATTAAAATAATTAATTATATTAATTATATTAATAATTTATTACATGACTAAATATAAATAATTAAATACCTATGTTTAATAATATTAAAAATATAATATTTTATATTAATATTTTAATAATTTTAAATATTTTTAAAATAAAATAAAATTTATTTTTAATATAATAATATTAAACTTGATTTAAGTTAATTTTTATATAAAAATAAAATTATCTATTAAGGAGCTCTTTTCCGGAAAATGACTTACGCTTTTCAAAAGGGTTAATTATTTGACCAAAGAAATTAATTATATTAAAAACAAAAGTAAAAAAATTGCAACTTAAAGAGAAAATGTGCCCGGCTAAGTGTGTTTTCTTGCTAACTGTGCAGAAAGCGCGCTTAATTGATACACTTTCACACACTCTCTCCAAAAAACAACTTATTTTCCTAAATAAAATTAAAAAATCTAAACGTCTAATTAAAAAAAATTGACATGTAAACCTTATTTATCCTTAAGTTCCAACTCTTCAATTATTAATTACAATATTATTTAATTATTGAGTCAATCTGCTAAAAACATCATGACTGAATTATCTCTATATATATCATTACGAAACAAACTTAACGTAGGTTTGGATGGACAATACGTTTATCTGCGGTTAATATAAAACAGTAATAACGATAAAATTAAATACTATAATAATATTATAACGTGAAGCAAAAAAATAAATCAAATACACCGCACCAAACCCTACCTCACCGTCCATCCCAACCCAACATTAATCAAGAGCCTCCAATTATTTTATCATATGAGCATCACTATAATCAAACGCATTATTTTGTCTTCTGCTATGTATTATATCTTCATTCTATGAAAAATAAATTACTAACGCATAGTAATCGAACGGTTGACAATCCATCATCTTCAAATCGAGCCGGGCCTTAGTATTCCTTTTCGCCTTTCGGCTGCATCGGATCAGAGAATCAATCGCGACTTTCAAATTATCTTTGGATGTCTCTCGGATCAGAAGAAACTCTTCATTCAGTAAGTTTTTCCCTCTAAAATTTCAACGCTGCGATTCTTATTTATTTATAATCTTCACTTGAAATAACCCACCTAGATTGCCTCCAATAATTAATTCACTCTAATCTTACTCTAACACACCCATCTCTTCTCGGAGTGAGGAAATACGCGTACTTGATAGTTAATTTTTATGGGTGATCTTTCTTTGAGGTTAAGAATTTTAGGGTTTTTCTTGACAGAAACTATTGGGAAACAAATGCTTAATTTTGGAGTATTCAAAATTTAATGACGGGTTTTTTTTCTTTTAAGGAAAACAAAATTGTAATTGTTGGTGCGATTTAGGATTATCTGTCCAATGAATATAGTTAAGTTGGATTGTTCTGCCTAAATACCCTACCCAATCTGTTTTGTTGTAGTTGGATGGTGGAAGGAAGGAAGAAAGCCCTGTAGAAAAATGAAGGAAAGGGTTTTGTATATGATTATGGTGATATTGATTTTGCAACGAAGATTGGCTAACTAATTTTATGGAATTTAGTTACCTATTGATGCTGCATTTGTTGTGCTCAGTTCTGGTTTTTATGAATATACCATTTTGGTAAAGGTATTGTTTCATGTCCCTATACGAGCTGCGTTTCATATTCTGTTATTCAGGTCCTCACTCAGTCCACTAGACAAAGGAATAGATTGAATTCTACAGTTACCTCAGTTAATCATATGTCTCTTTGTTGTTCCTGTTGCCAAGTCTTGGTTGAAGAACTGTCTAAATAATGGCATTCCAAATAACGGTATTGTTGTCGTCATCCTATACTTTTAATTTGACACTTTCATCTAAGGAATTGGGTTTTAAGCATCCTCCTTATCTTAATTAGTTTATTTCCTTTTCTTAGTCATAGCTGAAACCAAAACAGTAGGATCTTGAGCATTTCCTTGTTTCTTTCTTTAATATCCATCGGCAAGTTATATCTTTTGTATGTTTGTGTAAATTATCACTTTCACTTGATTCTAGAATTTTCTTGTTGAGTCCTTTACATCTTTGGATTTGAACCCATTCCTACTAGTGGTCACTGAATTTAACGTGCATATCTTGTGGTTCATCTGACTACTTGAAAAGTTTTGAGAACTGTTTCTGACGTGTCATATGATTTGTTGCTAGCAAATTATTATAAAAATTATGATTTGCATAGCATGAAAAGGCACCATACTATTATTTTCCTTTTTAATTATATAAACTTGTCATTTTGCTTGATGTAAAAAACGAGGTTAGAAGGTCTGATTCTTTTCTTTTCCTTTTTTGGTAATAGTGGGATTTGGACAAAGAAGGTGGGAAAGCAGACAGCTCAGTTGAAGAAAAAACAGCTGAACGAGAAGGAAGCGAAATCTTAGAACCGTATGTGGGTATGGAATTTGAATCTGAAGATGATGCTAAGAAATACTACATAGAGTATGCCAGACGGATAGGATTTATGGTGCGAATTATGCAGCGTCGTCGTTCGGGGATTGATGGAAGAACACTTGCTCGTCGTCTAGGATGCAACAAACAGGGTTTCTCTCCTAATCATAAGGGCACACTAGGACAAGAGAAAAAGCCACGTCCTAGTGCACGAGAAGGTTGCAAGGCAACTATTTTGGTTAAGATGGAAAAGACTGGAAAATGGGTTGTTACAAGATTTGAAAAGGAGCATAATCATCCCCTTATGATCACAGCCAATGGATTCAATACCACGGTGAGGTTCTATCAAGTTTTATATAAGGAAAATACTTCAAATTGTTTTATATTATATATTATATTAGTCTCTCATTCCCAATAAACTTGTCGCGTTTTGACTTTTAGTCATCAATTTTTAAACTTTGATAAAAAATATAGTTAATTAAAATATTAAAATAATAAGTCAATGTTAAAAAAGTTTGACCCAAAAAGTCAATTATGACAACTTCATTTGGACTAAGGTAAAAGGAGTATATATATATATCAAATAGAGTTTAAATGTCTTGAACTTTGTTTTTGAATCTTATACTTGAGATCATTGAGTCTTCCTTTATTTTTGTTGTTTTTACTTTCTTTGCGCATTAAGTAGAATGTTCCTATTTCTAGTTTTCATGTTTTTGGCTTGGTGCTAATTGTTTGACATGGACAATTTCAGCTTTTCTTAGTAAATATTATATAGAGGGCAGATATTTTTAGATAATTTAAAATTGTAGAATATGCTGTGGGGTGGGTGAAATTTTCCCTCATTGAGATTAATGGCTGTGATTGAATTTTTTCGGTGACCAATTATTTTCTAGAATTGAACATAATTCCTGCATAAAGTTTGTTTTATAATATATGAAGTATCAATGCTGCGTGCCCATTGGTTAAAGCTGGGGATAGATGATAATTTTGGTGTTACAACTTCTGTTTTTGTTCCTTTGAATTGGTCATCACTGAAAATGCCCCTGGAAGCTTTCTAATTTATAGATGTGTTTAAATGAAAATAAATTCTCCTATGTATTGGACTAGGATATTTGATGTCATGCAATACCCTGCTTCTTGTTGAACTAGCTTCAGGAAGAGTATAAGTGCGCTGAGTGTATCATTAACACGCTTTCTGCACAGTCACATTATAAGCTTTCTTTGGGAACTTAGGTGCTCTTATCTGATATGTTGAAGGATGATTCTCTGATTGTAAAAGTAGGGACCTTTTCTTTTCTTCTCTTGTTAGCCGAATGTAATTATTTGCTAGTGATTGTTAAATATCTATATACTTGCAAAACAGTATAACATTCTTCCGTTATCATTCACTTTTGCTGCTGGCAATGATTGGCTTTTTTTTGAGTTTTTAGGGTGATAAGGACAAGAAAATTGAAGAACTCACGATGGAGTTAGCGCATCAAGAGCAATTATGTTCAGCTTATCGAGAAAAGTTGTTTGCGTTCATTAACAATGTTGAGAAGCAAACAGAAGAACTATCTTCAAAGATTGAAGTTATAGTAGACAATGTTAGGAAACTCGAAGCTGAAAGGCAGAGATTTACGCACCGTAGCGCAGGTAGCCTTGGTATTTAACTTGACCAATTAATGATATGATTAGATTTGTATATTTGGTTTCTTGGAAGCCTTTAATCATGTACAAAATTCTTTAGGATCATTTTGTTATAGTCAAGATGCTTAACATTTGACATTGTGCAATGAAACTAAAAAGCGTCTTGTTAGATGAAATTGGAGCTTCATGATTCTCTTGTGGATTGATTTTGCTAGTAAAAAGGTGGAAAATAGAAATAGTTTTGTAATTTTGAACAATTTAGTTGTATGATTAGAAATTAGATACATTAATGTCAAACCAACATCTCTTAATATTTCTATGCGTACATAGATGCACATATATATATATGTACTTTGACTATTAACTTGAACTTAAGGCAGCAAAGCCACCACCTTTCATCATCTGCTGGAACTCCTTGAAATTAACCCTACCATCTCCATCTGCATCCACTTTTGTTATCATATTCTTGCAATCCTCAATAGTTCTTCCCTGCTTCAACCCTAATGATGATAGAACCGACCTCAACTCCTCAAATGTGATGAATCCATCTCCGTTTTGATCGAAGACATTAAATGCTTCCATCATTTCTTCTTCTTCGTTCCTCTCATTCACCATCATTTGGTACAATTCACCAAATTCATCGATATCTACAGAACCATCTCCGTTCACATCAATGCTATCAATGATTTGGTTTATTTCTTTATCGGAAATAAATAAACTGAACTCCTCGAGTGAATCGCTGAGCTCTTTCTTTGTGATCTTGCCATCTCCATTCTTATCAAACATTTGGAACACCTTGCGAAGCTCAACTAGATCCATTTCTTTTATCAAACAAAACTAAACCCAAACCAAAATACACCACCTTAGAGCAAAAATGATAAGGGAAAGATGAAAATTGGACTATTGAGAGAGATGGGAAAGGTAATTAACAAGGAAAATCAATGGAGAATTAGTGTTGATTGTTGTTTACAATTGTGAAGAAAGAAGAGAGGGATATAAAGGATGCACACTAAAACAAGCCTAACGAAACCAGTTGTTAATAAAAAAGAAGGTGAGAGGTTTTCCATTTGTGGATGTGAAAAGCTTTTTAAGTTAAAAAAGTGATAGAATTGGGCTAAAATTAGGCATATGTTCGGTCATTTTAGATTAGTTCAAGTATTGGACCGTTAATAAATGGAGGCAAAAATGCTAAACACTTGGAGATGTCATTGCCAACCAAGGTAACTTCCAGAATACTATCATCTTTTTATTTAATAACAACAATAATAATATATTATGATTGGATTTAAACTCACACAATAAAATTTTAAATTTACCACTTAACCACAATTTCATTTTGATATATTTTATGAATTTTTATTCTAATATACACAATTTATTATTACGTATATATTAATAATATTATTTATTAAGTTGATGTCACAAATTAACTTAACACCCCATAAATAATTGCGGTACATTTAATACTCTTAATCTATATATTTATGTGTTTAAATTTTATTTTACTCACAAATTAATCTAAATATAGTACATTAATTCATTTCAAACTATATATGTGATAAAATTTCTAATGTGAATTCAACATTTTATTCAAATCCGATTCAAATTAAATTAATTTTATCCAAACTTTGTCCAATACATCCTCTTACCTCACTTTTTAACTTTTTTCTTACAATTAGTTTAATTTTAGAACAATCATATTTAAAATATCTATTAAAAAATATTAATTAAAAATAAAAAGAGAATAATTAGTATTAACCAAAAAAAAAAAACATCATACTCATCCATCAGAAAGCATTCTCTGCTAGTTCTATTTAATTTACAGATCAGAAAGCAGAGTAAATTGTTTACAATATGATTTCCAGTTCTCACCCATTGAAGTTTACCCTAATTGGTTCTAAAAGTGAGTTTATTTACCTCCTAAATGCCATTCCTTCTTATGCTTTGGGTTTTTCCTACATCATGTAAAGATCCATCTTTATATCACAATTCTTCTGCTGCTTCGTCCCATGCCTCTTCTCTTCTACCCAATATTTTAATTGTCTGGATATTTCAGGAGTAATGTTTACAATCCATATTGATACAAGGAAAGAGGCCCAAATTAAGGTACTTTGAAGTTTGAACAACCCGTCGCGATCCTTCCAACCCAAAATTTCTATAATCCGATCAGATGTAGCTAAAAAACAATGATACTGCTAATCTAAAATAAAGATTCAAATCTAGAATCTATCAGAAAAACAAGTTTTTATGGTGTATAGGAACTAAATCGTGCTCATCAACGGTACTTGATTCTCATAATTTACACGCTACTATGTTACATGTTGTGAACAATCACGCTTTCCAGATCTCACCACTAGGCTTTTAGAAATGAAAACAGCTGTTCATGTGTAAATAACGCAAGGGAAAAAGAGAGAGAAATGTATTCCAACCATGTGCCCGACAAGATCAGTGAAAGAGGGATCAAATTGGGCGAGTAAGTCGGAAATCAAATGGAATTTGGTGATATAGCAAACGAAGAAATTGCCTCAAAACAAATTCGTCTTTACGACGGTTTTGGGACAGAGTGCGTTTGCATTGATTTTTTTCTCCATTTTTGAAAAAAAATATAAAGGTGAATATACCAGTAGTAAAAGGGCCTGAAAAATCAGGGAAAATTTATCAGATTCAGGCGAGTGATACTGGCTGAGAATTTAGATATCGCAAGAAATTTCAATTATTTGATTGAGTGGGTCGCTTCCATCTACACCCAATCAAGAAGCTGACTTGCTTTATCCTTCCTTCAACATGAAAACACACACACACACACACACACAACAAAAAGGCAGAGAGAGGGACGCTACCGAGAACAGGATGAGAGATAAGGAGGTAGGATGCTATATATAAGGAATTGAAAATTAGGGTTAGGGTTCAAATTTTAGCTCGTGGTCGGAGTTTTTTTGAAATAACCAGAGGCCCAAATTTCCTAATGTAGTTTAGATTGAAAAGGCTGGCCCAAGTAAAATTGCCTTTTGCATTCATTTACCAAAATTTGTTTCAATAAAATACTTATTTTTAAAAAATTATATTGATGATTTTAAAATCCATGAAAAAAATTCAAAATACTATCATACCCTGATACAATATATTTTTAAAAATCAGTAAATTAACATTATTAAAACACACAGAACAATCTTTTTAATCCTTTGGAAACTTGTTTTGTCATAATGTTACGTGTTATTATTATTATAATATAATTAGGCATTTCATTAATTTTGGTTATTATTATTTAGTTAAATTTAATCCTTAACTTTTTAAAAAGAGTCAAATTGTTTTTTAATGAAAATGTTGATTAAAACATTAAATTTTAACGTTGTTGACGTGATAATTCCTATGACAGTCCATATGTGCATCATGCTAACATAATATTATTTGTTTTAGATGTCACGCCAATAAATAATTCAAAATTTATAAAAAAAAATACATCAAAATTAAAATTTAAAAAGCCGGTCGAGTTTTGGCTAGATTGGCATGAACATTGTTGCCAATACAATAAGACTGGGTTTGAGTGCGCTGAAGTGCATTATTCTCCTATTTATGGTTGGGGTTGGGGAGAAATTATGAGTAATTCTAAGCATTATGTCAAAAAGAATAGATATAATCAGAACTTAAAATGAGATTGTTCAAAAAAAAATTAAAATATAAATTTTCAAAAATTAGCATAGATTACACACTCTTTCAGTCAAGTAATACCCCTTAGCCTTTATTATAGTATAGCTAAGTAGCTAAGAGCTTCTGGTAATTTAAAAACGTAGGGATCGAGTTGTTTTGCGTTGAGAAATGTCTTCTGTTATGCAAACCGTCGTATTTAAAAATTTAACATTTTAATTAGTATTTTATTTTTATTTTTAAATTTGATTTTGACTCTTTTCAAAAGGATTGAGGACCAAATGTAGCTAAAAAAAGAATAAAAACTAAAATCTAAACATTAAAAGCTAAATTTAACATTATATAAATTATAAGGTATGAAAATTTTGTTGGGCCTAAAATTATATTTACAGATGTATAAGTTATGTTTTTTAGCTATCAATGGTCTACCATTGGTCCATACTATTAATATAAATGATTAATATACCATGAGAACATTAGCCATTTGCACCACAGGAAATTCATGAGGTGAATATGTCATGCAACAAATGATCTATATGACAAAGAAAATTACTATTGAGATGACAAAGCAAGGTTCTCATGTAGCATAAGTGGTTTTGAACAATATGACTACGTAAAAGAGCTTTGTAGAAGCAAAGTGAGCATCAGCAGTACATACTTTTGCAGCTAAACAAGCAAAACAAGCAAGTGTAATGCCATTTCGCAAATCAATTAAACATTTTCTTTTCTTTTTAATTTCTCAAAAATGCTAGAGGCACCATCCAAAATCTTACAACCAAGCTAAACAAGCAGGTGAAATGCGTTTCGCAAATCAAACTAGTGCAAAGACACAAGTCCTCCTCCACTACACTCTCAGACACCTACATTGTTGAGTGAGGGACATCCAAGTTTTCTTCCACCATTCTCATCTAGTAGAACATTAAACCATATCTTGGTCTTGGAGTTCACATGCTCGAATTTAAACAACATTAATCATTATGACCATATCTATAATATAAAACATGTTGAGATCTACTTTGGGAAAAAATCTGGAGTATCTTGAGATATGTACATTGAAAACCATCGAGTAAACTGCGTACATAGAACCTAATGGGACTCAAAGGAGTTCCAATCAAATGCACCCCTAACCAGTTAAGAGTAAAAAGGATTCCATTTTTACTGGGAAATAGTAATTCATATAAGTATTAGCAGTACAAATCCTGAATCATATTCTTCTCATCTTATTCTTTCATTTATCATAAGCCAAATCTTTCAACTTCAAATAATAACTGAAGAAAAAGCACTGACTGGTACAGAAAAACTAAAAGTTCCCAAACTCTCAAACCCTTTAGTGGAAACAAAATGCATCTAAAAGCTGGCCTTTAGCTTGGAATGCACAAGTAATTCAACTTATGGATATTTTAGCTGAACTTCTTTTGTTTGTAACCTATAATATTTCAAACCCATCAGATATTTCAGCTCTGCTCTGTACTCTTGAGACATAAGCTAATCTTGAAGGGGATTATTGGAGATAAACTATCAGGTGAACTGTTTGAGGCAGTAGGTTTTCTCGTGTTACTAAGATATCCAATACCCCATCATGTGAAACGAAAATGCAATTTCTGACATGGTCATGGACTAGCCAGAGAAGCGTAAGCAGTCTGATGCTGTACTTATCCAATTTATTCCATGCATGGAGTCACCAAACAAAAACACTTCTTTTCTCTTAAAAATTAGACCATGTTAAACCATATGTATAACCTATAATCATTTACAATTTAACTAGGCTCTGAGGAAGTAAGGTGATCAAACCTTTAGAAGGAATGAACCCCAAGTTTCCATCAAACATCTTTGTTACCTCAAATTAACAAAACCAAACACCCTCGAAAGGAACCATCATTCTGCTCTTTATTTACTAGAGCTCTAGAAAATCTATTCGTCTACCGAATCTTTAATACTTGAAGAATAATCTCATATTCATTTCAATCACAGTTTCCAGGAGTTTCCCTCAGTAAGGGGTGCCTATAGTGGCACCACCTCTAATCCTTCATTCAGTTTAACTAGTATCTCAGATAAAATTCTGAGATGGTTCAAACCAATTCAAGTACCTAGGAACAAAGTACAGCTTCACCCAGGAAACAAGGTCAAGATAAGTAGAAGGCTGCAACGTTTGTTCTCCAGTCAGGCAAAGGATAAAAAGGGAAGCACAATGCTCAAAGTTTCGTAATAGCTTCCTCTAAGACCGTTGCTGACATAATGTGGTGAACAAAACCCAGGATTCTTCGTTCCCGTTACACCTAGTAGCATCAAGCTTTAACCACGAGAAAAATCCACTAAAACTAAATGCAATTTCCAAATAATATTAGAAACTTCTATATTACTTCCCTAGACTTTCCAGCAACCTGATAAACATAAGCATTGAAGAAAACCCAAAAAAAACACCAAAATCCATAGAATAACTTGCATTTAACTTCGAAGCGACCCAAATTACATGGAAAAAAATCCGTTTCTTTCAGAGTACCAAAATTACTATTACTCCCATAAAAACAACAGAAATACATTAGAAAGCACCCTCACTTCCGTCTAGTTCTATATATATTTTTATGGAATATCCCACGGCTTAGGCTCGGGGACAGCGACAACCATACCTTGGAGCTGAGGCGTAAGCACGACCTGACACCCAAGCCTGGAATGCTTGTTCAAGATACGACCCCTCGAATTCCTTACCAACACATATTCCTCATCGTAGGTACGGGGCGGAAGCTTCTCGAGCCATTCCTGGGCGATGTTGACCTCGCATTCGGCGGAGCAAGCATCAATCTCCTCGAGCCGGTGAGACGCCGGATC
This sequence comes from Gossypium raimondii, assembly GCF_025698545.1. NCBI lineage: Eukaryota > Viridiplantae > Streptophyta > Magnoliopsida > Malvales > Malvaceae > Gossypium > Gossypium raimondii. The sequence continues at coordinate 5,653,374 of NC_068571.1, read as the reverse complement.
AATCAGCCCGCTGTTAGTCAAGGCCCGAAGTAAGCTGTGGCCGGCTAGGCCCACAACCTCCCGCTTTTGGCCTTCTGGGTCGATGGCGAAGAGCTTGACGATCCTGTCGACAACCTTCTTGGAGGAGGACAAGGTGGCGGAGGATCGGGTGAGGATGTGGCAGGATACAGGTGGGAGACGGTGGATTTGGGAAGTGAGCTTTCGGATTGTTGAAATCGCCATTTTGGGGGCAGAAAAGGTTCAGTTAAGTGGGCTTTTTAGAGTTGTTTTTCCTTTCCAACAAATCAGTTTGGTTAATCGGAGCTTGTTCTTTGCAAGGGTAAATTGCAAAGTTAGTCACTTATCTATAGTCTAAATTATTTTTTTAGTCATTAAACTTTAAAAAATTACGATATAATCATTAATATTATTGATTTATTACAATTTTATCATCAAGACTTTAACTACTTAGAATAGTGTAACAGCAAGCTGACATGACATATTATATCATCATTGTAAATGAAATTTTAAGTCAAATTCTATAGTTTGTCGAATACTTATTTTTTCGCATAAATACGACAATGTGATTCCCATGATAAAAGTTGAGAAAGTTATTTTTCTATGTAGGTTGAAAATTTTAAAATATTAAGACAAACTTAACCGAAAAAAGAGAAGAATTTATTGTCTCCTCCTCCTACTTGATTTTCTTTATTACTTGAAAAGATTTTTTCACAATTAAGTGTTTTTTCCTAATTTTATTTTTTATATGCATATTTAATCATTTATATAGTATACCTTTCACATATTATTTTTATTTTCTATCGTTTTCTCTCTTTGAATTTGGTATATTAATTGAAATTCAATTTTATTATAGTTTTATGAATATTTACAAGTAAAAGGGAAAAAGGTAAGGTTTAGGTTTAACTCGCTTTTTAATCATAACTTTTTGCATGATTTACCTTTAAATTATTTATATTGCTCAGAATAATGACTAGAAACAACTTCTTGTTATATCCTTATGAGTTAGTTTTAGCTAAAATAAAATGTGATTTAAAATATCTTTTAAATTTATTCCAAAGCAAGTTTATATATTATTATATTTAGAAATATATACGTAAGACAAATTTGAAACAACTTTACTTTCAATTAAAATTATAAATTAAAAATAATTTTAAAAGCATCAATTAGAATTTATTATTAAATATTTAATCCAGATATTTGTTGAGAATAAAGTTTATTATAAAAATTAAATAGATGAATATTATCTTTTATTTAATAATGATAAATTTATAAATTATTGTTGTCGAAACCGTTCTTTTGAAAAACAAAATTTTTAGGTTGTCGACTTTAAAAAAAATGAAAATTGAGAGTCGCCACCAATATTTTATTAAGGTGTGATTGGATCACCTAAAAAACGGCTTTGGTCTACGAGTTTTAGAAAAACGGATCCGGGAGTCAGTTACGTTCGAAGAAGGATTAGCACCCTCGTAACGCCCAAAATTGGTACCTAGTTAATTAATTAGTGTCTTAAGGTCGAAAATTTTTAAAAATATAATCTTTAGCAAAAACTTAAAACGTTACGTATTAAGACCTTTGTCATTTCAAAGAAAGAAAATGTCACACCCAATGCGTTAGGGCACAACATTCTTATTTCCTCAAAAATGAATTAGGCCAAAATACTCGTGTAATAAAAATTTAAAAGAATATCCATTTATTCAAGATTTAAGAAATCGCGGCCCAATACGTTAGGGCACAATTCCTCTAAAATCTCAAACTCGGAATATTTCCTTTATTATTTTTTAGAAAAATCTTCATTTCGAGAAATCAATGCATCACATCCAATACGTTAGGACACAACGTGTTGAATTCCCAATAATGAGTTCTTATTTTTTGATTAAAGAGAAATGCTCGATCGTTAGATTTAACGAAGAAAATCGGAACCCAATACGTTAGGGCTCAATTTTCTTGAAAATCCTAAATACGAGTATTATCTCTATTTTAAAAATTTTCTATTTTTAAAATCGAGTAAAAGATGATGTAATGTTATATTGAATGTGTGTATAAATGTGGCAAAAACAAATAACAATAATAAATCGACAATTGTATAGAAATAAGATAAACAAATAAACAAAATTTAAAAAACAATGACATGCAAAGTATCAAATAAATAAGCAAAATAAAAAAATATGAAAACATAAATCAACAAACAAATGAACAAACAAAAAAAAATATATATATATATAAAGGAAAGAGAGTGCATAATATATACATTGAAATTATGGGAAAAAATATAAAATTTATAAAAAAGATATATATTTATATATGATACATTCATGAGAATAAAGAAAATATACATATAGAAATTATAAAATGTGGATAGAAAGTATAATACATATATACGTACATATATATATATAAGTTAATAAATATATAGATCATAAAGATAATGATTATATATATATAGAAATTATAAAATATGTATAGAAAGCATTATATATATATACGTACATATATATAAGGTAATAAATATGTAAATCATAAAGATAATGATTATATATATATATATAGAAATTATAAAATATGTATAGAAAGTATAATATATATATATACGTACATATATATATAAGGTAATAAATATATAAATCATAAAAATAATAATTACATATATAAACTTAAAAAAGAAAAAAGAAAATATTTTGAAATTAATTAATTCTAAAAAAGGACTAATTTTAAACTGTAATAAAAAAATTAGGGCAAATTCACAAATAATTGAAGTCTCAAGGACCATATTGAACGTGTAAAGAATGCAGAGGGGCTGGAAAGGAAATTATCCTTTCTCTTCTAAACGACGTCGTTCACATTAGGACTGAATTGAAATTGTAAATAAATTAGAGGGCAAATTTAAAAATAAAAAAACTCAATTGCAAAAATGTTAAAAATAAAAACGACGCCGTTTTGCTATTATTATTAAAAATAAAAGATTTTCTAAAAACATTTCATTTCTTTTTTTTTTTTAAGAATAGAAAGCAGAGGGGGAAACTCTCTGCTAGGGTTTTCTTTAACCCAAACTCCCTAGCCGCCACAACCACTTCGGTGAACCCGAATCTCCCCTCCGGTTCTGATTTGGCAGTAAACAGGGTTTTGTCTTCCTCCAGACAGGTAAGTATATTCCCCTCTTTTACTCTTTTTTGTTTTGCCAAGGAGAAAATAATAATAAAAATAATAATAATAATAATAAAATAAAATAAAAAAATAAAAGAACACAGTAGAGAAACGCAGAGAAAAAGAAAAAATGGTAAATCACCTTCTTCTTTTTTTAACTGTTAATCGTTTTTTTCTTTATTCATTTTTTTCAAAATCGGATCCCCCCAATAATGTATCCTCAATGGCTTTATATAGCCATAATAAAAAAATATAGAAATAAAATCTTGTTTAAATTGATTTGGTTCTCAATCTTTTGATTTCTTTCCATTACATTGATTTGATTCTCAATCCTTTGATTTCTTTCCATTACTATTTTGCTTCCTTTTTTGTGTGCAGATGAAGATTTGGGGAGGCGGCTAGTGCGAAGATCCTGGTTGCGGCGCAAGTTCATCCTAGAAACCCTAGGGTTTCTGATTGTTTGGGCCACTGGATTTGGGGTTTGGTTTTGGGCCTCTGTTTGATTTGGGCCACATAGGCCCATTTGTAATTTGGGCCTTTTTGACCCGGGCAAAAATAGGGTATTACAGCTGCCCCTCTTTGCTCGTTATCGTGTAACAGGAACGAAGCAAAGACTTAAAAATGCCCAATTTTGCCCGGTTGTGCTGGATCTCGGTACTCTTCTTTCTTCAAGTAACCTCATTCTTTCCTACTGTATCTTCTACTCCACTGCAATGTCAAGGAGATAGGATTTATACGTTGTAGTTTCTCAAAATTTGCTATTTTTTTTAATCTGCTCCACTGCAACTTCAGGGAGATAAGATTTATAGCTTCAACTTGATCTACTGCAGCATAAAGATGAATTTGATGCGATCTACTCTACTATAATTTCAAAGAGATAAGATCCATCATTTTAATCCGCTCCACTATAACTTTAGGGAGATAAGATTTGTTTACTTTCAACCTATTCCACTGCTAACCAGGGAGATAGGATTCTCAATCTTCAGCCTATTCCACTGCTGACCAGGGAGATAGGATTCACAATCTTCAACCTATTCCACTACTGACAAGGGAGATAGGATTCACAATCTTCAATCTATTCCACTGCTACCTAGGGAAGTAGAATTACTAGCTTCAATGTACTCCGCTGTAACCACAGAGAGGTAAAATTCGCTATCTTCGATCTGCTCCGCTACTGCTTAGGGAGATAATATCTGAAATCTTCAATCTATTCCACTGTTGTCCAGGGAAGTAAAATTATTGACTTCAATGTACTCCACTGTAACCACAGGGAGGGAAAATCTGCCATCTTTAATCTGCTCCGCTACTGCTTAGGGAGATAAGATCTGAAATCTTCAATCTATTCCACTGTTGTTTAGGGAAGTAAAATTACTGGCTTCAATGTACTCCATTGTAACCACAGGGAGGTAAAATCTGTCATCTTCGATCTGCTCCGCTACTGCTTAGGGAAATAAGATCTGAAATCTTCAATCTATTCCACTATTGTCTAGGGAAGTAGAATTACTGGCTTCAATGTACTCCACTGTAACCACAGGGAGGTAAAATCCACCATCTTCGATCTACTCCACTACTGCTTAGCGAGATAAGATCTGAAATATTCAATCTATTCCACTGTTGCCCAGGGAAGTAGAATTACTGGCTTCAATGTACTCCACTATAACCACAGGGAGGTAAAATCCACCATCTTGATCTGCTCCACTCTTGCTTAGGAGATAAGATCTGAAATCTTCAATCTATTCTCATTGTTGCCCGGGGAAGTAGAATTATCGGCTTCAATGTACTCCACTATAACCACGGGGAGGTAAAATCCGCCATCTTGATCTGCTCCCTCTTGCTTAAGGAGATAAGATCTGAAATCTTCAATCTATTCCACTGTTGTCCAGGGAAGTAGAATTATTGGCTTCAATGTACTCCACTATAACCACAGAGAGGTAAAATCTGCCACCTTCGATCTGCTCCGCTACTGCTTAGGGAGATAAGATCTAGAGTCTTCGATCTGCTTCGCTGTCGGCGCCGAAAGGCAAGATCTGCTATTTTTAACCTGCTCCGCTGCAACCCAGGGAGGCAAGGCTGGTGCCTTCGATCTGCTTCGCTATCGGTGCAGGAAGTAGGGGTGAGCAAAACTCGATTTGACTCGAAAAAATCGAAAAAAAATTCAAATTTCGAGTTAAACGAATCTAGTTATTCGAGTTAATCGAGTTATTCGAATCAACTCGAATATTTTTTTCGAATTTTGAGTTCGAATCGAGTTGAGTTTTCGAATTCGAATAACTCGAATAATTCGAATAATTCGAATATCAAACTATAATATTTTACATTTTTACCCTTTAACTCCCAAACCTTTTTACTTTTCCCTCAAAACTTTTACTCCTTCCCACTTTCCCCCCAAAACTTTTACTCCCCTCCCCTCCCAACCCCCCAATCTACCCAAAATCTATTTCCCACCAAAATTTTACTCTCCCATTTATTTTTTCTCAAAATTTTACTCCCAAAAACCCTCAAAACCTTTTATTTTCCCCCAAAATTTTTACTCTCCCACTTTTCCCCTAAAACTTTTATTTCCTTCCCATCCCACCTCCCATCTATCCCAAACCCTCCCCTCCAATTTTTTAATATTTTCCCTCCAAAATTTTACTCCCCCTATTTACTTTCCCTCAAACTTTTATTCCCAAAACTTTTATTTTTCCCTAAACTTTTACTTCTCACCCTTTACTCTCAAATAAAAATCAAAATTATCCAAAAATCACTAAACATAAATAGTAATAATTTTATTTATATCTACTATTTATATTATTAAATTAAATTTCACATTTTATATTATTTATATTATTGAATTGTTTAGTCATATTGAATATTTATATTAAAATTGAATTATTAATTATGCCATAAAATATTCGTGTTAAAATTTTAAATTGGTATCAATTTCACATTTTATTTTAAAATAAATTTTATTAAAAATCATATTTTTACGTTTAATATATTTTTAATTCTAAAATACATAGTGACAAGAATCAAGATAATTGAAACAACTAAGCAAGCAAAGAAGCTAACCAATATATAAAAATTAATAAATAAATTATGAAGTGATGAAAGTTAATAAAAAATTTGATTAAGGTGGACAAATTTTATTACGATGGGTGACAATGGTTACAAGGACCCAAAATTATTTTTTAAAATTTAACTCGAACAAATATATTCGATTCGATTCGATTCGAATTCCATCTCACTCGACTCGATTCGAGAAAACTTCAAATAAAGTTAGGATGATAAAATGAGATTTGAAAACTCGATTAACTCGAAAATTTTCGATTCGATTCGATTCGATTCGATCGAATGCTCACCCCTAGCAAGAAGGCAAAATCTGCTATTTTCACTGATCTATTCTCTGGGGAACATGACCTGTATAATGAACCTAATTATGCCTAATGATTAGGATGGCATAATCAAAATGCATCAAATGCTCCTAACTAGACATGTGTGAATGAATGCAAAATTTTATTTTTCCGAGAATGATCCCGCTTAGGTTGTCATTACTCGAAGTTTATTAAGGCTTTGTGACTGACGTGCTATAACGCCTTCTTGCTTGACTGGATTTTCTGAAGAAACATTTAGCCAGGTTGCCCCCACTGTAAATCTCAAAGTTTAATCTATTAGGGCACAAAAATTCATACCATCGTTCTCCTACTGTAACCCAAGGGTATATAACTTCTTCAATCCTCTCCTATCACAATTCAAGGATACATGATCTAAATTTTTCTGGTCTCTTACACCATTCCCAGAGTATCGTACCAAAGGTTCATGTGCAAATGAAGGCTCTCTTCTCTGAGGTAACCTCTTCCTATTGTCTGGTGATCATTACTTGCTTGTTCATTTAAGCTTTGTCACCAAACTGACATCTTGTCATGTTGTTCAATCAATGTTTTTGACAACAAAATCCCAAGAGAAAGTCTTAATTTAGACTATTCCTTCTCATATTTCCAGCCTTTATACTTGGTGCTTTCTAAACAATAGTCCTGTTTCAGGTTCCTGTATTATTTAGAAACTTCTAGAGTAATATGCAAAACCTCCATTGTGAAAGTTTTATTAGTCCATTAATTATTATTCCAATGCAACATGCTTGCGAAAAGGTCATAACAATGGATAAGAATAAAGTTAGTTTTGAGCATAACTCGAAAGGAATAAATTATCAAAAATAGTAAAGAAGGATAACAAAGAAATTGATTGGGAATGTGTATCTTGGAAAAGAATGAAGTATTCCAAGAACAAAAAATTCAACATAAATAGTATAAAAATTGGGTGCCCTAGATATCGCAGCTTGAGCTTCTCTATACAAACTTTCTGAAGACCATTCTGAGTTTGACATGAGTTTAGGAGATCTACAGCGCTTTGTCAATGCCCCAAGATGTCGTCTACCCTTTTCTATTGGTTCAAGTATAACAATATCATCATATGCCCCAATCTGATCAAAATTTAAGTTGCTCTGATAACCTCATGCCCCATTCTGATCAATATTTGAGCCACCCTTTTCGGGTTTTCAACTCAAATCCCCTTTGGTCTCAAGGCGTCCTTTGCGGATTTTCACATTGGCCTCTCCTTTTTTTTTTGAAATATTTTTTATTGAATCTGAACTCGTAAGATTAGGCATGTCCTTGTTATCCCTTCTGATCAAATTCGATGCTTTTCCGAATAAAGCCTTCCACATAAGGTCCTTCCCAGCTTGGGATGGAGTTCTTTTTGTATGGAAAGGATCTTCTTCAATACCAGGTCCCACTCAAGGAATTCTTTAGGGCGGACCTTTTTTGTGAGCTCGCATCATTTACTTTTGGCGCATTTGACCATGACGGATAACTTTGAACATTCTTCCTCAATCGGTATTGGATCCAAAAACTCAGAGAGAAAGAATCTTGTCTTCAATAGGCAAAACCGCAATGGACCCAAGAGAAAGACATTGTCCTGGTAGATTTTGTTTTTTTTTTTTTATTTATTTATTTTTTGTTTTTTTTGTCATCCCCTTTTTGGCGATATGGCATTAATCATGAACAGACTGCAAACTTTTGATATTGTGCTGTTGTTTAGTACATTGTCAGATAGGATCCTTTTGGCGTTCTATACTGATTCTTCACGAATTTGCTAACTGTCGACTTTGTGACATTGACATATGAAGCAGCTTCCACCCATTTAGTAAAGTAATTGACGACCACAAAGATGAATCAATGATCGTCAGAGTCTATTGGCTAGATTGACCAAATGACCTTTATGCCCCACATATGGAGAAGTTAAGTATCCTAATGATTCTTTGTAGGGTAAGATCCGTTTCTCGACTTGTTCTACCATCCTTAACAAGTCCGGAAATAGGCTACAATCTATGTCATTTTCAAAGTCATGAGATCCCTCTAAACACATGTCTCGCTCAAAAGGAGATTCTGAGTCTGTAGCAGCGTCACTCATGTCATTGATATCCAGAGACCTATAGTAAGTACAAAAGAATATACAAAGAATGTACGAATTTAAGAATGATTATTTGTACAATATAATTATGAATGTGGAAGAAAATCTAAAAGAATAATTATAAAATATATTGGCTCAAAAATGAATGCAAAGATGTATTTTATTAGAATAATGACGTTCAGACATGAGCCTATTTCGCAAAGGAATTTTTATCATTTTTAGGCTAAAAATAACAAAATTGTTCTGAACATTACTATAAATAAGCTCTAAAAAACTACAGAGATTTCTTCCGCAGTTCAATTACTTAGAACACTTTTAAGTTGATAAGGGCGAATATTTTCAAGGAACATTGCAAATTGTGTCTTCAAAAATGGCATTGATGTGAACGCCTCTCAACATTTCTTTCTACATCCCATTCACCCCCATTATCAAATGTGATTGGGTAGCGAATTTTCTGCACTGGATGAATCGCCAAATTTGACAATGCCCATACCGATAAGCCTTTTAACCACTTTTTTAAAGGTAATGCAATTTTCTATAGAATGCCCCGTAATTCCTGTATGATAATCACATTGTGCACTTGCATCATGCCATTTGGGATACGGGGGCTGTGGAGGCTTCACATGTAAAGGAAAAAAATAACATGCGCATTGAATAAGCTTTGATACAGCTTTTTGTACGACATTGGAATTAGCGTAAACTGGAGCTTTTCAGTACCTGGCTTCACACCTAATTCTTGTCTTGATGAACTCTGTTGATTAACAATCGATTTGCCGTACGTATTCACGCTGTTCACCTCATTTTCCTTTTCTTTTGAGGCTTGCCTTCTGTTATTTCCTCCAGCATCAATTTATCCGTTCCTTATGGCGCTTTCAATCATTTCACCATTCATGATTATATCAGAAAAGCTTTTTGTTGCACTCCCTAACATATGTGTGATGAATGGGGCCTTCAATGTACTAACGAAAAGCATCGTCATCTTTCTTTCTAGAAGAGATGGCTGAACTTGGACGGCAACCTCCCTCCATCTCTGTGCGTATTGCCTGAAACTTTCACCAGGCTTCTTCTCCATGTTCTGCAGAGTAATTCTATCAAGTACCATGTCAGTCACATGGCTGTATTGTTTTAAAAACGCCTGTGCTAGATCTCTCCATGAATTAATCTGGGTACGGCTCAATTGATTGTACCACTTGGATCTTGCCCTGAGGCTATCACGGAAATAATGTATCGTGATTGGTCATTATTAACATACCCAGGCATCCGCCTACAAAACATGGTAACATGAGCTTCGGGGCTACTAGTTCCATTATACTTCTCAAACTCAAGCATTTTGAATTTATAAGGGAGTACTAAATCCGGAACCAAGCTCAATTCTTTAACGTCAATTCCATGGTAGCCCTCAGTACTTTCCATCGCTCTAAGTTTTTCCTCCAACCATTTGTACTTTTCTTCGAGCTGTTTCGGCAATTCATTATCCTTTCTAGTCGTCTCATCAAAATCAGGGATAGCAGGATTAACAAAGTTAGCTCCGGGGTTAGAGCCTGATCCTGCCTGGAGATTCATTAGCGTTGCAGTGTCACTCGGAGGATTAATGGTAACAGAGGACCTACGCGGGTATATCTCAACTTGTCGGGGGGTAAAGTCCGGAGGATAGACAGGTCCCTCATTGTCTCATTCTTCAATATTGAGCACAGAGCCTTTTCCTTTATCAGTTCCTTTGTTGAACCATTGAGTTAACTGAGCCATCATACTCCCTTGAGATTCCATCATTTTGTCTATCATTTTTTGCTGCTCATTCATTTGCTTTTGAAGTTGTTCCTGCATTTCCTTTTGGGATTGTTCTAGCCTTTCCATCCTTTGATCCATATCCTTAGTTTTCGATCGAGTGCCGTAGCGGTGTTTAGTAGGCTGGTTGGTTTCCAGATTAACTGAACAGTGATTTAAATTAATTAGAATTTTTGATGAATTTGAATGCTATGATATCATGTAATGCGAATGCATGAAATGAATGCATAAAGAGACGTTGATTCAGATTTAATTCCATTTAGAAAACGTTACTAGAAAACAAATCTCTTTACATAAAATGTATATTTATATAGACTTGCCCTCATAGGTGGAGATATTCGATCCTCTTCTTCATTTGAGCATTAAGATAAATCTCATGAACTCTTTAAAAAAATGTCTCTTATATCTCCTTTTTTGCTCGATCCAGGTCGTAACTTGTTGCTCACTCATCCTCGTGATGCTCGTTGGCTTCTCTTTAAGAAGGTTCAGCAGCTCTCAAATAATCTTTGTCATCTTGAATCCTTGGGCAACGGAGCCATAGCCGTGTAGTCTTCCATTAAATTATCATCATTCTCTTATCACGTGTTCTTGGACCATATTCGGACAACCATATTGTCATCCACTTTATCAAGAAACCCATTTCCTTATGACAAGCTCTCTATTTAGCAACTGAACGTGAATCAACACCTCCTTTTTTATGATGAAATGAAATGTCATGTCATGCAATCAAAATAAAATACAAAAAGTCAGTATTGAATATAAACATAGAATATAATCAAGAAAGAGTAAAACACCTACTTGGATATCTACTAGGGTTTAGTATAGTTCTACTTAAGGTGGATTCCTAAAGTTCACTATATGAAATTCGGCTTCTAGGGCAAAGGTACCCGAACCAGCAGATTCCTCGATCTCCACCCATTATAGGCTCATATGGACCGAGTTCAGTTCGGGGGAATACATTTTCCTATTGCTACACGGAGATGAAAATCTCACGAAGACATAGGTACGGATGTATCCCGGAAGCAATCCACTACCCTACATGAAGGTGAAAACCTCACGAAGGCATAGCTTCTCACTTCCACTTAAAAGGGTAAAATTGTTCAGCTCATGGAATGTATAATGCAAACAATATTTAAACAAGAAGATAATGAAAGATGTCATGAGTTTTTTTATAAAAAATATTTTCTCGACTATAAGACAAGAATTAATCAACTTTGTGGCTCGACTCTCTTAAGTCCCCAGTGGAGTCGCCAAGCTGTCGAAACCGTTCTTTTGAAAAACAAAAATTTTAGGTTGTCGACTTTAAAAAAAATAAAAATTGGGAGTCGCCACCAATATTTTATTAAGGTGTGATTGGATCACCTAAAAAACGGCTTTGGTCTACGAGTTTTAGAAAAACGGATCCGGGAGTCAGTTACGTTCGATGAAGGATTAGCACCCTCGTAACGCCCAAAATTGGTACCTAGTTAATTAATTAGTGTCTTAAGGTCGAAAATTTTTAAAAATATAATCTTTAACAAAAACTTAAAACGTTACGTATTAAGACCTTTGTCATTTCAAAGAAAGAAAATGCCACACCCAATGCGTTAGGGCACAACATTCTTATTTCCTCAAAAATGAATTAGGCCAAAATACTCGTGTAATAAAAATTTAAAAGAATATCCATTTATTCAAGATTTAAGAAATCGCGGCCCAATACGTTAGGGCACAATTCCTCTAAAATCCCAAACTCGGAATATTTCCTTTATTATTTTTTAGAAAAATCTTCATTTCGAGAAATCAGTGCGTCACATTCAATACGTTAGGACACAACGTGTTGAATTCTCAATAATGAGTTCTTATTTTTTGATTAAAGAGAAATGATCGATCGTTAGATTTAACGAAGAAAATCGGAACCCAATATGTTAGGGCTCAATTTTCTTGAAAATCCTAAATACGAGTATTATCTCTATTTTAAAAATTTTCTATTTTAAAATCGAGTAAAAGATGATGTAATGTTATATTGAATATGTGTATAAATGTAGCAAAAACAAATAACAATAATAAATACGACAATTGTATAGAAATAAGATAAACAAATAAACAAAATTTAAAAAACAATGACATGCAAAGTATCAAATAAATAAGCAAAATAAAAAATATGAAAACATAAATCAACAAACAAATGAAAAAACAAAAATAAAAAATATATAAAGGAAAGAGAGTGCATAATATATACATTGAAATTATGGGAAAAATATAAAATTTATAAAATGATATATATTTATATATAATACAGTGATGAGAATAAAGAAAATATACATATAGAAATTATAAAATGTGGATAGAAAGTATAATACATATATACGTACATATATATATAAGTTAATAAATATATAGATCATAAAGATAATGATTATATATATATATATAGAAATTATAAAATATGTATAGAAAGTATTATATATATACGTACATATATATAAGGTAATAAATATGTAAATCATAAAGATAATGATTATATATATATATATATATATATATATATATATAGAAATTATAAAATATGTGTAGAAAGTATAATATATATATATATATACGTACATATATATATAAGGTAATAAATATATAAATCATAAAAATAATAATTACATATATAAACTTAAAAAATGAAAAAGAAAATATTTTGAAATTAATTAATTCTAAAAAAGGACTAATTTTAAACTGTAATAAAAAAACTAGGGCAAATTCGCAAATAATGGAAGGCTCAAGGACCATATTGAACGTGTAAAGAATGCAGAGGGGCTGGAAAGGAAATTATCCCTTCTCCTCTAAACGACGTCGTTCACATTAGGACTGAATTGAAATTGTAAATAAATTAGAGGGCAAATTTAAAAATAAAAAACTCAATTGCAAAAATGTTAAAAGGCGGAGGGGCTAAAAGAGAAATTTACCCCTCCGCTTAAAAGCATGTGGATCCTCCCCGGGTCGGGTCACACGCAAGGGTCATGGAGTAATACGGCGCCGTTTTGCTATTATTATTAAAAATAAAAGATTTTCTAAAAACATTTCATTTCTTTTTTTTTTAAAGAATAGAAAGGAGAGGGGGAAACTCTCTGCTAGGGTTTTCTTTAACCCAAACTCCCTAGCTGCCACAACCACTTCGGCGAACCCGAATCTCCCCTCCGGTTCTGATTTGGCAGCAAACAGGGTTTTATCTTCCTCCACGCAGGTAAGTGTATTCCCCTCTTTTACTCTTTTTTGTTTTGCCTAGGAGAAAATAATAATAATAATAATAATAATAATAATAATAATAATAATAATAATAATAATAATAATAATAAAAGAACACAGTAGAGAAACGCAGAGAAAAAGAAAAAATGGTAAATCACCTTCTTTTTTTTAACTGTTAATCGTTTTTTTCTTTATTCATTTTTTTCAAAATCGGGTCCCCCCAATAATGTATCCTCAATGGCTTTATATAGCCATAATAAAAAATATAGAAATAAAATCTTGTTTACATTGATTTGATTCTCAATCTTTTGATTTCTTTCCATTACATTGATTTGATTCACAATCCTTTGATTTCTTTCCGTTACTGTTTTGCTTCCTTTTTTGTGTGCAGATGAAGATTCGGGGAGGCGGCTAGTGCGAAGACCCTGGTTGCGGCGCAAGTTCATCCTAGAAACCCTAGGGTTTTTGATTGTTTGGGCCACTGGATTTGGGGTTTGGTTTTGGGCCTCTGTTTGATTTGGGCCACATAGGCCCGTTTGTAATTTAGGCCCTTTTGACCCGGGCAAAAATAGGGTATTACAATCGTTATATTCTTAGGAAAGTATTTAGTGAACCAAACGTTTTTAATTAATACATTTCGAATATACCAAAAGTTATAAAATAATATTCCTGTTAATCACATTCTATTATAAATATAACATGGAAAGCACCAAACACTATGTAAAAGCTCGTGAATCTTTACATGAAGAATAAAAATGTGTCATCGGAATCACATTTAGGAGGAACATCTCAAGCTTTCTATCTTGACGAAGAGATGGAAAGGATTCAACAACATGAACACCAGATAGCAAGAGGGCATGGGAATTAGGGGAATTAGCAACACAACAAGAAAAGAATGGGTTCTTGATAAAATCGATTTTTATTAAATTATTTTATTAATATAATTTGTGCAAATTGAGTAATTATTGATTTTATGATATAAGTTGTTGATTTTCGTTTTTTATTTAAAATATAAAAATAATAAAAGGGTTGTAATCGAGTTGAGTCGAATTCGAGTACTACTAAATTTAAGTTCAAGTTTAATTGACTATTTGTTTTTAAATTCGAGCTTGGCTCGAGATATAATCGAGCTACACGTGCTCGATTAATATCGTTTACTAATTTTTGTACTCAAGCCCAAGCTTAACGCAATATATTAATAGCAATAAAATAATCTAATAATATAAAAAAAACTCGATAAAATTCGTAAACAGTTTGAGTCAAGTATTATTAAGCCCGAATTCGGCTCAAGCAATAACTCGAGCCCGGTTTGATAATTACCGAACCGGATTTAAATTATTTTCGAGTTGAACTCAAGTAACTTGCGAACATCAATATCTCATTTACACCCTACAAATTACTGAAAATTGATTCTAACTTACATAATTAAAATGGAGTACAAATCTTGAATAAATTAATCACCGTAGTTCATAAACACCTATTATTATTCTTAAATCTTAAGCATTTTATGTGAAATAGGAATGGGGACTGACTTGAGCATGATTAGAGTTGAGTCAAGGACCTAAACTACACCAAAACAGATTTTCAGGGGTGAATGAGGTAAAATATGTTATGAGCAAAGACTAAACAGAACATGGATCAAATATAGAGGTAAATATTTCGTACTTGGTTAAAGCATTTACTTTTAAAAGCAAGAGTAAAACAGAGAAATAATTTAGAATATGAAACTCAGATAAAACTTGGCATTTAAATTCAAAGTGCCATTGAAGAAATTAAAGCTTCTTAGCAAGAAATGAATCAGATGCATAGCTGAAAACCCAAGCAAAGAAGATTTCTTTCACTTTCCTTATGTATAGCGTTTTCACACGGGATTCGTTCTTTTTCTTTTAATACCAAAAAAGAAAAAAAAAATTCCTCCTGATCATGAACTAAATTTATTAAAAAAGAAAAAAAATAAACATGGATTCTCATCATCACCTATGTTACAAGATGCAAGAATGTTTTAATGCTATCCGAAACAAGATCTCTGATTGTAATTCGCTGCAGGATCGCCATGGAAGCCGATACCTTATCAATGGAAAAGTCGTGATTGAACATAGCCCTGGATTATCAGGTCCTGGAAAATCAGCAACTGTTCAGGTTTATAGTTCAACTGTAATCGACCCAAGTAAGTTCTTGTTTAGCTGGCCATTATTTAATTAGTTCGTCGTTTGATATGATGTTCGACCTTTAATGTCTCCTTCTTCAATGCCTTCAAAAGATACCAGGAAAGGGAAGTTGAGCGGGAAAGCATGCCTCAAGAAGGGAAAGAGCAGTAAGAAAGACAGCACAAAAACCACCGTTTATAAGATCAAGTTACACGTAGAGCCTGGATTTGGAAATCCAGGAGCTTTCCTTATAGAAAACAATCACAAGCATAGATTCTTCCTTCAATCTGCAACTCTTGTACCTCCAGAAAACAACGTCATCCACTTTGATTGCCGATCTTGGGTGTATCCAATCAAAGACACTAACACCAGTCGGCTTTTCTTTTCCAACACAGTAAGTTAGTTTTATACAAATTTGGTCCCCTTTTTTGTAGTTGCATTTCTATAATTTCTGTCATTGCAGTGTTATCTTCCGAGCAAAAGCCCAGCTTGTCTGGTGGAATTGAGAAAGGAAGAGCTTGAAAGCTTGAGAGGTGATGGAACTGGGGAAAGGAAAGAATGGGATCGAATCTATGATTATGATGTGTATGATGATCTTGGAAATCCTGAAAAAGGTCCAGATCATGTTAGACCTGTCTTGGGTGGTTCGCGTTCACGTCCGTATCCTCGCAGGGGAAGAACCGGCCGCCCTGCTACCAAAAATGGTAATATGAAAGCATCTATATTAATATATATGTGAATGTGTGTGTGTTTGTTCTCACTTTTGTTTCTGATCATTGGCAAGGCACGATTAGCTTGGACACTTATGTTCCACCGGATGAGCGATGCAGTCCCAAGAAACTATCTGAGTTCATTGCAAATGCAATCCAAGCCACGGCTCATTTCCTTCTACCTGAGGCGAAATCCTTGCCTCGTGATTCCAGTAGTTTTGAGTCATTTGGTGACATACGGGACCTATATTCCAACAACAGACGCCAAGCGATGAGGGGAACATCGGTGACGGAGAAAGTGAAAAAGTTTGTACCAGCTCAGCTTTTTAAAGATGTCACTCACGTGATTGAAGAAGTTGACATAAAATTCCCACTGCCTCAAATCATAAGAGGTGATATCATAAGTCATAACAACAACAATCTGCCATTTCCACGCATAGAATATGCATTGCTATGTGCTTAATTTTCTTTTAATG
The DNA here is from genome assembly GCF_025698545.1 of Gossypium raimondii. NCBI lineage: Eukaryota > Viridiplantae > Streptophyta > Magnoliopsida > Malvales > Malvaceae > Gossypium > Gossypium raimondii. The sequence goes on along the minus strand of NC_068571.1, from coordinate 5,636,454 downwards.
CTTTTTATCCTTCAGCTAATCAATTCGCATGGAAGCTAGATGAGGAATTCGGACGACAAATGCTTGCTGGGACGAATCCTACCAGAATTCATTGCTTGAGGGTCGCTCCTTATTTGACTTGGTTTTAAATACTATTAGCTTAAAAACGTTTCAATTATACTTCATATTATCAGCATACAATTCATTTTACTTGGTTTACGCATCGGATTTGTAATAATTCAGGAATTCCCACCTCGAGGAACACTAACGGAAAGCTACATAGAGCAGTCAGACATTGAGCACAACCTTGATGGTTTGAGTTTCGAACAGGTAACTTAACTACCTTGATTGTGGCTTCTAGTATTCGTGAATCGACTTTCAGCACATTATATTACAGGCAATGAAACAATGGAGGATTTATGTCCTGGACCACCATGATTATCTGTTGCCATTTTTAAGAAAAATGTACTCGGAAGGTGTCTGCCCTTGTGCATCCCGAACATTGCTATTTTTACGAAATGATGCCACCTTGAAGCCATTGGCCATAGAGCTGACCTATCCCGGTTCCTCCAACAACGTCGCCGGGATGAAAACCATGGTGTTCCTTCCTGAAAAAGAAGACATCCCTCAAGCACTGTGGCAGTTGGCCAAAGCTCATGTTGCAGCTAACGACTCGGCATACCATCAGCTCATCAGCCATTGGTTATGAGCCATAACTTTGATCTCAAAAGTCAAAATCCTCGTGTGTATCCATATTTAGGACTGATTCAGAATAGTTTAAACACCTCTTTTTCCAGGTTGCATACTCATGCAGTTGTGGAGCCGTTCATCATTGCCACCAGGAGGCAGCTGAGCGTGATGCATCCAATTCACCGGTTGTTGGATCCTCATTTCAAAGACACCATGCACATAAACGCACTAGCTCGGACCGTTCTGATAAACGCCGGAGGAATCCTTGAGAAGACACTCTTCACGGGAAAATTCTCCATGGAATTGTCATCTGAACTTTACAAACAATGGAGATTCGATGAACAAGCTCTCCCTTCCGATCTAATCAAAAGGTACATATAATGATGTGCTAAAACAATCTACAAAAATGGCATATAATTAATGCTAAAAACCATGCCATTTCATAGGTGTATGGCCCTGGAAGAGTCAGAAAACCCCAGAGGAGCTCATATGCTCTTCCAAGATTATCCTTACGGTCTAGACGGTCTTGATATATGGTTAGCCATCCAAACATGGGTGGGAGATTTTTGCGACATCTTCTATGAAGACGATGCTTCAGTCAAATCCGATACCGAAATACAAGCATGGTGGTTGGAAATTCGAAACGTCGGCCACGGCGATAAACGCAAGGAGAAATGGTGGTGTCAAATGACCACAAAGGCAGACCTTAAACGCACTTTAACAACACTCGTATGGATCGCATCGGCCCTTCATGCATCAGTGAATTTCGGGCAATATTCGTACGCAGGTTATCCTCCAAACCGTCCCAGTCGGTGCCGGAAGTTCGTGCCCGAAGAAGGTACGATGGAGTTTGCAGAATTCTTGAAGGACCCAGATAAGTATTTTCTCAACATGTTACCAGATAGGTTTGAGGCAAGCCTTGGGATAGCATTAATGGAGGTACTGTCACGGCACACGTCTGAAGAAGTTTACTTAGGACAGAGAGCAACATCTGAGTGGATAGACAATGAGCAGGTGAAGCAAAGATTTGAGAAGTTCAATAAGTCTCTGAGGGAGATGGAGAAGCAAATCATGGAGAGAAATGGAGATCCAGAGCTTATGAATAGACGAGGGCCTGCAAAAGTTCCATACAAACTTCTTTACCCTGATGCAACTAAGGTCGAAACCTCAGCAGGCATCACGGCCAAAGGGATTCCTCATAGCATATCCATTTAACTTTTCTCCAAAGTGTATGAATACAGATATTTCATATGATACTATTTTGTATAATGATTGTATGAAATTATAATTTTTAGTAGTTTTAGTTTGAACTTGAATTGTTCAAGAGTAAAAAGTGAAAAATTTAGAGAAAAATCTAATTTATCATTCTTGTATTTGAAAGGAATAGAAATAATGTGTAATAATAGTTTCATAGAATCATTTATCTAATATAATATGAGAAAAAATGTTTATTGGACACATTTCAAATGTGGCCCAACGTAGGGTCCAACTGGCTTGTTTAAATCACGAATTCGTCGTGTATTATAAGCCCATGATCCAGCTATGGATCACCATAGCCGGATAGCAATGGGTTTAATTTACACGCACCATAGAAGCGCGTGTAAGAGATAGACACTGGCATGAATAAACACGAAACAACCCCGAGAATTTACAGTCAGGCCATTACCTAATCTACGTGGCAGTAAACTACTGGTTTGTCTTATGGTAGGAGAAAATCCCAACCGTAGAGGATAACGGAGAGGAGGGGCCTACTCATAATTGATCATTCTCCTAATCCTATCTGTATTCAAGCTGGCAAACACTTGTCTCCTACTTCTCTCGTTCGCTTTTCTCATCTTATTCTCCTAATTTTCTTTCGTTTAAACCCTAACCCTAATTTCCGCCTTCATGTAATAACATAGAATTCCTCACGAAAAATAAAGAAAAATGATTCCTTTAGTTCCTGCCATATTTCTTCACGTCATTTTCATCTTCTTCGCGCTTGTCAACGGCGAGCAGGAGACTATTTACGATATCCTAAAGGCCCATGGGCTACCCACGGGGCTGCTTCCGAAGGGGATAACCCGATTTGAGTTCGACGAAACCGGCCGCTTCGAGGTTCAATTGGATCAAGCTTGTAATGCTATGTTTGAATGCCAGTTTCGTTATGATAGGAATGTTTCTGGGACTTTGAAGTACGGGCAGATCGGGGCCTTGTCTGGGATTTCTTCTCAAGAGTTGTTTCTTTGGTTCCAGGTCAAAGGGATTTGGGTTGATGTTCCTAGCTCGGGCCTCATTTATTTTGACGTCGGTGTCGTTTCTAAGCAGTTTTCATTGTCTTGGTTCGAAACGCCGAGGGATTGTATGGCGATTCAGGATGATTCTGAATCTGGTGATTCGATTGGAGATGGCAAGTTATTAGCTGAAGCAGTCGCGAAGGTTTGATTTTTGTGCTTCCTCTTAACTTTTTAATAAATTTTGAATTATAAGCTAATTTAATAGCTTAATTTGATTTTTTTTTCTTGTACAAATTGTAGAGTCCACGTGCGAAACATCGATATGAACTTGATCATGGAAGTTTTGGGAGGAACGAGATCTAGAAAGTTAGAAAGACGAAAGAAGTTGTTCAATAGCTCAATCAGGTTAGCCTTGAAGTGTGTTCTGGGGCCTCGCCCTCCCCTGCCCCCACGTTGTAAATTTTGGTCAGAATGTCTGCTGTGGATGGTCTTCACGTCTCCATCCTGTGTGCTTTGCTTGCATTTCTTTCCTTTATTTTATATAGTGCCGAATCGTCGACTTGCCAAGTCCAGCTGGCTTCTGTCTATGCGAGGCGAGCTGTTGAGGAGAAAATGGAAGATTGAAGAGCTATTTTATTGATGACCTTGGTTAGTTTACCTTATGGAAGATAAAATGGATATGGGAGCATTTGGTCGGCGGTTTCAGGTGATAAATTCTATGGAATTTAATTCATATGTTAAAATTTTCATTTGTAATATGAATATAAGCATGGTTATTAAATTGAGTCTCTTTTTTGTTGTAGTAAAAACAATTAGATTGATGGGAACTCCTTCGTGAATCAATTGTGATATGAAATTCAATAATAAACATTTCTTGCTTCATTTCCCTTATTTCTTGCTTGGTAAACAATTGAGTGGCTTTATATGCTTGAATGTTGCGTTTCAGTTGTTTTGTTGATTATTCTTTAATCTTGAGTTTCCCCTGTTCCATATCAAATATTGGTGTAGTATGAGTTCTTTAATCTATATGTTCAGGTCTAAACCTTGACGGCATCTATTCTTATTGTCATAATTCAAACAGGGTTTTGTGACCTTGTGTAGATCATGGTCATTGGATGGGGGTGTATTTCTCCCTAAGATTTTGAATTGGCAGTCTTGTTCCGAAGAAAAGAAGGTTGATTTTACCTTTTCTCCCCTTCTATTTTTTCTGGCTTTGGGAGGGTTGATAAAGACTTGCACAATTAGTCAACTTTTGGGTATCTACCTGATGTGTGGTAAAGCCATATGCTTATTTTCTGGGCTTGCAATGAAGTAGTGAGAGGCTTTCTAAAAGATCTTGCTTTAGCATCTAAGTTATTTGATTTTGTATTGGCTAAATTCAGAATTTGAGAATCACTGTGTTCACTGTATACTTTATTGTAGCATTTTGCATCAGCATATAGATTGTCATATTAGATATTTGATGTGTAACTGATCTTGCTAGTGATCATAACTTTCCCTTGAACAACTTGGTACTGGAATGTTGAAGAAGAAATTGGATGTACCTAGTCTTTTAAGCTGTGAAGATTGGAATGTTTAAATTGGGCGAAACTGCTATAAACCAGTGTAAAAATTCGGTCTACTTTCCTTGATTTTCTCTATGTAAAATTTGCAGCGTGTCTATATCAGCTGCATCAGATGGCTTTTAATAGGCTAACAGACTACCGTTAAATATGTCTAGTAAGTTGAATTTTGTCCCTAAAGTGCGCAAATTCTATCATGGACACTGTCTTTTGCATGTTAGATGTAGATTCCTCCTTTGCTGTCATTTGGAACACTTTGGTTTCATTTTTCTGATGGGATTGTAGTTAAAAAGTTTGTTTCTTAAAATTATAATCTCTCAGGTAACCATGCAATTTCTTTTTCCGTTATTTGGTCCTGCAAGGTATTGGTGCTGATAGGTTCAAATGTTTAGCAGTTAGATGCTGGTTATGAAAGAATGGAAACTTTTTATATAGGCATACTATGAACTACTGAATCCTTTATATCAAAGTTGTGATTTTCAAACCTTACCAACTTAGTACAGTCTGCAAAACAGTTCTTTATTTAGTTTAGAAAGACATGAAATTATTGAAATGTTGGCAATAAGGAGAAGATTGAATTTGGGTAGAAGAATGATGGGACAACAGGCCAGCTTTGGCCTTGGCGGGGGTTGAGTTTATACTATACTATTATATTGCATGTGATGTGATCATTGATCACAGTTCACATGCCATGCTACCATGTTTTAGGAGGCATTTTGTTCGTATACTCTTGATTTCCCCATCGTGTTTCTGTTTGTATATCTTCAACCTACATCTGTACTTAAGTATCGGATTTATGAAAGGATAACATAGAATTAATTTTGATGATTATATATATGTTTTTGGCATTTTTTTAATAATAATATCTACCAGTGATATTTCAGTCTCTGGATCTTGACTTTCGAGAGGTTTTATTTGTTTGTTTTCCAAAAAAAAAAAAAAAAGAAAGAAAGAAAGCCGGTTTGTTAGATGCGATACTTCATTATTTCACTTGAATTATTGCTAAAATATCTGGTATCAATCACCCCATCTCTGTATGTGTGTGTGTGTGTCTGTCTGTCTGTCCCTCTCACCAGCCCGGTGATGGGGTGCCCCATGGAGGTACTAGGCTTGTTGCGGTCGCTCCCATTTGATTAACTTAGGCTTTGTTTAGCATTGTTTTTCAAATCTACTTTTTGGGTCGAAAGTACTTTTCAAGTAAAAAACAATACTAAACATACAATTTTTGGAGTCAAAAATGTTTTTGAACCTAAAAGCCAAAGCAGTCTTTTTAAACTTTTGCTATTGACAAATGTGCTTTTAGATCAAATGACTGTTTTAACCACTATAATATATTTTATATAATATTTATATTTTGTATGTAATTATTTTTCTATTAAAATTTATTTTATATATATAATATTATATTTTAAATTTTTATTAATATACTTTATATATTCGAATTAAAATTTATGAATAATTAATATTAATTTTTTAAAATATTCAAAATTTATATTTTATATATTAAAATATTAAGAACAAATTATAATGAATTATTTTTATATTCTTACTAAGATTTCATAATGGTAACTAATTTGAACATTATTTAAATGCATATTTATTATTTTATAATCTCATGTCTAAAATAGATATTTTATTTCTTAAAAGTATTTTTGACCTTAAACATTAAATCTTTAAACCCTTAAATCAAGCTTTTCAAAAGTAATTTTTAAAATTAATTTTTCATAACAGTTCTCAAAAGCAATGCCAAAATAGCCATTGATACTCCTTGTTAGACCTCTACATCTCTCTATTGACAACTCGCACTAGCACTTTTCCAAACCAGCGGATAAATACACAAAAATCTCATCATGAAGATCACCCCCATTCCTTCGTTTCCAAATGTGCTAACATGTGCAAACAAGAGATTCCAAGGCAAATTTAGAACAGGGCATACATGGTCACACTCTAGATTGACAAGCAGCCAGTCCACCCGAGCAGCATCAGAAAACAAACGCTGCTTGGTAGTTGGAACAAAGTGGCACCATAGTTTTGCAATAGCCGGACAGTCCCTCGAAATGTGCATAATACTTTCTAAGTCATTACCACAAACTGCACACAAATGGTCATCCACCCCATCAACATCGTTCTGCATTGGTGAGGAGCTTCCCCTACATGACCAACCCAGGCAGAGCCCACACAAGTTTCCATCGCTCATCAGCGTCCTTCCATCGGTCCTGCACTAGAGCAAAATACACCTCGGCAACTGAGAACCTACCTTTTGCATCCAGTTTCCACAAGCATTGATCCAAATCATTGTCAGGCGACTGGGGGGGGGGGTGGATGTTCAGAATATAGAATAACACCTACCCACTAAAGCATGCCACCAGAGCGTTGCAGAGCCAATTCCCAGCTCCATCCACTATGTCCTGAACCATAAGCGAGTCACTTGGATCACTCGATTCAAGAAGTAGAGGTGAGCATTCGGTTGAATTGAGTGAAAAAATTTTGAGTTAATCGAGTTGACAAGTTCTATTTTATTATCCTAATTTGATTTAAAATTTTTTCGAATCGAGTTGAGTTGAATCGAGTAAAATTGTTCGAGTTAAATTAGAAAAGTAAACATGTCAAATTAAAATCTTATTACAGTATAACCAATTTCATGTTAGAGCACATAAATTTGAAACCATACATATTTGAAAACTTTTTCAAAGGAAAAAAAAAAGATACTTTATAAACTTAAATCATTAATTAATTTATTTAGGTCCCAAAATTATTATTTTAAATTTTTTTAAATTTTAACTTTTTTGATTAAACTACCCTAAATTGCCTTTTTTTTAATTACTGGAATAGGCCGATTTTTAGAATATTTACTGGAATAGGCCGATTTAGGGAAAATGCTGCATTTTCAGGAGAAATCCAAAAAATCGCTTCCAGTTGGAAGTGCTTTTTGTGTGTCACCAGTAAAACCTTTCCATTGGACGCATTTCCCACCCCATGGTATATATATATATATATATATATATATATATATATATATATATAAATATAAAATCCCCCCACTCTTACTCATTTCTCACAATATTCTCTCAAAAAACTCTCTCAAATTTATTACTTAAATTCTATTTCTATCTAAATTCTATTTTTATTAATATTTTTTATTAAAAATTAATTTGATTTCTATATAATCAGCAACAACCGGTTCTCTAATTTGTCATGATGACAAGCACATTTCCGTCATTCAGTTGCAAATGGTAAGAATAATTTTTAATAAATTTCAATTTTGTTTAATTGTTTTTTATTTCATTGTTATTTATTAACTTAATATTTTGTATATTTTTTATGTAAATAGGAAGAAGATCGAATTTTACAATGTCATATCTGTAATCTACCTGGTCCTCCATCACCGTTGATTGAACCATACTTGAGGGAAGCCAATTTTTGGCACGTGACCCTTGTAGGCCAGGGATGTAAGTTGGACTCGAAACTCGTAAGCATGTTGGTGGAGAGGTGGAGAACGAGACGCACACATTCTATCTTCTATGCAGTGAGTGTACTATCACTCTGGAGGACGTACATTTACAATTAGGGTTACTTGTGGATGGGTTGGTAGTCACCGGGTTTATTCAGTCTATTGGTTGGGGAGGCGTATGTGGTGACCTTTTGGGTTCGATTTCGGAGATTATTTACGGAGGTCAGATCGAAATGGCTTGGTTAAGAAGAAATTTTGCAAGGCTGGATGAGGATTCAACTAAAGTCAAAAGAGAACGACATGCTCGGGCGTATATCCTTCAGATCATCGGGGGTATCTTGATGTCGGATAAGTCACAAAATGTCGTTCATCTACGGTGGTTGCTGAAACTCGTTGATTTTAGAGAAGCGAACAAACTCAGTTGGGGGTCCATTGTGTTGGCGACATTGTACCGGAAGATGTGTCGGGCGACGCAACCAGGAAAAATAAAAAATGATGGTTGCATTTTACTACTGCAATCATGGGCATGGTACCAATTTCTATTTTTACATCACCGAGCGAACTACCCGTATACATTTCCACTCGTAACAAGATAAAATTCAATAGATATTACAATAATAAAATTGATTTAAATTAAAATTATTATGCTAACAAGTTATTTAAATAGGTGGAACCATTGGTTGAGTCACATGGAATTACCTACTGAGCTTCAAGATATACGACTTCTATTAGACCAATGATTAGAAGCGAAGGTATCTTATTTATATAAATTTGAACTATATAATATGAACACAGTCAATTTCGTATTTAATAGTATATATAACTAATATTTTTATCACGTTAATATAGTTTGAGTGGACACCATACGAGGATCCGGCAATTCAAAAAGTAATCCCCGAGGAATTCTTTGTGAATCCCAACACTTGGCACGTGAAGGTTCCATTGGTAGTGTATGCTACCGTCCAGATGCACGAGACCGATAGAGTGTTACTGTAACACCCCTAATCCGTGTCCTTCCCCAGAATAGGGTTATAGAGCATTACTGGAGTTTACAAATTAATTTTCAGACATTTCATTTCATCAAGCATTCATATTTATAACCAATCAAAATCAAAACATTTATGAGCTAACATTAACCAATTTAAGTTATACAAGTCATTATAACCAGAATCAAATCATTCAAAATTTCCAACAGAACCAATGGATAATGTGATATGTCTCCAACAAACTTCCAACCCAATCGAGCTTCCGATAATCATTTCAAAACATCTAATAATTATACCTATTACCAATAATAATTCAATTCCAATAATAAAACACACACATATATAATATTCATTACCAAATAGCATTCACTTCTATTAAAATTATACAAAATATAGTTCATACGAACTTACCAGGCTAAATTGCAGAAATAACAAAATTCAGGGATATTTTGGAAAATTTCTATTTTTTTCCTCGAATTTCCACCCAATCTTGATCTAAATTAATATTTCATTCAATTTACTAATTTAAATAATAAAACAATTCATTTCATGCAATTTGGTCACTTTTTGACATTTTACAAATTTACCCATAAAGTTTCACATTTGTTCAATTTTGTCCCTAAACCTAAAACATGTAAATTGGTCATTTTAATGAAAACTCATGCTAGTTTAGTAATCATATATTTTCCTCCTCCTCTCCATTCCACATCCTTAATGTATATAACATGCTTATAGGTAACATTATCTATAATTTCACCATTTACTTATATATTCATTCAAAGCTGTCCACTTGAGTCGTAGTCACTAAATTATTTATATATTGAGCTAAAGAACTCAAAATTAAGATCAATTAATTTTATCTGAAACTAGACTCCCATATCTTCTTACCATAAAATTTTCAGAATTTTTGGTTTAGCCAATAAGTACAGTTTATTCTTTAAAGTCATCCCTGTTCTGCTGTCTGACAGTTCCGACCCTTCTTCACTAAAAATTAACTATCTCCTTGTAAAGAATTCGAATGATGTTACCGTTTATTTCTATTAAAAATAGACTCAGTAAGGATTTAAAAAATATAAATTTAAGCCTCTAATTATTTTTCTCCAATTTTTGATGATTTTCCAAAGTCAGTACAGGGGAACCCGAAATCATTCTGACCTTATCTCACAACACCTATTATATCTCATAATTTACAATTCCATTGCTTACACCTTTTCTTCTATGAGAAACTAGACTCAATAAGCTTTAATTTCATTTTTTTTCATCCTCTAATTCAATTTAGACGATTTTTGGTAGATTTTCAAAGTCAGACTACTGCTGCTGTTTCAAAACTATTTTAGTGTAAAATGTTGATTACTAAGTCTATAACACTCTTATTTTCCTTCTCTACACTATTTCTCAACACTTTCTCTTATTTTCTCTTCACTAACATATCAAGAACATATAACCTTATATAATAAAACCCTACATTAACATCAATCTCATACTTTTTCAATAATATCAAACTCGAAAATATATTGAAATCATGATGTTCTTACCTTGCTCAATTGACTTCAATCTTTAACTTGAATTTCTCTCTCCTCCAGCCTCTATTTCTTGAATCTAACTTGATATTCTAGCTCCCCATAGTCTCCTTGTCAATTTTCTCTCTTGGTGGCTATGGAGATTTCTTTGATTTCTAAGTGAAAGTGGTGGATTTTTGGTGAAAGGACAAAATTGTAAAGAAAATAAAGCTTTCTTTCTTCTCCTCTTCTTCTCACGTTAATGCATGCAAAAATGGTGGGGATGGATGCTTTTCATCCTTCTTTCCATATATATATACTAAATAAATTAATAATAATAAAATAATATCATTTAAAAAAAATCAAATTAAAATATTAATAAACTAATATTTATTTATTTATTAATCTAAAATATCTCCAACATCATCATTATCTTCTAGATTTCTCTCTCTTCTAATTGACCATTTTGCCCTTTATGATCTTTTAAAATTTCATCCTTGAGTCATCACTTAATTTGGTAAAATTGTGATTTAGTCTCTCAAACTTCTTCACCTTTTTCAATTTGGTCCCAATCCATCCATTTTTATTAGTTTCTAGATTATTCCACCCTTAAAATATTTACACCATTAGTCCTTCAACTTTTTAATATTTACACTTTAACCCCTTAACTTTTGAGTATTTACTCTGGGGTAACAAAACTTTTCTCACTTTTGCGATTTAATCCGTTCTTGAATTAATATGTTATAATATACTTTCCAATATTGCCATAACTCAAAATTACCCCTTTTTTAGCACTTTATTTCCTTATTTTACTATATCAGAGATATTATCTTACTTTCCTTACTGTAGAAATTTTCGGGGTATTACAGTTACGGCAGTTTGGATTCCAACAATCGATTTCCATGACACCTCAAGACCTTGATGATCTGCATTCTATCGACTTGCGGTGACCGGATGAGAATTGGCTAGTATTTCACTCCTAACATATCAACATGTGGAATAATCGGTATGATTTCTTACCTACTTACGAACCTATTATCGTTCTGGAGTTAGCATGCGATTCAGAGTACATGCCATAGTTTAGGATCCATGGAAAATCATATTTGTACGAGGAAGAGGCGAGGCATCAACATTCCCATACGAGTAGGCTATGACGGTCCCCCTAAAATCCAAGGGCTCGCGAGAAGGGTTCATCATCAGCGCTAATGCAAGAACCAACATCGATGCCCACACCACCCACCGGTCAATATGTATCATCTTATTCTAGTGCGTATTCTAACCCTATCATCTTCACACAAACACCATATATTGCACCACATTTTTCTACTTTTAGTCTTATGTCAAGTTAGACTTTTGGACATCCGTCCTTGATGTATTACACGGCCATGCCATCTACTTTTTTTTGATGATGATGTTGACGAGGACGTATAAGCCATTTATGTTTCAGGCATCGAGGGAGAGTCCACTCATTATCCCATCGGTGTATGAGATTTAACATAGTTATGCTTATTTGTTGTTTGTGGCGCAAACACCTCAGGATCTTTGTTTTACCAAGTTGGGTCATCTTCCTAACCATCTATTCCTAGACCGAAGGATGCACAATGACAACGGAGAATGTAAAAATCGTAATAAATTTTTTGGTTTGCGATGTAATGACCTATTAGGTAACAACTTAAACAGAACACTTGATATAGGCGACTACATACGTTTATCTGGGACTGGTGGGAATACGTGGTTGTACACGTTGTACACGTTGTACAAAGCTTATGGGATCTACTGTGCATGCCACCTACTGTGCATCTTCTCCAATGCCTTTTGCTTATGGCTGCAATTACATGTCACAAGTCCATGCCACCTACTGTGCATCTTCTCCAATGCCTTTTGCTTTGCTATCCACGCCTTGCGATACGAATGCGTGTAATTGAATTGGCTACAGATATTTACAATTAAAATCGAAATAGCAATCCTCAGACTACTTTCACCATCGGTAGTATTATGCCTGCAATTATTTCTGAATCCAACTTCGGATGATCCCGTGAAATACCTGCAATGCCATGAGTACGTTAAATTTAGTAATTCAACTATGTCATAATATATACCGATATTGATATAATACCAGTGACAACACACCTATGCGGAGAGGTAAACTACTTTATTGTATATAACTTCGTCTTCTTCTTGACAGAAGCCATGATTTTCCATGCACATCTACTGTCTCGGATTGCATACTTGGCCTCGAACTTCTCAGACTAGGATTTAACCACGTGGAAGTTAACCTCATTCTTAATGTTTTCATTGCAGCGACAAAACCAATATTAAGCGGAAAACTCCTTGCCCACTTCCAAATCACCTGAATCTAACGAAGAACTCGCGTGGCCCGGCCTCATGTGTGGTAATTTTGCAAACTCCAACCCATTTTCTACTAATAGATCGACATTATGCATGTGGGCTGGAGGTGAGTACGTCGTGAATCGTGGATCTTCTTCATCATCATCATCTTCACCTCCTTCACCGTCTTCTAGTTTAGTTGGAATAGGCTTAGATTTAGAAAATAATACAATTTCTGAACCATCGGCACCGGGCTCCTAGACTGGATCGACATTAGATTCATTGCCATATTCATTCTCAGACCCACCAACATCATCCATTCTCGTGTAGTTTTCGAAACGTCCAGAATCACTTGTCGATTGGCAACCGCTGGAAGTTGCTTCCATTTTCCAGTAAGTATTCCTAGCGTTGAATATTGACCCACTGAAGTTCATGTCTAACCCATTAACTAAGTGTTGTGCAGAGGTTGTGTATTCCGTTCTACCACCAAAACCCGATTGTTCTGTGTTCTACCTCCTACAGTTGAAATCTAAGGCCAAGATGCATGAGTGACTTCCCATCAATGATTCCAAGATATCATAATAGGAACTTTCTAACAAAGTGGTGAACCCACCACACAACTACATCGTTGGACTATCGACATTTTCAACCGTTCTGACCTCTCGAACAGGAACAGATGTTGACGTCCAAATGCCTTTATCTGGCCTTGAAAATTTCACATATAACTCGAGAAATTGTGATCCACTATTGATATACGTCTGCACTATAGCCTTCAAGCCTTTAGCACAGTTGATATCGAAAGCGTCATATCTCACAGGATCGATCGAAGCACAAAATTGATACTTAAAAGACGATATTCTCATCTGGTTGGATCCGACAATTTTTCACCTAATTCTTTTTCAAAGTTCCGGCAACTCTATGTTGTGGTTAAATGCCAGTCGTTATGTGTTCTCCGATAAAAAAACTATGTCGTTCTCAGTGTCACGGACCTCACCATCGTAATAAATAATAATATTAATCTGTCCACTCATTTTGAACCAAATTATCTGTCGAGGAAAGTTCAAAACAAAAACATTATGCAAAAAATATAATGCTTCAAATAAATATTAACACGAAAAATCAATCTTATGCTTACTTTTTATACAAATAGTATCGTTGCTCCAACTTATGCCTTTATTGCGAACTTTTATTCTTCTAAACTTCAGATTTTATTTCCTCGACTTATGCCACCGAAGGTTGAAATATGTTACATTTATAGCCTAGGGGATGGCCTCCTATTTGATTTTGAAAAAATTATGCGGATAGTGGGGGTTTGAAATTTGTAGAGAAAAAAACGCTTCAATGAGGACGCATTGTCAGCAAAAGTACTGAAAGCGCATCCAACTAGAAGCATTTTCAGTGCCACCTTAGCCAAAAGTGATTCCAGTTGGACGTGCTTTCAGTACTTTTGTTAACAGTGCGTCCTGATTGTAGCGTTTTTTTCTCTACAAATTTCAACTCCCTACTATCTAGGAAATTTTTTTAGAATCATTTCAGATATCCCGAGATATATTTTCAGGACCCATCTCTTCAAAAATAATGCACTGGATAAGTATTTTACTAAAATATCAAATCAAACTAAGATTAAAAAAGGGAAATGATTTTTAAAACTAATTCTGCATCCGAACCGAGTACTCCGAGTTTCGATTTTTAATCGATTTGCAAAATAAAATTCAAATATACGATTGGTATAAATACAAATATTTTAAATATTGAATTCAATAATTACTATTATTATGTTAAAATTTTTATCAATTTAAAACCCTAAACCATATTTTAAAACTCTAACCCTAAACCCTAACACACTAAAACCCCTAAACCCTAATAAAACACGGGGAAAAACGCCTCCAGTTGGAAAGCATTTTCAGGTGAAATGCAAGAAAATGCTTCCAGCGTTTCTAGCTGGAAGCGTTTTATTGGAGACATGCAGAAATATTTTGAAATTTTATATATCTTTTAAAATTTTAAGAAAATATAAATTTTGAAATTTTTATAAATATTTTGAATTTTTGAAAATTATTTTGATTTTTTTTTTGTAATTATTGTTGACAGAGTGACCAATTTGCTCATTTTCAAAATTGATAGGGACCAAAAGGATATTTACACCAATTTGTTATTCGAATTATTCAAGTTATTCGAATTGTAAAATTCAACTAGACTCGAACTCAAAACTCAAATAATTCGATTCGATTTACTCGAAATTCAAATTTTTTTTAATTTTTTTAAATCAAATCAAGTTTTGTTCACCTCTACCAAAAAGTACTCGTTAAGCGTCCCTAACTAAGAATCCAACAATCATCCCAAAACCGGGCCATAGATCCATCCCCAATAGACCAGATAATGTTCTCTTGGAGCAGCTTTAACATGTGACTATAGGCGATGTTAGAAGGTAATTAAAAGGTTTAAATATGCCAAAGGTATCTGTATTATTTTAAAATTTAAATTTTAGTCATTATAATTTTAAGATATTGAGTTTATATTTTTATTTAAAAATCTTGGTTCCTCCATTAATTTTGCCGTTAGAATTCGTTAGAATTGATGACGTTATTGTTATAAAAAAGGTAAAATAACTCTTTTGGCTCTCATGATTTATAAATTTTTTTGTCAATTTGATACAAACTCTTTAAAATTAAATAAATAATTAGAAAAGTGTTTTAAAATTAAAATTTTTTTCGTATTCTCAATAAAAATATAAAAATAATAAAAAATTATGAAAAATTAGAACTCTTTAAAATTTTAAAATAAAAATAAAAATAAAAATAAAAATTCCATGTAAATAATTTTTTTTGGTGGAAAAACAAGCTAAATTAAAAGAAAAACAAAGCCTAAATCTACGTCTTTACTCGACAGCTGTTCCTAAGTTTTGCTCGAATTCTTCATTTAAATCTTGAGATGGATCCCACACATGAGAATTGGTATACTGTCTTGCCCAACAAACAGAAATCTTGGTGGTCTCTGTTAAACTTCATGTTAAACCTTAAAAGACAAATAGGTTCCTATTATTTCATATACGCTATGCTACTAGCTCAAAAAAGGTGGGCCAAGAAGCTTTAACCCATTTTAGCCACTTGTGATGTCTTAAATTTTCCTCCACCCATTCAAAAATATTACTTGAAAAGAATTGTGATTGCCAATTTAGTCATTTTAAATAATTTGAAAATATATGTAAAATATAAAAATTTCAAGAAAATGTTTTAAAAATTGTGTTATTTACTCCATGAATTGTAATAAGGTTTCTCTAAACTTTGAGCTATTAGTTCAGTCCATATTAAATCAAATTTGATAAATTTTTATTATTTTAGATCGATTAATTTTATATCAAAAATATTTTTATATAAATTTAATTATTAATGAAATAAAATATTAGTGTAAAATATTTTTAAATAATGATACAAACTCTAAATCAATTCAAATTAAATTAAAATAATGATAAAATATTTCATTCAAAATACATTATATTGAATTAAAAAATGTCTTGATTTATAAAAAATACTTATGATACATATATGATTTGAATTAAATAATGACACAAACTTTAAATAGATTGAAGTTAAATTTAAAATTTTGTTCTAATTACACCATATGAAAATTTCAATACTTAATTTATTACCTTTGTATTTTGCTAAAATGAGTCCATTTTATATGAAATTCTTTTACTATAGTGCATTTTGAACAAAAAGTTTATATTAAATTTAATTTGAATCGATTCAAAATTTGTATAATTATTTAAAATCATTTAATACTAATATTTAATATACTTTATAATTAAATTTATTTTGATATATAATTAATATGATTTAAAATAATAAAATTATCAAATTTGATTTAATATGGACCAAATGAATAGCTCAAACTTGGAGAAACCTTATTACAATTCATAAAGTAAATAACACAAATTTTCGAAATTTTTATATTTTTTGTATATTTTAAATTATTTTTATTTTTAAAATTTTAAATAGTTTAAATTGTTCACATTTTTATTTTATATATTTTTAATTTTAAATAGTTTGGACCAAATGGACAAAAAAAACTATAAATCATGAGGGTAAAAGAATTATTTTACCTTTTTTTATAACATTTATATAATCATGTCAAAACTGATGGAGGTACCAAGATTTAAAAAAAATGTATAAGGAGTTAATGCCTCAAAATTAAGGTATAAGGACTAAAATTTAAAATTTCAAAAGAGTACAAGGATCTTTGGCATATTTAAATCTAATTAAAATATATGTTTAAAATATATTTATATTTTTTATACCATGCTTACTTCTAACCATAACTCCTCCCAATCTTTAAAACGAAGAAAAAATGCGTTGAAGCTTGCTCAAACCCACCCATGTCTTCCTGACTATTAGAATAGCAGCGGTGTCAACTGAGTTAAGATTCGATCGACAATAAATTTATACTTAATGCCTTGATTTCTTTAAATAAAAAGGTAAACTACAAATATAGTCACTTCTGTTTGGCTAAGTTTACATTTTGGTTACTGAACTTTAATTTGTTACAAAATGATCACTGACATTATCGATTTGTAACATTTTGATTATTGTGTCGTTAAACGACATTAGGAGTGTGACAGATATAGTATGTGGAAAGGTGTTAGGTAGGGGTGAGCAAAACTTGATTCGATTAGAAAAAATCAAATTTTTTTCGAATTTTGAGTTAATCGAATCAAGTTATTCGAGTCATTCGTATTATTCAAGTTAACTCGACTAACTCAATTCGAGTTGAATTTCACAATTCGAATAACATATTAGTGTAAATACCTTTCGAGTTGAATTTCACAATTCGAATAACATATTAGTGTAAATTCCTTTTTGGTCAGTGTCAACTTTGAAAATAAGCAAATTGGTCTCTCATAACAAAAAATTTAAAAATAAATTATTTATAAAAATTTCAAAATTTATATTTTTAAAAAATTATAAAAATTCTAAATATATATATATATATATATATATATATAAAGTTAAAATTTTAAAAATTTCTAAAATAATAATTTGAAACCTAGTTAATGATTCAAATTTATCATACTCAAGTATATTATTTTTTAATATTTTTCTTTGAAAAATTTAAAATATATATGGTTTCAAATTTATGTGCTCTAACATGGATTTAGTTATATTGTAATAATATTTTTATTTGGCATGTTTAATTTTTTTAATTTAACTCGAACAATTTCACTCAACTCAGTTCGAAAAAAAAATTCAAATTGAGTTCGGAAGATAAAATATGACTCATGAACTTGATTAGCTCGAAATTTTTTCACTCAATTCGACTCAATTCGATCGAACTCTCACCCTTAATGTTAGCTGTTAAATATCTATGTAGATGCTATGTTATTGCCACATATTTAAATCATGTTTTTTTAGTTTACGAATTATAATTTTATTGTATATTATATTTTTTATAATTTATAAACCTAACCCTTAAATAAAATGTACTCTCTCTCTCTCTCTCTCTCTCTCTCTCTCTCTTTAACTAGATGGCATGCAAGAGAAGAATATAAGAAAGAATAGAAGAGATGGAGGCACCAAACACTATACATGTAAGCTATTGTGGTTCCCCAAGGATGTCTTGATTCAATGAAAACTCAGGCAGGAGATTTTTTAGGTGTTCAAATTATAGGAATGGGAAAAGGGCTTATTGCCATTTTATTTTACCTAGTTTGATCCTCCTGTAACATATCGTGCAAGGGTAGTACTGGTTAGAATGTTAAGGAAAGTTAAAACATGGAGAGGGAGAAGAGGAAGGAGAGAATGATTTGGGTTTCTGTAATAGTGTTATGTGTTGCAATGCAATGAGTTTTCCATTAAAAAAACATCAATGTTGTTGAAGTGAAAGGCAATAGAATTAAGAGAATATTGTAGGGTTTAAGGGTTGCTTAAGTTAGTTTGAGTTTGGGTAAATTGTTAGTATCCTTAATGATTTAGGAAACTTAAGTAATTGTGGCATTAAGGGTTAAAAAAAGTGATTATGAAAAATGTTGTATAAATGGTTCATTGGATTTGTGTTAATGCTTTTGCTTGTGTTGAAAATCCAGATTATATAAGATTTTGTTATTTAGTAATGTTAATGGGATGGAAGAAAAAAAGGAAATAAACAAAATTAATGTCAAGACATTGAAATGTTAATTTCATATCCAATATGGTAAAATTCGTAATCGTTCAATAGTACAAAATAAATTGTATTAACTCCTAAAGTATAATTAGCTATTTGCCGCTTAATGGCCTAAACACTATCCCAAAAGAGATTATAAATTTAGAACCTAAATATACTATATAAGTTATACCACAATATACCCTTCCTAAAAATGCAATACATAGAGTATTTGCATTTACAAAATCATCTACAACAACAAAAAAGTAATACACAAAATACCATTCTTATAAGTTAAATAAAATAAAGTAATGAAACAGAAGATCAGTTCATCCTTGGCCTTTTGGATATTGTATGTGTTGTATTGAAGGAGTGGGAGGTAGTGGAGTCTTAGTGATGGTCACTAAACTAACTATGAATACGACAAAAGCAAACGCACCTATCGAACAATAGTATAGCTATGGTGAGTAGAGAATATTGTATCCACGAGGACTAAAAGTATTAGTAATTACCGTTTCTCTATTATTTAGTCGATAATTTGGAGTGATGTGTTTTAATCTAAATTTACTAAACAAATTTAACTAAGAACGCAATAGAGAATGAATCAAGGAAATAATCGAATATTAACCAATAAGATAGACAATACCCAGGAAAGAATCCACCTAGACTTCACTTTTTATTATCAATCTGAATTAAACGATTTATTCACTTGTGTCTTGATCCATAGAAATCCCTAAATTATGTTAATATCTCTTTCGAGAGTAAGAACAACTGGCACTAGGTTGGTTAATTGAAATCTCTTTCTAATTAAAACCCCTATTGTCAGATTAACTCGATCTATGGATTCCCCTATTAGATTTGACTCTAATTTGGTAGATTTATGTTGTCCTATTTCTAGGATTTCATGCAACACCACTCAATTATGCTAGATCTACTCTTAAACAGAGACTTTTGCTCCACTGAATTAAGCATATTAAACATGAATTAATATCCCAGAAATACTAAAACAAGAAATAAACATACATAATTAAGAATAAGAATCAAGTATTTATCGCGTAAAAACAGACATTAAATAAATGATTCATCATAGGTTTCATCCTCCCTAGGTATCTAGGGAATTGGTTCATAATCCTGAATAGAAACATCTCAAAGTCAGAATAACCACAAGACATAAAGAAACTCAATAAAACTTCGAAAGAAATTAAAAGGAGATCATCGATCTTGATGATGATCCACTTCCGAGTTGATTCCGGTGGTGTTCTTTAAGTGTTTTCTTTGATCTTCTTTGATCGCTCCTTATGTCTTCTTCTAGTTGGTATTTATAGCCTTCAGAATGCTTAGAAAGCCTAAAAATTAGGTTTTTCCGCGTATTTGGGAAGCAGGGTGCAATATTGACACGGGCTGTCACATGGGCGTGTCTCTAGCCCGTGTGAGCCACACGGGCGTGTGTCCATCCCATGTGGAAATGCCCAGGTCGTGTGGCTCCTGAAAATAGCTCTATTTGTTTGATTTTAACTCGATTTTCATTCATTTCACTCCTAAATGCTCTCCTAAGTATAGCAACATGAATTTAAAGGATCAGGAGCATCAAATTCACTAATTTGCATAATTAGTCTTCCAAAAATGCATTAAAAATGAGATTAAAATATGTTACTTTTATAGCTTATCACTTAGCTTGGCATCCATCTAATTTTAAAAGGTGGACCAATAGGTGTCATCCTCCTGAATGGTAATTTCAGCCTTGGATGTTGAGTAGGTTTGAGCTTTGTTGGCTAGAAGGTTGAAACTAGCCTTGATGGGTTAGATGCTAGGGTTGATGGGTTAGAGGCTGGGGTTGCTAGGATGCTGATGTGGACCTTCTTACCTTTTTAAGTAAAGTCCCTTAAATAGATCAAAATTTATGTAAAAGGCTTTCTTATCTCGAGGTAACAAAAGGTTGCATCCCGTAAGTTAGGACTCGACGTCTCGAATTCCCGAAAATAAGCTTTCCTTTTATTTTTTTATATTAAATCTCACGTATTTTAGTTTTAAAAGGATATTTGGTCATTTAGATTCAACGAGAAAAAAGAAAACCCCATAAGTTAGGCCACGACTCCTCGAATCTCCAAATACGAAATATTGCCTATTTTTAAAATTTTCCCCTTTTTCTATAATAACATATGTAAAATTTAAAACGATGGGTATTTATCTTATTTGGGGTAATAGTATAAAAACAACTATGGGTAAATATGTTTAAACGTGATTCATGACGTGATTTTAATGAAATAAGATAAAATGGTAATGTAGAAAATGGAGCGATGATATACAAATAAAATGTCGCATTAATAAATGACAATAATATGAATATACTAATAAAACAATTCATAGTACATATAATGGCGATAATCACATAATATATACTACTTTAATACTAATATGAACAATCAAAAGAAAAAATAAATAATAAAATAAATAATAACAATGATAATAATAATAGTGACAAAATATGCACATAAAAAAGACAATGCCAATTTTAATATAATAAGGACAAGTAAATAAATAAATAAATACATAAATAAATATAGAGGAAAATAGTTTATAAAATATTGAAAATAAAGGACCAAATTAAAATGTAAATGAAATTAAGGGTGAAATTTGTAATAAAATAGATAATAATAGATAAAATAATAATAGTGAGAAAAAACAAAAATAAAAGGAAATAAATAGATAAATGTATAAATATATAAATAAATAAATAAATAAAAAGGGAAATAAAATATAAAAGATCGAAAGTAAGGGACTAAATCAGGATCTAAACAAAATTTAAAGTAAAAATCATAATAAAATAAACAAATTAAACAGTAAAATAAGGTAAGGGATTAAAATCAAATGCGCGAAGGAAATACAGGGATCAATTAGGCAATAATCCCCTTGTCCCTTAAACGCAGCATTCCCTGGAGACTAAATAGTCGGAGGACGAAAATAAAAAATAACAAAATCAAATGGGTAAATTTAAAAAAGAAAAAAAAGCTAAAACAAGGACCATATTGAAAGAGAGTCCAAAAGCAGAAGGACTGAAAGGGTAAATAGACCTTTAGTCCAAAAACACGCGGATCCTGGGGGGTCTTGGGTCGGAACTCGGGTCAAGGGCCAAAACGGCACCGTTTTGGGACTATTGAACCAAACGACGTCGTTTAATGAGTCTATAAAAGCTAAATTTAAAAAAAAAATTCATTCTGCATTGTTTCTTTTTAAAAAAAATTTTTGAGAGCTCTCTCATGCTCTCTAGTCTCCTCCGATTTTAGGTCGTCGGGCCATTGATCACCGATGACGGCGCCGTTGCCCACGGCTATCGAAAAGTTTAAAAATGGCCATTTTTCAGCCTTTCAACTCCCCAAGCCTAAAAAAGTGTCATCTTTCATCGGAGATGACGACCTCGGCCACCCACGGCGGCACAAATGTGAAAAATCGATAAGATTTCGGCTCTTTATTCTATTTTATGTTTATTTTAAAAAAAAATAAATAAATAAAGAAAAGTGAAGAAATAAAATAAAAGGACCACCTTTAAGAATTTTTCTGTCATTCTTTGGCTGATTTTTCTTTGTGTATTTCATATTCAATTTTTTCGTCTGTAAAAAATTACATTGATCTAGTAATGGCTTTTATAGCCGATAATCCACTGTTCATTATACATTGTGCTACTGTTTTATGCTATTTCTTGTTGTCCTTGCTTTTGTCTTCTTTGTTCTCTTTTGCAGGTTCTCGAGGTCAACAAAGGAGGAGACCCTGGCCTTCTCCATTTCGGTGTAATGGCGGCAGAGGGTGCCAGGTCTCGGGACGAGGCGCAGGCGACACGATCGAGGGAGGGGTGCGGTGCACATGGGAGCATTAGGGTTTAGGTTTTTTCTAAATTAGTTTAGGTTTTTGGGCCAATGGGCCTATTTTGTATTTGGGTTTGTAATTTTTTGGTCTGTAATTTTTGGACTGAACTGTTTAATTATTTTGGAAATTTTATTTATTTTTGTAGTTGGTTTTTTTTATTTGGTTTGGGCCCAAGGAAAAATGGCCCATTACATTTACCACATGTTGTGTAGTTTGCTTTATACCCTATTTTGCTTACCTTTAGTGTAACATCCTATACTCGGCCTAGTCGCGGAGCCTGAGTAATAGGACGCTACATCAAACATCACAACTCATACATATTCACACAGTCTCAATTATGTACAACAATTGTTACATCCAAACATTTACAGAAGTTTTACATCTAAAACACCCTAGGCAACATTAAAAACGACTTAACATACCTTAATCAACCCTAGAAGCAATTTAAAGCATGCTTAAGAACCATTTAACAAATTTCCAAAGAAAATCATGTAGGTATCGATACTCAATCGTGTGCATCAATATTTTGGAGATAAGTATCAATACTAGCAAGAAAATCGACACCAAACAAGCAATCTGTCAAATTTTAAACGAAAGCATTTTATCAATACATGGGCAAAGGTATCGATATTTTCACCCCGAGTATCGATACTTGTGTTTGTTGTGTATCGATACCAAATTAAGCTACTGACTTCACGAAAATACAATTCAACTCCGAAGTATCGATATTTATGTCCTAAGTATAGATACCTCTGCTCAGATTCACAAAAAAATGCAATAAAACAGAGTATAAAACATGCTCAACATATTTCTATTCTAACATGCATTAATCATCACAG
This sequence comes from Gossypium raimondii, assembly GCF_025698545.1. Lineage (NCBI taxonomy): Eukaryota > Viridiplantae > Streptophyta > Magnoliopsida > Malvales > Malvaceae > Gossypium > Gossypium raimondii. The sequence continues at coordinate 5,612,908 of NC_068571.1, read as the reverse complement.
CTTCAAGCACCAAATTCAGCCAATAGGCAGTCCAACGCAATATCTTTACCTTATCATTCCAAAGCATAGTAATAACAATTAAAAGATAATAATAATTTTCAAGCAAAAATTCTAGAAATTCATAATCATACTAATCCAACAATAACATAATAATAACCAACCAATATCTCTATCCATATTGCCTTTATTTCAATAGTTCAAAGAATAATAATATCACCTACTCAATTTACTAAGCCTAACTTAGATCACTTCCTTGGAATCACACCGCAACACTAATTATCTACAATGGTTTAGAATGGAGTGTGTGAGCTTAAAAAGCTTAGTGAATGCACAGGATTACCGCAAATACACACAAAATCATATGTTAAACAAAAACCGCAAGAGACACATTCTCAATAGTGCTTAACTAGAGTGCTAAATTAACCTATTTAGGCATCACTTACTAATACATCTAACATTGTATTTACATAGTTATATATGCAACGAATTTCATGCACAATTCACTATTCGATAAATTGGCAACTTGAGACTATGAAACATAAAAGTGGGTTCTATCACCACACATTAGATACACAGATCTCCAACACACCAACGACTCGAGCAATCGAACATATCCCAAAAGTGTAGCATTAAACTAACACTTTCCAACACACTAATATATCCCCATGAATGAAGCTTAGCTCACATTCCCTTATCTCTCCAAATTGTCCCGAGCCTTAATGCCCCAAAATCACAACACAAAGGTGAGTACTCACAAAATCCTATGGCATGCCAACTATATCTAATGGTTTCAAAAGATCGCAAGGCCAAAATATCAACAATTATACACATTTTTACTTACCATTTTCTACACACTTTCATTGCACATTTACATTATAACACAACATCATCACATTTACTCAGCATGTTTACATGCTCACAACTGACAAGAAATAACATAACATATGTCGCATATCACTTGAATACATTACAATACTCAATTCACATCACATAGTCACAAATTTGGCAATATAAAATGAGAAGAGCAACAAAACTTACACTCAAAACTTAGGATAGAGGTTTAGGCTACTCCTAAGCTCCAATTTAACAATATAAATTATGTCTATAAGCAGAGATTCCAAACACTCACCGTTCGCGCTTTCGCCTAGTCGTCAAAAGCTTAATTAGCTTTTTCTTTCATCTCACCTTGCTCATCGAAGGCTCCAACAGTTCTGAATCTTCACCCAAAATAGATCACACAGCAACCACAGTTAGTTTAAAGCTATAAACACACCTCAACAAGCAAAAATGCTGGTCTACCTAGTTCTTCTTAAAATTGAAATTTTCAACTAACATACTCGAAACCCAAATACCTTACTCTCCACTCATTCTCATTGCCTAAAATCAATTCCAATCACCTAATTACTCATCTAAGAATAATTCTCAACCTTCAAACCACACAAAACTGCTCAGGTTCATGGTTCCGAAAATTTGACATACATGGCCAAATTTTAATGAAAACTCAACAAAACCTTCGAATTCTTTAACAAAACTTTAAGGAGATTTGAAAACCTTCTAATCACATCAAAACATTTTGAAAAAACACTTTGATACAATAGCTTCATTCAAAATCCTAGATTTCACTATTAACGACCCAAATCTCGACTTTTACACAAAACCTTTGATTCAATAACTTAAAGCTCGATTTAAATGGCTAGATTACATTAAAAAGTATTATGAAATCAAAATGTTACCTTAATTGATGGAAAAATAAACGATTGGTGTAAATCCAAGAAAACTCACAAGTTGAATGACAATGGCTTTAATGGTGTTCTTGATATTCCTTTTTTACTTAAGAAAAGATTTGGTGTTTGGAATGTAACACTCCTAACCTGTATCTATCATCGAAACAGGGTTACGGAGCATTACTAGAGTTTACAAATCATATAAAAGACATTTCATATCATTTAGCATTCATATCAGAAACCAATCAAAATCAATCATATTGTCCCATATGTGAGCCCTCAAGCCCCAAAATACACATTAGAAAAGATAGGGGCTAAACCAGATACTTAAATTTTTTTTCAAAAAACATCAAAATTTTTCAAAAGTGCAGGGGACACACGCCCGTGTCGTCAGGATGTATGGCTCACATGGTCAAGTGGCACGCCCGTGTCTCAGGCCGTGTGAGAATTCAAAATAGGGGCACACGATCATGTCCCAGCCGTGTCCAAACTTATGAGCTCTCTGACTTGGGTCACACGGCCAAGCCACACGCCTGTGTGCTAGGCCGTCTGAGCATACTGACTTACATTAATAAGGTGCAAAGGTCACACGGCCAAGCCACACGGGCGTGTGGCTTGGCCATGTGAGCATTCTATTTTGCATTTTAATTATATACAGGAGACAGACGGCCGTGTCGCATGGCCGTGTGTCACACACGACTGAGACACACACTCATGTCTCTGCCCGTGTGGACGAAAATAGGCCATTTTCAAGCCACATTTCTCACCCAACTTGGTACCAACCTAAACACATCAATTTGCACATTTACAAGCCATAACAAAGCAACCAAAGCAAGCCAAATTCATGTCTTAAACATGACATATTACCACATATATTCAAGTATCCATTCTTACCAAATTAACTTAATACACATATATGCATATTTTACCAAATATACTATCTCAAACCAATCACCAATATGCCTATATGTTTTCCATCTATCAACCATTTCAAACACACATCTAACATGTTAAGGCCATATATATATACATATCAAAATATACTAATCACAAGCCATACCAATGACTAGTTTCAACCAAACATTTACATGCCATCATTGGCCAAGGTTTGCATATACATGCCATTATAACCAAATTTGATTTATTATATATAGTGAAATGGGTCGATGATAGTGTGATGTAGCTCTGACCAACTTCCAACCTTAATGAGCTTCTAAGTTACTATAAAACAGGGGAAATAAAATAGAGTAAGCATTTAGGGTTAGTAAGTTCGTATAACATGGAATTTAGCTTACCATTATTTCACATATAAGGTAAGCATACAAGAAATTATCCAGAACAATTTGGCCAAAAGCCTAAACACATATCCTCATCAATCATGTTAGTCATGTATTACATATAAATATCAAGAAACATGTATGAGCTCATCAATAATAACATTTCCATATACATATACCTTCCACATCATGTATCCATATAACATGTACAAATCATATCCATGTATTTCAAGTATATACCCATATTAGTTCATCTCGAAATCATATTATCTCATGTCAGAACTTTGCTCGTTGAATCATTCAAATATCGATGGATACACGGGTAGTACACACGAAGTGTACAAATCTATAATCCGTCAATTCATATACAGGTGTTGGATCGCCGGCACCCCGTCGGGGCAGCGGAAAAATTTAATAATCGGCGACCCTAACCACGGATCCATGTGTGAGGAACGAATCGGGGTGAAAAGGGTTACGAAATTACCTAATGCTGTTCTGAGTAGACAGCAACTTCTCAACAACGTGTAGTCTGATCTACAGTCGAACTAAGCCACAATCTATCGAGACTTCGACCTCTACGTGATCCACCCAGTTGACTACGAACGGAAGAAATCCCCAAAACAGTTTTGAGAGTGACTTTTCTTTGACGGCTGCTAGACCAAAACAAAGAAAAACGGGATACTTATATCCTTATTATTTATTTTTTAGGGTTTTTTTTATTTATGAATTAAAATAAATATAATAGTATTTTAAATCGAAAATTATAATTACATTAATTATAATATAATTTCGGTAAACCATATATTTATTTGAATTCATATGCTAACCTCATTATGTGTACAACAACCTTGTACATAATGTGTTGGAAATCGAATTAAATTAATTCTATAATTAATTTAATTCAAGTGACACCTAAAAACAATACCAACTATGGTTTATTCCATTCATTTTAACTATAGGGTGTGACCCTGTAGGTTATTGTAACATTAGCAGTAATACTAGAACGATTCCAATGTTACAAACAATGAGTGGGATCTAGCAATGCATCATTGCTACCTAAGTCACAAGAGATCATGATTCGACATAACCTTTTATGCAATAATCCTTAAGTCCTTTATCTCTGGATTGGACACAAGTCATGGAATAGTCACACTTGTATAGTCCATTCCATGTTCCTTGATATTTTAAGCAGACTACGATATACAAATAAGTATGACATCTCATATCAACTTATTTGAGCATGGCCATGCATTTCTAGTCTCACTTAATCAAGTGGCCTAAGATATTACTCCCATTATGTAGGAGGGACTTATTCTATATCGACCAACCATATCCCTCTACATCGATTGTGGTATATCCAACACCACCTTTATAGAACAACCGATTCTGATTATACGTTTGATCGTATCAAAATATACTACTCACGATGTTGGGATTATGATGATCTCAAGTCTAAGGATCATATACATATTAATCACTATGAGTAATGTCGTGACAATTACATAATAATCCAATAAACATACTCATAATGGGTCAGTCCAATATGTTGTTCTCTAACACACATTCATGCATCGATTCTGATATTCCATATCAATGATTACTCTTTATCATCAATCAACTACATGTTAGTCTTAATGCATTATTGTTGTCCTATCCAACAATAATACTTGACTAAGGATCTTTTAAGAATAATCATATTATTCTTAGGACATTATTAGAAAGCAGTTTATTTATACACGTAAAAGAAGCTGAAATAATAATGGTAACGCCTTATATTAATAAACATGATAAATCAAGTATGTTATTACAACCATCTCATGATTGATCTTTGGGCATACTCTAACAACAGGTATACCCATGCGAGCATGTAATCGGGAAGCTCTTTCGAGCTATTTAACGGGAAGCTTAAGTGAATCATGTCACAGAAAGCTCATAAGAGCCTTAATCGGGAAGCTCATTTGAGCCAATATCGGGAAGCTCATGAGAGATCCTTTTATCAGGAAGCTTTGGAGAGCCAATTATCAAGAAGCTCATATGAGCCATAAACGGGAAGCTCAAAAGAGCCATTAATCAGGAAGCTCGTGAGAGTCATATAACGGGATGCTCATTAAAGCAAAATAACGGGGCGCTCTTGCGAGCTGTGGTATGTCTGCAACAAATGCAGGACCGCAGCTAGTCGGGAACCCTTAATGACAGTGTTATTTGTATCCATGGAATTTCCAAGGTTCAAACTGGACTTAGTACTTGTCAAATATCTTCGGATATGTAACACCCCAAATCCGGTCTAAACGTTATGACCGAATCTGGCGATGTCACATTGTAATACCCCTTACCTGTATTCGACGCCGGAATAGGGTACGAGGCATTACCAGAACACATACACTTATAAACTTGTTAAACCGAGTTATAAAATTTCATTCAAATTTAAACTCTTCAAATTTTTAACATGCTTTTATAAATCTTCATGTTGTAACTTCAAAATACTATATTTGTAACAAATAGGGCTTCTGAGACCCAATGCATACTCATGCAATTCAATACTTCATTTCCATTTCATTTAATTCATGATTCTCATGTTCACGATTCAATTCAATTTCCCAATCCTATATACATTTCAATACCACAACAATTCATTTAATTCAAATCATATCATTTGCAATTTCCATTTAATTCATGTACAATTCAATTTCATTAAGTTCAATACTAATACATATTTATCGTTTAACTTAATGGCCCCTTTTTGCATCATTTTACACATCAAGCATGAACCTAGTATTTCATTTCTTTTCCACTCCTGTTTCCTATGCATATCACATAAGATATAAACATTACACTCAACCATAGTCGCAAGCTAGTCTTTTTGAAGACTAACCACATGATAAACCATTTTAATAAAGATTACAAACTTTAAACCTTACCACCCTTTTATGACCACAAGCATATTTCCATCTAGACATTTACCATCTTAATGCATAATTTTATAAATTTAATGTGGCGTAATCCAGCCACAACTTGGCCAAAGCCTAAGCATACACACCAAACATGCTAGCCAAATAAACATATAGTATAAGCATTATAAGCATGGATAAGCACCACATTTATTTATGTATCAAACTTATCAACATGAGTTAATTCATAAACCATTTCTGACATTGCTACATACCAAATCATATACCAAGTATACCACATACACATACTATGAAACTTTATTTTCTCACATGAACTTTAACTATAACTAATAATGCACAAATATAAACAACATTTCTTTTCAATTGTTTATCGATTATAATCGAGCATATGACCAATTATACACAAATCATTCATATTTTCTTCCAATTTTCCTCCTCCTCCTCTCCATTCCACATCCTTAATGTGTATAACACACTTAAACAACATTAACTACCATTTCACTATTCACTCACATGTATATTCAAAGCTATCTATTCGAGTCAGAGTCACTAAATTATTTTGACCCAGACCTACAGAACTCAAAATTAAGATTCGTAAATTTTCCCCAAAACTAGATTCACATGTCTTCTTACCATAAAATTTTCAGAATTTTTGGTTTAGCCAAATAGTATATTTTATTCTTTAAAATTTCCCCTGTTTCACTGCTCGACAGTTCTGACCTCTCTTTACTAAAAATTAATTATCTCATTGTAAAGAATTCAGATATTGTTTCTGTTTGTTCTCTTGAAAATAAATTCACTGAGGATTCTAAACATATAAATTTTATCCCATAGTTATTTTTTTACAATTTTTGAAAATTTTCAGAAGTCAGAACAGGGGATTCCAAACTCATTCTGACTCTATCTAACTGAACTTCATATATCTCAAAATATATAACTCTTTTTCTTGCTCTATTTCTTTTATGTGAAAATAGACTCATTCAGCTTCAATTTAATATATTATTCAGCCTATAATTCAATCTACCCCATTTTTGGTGATTTTTCAAATTCACAAAACTGTTGCTGTCTAAACTGTTTTATTGCTAAATGTACTCTTTTATAATTTCACTTTTCCATTTCTAAGTCGATATTCAATTCAATTCCACACCTATATTCATTATTCAATTACACTTAGTCAATTTCCCGATGAGCACTTCGGAATAATAATAGATACTCGGTGGATTCAGCACAAAGCAACCACCTTATTAATCAATGATGTCTGGTGGAATCAGCACATAGCAACCACCTTACTAATCAATGATGTTTGGTTCACATAGTAGCCTGCACATAGTACTACACATGTGACCATTACCATCCGATATACGTAGTAGCCTGCACATGGTACTACACACGTGATCGAAACTATCTGGTACGTATAGTAGCCTGCACATAGTACTACACACGTGACCATCACTTTCACTTTTACATAGTGGCCTACACACAATCCGTGCCACACATGTGATCATTTCTGTCACTTCATTCGTATCCCTTTTTATTCCAAAGGTTCATTCGGGAATTTTTCACTTTTTCTCACTATTCTTTTTATCGATTAATTTCAATTTCTCGTCTTTCTTGATTTATAACCATACATTTAACTTATATAACCTTCACACTATTCATTCCAGTCCAAAAATCATATTTTATAACTTTTACAAATTAATCATTTTAAGCATTTTCATCGAAAATTACTTAGTACAAATCGTTTATCACACTCCAAACATTCATATTCCTCCATAAAACATCAAAATACATGCATATAATTCATGGGTAAATTTTTAAACACAAACCCCAGTTCAAAAGAATGGTAAAAATAGGTAAATCATGTTACGAGGATTTCAAAAACATAAAAATCATTAAAACGAGGATAGAACGGACTTACAATCGAGCTTGGAAGCTTGAAAAACCCTAGCCATGGTTTCTCCATGCAATTTTCGGCCTAGGGTTGAAGATGGATAAAAATTGGCTTTTAATTTTGTTTTTAATTCATTTTAATAACTAAATGACCAAAATGCCCTTAATGAAAAACTTTGGAAACATGCCTAACCATACCCATTTTTGTCCACCAACTTAACCAATGGTCTAATTACCATATAAATACCTCCAATTTAAAATTTCATAACAATTGGACACCTCTAACATATAGAACTCAACTTTTGCACTTTTTACAATTTAGTCCTTTTGAGTAAATTGATGCCCAAACGTCAAAATTTTCGAACGAAATTTTCACAAAATCATTTTGTGAAATCGTAGACCATAAAAATATACTGAAAATAATTTTTTTTCTCATCGAATTTGTGGTCCCCAAACCACTATTCCGACTAGCCCCAAATTCGAGTTGTTACAGGATATATGATCATAATTATTCATGGCAATTTTGTACACTTCACACACAAAAATATTTAATTTAAAATATTTAAATACACAATTTAGTTACACGAACTTACCACGATAAGTGTTCGTGTACACAAAAGCTACTAATCCGATACTTTCTCTTTTCCTCGATCTAACTTCGTATTGTGTCTATCTGGATCTATACGAATGAATTTAACTCAATTTAACACAATTCATATTCAATTCAGTCCAATACACATCTTTGGAAAAATTACTATTTTGCCCCTATACTTTTAATTAATTATGATTTTCTCCTTAGGCTCGGAAAATGAAATTCACACAATTTAATCCTTATTCCAAGCCTAGCTAATTTTTATGCATATCAATAGCAACCCATGTATTTCATAAAATTCAAAATATTTCCATGAATTTTCCATTTTATAATTTAGTCCCTAAACTACAATTTCATAAAAATTCATTTTACAAAATACTTTTAAATATCCATCAACATCTCAAATTCATCATTTAATAACTAAAATCATATAAAATCATCAATGGCAACTTCCAAAATTTTCAATAAAATCAAAAACTAAGGTAAGATGTAGTTGGACCTAATTGTAAGAATCTTAAAAACATAAAAATTACAAGAAACGGGTAATAATTGAACTCACATGAAGCCAAAATATGAAGTAACAACTTAAACCCTTTCTCCTATGGCTGTTCTTGGCCGAATTTTATGAAGAAATGTCTAGAAAATCTTTTAATTCCAATTTGTTTGTTTTTAATCTCAATTTATTTACTATTTTGCTATTAATGGCTTTATTTTATTTTATTTTTTCTTACTTATGCCGCCTCATCCATCAATTTAGGCATAATTATTCCTTAAGTCCTCCCTCATTTATTAATCAAGCCATTTAATCACTTAATTCTTATAATTAGCAAGTTTTGTACGTTTTTCAATTTAGTCCTTTTTATCAAATTAGACATGTAATCGATAAAATTGCTTAACGAAATTTTCATATGATATTCCTATCATACTATAGACTATAAAATAATATTAAAATAATTTTTCTTCGAGACTCAGATTTGTGGTCTCGAAATCACTATTCCGGTTTCACTGAAAATGGGTTGTTACAACTCTTTCCCCTTAAGAAATTTTCGTCCTCGAAAATCTTACCAGTAAAGAGGTTCGAATATTTCTTTTTCATTGTTTCCTTAGGTTCCCAGGTAGTTTCTTCTATTATGTGTCGTTGCGATAGGACTTTTAAGCTACCTTTTTATTTCTCAATTCTTTCGTCTTACATGCCAGAATTCTAATCGGTTCTTCTCCGTAAGTCATGTCAGGCTAAATCTCGATATTCGTCTCACATGTGAAGGATCTGACCGATACCGTCATAATATAGACACATGAAAAACATAGTAAATTCTGTCAAGCTCTAGCGGTAAAGCTAATCGGTACGCAACAGGTCCGATTCTTTCAATAATTTCATACAGCTTGATAAATCACGGGCTTAGTTTTTCTTTACGGCCAAACCGAAAAGCTTTCTTCCAAGGTGAAACTTTCAGAAATACTTTGTCGCCAATTTGAAATTCTATTTCTTTACGTTTAAGATCCGCATAAGACTTCTGACGATCAGAAGCTGCTTTCAAGCTATCTCGGATCACTTTCACCTTTTCTTCAGTCACGCGGATCAAATCAACTCCATGTATATTTTTGTAACACCCCTGTACCATGTTCGACTCAAGGAACCTGATATAGGAATATTACATTTGGTGCCAAATTAATTCTTGGCTAATTACTAATATATTTGAACATAAAAACGAACACTTGGAACATACTTAATATTTTTCCTAAGTACATGTCATTTTATTTAAAAATTGAACACATACCCTGTTGTTGCTTGAAGATGTGATGAGATGAAAGTTTGCAATCTCAAATTCAACTCTTCAAAAAAAATTTCTGTATCTAATCTGTGCACGGAAACAAACCGTACGCTGAGTATACACCCAATGATATTACTATAATTCAATTACTTAAGGTAAAAACAATATATATATACACATGAAATCTTACCACTATTTTACCTTTAATAAATCATTCTTGCATTTAAACTTTAATTTTATTTTAATAATATGTATTTTAAATAGCTTCTCTTCATTTTAACTTATATATCTTCTTACTTTATCAATATCCATTTCATGCATTTCATCAATAACCATTTCATAAAATCATTATTTCATATATTTCATTTTCACATCTCAATTTAATGTCTCATTTCAAATCAATTTAGTTCAATTCAAATCGCTTTTAATTTCCAATCAATATACCTTCAAATATTCACATAATTCATAATTCAATATCATTTCTTACTTCAATTCTTTTATTTTCCCCCTATTAACATGACTCAGACTTTGGCAGATACACGGATCCAATCAAACATACTAGTACGGCTCATTGTGCCTAAAACGGTACATAGTACCTGATCAGTATACGACACATAAGTGCCTGAAACGACACACGAGACGTCTGATACGACATACGAGGTGCCTGAAATACGACACATAAAGTGCCTGATATGCAACACATCAAGTGCCTGATCGAAAAAGCCGATAAATCTCATACTCTTCCAAATTCTATGGCATGTCAACTATATCTGACTTAGACTGACTAGTTAATAGGGTATTCAATATATATATTTCTCAATTCAATTTCAATTAATGTCATTTCAATCACAATATCTCATATTTTCCATTTGATTCAATTTCACATTTCAATCGATATTTCATTCAATTTCGATAAGCAAATTCACTTCCAGCATCAGTATCACATATCAATTTCCACTTTCTCAATTCAATATTCATCTCAATTACTCACATATAATCACAAATCAATCTAATTTCATTCAATTCAATATCAATACTTAATTTCAATAATCATATTCACTTGAAATCAACTCCATTCAAAATAATATTATCATACCAAATTTCTTACCTTATTTATTTCCCATGCATTTCAGTTTAAACACAATAATTAATAATAATTAAATTTGAATTATAGTAATACAAACCGTGATTCTCGTATCTACTCCTCGTCCACTTTTTCTTTTCCTTTCTTCGTGGAAACCTCGGGTGCGATATTAGCTACGAAAAATTAGGATAATTTTCATAATCATTAATACAATATTAATTTATGTCTAATAATTAAATTTTCCTATTCAATTTTACCGTAAATTCAATTTGGTACTAATTAAATTTACTTACTTTCCTATCTTAATTCATACTTTATTTCTACTCAAATTTCAACCAAACTTAGACATAACTATCTAAATTTCATCATAAATACCTAATTTCGAAATTCTTGCAATTTAGTCCCTACTATGCAAAACTTATAGCTTACTTTACAATTTAATCCTTTAATCAATTCTAACTAAAATTTCTATCAATTAAACCCCTAATTCATCAATTTGTTCAACATGAACTATATTCAAAAACCTAAGAATTTCCAAAACTTCAACTTGATTTCAACAAAACTTTGTTCCAAAGCTTCCAAAACATCAAAATTAAGTAAAAAGGACTTAATTGACTTACCAATTAAAGCTTTAAGCTTCAAAACCCTAATTTTTCCTTCCTTTTCTTTTTCTTTTTCTTTTCTTCTTTCTTTTCCCCTATTTCGAATTGCTCTCTGTTTCTTTTCTTCTTTGTTTTGTTTCTTTCTTCTTTTTTATTTTACTTCATTATATACATATATATTAGTTAACAATAATAATGATAATAATATAATATAATAAATATCTATTTACTTAAAAAGTAATTAAATAAATATATTACAAATGTATAAATACTATTATTACATTTGTATATTTTATCACCAACACTTGGCTTTAATTTAATTCAATTCATAATATGATATTTATAATAAATTAATTTAATAATAAATATCTTTAGTTTGAAATATAAGTAAATAAATAATTATACTACAGATGTTTACATATATTTATTACACATGTGTTTTATCATCACCATACACTTGTCTTTATTTTATTAATTATAATATAATTATTATAATTTAACATAATTAAATTTATAACTAATTTATTTTTTATATTAATTAAACAAACAAAAGTAGATTTTTGTTTTGTTTGTCATCTCTAAATGGCTTATTTGCCATTTTGGTCCTTTTTATTTTATTTTAATCTACAATTCAACTTTTACCCTTTATTCACTTTAGTCTTTTTTCCTAATTACTCCTAATTAAGCTAAATTCACCTAATTAGAACCTAATTAGGCACACCACTAGTCTCATAAATATTTCTAATAATTATTTACGAACCCATTTCACTAAGACGGAGGCCCGATATTGCACTTTTCTAATGCCCGTGAATTTTGGGTCATTACACTTTTTCTCACTAAGCTCTATCCAATACAATGGAGTTCTACACTTACGACCATACAAAGCTTCGTACGATGCTATCTTTATGCTTGACTGATAACTATTATTATATGCGAATTTGACTAACGGCAAATATTTCTCCCAACTGCCTTCGAATTCTAGTACACAGCACCGAAGCATATCTTCAAGAATTTGAATCACACGCTCTGACTGACCATCGGTTTGAGGGTGAAATGCGGTACTGAAATGTAATTGCGTACCCAGAGCTTCTTGTAACTTGTTATAGAATCAGGATGTGAAACACGGATCTCTATCCGAAATAATGGAGATTGGCACTCCATGCAGCCTGACAATCTCAGAAACATATAATTCTGCTAATCTGTCTAGGGAGAAATCAGTACGTACCAGAATAAAATGTGTAGACTTTGTCAAACGGTTGACAATTACCCAAATGGCATCTTTCTTTTTCGGGGATAAGGGTAATCCCGATACAAAATCCATTGTAACTTTATCTCATTTCCATTCCGGTATCGTAACTGGCTATAACAATCCTTAAGGTACGTAATATTCAGCTTTAACTTGCTGACATATCAAACATCTATATACGAATTTAGAAATATCACGTTTCATTCTCGGCCACCAGAACATCTGTTTCAAATATTGTACATTTTATTACTCTCCGGATGAACAGACATAGTACCATTATGAGCTTCATGCAAAATTTTTTGTACAAGCTCTGAATTCTTCGGTACATAAACTCTGCCTTTGAATAACAGACAATCATCGAGTCCTATTTTAAATTCTGAATCAGAAGTCGATTTACACTGTACCCGTTTAGCTTTCAACTCATTATCACTTTTCTGAGCTTCGCAAATCTACTGTAGAAACATCGGTTTAGCTTTTAGCTCAGCTAAGATTGAGCCATAATCAAACAATGACAATCGGGTATTCATTACTCGCAAGGTAAACAACGACTTTCTACTCAGAGCATTTGCAACCACGTTTGCTTTTCCCGGATGATAGTCGATAATCAAATCATAATCTTTCAATAGTTCAAGCCATTTACGCTGTCTTAAATTCAAATCTTTCTACGACATCAAATATTTCAAGCTTTTATGATCGGTGAATATATGACAGTTTTCACCGAACAAATGGTGTCACCAAATTTGTGGTGCAAAGACAATAACTGCCAATTTTAAATCATGTATCGATAATTCTTTTCATGTGGCTTTAACTGTCTAGAGGCATAAGCTATTACTTTACCTTATTGCATCAAAATACAGCCTAAACCGTTCAATGATGCATCACTGTAAATCACAAATTTCTTACCTAATTCAGGCTGAACCAGAACTGGTGCTTCAGTCAATAGGGCTTTCAACAGGTCAAAACTTTGCTGACATTTATCAAACCATTCAAATTTCACATCTTTTCGCAATAGCTGTGTCATTGGTGTAGCTATCATCGAAAACCCTTTTACAAATCTTTGATAGTAACTAGATAATCCTAGAAAACTTCTAACTTTAGATACATTTCTCGGTGGTTCCCAGTTAACAATAGCTGAAATATTATCCAGGTCAACTCTAATACCTTCAGCCAATACTATATGTCCCAGAAAACTCACTTCCCAAAGCCAAAACTCACATTTGCTAAATTTAGCATACAGTTGTTTTTCTCGCAAGGTTTGCAGAATAGTTCTCAGATGTTCGGCATGCTCAGTCTCATCTCGGGAACATACCAGAATATCGTCAATGAATACCACAACAAATCTATCCAGATATGGTCTGAAAATTCTATTCATCAAATCCATAAATACCGCAGGTGCATTAGTTAAGCCAAATGGCGTCACAAGAAAATCATAACGTCCGTACCTAGTTCTGAATGATGTTTTCGGCACATCTGACTCTCACCCGTAACTGATAATAACCAAAACAAAGATCAATCTTTGAAAACACTGTGGCACCTTTCAACTAATCAAACAAATCATCAATGCGAGGTAGTGGATACTTATTCTTGATTGTAACTTTGTTGAGTTGTCGGTAATCAATACATAATCTCAACAATCCATCCTTCTTCTTAACAAACAGAACCGGTGCACCTAAAGGTGAAAAACTAGGTCGAGCAAAACCCCTGTCAGTTAGTTCTTGCAACTGTGCTTTCAACTCTTTTAATTTTGTAGGAGTCATTCTGTATGGTGCTATTGATATTGATGTTGTTCCCGATACCAGATCTATAGCAAATTCAACTTCTCTAACCGGCGGTAATCCAGGTAATTCGTCTGGAAACACATCAGGATACTCTCAAACTACTGGCACTGATTTAATTTTTGATTTAGACACTTTAGTATCCAACACATAAGCAAGATAATTATCATAACATTTTCTCACATATTTCTGTGCTGGCATGACTGATATTACATTAAATAATCCATCCACTTTATCTGATTCAATACAGAGCATTTCACCATCCTGACATTTCAACACAATATGATTTTGTCTACAATTTACCACAGCATCATGCTGAGTTAACCAATCCATACCCAGAATCACATCAAATTCATCAAACGGTAATAGCATCAAATCAGCTGGGAAACAATAACCTCGTACCATTAACGAACAATTCTTGCAAATTTTATCAACCATCACATACTAGCCCAGGGGTTTGAAACTTTGACCACGAATTCAGTGGACTCAACAGGTAAATTTTTAGTAGACACTAATTTCGTGCAAATGCATGAATGAGTTGAACCGGGATCAATTAAAGCAGTTATATCAGTATCAACAAGAGAGAAAGTACCAGTAATAACATCTTGTGCAGAGGCATCCTCCTGTGCACGAATAGCATAAGTTCTGGCTCAGATCTGACAGTTGAATCTTTTTTCGTACCCCAGCTACCATTCATATTGCCAAAATTACGAGGTGGTCTACCTCTCATAGTAGTGTTGCTCAGCCTCGAATTTTGAATAGTATCTTTTTTAGATTTCTTTGGGCAGTCTCTTAGATAGTGGTCAAAGAAACCACATCTAACACAAGCTCCGCTTTTCATTCTACACTCCCCAAAATGTAGCTTTTTACAATGCTTGCACCTAGGTTTAGTGTTCCTAACACTACCCGAACTTGCTACAGATGTAACTTAAGATCTTGGACTGAAGCGTCGAGTACCTCTGTCTCTACCGAAATATCCCGTAGAAGTAGTAGAACGGTCATGATATTTCTTTGATTTCTTTCATACCAACTAGTGTGACTTTCCCGTCAATCTTTTAATTAGAACTCTGGCTTCAATCTCAGCTTGTCTTTTCTCTTTACTCAGTTCTTCAGCTTTATATGCTCGATCAACCAGTACAACAAATTTTTTAATTCAAGAATCCCAACTAACAATTTTATGTCTTCATTTAAACCCTCTTCAAACTGCTTACACATTGCGATTTTAGTTAAAATAAATTCTCGAGCATATTTACTCAGTCAAACAAATTCTCGTTCATATTCAGATACTATCATATGACCCTATTTAAGCTCCAAGAATTCTTTACGTTTCTGGTCAAGAAATCTCTGACTAATATATTTCTTTCAGAACTCAGTTTGGAAAAATTCCCAAGTGACCTGATCTTTTGGCACCATAGAAATTAATGTGTTCCACCATTGGTAAGCTGAATCTTTTAACAGAGACATCGCACATTTAAGATATTTGGCCGTTATACAAGATAGTTCATCAAGAACTCTGATAGTGTTTTCTAACCAGAATTAAGCTCTTTCGGGATCATCTTCAACTGTAGCTCTGAATTCTTCTACCTCATACTTACGAATTTTATCAACAGGAGGCTTACCAGTTCTAATAAGTTCTGTACTTTGAGTCATATCGGGAACCGATTGAGAAATAGGAGGGGGTGAAGGTTGTTGCACAGCCGGATTTGTTCTCACAAATTTAGTAAATCATCCATTCATAATTTGGAAGAAGACTTCTTTAGCCTATCCTCCTCAACCTTCAGATACGAGCCTTTTACTACTTGAGGCTGCTATTTGCACAGAAGCTTGAGCATTACTTTCAGCTTCTTTAGAATCAGCTCGATTGGATGACATTGCTATATGAAAAATATGTTTTAAAATGGTCAAGAGAAATCACACTATCACAGGTTATATATTGGCATGTGTAGCTAGACTCGTATATACTATGTTAGTCTGAGAATTGACTAAACTATATCTCTGATACCAATAAATGTAACTCTTAACCCGTATCCGTCGCCGAAACGGGTTACGAAACATTACCAAAGTTTATAGATCATATAACAAGCATTTCATATCATTTAGCATTCATATCAGAAACCAATCAAAATCAATCATATTGTCTCATAAGTGAGCCCTCGAGGCCCAAAATACACATTAGAAACAGATCGGGGCTAAATCGGGTACTCAGAAAATTTTTCAGAATACATCAAAATTTTTCAAAGGTGTAGGGGACACATGCCCGTGTGGTCAGCCCGTGTGGCTCACACGGTCAAGTGACACGCCCGTGTCTCCACCCGTGTGGGCATTCGAAATAGGGGCACACGGCCATGTCCAAACTTATGAGCTCTCTGACTTGGGTTACACGGCCAAGCCACACGCCCGCGTGCTAGGCCATGTGAGCATTCTGTTTTGCATTTTAATTATATACAGGGGACACACGGCCGTGTCGCATGGCCGTCTGTCACACAAGGCTGAGACACACGCCCGTATGGACGAAAATAAGTCATTTCCAAGCCACATTTTTCACCCAACTTGGTACCAACCTAAACACATTAATTTGCACATTTACAAGCCATAACAAAGCAACCAAAACAAGCCAAATTCATGTCTTAAACATGACATATTACCACATATATTCAAGTATCCATTCTTACCAAATTAACTTAATACACATATATGCATATTTTACCAAATATACTATCTCAAACCAATAATCAATATGCCTATATGGTTTCCATCTATCAACCATTTCAAACACACATCTAACATGTTAAGGCCATTTAACCAAAATTCAGTTATTATATATAGCGAAATGGGCCGATAGATAGTGTGATGTAGCTCTGACCAACTTCCAACCTTAATGAGCTTCCGAGTTACTATAAAACATGGGAAATAAAATAGAGTAAGCATTTAGGCTTAGTAAGTCCGTATAACATGGAATTTAACTTACCATTATTTCACATATAAGGTAAGCATACAAGAAATTATCCAGAACAATTTAGCCAAAAGCCTAAACACATATCCTCATCAATCATGTTAGTCATGTATTACATATGAATATCATGAAACATGTATGAGCTCATCAATAATCACATTTTCATATACATATACCTTCCACATCATGTATCCATATAACATGTATAAATCATATCCATGTATTTCAAGTATATACCCGTATTAATTCATCTCGAAATCATATTATCTCATGTCAGAATTTTTCCCGTTGAATCATTCAAAGTATCGATAGATACACGGGTAGTACACATGAAGTGTACAAATCTATAATCTGTCAATTCATATACAGGTATGCCCATGCGAGCATGTAATCAGGAAGCTCTTTTGAGCCATATAACGGGAAGCTCAAGTGAGCCATGTAATAGGAAGCTCATAAGAGCCGTAATCGGGAAGCTCATGAGAGCCATTATCGAAAAGCTCATGAGAGAGCCTTTTATTGGGAAGCTCAAGTGAGCTATTAATCGGGAAGCTCATGAGAGCCATATAACGAGATGCTCATAAAAGCTAAATAACGGGATGCTCTTGCGAGCTATGGTGTGTCCGCAACACATGCAAGACAACAACCAATCAGGAACCCTTAATGACAATGTCATGTGTATCCATCGAATTTCCAAGGTTCAAACGGGACTCAGTACTTGTGAAATATCTTCGGATATGTGATCATAATTATTCATGGAAATTTTGTACATTTCACATTAGAGGTGGGCCGGGCCCATAAAAAAATTTCAGCCCGGGTCCTAAGCCTGCCCTACCAAATGTGGGCTGAATTTTGCCTGAGCCCGCCCGAAAAAATCATAATCCGGGCCTAGACCTACCCACCCATTTTTAATAAATACCAAAAATTATTTTAAAAATTAAAAAAAGTATTTTAAAAATATTTTAAAATTAAAAAAATTTTAAAAAAATTTTAAAATTAAAAAATAAAAAAATATTTTAAAAATATTTTAAAATTAAAAAAATTTAAAAATTTAAAAATATTTATTATATCAGGCCGGGCCGGGCCCGGGCCAAAAAAGTGGTGCCCGAGGGCCAGCCCGTTTTCTAAACGGGCCTCATTTTTTTACCCAAGCCCATATTTATGGCATATATTTTTACCCAAACCCTCCCATATTTCGGGCGGGCCGTCGAGCCGGGCCGGGCTGCCCGGCCCATGACCACCTTTATTTCACACACAACAATATTCAATTTAAAATATTTAAATACACAATTTAGTTACACGAACTTACCTCGATAAGTGTTCGTGTACACAAAAGCTACTAATCTGATACTTTCTCTTTTCCTCGATCTAACTCCGTATTGTGTCTATCCGGAGCTATATGAATGAATTTAAATTAATTTAATAAAATTCATATTCAATTCAGTCCAATACACATCTTTAGAAAATTTATTATTTTGCCCCTATACTTTTAATTAATTACAATTTTGTCCCTAGGCTCGGAAAATAAAATTCACAATTTAATCCTTATTCCAAGCCTAGCCAATTTTTATGTATATCAATAGCAACCCATGTATTTCATAAAATTCAAAATTTTTTCATGAATTTTCCATATTTACAATTTAGTCCCTAAATCACAATTTCCTCAAAATTCACTTTACAAAATGTTTTAAATATCCATCAACATCTCAAATTCATCATTTAGAAACTAAAATCATATAAACTCATCAATGGCAACTTCCAAAATTTTCAATAAAATCAAAAACTAAGATAAGATGTAATTGGACCTAATTGTAACAATCTCAAAAACATAAAAATTACAAGAAATGAGTAAGAATAGAGCTCACATGAAGCCAAAATATGAAGGACTAGCTTAATTCCAATTTGTTTGTTTTTATTTCAATTTATTTACTATTTTGCCATTAATGGCTTCATTTTATTATTTTTCTTACTTATGTCACCTCATCCATCAAGTTAGGCATAATTATTCCTTAAGTCGTCCCTCATTTATTAATCAAGTCATTTAATCACTTAATTCTTATAATTAGCAAGTTTTACACATTTTTCAATTTAGTTCTTTTTATCAAATTAGACATGTAATCGGTAAAATTTCTTAACGAAATTTTCATATGATATTCCTATCATGCTATAGACTATAAAATAATATTAAAATGATTTTTCTTCTAGACTCGAATTTGTGTTCCCGAAACCATTGTTCTAATTTCACTGAAAATGGGCTGTTACATGGAAGATGGTAAAAATCAAAGGTATTCGAGTTTTGAGAATCAAAATCAGTGAATGGGGTTTTAGGGATTCAATTGATGGCAAGAAGGGGAAAGGAATGTTTTTTTCTCTCTCTTTTTTCCCGTCACTATTAGGGTGAAAGGGGGATAAATGGGATGATTTTAAAACTTGGTTTATTTGCTTTAAAGCTACTTTTAAATTAAAACCTTTTACAAAATAGCCATCTTTTCAAAATTAAAAGTCTTTACCACGGTATATTCACAAATTGATTTAGTTTTCAAAAAGCCATGGACGAAGACACTTTCGGGTTACCACATTTCTGAATTTTTAAATTCATCTTGAGCCAAAATTTCAAAATTTCCCTGAAAACTTCTAGACCCAATTTTGGGATGTGACATTTAGACTACTATTGATGGCTTCATCAACTTCTTTCCTTTTTTTTTTCTTTAAAATGTTTTCTTGTAGACCTTCTTAATGCAAAAGGTAGAATAAGTTCCATACTAGGGACATGTTCCCATTACATTGTACCTGCACACCTAAAAAGTAAAAAGATATTAACAACATAAGAACCAATCTGATAGGATTAAGGTTTAGGAAATGCTACCTTTGACAAGTTTAATTAGTTTGGAGTATACTTTGAGTTAAGTATTCATTGTGTAGCAAGAGTGGACATAGTTTTTTGGTCTCACTTTATTCATTTGCATGCAGGTTATAGCATGGGCACATAGAATACCAAATAGGTCTCATTGTCTGTATGAACATGAATGGGACCCTAAATCAACTACATGCTTGTGTTACGGGTCGCATATCATTCTAGCCCTATGACACTTATGGCCTGGTCCACATTCAATTTCATACTTATCATTACTAACATAAGTAGGCCAACACCTATATATATGAAAAATATATATTAAATTTAATATAAGCCCTAAATATAGAATCATTAAAGGAAATAGATAATGAATGGAGGTAAGTTTCACTCATTTACTTATTAGCATGTATGACAATTTGTTCAAGCTTCCTATGATCTTTGGACACAAAGGTCCAAAGTATTTCTCAACAATATCTTTTTTGTTTACCAATCTCCTCAATCTTTGTTTTGATGATCTTCATCATGGTCAATATTGATTTATCACCTTCCAAAATAATCTAAAATGAAAAGAATAATTAATAAATAGTTAGTAATAGTATAATCTGATAAATAGTGTTAGTTAAGATAGAATTGCAAATACCAGAACCAAATCATACCTTGTTGAAGCACTCGCATAGGTTGCCAAGAGCATGTCACATTTTCTCTTGGGGGAGATGTGTGCCCCAGACCACTAAGAAAGAAATTTTTGCTTCAACCAATTAAAAGTTGTAGTTGACAATGGCTTTAACTCAACCCCAAATTCTTTAAATTCCACACATCATTTGACCTAACAACTTTCCACAAAGCATTTTTCAAGGCATTCCTTTTGTGATTTACATTGTTCTTGAAATTTTTGTAAAGATGTCTTACACAATTCCTTACCTTTGTATTAGGGAACAAACTTGAAATAGCTTCCACTAGTGTCACGGGGCTAGAACTTAAGTTTGGTAAACCGTGCGACCTTAGGCGATTTCTTGATTTCAAATTTGACTAAGTCAGCCTAACTCTCGCAAAGTGAGAATTCACAAATGAAATTCTCCAAGGCATCGGAAATAAAGTGGAAGCAACTCAAAGACAAAAGAACAATGAAAGAACAGAAAAACCATAATAAAGCAAAAGCACGCCAAGTGTTTGAGTAAATGCTCTTAAAAGTACTTTATTACTTTGAAGGATTACAACTGAGTTATCACAAATGAGGGGGAAGACCTATATTTATAATTGAGGTCCCCCAGATGAAACAGTATAGTTTACTTACATCGACGATTGAGATTAAAACCTATCTAAAATTAAGATTCTTATGAGATTTACACAATCCTCTAAGATTGCAAAATCAAATATTATAAGATTACAAATCTTTCTTATAAGATTAGTTTTCATATCTACCATGCTAGCCCTAATTTTTCCTAAGTGCTTCACTAGGCCACCAAGACTTTAAGTAGATGAGCTTCTCCACATGTTCTACGAATCAAGCTAATTCAAGTAGGTCAAATAAGTCTCATTTAATCAATTGACCTCCACGAGGCGCTCTTTGTGATTTAGTCAAGTAGGTAGATATAAAATCTCTAGAATAACCTAGAGCGTAGGTGACTAATTGTTGTTATTCTAGGGTAGATGATACAAATATGTTATAAGGATAAGCGTTGCGAATATCCTTGAAAGATTTTAACACGGGTTGTTAACTTTACCATTACCGTCTATTTCCTGACAGATGAAAATTAGAATACAACCAACTTAAACTGTCCTATCAACTACTGTGGAACTTCCCTAAGAAACATATATATCCCTTTATCTCCCTTCACCTCCTCTCATTTTGTTTCCACCACTGCTAATACCTTTGTTGCCGGCCATCCCTCTCTCCGGCGCCGGCCAAAGGAAGGCAAAAGCAACTTCAATTCCCTGCCGAATACGATAAAAATGATCTCACTTACTCCCTATCTTTCTCTCCCCACCACAAGCGCCTTCACTTCGAAAGCCAAGAAGCTCTCGATCTCTCCCAAACCGGCGACGTCGCCAGTTTGTTGTTCTTATTCGAGATATGGATTGAAGCTGAGTGGGAGGAAGGGTTACTGTGAAATTACTAAAAGTACTAGAGGAGGGTTGTTTGTATTTGCCTGTTCGACGACGCCGTATGTCCGGAGAGTTGGGTCGCGGAGACTTTCGTTTGGGAGTAACGCAGGTGGTGGCGCTACCCAAGTATCTAAGAAGGTTGATTTGTCTCAGGTTTTGTCAGCAATGCTTCCTTTTGTTGTCGCTATTACCGCTGTTGCTGCTCTTGTTCAACCTTCCACTTTCACCTGGTAAACTTCTTTATTTGGTTATTCCTTTTATTTTTTTGCATCTTAATCAGTTTTTGAATAATCAAATTCTTAATTCTTTCTGGGTTTTCGGTTTTTTTTTGTGTGTGTGTGTGTGTGTGTGAAAATTCAGTTTTTACTTTGCTCTTTTATATATGGTGGTCACTTATATCAGTTTCTGGCTTTTTGTGAGTTTTAAATGTTCACTCATGTTGGCTTTTAGTTGACTGGTTTTTCTGTTTCCTTCAAGCTTTGTAGTTTTGTTTATGATATCTTTTCCTTTCACCTTTTTATATTCTGTTTGTTTTTATCTTCAAAGCTCTGTTTCTCTTTTTCAAACCTGAAATGTATATGGTTTTTTACACAATTGAGTAAGATTCAGGAAATAACAAATGAAAATCGATACCCCTTGGACAATTTTTAATTTAATATATTAGGAGAGAGAACAGTTCTTAGATTGTTGTATTTGCTCCTTCTTTTGTATGACTACAACGGTTTTCTTTTCCATAAGTTTTGTTCAAGGAAGAAAAACAATTATAAAACACGATTTTTCATGTAGGGTATCTAAGGACTTGTATGCTCCTGCACTTGGTGGGATCATGTTGTCCATTGGAATTAGACTTTCATTTGATGATTTCACACTTGCATTCAAAAGGTAAAAGTATCTCATTTCTCTTTATATCATGTGCAGTTTCATATGGCTGCTAATTATGTTATTTTGTTTGCCCAATTTGAAAGGTGCTCCTTTGTATGATTTTGTTTCATTGCAGACCTTTACCGCTATCTGTTGGATTTATTGCACAGTATTTGCTCAAACCGGCACTTGGGGTTTTAGTTGCAAAGGCATTTTGTTTGTCTCCGACATTCTATGCAGGATTTATCCTCACATCTTGTGTTGCAGGGGCTCAACTGTCTAGCTATGCTAGCTTTTTGAGCAAAGGAGATGTGGCAGTGAGTATACTTCTCACTGGCTTTACCACCATTGCATCAGTGATAGTCACCCCTCTTTTAACCGGCCTTCTCATAGGGTCTGTCGTTCCGGTTGATGCTGTTGCTATGTCGAAGTCGATTTTACAGGTAATGTGGTGATTCAACATATATAATATTCTCAAGTAAGCATTGTTGTTTCTTGGTGAAATGTAAAATGTTTTGCTTGGTTTTTCTTGTTAGGTTGTTCTTGTTCCTATCACTATTGGGCTTGTGCTCAATACCTATGCAAAACCAGTCGTCACTATCCTTCAACCTGTGATGCCCTTTGTTGCTATGATCTGTACTTCCTTGTGCATTGGTAGCCCTCTTGCATTGAATAGGAGTCAAATTTTATCTAAAGAGGGTCTTCAGTTGGTTCTTCCTGTTTTGACATTTCATGCTGTGGCATTTGCTGTGGGATATTGGATCTCAAAAGTTCCTGCTTTCAGGTAATTTAGAACTTGTGTACTACGTCTGATGTATGTTAGAAATAGTCCTACTTGGTCTTATGCTTTAAGCAGTCATATCACCTGGTTTACTTGACAGAATGCCAGGGGCTTAACACTTACTAGAACTTGAGATAAGTCCTCTGTAAGGATGGTGATATTATTTTTCTATATCAGATTGTGATCTTTCCCGTACTTTGGCCTCTATAGATAACGTGCTTCTTTTTCTTTTGCCAAATCAAGCTTTTTTTTTCCCTGAGAAATAACAGGTTGCATATCCTTAGAACAGAACCAGAATATAACAGTTGCAGGTCATTTGTTATACAAGGTTTGGGAGAAAATTAGAATTCTGTATGCTAACCTATCCATCCTTGTGGTTATGATACCATGATCATAAAATATAGACTGACAAGAGTGTTAGGATAGAAAATGTCACCTTTAAAACCAAAATAAGAGCTGTGACCACTATCCACAATATTTTTTCCCATCCGATTATCATCTATGATATCTATTCCCTCATAAGAGTTTAAATTTTCTGACTTTGCGGAAGCATAAGAAATTCATAAACTTCTAGTGGAGGAATGGCTTTGATCAAGCGTAGTAGAACATTTAGTACATCATCACATCATGATTATTGGAGCATGGTAAATAATACCATTTTTGGTTGCCCTGGAATCTTTTCTTATCTGCCTGCTTTACGCCTTTTCAAGTTTTCTTTTGACCTCTGAGGTACTTTGTTTTTAACCTAAATAAGAAATGTGTACTAATCAGGCAGAGGAGTTGCCGTTTCAAGTATTCAATGTTCCCCAGTTTTCTTGAACCTTCCTCTAATTGCATGTCTCCTGGATCTCGTTGCAATTTTAAGCATTTTGTTATTCCTCTTTTAAGTACTGTCTGTAGGGGAATGCTTGAAATGAAGAGTGATTTGCAAAAGATTTTTCATATGCTGATTACAATTTATATACGGGATGATCTGATTAGTATTTTTGGCTTTTACTGGCTGATTTAATTCGGATCTTCTGATAGACTGATACCATGCTGTTAATGTGCAGACAAAGAGAAGAAGTTAGTCGGACGGTTTCATTGTGCACTGGAATGCAAAGCTCCACCATGGCAGGTCTCCTTGCAACCCAGTTTCTCGGGAGCAGTAGTCAAGCAGTTCCACCTGCATGCTCTGTCGTCGCCATGGCTATTATGGGTCTTTCTCTTGCCTCTTTCTGGGGCAATGGTTTCCGTATTAGAGACCTACCATCTCAACTCATCCCTCACACTGGCTCTGCTTTCCAGGCTCAATGAAATAAACACATTGGACATCTTAGAGGAATGAATCAAGTTAGCTTTAATATTCAGAGAGAGAGAGAGATGGTCATGTTTTTTAACCGATCCTCACATGAACATGTTCCTCCTCACAATAAAACAGCAGTGGCAGTCGAGCACAAGTTTGTCAAAAGTGAAGATGCTGTACAGTACCGAAATCAGAGCAGAGAAAAATGACTGTACCTAGGGGGTTCAGTTATTATAGTTTGAAAAAGTGCTTTCTCGAGCTTCACCTGAAAGTCTCTAACATATGTATACTGTAGATAAAGATGCATATATATAACAAAAGATCGTTAGATGTGCATTCTGTTGCTCTTAGGTTTTACTTAGTAAGGTGGGAAAAAAATTAGAAAGATGAAAAAATAGAAAGAAAGATGCATATGAATAACAAAATATAGTTAGATATGCTTTCATTTTTCTTCTCAATCAAGTACATTCAGAATTTATTTCCTTTTACATATTTTTGCTCTTTCTTTCCATCCTTGCACTTTTCCATTCAATCAATCCACAGCCCCATAGATTAACAATCAAAGTGCAGGTTATGATGTTTGAAAAGAATTTTTTACCAAGCTACATATGTCCAACACCTGGTTAAAGCCTTAGCCTTTCGAGGAGTTCAGTCAAGCAAAAGGGAATATGTACATATGGTGGACCCTAACATGGAAAATTATTCCAATTTCGTACCGCAATTATGGGCTACAAGATTGCGATTTCATTCTACCGACCTTCAAACCATGTTTTCATGTAAAAAGACAAGTTGATTTGGTCATGAGTTTGACATATATCCTTGTCTTTGTTTACTTTATATGCGGATTGCATGGACATGATTGTTTTGTTAAGCTGTTCAAAATATTCCTTCCGATTTGTTGATCTAGAAAGATCAATCCCTGTACCCATCTTCTCTTTTATTCTTCCATGAATTTTATTTTTGGTCATATCACATTCCATAAGGAATATGCACCAGTTTTCAGTGATTTTTGCCACCAATTCCGCCACGGGGTTGCTGGTAATGAATCCAAGACTTATTAGTACATATATTCCTTCTCTTTACCAAAAAAACCTGTTTAGATGATTAGATATTATGAGTGGCATGCATTTTCTTCATTGGTGTTTTTACCATAACGCACTGTATCTTAGGGTAAATGTCAGATCGGAAACTAAGGTATGGCGCTTGCAGAGGTGGCAATCTTGTAGACTGGTAAGTATTTGCTTCTTCCTTTGATCATTACAAAGCTTTCATCATATTGCTATCTTCCCAAATAAAACGGGACAAAGGGTCGAGCAAGGTTAACACTTGTTGTATAAAAATGGGTAAACTACCAAAATAGTCACTTATGTTTGAAATGCTACGTTTTAGTCACTTAATATTTTAGTCACTGATAGGGGTGAGCAAAACTCGATTCGACTAAAAAAAATCGAATTTCTAGTTATTCGAATTAATCGAGTCAACTCGAATTTTTTTTAGAATTTCGAGTTTGGTTTTCAAATTCGAATAATTCGAATAAACTGAATAACAAACTATAATATTTTACATTTTTACCCCAAACTCCCAAAACTCTTTACTTTCCCCCAAAACTTTTACTTCCCTCCCATCCGTTGTAGTAACATTGTCTAATAACAGTGTAGTACTGATTTCTATGTTTTATTTTTGTATTTTATAACAACAACAATCGTAATTTTTGAACTACGCTCTACTAATTCAGTTCTCTACATTAGTCTCTTGTTTTATATTTTACTAAAACTGAAATAAAAATAATAAATTTTAGTTAAGATATTATTTCTTTAAATTTTATATAAAAATATATTAATCAAATTTTATTAAAGTTTCGATATAAATCTCAAATGTTGTTATAGATGTACAATAACCACGTTTCCATAACATTCAAAATTTTGACAAATAAATAAGACCGGTATAGAAAAGATTAACGGCATATCTTTAACATTGAATGTATTAAATTAATAATTTTCATAGTTGAAGTGGTTGAGGTTTAAAAGTTTCTACCAAGTAATTTTATACAGAATTTGTATTTGGTACTTTAAGAAAAAAATGTGTAAATAATAAATAAAGTTTTGATTGAAACGGTAAAGTTGACTTTTGAAGACCATAATGTCTTAGGTTAAAGTCCTACCTTGTGTGGTGTTTTTCTAGATTTATTTTGTGTAAAAGTCAAAAACACACTTTTAATAACATTTACCAATTTAGTACTCGGTTCACTTATGACACCAATTCAATTGACCACTTAAATATAATATAAATAGACGGATATCACATTAATGATATGAAAATATCTGTACCATAAATTTTAGATTAAAAAACTCATTCATATTTACTTATTTACCCTTTTTTCACTAGATAGACAAAACTTAGTTATGTTGATAAAATTGATAAAATAAAATCAACATCTAGAAAAATAAGTTTTAAAAATGTAAACCACAGTATATAAAATTGGCCGCCTAATTTTCATAAGTTTTCATTTTAGGTATCAAAATAAAATAAAATTGCAAATTGAGCATTATTGTTAACAACTGTTTTTATTTTCGTTGCTTTCATTAATTCAATGTTATTGTATACTCATTTTAGTCACCCAATTTTAATAAGTTTTATTTTGGTCACTCATTTTCTTTTAAAATATTAATTTTGTTTTGGTTAAAATGTGCCAAAAATCCCTGTACTTTTCAAAAAGTAGGAATTTAGTCCCTATACTTTTATTTCATGAAATTTAGTCCATTTACTTTTCAGATTCCAAAATCCAGGTCCAACCGTTAGCACAACTAAATTCATTTTGTTAAATTTGTTGCTGTGACATTTCTTAAATAAAAGAAGTACTCACTTGGTAGTCTTGTAATTAAAAAAAATGACTTTGTAATTAACTTGAATTTCACAAAAAGGATATGACAGTGTTAACAATTTGACCTAAATTTTAAAATCGAAAAGTAGATGGACTAAATTCCATGAAATAAAAGTATAGGGACTAAATTCCCAATTTTCAAAAAGTATAAAGACTTTTGGCACATTTTAACCTTTTATTTTTTTTCCAAAAAACTTTTGTTTAAATAAGAAATTAAGCTATTAGGCTATGAAGATGAAACCCAAATTTTCCTTTAACTCAGATTATTTGTAAAAACTCAATTTTTTTTTTTATGTTTTGTAAAACCCTATATTTCTCCTTGAAAACCCAAGTTTTTTTTCCTTTTACGGAAAAACCTATACATTAATTCTAAAAATGAAAATAAATAAAGAAAATTAAAAAATAAAATGGTTTTTCCTAAAAAATCTAAGTAATTTTCTATAAAACCTTAGGTTTTTCATTCTTACTAGGAAAAACTAAAATTAATTCTAAAAATAATAAATGAAATTAAAAAGATAAATTGATTTTTCCTATAACAATCCAGATAAATCCTTGTAAAATTCCATTTTTTCCTTTTACTGAAAAAATTAAAATTAATTCTAAAAAGTGAAATAATTAAGGAAATTAAAAAGATATAATGGTTTTTCTATCAAACTTCAGGTTTTTCCTGTAAAAATTCAAGTTTTTCCTTTAAAACCTGAGTAATTCCCTATAAAACAACAAATTTTCCTTTTACTAGAAAACAATTAAAATTATTTATTAAAAATAAAATAAGAAAATAAAGTTTTAGAAAGAGAAAATGAGTGACCAAAATGAAAATGTTTAGAGTTGGGTGACTAAATGAAAATGGTTTATTAACGGTAGTGTCCAATTTGCAAATTTTTTTATTTTCAGTGCCCAAAATAAAAACTTTTGAAAGTTGTGTGACCAATTGTGCGTTTACCCTTTTAAAATCATGACTGAAAATGAAAAATGCATTAAAATCATGGATACATGGAGTAATTTATTAAAGAAAAAACTATAAATTTGTTAAGAAATAAAACAGAAATTAAATCAAAGAAATATTATTTTAATGAATTTCATAAATACCTAATGGATCCCCTTCTCATGTAAACATAAACCACCTAATTTGCTTGAGGAACCACTAACTTTTACAATACTTTGAAAGAATGTTATGTTGCCCACATCAAAGTTCTTTAGTGATTAGAGAAACCCACCCATCATTGATGTGCTAGTTGGCAAAAACCTTATAGTAATCCTTAAGAAATATTCAATCAATGCTAATTAAATTTGGGTTAATTTAAATGCCCCCTTCAAGCAGGGTATGGTATCAAAGTTTGGTATGTCATCAATACTTGTATTTATATATGTTGATGTTCAACATCTCTCCAAGTCTAATGCTACTCCTTATTACTAATTAAAAGTATTGTTACTTATGAATGTTGAGCTTAGTAAAAGGAATAAAAGAAATTTAGACTCGACTCAATTCATGAAAATTTTATACATTTTTACGTAAGGGTATAGGAATGAGTTGTCTAGATTTAAACTTGAGATTCAATGATAACAAATAATTTATCACTACATTAGTAGCTAATTAACCAAACAAGTTTTTATTTTTGGAATAATAATCAATAGAGTTGGGTTTTCAAATAAAACCATTAATTATTTCTTATTCCTTCATCCTTTAAATTCTTTATCGACATTGTGATTAGTTACCTTTAACCAAGAAGGTTAATCCACAAGAGAAAGGATTGTATGAAATTGTGATTACATATGATCCTCATCCCTTTCCAATAGGAAAAAAAAGCTGAGAATCAAGAGGAAAAATCTGATTTGTCATTCTCCTATTGGAAAGGAATAAGGATAACATGGAATTACAGTTTCATACAATCCTTTCTCTATTCGACAAAAGACCAAAACCAATGCAATAGGCTATTTTTTCTACTCACATAGCATTCAAAGCATGCTTGTATATTACATGACAGTGCATATACTCAAAAAAAAAGATAATATATACTCAAAATAAATCACTTAATTAATTTCTATATGCTAGCTATAAATTCAAACTTAAGTAGTAAGGGAGTAATTAAGCTAATGCTAAGATTTGAGTGAATTATTTTAATAGATTATAGTATATAATTTACATTATTTCAGAGAGCTTCAAATTTTGCTAATAGTTCATCAAAAGAGCTCTAACCCAGCAACGTAATTAGTACGACTCAAACTCAGACTACACTTGAGACGATGAGTTCTATATGTACAGCCTTTCTATTTAAAATTAGATTTCTATATGCAAAAACAGTATCACATTTTGGCTCAAATATTTTTCATAATACTTTATACCCTGTATCACTTTGATTATCAATTTAGCTTTCATTTTACAAGTTTTTTACAGACCATGATTTTAGCATAAATATAATCTGAATTTGTTTTGTGAAAAGGAAAAAAAATAAAAGCTATACCATCTTACAGTTCTTTAAAGCAATAGATCCTTAATAATTAGATATTTCAATATACATCTAGCCAGCCAGTGATGAGTTATAGATTTAATATTTTTTATAAAAATACTTTAGCTTTAAAAGCTAGTTAACCCTACACTGTGTATATTATACACGACCTTGAAGTTTGAACAAGTTTTGGTTAATACTGAAGGTGGGAAATGGAGGATCTGAGGATGAAAGCTTCTTCTATAAAGGTAATTACTTTATTAATTGAAAATAATTAAAAGAAAAATATGGTTGACAAGCATTAGGGTTATTTAAACTTTAAAGTGTCAAAATTTACAACTCACACAGCAACTAAAATATACTATATATATAAGATTCGATAGTTAAGTGGAAATGAGAGGCTGCTATTTTGTAATAATAATAATATGCATGCTATTAAGATTGATAAGGCATTAGCTGAATAGTTAATCAGTGTTAAAGCAAAGGAATAAACACACACACACACATATATATATATATATATATATATATATATTCTTGACAAAATTAAGAATTATTGATTATGATTGATTGTTTTGGCATTATTGGGAAGAAAAACATTCTGCTTTGAAGTGTGTTTATTTATTGTTTAATGGATAATAATCCTTGTTTAATTTTGTGTGGTTGATAATTTTATATATACAGATACCCTTAAACTACAATTTTCTCACCTTGATATAATTATCTTGATGCATACTTCTTCCAATATAATAATATAACTAAAACAATTAAAATTAGAGAGAGAGAGAGGTGGAAAATGATAGTTGATCAACCAAAAGCTTTAGACACCCAAGAAGAAGAAAGGGTAATAAAAGAATCACTGAGTTAACAGGAAATGACTCCAAATTGTATGTAAAATAGATGCATATATATAGGAATAGAAATCACCAACATTAACTATACAAATACTTTAAAATACCATGACACAGATTTTGCAAGTTTCTTCACTTAGTACTACTGATCATCACTTTCTGTTTAGGAACTGTTTCAGCTGGCTATATATCTATATATGCTTTCTACAGAAATAAAATACTCACCCATCTCTGTATAGACCAAATTTATCCTCTTCTTTTTTCTTTTTTTTTAATTATGTTCCTTGGATTTATTTATATATATTGAAGTGATAAGAATATATTTATATATAATTACTCAGAAAGAGTAGAAATCTGCAATTTTTTTCATCACCTGTACCTGGGTGGTAAGACACTTTATGTAATGTGCAGTCTCATCCAACAAGTTGCATAAATTCATGGTTTCACCACCTGGAACAAGCTGTCTTAGTTCATCTGCCTCTTCAACAAACCCAACCCCATCTTCCCTTCTTGTTGTAGTATTCTCGTTACTTGATTTTTTCATGATGGCTTGATTAGTCTTCCCAGATCTTCTGCCTGAACAAGGGTCTTGACGACGATAAGATCGGCTTCGAAGCTTCCAAAGCATTGCCCTACTCCAAATTCTCCTCGACCTAACGGAGTAAGCCATGGACTTGTCAGCTGCAGCCTTGATCCTTCGATACCGTCGGAAGATCTCTGTGGGAGAAGATGAGGAGATAGGTTTTTGAGCACGGATTTTAGTCAGGGCCCGGAGGAACCTCGTGGTGAACCTGGATTTTAGAGAAGTAGGGTTCAGATGGTGAGGGTTATTCATGGGGAGGGGGGATATGCTATATGAGTTATTGAGATACGAAAGTTGATAACAAATTAGGGTTTTTTGGGGGGTGGGGTGTTGGGTTATGAGATCAAGCAAATATCTAATAAGGGTATTGCCCTTTTAAGGGATGGAAGAGGAGTAGTTCAGACACGGTTGGTTCGCAGGGACAAAAGCTGACTAAGTCTCTGACACAGTATCTAAATAGACCAACCAGACAGGAAGAAAGAAAGACAAAGATGTGGTTAGGGGGACTTATAAGAACAAAAACATGTGACCAGAATTAAGAAAAAGCAAGGGATTGGAAATGGGAGGTGTAGTAAAGAGGAAGGAGACTTGGGAATCAATCTTTGATTTGGATATATACCAATTTATTATTCTTTTTTTTTTAAAGGAAAAATAAAAACGTAAGTTTTTAAGTGGGAAATTATTATTTTATTTGTATTTAAGTTTTTATGAGATAATAAAATAAATAGTAATAGAATTGAAGGCGTTTGCTTTCGTTATCAGATTGGGTAATAGAGGTGAGAAAAGCGAGTGAAGTGGGGGCTGAAATAGCCAACTACCATATGAGCGCACATGGTTCCATTTTCCCACTTGGATTGTGGGGGCCTCTCCCCTCTCTCCTCCATTTATTTTGTTTAATATTTAATGTTCTCTCTTCTCCCTATTTATTTTACTGATTCTATTTTAATCATTTATATTTTAAATGTTGCGTTTTAGTTATTTGTGTTATCGTTTTGTTATGAAGTGGTCATTCTATCATTAAGCTTCGTTACCTCCCTAATAATAATCTTATGTGGCAATTCAAATAAATTTTAAATGCCAACTTGAATGTTTAACTGGGGCAATAATAGGATTTTAATTAATTGAAAATTTTAAATTAATTACACCTTAAATTGGAAAAAAAAATGTTCGTCTCATTTTTTCCTTTAGTTTTCTTTTCCATTTTGACTGAAAAAACTATTCTCATCCAAATTGGCATTTAAAACTTATTTGGACTGTCACGTAGGATTGTCGTTAGAGAGGTAACGAAGCTTAACGACTGAGCGACTACTTCGTAACAAAACGATAACATAAATGACTAAAATGTAATCCAAGGCAAACATAAGTGACTGTTTTTATAGTTTATCATTTTTTTATGTTAAATTTAAATTTGATGGCAATGTTGAGAATTTTGAAATATTGGGATTTTAGAGTTTAGGCTTTGTTTGGTAGAGTGGAAAGAAAAGTGGAAGAATGGAAAATTGAAGAGATAAAACGGTTGGAGGGGCATCAAAAGCGGTAGAGGATATGTATTCTTCGTTCCTCCACTTTTCCATCCAACCAAATACACCCTGAGTCTCACTCTTTATTTGATCTCTTTCTAGAAAAAAAAATACAAGATAGTTCGTTTGAATTTTGTTAGTTATTTCATTCAATACTTGTAATAATTAATTTTGATCGCTATTGCAACTTAATATAATTGTTTTACCTTACATTTGATTACGGTTAAATAGCAAAACACATATGTTCAAGTCTTCAATTCACACCAATCTCAAAGTTGATCATTGGATAATATTTTAATTCCACTTGTTTAGTTAATCTATACCTATATGCTTATATTTAAGTACTTTATTGAGTTGGTGTCACTCTTAATCGAGTCACCAACTCAGTTATAATATTCTTTTAAATTATAATTAATATTATTATAATAACACTTTTGTTTTTTTCTTATTTTTATATCATCTTTAAATAAAATAATTACAAATTAGAAATCTAATGATTGAACACGTTCAATAGTATTAAGATACAAGTTTGTTACCCTCTATCTATATTTATTATTAAATAAATTTTTAACTGAATCGGTGTCACCCATTAACTAGATCTCAACTCGGTTAAAAATTACCCAAAACCCATTCGTTTTACAAAGCAACAAATATTATTTTGAGGGTATTTATGTTGATAAGTCTAGAAAATACATGTATAACGGGAATCATGATATTAAAATCCAAAACATAATCATATTCATTATTTCAAATTTACCCATAATCTAGCATTTTTGTTTAACTCAAGTAATTATAAGTTTGAATGCCTTAATTTTGCTTTGACGTTGGATTGTTGGTGGGCTATGGACATGGAGTGATGTTTTGTCGGTAGCAGCAACAAGACTCAAATAAAACACAAAGAGATAAATTATCATAATGATAAATCAGTTTCTTCACTATATATTTCTCAATATTCCATTCATCGATTGAAGGAAATGAAAACTCAAGTTTGTCCTCATTAACTATAAAGCTTCTTTTTTCTTCCATAAAGATGTTTGACCATTCAATCAAAATTATTATTTTTGTTGTTAATTATAGTTGTTATGGTGCTCTTGCTGTTTTTCAATTGGGAAAAATACCCTATTCATTCAAAAAGGATGTAATTTTCTTTTCTTCTCATTTAGGGGATTTTTTAAAATATGGGATTTACATTTTTTTATTTAATTAGGATTTAAGTTACTGATTATAAGTTTTAGTCCGATTAACATGAACATTGTTGTTAATATAGAAGGATGTGAGTTCAAGTGCGCTTACATTGAAGCACATTATCCTCCTATTTATGAATTTCGCAACTAATATACCAATAATATATAAATATTTATATACTACCAAATATAACTTTCTTAGTCAACAAGGACCCATGGCTAAACTATTTGTTTGGCACCCCCAAAAACTAGCTTTCAAGCTTTGTTAATGTAATCTTCTCCCTCAAATTGTAATGTATCAATATATATATTATGAATGAGTGTGAAGATGAAGCAACTTCATGTATATATATATATATGTATATGAATAATTTATTTGATATATTTGGTGGTGAAATTTTTAACACATTAAAATTCAGTATGCCTCTTTTAGGAAAAACCTCTATTGACTATGTATTCGTATGTATAACAATATTATTATTTGAAACATCGAAAAATTTAACTCCGCAATTAAATTAAAAATATATTTTTTTATTTTTTCTTAAATACCACCTTAGGATGATTATGATATATCAATTATAATAGTTTTTCAAATAAGTAATGATATTGAAAATTCTGAAGAGCATGAGAGAGGATCAAACTCTAAGCTAGCTATAGTGTATGGTCCCCTCCCACCTTTCTCCACTGTATGTTGTATTTTCTTCCTTTCTCTTCTTCTTGTTCGATTAATGCAACCAACCCTAACAAAAAGTTATACTTGAAACAACAATTTAATAAGATTTACAGCAGATAAATTGTCATGAAAAAAAAAAGACAGTTTTGTACATGAAACAAGCATATACATACACACACACACATAGAGGATAAAGATGAAGAGAAAGAAGGAAGGAAGAAGAAAGGGGCAACTTTTTTTTATCACTAGGAAGAATGTAGAGACTTTAATATATATGAAATCTACTTTCATTAAATAAGAGAGAAGGTAGGGCTTTTATCATCTTATAAGGTAATGAAAAACTCAACCATTAAGCGAATTGGAATTCTCACAATCTCATCAATATCTAAAAATGTGTGTGTGTGTCCATTGATGATGAGGGGTAAAGGATGATGGTTCTACCTGGACCACAATCAAGTGGGTGCATACATATGTGAGGAAAGTGACAACTTGCAAGCTTGATTTCTGTTCATGACAACTTGGAACTCATTGTAACTTTCAATTTAATTTCATCAAGTTTTTTTTTCTTCTTCTTTTAGTATATCATTGTCTCCTTTTAATTTAATATATATCATTAGCCTCACTCAATCCTTCAAATAAATTAAGGTGCGTACGTGTGAGAGGGATGGATAACTCAACAACACGGCCTACATTCGCCCCCACATAAACCTATGGTCTCAACAAAAGCTAAGGGGGAGGAAGAGGATGATGGCTAGGTTTTTTTTTTTTGGTGTCTAGGGTTTGGTTCACGTTCGCCTCTCTAACCAAGAAGAGGGTTGGTTCGAGTAGGTACTTGGACCAATCTAACTACTAGCTAGGATTTCAAGTCACGAGAGATGATCAATTAAAATATTTCTGAGGAAAGAGGTAGCAAATTAATGACTTTGATTTGATTTGCTTTAATGTGATGTGATTTTCTTATATAGTTAATATATGTTTATATAAAAATATTTAACTAATTAAAAATTAAAAATTTAGATTATTTTAAAAGAATTTAAGACTAATGTTTTTTTATTTATCAATTATTGTTAAACATTTTAATATAACAAAAGATATTTAAATATTATATATTACATTATAATATAAATCTTAAACATAATAAAATATTTAAAATATGAGTTAATATAAAAATAAAATACAAAAACATGTAACGATATTAAAAAGTTAAATGAAAAAAAATTATTTACTTTAGAAAACATTAATAATGAATATTAAAATAACTAACAATTAAGGTTAAGTAAAGAAACGTCTGCCTAGTAGCACGAGTTTGTTTTTTCTCCGTCTGTCTTGTTGCACAAGTTTCGCTTTAGGGTTTTTTATTTGCTAGGGTTTTTGTCGTTTGTGGAGATTTGGTTTTTAGGTTTGTGGGTGCGTCATGGCTAATCTTAATACAGTGGATGAAGATTTGGCCAATCTTAATATTATGGATGAAAAGGAAGACCCCATGATAGTGGTAGGGGACAATATCGTTGTTGATCAAGAGTATGGATTGTCCCTGGTAATGCGAGTTCTTATGGACAGTATTGTGAATTTTTCGTCTTTAAAAAATACTCTAGCTGACTTGTGGCATCTATTGAGAGAGGTGTCTATCATGGAGATTGACGACAAGTGTATTTTATTCCGATTTTATAGCGAGATTAATTTGAAGCGAGTTATGGATGGTATGCCATGGTTTTTTAACCAACATATTATTGTGTTCCATAGGGTGAGGACCCAATTCAAGTTCTTCTTTAGACTACTATTTTCTAGGAACTTACCGATTGGATTTCTAACGGAGGGGATGGCGCGACAATTCAGGGACTTTATTAGGATATTCTTGGAGTATGATGCGTCGCTGGTAATGAGGGGGTAAGAAATTTTATGCAGATTAAGGTTGTAATTGATATTCGTCTCCCGATTAAAAGGAAGAAACAAATCATAATCGAGTAGGATAAATTCATATATATGTTGTTTCAATATGAAAAATTGTGGTTGTTTTGTTTTTTATGCGGTCGTCTAGCTCACGGGGAGAGCTTCTATCCGATTCTATTAAACTTAAGGAATCAGCAGGTAGAATTTGGATGGGATCTGTCTTTGAGGGCTGCACCAAGGAATCAGTTGGTGAGTAAATGGTTGCGGGAGGAATTGGAGACTAATAGGTGGGCAAGAATGAAAATTGAAGGGGAGAGCAGAGAGATGAGATTTGGTGCAGATGTAACCAATCGAAGTGATCATAACGAAGGAAAGGGTTCAGAGGGGCATTTTGTTCGACATATAAGAAAGCCTATGGATAAGAGGTTTGAAGATAGGGTGGGGCAATTTGAGGAAAGGGGAGAATGATCAAAGTTGGAAGATTTGCTTGTAGAGTTTGTTGATGGGAAGAAAAGGCAGAGATTTCATACAGAAGTGGGTGATTTTGCAAACCTTAAGGGTTATTGAAGATGGGAATAGGAAATTAAATATCGACGGTCGTTAGCAAACATGCCAATCGAATGCAATGAAAATCTTCAGTTAGAAGTTCGTGGATTGAGGCAGCCACAGACCATCAAACGTCTCAAAAATGAGTTGAGACACATTCAACCTCAAATATTTGTTTCTTATGGAAACAAAGGTTACTGGTAAACGTATGGAGAAAACTAGACGGCAGTGTGGTTTTAGTATGGAATTGATGTTGATACGGAAGGGACGAGAGGGGGTTTATCGTTAAGGTGGAGGGAGGGTTGAATATATCTTTAAAATTTTTTTTGAAGTTCCACATTGATGTGGAGGTGGATGAGGGGAATGATATGGCAATATGGAGATTCACTGGTTTTTATGGAGAGCCTGTGGAGCATGCTAGAAAGGATTCGTGGGAGTTATTAAGGTATCTGAAGCGCGAGAATAATAAGCCATGGTTGATTCTGCGAGATTTTAATGAAATTTTGTTCTATTTTGAAAAATAAGGGGGCAGAATCTGTGAGGAAAGACAGATAGTTACTTTTTGAGAAGTTCTAGAAGATTGTGAGATGAGCAATTTGGGATTTTCTAGGCAATAGTACACATTAGGAGAGAGGTAGGTTGCTTGGAAATAATATAAGGGAAAGACTAGACAAAGAGGTTGCTAATCCAGAATGGTGGAATCTTTTTACAGGGTATTCGGTGAACCACTTGTAACATAGCTTTTCTGATCATTGGCCGGTGGTTGTGGATACAAATGGGGATAAGAGCTTACGAATTACAGAAAAACAATATCAATTTTCTTTCAATGTCGATTGGATATTGGATAATGGCTTCAATGAGCGAGTTAAACATGGTTGGAACTCAAATGGGAAGGATATTTTAATGAAGCTGAAGGAGATGGGTGTAAGCTTGAGCTATTAGGCAAACCAAGTGAAAGTATCAAGGGAGCGACGAACGAAAAATTTAAATTCTAGACTGCTTGAATTAAGTGTTGGTGATATTAGTGATATAGTTTTAGCGGAGATTACAGAGGTTAAACTAATGTTGAATTTTGAAACTGATAGGGAGGAATTATTTTGGGAACAAAAAGTGAAAATCAACTGGCTTAGGATGGGGGATCGAAACACGACATTTTTTCATAGGAGTACCTCTCACCAAAATAAAAAAGCATGATTAGGGGGTTGGAGAGTGATTGTGGGAATTGGGTTAATGATTTTGATGAGATATCTAAAATTGCTACAAATTATTTTAAAGGTTTGTTTTTGTCAAAAGAGGTTAGCAACTGTGATACATTACTCTCGGCAATATCACTATGTATCATAGAAAGGGCAATATCACTATGTATCATAGAAAGGCTTAATGAGTAATTAATGGTGGAATTTAAAGCAGAAGAGGTTGTTAAGACAATGAAAACCATAGCTCTTCTTAAAACTTCGGGTAAGGATGGCTTTTCTATAATAATTTTTCAAAAGTATTGGCATGTGGTAGGAGATGATGTTCCTAGGTATTGTTTGGATATGCTAAATGGTCGATGAAATGTAGATGAGGTGAACCATACAAACATTGTACTTATCCCTAAGGTTAATTCGCCAAATACTATGAGTTAGTTTCGACCTATTAGCCTTTGTACTGTGATATATAAAATTATTTCGAATGTGTTAGTCAATAGGTTTTGTTGGGTGCTTAACTATTGTATCGATGACACTCACGGGGCATTCGTACCAGGAAGGCAAATCACAGACAATATTTTTGTGGCATATAAAAACTTGTACTCTTTCAAAAGAAGAAAATGGACTTTGAATGGTGGTTTTACTTTAAAACTCGATATGAACAAAGTGTATAATAGAGTTGAGTGGTGCTTTTTAGAGAAAATGATGCATAGTATGGGTTTTTTTTAGGGTTAGATTTCACTTATAATGATGTGCGTCACTAGTGTATCATATACAGTGGTGATTAATGGGGCACATGGGGATGCGTTTCAGCCTACAAGAGGGTTGAGGCAAGGAGACCCCCTAAGTCTATATTTGTTCATAATTTGTGTTGAAGGGTTTTGACGATTACTTAACATGGCTAGGAGGGAGGGGAGGCTCTTTGGGGCAAGGGTGGGGAGAAGTAGTATTTCAGTGGCGCATTTGTTTTTTGCTGATGATAATGTGCTATTTGGAGAGGCATCAATTGAGGGTACAAATATTATGAAAAACGTGATCAATGAGTATGAAGCGGTGTTAGGACAGTTGGTTAATTATGACAAGTCTCTAATCTATTTCAGTGGTAACATTGGACAAGAAATGCAGGATCAGATGGGGAGAATCTTAAGAGTTTAGATTTCTAATAATCTAAAGAGGTATTTGGGATTGCCAACAATGGTTGGACATAGG
The DNA here is from genome assembly GCF_025698545.1 of Gossypium raimondii. Lineage (NCBI taxonomy): Eukaryota > Viridiplantae > Streptophyta > Magnoliopsida > Malvales > Malvaceae > Gossypium > Gossypium raimondii. The sequence continues at coordinate 5,572,226 of NC_068571.1, read as the reverse complement.
AAAAAGCATGCTTTTTTTGGAATTAAAAAACGTTTTATTAAGATGATGAATAATTGGAGTGTGCATTATTTATTGGCTGGGGGTAAGGAAGTATTTCTAAAGTTCATTTTACAAGCTATTCCGATCTACACGATGCAATGTTTTATGTTGCCAATTTCGTTTTGTCGTGAACTTTAGAATATAATGTGTAAGTTTTGGTGGCGTAATTCAAAAACTAATAAAGACATTCATTGGAGCAAGTGGAGTGATACATGTGTCTCCAAAGCGAAAGGAGGGCTGGGTTTTAAAGATCTATCGACGTTTAATATGGCCCTATTGGCGAAGCAGGGGTGGAAAATTATTACACAGCCTAATTTTTTATTTACACTAGTAATGAAGGCAAAATATTTCCCAATAGGGGATTTTATGAGTGCAGGATTAGGTTCTTACCCTTCACATACCTGGCGAAATATCTAGGGAACTAGATGACTCCTTGAGGAGGGGGTGGGGTAAAGAATTGGGGACGGTACTGAAGTAAATATTTGGAATGATGCCTAGGTTCCAGAGCCTGGAAATGGTAGGGTGTAATGTCAAAATATTGATATTCGATATTCTAAGGTGTCTAATTTAATCGAGAGGGAATCTATTACCTAGAAGCAAGATGTTATTCATTTATTATTTGGAGAGGAGTAGCTGAAGAGAATTCTCTTAATCCCGTTGGCGAGTAGTAAACCACAGGACGCGTTAATTTGGAAAGGTAATAATACAGTGATTTATACAGTCAAAAGTAGATATAAATGACTAATTACAGTAGAGGATTCTATGATACAACATGAATATCTATCTTAGTTCTTTACAAAAATGTGGGCTCTTAATGTGCCAAGCAAGATTCGTATACATATGTGGAGGGTTGCTAATGAATTTGTGTCCATGTTGTATAACCTGATAGCTCGTAAGCTTATGGTGAATACGCTTTATCCAGTATGCCAAGCAAAAAAGAAAACGGTGAGCCACCTTTTTCAGGATTGCACTTTTACTCAACAAGTATTGCGGGAGTTGGGGGTAACTCACTCAACAACCAACAGAGATTCCAATTGGAAAAAATGGTTAGCATTGAGTTTAAGAATTATAGTAATGAAGCATGTAAAATCAAAGCTATTTCTTTCTGGGCTCTTTGGTACAATCGCAACAGAATTTACCATGAAGGGATAAGGCAGCGAGCACATGAAATTGTGGGTTTTATCAATGCTTATTATTCAGAAATAACGCAAATGGGTAAGATATTGAAGAATATGAAAGAGACTAAAAGATTTGTGTGCTTCTTTTAATCAACATTCTCGAAGTTCATGTTCAGGAATTTGTGTGCGGAATAAAGAAGGATTGGTGATGGCATCGTGTTCTTACCCATAGGAGAATATTTTAGACCCGATTATGGCTGAGGTAAGGGCATGTTTGTAGGATGTTACTATGGCAAAGGAAATGGGTTTTCGAGATATATGTGTTAAGGGAGACGCCCTAACTGTAATCAGAAAACTAAACTCCGCAGAAAAAGATAGATCATGTAAAAGCAGTCTGATTTAAGAAATCGATGGGAGAGCACCCAAATTTAGAAGAATGTGGTTTAGATTTATACCAAGGGAAGCCAATAAAATGGCACATGGAATGGCGCTGGAAGGATGGAGTTATGATAACCCCCTATATTGGATGAAAGAAGTACCGCATGTGGTGGAAGAACTGGTGAACTACAATAGGAGTGGCAAATATGATACGGATAATTGGATTAGTTGAGTCCAGACTTTGTGACGCTAGGTCTATCCGATGAACTCGAGGATTTTGACAAAGACTGGAGCTTGAAAGGTCAGAAATTGGTTGTTCATGGGTAATTGGTCTCTTGAGTTGCTGATACACAAAAGATGTTGCTTAAACTACTAAAGAGGAATGGAATTCCAGGCCTGGTTTTTTTCTTTGTTAAGTTTGAATTTGTTTGTTTTCATTTTCAAGTTTCTGTCTGTTCTGTGTGCTTTCCATTACTTTTTGTTTTGTTTTTGTGAGTTTCAAAGCACCATTTTGGTGATCAATTAGGGAGGGACATTTGTAGGGTCATTAGTCTTTAAGGCCTATAACTAATTGGCTTTCTTTTCCCATTAATAGCATCAGCTGGCATTTTCAAAAAAAAAAAAGATTAATAATGAAATATGTTGGGACAATTGTTTTTGATATGGCTGTCAAAGTGTCAATGGTATTGACTATTACAGCTAACATTACGATAAACCTTGTTGCTTATGATATTTATAATTGGCAATTTATAAAAGAAAGATTTGGGGCTTGATAGTGTAAGTTTACTACCTAGTTCCGTAAAACATCAACTACAGGAAACAGGAAATGAAATAGAGTAAGCGTATATAGCTTAGTAAGTTCATAGTTAAATCTTAAATCAACTTACCTCAATCATGTAATTGAAATTTAAACAAGTAATATAAAAATATCAACATGACATTTAATATACGAGAAACATGTAAGATTTACACGAGTTCAAATCACAAGATAATTACATGTGCTTCATGAATTCAATCCAAATCATTCATATGCATTCATAGATCTTAACAAGTCATTTGATGATCAATCACAAGTTGTACTAGCCCAATGAACTATAGCAAATTAATTAGGATGCTCGAGTAACTACACCACACCACACCACACCAGGTAGCATCGTAATGTTATACAGAGGCGTCTAGTGCAAGACAGAGGCATAATTGTGCAGTCAGAGGCATTAAAGTGCAAACAGAGACACTAAAGTGTGAACAGAGGCACCAAAGTGCAAACCCATACAAGTGCGCATTTTAACCCTATTGGCATGCCAATTGTATCCTAATTGTTTACTACATTTAATCGGACATTTAAATAGGATTCGTAACTTTCATAAATCTAAGGCACTTCCATGATATCCGTACATGTGCTGTAAACAAGTTATGTTCATTTTGAAATCATATAAATCGTGTTTCACAAATATTCAACAATTTCCAAATAAGTACTTTCTCACCTTATACTTAATTGTAAACAATTTATAACTTCAATCTAGTATCAAAGATTCATTCACAATTCAATTAAAACCAATTCATGATGGCACAAGTTATATATATTCATCTATACTATGAACTTACCTATTATATTTGGCTAACGGGTTGATTCGTATAGACTATTTTGTACTTTTCCCTTCTCCCAAACTTTCCTCCTTACGTTTCAATCCTTGGTCTATATAATAGTTAAATTCAATTTATCAATCTCATTTGCATTTCCATTAACTTCATTTTACAACATTTCCATAAACTTTTACATTTTGTTCAATTTAGTCCTTAAAACCTAAACTATTATAACTTTTACATTTAAACCCCCAAACTTAAAATCGATCACATTTCCATCCCCAATCCATCTTCAAATACTAAAGTTTTGAGAAATTTCATGTTAAGAATAACATATTTGCATATTAGTCCCTAAGCTCAAAACTAACAAAATTCCTTTATAAATAGTCTTATTTAACAACCAAACTCATAAATCTATCATTTAACCTCGTGAACAACTAAAAATTATTAATGGAAAGTTCCAAAACCTTTAACAATTTTATAAATAGTCCCTAGGTTAGCTAAATTAAGCTATAACGATCTAAAATCATAAAAAGTACGAAAAACAGGCTTGATTTGGACTTACATGCAAGATAATTAAGCTTGGTTGATCCTCAACCCTTCAAAAATGATGATTTCAGTTGTAAGAAGCAAAATGAAGAAGAAGATGTTTATGTTTCTTATGTTTTAACTATTGTTTAATATTTAATTAATTTACATCAAATTTTATCTAAAATAATGACATAAATCGTCCACCAACATTAAAAAGGGTCTAATTACCACTTAGATTCTTAAAAAACATTAATCATGCATCTTAGCTAATAAAAATCAATAGTGACTAAGTTTTACGTCTTTTACGTTTTAGTCCTTTTTTCCTTAATTAACTAATCAATTATAATTTTATAATAGACTCGTAAATATTATAAAATAATATTTACTAACTCGATCATCAAAAATCGAAGTTTCAAAACCACCGGTTCTGGTATCACTGAAAAACAAGATGTTACACACCACTCTTTCATATACACTCTTTGTAGGAATCGTTTTTGTCTTTTGTTTCCAGACCTTGAAAGTTTCACTATAGTTTTCACCGATTTGCAAATAGAATCCACACTATAGCAAATTGAGGTCGAGATTACTGGTGAAGATCGAGTGGTTGAAAGCTAGGAACGACAAAGTCCACCTAATCCGAAAACACAAGTTTAATTCGTGTAATAGGTTTATTTCTATAAACATCACAATTATAGGTTTTAAAGAAAAAAATTTAAACTCCAGTTGTGCATAGTTTCATTGTTTTCAAACTAATTTTTGCATCAGTTTGGTATTTTGATAGTGGTTGCTCTCGTCACATAACAAGTAACCAATCATTCTTGCTTGATTTTGAAGAACATCATGTTGATCAAGTCACTTTTGGTGATGGGAAGAAAGGTCATATCCTTGGGAAAGGAACTTTCAATGTTCGTGGATTGCCAAATTTAAAGAATGTGGCTCTTGTTGATGCCCTGAAAACAAATTCGGCGAGTATAAGTCAATTATGTGATCAAGGCATGCTTGTTAACTTTAACAAATACAAACGCATGGTTTCATCAAAGTCAAAAGAGAAGATCATGATAGGTGCTCACACTTTTGGCAACTACTATAAAGTAGTTCAATCCATCACATGTAGCAAAGCTTGTGTGTTAAAATTGGAGCTCTGGCATGAGAAACTTGGTCATATTCTTTACAAAGGATTCAACGACAGGTTGAATATGATGTTGCTAGGATAATTGCAAAGCTGAATGGTGTCATTCCTAAAGCCTGTAGTGGATGCTTAAAAAGGAAGCGACACAAGGAGAGTCATCAACAGTAACCGATCCAAACCATTGCACCTCTTGTGCTACTCCGCACGGAATTCATTAGACCTATGCAAATCAAGAGTATTGGTAGAAAACTAGTATCTTTCAAGAGAAAAATATTGAAATTTAATTTTTATTATTTTAAAATCTATCGAATTATACTTACTTTTTTTTTCTTTTATGTTAAATACATTTAACAATTTTGTGTATTAAAAATTTTAATAATTAATAAAAATAAAATATTTTAAAAGATGTAAAATTTATATGATAAAGAATATTAACCGTGGATTTGTCACATTTCTTTTCCTCGACAACAATCAAATTTATTAAAAAGAAAAGCAAAGATTTAACTGTCAATTGGTCGCTTATAGCTTTTGATAAAAATGAATTGCTATATCATATTCAAATAATATTATAATTATTATCAAAATAAAATTATAAATTTAAATTATTCAGTACATTGTAATATACAACCTTATGAATTATGAGCAAAGGTTAAAGAGTTCATAAAAAACTATTAATTTTCAAATTTAATATGAAAACATTATCATTTAATAAAATTTAAACAATTATCGATAAAAATTAAATTAAATAATTGTGGAGGTATGCCTCTTATTTTTCGGTTTTCTTCTCTCGGTTAAATTATGTTTTAGTTTTATACTTAAACTCGATTAGTGTAGGTTATTTTATTATTATTTGGCCTATGAATTTAGCCTATAAATAGGCCATTTTCACCCTCGATAAAATTAGTTTATGTTTTTATAGAAAGACACTAATAAAATATATTATATCATCATAGATGTTGTTGGTTATTGATCATTGATATATAAAAGTATATTAGTTTTAGAGCTCAATCTTTTTTTCCTGTTAGAGTTTAGTTTAGTTTCCATTTTCATCATTATGTTTTTATTTAAAAGATATTACAAATAATTATATGATAATATTTAAGTATTTATGTAATTAAAAATCATTCTTGCAATTTAAAAATAGTTATGATTGTGTTGAGTAATTTTCTATACATCTCATTAAAGGGAACATTCGGATATTTATACATATTTTTATTTTTCACGATTTGACTTCACTGTTAACGGACTTGACCCTACTCTTTATAAGACTGACATTCTGAGCAGGCCTCCAGCATGTTGAACACGTGTACTGCTTTGGGTTGCCTGCTAGACCTCACGGCCCCCTACACGCGAACTCCTTGGGTATATGCGAGTTGGGATCACAAACTCCCCTTGGCTTGTGCAAGCTAATATAGCAAGCTCCCCTAGCTATCCTTTCATTGCACGGCTCGCGCATATCCATCTGGTGGTTCTTGGTCGGGTCGTAGGTAGGCGACCTAGATCTCATCCGAGTTTCAAGTTGGTGATCATTGGTGGATAACATATTACAAGATAAACAATAAATATATTGTAAGGTTGTTGTAATTTTTTTTACAAAAAAAATTGTAATTTATGAATAAAAGTTGAAAGTTATCATAAGTTAATTAATTAAAAAGGTGGAAATAAAGAACAAAAAGTGGCAGACATGTAAGCATTTGAAAATGCATGAGGAGGCTGAATGAGAGGTTTTATTGTATTTTATGTGAGGGAAAGAAGAACATGGTGGGGCAAGGCTTGCTTATGGTTTGATAAACATCAAAGCTTTAGGATTAGACTCTTTAACCACCTCATAATTATGCTTGGTTTGAGATAAGCAGCATCCACATGCATGGTTTGCTTTTCTTAATTTTTTATTTTAGGACCACTTTGTTTTGGTTTATCACTCCAAGATAGGTGTCCTTTTAATATTGAATCTTTTTCTTCTCTCTCTCTCTTTGTACACTTAATCAGATTAGTGTATACATTCCAAATCCTAAAGGCAACATAAAGCACCTAGCTTGCATGAATCATTGACTGGATTCAGCTTTTCAAAACTCTAAGGACTACATGAAAAAAGCAGTGAATGGAACTCAAGATTCATTTTAACTGGTTTATAAAATTTGGGGTTTGAAATTCTAATGTTTAGATGAATGCAGTCGTAAGTGACATCGACTATAGAAGGTTACCACCCTAAACGATACACTAAATTCGTCAAAGGCTGTGGCCTACTTTGTGTTTATACATATATAGCATATAGCTTTGAAAATTTCTGGAGAAATGCCAAATTGCCAATTAAACCAATAGGTTAGTGATAAAATCAGAAGAATTGGGAGCATAAAAACATTGTTTAGAAAACATCACAGCTCTGCGAAATCTACATTGAATAACGCCGTCTGTGGGAATCGAACCCACGACCACATGGTTAAAAGCCATGCGCTCTACCGGCTGAGCTAAGACGGCATTGTTGATGAACTTGCAGTTGTTGTCAATTTAACGCAGAGTAAATTAGGTGTTTTGATTGATATGATATTTTTATGTTTACTTAAAGCTGGGGGCTGGCGGTGGATTAGAGCTGCTCATGGGCCGGGTGGCCCGGGCCGATGGCCTGCCCAAAATATGAGAGGGTTCGGATAAAAATATAGGCCCGAAGTATGGATTTGGGCAAAAAAATGAGGCCCGTTTAGAAAACGGGCCAGGCCTCGGGTAGCACTTTTTTGGCCCGAGCCCGGCTCGGCCCGAATATAATAAATATTTTTATTTTTTATTTTTAAAATTTTTTTTTAAAATACTTTTTTTATTTTTTTTTTTAAATTTTGGTGTTTATTTAAAAAATGGGTCGGGCCGGGCCAGGCTCGGGCTTATGATTTTCTTCTTGGATCGGGCCTGGACAAAATTTCAGGCCCATATTTCGGGCCAGGCTGGTCCCGGGCCTAGGACACAGGCCGAAATTTTTTCTGGGCCCGGTCCGAACCCGGCCCAGCCCGACCCATGAGCACCTCTACGGTGGATCACTCTCAAATAATTTTTTTATCTATTTATAATTTATAAAATTTTTAAATTAGTGATTATAAAATTATGCTAAATCTCTTTAAAATAATAAAATTTTAATTTAATCGTTTAAAAATTATAAATATATAAGTTATTAAAATGATGAAATTATATTTTTACTATAAAAATATATAATTTATTTAAAAATTATATAATTGATGTATTGCTTCTATTAAAATTTAAAATAATTTCATAAAGAAATTGATGGGAAAAAATTTGAAAAGCTCCTACTAATATTTTTGAATAATAATTATTTTTATATAAAAATTGGATCTCTCTTTATTCACTAAAACCTCAAAATACCTAATTCTTTTATTTCCTTTCCACACTTATCTTCTTCTTCTTTTTTCAAATCTCTTATCCTCTCTCACTCTCTCTTGAATTTTTACAAAATAGATGTTAAAAGTTTCAATATTTTCAAACGGGTCTCCCTAATTTGGTAATAACTTTTTTTCAAGTCTTATTGCTTAATCTTTAGAAAATTAGACATTTAGCTTTTCTGTGATAGATTAGGGTTTTATGCAAGATTTAGTTATTTATTTATTGAATGGTTCGGGGTGTTATTGTATGATATTTCTAATATCGTGATCGAGTAATAATTTTTAGAGATTGATTAATACAAATCATTGAAGAAATTAGGTTTGATTGTACTTATAATCTTGAATTTCTTGAATATCGATTAGAAATTTAACATTTTATTTAGAAATTATTTTTACAAGTGTGATTATTATGAATCTTGTGTTTAAAAATAGATATATTATATTCTCATGGCACAAAAAGATATTATTATATTTGAATGTTCTTTTATTTTATTAATAGGGTGAATTTTGTGTTAATTGTGAATTTGTTTAATTTTACATTTAATTTGTTAAATATAATCGATGGATGTGATTTAGTTCGTTATTGATTTGATGAAAGTTAATTACTAATATTATTTGCTCGTTATGAATTTTCATCAGATCAACTCCAAAACTCGAATTAAATATAAAAAAGTTGATATTGTTACCTTTAGGTACCAAAATGTATAACTTTTGTCAAACATATGTATTACATTGGATTAAAAAATAACACAAATACCATATTAGAAGTGTTGAACTCAAGTACCAAATTATGTGTTGAGGGGAGTTAGGTCTCAGACCCCAAACAGAAGGTATTGTCTCACTCGAGAGTTGTCTCTCGTACTTCGAGGATAGGCCGAAAGGTTCACGGAGTTTAGAGAACACCTTGATTGATGTCAATAAGATCTACGCCTACGAGGAATCGAACCATCAATCAAAACTTAATGCCTTACCTTAGCATACTTAGTCCACTTGAATTATAACATTGAATTGTCGATAAGATTTATATTGATACCTTAATCAGTTTTCAGTTCAACCAACCTAACTAGTAGCATTGAATTGTAATGTCATATTTTAATTATATTAATAAAAAATAATTTAAATTTTGAAAAAAAAATCTCATCTGAAAATTAAGTTTTAAAATTTATAAATAAAAATATAATCCAAATATTATAAATATAAGGTGCAAATTATTCATTAGCTTAATCTTTAAATAGTTAGTCAATGGTTCTACAAATAGGCCCAATGGGTCTAAATGAAACAGGTTAACCCAAGCAAAGATAACTTGGTGGTTGGAAAGTTCATTTTCCGCAAACTTCTGTCTTTTCTTTTATACTAGATACTTCTACCTTACTCATGGGTTGGGTTATTCGCTTGGCTTAAACACTTATCTGAAAAAAAGAATATTTGTACAAAAATATGAGTCCCCAAAATGGGTTTAGATAAAACAAAATTTAAGACCTATTTTTTATATAAGCCATGTCTTGAGCAAGGAGTTTTTGCGCCGAAATATATTATGTTATAAAAATAATTATATTAATTATATATGTTAAATAATTATTATATATATATATATCTTTATATCTATATTAAATCACTAACCCAATAATAATTAAACTCATTACCTAAAACCTAAAACAAAAACCTACCGAACCAAATAACCCAACTCAAAATATAAAATTTTAAAATTATATTTAATATAATAAAATATTTATTATATTTATTTGTGTTTTTAATATAAATACTTTTTAATGTGTTTAAAAAAATTATTTTAATGTTTTTTAGTGCATTTAGTGAATTATATTTTTTATAAAATAAAATTTTAAATAAAAATTAATTAAAAAAAGACAAATATACCCAAAAATGCATTTCTTAAATTGAGCGGAATTTAGATAAAAAAATAAACCTATTTTTGCCAGAATCAATCTGAATTTAAAAAAATTAGTGTAAGTGCCACCCAAGTATGAAACAGTGGTGGCGATGAGATTAGATATTATAACAATACTGTAGCGTGAGACAAAAAATAAACTAAACGTATCGTATCAGACCCAATCGCCCTTCTAAACTCACCTAAAATAGTTTCCAATCTCTGATAAGCATCGTTTCGAGGAACATAAAACAAGACGAAACAATGCTCTTTGGAAACCTAAAAAGGACAAAAGGCTTAATTCAAGTCACGTCCTCATGATGTCATCATTGTTTGGGTGATATTATAAATGAGTTCAACGTCCCATCTATGGAATTTGAAACTAAAATTAAAGACTAAATTACCAAATAAAACCCATTTTTTAAATTATGAAAATAGGTCAATTCTTTTTTTAAATGATGGAAATGAGATGATTTTGTTAAAACGTGTCTAGTTGGTGTCGTTTTCAGGAAAAAATTAGAAAAAGGTTTCCAGCTGGAAGTGACCGTTGGGGGGAAGAGAAAAAACGCGTTGACCTGGATGCGTTTTTACTTAACGCGCTGAGCTGAAAGTGCTTTATCGGTCAGAGGGGAAAAATCTTCCAGCTGGAAGCGTTTTTCTAATTTTTTCTTGAAAATGACACCAATTGAACGCATTTTAACAAGATCGGCCCATTTCCATCATTTTTAAAAAAAATTAACCTATTTCTATAATTGTGAAAAAGAGACTTTATTTCATAATTTAGTCAAAATTATAGTTCACGCATTCTTTTTTATTGAATTGACCAAATTAAAATTCTACATTGAAATTCTTTTTGATTCATGAATGCAATCACCAATTGAAAAGTGATCACCGGCTGGATTCTTTGATGTAAAAAGAAATAGTAGACAAAATAGTTAAATTATCATATAGAGGCTTTTATATTATGAGTCGATTGTATTTCATCTTTTTTACTTAAAAACGGGTAAATGAGTTAGATCAAAGAGTAAATTAATCATTTCTATTAAAAAGTAGCATAGCTGAAGAATAATTAAACAGTGGCACATAATGTATCACATATACCTCATACAGACATCCAACGATTAATTTTTAATAATAAAAATAGATAATCCTTTTAATAATATATGAAATTTAATTTACCTAAATTTTTAATAGATATAAAGGGTCAAAATCATGAAAAAGGGGGGAGTCACTTTTCATTTTTTAATTTCCTCCATCTGTTGGGGTGAATAAATGATATTGGGACAAACGGCACGGCTAGAATCTCCATGAAAATTGACAACTAACTACTCCACCTCGTACCATGCTCTTCTGTTTTCTGTTTTTATCTCTTTATTTATATTGTTGGTATAAAGAGGTGGCAGCAGTGGTTCTCATATGGTGGAAGTGTGAAGAGCTATAGGTTAGTTGTGGCGGAAGCGATTGACAGCATGTGTGAAGGAAAACGGTGCAGTATCTCGTGAAGCCACTTATCCCACTCTTTGCCCGGTCATGTTAGGTTTTCCGCATGACAATCATCAAAAGTAGGAAGGAGTGTGCGAGTAAAACAAATTTGAATTCATTAAATTCACCGGTTTTATTTTCTCATCTTAATTTAATTTAAATTTTTTTTAATTGAGTGAAATTATTCAAGTTAAATTAAAAAATTAAACATGTCAAATTAAAATCTTGTTACAGACTAACTAATTTTATGTTAGAGCACATAAATTTGAAATCATATATATTTGAAAACTTTTTAAAGCAAAATAATAAAAATTAAGATACTTTACTATGATAAATTTAAATTATTAATTAATTTATTTAAGTCCTCAAATTTATTATGTTAGAAATTTTTAAATTTTTAACTTTCTTTATATATTATTTAGAATTTTTAAAATTATTATAATTGTTTAAAAGATATATAATTTTTGAATTTTCAAAATATTTTGAATTTTTGAAAATTAATTTATTTATTTTTTGTAATTTTGTTAAGAGAGACTAATTTGCTCATTTCTAAAATTGACAGTGACTAAAAATGTATTTACATTAATCATTATTCAATTGTAAAATTTAACCCAATATTTTGAATTTTTGAAAAAAATTTAATTTTTTGAATCAAATTGAGTTTTCCTCATTCCTAATCAAAAGTTTTGTCTTCCTAGATTGTTTTAAACAACCCTTGATTAGAGGTGATAAAAAAATCTGAAACTGTTTCAATTCAACTCAAAGTTTGATTTTTAATCCGATAATAATTTATTTAACCCTCCACTTTATAAAAAAATCATTTTAGTCTTTCATTTATTTCTTTTCACCTCTTTTAATTTTGAACTTATGTTGTTTGTCAAATCTCCAAAATGAATGGAAAAATTAATGTTTATAACCTTTGTTGATGTCCACATACACATCGATTGCGATGTCATATAAGATATTAGTTCATTTTAAAAATTTTAAAATCCAAATTTTTATGAAATTTATTTTTAAAATAAAATTTGTTAAATTATTTAAAGAGTACTAAAATATAAATTTTTTAAAAATAATTAATTGCTAATGTGACATACATGTGGACTAACATGTTAGTAAAATTAACAAACTTTAATTTTTCTATCTATTTTAGGTGATTTGACAAACAATATGCAAATTTAAGGATTAAAATATACAAAAGGTTAAATGCAAGACTAAGATGTTTTTATTATTATATAAAATTGGAAGGCTAAATAAGTCATTATATCTTTTTAAGGCTGTGTTCTCCAATGCTTCCCAGATGAGTTTTTCCATTAAAAAGTGTTTTTCCCTAAAAAGCAATAAAGAACAGAGGTCAGTGTAGAAAATTGTTTAACTTATTTTTAGTGCTTTTTCACAAATGAAAAAACAGAAATTGTTAGCTTTTTTCAGCCCAAAAGTGCTTTTGGCTGGTATTTTACTTTTTTAACCTTACTATTTCTTTTTTCAAATAGACGTTAGAAGACTTTTTTTAAATAAAATAATACAAATGTGTTAAAAGTATTAATTAAAAATAAAAAATAATTTTTAAAATAATACAATTGTGTCAATATCTAATTACAAATATTTAATTATTATATTTAAATATTTAAATATAGTTTATATATTATAATTAAATTTAATAAATAATTAATATTAATTACTTAGAAATATTTAAAATTAATATTATATATTAAAATATTAACAATAAGTTATAATAAATTATTTTTATATTTTGCTAAAATATCGTAATATTAACTAATTTGAACATTATTTAAATACATATTTGTTACTTTATAATATCATGTCTAAAATGGACATTTTATTTCTCAAAAATACTTTTTGACAGTAATACCAAACACTCAAATTTTTCAAAAGCACTTCTCAAAAGCACTTTTCCACAACACTTTTTAAAAGCACTTTTCAAAAGTATTGCCAAACTAGCCCTAAATCAAATTAAAGTGGAATTAGGTTAGGTTAATTTTAAAAGAAAAAATGGTTGGAGATCAAGTCAAATTTAAGATAAACTTACGAGGCCTTATTTAGGATATTTACTAAATTACCACTTATTATATTTATTATTAGATTTAAGGGTAAATTATATTTATGGTCACTTTAAAATAAATAGGGTTTGTCCTATTTTACTCGTTTAATTTTTTTCAATTTAATTACTCTAACTAAGATAATTGTTTGAATTAATCACTGCCATTAAAAATCCTATTAATCCACTAATAGGTTGCTGATGTAGTACATTAGCCCATTAAATAATTGACATGTGGTGTTTTGTTTATTTGTTTGCAATATGAGGATTTATTTGAGTAATCTGACTTGAATTGCATAACCTAATCTAGAACAAAAAGAAGAAAAAAAACAATTAAGAAAGTTTTGATATTAACCACACCAATTTGTTATAACTTTTTTCTTGAACCAAATTGTGCTGATTGAGTCTTAGCTTGATTAGTATAAGTGTAATACCGTAAACTCGGCCTAGACTGTAACACCTCTAACCCTTATCCGTCGTCGGATTAGGGTTACGATGCATTACTAAATAAGATACAACTTTCAAACAATTCTGAATTGCATATAATCGTAATTATATTTAAACAAACATGTCACAAAGCCATACAAGAAAATGTACATTAAAATCTTAAGTAAGAATTATGAATTATCACATCGATTCAATAAAAATTCCTGAGTAATTAAATTCCTTATGTTCAGCTGTTCACATCAATTTATATTCACACCTTGCCAGTTACCATGTACTCTATTCGACTAACCTATTTAAACTCATTTAAAAGACAAATATACATCATTATAAAAGAACAAAGCTTACGCCTGAACTCCTAATGAGCCATTTCCAAATAACCATATTTCAATATCATTACCAGGCTAAGAAATACATGTTCGGTCATTATAACACATTACCTATAACATATTTATACTTTATTGACATTCATCAATTTGCATACTTATCAATTTAAATATGAACATCAAGCGAATCATATAATCACTTATATTTTCAAACCAAACATATTTTAAAAGCACCACATGAATTTACGATATTTCTAAATACCTAATTATTACATAGCATAATTAAAATTCAACTAACATGTCAAAACTCATAATTAAATATCACCTTAATAATTCATTCGATTGCAAGCTCAATTCATGCTCCAATATAATCAATTTCAAATATAAAATTATATACATCAAATATCCATTCAAAATCACATAAACTCAACTTAAACAAAATGATCATGGATAACTTATTTTATTTTCTTCTTAAAAAAAAACAAACCGAACTCAGTATAACCAAGATACACCCAAACATATTATCAATACAACCCGAATCAAGTTATCCTACACTTCCAAAATTTATAAACATGCAACTCAATTAATTACCAATTCCATACATTCCACTCATATTATATATATATATATCATCTCATTCACCATATTATCAACAAAACATAGCTACCGTATATTACATATAAATAAGCCATAGCCAAAATTATAAAATTAAACACTTAATCAAGAACCCATAAGACAAAAACCAAAACAAATACTAATGATTAAAGACAAGCCATTTTTCGCATGGCTATATACATACAAGTTCCAAAATCAATTATTTTATCCGGACTATACATGCCATAAGCTCAAAATTTAACTTAGTAAAATACCGAAGAAAACAATCGATAGTGTGATAGGCTTGCTGATGATCCCGAGCTCGTAAACACGATTCCAAAATCTATAAAACCGAGGTAAACAAAACACACATAATAAGCTATTAAAGCTTAGTAAGTCATAAGCGAAATTCATATATATATTTTTTATATTAATACTTATTCCATCATTAAGTTAAAATAAACCAAAGATCCTAATATTTTGTATCATATAACGCTTTAAATAAAATCACATTAAATTTTCATATAAACAAACCATATGGCCAAATACACATAAATATTTAGCAAAGCCAAATATTCAATAAATCATTATGCCAAAATATGTTTATACTCAAATGGTTAACTCATACTCTATATTTCATTTGAAATTATTATCAATTTAAAAATAATCAACCTACCTTAACACTAATTAAGCAAGTGGCTAACACATACCTGAATAATTTAGCTTTCTTAACACCTTTATTTGCTTTTACTATTGCTCACATAAGATTTATAGAACATAGAGCCTTGTATAAAACACCGGCATAAAGCCTGCTAGGCACAAAGCCTGATACATTTCACCGGCACAAAGCCTGCTAGACATAAAGTCTGAATTAATTCACCGGTATCAAGCCTGCTAGGCATTAAGCCTGAAAATCTCAAATACAAAGATGATCTTTCGTATAATTTACAACATTAAAATTCTGTTCAAAGAATTTGTAACCTATATTCGAACCATACACATATGTATGTAAAATTCATAAATTAAATTCAGCTCAAGAACTTTATAACCTATATTTGAATCACATATGTATATAAAATTCGTACATTAATTTCAGCTCAAGAACTTTAAAATATATATATATTCAAACAGTATGTGTATATATATATATATATTTCATAATATTAAGTTCAACTCAAAGAACTTGTATCATACATTCAACTATATATATATATAATTCATAACTTTGAATTCAACTCATGAAATTAAATCTTACATTCGAACTACATATCCATGTAAATTCTACTATTAGTTTCATATCATTGAACTTAAAGCATACTTTAATTAATATACATGTAATTTATACCATTAATTTTAACCTCCCAAAATCAATTTCTATATTCGGCTTTCACATAGAAAAATCATCAAGTTTTATTCAATTTATATACTTTTAGTACCACTTACTAAATGTATGATAGATATATTTATATAAATTCCAATTTAATAACATTTAAATTGCTATTAGACTTACCTCGGATATCGACGAACACAATCGACTACTCGACTACTTTTGACTTCCCCCGATCCAATTCCGTTTTCTTCGTTTCTCGATCTAAACATATTAAAAGTTAACTCTTTCACTACACCAAAACAGGCTTTTAGCGGCGCTTTTTTAGGCCTTTAGCGGCGCTTTGAGAAGCGCCGGAAAAAACGCCGCTAAAGATCAAGACCTTTAGCGGCGCTTTTTCCCACAAACGCCGCTAAAGACCATGACCTTTAGCGGCGCTTTCCCCACAAACACCGCTAAAGACCAAGACCTTTAGCAACGCTTTCCCCACAAACGCCGCTATAGACCATGACCTTTAGCGGCGCTTTTATCATAAACGCCGCTAAAGAACAAACCTTTAGCGGCGCTTCTAGCAAAACGCCGCTAAAAACATAATCTTTAAAAAAAATATTTTAATCAAATAACATTTATTTTTATGATAAATATTATATTATGTTTTATTTTTTAATTTGAACTTTAAATATACTTTTTAAGGATAAATAAAAAATATTATTTAAATTAAATTTTCTATGAAAATTTTAACTTTAAAACTAAATATAAAAATTAATGAATTTAGTTTTAGAATTTAAAATAATAAATTAATAACACAATTAAAATCCAAAAGTTAGAACTCAAGTTGTTGTAATATTAAAGTAAAAATAAAAATTTAGAATCAAAACTAAAATAATGGAAAGATAGTGAAATGTAGGTTTTTTTGCAAGTTACACGACAATAGCGAAAAATTAAACACCACATAAAATTTATCAAACTAGTTAAGAAATACATGGAGCGACCATGCAAGATAAATACAATAGAATCATAGGGTAATTTTGCATAAATATCTTTAGAGTACCAAGAATAATTTGTCACAAAATTATAAAACATGATAAAAAAAAAAGAACAGTAGCGAGACAAGCTATTTGTTACTTTTGTTTTGCTTCAAAGGCTTCCTTAGTGCCTTCATCTTGGCAATGAATCATCTTCATCATCCCCTTAAGAAAACAAAGAACCTATTGTTAAACAATTTAGAACTTAATAATTTAACCTAGATCTCGAAAAACACCACTAATTTAAAAATGAAATCAACAAAACCAAGAATTAATAAAGACTTGGAAGAAGCTAGTTCACCACTATATTCGAAACCACTTGCTCCAATTTATTGGCGTGACGATGAACCTTCACATTTTAATAAGAAGTTTAGTTCCATCAATAATTACTCACATTGAGGCTAAAATGAAGATAATGGCATCGAAATAAATTCAGACCATTCATCAGTTGAGTATCAATGCAGAATAGCCTTTAATCGGATCTAGAATGAATCAAATTCAGATGTATACTAATAAATCATATTGCAAATCAAGCATATCCAGAGCATGGTAAGAACTAACCTCAGCCCCTCTTGACATACGAGTAACAATTTAGATTCGGATCCAAAATAAAGCATATCCAAACTCAAAATAAAGCTCAATATTGGAGCATTCTAATTTTCTCAGAAACCAAACAGTAGACCCAAATATCAGGTTTCGAAATTAAGAAAATTTGAGAAGAAAAGAAGTTTACCTTGTAGAAGAGAGGGTCAAATAATAACAAGTAGCAATTCTAGCCATTGAAAGACGAAAAGAAGCCAAAATACATCGGTGGTGTCTCAATGATAGTAACTGCTTCACATGTCTCCTTATTGTGAAGTTCTGGAAGAAAAGAACATATAAATACATTATGCTATCCACCTAACCATGGAGGAAAGTAAACAATGCAAGAAAGCACATAAAAGGCACATGGTATTATTTCATATAACAGCAGATAAGCAACAGACCATCTAGTGTTCCAAAATTTACAGATGATGGGTCAAAAGAGAAAAAATTACTTGAACCAGGCTTTTCAACCTCCCTCACTATATGGGTCATTCCAGCTTTATATCCCAAGAATCATTTCTTTGATAAATGCCATTATTAACTTAAGCTTAAGTATAATGCCAACAGATTCATGCCGCCAATTAAAGTCTTAAACCAAGGGAAAATAATAGGAAAGTATAAAAAATCAAACAAAATAAAGGAAATATCTATTTGAATGATAAATATTACAACAATTATAAAGCATCACATGCTCAATTGATATTTCTTTGATAAATGAAATTATTACTCGACTCCCAAATCCTCATCTCTTATGTTAGGATAAGAAACTTGTGTGCACAAGATTCATAAAATCATACAAGCAAAACATCAATAAATCCCTAAATTGAGCTTGAAGATTTCATTAATAAATTAAATTATAACTCGACTCCCAAATTCTCATCTCTTTTGTCGATAACAAACTTCATGATACGAAGGGTATCAAAAGTGATATAACACTCATAGTAACAATTATCGGTCTAACTATTAAAGAAAGACGAAAAAATAGCATATGCATACAACACTCGTAGTAACAATTAAAGTAGAAGAAATTAGTGGAAAGGGAAAGATATACCATAAATCCAGGTCCTTTAAAAAATTATTGAATAACATATATATTTATAACATCAAGAAAGAAAATCCACGTTAACACTTTTGGAATCCGGGATATAAAGTGACACGAGAACTATCACATTTCTTTTTACTAGAAGGTTTCCATTTTCCTGGAGAAGGGAAGCTATCACATTTCTTTTGAAACATGAAAATATATTGATTTTTTTAAAGAAAAAAAAGGAAGAGAAGAGATTCTAACATATTGTAAAAAGAAAAAAGAAAAAAAAATGATGGTGTGATTGGGACCTCTATGCAAATAATGTAGTCCAAGTGCAGCACCAATACATATCTTGAGCCTTTACTCCCATTGTAAACGGGTGTTATTAGGCGATGGTGAAGGTGGAGCCACTAGTAATTCATGGTTGGTTCCACCCAAATTGCCATCGAATGTTCATTTTGAACACTTCAATGCCATTTACTACATCATAATAAAGCGCAAGTAAAGGGTGAGATGTATGGTGATGTTCGCTTATTCTCTTTTCCCTTCTTTGATACGATCACAACATAATCCTTATAAATCAAACTCTTCCATGCTTAGTCCAAAATATCGCGTCAAGATGTGGTTCAAATTGGTCCGACTATTTATAAAGACCTCAAAGCGCTGCTTTGCTGGCAAGTAACGGATCCTGTGGTTCACAAAAATGAAGCCTTCTATGTACTTGAATCCTAATTCCACAGGCAATTTCCATGTCAAGTTATAATGCTTGTTGTAAGTTGTAACTACGATTAGGCCCCATTGACCGAAAAGAGTTGTAAACCATTGTCGGTGCAGTGTATCTCGGACTTACTATATAGTTTATTGATATAGAGGTGTTGAGAGTGAAATAGCTATTACTTGTCATGTAATCAAAGTCATCAGACCAAATTCTGGACATTTTTGGACAAGCCACCGTCATCTTTTTGCGAAAGTTGTTGGCCACCAACATTCAATCTATATGCCATCTCAAGTGTAGTATCATTTTTATCTAAGACCTTTTTGTTATCATCAGCCCTATAACTAGTTGCTCTTAAAGGGTTTAGATGGATGTTTGTCTATAACTATTATTTAACTTCTAAGGAAACATTCTTTTGTGATGTTGCAAAAGAAAATAAAATAGTTACAGATTTTCTATCTTTTCCATGCGACCTTATGTTTCTTTATCGATTTTATTATATCAGAATTACAAAGTCTATCTATTTGCCTTTGAATATCACAATTCAATCTCAAATGCTACATAATATAGGCACCTAACTATAAGCTAGAAATATCATGAATAGGAAAATTAATCAGTTAGCCAGATAGTGTTAATTCTGTTACAAAATCAAGATTCTACTAAAACATATTAATTAATTCTTCTAATAAAGAAATGGCAATAGATGCTAATTGCTACAAACGGATATGCAAATTGGAATGGAAAGAAAGAAACTTGCCTCTCAAATGTAAATGAATATTCCCGTTTGTCAGTTTGTGCACGCAATGCCCGGACAGCAGGACCTCTTGAAACATTAAGAACACGCTTTTTTAGATAGCACCTAAAAGTACCAAAGTCCCAAATGTAAATGAATAGATTGCAAATAAGATTAGGCTATGAGTGGTACTCTACCAGCTGATACTTCACCTTTTCCCACAATCTATTCCCTGTCCCGTCCATTGGAGGGCTCACTAGACATATCTCCACTGATTCAACTGCCGTATACATATCTTCATGAACTTCCATACTGCACATATTTCTGCTTTCAATCAAACAACAAGTAATAAACTTAAAAACAACCCATAATTATTCAAAAGTAACCCTAAAGCCCAAAATATATTCTTTAATTTTTTTAAAAATATCCAATAAAGAAAAGAAATGGAACATAAAGAGAGGGTACCTGAAAACAAAATAGAAGATTGAAGAATCACCAGCTGAGAAACCTAGAAGGGATTCTTCAATAAATACAGAATTCTCAGGCGGAGGACTCTAAACAATTTAAAAAATATATATAGAGAGAGAGAAAGGTTTAGACAAACAGACAAAACAATGTTGGATTTTAATAATAAAGAAGATGAACAAAGAAAAAAAAAACTAACTGTACGAAACATGGAGGAAGAGAGATTTTTGGGCGTTTAAGAATTGGGGTTGAGGAAGAAAAAGATAGCAATGGGCATGGAGTCAAAAATTTTAAAGGACGGTATGTTTGTAAAGTTGGGGGTTTCAAGGGGGGAAATTAGGGATTTTAGGCGGGAAAGTTGGGGATTTTGGGGGGAGGGGATTTTATAAAATGGCCTATTTTTTTTAAAGTAAATTTTTGTATGCGTTTTAATAAAAGCGCTATTGTTACCTTTTATGCGTTTTATGAAAACGCGTAAAAATTATTTCATTTTAAATAAAACGACACTGTTTTGCTAAAAATAGTGCTATTTTTTTAAAGTAAAATTATTTTTTGTGGCGTTTTTATAAAACGCCATTATTACTACCTTTTGCGTTTTATCAAAAGCATAAAAACTTATTTCATTGGAATAAAATGACACTATTTTGCTATGCTAAAAATCTTTTATTTTGTCTGTTAAAAATTATTAGTTACCTATTCGTATCAATTTGTTACATTTTTTTATTTATTAATTTTTTTAAATCTAATATTTAAATATATCAAATAGTTTAGATTAAATATTTTTTAGTCATAAACACAGCTAATGTTACCTTTTTCGGCGTTTACAGAAGAAACGCCACTAATAAATTACATTCTTGTAATGAAACGACACTGTTTTGAAAAATTCTAAATCATATTAGCGGCGTTTTGGCTATAAACGCCGCCAAACCTCGCATATTTTACAATTTTTTATTTTCAATTATTGTATATTGCATGATCAATTTTAAATTAGTAATCTTTACAATTTATTATTATCACTTTTACAATTATATGAGAACTTATTTAATATATAAATTAAAAATTACTAATTAATCTAAACCTTAAACCTTAACCCGACTCCGAATCTCTAAACCTTGAATCACTAACTCTTAACCCCAAACTCCAAACCCCAAACCCCAAACCCCAAACCCCAAACCCCTAACCTCTACACCTTATTTAATATATAAATTAAAAAACACTAATTAATCTAAATCATAAACCCTAACCCGACCCCGAATCCCTAACCCCTAACCACTAATCATTATTTAATATATAAATTAAAACACACTAATTAATCTAAACCTTAACCCCTAACCTAACACTGAATCCATAAACCCTAAATCCCTAACTCTTAACCTCTAGCCCCTAACCCATAAACCATAAATCACAACCCTTAAATCAGAATCTCTAATCCATAATCTCTAATTCCATAATCTATAAACCTTAAAATTGCAACTCTTAAACCGGCCCTAAATCCTAAATTAACCATATATATACCCTAAACCATATATATTAAACCTTAAACTATAATGATAATTAAATTAAATATTTTAAAATTAATACTATCGTATCTTCTACAATTATATTTGAAATTATTTAATATATAAATTAAAAATTAATCAATCATGTACCCAAAAAATTTTAAATTTATTTTAAATAATAGTATTATAATTTCTCCATTTTTAACAAATATTTTTCTATGTTTTTTTTATTTCAAATTACTTCTACGTGTCATTATTTCAAATTTATCCATTTTTAACAAATATTCAATTAAAAATAAATTAAATTTTAATTAATATAAATAAACAAATTAAATAGTAAATAGACAGATAAAATGTTTTATACCTTTCGGGGCTTTAGCGGCGCTTTCCCAAAAACGCCGCTAAAGATCTGAGCATTAGCGGCGCTTTTCCAAAAACGCCTCTCAAGATCTGAGCATTAGCGGCGCTTTTCCAAAAACGCCTCTCAAGATCTGAGCATTAGCGGTGCTTTTTTTAAAAACGCCGCTAAAGCCCCGAAAGTATAAAACGATGCTGTTGTGCTTAGGTTTTTAGCGGCGTTTTTCCAAAAAACGCCGCTAATGCTCATTTTTAGCGGCGTTTTACGTAAAGCGCCGCTAATGCTCTATTTTTAGCGGCGTTTTTTTGTCCAAACGCCGCTAAAAGCTTGTCTTGGTGTAGTGTTTTATTCAATAATTCATTTAGTTTAGTCCAAAAAACAAAAATGGGCAAATTACCAATTGGCCCCTGACATTTCACACTTTTTACAATTTAGTCTCTATTTCAAAAAATATAAAATTAACAAACTTTCATTGTACCATAGCTTAGCCGAATATTCAATAAGCTCATGTAAGTCCATGCATGACATATATTTCACATTTTAGTCCCTCAATTTACACTTTTCTTAATTTAGTCCTTAAAGCACATTTTTATTAAAAATTACTAATTAAAACATGAAAAATCTAACAACATATATTTATTTTCCATCATCTAACAACAAAAACAACAAGCTCTCTTCAATGGCATATCACAAATACACAACCAATTCAAAAATTCAAGCATGGGCTTTAAAGATAACTTAGCAACGATATCAAAAACGTAAAAATTATCAAAAATTAAAACAAAACTAACCTTAAATTAAGCTTGTAAATTGGCCGAACCTAGCTTATGATTTTCTCTTTTGTTTTCTTTAGTTTCGGTCATAAGAAGATGAAGAATAATGAATTATATTTTGATATAATTTAACATATATTAACATATTACTAGTTTACTTATTTAACCTTTGTTTATAAATTTATATACCTTATAATACAAGGTCATTCTTAACCAATACCACCCACTTACTTAATAGTGGGCTAATAACCTATTAAGGACTCCATATTAAAAAGGCATTAGCAATTTAACACTTTACACATTAACTAGCCTTTTTATTTTTTTACGCGATCAAGTCCTTTTTCTTTAATTAAGCACTCAAACCATAATATTAATTCACGAAACTTCCACACATGCAAATTCACACATAATAAACACCAAATAAAATACTAAAATATTTTTCAGACTCGGATGTGTGGTCCCGAAACCACTATTCCGATTAGAGTCAAAACCGGGTTGTTACATAGACGTTATGACTGAATCTGGGAGTGTTACAAAGAAGGGTTTTGAACTCAATCATATTATATTAAAACCTCGTATAATTTATCGCTAAAAAGGAGTCCATATTTTATAAAACACATCAATTAACATCTTTGTTACTAAAACCGTAGATAGTTTGTTCTTTCAGAAAAACTTAATTTGCAGCGAAAATCTTAAGTGTCATTATATGTCGAAAACCGCGTTTGTAATTTTCCAAACCGTTTGTTTGTGTGAAACCGTTATTTTCAAAAAATCGTTTGTTGTGCGTCGCAGAAACATAATCAAAACAAAAACCAACAACAAAAACCGAAAGAAATCCAAAAATCTGGAGAGTCCCAAAATTACAAAACTCTCAAGAAACCAGAAAATTAAATAAAGCACTAATTAAAAGTAGTTTTCGGACTAGTGGTCACCGATGTGCCTTTGTCGTACCGACCCGCCTATGTCTGAAGATTACCTGAACAGAATAGACAAACAGATGTGAGTTTTCAAAACTCAGTGTGTAACTAACATAAACATATATGCATATATACTCAGATGTTTCACATACAGAGCATATACAGATACAAACATAAGTCCTTAACAGAATCAATTCAACAGAGTCATACATATATGCGACGTCCTACCTCTATCTTCTACACACCATCTTCGTCTATCCCAACACACCACGTGGGGTTTAAAACACCCACCTAGCCCTACACACCACATAGTGTCCGTACGACACTTATCAGAATAGTTTGTAGTTGTGCTTCCAAGATAACAACGAAATATCGCCTTATAGGATACTTTCTCCAATAAACAGATCCCACCCCATATACAGATACAAAATACAAATATACAAACATAATAGAATTAACATGACTCGCATACTCATATTCAAATATCATACACGTATATACAAAACAATCAAACATACACATTGGTTTTTCCTAAACTCAAATCAGTTTATCAGAATAGCAGATCTCATGCATTAGGGTTTGTTTTGCACTTATCGACCCTACGGAAGGCCCACAGTCGATCGGAAAGACGAATGTAACCCTAGGGAAAATTTTAGAATTTTGGGGCCACACAGGACCCACACGCCCAAATCGGCCTAGCCCGTGTGACCCACACAGCCACACGCCCGTGTGGCGTCGACAGGCCACTTTTTTGGGCAAATTTAAAACATCTGATAGTTGGGTGACCAAAAAAGAAATTGGACTATAGTTGAGTGACCTACAATGCTATTTTATCCAATTTTTTATCTCAAAAGTAAAATTTTATAGGGTGAACTACATAACTAGTCACCCAATTATGTTTTTTTTTTGTCAACCAACTATGAAAAGTTACAAAATGGTCACTCAACTATTAGTAAATTCTTTTTAGTCACTCAATTATGAAAAGTTACTAAATGGTTACCCAACTATTCAATTTTGTCCTCTTTGGTTATCAATTGGCTAACTTATAAATGGAAACACTCGAGAATCTAAGATGGTTAGGTGACCAAAAAAGACAAAATCAATGTTTTTAAAACCAGACCGATGATCGAACCAACCTGACCAATCCGATTAAAAAATTATTAAAAACTTCGGTTCAACTAGTTCGGCTGTCGGTTCAATCAGTTTTTTAGTTAGGTGACTTTAACAAATAAAGAAATAAAAATAAAAAATAAAATTATAGGGACTAGTTTTAACAAATGGAAAACATAGAAAAACTATGTTAAAAAAATGGAGAAGTGAGGAAAATAGAGGGAGAAGCATAAGAAAATGGAAAATAAAGAAAAAAGAAAGAAAGTTAAAAGAACATAAAAGAAAAGAATTAAATTGCTCAAAACGAAAAAATATATAGGAAGTAATTGTATAATTTAACCTAAAATTTTATTTAAAACGATGATTTAACGTGCTACGTCAGCTTACCGTTACACTGTTAACGACAATTAACGGCTTAGGGACTAGAACGTAACATTAAAAACATAAGTAATTAGAATGTAACATGAGATAAATAAAAGTGACTATTTTGATAGTTTACATTTAATAATATATACATATTAGAATTGATTTATAAAATTCTGAAAGAGTAAATTGTCCCTAATCTATATCTCAATTATGATCTTTAAAGTTTTATTTCTTGTAAAAAATATACTAAATTATCAACTTTACAATATTAATTAAATAGTTTTTTTTGCCAATAATATTAATTAAAAATTTATTCATTGATTTTTTGGATTGTTTAAATATTATTTCTATAAAAATAGATCTAAAAATTAGACTACAGTTTGGAAACAATTTGGAAGCAAAAGGAGCAAAGGGAAGAGATTGTGTGCACAGTCGCACATGCCCTTATCTATTGAACTGCTACCTGCAAACTAAAATAAAAAAGATACTAATTTATTCCATATCACTGCAACTTTCAACTTTAAAACACTGTTCCATTTCAGATCCCATTAGACCCTTTGTAAACTGTTGAGTGTTGACCTCTTACTGACTTCATCGTCATTAACCCCATTTCATAATAAAATAAAAATCTCTTTCTTTCTTTGCTTTAATTTTCTACCTTCTCCAATCTTAGGTTCAGCCACTTTCTTCTGCAATGACCACCAGGCCCTACGCGTGTGGGGGAGTTAAAAGGCAGTAACAAAGGCCAATCCATAGCCTTTGCTTGAAACCAAAGTGTGAAGCACTGGAATATACATTTGATCAAAGGCAACCATTAACTTTGTTTACTAATCTCTCTCTCTCTGCCTTTTACCTTTTTCTCACCTTTACTTTGCCTCTTTGTCCAAGTGTCTGCTACTGTGAAACTTCGTTATCCGTGGTTACTTTTGTTCATTTTACCCAACAGAAGTTTTATTGCTTTGGATCCCCCCCCCCTCCCCTCCTCGCTTTAAATTGCCACACTTTCCCACGCCCACCCAAGCAAAGAAACAAGTGAAAGACGACACCAAAACTTCGATATCTCTCTTCCAACCACCCAATTCCTCGTCTCTTTGATAAAGTCAGGCCATTCGCCCGACATATTCAAACGCTTGTTTGTCTCTCTCTTTCACTCTTGTCTCTCACAATATGGATGTAAGTAAAGCGTACCCATTTTCCCTGTATACCTTATATATGTTCCAAATTGAGTTTCATGTGTGTTCTATATTTGGTTTTGTTTTTGGTACTTGGCTTTGTTGTTGGTGAAGTGATGAACTGATGATACCTTTTTGTGTTCAGGATTATTACAGGAGGAGCCATGTTCCAGCTTTTGGTAGCTGGGATTGGAACAATGACCTTCCGTTTACTCAGTGTTTTGAAACGGTTAGGCAAACTGGATTGCTTCGTTACAGCTACGCCGAGGATCGTGATTTATATGTTGCCGGCGATCTCTATGAGAACGATGTTGTTACCCCTGCCATGATTGTTGTTCCTCGTAAAAAGGTATGTCAACTAAGAACTAAGCAACTAATATAAACAACCACCTTATATTCTTCTTCAGAAAAATCTTTACTTCTCTTGATGCCTATGAAAGGCACTTAATTTCTTCTAAATGCGTTGAATAGTTCATGCGTCATGGATACGAGAAAGGTTCTAAAATGTCAAGAAAGGAAACGAAGCTGACTTTGTGCAATTATCGATAAACAATTATTAAACATGCATTCATATGGAAATTTTGCAGAAAAAAGTAGGAGAGTCGCATGTTAAAGAAGGCAAAAAGCAAAGGTGGGAGGTGAGCGAGGAGAAAGCAGCAGCAGCAACAAGCCCCATTGTTATGGCCAAGCCAACTCCAAAACCCGTTGATGAAGACCTTTACAAAATCTCCCCTGACCTCCTTTACCCAAAACCCAAAAAGGTAGGTCCACTCTTCCATTAATTTTTTTAACTTAAAAAAGCTTTACAACTCTCCCCCACTGTCCCTCCCATGCTAGTGATAATTGTGTTTTTAACTTTCTTATGCAATTATTAATAACCCCATTAAAGTTGTGGTTTATGCAGAAAAAAGGGTTGGGGTTACTTTCAAGCTGCTTGGTACCAAGTTGTTTATCGTGAAGCTGCAAAAAGCCTATATAATTAGGAGGATTACGTAAATATTGCTTTTGAAGAAGTTGGCATGGGGTCTGTTTTGATCTTTCCCCCTTCCCTTTGTATATTAGAGGGGATCACTGGGGTTAAGATTTCTAATTATTATGTGAGGTTACTACTTAGGACCACAATATTCTTCTTTGTAAGACAATCTTTTGATGATATGAATTATTATATAGAAATTAAAATTGAAAAAAATGATTCTTGTTCTCAATCTTGCGAAAGGATTCTGCTGCACTTTTTTAAGAAACAAAATCAAAGCCGTTGGAGGAACATGATGAGAGTTCACGTGATTCATTTGTTTTGATTATGTATGTATATTTGAGGGTACGAATGATGATTACACAATTCATGGATTATATTTAAATTTGGAACTCCCAAAGATTACTTTTGGAGGAATGGGGCAAACTCTTTCAACAGTTTTGCAGATTCAGGGACAAAAGAACAGTGTTTTAGACTTGGAACTTGAAATAAATTCCACAGCTTTTCTTTCTTTTTCTCCCTTCTGATTTTTGCTAGCATCACGGGCTACGCATGGAGTCCTTCAAATTCAGTATTTATTATAACTCTTTTGGGTAAATTTCACAAATAGTCACTAAATTTTTATTTTAGTAACTTTTAATTCAATCACTAAACTTTATAGATTTAATGAAGTTGCCACTCCTCCTCCCCTCCCCCTACCACTTTCTAATCTCTTTTCTTCTTTCCCACGATCCCTCCCCAAATTATGATCCTCTCCCATTAATGAAAATTGCACAACCCGACACCCCTGCTTCCTTAAAAACATCCACTCCTCTCAACCATCAAACCCAATAATAAAACAAAAATAAAAATTCCATAGAAGGTTTCTCTTTTTTTTTCAAAATTGATGATGATACAAGGGATCTAATAAATTTGAAAGAAAAAGCACTGTTTTTCTTTTTTTAAAAAGACTTTGATTGCTTTATAATTTTTTTTAAAAAAAAGAGAAAGGGTATATACCAAAAAAGTGAAACTCCAACAAAGAATCAAAGATAAACCTAATCAAAATATAGCCTTTATGTGTTGGACATGCACTTAATACAACTTTGAAGAGGTTGAATTGGATCGATTTGGATAAACTTGGAAGCTTATCTTGGACTCATTGAAGATATTTCCTTTGTTGATTATCTTACTATTTAATTGGAATATTAATTGTAACTGATTTAATGTGCAATTTGATACATGAACTTTAATTTGGTGCAATTATACATATGAAATTTTGACTGTGGTTCAAACTGATACATGAAACTTTAATTTTGATTCAATCATATACATTTAAATAAATAAATACATCAATTTATTTTTATATTTGATAAATATAATTATTATATCAATAATTGTGTTAATAATTCATGAGAATTGGATTAAATCAAAATTTGATGTATATAATTATACATTAAATTAAAATTGATGTATAATTTTGAGATTTATCCGGATTATTTATGGTTAAAGTACGTAGAGTTTGCATGCATGCCCTCCTCTTGCCTACTCACAACTCCGAATTATATACTGATTTTATCCCTCAATTTTCTCCTAGATAAAGGAAACAAAATTTTGTTGATAATTTGAACGTTTCTTACGCTAATAAACGTATATATATATCATCTTTACTCATCTCTATCTCCATTTCTTCAATACCCTCACTCTTCGGCTAACCCTTATTTATGTTCTTGTGCTCATCTTCCTCACTTCTTTTATTGATCCAAACAGTGGAGTCACTCAAGTCAAACCCCTGCGGCTGCACCTTGGTAAGCTTTTCAGCTTTCTATTTTGTATCTGCAGATGAGGATGAAACTTTCATATTATTTTTCCTAATCGAATTATCTTATTTTTAAGAGGACAAAACCAAAGATTTATGGGAATATGGTAATAATTACAAGATTCAATTTTATGTACCTTATAAGTTTTTATGAAAAACAGTTGTATTTGAAGTAAATTTGTGAGCAACAATATCACGTGGATGCTTAATCACGCATTGACTTGTTTGTGTTATTGTTGTAGTATTTAATGCAAATTAAGTGGATAGCAGCCTGACAAATGCCATTGTACAAAGAGTTATCATTTTGTGGAAGCATTTTTATATAAACCAAAAACATCATGTTTGATAGGCACACTTTAATGAGGAGTCCAGTAAGTGAGGGAGATGAATCGATGAAGGCAAAGAAGAATGTGATGGAATCTAAGAAATCCTGCATATGTTCTCCAACAAGCCACGCTGGTTCCTTCAGGTGCCACCTTCATCGAGCCACTGCTGCTCCTACTTTGAGTCAAAACTCACCCAGTTGCTGCGTCGGCACACTGGCCAATGCTGCTTTCAAGAAGTTAAATTCCAAGCCACAGGGTGGTCAGGAGGAGCCTATTCTGTCCAGGTTGGGTAGGGCTTCTTCGTCTTTAAAACTGAAACCCATTTCAGAAACCACTCTGCCACCTTAATAAACAATGCCTCTCCTCTCTCTCTCTCAAGTCACCATCATTCTATTCCAGGTTGTAAATAGCAAAAGAACAAGGTCCCTTTCTTTTTTAAATTAATTTTTTTAATGTTTATAAAGAAGTGGGGACGTATTT
This sequence comes from Gossypium raimondii, assembly GCF_025698545.1. NCBI lineage: Eukaryota > Viridiplantae > Streptophyta > Magnoliopsida > Malvales > Malvaceae > Gossypium > Gossypium raimondii. The sequence continues at coordinate 5,541,625 of NC_068571.1, read as the reverse complement.
GTAAGATAATAAACTAATCTAACTCTTTTTTTAAGGAAAAAAAAGCTTTTATCATCAATGTCCTTTGGGATTGTATCTGAAAGAAGGGGCAAAAACTGAGACTCACAAGGCCGTAGTCAAATTCCATCATGGTTTAGGACATTACTGCAAACCCTGAGTGAGTCCTTTGAATTTAACAATAAAGAATGACGAACTTGATGAGGTTGTACAAGTTATTTGGATCCTAATTACACGTATCTACAGTACCATCAAATCAAATCAGATCTCATTTTTGGAAAGATTTAATAAAGGTTAAATTCTGCTATTAGTTCCTATACTTTTTGAACTGATCCATTTTAGTCCTTTTACTTTTTGAATTTTGAAATTTTAACTTTTAACTTTTACCTAAACAATAGCAATTGGTTTTCATATAAATCACATCATATGCTTCCCTTTGTCTGGCCTTTGTGTTGTGTGTTTTTCTTTGGGAGAAAATATTGATTTCTAGGAAGGGCATCGATATTCCACTGTTTTTATAGAACTTATCCAAAATGCCAAATCCATTAAGTAAAAGATTCGATACAGGGATGGGCCTAAGAAAGGCTCAAACAAAAAAAAGACACTACAATGGGCTTAACAAGAGTACATGTAGCAGGCTGCAACCCAGCATCGAATGAAGTTCCGCCGAGAGTCGTCATGTAAAGAACTTTTCACCCATTTCAGTATTATATTAAGGGTGTTGGGTGTATTTGTTAGAAGCCTTATACTTGATAGCATTAAGTTGAAGCTTGCGCAGAGCAGCTTTCCCAAGATCAATGCCACACATATCAGCCAGCCTGACTAGGTAGAGTAGAACATCGGACAACTCTTCGCCTAGATGTATTCTTTCTTCTTCTTTCCAATCAGGCAATCCTTTTGGGACCTCCCCTTTCCATTGAAATATCTCCGACACTTCTCCCACTTCACCAACCTTTTTTTATTCATCACAAACAAGGTTAAATATACACAAGTTATACTTACTGATTGTGTGTATATAAAAAAAGAAAATTTAGAAATAAGATGCAAGTATGTATGCATACCAGGGCCAAAAGGAGATTTCTAGGGGTGTGAAAGTGATCCCAGTCCCTTTCCTTGGCAAACTTAGCCATTTTGTGCTTAAGAAAATTAACACTCACTCTTTCATCAACTTCCTCAACCCCACTCATGACTGTGACTTGAGAGCTAATTAAGAGCAGCTTTTTTCAGAGAAGGATCTTCAAGGTAGATAGATATAAAGGGAGAACTTGGGGGGATATTTTAGTAGTAGTAATAGGCTGCCTTTCGTCTTGAGTCTTAGTAGGGTCAAATATAGGTTTCTATATATGTATCTTACCTTTTGCTCATTCAAAGTACAATTTACAAACGTGTATGGGTAGAACCCACGTTGATCCTGGGGAGCCTCGTGTCTTTGTAGAAACACATGTTCTTTATTATTATTTTTTCTTCCATACCTTCTTGGCTTGTTTTATTTTGGCAATAAAAGTGGCTTAGTGCGCACTGCCAAATGCTGGCCCTTTTTAAGTTCCATAATCCATCCCATCGGGAACAGTACCCAACTTATTGAAGGTTCATAATCCTCAATCAGCCTGTTCTAGCTCTCCAAAACCCAATTAATACATAGCTCTTTGTTTTATTAGTTAATAAAATAGATATAGTAAACCGCAAGTTCCAAACTAAAAGACATGAAGAATTAGAAACACAAAGATCCTGGGATTGTGTTTGATCTTGTTTCCACTTAAATTGATTTTATCTGAATTTCAGAGTCAGTAAGAATCAAATAAAGGGTTTCTATATATGGATCTGGGATTGTGCTTTGTGCTTCATGACCGACACTTTATGCTTAAAAACCGCACAAAATTTTCTTCCAACTCACTCATCGTTGCAATGAAGCAAAAATTGGGTAAAAATTCAATAAATTAAAGTTATACAAGAGAGGGGAATCAAACTCGGGTTTCAAGGATTAATTCACAAGCTCTTTACCATTAGACCAATAACCCATTCTTGTTATAACTTAAAAACATTATCAATTAGAAATTTGAGACGTGACAAGCTTGATTTAGCTAGCCCATGTATTAATATGTAAAATTGTTAAAGTTTTAGAAAGTTTTCATTGTTGTTTTCTTGAATAATTAGGTGTGAAATTGATAGAACTTAAGTTTAGTTTTAGAAAGGGACTAAATTGTAAAGCTTAATTGATGGTTTAGCACATTAGGGACCAAATTGAATAAATTTCAAAATTGCTATGAAATTTTGATGGGAATAAGAAATAAAAAGTCACTAATGAGAATATGTGAAACCAGATTTTAATCCGAAGATCTAGATCTAAAGTCATTCTCGTTCTAAGTTTAGGAACTAAACTGAATAAATTGCAAATTATGTGTGACTTGGTAATTGAATGTAATTTGATATGAAATGTGATATTGTGTATAGTTGGATTATGATTAGTAGCTAAAGACAATGCAAGGCTGTCTAGAGGGAAAGGAAACGCGAGAGTCAACGATGAGTAACTCGAGTCTTCGATTTGTATTTCTATGGTTCAAATCATTATAATTGTTGCATATTCATATTGTTTTTCATAGTATGATATTGAGGTGAGTTGGAAATGATTGTTTAAATTGAATTTTTATGATTGAGATTGGTTGTCGAAATAGAAGACTAAATTGAATAGAATTGAAAATAGTGTAACTTGATGAAAATATGAAATTGGCCTTGAATTGGGTTGAATCATGTTATGTTATGTAATGAAATGATGAATTGGTTGGTGAATTGAAAATGATGAAATGTAAATTGAGTTATATGATGAATTGGATAATTGGTTACCTTAATAACTGTTTAGGCAGAGTCGTATATAGTTGGCATGCCATAGGATAGATTGAGTAAGTGTTATTTCAACTCTATGTCAATAAGCGCTAGGTGCATTTTCTTGCGGACATTTCAATGAGTGCAGTGTACAACTTTATTTTGATTATACTAATAAGTGTTAGATGCTATCTATTTTTTTCGTACATTTCGACGAGACATTAGGTGCCAAATTGGCATGTTGGTTGGAATCCGTATATCCATTCAAGTATGAGTAATGTTATTAGGGAATATAAATTGCAAATTAGTTAATTGATATTTGAAAATGAATTCAACATTATGAAATTATATTACAGGTACGTATTTACGATATATAATTATAAATAGCATGTGAAAGATCATGCGAACTAATTAAACTAGTTCGAGGGCCGATATAGAATGATAATGGTAGATTTGATTTTGATTCGGGAATGATATAGGGGCTGGATTGAATGTAATAAAGTGAAACGTAAGGTGAATGTTAAATAGATTAAATTAGTTGTTAATTGAGGAAATAGGTTAAATACATTGGTAAGACCCAAATGGTAGGGAAGTGATGGAGTTGGACCCTAGTCTACATGGGTTTTGGAGGATCTCTGCTGATGGGTTATATATTTTGGTGCATATTCTAATCTCATTTGGGATTAAAAATATATCTTTAAAAAATATTTTTAAAATAAATAAATAAGAGTATGGCAATTTCTTTTATATATATATATATATATATATATATTAATATTTCATAAATTTTTAGAATGAAATCTTAATTTCATAAATAGGGTTTAAATACTATGTATATCACTTTTATAATACTTAAATTTTATTTAATTTTTACTACATCCCAAAGAGAGTATATGTGATCCTTGAACTCATTATAGAATCCCGATTTTCACTAAAATATATCAAATACTTCTCCTAAATACAATGGTAAATTAAAATTTATGCTGTATTTGGTTTTTAAATTTTTTATTTTTTGTAAATTAGAAAACAAATAAAATTTATTTACAATAATAATAAAAATGAAAGCTTATGTAGTACCTATTTCCTATAAACACTAGAAATAATAAAAAATTCCTACATTTATATGGATTTAATTCAAGGTAATAAATTTGATATTTAAAACTTCTCCAAAATGAATAAATAAAAAATAAAGATAATATTTTAACTTTTATATAAGTTTTGAGTTTTGGAAAATTGATTTAAAATGGATATGTTTGTTTAGGTACAAAGGTTTTATGGAAAATGCTTTTGCATTTTCATGTGTTTGTTTCACGAAAACAACTTGGTTAACGGAAAATAAATTACATGTCAACGTAAAATAAACTAATTTTCCTGTAAAATGACTTACCCTTTTGAAAAATGTAAATTATTTTCCGTAAAATACCTCCTTTATAGGTAATTTTATTTTATATAAAATTAACCTAAATCAAATTTAATATTATTATATTAAAATAATTTTTATTTTTATTTTAAAAATATTTAAAATATTAATATAAAATATTATTTTTTCAATATTATTAAACATACATATTTAATTATTTATATTTACTCATATAATAAATTATTAATATAATTAATAAATTATTTAATATTTTAATTTTATTTTAATAATAAATTTTAAAATAGTAATTTTAAATAATATTCTTCACATATTATTGAAAATATTCAACATTACTATTTTAATAATAAATATTTATTAAAATTATAAATATATTAATAATAAATGTTTTGTAGTATAAAGGTTAAAATATGTCATAAGTCTATGTACTCTTCACAAATTTGCAATTTAGTCTCTATACTTTAATTTTAAGAATTTAGTCCCTTTACTTTTCATATTTTCAAATCAAGTTGACATTATTAAATTTTTTTATCAATTTTGTTGATGTCACATTTTAAATAAAAATACTCACTTAGTAGTCATGTAACTAAAAATGACGTTGTAATTAATCTGAATTTAACAAAATATTTCTAATATATGCAAAAATAATGTAAAATATAAATTTATAGATATAAAATAAACTCAATTAAACAATGAAAAGATAAGAAAATATCAAATGTATGTTTGTTTCATTGAAAACAACTTTTATGAAATATTTTTAATAAATCATCAAACAATGAAAATATTTTACACATCATCCAAAGCAATGAGAAAATATTAATTTTTCAAGAAAAAATTATTTTTAGAAATCATTTTCAGTTAAACAAATATACCCTTAAAAGAAAACTTATTTTCAACCTTCCCCGTTTACAATGCATCTTTTGTTTTCTATTTTCATATGTTTTCAAAATTATTTTTAATTTTTTCAACTTCTTTCAATATTTTCCATTTTACAAGAAAATTACAGTTGTAATGATTTCTATTTCTTGAAACCAAAGACAGACTTGGTTTTCCTGAGGTAGTTTTGGGAATTTGGATTTTAAATTTAGGTAAACTATAAATATAGTCGCTTTTTTTTGTCTCAGATTATATTTTAGTCACTTATATTTGAAATGTTACGTTTTAGTCACCCACGTAATCGTTTTGTTACGAAGTGGTCACTTTACTATTAAACCCTGTTACCTCCCTAAAGACAGTCCTATGTGGCAGTCCAAATGAGTTTTAAACACCAACTTGGATGTCCAATTACTGGGGTGAAAATAAGTTTTTAATTTAATAAATTTAATTTGGATTGCTACGTAGGACATCCAAGTTGGCATTTAAAACCCATTAGGGCTGCCACGTAGGACCGCCGTTAGGGAAATAATGGAGCTTAACGGTGGAGTGACCACTTTGTAACAAAACGATAACTTAAGTGGCAAAAACGTAACATTTCAAACATAAGTGACTAAAATGTAAGCTGAAGTAAACAAAAATGACTATTTTTATAGTTTACCCTTCAAATTTTAGATTTGGATTTAAATTTGGATTGAATGATAACACATGTAGTAATGTAGCAATAATGGTTGTTTCTTAAACCTATAAATTTGGTGGATGTCTATTTATTAGTGGATTTGAAATTGCTAAGTATTGGTTTTTGAAGGTACAATTACAAGACTCAATTGCAAATCAATATTTATTGAAAAAGATTCAATATTAATATTTTAATAACATAAATGTTTTGTAGTATAAATGTTAAAATATGCCATAACTCTATATACTCTTTATAAATTTAGAATTTAGTCCTTATACTTTTATTTTCAAGAATTCAGTTCATCTACTTTTCGATTTGAAAATCGAGTCCAATTGTTAACATCCTTAAAATTTTTGTCAATTTTGTTGATGTCAAAATTTTAAATAAAAAATACTCGATATTCATGTAATAAAAAATGACATTATAATGAACATGAATTTAAAAATATTTTAATAATGATAACATCTAAACACTGAATTTTGATATTAAAAAATAAGGCTAACCCAAAAATAAAAGTACATGAACTAAATTTCAAATTTCTGAAGAGTACAAGGACTTATGACATATTTTAACTTAGTATAAAAATATGAATATTTTAATTATATAAATATGAGTATTTGTTTAAATAATGCTTAGCTCCATTTATCCTTACAACTCTAATGTGTCAATATGTACTCTTATATATGTAATATATGTAATTTAAATTAAGTTTTAATTAAGTATTATTTATCATTAAGTTTATATATGACATTGATTGCACTATAATATTGTATAACAAATATATTTATGTCGTATTTGTTTTACAAAGAACAATGTAAAATATAAATTTATAATTAAATAATAAAAGATAAGAATAACTTAAATGTATGTTTGTTTTATTGAAAGCAGTTTTTATGAAATATTTTCAAGAAATTTGCCAAACAATGAAAATATTTTATATAGATTCATCCAAACACCGAAAATAATATTAGTTTTTCCAAAAATCATTTTTCATTTTAGTGAAACAAATCGAACCAAAATAGCAAATGAAATCCAAATTTACAAATATTTGATCTCAAAATATACATGTATGAATAATTTTACTAAGATTAATATATGCTCTAAGTTCTTATACTTTCCGTACATTTAGAATGCAGTCCCTTTAGTCCTTCTACTTTTGGACTTACGAATGTAACTCTATTTGTTAACATTGTTAAAGTTCTTTTGTTAAATTTAAAAATGTACAATTATTATAATTATAAAGATTGATATATATATATATATTTGATACAAATACTAAATATATAGCAAATGAAATCCGAAATTCTCAAATATATTATAAATATTTCTACTAAAGTTAACCTATACTCTTCGTATATTTAGAATGTAAACTCCTTATTTTTATTTCTTTTATTAAATTTATCCAAACTCACTGTTCACATATGCACACACCAGAGTACCATACAGGTTAACTTCTTTATACATGGGTTAAAGTAATTGCATTGCATTTTAGTGATGCTGGTTTGGACTTTTTATAGGCCTGAACCGTACAAAACGGGTGGCATAGCATAGCCCCACAAAAGCACTAGAGTATTGATTACTGGGAACTCTTTTAGTGTGTGAAAATGGTGATCACCAGAATATTCTCAAAACTGCAAGAAAGCCAAACGCAATCAAGCATATATAAATGTTGGTGGGTCTTGCTTGTTTCTGTATATTACTCAGTTTCTGCCATTGTTGGTTTAAATTGAAATTGAATAGATTCAAAAGAAGGTGCCCATGTGAATTTTTTGTTAGCTTATGTTTTAATATTAGGGACCACTGCCACATGCCAACTTGCAGACCCATTGACCCCCCCTCACTTCAAAAACTCTTAAACCCCCTCTCTTCTCCAAAACCCTAACACCATAGCTCATATTTTTGCTTAGTGTCTCCTACACAGTCTGCTTCTTTTTTGTTCCCAATACAAAGATATTGCGAGTCTACATTTGGTATGTGATTTCAGTTCTTTAGTAGCGTAGCATGTGTTTATGGGCTAAGTCTTTCTAAATTATGAGACTCAAGTTTTACTTAAATTATATTTTTTTATTATATTATAAGCTTTTCCTAATAAAGGAAAAGGATAAGTTTATCTAGTGTTAATTGAATAGTTGAGATGGAATATTTTGGTATTGAAGCCATGGTCAAAGGTTGAGTCAAGTCCTAAAGGGGTGAATATTGAGGCACTTGCTCTCAAATCAACTTTATAAACCTTTACATAACAAGAAGCCAAGAAAGGGAATTAATGATACACATTCCAGCTTTCTTTCATGATAGCAGGAAATTCTTGATGTGCCAAAAAAGTAAACCAGAAAACTACTGAGAGGAAATAATAGTATTTGAATATAGAAGGGAATCTAGTTTCTAATACGCTGTTTGATTCTAAACCAGTAAACTTAGAACCATATCTGGTTTCATGACCTATGGCAAACACATTTGTAGTGGTAAGCACTATTGATTGGGTCGTTTCCTTCAACTGGAACTTGCTCAGCTCTGCATTTGTATTTGCATCCTCTACATTCGTTAAAAGTGCAAGTAGGGGCTGTGGATCCAATCATCAATCTCCTTGAATTCCTATCCATTTTTGCTTCATTGCTCCCTTGTGTTGCCTGAAAGAAGTAAAGCAAATAAATACAGGCATTTTAGATATACACGAAATGAAGCTAATAAGCCTAATCCCCGTACTTGCATATGCAATGGAGGAGATTGATAGGCCCCTTGTTGGAATGGAAGTATTAGTTGAGTTCTAGATCCTGCAAAATTGGAACCATCCATAAGCATATAATAACAAGTAACCAAAATATGACATGAAAACAAAACGAAAGCTACTTTTTTTAGCAAGAAAATGGAAGGAAATCCCTGATTTATGCATTTCCTACATTAAAGGCCTGGTAAAGAAAGATGGCTACAAGGCAAGGAGAAGAATATGACCTTGTGCTACAAGGAAGAAGGTGAAGAGTAGCAAAGGTAAGTAGCTCAGTTTAATGTTGGCCATTTCTCCACTTTGTATTGGAAGTACAAATAAGAAGGTGATATATAGGAAGTTTTAGGGCAGCATGTATGAAGGAAGGGGTGAGAGAGAGTTGTGGTCAAGTAATGACCGTAAGAGATAGACTGTCAAATCATTCAGTGACTCAGAGGGGCACACTGCAACACCTAAAAGGGGGAGTTTGATATCTTGGGGGGTGTGGGGTGGAACTATTGACGTTTGGTCTACATTCTACATTTTGGAAAGCATTTGTTCACATTAGATTAATGAAGGTAGGTACTCACCCACCAAAATGAACCGCCCTGGACTTCCAACTTTGGTTACTGGGAAGAAAATAGCCATAGAAATGATCATATGACTGAATAGCTTATTTGGTATGCTCCAAACACTTCTTAACTACATACAACACATTTATATATGGGTTCAAATAATAATAATTATAATAATACGGATTTGGTTAACTCAGTTGAAAATATGTGGCAGCTATAACTTTCATAAAAAAATTGACACATGGGGAATGATGAAACTTGTCCCCCACCCCAACATAAAGAAATAAACTCATTTAGCTAAAGAATGAAAGCGTAGGATCTTGGTTCCACAAATCCCAAGCAGCTGATGAACATATTTTTTCAGGCTATAAATGAGATGGGTTTTTGAAGTTGGTGCAATAGTCAAAACCGTTGCCTAACAATGTAGAGGGGTTGCCAAGCGTGGTGAAGTATGGGTGGGGATTGCAGGCTGGCAGCCATGTGTTGTGACTGCACTTTACCCTCTCATGCTACAGCCTCTCCCACATCTGACACCTGCTCATATTCTTCCTACCTTTGCTCATCATCTCAGATTCTCTTTCCTTTGTCTTTTTCTGGGCATCTCCGTTAGTTTAATGTATATTAAAATGTTTTTTATCTAAATAATATAAAAAAATTAACTACAAAAATAATATTTTAATAAAATAAATAAAATAATATTTTAATGTAAAAATGGGTATATATAAATAATATATGTGTTCTTGACTTCTTGTGTATATATAAAAAAATCCTTTTTTTTTTTATAATAAAATGAAACGAAATGAGAGCACACTACCATTGTAAGAGTACATATCTAAAAACATTGGGCCAACATGGGTCTAAACTCTAGACTATGGACCTTGGAAGTAGGCTATAGGCACTCAAGGCTTGGACCAAATTAATAATAAATTTAATCTTTGAAGTTTATATTTTTTATTAAATTGATTTTTAATTTTTTAGTTAAATTTAATCATTAATTTTTTTAATAAGAGTTAAATTAATTCTTTAACGAAAATATTTATTAAAACACTAATTTTTTTGAAAAAATTGAATCTATGTCCAACGGATCACACCTACCAAGAAAAAGTATTTTGTTTTGGTTCGACCTATAACCCCATATGAAATACCGGACGATCTAAATTTAGAAACACTCTTCCTCCAGGATCCATTTCGGGAAAAAAATAATTTGCAACTTCGAGCTGTCAATTATATCCTTCACGGAAATGGCAAACCGACTCGGAGAATTTCTGACACAAGCATTCAACTAGTTTGGACTTGTTTAGTGTTGAGTTGGGACCAATACAACAAAAGTTCTTTAGTCGAAGAGGCCTGTGCTTCCTTTTTTGAAGTAAGGACAAATGGTTTGATTCGAGATTTCTTAAGAATTGACTTAGTGAAATCTCATATTTTTTATATCAGAAAGAGAAATGATTTGTCAGGTTGAGAATTGATTTATGATAATAGGTCAGATCGTACCAATAAAAATGCATTTTATTCCATTGATTCCAACGCAAGGATTCAACAATCGTTTAGCCAAAATTTAACATTGACATGTCACTACTTGTCTTATATATTACGTCAATATGTTATTTAAAAATTATAAAAATAAAAAATAAATCAGAATTCAAAAGAATTTACAAAAAAAAAAACATGAATCATTATAGGTCATATTTAAATTGATATTTAACCATTCATAATTGAAATTCGAATGGAAGTTCCCGCGGATATCCAACACAACAAGAATGCCTAATTTTGCCGCCAACTCTTTCCTTTCTTCCTCTTTTATTACGTACGCAGAAAAGCATGTCAATCAACGCAAACAATCCTTTTCCTTTCCTTCCCTTCCCTTTTCTTCCTTCTCAACCAAAAATGAACCCCTTCTCTTTTCTCTCTCTCTCTCTATATACATACATATATATCATCACCGGGCAAGTCTCACCATCCATCATTGCGAACTCTACAAACCTTCCTTTCATTTCTTTCCGGTTTCATCTCCTTCTTCTTTTCTTTTTCTTTTTTCTTTTTATAACAAAAGATGGAGTCTCAAGAACCAAAGGTTACCGGCTCCCCTTTGATGTACTCCAACCGGGTGACGTTGAAAACCATATTGGAAAGTAGTGATGGCGAGATGGTGTTGGTTGGTGAGACCGTGGTGGTTGGTGGGTGGGTCAAATGTTACAAGGAGGTGAAGAAGCACCGTGCTTCCGACACTGACCATGCCTCTCCGGGGCGTCAAGGCTTAACCTGTTTGGGTATTCTTAAATCTCGAATCCCACGTTTCAGGACTATTATTAGGATTTTGTGTGGTCCTGCTAGTTCCCCAGCTGTTCGAGAAGAGCTCGAGCCTTTGGTTCCCAAACCAACACTTCCTTCCACTTTCTTTCTACAAATTAATGATGGCTCTTGCACTTCATGTCTTCAAGTATTGTTGTTTCTTTTTCTTTGCTGAAAAGATTGATTACTTAGATTCCTAAGCTTGTCCTAATTAGTATAAAAATTTCTCGATCAGGTCGTGATTGATTCAACGATAGCTCCAGTATCTGCAGGCCAGATTCTACCGACTGGAACATGTATATTAGCCCGGGGTGTCTTGGAAAAACTTTCAGCTAATGAGAAACAAATAATTCAGCTTAAAGCAGAAAAGATTCTTCATGTTGGAACTGTTGAGCAAGATAAGTATCCTTTGTCAAGGGAAAGACTACCTCTTGATTCTTTAAGGGAGTATCCCCATATTCGTCCCAGGACAACTATGGTATTCTCAGCATACATTGCAAGTTTTGGACTTTCTGTCTTAAGAAAACTAGCTTCAAATTGAACCTAATATGCTCCTTATATCATATGCTATGCATTGCAGGTGTCATGTGTTACACGAATTCGGGCACCCTAGATTTTGCAACCCACACATTCTTCCAGAAATATGGTTTCCTACATGTGCAAGTGCCAATCATCACAACTACAGACACTGAAGGGTTTAGTGAAAAGTTTCATGTTACAACTCTTTTGGGAAAAACAAGCAAGGAAAAGGAGCCGGTCGGTGTTAGTGATGCTGATGTTGTTAGCCTTGAAACTGCTAAGGCAGCTGTTAAGGAGAAATCAGCGGTAATTGAACAACTCAAGAGAAGTGACGGGAATAAAGAGTCACTTATTGTAGCAGTTCAGGATCTGCAGAAAACAAATGAATTAGCACGGCAGATCGAAGCAAGAGAAAAATCCAAACCAGTAACTGCAGTGAAGCCTGACTTACTGAACTTCAATGATGATTTCTTTGGTCGCCCTAGTTATTTAACTGTCTCTGGTCGCTTGCATTTGGAGAGCTATGCATGTGATATTGGAAATGTCTACTCATTCGGACCCAGATTTCAAGCTGATAAAACAGTGTCCTCCAAACATGTGGCTGAAATGTGGACTGTTGAGGTAGAAATGGCTTTCTCAGAGTTAGGGGTAAGACTTTGCATACTCAAGGCTCACGTATGTTATGTAAATTAGATCTTTGATGATAAAAATGCAGTGATTTTCATGTTTACATGTTAAAATATCTAAACAAAAACATATTTATTACATATTCAACTGAAATGAATTTTCATATATTAAGGTCTCATTGATATTCTCCACTGGAGTTTCCAGGACGCTATGGAATGTGCAGAGGACTATTTCAAATTTCTCTGCAAATGGATATTGGATAACTGTCCAGAATACATGAAGTTTGTCTCAAAAACAATTGACAATACTATTACTCATCGTCTTGAATACATGACGACAAGTTCTTATGACAAGATTTCCTATGGAGAGGCAGTAGAAATTTTGAGAAAGGTAAACTTGGACACCATGTACTTCCTATATTTTAGGCCCCATATGTTGCTCGTACTATCTATTTTCTTAAAATACTCATGTCTGTCATTCGTTGCATAGGGATATATCCCTCCAATGATTGGTCAAGTAGATAAGAAAACTTTTAAAAATTTAAGCATTCCGAATTACATTAGATTAGACCATTAAACATTTCAATCACATCTATAGCAACTTCGATCTGACTGAATTAGTTTTAATTTTATTTATTCTTCAACATCAGGTCCCAGATAAGGCTTTTGAAACACAACTACAGTGGGGCGTCCCTTTGACAGCCGAACATCTAAGGCATGTATAATGTGTCTATTAATCTAGACATGCCAAATGCAAGATCATAATTGGACGAAGACATTTCCTATGAGTTTGGTTCTTACTATCCATTTACTCAATGGCAGCTACTTGGCCGATGATCACTATCAGAGGCCTGTAATTATTTATGATTATCCAAAAGCAGTTAAGCCATTTTATGTACGCTTGAATGAAGATGGAAAAACAGTTGCGGCCTTTGAGCTGGTTGTACCCAAGGTAAGTCTAAATTTTATTAAGAGGTGAAGAACATCTGAAAAGTCAAAACAAATATCTTCAAGCACCAAAAAGTTATGTGCTGGTTCAGAAAGATTATAACAGGGAGCCAAAATTGTATGTGCAGATTGGAACAGTGATAACAGGGAGCCAAAATGAAGAGAGCTTTAACGTGCTAAATACAAGGTAATGTCATCCTCGTTAGTCACTACAAATGTTGGGAAATTGTGGATCCAAATGAAATTGGCAAAACAGCAAAACACTATTTGCAGAATTATTAGCAGACTGACTATTCTCGATATTTTCTCATTGATGCAAAAACAATATCTTATTTTCAGCTATGGTTTTGTGATTTCAGGATCACGGAATTTGACTTGTCAATAGATCAATATGAATGGTACCTAGATCTTCGCCGGCATGGAACCGTCAAGCACTCTGGATTTAGCCTACGGTTTGACCTGATGGTTCTCCTTACCACCGGCCTCATTGATGTCAGAGATGTAATTCCTTTTCCTAGAAGTCACGGCAAAGCCAACAGCTAAGGTCCTTTAATGTAATATGATTAGGGGCTAAAACTTAAAAGCTGAATTTACAAAATTGAATATTGTGTAAGGTTCTTCTGATCCTATTGATCGAGTCTTAACTCGATTGGTATCAGCATTATTGTCAGTGTAAGAGAACATGGATTTAAGGTGCTGGAGCACATTATCCTCATGTATAAAAGTTGAGAGAGGCTATTGATAGTTGTAGACATTATATCAAATATATATATATATGGAAAAATTACAATATTATATCATACTAATATATAGAAGAGCATACCAGATTGAGCCAAAATTCATGGTCTGCAAGCGGTCCATCTAATTAATTAACGAGGCACCCCACCAAGGACCAATGTATAAAAAATAGGAAATTTTTTCTTCTTAAGGATTATAATTGGCTAATATATTAGATAAGCCCTTGAACTTTGTTCCTTTATTTAAATAAAGCCTTTTATATTTTTATTACATCCAAATAAGCTCTTGTACCTTTTTAAAACTTTAATTGATATTCGAATAAGTCCTTAAACTTTCACATATATCCAACTATAACCCATAATTATGTAAATCTTTAACATTTGATATTGTCTAAAACTGAAGTTGATGTTTCTTTCTCATATTTTTAATTACTATATACCTTTAATTGTGATCTTCATGGAACTAATGAATAATTAAAAATCATTTGATTATAAACAATCCATTGAAGTGAAGAAGAAAATTAAAATAGATATGTATGGCAATTAAACGTCCAAGAGGGCGTGTGATATGGTTCAACTTGCTTGTATCCCACCAAATGCAAAATGCAAGAAACATCTTAATCTTACAGCTAAAGATCACTCTTATTGACACTGATTACACAGTTTATTAAATGAAAGCAAACTGATTTTAGCATACCACAACACTAGTGATGAACTATCTTCGCTGTTTTGCCAAATGAGGTGCCATTGTTGGAATCAAGTGGGAAGAAAAAGGGGTAAAGCTCGTACCGGACATAACAACTACTGTATAGGACCCGACAGCCCTTCTTGCTGTCACAAAAGTTTGGGAAATTTCCAACAGCAATTGCAAGGCATTGAGCACAATCTATCTGAGATAAGTCCCTTGTACATTGCACCAATGCATATAGGGTCAAAAATTGTGACAGTTTGGTCTTACCTTTTCCAAGCCCTTCATTCTTTGGCATGACAGCTTCTGATCTAATTCCGTCCATCAGAGCTCCAAGTTCTTTGTTGAAACTTTGAGGGTCCGTAACATTTTCAACATTATAGTAAAATATACCAAACGAGGTGTCAACTTTTCCAACAAAATTATCATTGCTGTACCGTAGAAAGCAATAGTCGTACCAAATCCTTGCATCAGCTTGATTCGAACAGCGTTGGCGTACTTCCTTCGCAGCGTCTTGTATGCAACTTGAACAATCTTTATTACTAACATCCCCTCTGCATTGAGCAAGACCGTAGACTTTATCAGGGTCTTTACCTGAGGAACTCACAACATAACCAGTTAAGGGAGTTTTAGAGACTAGTTCAGCCAACAATCGATCAATGTTTAAAGATATTTGGCTACTGCTACTTATGTTGGTGTTTTCATTGCAAAAGTTCCCCAAAGGATCAGCCCTGCAACTACTTAGAAACAATGAAACAAGAAGCATATATAACAAATTCATGATGATTTTTTTTCCTTGCAAACTGGATGCTACCTTTTGGTGTTCAGCTTTCTTATAAATGGCCCTTGGGATTGGAAAGGCTGAGTATGTGGGAAAACAAGAGGCAGACATTCTTGACTACATGTGTGTTCCAAAGTCACCACAACAAGTGGAAACCATGGATCATTGTTTCTAGAAAGTCTTTCCGGTTGATTTTTTCTCAGTGACCAAACAGGTAAGCTTCATAAACTAATAATAATCTGGATAAAATTATTAACAATAATCATTTTCCTCCTACAACTTGTACAATGGTATATGGGGAATCTAATCATGTTCCACTAAAACAGCATAAGATACGGAATCTTGGACTTAAACATGCTAGTGGAATTAAACAGTTGAAGCCATTTTTGTTGATATTTAAGCCACAGTTCTGATTGGCTATAATGAAGAGAAAAAGAAAACAAAGGAAGGATCGCAAGCTTTCATGTAAACTATTCCTCGAAAGACCACAATTTAAAGCTTTGTTGACTTCCAAACTGGTAAAACTTGCAGGCTTTAGTCAACCCTGATAATACATTTAAATGAATGAAAAACTAGCTAGTGGAATTAATCATGGCATAAGAAAGTCAATAATGGACTTTATTATTAATAACGTATGTAATGTGTGTATATATATACACCATACTAATTTAAAATTATAGTTATTGAATGTGATATCATTAAGAAATTATAGTAATAAATGATTTGTATTGTTGGATGACCCTCAAAATTTAATAAGGATGGCCATAAATGAACCGACCTTAGCAAAATCTTGGACCACACCTAGCGTTTGGTCTCAACAAAAGAAAGTAATTAAATTGAATGATTAAGAAAGGGAAATCACATTAAGTATTTGCCAATCTCCATGCAATTACCTACCCGACCAAACCCCATAATGTTGAGTAAATCCGCTTAACTAAAAGCCCACATAGCCCCCCAAACTATTTCTACAAAAGCCCACAAATCCCAAAATCACCGCAAGTTCCATCAAAACCCCGCCAATTACGCACCTTGTCCGTCGCCTACCATTTTTATACACTCCCCCTGCTTTAAAGTTGAATCCCATTTCACACATCTCAGACGAGAAATACAAATACCCATTTTCACTACCATCAAACCACATCCCACAGACATGGGTGCCCACGAAGAAGAAGCCGGAGGTGAAGAGTACTTGTTTAAGATCGTGCTGATCGGTGACTCAGCTGTGGGAAAATCGAACCTTTTGTCACGTTTTGCTAGGAACGAGTTCGACAATAACTCAAAGGCAACTATTGGAGTAGAGTTCCAAACCCAATGCGTGGAAATTGATGGGAAAGAAGTTAAAGCACAGATCTGGGACACCGCTGGTCAAGAAAGGTTTCGAGCTGTTACTTCTGCTTACTATAGAGGAGCTGTTGGTGCTCTTATTGTTTATGATATTACTAGGAGGAGTAGCTTTGACAGCATTAAACGTTGGCTTGATGAACTTACCAGTAAGTTTCAATCTTTATCTTCTTTCCCCCTGTTTTTTTAATCTTTATTGTTTTTTATTGAATCATTGTTTCTGCCATGGCAAGAATGTAGAATTGAATTATAGTAATCATAGAGAGACTCTGCTTCAGTCAATAAAATTCAGATCTTTTTTCTCTGGAATGGATGTTTGCTGTCATATAGGAAGGCTCCACTAGAGAAAATTTCTAAAATTGCAGATCCAAGTGGGGATGGATGACAAAACCCAAATTTCCATAATGTGTTCAGAATGGCATAAAGTTCTTAGGGTTGTCAGTGTTTTTGAGTTCTGACTGTTACAAACTTTTTCTTAATGTCTAGCTTACTTTTCTTTTGATTGGGAAAATGCGTTATAGTCACCATTGTTTCTTTTTTGAGTGATTGTGCCTTTGCATTTTGGTGGGGTCTGTTCGTGCAATCATCCCTAAAATGTAAAATTTTAGTATTTACATTTTCTTTATCTATTCTTAGATTTAAGATCTTTATACCAAAAAGCTCTTTTTTTTAGATTCTATGCAAAAAGTTAGTACCTGCCCATGGTTCTTCTTGGTCTAGGAAAAAGAGGAATTGTTTAAGCTATGAGAAAAAATATATTCCCAGAAAAGTTTTCACTTTCTAGGAAACTAAACTAAATGGCATTCATTTGTTTAATTCAAGTAAAAAAAATTGAACCTTATTGTAATTAATCCTTGCAGCTCATTGTGATACTACATTGACAAGAATGCTGGTGGGGAACAAATGTGATTTGGAGAACATAAGAGATGTAAGTGTGGAGGAAGGCAAAAGCCTCGCAGAGGAAGAAGGCTTGTTCTTCCTGGAGACGTCTGCCCTCGAATCTACTAACGTTCAGACTGCTTTCGAGATCGTTATCCGGGAAATCTACAACAATGTAAGCCGAAAAGCCCTAAACTCTGATTCATATAAAGGCGAGTTGTCTGGGAATAAAGTCACCCTGGTCAAGGATGGGGCAAATGCTTCCAAGACGGGTTTCTCCTGCTGTGCCAGATGATCTTTGGTCCTCCGTATTGCAGAGAAGCCACCTGTTTCCACTCTTCTAAGTCCTGGTGTGTCAATTTTGGAGCTTTCTCAAATTTTCTTTTTTAAGGTTTGTTATAGTTAAAACATAAGACTGCATTTATGTTCTTATATATATACTCTTTTACAAGCCAAAAGATTTCCATAAAGTAGAGCCCATGTTTCCCAGACATTGATGACATATATTTGAAGGATTATATTTTTATATCTGAATTCGAATGTGTTTAGACACAAATGTTCTAAAGAACACCAAAAACAGAACCAGGCTTGAACGCAGTCGAGTTCTTAAACTCACATTAGGAATTTATACAACAGTTCTTAAATTCAGTCCCCAAATTATCTTCAGGGTCGGGCCTGATACAAAGATTTTAATATGACCTCTAGGGGGACCAGTATAGTCAAATTAAATCATATTTAAAGGATTAATTCTAGTTTTAATTAGGTCACATAAAAGATAATTTAAAATTTTAATTAATATTAATTAAAGAAACAATCATATTAATTCGATTTCATGTTCTAAATCAACTTCAATGCATGGAGTTTGTTTACATGTAAAATGTTTTTATTGTTTTACAGTGTTTGTTTGGTGGAAAATGAATTACCAAAAAAAGAGTAAAATCAAAACATTTTAAGGAAAATGTCTTGCCAATCTTGTTTCGTAAGACATTTTCCAAACTGACAAAGCTCTGTTCACTGTCTTCATTGTTCAATAAACAAAAAGGGAAAACTTTTAGAGTAACAAAGGGGAAGCTCTCTTCACTGTCGAAGAAAATAGTCCATTATATTATAATGTTATATTATTTAAGATTTAGTCCTTGAAATTCAAATTTTTACTATTCTGCAATTTGATTCCTCAAAAAACAGTTTTTCTTATTCTACAGTTTAGTCTTAAACCTAGTTTTGTATAGTTTTGCAAAACAATCCATTTTCTAAAATTTCAATATTTTATAATTTAGTCCTTACAACAAAAATTGTCAAAATTTCCAAAACTTAGTCCTTGATTTTTAACAGTTAAACTTTCATATTCTAGTTTTCAGAATTGTAAGTTCTTACATAATGTAAATTAGTCCTAAAACTCAAGTTTTCAAATCTTTACAATTTAACCCTATAGTTTCAAACATTACTATTTTATGCTCAATTTTCCAAATTTTCATATTTCATAATCATATAATTTAGTTACTACATCAATGTTTCATATATCACTACTCAAACCCTTAGAATTAAAAAATTACAAATTTTACAATTTGGTCCTTACTTCAATTTTATGAAACTAAATCATTTTTCAACTTACTCATCCAAATAATATTAAAATAAATATTTTCAGCTTAATTAAACATAAATTTATATTCCCTAATGTACAAAATTAATAATTAAGCTTAATTAAGTAAATTAAGATTTAATAAAACTAAAACATGATTAATAAAATCTCAAATGTATGTTTGTTTCATTGAAAATAATTTTTACGAAATATTTTAAGGAAATCCACCAAACAACAGAAAATATTTTACACAGATTCATCTAAACACTAGAAAATATTAGTTTTTCCAGAAATCATTTGAGAAGTCATTTTCAATAAAACAAATAGAGCCTAAGCTCAATTGGCATGGGCATTATTGTCAATGCAGGAAGACTTGAGTTTGACTGCGTTAAAACGCATTATCCTTCTATTTAAATTGATAATTATTTTTATTTATTGTTAGTGGTCACTTTCATATGGAGTACAAAAAATTGTTTTCAGTTTCAATATAAATTGGTCCACTGACCACAAGCGTGGATTCATGACTGGATAGGAAAGCAACATCATTTTGGCGAAATGGGGAAAACAGAGTATGATTCTTTTAGAGCTCATCTGCCTGGCGTGCCCCCAAAACACATGATCCTAAATTAAAACTTGAGTGCTTCGGGTTGGCTCCCCAGTCCCCACTATGCCTCTGCCCAGTTCCCATGTTTTGCAGCACCTAATCGCAAACCCTATGTTCAATGGTTGCTTTGAATTCTGCAATGGGCATCGATGAATGCTTTTGTAGTTTTACTCCTTTTCCTTTTTGTTTGTTTCCATTAAGAAAATGAAAGAAGGAATAAATTTTCAATTTCTTGAATTAAATTATAAAATACCCTAAAAATTATTATGAATCTTGTAGACCTTTCATTGGACTAGTTTGCAAACAATCCACAACTCACATCTTGTGATGCACCCCTTGAGGGACCAGTAAAGTTTTATTGTTTATATGATCTCAAGGATAAAGATGTCAAAGAAGAATAATTTACGACACAGACAGGAATACACAGTGCATACCATGGTGACAACTGATCTATAACAATAGTACTCATTGGACACCTGACCATTGACACTTGGTCAACCTGCACAACCATATAGAGATCACTATATAGGCCGTCACAAAACACTATAAGACAGGAAACAACCCAATATTTAAGCTTGGGTATAGATTCTTATCATATCTACTATTTTTGATACAATGCTTATAGTTATTCATAGCCCCTTCTCAACCCTTAAATAGGAGGACAATGCGCTCCAGCGCACTCAAACCTACGTTTTTTTACACTGGCAACAATATCGATATCAGTCGAGCTAAAACTTAATCGACAAACATAATAGTAGTAGTAGAAAAAAAAAAGAAATTAGTTTTTTTTTGTTGTTGCAAAAAAATTGTAGTTGAAAATTAAAATGCCAAGAATTTCCTATTGTTATGATGTAGTGCCAAAATTCTTTTAAAAGAAATTATGAACAAATTACAAACAAACTAAATAACTCAATTAATAATTGACATAATAATAAAACGAACCCATTTTCATCAGTAAACAAATCTAGATTCAGCCCAAATCATTTCAATGTCCTTTCACCTCCACCCCCAATAGCTTGAGCGGGCCGAATCAATAAAACAAACAAGTTGGGTGGGGGAAATCAGCATACAAATGTTGGCTTTGTGAAGAGTAAATTGGATCTTTGATTTTGGGCAATGATGAGCCCTTAGCTTTAGCCTTATCTATTTGATTACATACAAAAATGTGACCCAGAAGTCAGAGAATTAGTTGAAAGATGAGAAGTTTAATTGAGAGAAGGGTCAAAAGTTTTGCCTTTTTTCAGGTCTTTCAAAGTGTATATAAAAGGGTTCTCGGTAGAATCATGTGAATGTAAAAGAGAGATTTTTTTTTTCAAACATTTTATTTCAGGGTAAATTATCAAAATAGTCACTTTTAGTCACTTAAATTATTGTTTTATTATAAAATGGTCATTCTACTGTTAAAATATGTTATCTCCCAAATGACGATATTTCAGAATAACAGTTAAGATGGGTTTTAAAATCATGTGAATGTAACAGAGATAAATATCTATATGCAACGATACCAATCAAACATTTTATTTAATCCAATGTGTTCACAATTAAAAGAAAAAAAAAGTAGGAAGTGGGCCAAAAGAATCTAATGCCAACCATCATGTGTTTTTGGTGGATTAGATAGAAAGAAAGAAGTCATTGAATGGTAAGTGTAAAACACACTTACATTATAGTAGTCGCCATTGACATTGACTCTTAGTTTAAGGCAAAATCAAATTAGAACATGGGAAGTTTCATGTTTGGTTCTAGATGTACACTACCACTCCCACCAACCTCCAACAAATTACTTCTAATGACTTTAAAGTCTGCATCCTTTTTCCTTTTGCTTTTTTGCCAGGTTGCCAAGACTTTAACCTATACGAAGGGACAAAATCAAGTATCATGTAATGGGGATATTGAGATAAAATCAAAAATTTTAGGAGTTAAAATTTTTGTATTAAAATGGTTTAAACAAAGAGAGATAAAATTAGATTATTAATTTTTTTTGGTCAAACAAGAATTAATTCAAGGTAAATAACAGAATTTAGAAAACTTAATCAGATGGGACTGGTACGTCATTCTTGTCTAGAATATAGACCGAAGAAGATGGTGGTTGATGCAACCAGTCAAAAATACACATTTCCTTCCTATAATAAGAAGCCACCCAATCAGCAACCAAATTAATAGATCTCCTTACAAACTCAAAACGCACATGAGGAATTCTGGCCAGGACAGAGTTCAATTTCTGCAAGATAGGCTTGAATTTTCAACGACTACGCTTATCCCTCTTTAAAATCTGCTTATACACAATCAGTAAGT
This sequence comes from Gossypium raimondii, assembly GCF_025698545.1. Lineage (NCBI taxonomy): Eukaryota > Viridiplantae > Streptophyta > Magnoliopsida > Malvales > Malvaceae > Gossypium > Gossypium raimondii. The sequence goes on along the minus strand of NC_068571.1, from coordinate 5,519,316 downwards.
CCGTAGCCAAAATAATTCTTAGATATCCTTACTTCAAACCCAAGTTGATATCCAAGACTTCCACCAATTTAGGAGAGTCAGCCAGAATCTTTGAGCCTCCCCCATTAACAAGAAAACTCGTTTTACCCCTAGCAACCACACCAATTCCAGCAACTTTTGTCAAGTAGTCAAGAGAGTTGCGTTACTTAAATCTTTACAGATATCATATCTCAAGTTGGAACAAGGAGAATTTCATATTAATTTTTTAAAAGTAAGTTGAAAATTTTTAGTAGATATTTTAGGTGAAAAAGATAGCAAATTTAATTAAAAATAATAATGTATGTTTGTCTCCCATCCCACACAGTAAGTTGTGGTAAAGTAGCACAATTTTGTCCCCTTGGTTGCCATTCTATGACTAAAAAGAAAAAGCAATACATCAAAAGAATTAATTTATTATTTTATTCATCCCAAATAAATCTCATGCATGGTCTGTTTGGTAGGTTTTAAAATTTTCCCATATTTTAAAACATGTTAAATTCACTTTAATTATATACAAAATTATAACTTTCTCGTGCATCCTACTCATCAACCCTAAACTTAAACTTAGCCTATTTAAAGCGGTTTTATATCCCTGTTTCGAAGAGACAATTAAAGATGTAGTACTACAGAGCTTTTCTTTTGGGGGTGACAAGATGTAGTCGTAGATGAGTTTGGGTGAGAGCTTTCATGGTAACTGTGGAGAGAATTTTGTACCCCTTTTGAGAGGACTCTATGAGAGTTCAGGCTTCGTTTTCAGGATTTGGATTTGTTCGTTTAATACATTTAAGTTTATTTTTTCATATTGTACTCTCGGTTGTGTCTAATTTTTTCTATTTGTTTTTGCTTGTTGCTTAATTCGAATTTATCCCTAACAGTTTGGTACATCCTAAAATATATTGAAGTTAATTATTTAATGAATTAAAAATACATTTTATCGATTAAACAATAATTGAATAAAATATGCAATTTCACATCAAATCCATCCTAAATTTAGCTCTTGTACCATTTTTAAATCCAAAATATATCCTTAAACTTTAATTATATTGAATTAGTCCTTAATCTTTCACCTATATTTTCATTTTCTGAAACTGAAATTGATCTTCATTAAACTTAAATGAAATAATCATCAATTAGTAGCTGTGTGAGTGATTAAAATAGATATCAATATAATTAATAAATATTTTATAAAATTTTAATTATTCATTAATACAATTTATTTATATATAAATTTAATTTATTATCTTTAATGGTCATTTTTAATTATCATCTCATCGCTACGGTTATGATTGAATCCAAACATATAAAAGAGAATAACCTACTTAAATATAGTGGCTTAGTAAAGTGTTAGTGAAATATTAAGGGTTTTCTTTTTAAGAGAGAAATATATTGTTAGAGTTGTGTAACCTGAATCCTTGTTAAAGAAAGAAAATACAATGGCAAAATAAGGGGATCTGTGTAGGGTTTAAGGCCGAGGGCCGAAACTCCTCTTGTATCATTCATATAGATGTAGAATCCGTATAGAACTACACTTTTTCTATTTAACATTGATTAGAATAGGATTTTTTTCAACCTTTTAAATAGATGTAGTCGAAACTCTTCTTGTATCATTCGTTTTTCAACATTAGTAAATTTCTTTTTCTCTGCTCGTGGTTTTTTCCAAAAGGATTTCCACATAAAATTTGTGTGTTTTTATTTTTCTTTATTTTTGCAGTCATTCTACTGTCATTATCGGCATCTATCATAACATGTACTTGATCATTACACCCGATACTTGTTAATAATTTTAATTATTAAATCAATAGAATAGGATGACTAAATTTCTGGATTTAAAAAGAAGAGATTAAATTTCAAACATTTGTAGAAGACAGGGACTAAAAGCAGAATTAAACCTTAACAAATCAAGTAAAATATATACAATTTGAAAAAAATAAAGAAAAGGAAACACTCAAAATAGATTAATGATTATGAAAATAAAGTGACGCTGCTATGATGTAATATTAAAATATTTTTGCCAATAAAAGTAGAAAAAAGTAATAATTTATGTAGTCATCCTGGCATCATTATGACATACGGCCCCGTCCTCTTTACTTTTATTGGGTAAACTCCACAAAGAGTCACCCAATTATAAAAAAGTTTCAACAGGCACCCAAAATAAAAAATTTGTAATTTAAGAACTCACGTTACATAGCTCGACCATTTTGGTCACTCCCTATTTTTTTAACTGCCATGTCAGCTTGTCATTTGTGATTTTAACGGGAGTGACTAAAATTACTGAACTATATAACGTGACTGCTTAAATTGCAAACTTCTATTTTAAGTACCTAAAATGAAAATTTTTGATAATTTGGTGACTATCTGTAGAATTTACCCTATTTTATTTTACTTTTCTTGTTGGGAGTACAGATAATGACTTCACTTTAATTTAAGACTACAAACAGTAACGCTTTGGTTTTGAATTTCCGTCGCGGTTCCTCCTCTCTCTTCAATCAATCAATTCGTAACGCCTAGGTTAGGTCTTACCTCTTTCCATATTTTATTTTCTTTTCTTTTAGTTGTTTTCTGGTTTTGGGTTTTCGTAAATTTTTATTCTAAACTTGATAAATAGGTTTATTTTAATTTTTTTATTTCTCTTTGATACTTCCATTTTATTCTTTAAATTTCGAAATTATAAAAGTTTGATAATATGACACAATCTCGAATTGACACATCATCAATTTTTGATAGAATCTAAATGTGTGTTTGAATAGGTGGTGCGTTTATTTGCAGTTAGTATAAAAACAACGATGGCGGTGAGATTAAATATTGTAACGATACTGTAGCGTAAGACAAAAATGTAAGCTAAACACATCGCTCCGCACCTCACCGCCCATCCAAACCCAACCTAAGTTTAGAGATCGAGATGGATCTAATTGTCAAGTTCAAATATCAAAGTGGATAAAAAATACAAATATTAAAACAGATTTAATTATCAAGTTGAATGGCGAAAAATTAATTAACCCTTTCAAGAATGATGACTTTTAACTCTTTCTACAATCCACTAACAATATGAAAATGGTAGTCTAAAATTATATCAAAATATGTAATTGGATTTTGAATTTTGATAAAAATTGAGATTTGATGTTTGTATTTTAAAAGTTATTTTATTTGACTGCAAAATAAAAGTCTAATTATCAACACTATTTAATATGTTTTGATGGGAAGTCGAGACAATACGTGAAAACTGTCTAATTAATTTATACAAATGTAATCTTTTAAGAAAATAATTACATTGTGAGAAAATTTTTGGTTTACAAAAACAAATTATTATTATTATAAAATTCAACGATGAAAACAAAGTATTCGTCGCTAAAAATAGAAAAACAATATGAAAGACGGGTTCGTTTCAATATATACAGCTAGTACCATGTGACTGAGTTGACTAGAAATAGCTGGGCAAGATTCACGTTTACACACCTTTCCCTAACTCGCTAACTCAGACCCTTTAGTGACAAATTTAATTTTTGTTGCCTAGCCTTTGCTTAGTTGTACACGGCAAACATTTTCTAAATAACTTCAAAGAAGCGTTGTGCATTGTCAATTCGGTTCACATGCACGTCAACTCAGCTTTAGCGACGACAGCATATACTTAATTCTTAATACAATGAACTTATTTTTTTTCTTTTCTTTTTGCATTTAATTTTTATGTGCAAAGGAGAAAAGACAGGCCAAGTGTGGGTCAAGAGTCATAATCAAGAACATCTTTAGGGGGTCTATTTTATCGGTTTCGCTAATCTTCCACTTTTAGCGTCGTCAATGATCCAAGCAATATCCTACCAACTCTTTTCATTTTCCCCACCGTGGCCGTTGCATTAAGTTTTTTTAGATTTGAATGCAATCTTTGATTCTTGGCGTCAAAATCACGTTGATTTTAGTTTTATTTTGGGTTATTATATCATATGAAAATATGTAGTTGAATAGTAAAGATTAAGGTTTTGAAAATGTCGACATCTTAAGTTGTTCGAGTCTTATTTAGGTCAGTTAGATAAATAGTCGTGGTGATTGATTTTGATCGGACTGGTTGTATAATAAAGTTGTAAAGGAATGAAATTAAAACTTGGTCACTCCCATCCCATGGGTATCTCACAAAGCAAGCAACCAAAATGACCAAAAAGCGAAAGCAGTATAATCCTATAATCATGGAATAAGAGGGGGTCCCCTGTCTAAAACCACTTTAAGTCAAAACAATCTTTCAATTCCAGTTACAATAGGGTTTGGTGACTTGTAGTTTGGTTAGGTGAACATGGTGCGTATTGGTGTCTGTGCGAATAGTAGAAACACACAAAATGATGGCAGAAATACTCAGTGGTATACTACAACTATATAACATGTACTAAGGATCGAGTGCTAAAAAAAACCAACATTTGGAACCAAGCAATTATACAAGAGACTGAAAATAGGAAATAGAACATCCCAACAAGGATAAGAAAGGACAAGGGTGTTACAAAATCTGCAATTGGAGGCTTGCTGATGCCATCAACTTTGGCCATTGTTGTATCCGTCGTAAGGTTTGGTGGACTTTCTAGATTTTCTCTTCAAAACGACAACCCAAGTAATGGCTTCCAACAGCAATGAAATACCACCCAAGGCAATAATCACAATCATATAAGCTGTTTTCCATTTGTCTTCAGGTTTCAAGATATTGATACCCTTGAATACATTGAAGATGCCAAGGATAAGGATGGCGTATCCAAAGCTGTGGTGGTAAACATTCCAGTAGAATCTATACTTGTGATCTTTCTTGGGCCTTATAAACAAGGCAAAAATCTAACAAGTAAAGACACAATAAGTTCCCAAGTTTCAGTGTCACACCACCATAATTAAACTTGATTCGCACAATTCTAAGAATGACCCAAAATGTTAAAAGGGCATGAAAGATTTAGTAATTGAAGAAATACCTGCACAGTAGCAAGAACGAAAAGGGCAATTCCAATATTTCTGTGAGTGGAATATGTGATGCCTGGGGATTCACTTCCGAGCTTAAGACCAGTTCCCCAGCCAGCAACTCCTATGGCATAAGCTGATACTTGACAGAAGGCGTGGAGATAAAACCAGGCTGGATCTGCAGATTCAAAGGTTCTTATGTAGCGTGCAATCATGGCCCCAAGTGGAAACAATATTCCCCAACTCACAGCATTCAAAATCCCATGAATCTAGAATCAGTGAAGTTTTTTTTGTCAAATTAATCAAAAACCCAAATCAATCTAAACAACAATTTCTGGGTTTTATTTTTTGTAAAACTTTAAAAAGATGGTGATAATTTATAGAAAAAGGAAACTCACATTTTTCTTCTTGAGCCTGTCGTCTCCTCCAGAACTAGTGCTACTCTGTCCACTTTTCAAATCCAAGGTTCCTTTAGATTGCAAATTATTACCAGCGTAGACATGTGGCACCAACCTGCCATCGGTTCCGACGCTGGGACCCACTTGCCAAACCTGATTAATCTTCCCACTCGCCGCTAAATCCGCCGGAACCTTAATTTTAGCGAAAATCGCCAAACTCCCGTCACTTCTACTCTCGGCCGTCTTATCCCAGACCTCGAAGGACAGATCCTTGGCAACAATTGAACTGTAGGAGCTGACGTCAAAGGTATGAACCTGGGCGGAGCCGGTGGTGGAGTTCTTGTAGCCGACGAGGGATTGTGAACCCGCCATGCCGGTGGCCTTTGGATTTATGGCCCATGCGATCCAACCACCCGATTTGGAAGGTGTGGCGATGAAGGCGATGGAGAGAGTGGTGTTGGAAGAATTGTAAGAGAAGTGAAGGTAAGAGGAAAGATAAGGGAGGTCCAGGCAGTTGGAATACACTTGGTTTTCGGTAAACTTCTGGGAACTGCAAGTGAGAGCAGCCGACGGTGAAATCACCAGCGCCAAAAAGCTTATACAAATAAAAACAGCCGACGGCAACGGCGGCGGCGACGACGGAGTCATTTTCTTCCTTTCCTTTTTTTCTCAGACAACACACAAAAGGCAAAAGAATAAATAACGGCTAACTGGCTAAGTTAGTAAGGAGGGGGCTGAAAGTTGGCGGAATAAATAGAAGCCATAAAGGACTTAACTAATCATGATTTGACACGTGTTGCCTCTTTTTAAGGGAGACCACGCGCTAAAGTAGAGGAAATTTACCAGAAATTAATGAAAAGAATAAGTTTGGTGATTAGTGGATTATCGGATCTTATCTCTCTTGTTTTAGGGTTTGTTTCACTCTAAACCCTCAACTGAACATTAACTACTTTACTGTCTTAAACCATTTTTACAAAGAATAGTGTAACTCTGAGGGTATCTGCATATACAAATAATTATATTTATCCGATATAAAAATAAATCGAAGTATTTATTTCTTTAAACGTGTATGATTGAATCAAAATGAATATTTCATGTTTATATTTGAACACAATCAAAGTTTCATCTTTATAATTGCATCAAATCAAAGTTTATGTATCAAATTACATATTGAATCAAATTTCATGTATAGTTTTGATATTTTTCCTTTTAACTAAAGTCACATTTAATTTTTATATCAATTTTATTATTGTTTATAAACTATTGGGTTAATGGCAGAAATTACCCCTATACTTTATTAAAATTTTCAATGTGGTATTTGTACTTTTAATTTGTCCAATGCAATACCTATATTTTTCTTCTGTTTATAGCTTTGGTACTTTGATCTAACCGTGTTAATTTTTTACACAAATTACCATGTGGCCCACTAATAGAGTGTCACATGGTAGAGTGGGCTACATTGAAAAAGTTAAACCAATAAACCATAGGGACTTGCTAAAAAGTTTGCCATTAGCAAGTCTATTAAAAATGATAACACAATTACATTTCTCTTTTCCTTCTTGAAAACCGTTTGCTTCTTCTCTCTTGTTTTGCCCAACAATGGTGGCGATGCTGGTCTGAGATTTGCCATTACCTCCCTCCCTCCAACCTCTTTTTCATTTTTTTGTTGTTCATTCAATCCATGTGTATTTTCTCTTTTTTAATTTGTTGGTATGTTTTATGGGTATATTTGTTGTTTTTGCAAGTAGTGATGTACAGACGATAATATTCGTCATCATTGAACCTCCATCGACCTCAAGCAGTTTCTTTTGGAAAGTGAATTAAATGTAGATACTTAAATGGCTCTTTGTTAGCTTCTAGATTTGTTTTTGTTTTAAGAGTATTTTGGAATAATAAATGGTTTCATAAGTTGGTTTAAACTCGTGTTGTCTTAAGTTTTATGTTTTTTCCATTGTTTCATAAGTCTTTTCTTTTAGAAATTTTTGTCTTGTCTTTTATAGATTTTTAGTCTTACTTTTGCAAGTGCTTTCCTCTCCGGTTTGATTGATACTCAGTTCTTTTGTTGATTTTGTCCACCACTTTAGACCATTCGGGGTTGGTTCCCTCCTAGCGTGATAGGTGCTTGCAATCACCCCAAACATATCATCATGCTTGAGTTGTGAAAAAATCGATTGTCAACGTGTTATAATCTTCTATCGTTGTTGGAGCTGAAGCTTTTATCATGTTAATGAAGTTTATTCTTCACCGCCAACAATGTATATTTATTGTTTCTTTCTTTTCCTCAAATTGTATATTACCATTGATGGTCACTAAACTAACTATAATTACGACAAAGGCAAGCGCACCTATCAAACAATAGTATAGCTATGGTGAGTAGGGAATATCGTATCCACGAGGACTAAAAGTACTAGTAATTACTATTTTTCTATTATTTAGCCGACAAATTGATGAAAATGTTTTTAATCTAAAATTAACTAAACTAATTACTAAGAACGCAACAAAGAGTGAATTAGGAAAATAATCAAATAAAACCAATGAGATAGACAATACTCAGGAAAGGATCCACCTAGACTCCACCTATTATTCTGAATTTGAATTAAACGATTTATTCACTTGTGTCTTGATCCGTAGAAATCATTAAATTATGTTAATATCTCTTTCAAGAGTAAAAACAATTGACTCTAGGTTGATTAATTGAAATCTCTTTCTAATTAAAACCCCTATTGTCGCATTAATTCGATCTATGAATTCCCCTATTAGATTTGACTCTAATTCGGTAGATTTATGTTGTCCTATTTCTAGGATTGCATGCAACTCCACTCAATTATGTTAGATCTACTCTTAAATAGGGACTTTTGCTCCACTGAAATAAGCACATTAAACATGCATTAATATCCTGAAAATATTAAAACATGAAATAAGCATACATAATTGAGAACAAGAATCAAGTATTTATCATGTAATTCAGAAATTAAATAATAAGATTCATATTAGGTTTCATCTTCCCTAGGTATCTAGGGAATTTAGTTCATAATCTAGAATAAAATCATCTCAAAGTTAGGATAACAACAAGATATAAAGAAACTCAATAAAACTTCAAAAGGAATTAAATTGAGATCTTTAATCTTGAAGGAGATCCACTTCTAATTTGAATCCGATGGCATTCTTCGAGTCTTTTCTTTGTTCTTCTCTCCATGTGTCCCCCTTAGGTCCTCTTCTAATATGTATTTATAAACTTTAGAATGCTCAGAAACCCTAAAAATTTGGTTTTTCCACGTAAAAGGGAAGCCGGGTGCGAAATCGACACGAGCTGGCACATGGGCGTGTGGCCAGCCCGTGTGGCTCACACGAGCGTGTGCGCAGCTGATGTGGAAATGCCCAGGTTGTGTGGATTCTAAAAATAGCTCTTTTTTTTTCTGATTTTGGCCTATTTGTCGCTCCTTTCGCGCCCTTATGCTCACCTAAGTATAGAAACATGAATTCAAAGGATTAGGAGCATCAAATTCACTCATTTACATAATAAATCATCCAAAAATGCATGAAGAATGAGATTAAAAACATATTACTTTTATGGCTTATCAACCATTCATGTAATAAGTTCATGAAATTAATTAAATTTTCTTTTAAAGAATGATAATACAATTTATTTTTTGGATTTCTTAGGAAATCTAGTAGATTAAAGATATAGTGCCAACAAGCAATTTCTATTGGTTAAAAAAGACACTAATAATTTGAGGCTTTGGAACTTCTAAATTTTCTGGTCGATTTTGTTGAAATTTATTTTATTCAGATTTGGATTTTTTTATTTTAATTTATTTTATGTATTATTAATTTGTGGTCTATTTATTATGTGGGTTTAAAATATGCAATAAATGTATTAAAAAACAAAATGCTATTTCACCATTTTAATAGTTGAAGTGGTAAAATGAAACTGTAAAAATTCTGATTTATTGAGTTCAAATCTCATTATTCCTATAATCTGTATGTGTTTTCCTAGATTTATCAAAATGTAAAAGATATAAATACTTTTAAAATAATATTTGTTGTAGGAGTGAAGTCATAAAAATTTTTTGGGTGGGCGAAATTAAATTATATATATTTATTCTGACAGTACAAATGCTATTTCACCATTTTAATAGTTTATATCTTTATAATTTTAAAGGATCAAATCAAATTTTTATTATTTTTAGGGGCCAAAGTGTAATTTTACTATTACTAATTTAAAATTTTATAAACTATAAAGGGGCTTAAATGAGAAATTTTCTATTTTAAGAGAGACCAAGATCCCTTCCAACCCCCAGCTTCGTCACTAATTTGTTGCTTTATAAAAGGAGTGGAATTCTAGTAATTACACAACTAAATTGAGACTCCATTGATGAGTAACTCAATTTAATGGTTTGATTTTAGTTTACAACATTATTTATTATTCTACCTGTAATTATATTTTTTAAGGTACTTGTAATTATACTAATAAATTATTATTAAAGTTTTTTTTGAACTTTAAGAGTTTCACTTAAAGAATTAGGGAGAGGGATTAGGATAATGAAGTAAATCATTTGTAAAGTTGTTGAACAAAAAGGAATAATGTTAATGAATGTTGAACCTCGTGTGTTGGCCTGATAGTTAGGGTGCCCACTATCTCAAATATGGTCTAGGTTCGAGTTGTGCTAATCATGTTATTGTTATTCATTATAAAAATATTAATTTTTAATGACTATTGAGAGAAAAATAAATTACAAAAATTCAAAAAGTTTTTTTTTTTGCCAGCAAAGAAGTAAGAAGTTGTAATAAATGATAAACCTAACAATAATTTATGTATGTTTATCATATTTCATATGTTTTTTTTCAAAAGTTATTAAATATTAAAAAAACTTTGAACAAGTGCATCTGTTAATTCCATCATGCTTTTTACATTATTTTTATATTGATTAAACATAAAAAAATTTAAATGATTATTTAGAAGAACTATAAAATTAAGGAAAAGAGTTCAATTAGGTTTATAATTTACTCAAATCAAGTGTTAAAAATAATATAAAATTCAACTTCCTTGATAGTTTGAGTTGTATTTGAAAAGAATCAAACTAAAATCAGCTCAATAGCAAAATTGAGAACTCGAGAATTTTGAAATCTCAAGTTTGAGTTTCATTATACATAAATGTGTGAATTATTTCGAATAAATTATTCTAGTTAGTTAGAGTTAAATTAATTATTTAGTTTAATACTTGTAGTGGAGAAATTATTTTATGAACCCTTCCCACCATATCATTCATGGCCTCTTTCCAATTATTTAATGATGTTTCAACAATTTTTTCTATGTCATTAACATATAATTTTGGGATTTTTCTACTCTGAACCTTGAATGTCAAACCTCAAACCTCAAACCTCAAACCTTAAACATCAAACCTCGAACCCCAAACCTCGAATCCCAAGTTCAAAGTTTAAGATTCAAGGGTCAAGATTCGAGGCTTAGGGTTCAGAGTAAAAAAATTACCAAAATTATGTGTTAATGACATGGAAAAAATTGTTGAAATATCATTAAATAATTGAAAAGGGACTATAGATGATGTGGTTGGAAGGGTCCATAAAATAATCTCACTTGTAATGGCATGGGCATTGTTGCTAATGCAGGAAAACGTGAGTTCGAGTGAGTTGAAGTGCATTATTCTCCTATTTATGAGTTGGAGAAGAGCTATGGTTAGTTTTAGATATTATGTCAAAAAAAAAAGAAGAACAGATATGATAAGAACCTAAAATGAGATTGTTCAAAAAAAATACTTATAATCATCTATTATACGAGAATTATTGTAAGTAAAAAAAAACAAATATTTTAGTTTTACACCTTAGTTTTCACTTACCCAATATGTACAAATTAAACCCAAAACAAAATTAACCTAAGGAGGACATATTTCTTTTGTTTTAGGCAAGGAGTCATCTAATTAGGTGAAATCAGGTGGAGGATGAAGACTGTAATTAAACAAAAATTTACCGTGAGTGAACCGGCCTCGGTAGCCAGAGTTGTTGAATAGCCCAAGGGTTAATTTCAAAAAAGGAATTACTGATAGTAATAGTAAATATTCTTAGATAAAGTCAAAAAGTGGACACATTAGATTTACCTTGCCCTTGCATTCAACTTAAATATATACATTACTAAGATAAGGAAGATGTGTTTTGCAAATGGAATTAGTGGCCTTGCTAGAAAAAGGTACAATGAACTTAGACCTCAAACTCCACTATTTTCAATTCATTCTATTTACAAGTCCCTATATATATTTTTTTAAAGTTGGTCAATTAATGTTTATAATAGGGTGTGGTGTTAAAGGATGATTTATTAATTTGTGTTACTTTTAAAATATGATCGTATATGTAATGTTTCATCAATTTGTTATTTTTCACGTATTACTTGCTAAAAATTCAGTTAATAGGTTAATGACTATCATTTGCGTTGAGACTTGAAATTTCAAATTTTGAAAAGTATGGACATTTAGAATGATCCAATTGGAGAATATAGACCAAATCTACAAATGTATGCATAGCATAGGACTAAAAATTGAATATAATCGATGGATTTAACTACTAATGTCTCGTGCCAAGATTAGAATTTCAAAAATCTAAAAGTACAATAATTAAAATTGACCAATTCAAAAAGTGCATAAAATAAAATTGATTAGATTAAAGATAGGGACTAAATCTACAGCTTTAACAAAATATAGAGACTAATAACAAAATTTAGCCTCCTATTTAACATATTACTTTTATCAAATAAAAAAATTTAGTAATTACTTTTTTAATAAATACTATCTTAATTAATGTATTTGGGTATTTTGTTAATATCTTCCTTCATAATGATAACAATTTTAGTGAAAAATTTAATGGTTTAAGTAAATATAATTTTTTTTGATAAAATAAGCAAATGATTACATCAAATTAATATAAATCAAAAGCATTCTTATCAATATCAAATTCCAAGAGATGTGAGAGCTCCTCGGGAACCTCCTCAAAAACCCAAATGTCTTCTTTCTTGTCAGAGACCATTTTAGCTAACGAATCCACAACTTTATTCTCCTCCCTTAAAACATGCCTTATTCTCCAATATCCAACCAACTTTAACAGTTGAAGAATCCTTTTTACCAAAACTGAATTTGCACTTGCCAGCAGACTTTCTTGAATGATTTTAACCACCTCTGAATTATCAATTTGGATCAACACTCTATCAAAACCCCACCTTTGTGAGAGAACTAAACTATCCAAAATCTCCAAAAACGCAGCCTCTAACACTGGATATACCCCAAATAATGATTATATTCAATGATAAAACTGGATCAAAAATTGATTAGCAAAACCTTTCTTTCTTTCTTTTTCTTTTTGTTCAAAGTTAGCCAGATCTTTCTTTGATTATAAGAAGTAATCTAATACTATAAAAATCCTTGTGATGAACACTTAGAAAAAGTACCGTTGAATATGGTAAGGATCTCAGCAACTTATTTCCAATTAAATGTCATTTATATATATATATATATATTTATTGTGAATATCGAGGCATATCCCTTTTTTTTCATAACTTAACACCCTAGCAAGCAAAGTATAGAAAAGAAAAGATATCACAACTAAAACTACAATATCCATAAACCCATAAATTTCTTCTTTCTATTAAAACAAATTGCATTAAAAGATGTTTGAGTCTAATTTTGTATAAATTAATTATGAGTGTATTCGATTTTTTTATATATGTTTAAGTCTCTTTTAGATATAATATTTAAAACTACTCATAGCTCCTCTCTATCCTTTAAATAGGAGAATAATGCGTTTCAATACACTCAAACTCACGTCCTCCTGCACTGCCAACAATACTAATAACAATCCGTAGTTTACTAACTTAATCTAAAAAGAAAGTAATATAATGAAAAGTGGAGTTAAACATGGGATTTGGTTCACAAGCGCCGTACTTAATTCCAAAGCAAGTCCCTTAAGTCATGGGACTACTTAGAGCCGAAAAAGCAACATTAATGGCGTTATCCCCCCCAAATTTAATGCTTTTTTAAAGATTTTCAAAGTCAAAGAGTTATGCTTCAGTTATTGCTCCAATATTTTAATTAAACATTGAAAATCGTTGTTGGTTTGTTGTTGTTGTTGTTGGATAGACAAACCCCACAACCCCACAATCCGTTCGTCCAGTGTCTGCGGTGTGTATGTAGCAACATGTTTACGTTAATTTGTTTTAGTTTTGTTCATACTTGAATTAGTTCAGTAGGTTGTATGGGTAAGACTATATTCCATTGTTCATATTGTTTCTTATATCCATGTCTATTTCCAGAAAGGAATATGAAAATTTAAAAAGATGAATGAGTTGGATATGAGAGCATCCATGTAAATTAACTTTTCTTTGTTCTGAGTTCTGACCTCGAATCTTATTCATTGTGAAGTCGTAAATGGAAAGTGAACGTGGGGCTTGCGTTCTTGGGCTTAATGCTTCACGTAACTCTAAATGCCTACAGTTTTAACTTTAGTAGTAAGATTTCATATAATAAGGCCATTTGTACGAAAAAAAATCACATTATATTCTTCAAAAATAAACTCAAATTTATGAAGTAGTAAAAGGAAACGACAATTAATTCATTATGTAAGACGCTAATTTCAGGGTCTACCTACCAGTACCAGTGCTTCGTACATAATAAAGGTGAGAATATTTTCATGAATATTTCATGATATGCAACCTATTTTAACTTCAATCAAGACAAGAAACATGATTACAGTGGGAAAAAATGTCATCATACAATGGAAGATAAAAAAAGGCAATTGATATTTCGTGCTAAAATCATTCATTATGCCCCCCCCCCCTTTTTATTACTGTACTCTGCTTAAAATCACATGAAAACTATGAAGTAAATCAAACCCAGGATCCAAAATCCTACATTTAATTGGGTAACCCTCAACCCATATCCTGAGTTAGCATTAGCAACCTGTGGAGATGGGGAAGGGGATGATGGAGTGAGTTTCTCCACCAGCTGCAACTCTCCCACGGAACCCAGATTGGCTTTATCAAACTCATGCTTCATCGGGTGACCATCAGCGATCCCTGGCCCAACTTGCCACACCTGGTTCAACTTCTCCGCACTTTCCTCCACTTTCAATGAACCATATAAAACCATCTTCCCATCGCTGCCGGCTTCGGCTTCCAAGTCCCAAACATCGAAAGAAAGCTTCCCTTCCACAATGGAACTGTAGGAGCTTATGTTGTAGGTTTTAACAACCATAGATCCATTGTTTTTGAAAGCCAGGAGGGCTTGTGAACCTGCCATGCCTGTCCCCGTGGGGTTGACGGCCCAAGCAATCCAACCGCCGGATTTAGCCGGAGGTGCTGAGAAGGCTATGGAAAGGGAAGAATTGGTGGCATTGTAGGTGAAATGGAGGGTTGCGTTCAAGGTGGGGAGGTGGGTGCAATTGGAGTATTGTTTTTTGCCACCGGAGAGTTTGAGCGATGAACAATCCGTGGAATGTGTGGGTGAGATGAGAGTAAGGCAAAGACAAAAGAGTGGAAGGAGCAGAGGAGTAAAAAGAGACCCCATTTTCATTTTTGGTTTAGTGCTAAAATGGTCTCCAATGAAGGAAGATATAAAGAGAGCCAAAAGGGCTTTTCATAGATAAAGGGTCCAATAGATTGGTGCCACGTTGGATTCGTAGTTTGAGTGTTGAACTTGGAGGGTTGATTGAGTGGTTAACAGTTGATCTTCACGGATTATCAGGGGTAGATCTCATCTCGTCGGGACAAATACTGAAACCAAAACGATAAATTATAACAAGAGAGATGAAGGAGTGGGGGGTAAAGCACGTGGGTGTTCAATGGATCAATGTTAGAATAAATAGGGGAAATGGTAGTGTGTGTAAGCTGTCACCGACGAGACTGCCACAAATTATGACATGTTTTGATAAATGTGTTCATTTTTGTTTCTCTTCTTCATTCCCCACCAACAATGCATCTTATATTCAATTCTTACTCTTTCGATTTTGGGTGGGTTTAGATGAACGATACGTTTATCTGCGATTATATAAAAACAACAATAACGGTGAAATTAGATACCATAGTATAAAACAAAAAGTAAGCTAAACGTACCCACTGCCCATCCAATCCATCCTTAATCTAGTCTTAATTATTATTTATTAATTAAAAAGCATTTTTTAAATTTAATTATAATATATAAATATTATAAAAATTAATGTTAAATGAGTATTATGTTCGAAATTTCAAATCATATCAAATCGATCACAACACAACTTAATTTAACCCATAAATAAATTTAGTTAGATAAATTGCTTCCATAATCTTTTCTTTATTGTTAAATCTAATTTGTGTGCTTATGTAACAATTAAATGTTCAAACACAACTTCAATATAACTGACAAGATAGAATGTCGATAATGACAATGTATCGCAAAGAAAAGAAAGAAAAAATAGAACACATAGATTTTACGTGGAAACTCTTTCGAGAAAAAACTACGGGCAGAGGAGAAGAAAATTTACTATATTGAATTCGAATGATTACAAGGAGTATAGACGACGTGTATTTATAGGGTTAGAAAACCTTATTCTAATTAACATCTAATAGAAATAATGCAGTAAGGTTGAAACACATTATTCAAATTAATATAAAACAAAAAAAGTAAACTTTTATTCGGGCCTCCGGCCTTCGCCCTTATGGATCCCCCTATATTGCCACTTGTATTTTATTTTAATAAGAACCAGGGTCACAACTCTAACAATAACAAATAAGAATGTGGTATGGATTTTTAAATGTATTGAAATCCTAAAACTCTTTTCTGATAAAACAATGAATTACATCAAGTTAATTGAAGTAAAAGAACCATTACCTTTATCGTGATGTAGGGCTCCTAAGACTTTATTACGGACGTCATCAAACACCCTTAGATTTGTCTTCTAACCTAAAGTCAATTTAGCCAAGCAATCAGTGACTTGGTTATCTTCCCTAGGAACAAACCTAACCAACCACTGTCCTCTAGTTCGCAAAATCTATTGAACTTGCCTAAGCACTATAGTACCTAAATTTACCAGCACACTATCTTATAGAGCTTTAACCACCTCCAAGCGGTTAGTATGGATCATAACTCTATTGAATCCTCTTCTAATTAGAAGAATCATGCCATCCAAAATGTTACATAGTTTAGCCTCAAAGACCGAGCAAAATCCTAAAACTTTTAACATTATATTTTTCACTTGTAACGTAACACCGCCAACATTACATTATATGTTTAAAGACTTAATTTCATCTTCAATTATTACTTAGTTTTAAGTTTAAAGTTTGGATAACTCTTCTTTTCCTTTTTTTTTTCTAACAATTTCATTAAATAGGAGGGTAATGTGCTTTAATACATTCGAATGCACAACTTTCTGCATTGACAATAATATTCATGTCAATCGAGTGAAGACTCGATTGACTTTTTATTTTTATTTTTAAAAATTATTAGACATTTGCTTAATTGCAATATTTTATATTGAAATTATCTAATTCATATATTAGCTAAGAACAATCATAATAGATGGGAAGCATGTTGTATCAACAATATATTCAACGCAAGGTATCCAAAAAAAATAAAAGCATTAAATGTGTTGAAATTGCATGCCACATTTCAAGCATGATTGGTGATCTCCATGTCTACATGTTGCTAGTCAACTATTTGGAAAGCTAAAACAAATTAGATCTAAATCAAAATTTTTAAATAAATTTCTAACAAGTCCATGATGCATGAACTTCCATCGACTTGGTGAAATTTAGGATTGATATAATCATAAATGTAATTTTTAAAGTTCACACCGTCTGTAAAATTTGTATAAATGTTGAGATTAAATTTGTTAAAATTTTTAGAATTAAGATTAAATAAATAAAATATGTAAACACCAATGGCTAATTTTTTATTATTATATCAATTAAAATTATGTACAATTGAAGGAAGACATTAACGCCATAATTAATTTTCCTTAGTTGCTCGCTTTTAAAATTGACAATGGTTAAATTGCTCCAAATTTTTTAAGAGGGATTGGAAAGGTTTTTTTTACCACAACTTTTAAGTTATACCCTTTTTCAAGTCAGGTACTTGAACATTATGGGTCTCTACTATTATCTCTATTAAAAAACAACTTCAACCAATAAAAACCTGACGTGTGTCATTTTTATCTGCATCATGATTTACATGAAATAAAAAATATATATTTAAATTAAATTATTTTTTATTTTCATTCTCTCTCTCCACCCTTCTTTTTCTTCTTTTCAAACCACCCATGTTGTTTCCTTTCTTATTAAGTTCTTGTTCTTTTCTTTTCTATTCTCTTCCCCATAATTTTTCACCTTCTTCTTTTCTTTTCTTTTTTCTTTTTCATTAAACCTAGTGTTTTTCACGTTGATACCCCCCCTTTTTATTTGGTAAAATAACTATTTAGGGTTTGAATTTGATAATTATTTCCACATTAGGACTTGAATTTTATGATTTTCAAGGAAATATCAAGGACTAACTTGGACCAATAAAAAGTTTAAGTCCCAATATGAGAACAATTTTTAAGTTCAGGAATTAACTTAGACAAAAAAAAAACTTTAGACCCTAAGTGAGAACAATTACCAAGTTTAGAGGCTACCTTGAACGAAAAAAAATTTAAGCCCCAATGTTGGACTAGTTGTCAAGTTTAGGCCCAAAAAGTGATTTAACTCTTTTTTTTTTCTTTTTCCATTTTTTCATTTACACTAAAACTAGCTTTTTAATATAAATAACCCAAAAATATTAATTAATTACTAAAATAGCCTGAAGGAAAAATGCTATACGAAAATGACTCGTTTGCTACAGTATCAATCAGTGTCGACACCTTTTTCCACCTAATCATGACCCAATCATTAGTGTTTAAAAAAACAATTTTTTTTGGTGCCGCCACTGTGTCAGACAGCACCCATATGTATTTTTTGAAATACCTGTGAAAAATACGGGTATTTATGGTGGAGAAAAAAAGAAGAGAAAAAATATATTTTTTAATGGGTGCCATCGGTCTGGCAAGAGGTACCGACTAGTTTTTTTTTTAAATTTCTATCAGTGAAAAAAAGGAAAATAATTTCTCCAATTGGTGTCGTCGATGTGTTAGGCGACACCTATGAGGGAATTTTTTTTAATAGGTGTCGCAGGTGTGTAACTTTACCTTTATTAATTTAAAATTTTAAAAATGAAAAAATTTCCATTTTAGGGGGGTCGGATCCCTACAATCCCTCCTAACTATGCCCCTAGCTGTCGGTATATCAGGCAGCATCGATAGTAGGTGGTCAGGAAAAAAAAATAGGTGTCACTTATGTGTCAAGCGTTAGCAGTGTTTTTTTTGGAAAAAAAATAACTGTGAAGGGAAAAAATGAGATAAAAAATAATAAGTGGTGTCGCAGACATGTTATTATAATAAGGTTGATCATTTAGTTGATGTCAAAGATATTCGAAATTTCATTTCTGATGACACCTTTTTAATTAGAGATAGTAGTCAGGTTATTTCATATATTTTGATAGAGAAAATAAATTTTTTGAGCTTAACAACGATCATTCTTTTTTGAGTGAACTGGAATTTTTTTTTTATAGTTATCGTAATTCTAGTTACTTTGAATAATGAATCAAAATATGATGATCCCTACTATCATTTTAACTTGTATGATAATGATACTAACTATAGTTGGAATAATCACATGAAACAATGACGGTTATGGGATCCCCATATTTTCTTCTTCTTTTTTTTTCTCAGTGTTTTTTTTTTCAATTATTTTTTCTCAATCTACCCTTCCTTTCATTCTCCACTTTAATAACTACAACCATTGTCACCCCAAGTCGCGTTTTAGCTTGTTTCCATCGTCACTGTCACTTTCCCCGTTGCCAGTCTTCTTGCCCCCACCTTTGACATATGTTTTAGATAATGAGGTTAATGATACTACTTTGATGAGAAAATATAATAAGTTGACTAACCCTCTTTTTCCCTATGTTTATGATCTAAAACTTATTTATGAAGTTTATAAAACATTCTCTTTTAGTGGCATGAAACTTGACATGCGTAAGTTTAAACACTATACTTGAACCCATGACCATATATAACTACCATCAACTGGGAGCCAAATTGTAACACTCTAATTATTTTATTTGACATGTTCATTGAAAAACTTACTATCTAAAAACAAAGCTAGTATTTTAAAATAAGTTGTTACATCAAACTGGGTACAATTATCTACAAAATGGAAGTTTATTTAAAACAGACACGAAAGGCATATTCCAACACTATGCCACATGTCCACTATATGCATAATAGCCCACTCCGCCACCACTTTGGAAAACTCCTGGCGTTGTCCCTTCAAGCAAAGTCTCATTTCAAGTACCTGAAAAGTAATAACAAATCTTTTAAGTACATGAGTACTTAGTGAGCTTATCACAACAATACATTGATGGATACTTTGCAATCTTAGAAGAACTTATTGTTGATGCCTAACACGTAGGCGACACCACTAATACATTTTTTTTTTCGTTTTTCTCTTCACAACTAATATTTTTTTAAATAGTGGTGGCACCCAAGAAAATTATTTTTTTCGGTTTTACTTTTAATTGAATTTAAAAAAAAATGACTTGTACCGCTAGTTAGATCGATGACACCCATTAAAAAGATATTTTTCTCTTTTTTTTCTCCATTGTGAATACCCGTATTTTTTATGGGTATTTCAAAAAATACATACGGGTGCCGCTTGACATAGTGTAGCACAAAAAAAAATCTATTTTTAAACACTGATGATTGGGTCATGATTACAAGAAAAAGAGGTTAGTGTCGCCAGTTGGTCAAGCAGCATCGGATGATACTGTAGCAAATGAGTCATTTTCGTATATAATTTTTTCTCAAAATTATTTTTGTTATTAATTAATATTTTTGAATTATTTATATAAAAAGGCCCACTAAAACCTCTCTTTTTCATTTTTTTTACATTGAATAAAGAGAGAGAAAGAGGGAAATAATATAAAATATAAAAATGTCAAATATGAACTCTTAATTGATTGAAATAGTTTTTTTTTTAAACAAAAATAATGGTATCAGTCCATAATAGTTACAAAATTATAGTTTAGATGTCTAGTTCAACCAAAAGAAATTTAGATACATAATTAAAAAATACTACATAATTTGAGGACCTCTTAATCAATTAAGCCAAATAATAATCCTCATCCTCTAAAAAAAATCTATCATCTATACTCCTATCTATTAGAATGATCCCATAAAGTTTGACTTGTTGATAGCTGCCCGAAGCTTTTACTTGGGTTATATCATGGGCCTCGCCACAAGCTTCTACGAAGGGTTTGAGGCCTGAACCAGTGGTTAATAATGTTTACGGAAAAAAAAGAAAATGAACTAAAAAAAAATTAAATATTTTTTTAAAAACTATTCTCATTTTTATCAAATTTTCATATATATATATATATATATTCTTTTATTTTAATGAATTTTCCACTTTTTTTATTTTATTGAATTTTAATATATTTTTAATTTTTTTAAATGTGTCCCGAGGATTGAATTTTAAATTTTTGAAAGTTAGAAAATTTTTTGGAGAATATTTTATAGAGAGCTCTTGCCTCTTTACAACGTCTTTCTTCGAATACAATCCCTTACATTATTACAAAGGTTACACAATTGTTATTTTCAAACTATTATTACAATTTGTAGAGAATATATTCTCTTATTACAAAACTTTTGCAAGGTAACTCTATTTTTTTTCTTTGTAGAGAATATTTCGTATTCATCTCTTTGCAGTGAATCTTTACTGTTGATTTCCAGAGAATCACTCCTTTTAATCTTTGTCTTTGCTTTGCAAAGAATCATTGAAGGTTGCAAATCCTTTCTTTTTTGCTCAAGACATTTTTAGGTTATTGGTGATGTGCCAATCATGTCAACAACTAACTATTTCCTTCAATTTTGATCTTATTTAAAAATATTTATAATTTTATGAGTGAAATTAAAAAAAAAAGAGAAAAATTCGAAAGAAAATTTTACAATTATGCCCAATTTAATCATTCTAAGAAACCTTTAGCTATCTACCTTAAACGAATATCACTAGCCTAGCAAACATTCAATATGTATATCATAAAATTTCAGGATTTTAAAATATAATTTTATATAATTTTTTATAAGACAAATTTAGGTACAAAATGATGTAATTACAACAAAACTAATCATAAATAATTATAATTTTAAGTTTTAATTACTTACTTTTTAAAATAATATAATCTTGTAAAGTACTAAAAATATTTAGTACCTTCTAGCCCAAAATATGTAGTTCAATAAATTGATGAAGTTAAGGATGCAAAGAAGCATGTAGAACAAATCCAAACGTGTATGATTCAAATCACTTCCTCCCAGCCATTCTTTCCCGAAATGTCCACTCACCGAGTTGCTTATCGTAACCAACACCGAGCTGATGAAGTACCCCATTGCCGTCGAGCACCAAGACAATGCAGTGCTCATACTTCGCATGGTATCCGGAGCCTCCGAGTAGAAAAATTCAAGCATTCCCCCGAGTGTCAACATGTCCGATACGCCGAGCAGCAAGTACTGCCACCCGAGCCAGAAAACAGACAAGACGACATCGTCATTCGCTGCCTCACGCCTCTTAGCTTCAACTACAGCAGCGGCAGCCATAGACCCTGATGCGAGAGCTAACCCCAGTCCGATCCGCCTCAATGGTTGGAACATGTTCAGAATTCCAGGATGGTGGTTGTTCTTTGATCTGAACATGCGCACAAAATATTCATATATAGGTATAGATGTCAGCATGATGGATAAGGGGAATACTGATAATGATTGAGTGGGAATCTTGAAACTGTTAAGTGATCTGTTCATGATGTTCCCTTGTTGCACTGAGAATGTCATCAGTTGAGCTAAGCAGCAGTTCATCATAATAGTGCTTGCAAATATAGGGAGGAGGCCTATGAATGTCTTTGTTTCCTCAACCTCGGTCGATGCGACTGACTCACCCATTAATGCTTTGTTTAGAAACCTACATGATTTCAACATTTTGTGTCAAATTAAAGTGCATTATGATGTTATTAAAGACACCGTGCTTAAACCAGATTCATGCAACTAGGGATAAAAAAGATCGATTTCTAACTTTTTAGTGCCAAAAATTAGATAATTTTTAAAAAGGTTTAATCAGGGCTTGAAATTTTGTAACTACTTTTATATTTGGGGTTAGACTCTTTTTTCGAAATTAATCTTTGAACTTGACAGTTTCCTACATTAGGGTTTGGGGTCTGATATTGTTTATCCAAATTAGTCTATGATATTTCCTTGAAAACCTTAAATTTAAGTCCAATGTGAGAACAATTGTCTAGCTCAGACCTCAATGTGATAATAATTATTAAATTTAAGTATGAACTTAAAAAGTAATTCGGATCTTAATATGAAAATAGTTATCAAGTTGAACGAAAAGGATGACTGTTCCTCACCTTGGATCCACCTTTGCATGCAACCAATGTCAAAAAAGTAGTTTTCAATACATTGTATATTGAACACAAACAATTTGTAGTGACATCATATGTGAGAAAGAAAAACTCTACTTTATATAAAGGCCAAAATCTGGCATCTATGTTGTTCTGCCCAATTTCCCAGTAACGTATTTTTCTAACTTTTCTGTTAAACTAATTGCATACCTGAACTTATCATGGTTTCTCTTTTCACCATAAATTTGGGTATTCTCTGCCTCTGGTAGTGATGCTTTCCTGTTTGCAATAGCCGAAGCCAACACCTTTATAAAGAAACAAAATTAGACCCATTGTTAAGCCATTGTGTTATCATAAAAGCAAAATCCAAATTGAACTTCATAAAAAGTGGTGTCATCCAATTGTATTACAAGCAATGTTGGTTTTTTTACCTTAAAAATTCTAATGAGTGGACTACCGCCGGGGCGTTTGTATCTATAAATGGGGAACCCCATGGAGAAAATGCAGAGTGCTACACTTAGTGTGACCACAGATATCTTAAAACCCCAATTCCAGCCCAAGTTTTCTTGAATCCAGATCATGACAGTGGAGGCGATGAGGCCCCCTAAACATAGTGAAAAGAAGAACCAATTGAAGAAGGATGAGACTAGACGCTGGTTGCTATGGTCAAGTTGATCAGCCCCATGTGCAGGCAAGGCAGCCTTAACGCCACCTACGCCAGCTGCTATTGCGTAAAGACCAGTGTAAAGGATAGCCTCTTGGGTCTTGGAAGGCTTGCTGTTTATGGCTGGCAGCAACCGACTGTCTTGTGCTTGAATTGTCAAGAGGATGAGTCCCTAAATGGCAAAAAATATATAAAACATATGAAACATTGCAAGGGGAGGGGGAGGGGGAGAGGGGAAATGAAGCAAAGCAAAGCAAGTATGTTTATATTTACCAACAACTCAAGAGTGCAAAAGATGATGAAGGTCTTGAATCTAGTGAGGAAAGAATCACTGACGAAACCTCCAAAAATGGTGAGCAGAAAGGAGGTTCCCATGAAATTAGTCACCATGTTTGCAGATTCCGCGGCGGAGTAATGCATTGACTTGAGGAAGTACTCTACGAAGTTTGTAGCGTTGGACAAGAACACCATGTTCTCTAATACCTCAACAACTGCATGCCATTCACAACAATTAATTCAACCCCTAACTTAATCCTAAACGATCAAATCAAGTGGTGGGGTTTCATTTTTTTCATCATTTTAGCAGAATGTAATTAACTTTAAAACTCTGAAAGCCACCACTTACCGCAGGCAATGCTTGAAGCTGTAACACCGCCATGCTTTGCAGGATCTGCCTTTGACCCTCGCCAATCCTCGAACTCTCCATTTTCAATGTTCATTTCTTCAGCCTGTTAACATTCCAAGGATAGATTAAGACTCATATATAAATTCATAGTCAACAAGAACGAAGACATCAATATCATACGCATCTCCAGAAAAAAGGAAAAGAACAAAGCCGTTTCATTAAGTTTCTTCTTGAAGATTTTAAGCATGATAAACAAAAAGAATCAAACTAGAAAATAGAAATACGTGAAAGACATGAAAATGAAGAAACTAACATAAAGAAAGCCTTGCGTATACTTGTTTTGTTTTGCGAGCTTACCATGAAAATATAACTGTAGATTCTTTTGAGTTTTCTTAATCACAAATGAAAACCCTTTTTTTGGTTTATGAAAATGAAGAGCAAGGTTGAAGGAAAGGGATGCAGTTGACTTGAAAAGAAATACATGAATTAGCCACTTGCTCTATGTTGGGTAATATAGAGGAGGATTAAGAAATATTAAAATTCTAGTGTAAAAAGAAAGAAATGAAATTGGTGATATACATGCATGTGGGTGAGTTGGGTTTGGCTTACACTTGTGCTTAAACAGCAAGGTTGCCATTAATGCTTCTTGGACTGACGAGGATTTTCAGGAGTCTCTTGCATTTCAACACCACTTCCCTATTGTTGTACCAAAGTTTTTGCATTACCATTTTTATTCTTCTTCCATTTTTAATTCGATTAATATGTGTATTATATAAAAAAGAAAACATATAAAAAAATTATTAGGTATACCCTGATGTAAAAAAGCAGTAGGTAAAATAAAATAAAAAAATTCTGAACCTGCCATTACCCAAATAGCCCAATTGGAGTTCAAAAATGAAAGTCATGCGTTTCCGAGGTTCAAGTAGATTTTATGATTCCTGAGTGCTGTCGTTTTTCATGTTTTTCTTCTTAGTTTATTAGTTAGGTAAAATATAAAGATAATGAAAATAAATGTGTTCAGATTTTAATATTAATATAATTCGTGTAATCATATCGTGTGCATTAAGTTTGAGTATCATATTTATTATATTGATCATTCGAGTATGTGTGTATAAACGACATATTTAAAACAGAAATATGGTTTGAAACTAATAACATTAACACATCAATATATACGAAATAAAATATACAATATGTATGGATGAAAACTTCTATATAATAATATTAAAATATAAAAAGATAATTTTAAATGTGTAAAAATAAATTAATTGAATTAATATTCGATCAATTCGTGACATTGGTTATATTGTTTTGGAATTTACTTTAAAGTAGGTCTTTTTATATGGTAACTAAATCTGGTTGGATTTTGGATGTCAGTTTTATGCAGTAGGTTTAACCATGTGAAATGCAATTCTCATGGTTTTACAATTAGGGTTTAAAAGGTGTGGTGCTTATTTTTAGGGTTTATTAAAAAACAAATATTTAATTTTTTTGACTTCATAGGTGGGTTAAGAAATTGTGTCTTTTTTTTTTTTTACTTTTATTTGTAGAATTTAAGAACTCTTGTCACTGACATGTCGAATGATTATCGTAAAAAGAAAAAGACATTATATTATAAAATAATTTTCATAACCAAAATTTTATGTTTTCTCCTTTATTTAATTTCAAAATAACTTTTTTTTCTTCCTCCTTTTTCCCTTTATTTATTTTGTTGTTTTCTATGAATTATGGACCTCTTTATACAAAGATAACAACTTTGTTTACCAAAAGGAAAATAAAAAGACTTGTCTAACTACAAATTCATTAAAAAAATTGACTTTATGAGTAATGGAATTTTAACTTCCAATTTTCTTTTAGGGGAAAAGTGGGGGTGTTTTGGAGAATGCGTGAAGCCAATGTTTTCACGTACTATTCTCACACGATGGAATCTCATAATTTTTCCCTTTTTTTTTTCCCTCAATGTATAGTTATATCCTTCGCTTTATATTAAACTATGATTTCACGTCAATATGAAAATGATAATTCACATTTTTTCTTTTGATTTTTAATATTTTTAGTTGGTTTTAAATTTTTTCAAGAGGAAAAAATGCATAATAATTTATTTGGTCTCCAACTTTACATAAAAAGTCAATTTAACCCTATATTTATTCTTTTTACCTTTTTAGCCCTTAAACTCACGTTGTTTGTCAAATCACCCCAAAGCAGATGAGAAAATTAACATTCGTTAATTTTGCTGACATGGTATACACATAGATGCCATATAAGCTATTAATTATTTTTTTTAAATGTGAAAATTCAAAATTTTATGTTTAAAAACTTAAAAATTATTAAAATTATTAAAAAGTATAAAAAAATATATTTGAAAAATTAATTAATTGTTAACGTGGTTTCCACATGGACTGCCACGTAGTAAAGTTAACAAATGTTAACTTTTCTATCTAATGTGGGGTGGTTTAACAAACAATACAAGTTCAAAAGGTAAAAGTGACGAAAAATTAAATAAATGACTAAATTGACTTTTTCTATAAAATTAAAGGGCCAAATGAATTATTATGCATTTAAAAGATAAGAAGTTGGGAAAATCAATATTAAGAGAAACTGCTAAAATTGCTAAGATGTTAGCTGTTTAAATTATTTTTTTTTTCTGAAGTTGATATTTTTATTAATTAAACTGTTAAATCTATTTTTAAAATATTTAACTCATAAATTGATATCTAAATTATACATTTTCTCCGTGGTACCTAAAATATTATTCTATTATCCATTTAATACAAAATGTTATATTGTTAAAAAATCCAGCCAATAATAATTTGCCACGCTATATGAATTTTAAAAATATTTATTTTATTTTATTTTACATTATATATTATTTTTCTGTTTTCCTTTTTTTTTTCATTCTTTTATAATGTACGATAATACCAGCAATACTCCAATTTCGTCCTCTTAAGGTCAAGATATTGGAGATTAATTATGTTTTTGAACTTCCTCACCTACTTGCTTGACTTGACGAGATCGAAAAAGTTACTTCATCAATCAACACAAATGTTTTCAGAACCGAGTCAGAACGGTCAGTTGGATCAGTTGGACCGAGAATCGGTTGGGTTACCAGTTTAAAGATAGGGGTTGAATCAATTGACCCACAAATCTATACAAGCCAATTGAATCAAGCTAAAAAAATAATTGAACCGATTTTCTCTACTTTTTAAATATATATTTTTATTTTTATGAACTTTTAATAAATTATTTGATCGAACCAGAAGAACTAATCAAATTGAGAATCAGTGGCCTAACCAGTTTGGCAATGGTTCGGTTCTAAAGAAACAAAAAAATAAAAATAAAAGCAATATATATAAGAGAAAATAATACTTTTTGTTTTTTTTGTCACATGTCAATTTTTAATTGGTTATTTATTTTACATAGACATAACATTTTAACTAACAATTGAACTAACAGAGGTACCAATTTGGGAAAAAAATGTAGTTTAAATACCACTCGTAACAAAAAAAATATTTAGGTACCAAAATGGAAAAAATACATAGTTTAGGTACCAAAATAGACTTCACGATTTGACTAATGGAGGTACCAACTTAGGGGAAAAAATAGTTTAGGTACCACGTGTGACAAAAAAAAGTTTAAGTACCAATATGGAAAAAAAATATAGTTTAGTTACCAATTTGAGAGTTAAGCCTAAAACAATTATAAATTTGATATTTATGATTTTTAAAGTATAATAAGTACATAAACTATATGAGTTATCACAAGATAGAATCAAATCATAACAATACAAATAAATTAAGAATTGACATAATCCGGACTAAAGCCAATAAATTAGACTAACTGAATTAAAACCCACAAATAATACGTGTATACAATTATTTTTATTTAATTATAGAATATAAATTTGTTAGATTTTTATTTAATTGTAATTTTGAAAAACTTATAAATAGTTGTGAATTCAAAATTAAAAATGTTTTAATACTTTCTAAATATATATATATACTCATATGAAATCATAACTACATTATAAATCATATACATTTCATTATCACAATTTATATAAAAAAATAATTTTTAAATTTAAATTTATATCCATTAACATGGCATGATTTTTTTAAAAACGAAAACTATGTCTTTAAAACAAGCAAATTATCACCAAGAGAAGAGAACGAATCTAAACTGGAGAACTTGTTAGCTCGATTAGTCAACCGAAATAGTCAAGAGGGGGTGAATTGACCTTTTAAAATTTTGTTGAAGCAAGTATGAAAAGATGAGACAATGAACACAAGAATTTAGAGTGATTCAGCCCGAATTGTCTACTCCACTACCTTAGCTTTCCACAACTAAGAAATTTTCCCAAATTCACTAATTTAATCAACCTTGAGAATAAGGTTTAATCTTATAATTTCTTTCAATTTTCTACCCAAATATTAATACTTAAACCCTCTCAAAATAGTAAACAAATGAGCAAACAAAGAGACAATCCTTGCAAGATTAGGATGTTTGCCAATTAAGTACTCAAACAATAAAAATACTTGACCTAATAAAAATACAAAGAATTGCTCATAAGTGTTTGTAAGAAAAATATGATGAATTGAAGCACAAAAGGTTCATAAAAGAATTGTTGATCTTTCTTGATAGCTCTTAATCTTTGAAAGTTGGTATTTATACCTCCTAATTCATTTCCAACTGTTTGGGTTGGTCGAAAATTGAATAGAGTCGTTAGAGATGTAAGAACCAGTGCATTAACGCCTCTTGCGACATGTATCGATACATTTGATGAGGTATCGATACTTTAAACATTTAATGCCTAAATTTAGTAATCGTTAAAGCCTATAGTATCGATATAATAGAGGAAATATTGATAGTTGTTATGAGGTATTGATACCTTGGGGAGGGGAACGATACTTGGGCAATTTTTCTTTAATTTTCCAAAACATCAAACCTTAAAACGGTATCGATATCAAGAAGGGTATCGATAAATTTTGAAAGGTACTGATACTTTGTTAAGGGTATCGGTACTTTTGATTTTTGTTCAATTTTCTAACAAATTGAAGCTCAAATTGGTATTGATACCAGGCAAGGGTATTGATAATTTTTGCAAGGTATCAATATGTTGTTAAAGGTATCGATACTTTTGATTTTTGCTCGATTTTTCTGAACTTTGAAGCTCAAATTGGTATCAATACTTGGTATAAGTGATCTGTCACAATTCATTGTGGAAAATTAAGGTCTTTCCGGCATTTAACTTGTACCATTTTTATACGTTTTTAGTTCGTTTTCAGTTTTTATTGCTTTATGTTTAAATTATTCAAAATAAACGTTTTTATGCAATTTTGAGTTATGTAATGACCTAATGGGTCACTATGGGCCTAGGGATGATCTAACGGCTCTATCTTGTGTGTAGGATACTATTTTCGAGCTTAGAAGGTGAAGGATGACTACAACATCATGACACCAGAGAGTGGTTTCACAACATCAAACTTCGAAGACAAAATACCTAGATTTTGAAGACAATGTTGCGACACCGGTCTTGTACCGTGAATAATTTGCTGCTTTACATGTTAAATATGAGTTTAGGAATTATTGTATCTAGATCCATGAGTAGCTAATTTTCTTAGGGAGATTAACAAACGAATGTGTGAATAATTAACGAATGAACGAGGGTTGAAATTTGGGTTAGTTGGCTTAAATTATGTGTGATTCAGCCCTAGGAAGTGACACCTCTAGGAAGTAATTTAGGATAAACGAGATCGAGAGATAAGTTTACCGAGTACCTCATAATTTATTTTGGTTAAGAAAGTGAGGCCGAGAGGTAAGTGTGTATTGGTCGATTAATTAATTAGTTAGACGCTGAGAGGTAACAACTAGTTAATTAATAGCTAACTTGATAAAACATGAGTTTTGAAGTTAATTAGGATCACTAAAGTGATATAAGCTCTTGTCTGTTTTATTGAATTTATTTAGATTGTTTAATTGGTTGATTTTTAGTTTAATTCAATTAATTGATGTTATTTTTATTTTTCGTAATATAATTTTAAATTGGGACTATTTAGACTTATTAGTGTAGAGAATTAATTTAGGTTTAATTTAACCTCCCTTGGGTATGATTCTCGAAATGCTTTCCTGGAATATTTTGTTGTAACATTAATCTATATTACAATTTGACCCATATACTTGCAGACACCACTGCTTAATTTTATATCTTTTTGTTGCAGTATTTCCAGTCTAGACATTCGCACGCCTGGTGGCGATCAATAAGTATCGATACTTTGAGTCAGGGAGCAATTTTCACTTGTTAAAAAATGCTTGAAAAATTTGTTACTCAATTTGAACTTGTTCAAAATATTTTCTAAGCATATGAAGAGTAGTTTTTAAAATTTTATCTCTTAGAAATATTTTGAAATAAATTGTCCCTTGAAATTCATCAAGTTTTATTCAAAAACATTATCTTTGTTATATTAAAACGTTTATCAAATAAAACTTAGTTAAATGAAGTTTTTTTCCACACACTCGATTTTAGGATTTTGTCTGCCGACGGCGTTCACAGTAGTAACATCCAAACTTAGAATGGGGATAAAAAAAATCCAAAGGCAATTCCCAAGTTGAAAAACTAGTATATTTGGGAGCAACCTTAGCTAAAGAATGTACCACCTTATTGTTAAATTCAATGGTTGAATGGTTAAAATATTAATCGCACAAAAAATACAGAAAGGTGTAAACTATTTTAGTGTTATAACAATGTAAGTGGATTCTTCCTCAATTTAAAATATACGATAGCAACATTTATTTTAATATTTTGTTTAATATAATAATAATAATAATCCACCTTTCAAATAATGATAATAATAAGCCAACAACTAGGGGCAGAGCCAAGGGAGGCTGGTAGGGGCCCTAACCCCCTAAAATGAAAATTTTCACCTTTAGTCCTTTTTAATTTTAAAAATTTCAAAATAGTATATGTTAAAATTACACTTTGCCCCCCTAAGAATGAGAAAAAATTGATTTAATCCTTTAAAAATTATAAAAATATACACTATTAAAGTGGTGAAATTTTACTTTTGCTATCATAAAAATATACGACTTTGTTCAGGGCCCCCTCAAAAAATTTTCTGACTCCGCCCCTACCAACAACCAAATGAAATTTAAAACTCTATGTTGGCACCTCAAAGTTTAGTGTTCGATGCTAATATCCTCTCTCCCTAAATTATAACGTAAGTTTTTATTATAAATAATAATAATAACTTAAATTGCTTCCTATAGAGGAAAGTCTTCAACTTGCTTTCCCTCAAAAAATTTACTCTACAATTTATTTATATTTTTGTAAACATTAATTTCATTATTGTTTTCATATCATTCTTTTGATATAATGTTTAAAACTACTCATAACATCTCCTTAACATTTAAATAAGAGGATAATCTGCTTTAGCACCCTCGAACCCACGTCCTCTTAACAATAATAACGATACCAATCAAACTAAAACTCAATCGACTATTTATAGAAATAAGACAAAAATATTTTATTTTGAGAAAGAAAATTGTCCTTCTATTTGATAAAATTATTTAACAATAACAACTTAAATGACATCCTAACAAGGAAAGTCTTAAACTTGCTTTGGGAATGTCCCAAAATTTTCTATTCTACAAATTATTTATGTTTTTTAGGAATAAGATAATTTTTTATTTTCTATTTGATAAAATTACTTAAAAATTAAAAATTAAAAATTGGGTTGAAGTTAGGTACATCTTTAATTTTTCGATTGGATTTTGATAGATAATTAATATTTAATATTTAATTTAAAATCAGATTACTAATTAATACTTGATTTTTTCACTTTTTAAAAACAGTTTATATTTTTATTTTTGATGAATTATAATATAGGATAAAATTTGAAGAACAAACGTGAATAACACGACTCAATTAATCATCAAACCATCGCATAGGGTTGATAAGAATTTACATTTTGATGTTGAGATAATGCACTACAACCATTTTTCTTTAATGTTAAGAAATTTGGGCCAGGCGACTTTATTAATTAAATAACCAATTTAGCACATAGGACCATGGCTACTTTATAGGTGAATATTTAATTTATTAAAGGCTTATTTCATCTTTTAATTTTATAAAATATATTTTTTGGTTTTTTGTGTCTTTTAATTTTTGAATTTATATTTTTGTCAAATCATCTGAAATTAGATAAAAAATTAACGTTTGTTAAATTCGCTGAAATTGTATACACTTGAAAGACACATAAGTATTTAATTAATTTTAAAAATTCAAAAATTCAAAAATTATTTCAAAAATATAAAAATATATTTTAAATATTTTTAAAATTTAAAAATTAATTAAATATTAATGTGTCATATACATGGCAATTCCACATGTATGCCATGTTAATAAAGTTAACAAACAGTAACTTTTCCATCTATTTTTGGGTGATTTGACAAAATATAAATTCAATGGCTAAAATAGATAAAATAAATAAATAGAGGGCTAAAATAACATTTTGTGAAATTAAAAGGGCAAAAATCATTATACCTTTATTTAATGTGTAAATGGATTTGTTATAAAGGAGAAAATGAAGAAAAAAAAAGTAAAAGAGGAAAGAAAAGTTAAAGTAATTTTAATAAATTTTATTTAGATAAACAATAGTAAGGAAAAGATTAATCGTAATAATTTTTTATAATTATAACATTTTCTTATATTATGTATATCCGTTTTACTGTCCATATTTAGAGTTCGTGATTGTCTCTCTTAATAATATTGCCTCCATAGTTTGTACCTATATTCTTCCTTTAGAAGTGCAATGTGCCTTATCATTGCGCCTAACCACTTGTTGGATAATAAAACTTTTTCCCCTAAACTTTTAAAGGAAAGCCAAGGATTAGGGCTGATATTATAATTCCACTTGAGTCCCAAATAATAAAAGAAACATACTAACTCCAAACAAAACATCATATTATAATTCCAAATATAAGTAGTTTCCAAACATAAAATCAAGCATGATAACAATTGATTATAGGTGTGTGCTGAGGAGTACTATTCAAGGGTTGGGTAGCTGGCTCGGCTCAACTAGGGTCGAACTTGGAAAAAGATTTTTATAATTAGAGTCGAGTCAGTTTGAATTCAATTTAAATAATAAAAATTTAAATTTAATTATAAAATATATAAATATCAATTAAAAATAAAATTTTATTATTTTATTATTTTTAAATAGTAAAATGATTTTTTGGGCGGGCCAGACTCGACAAAAAATGGGTTTGTACTTGAGCTTTTTTTTGAAAGTAGGCCTTGATCGGCCATGGACTCATCTACTATTGAGTAGGACATAGGCTTTCAAGTTGTGAAAGTTTGGTAGATACATGGGGAAGTTTTAATTTTTTTTTCTTTTAATGAAGTTTGGGTTTTATAGAGTTTTTTTTTTTTTTTTTTAAATTGATGTGGGTTTATATTGGGCTTATGCTTTATGTGCCCAACTTTAAAGCAAATTATTTTTTATTTTCATTAAAATTATATAAATTATAGTAATACTTATACTAATAATATTTGAATTTCCATATTAAAACTATTCATTAATTAGATTTTAAATTTAAATTTTAAAATAAGTTTTATTTATTATATTATTGTCAAAAGCCAGCAGGTCGAATATTTAATATCTATACTTATAATCCTATATTAAACTTCGACTAAGTTAGTGGTTAGTAAACCGAGCACCAACTTAATTGAGAAATTATTAAACTATCGTTACTTTACAAATTAACAAATATTAATTTAAAGATGTTTTTGTCTTTCCGTGTTTTCTTAGTAAAATAATATTATAACAAGATTTGAACATATGGTTTAAAATCATTAATATAACAATGTACATTATATTAACTTAGTTGCATATAAGGTTAGACATTATTGTTAATCAACCTTAACCATATAATGTTAATTGTATATACTATAATCTATCATAAAGTTAGTTACATGTAGGGGTGGTGATATTGGTTTGTTTCGATCATATTTTTAGGAATTTTGGAACCGTACATTATAATTCGGTTCAACTTAGTTCAATTCTTGATTTCATGTTAATTTTTGTTTTGAATTTTAAATTTTTTTTCTTTTTGGAAAATGAGCTTTGTTTTATGACTTTTGAATATTATTTGATAAAATTTCAAAGTTTTTTCATAAATATTTCAAAATGATAATGATTTTTAAGAACTTTGAAAATATTTTAACTATTTTAAATAAAAATAGTTAATTTTACATAATAAAATAAATATTAATTATTTATGAAATAAAAATAGAATTCGATTTGGTTTAGGGTAACTGCAATTTTTAAACTTACATTTCATAAACTGTCCAAATACCTTGGTTCAAGTCGGTTTTCAATTTTTTTTCTTCAGCCCTAGTAACATGTTTTAAAGTTTAGGTTGCATATCGTTCATAAAAAAAATGCACATTGTAATATCATAGTAGTATAATAATTAATTTATACATTCATAATTTTCTCATATAACAGTTGATATATTGTATGTCATTAGATGTGTATGTTATGTATATTATTTTTAATAATATAATATGCACTAAATATTCTTATGTCAAATTATAAAATAATTTCATTTGAGTTGATCAAATAATAAAAATAATAATCATAAATTTAGAAATTTTGATTTTATATCATTAGTTAGAATTTTATATCATTGATAAAAAAGATTTAATTGAATAAAATATTAAAGAAGATATAATTTTCTTATGAAAAATAAAATTTTTATTATTTTAAATTTAAAAATATTTTTATTATTTTTATACATTATTTAGTAGTTTATGTATATTAAGATTAACTTGAATATTAGCTTTGGTGGTTAAAATGGTTAGAAAAATGTTAGAATTCTTATGTCCCATTCCAAATATCCTATCATAGTATTATTTTACTAAAAATGAGAACCTATCATAGTATTATTTTACTAAAAAATGAGAAGATGAAAAACCCCTTCAGATTAACATATATATTTTTTACTTTGTAAAAGTAAGAGTATTTTAATAATTTCTTAATTGAGTTGGTGATTAGTTGACTCTTGACATTAAATTTAGTCAAAAAGTTAATAAAAGTGTAGATGGCCACTAGAATGTGTAACACCCCTTACCCGAGACCGTTGCCGGAGTCGAGCACGAGACGTTACTTGACTTAACTTACTAGTTTGAGGCATAAAAATTTGCTTTTAAAATTAATTTCTACAACAAAGTTGTCCAATCGCGTAGCAGTTACTAAATTAATTATAACTAGAGATACGAAACTAGAAATTTAGATCTGTAAATTTTCCCTGAAACTAGACTCATATATCTTCTTACCATAAATTTTTCAGAATTTTTGGTTTAGCCAATTAGTACAGTTTATTAGTTAAAGTCTTCCCTGTTTCACTGTTCGACTATCCTGACCTATTGTCACTAAAAATTAAATATCTCATTATACAGACTTCATATGATTCTTCCGCTTGTTTCTATTGAAAATAGACTCACTAAGGAATCAAAAAAATATAAATTATAACTCCTAATTCTTTATGTACAATTTTTAATGATTTTCTAAATTCAAAACAGGAAACTTCAGAAACCATTCTGACCCTATCTCACTAAAATTCAAATATCTCATAATATAACATCACTGTTTCTTTCATATGAAAACAGACTCAATAAAATTTAATTATATATCTCATTAACTCTCTAATTCCTCTCCTACTAATTTTGGTGATTTTTCAAAATCACGTCACTGCTACTGTCCAAAAACTGTATGATCACAAATTTTTACTCTTTTATAATTTCTTGGTGTTAACCAACATTTAAACATCCATAATACCAAACTTGTTTTTCTATTAGCCATTTCAATATCCATATCATATGAACACACTCAAAATGACTAAGTCCCTATACATGCCATAACTTTAAACGTTTCAAAATCACATAATACCGAGATAACTGTAGATAGTGTAAGACGAACTCCGACGTCCTTGTGATTTCCGAACTGGCTTGGCGATACTATAAAAGAAAGAAGGAAAATAAAGGAAGTAAGCATAAAGCTTAGTAAGTTTACAAGTAAATAAATAACAACATTTGTCACAAATAATTGTATTCATAAATTATCATCAAGTCTCATGATCTTTACTTTCTTCTTTACTTACTCCCTTACTTGCTTACTTGTTTGCTTAAACAACTCATGATTATAACTTACTTCTTCCTCACTGAAATTTCTTTTCTCAACTAATAACTGATATACTCTTAATCTTTATAACTCACCTTAACTTGTCAATTATGCTTTTACCTGAACTTTCATGGAACATAATTTGTTTACTAGCCCGTTGAGCCATATTGGAATAATAAGGATACTTGGGTCTCTTTTCTGATAATAACATGCCAAAGCCATGTCCCAGACACGGTCTTACATGGGATGTTTCTTGTACTACCAATGTCATATCCCAAATATGGTCTTACATGGGAGTTCTCATATCGGTGCCCATGCCATGTCCCAGACATGGTCTTACGGAGGACCTCTCATCTCGGTGCCAACGCCATGTCCCAGATAAGGTCTTACATGGGACCTCTCATAACCTCAATAATGCTAATGCCATGTGCCAGACATGGTCTTACATGGGATCTCATTCCCTTAATGTCATGACATTTGTATCCGATACCAATGTTTCAACGGGGTTTTTTAATACTAATTCTCTATCGTCTCATAATTGAGTCAACATTAAATAAATTCATGAAATAAATATATAATTGCTGGAAAATAACAGCATTAATAATAATTATTGAAATATTGCATTTATTTACCGTAAACTTACCTCGGTACAAAATTTGACCAAATCTAGCAACTTAGTTTTCTATCTTTTTCTTTCCCCGATCTAACTCCGAATTTCGTTCTTCTTGATCTATAATAGAAAATTTAACTTATTTAATACTCAAATTCATCAAAACAATCCTTGACTCGAACTTTAGAAAAATTATGATTTTGCCCTTAAACTTTTGCATAATTATACTTTTGCCCCAAATCTCAGAAATTAAACTTCATCCCTTATTCTTATGTTTTATGACATGTTGAACATTTTTCCATTCTTATGTTTTATGACATGTTGAACATTTTTCCATTCTATGGCAACATCAAATTCCCACTCTAACACTTACTTATGAACATTAGGTATTTTTACCGATTGTGTCGTTTTACTCGTTTTCACTTAAAATCAGCTAGCAAAAGTTGTTTAACATAATTTCAAGCTTCATATTCTACCATAAAACATCAAAATAAACACATTTCACCTATGGGTATTTTTCCAAATATGAACCTAGGTTAAATTATTGCTAGAATAAGCTAAATCAAGTTACCAGGACTCCGAAAACGTAAAGAACATTAAGAACGAGGCTTGGGATCACTTACTATGGAGCTTGGAAATTTGAAAACCCTAACTATGGCTTTTCCCCTTGTTAATTTCGTCCAAATGAAGAAGATGAGCACAATTTGCCATCTTTTTCCCTTTTAATTCATTTTAATTATCGAATTACCAAAATGCCCCTAACTTAAAAATTTCCTATTTCACTTATCTCATATCCGACTAAGCCCAAAATCGGGATGTTACAGAATGAGCGCGATCCACACCATGAATGGTGTAGATAGCCGCTAGAATTAATGGTTCGAGAAGGTTAAGGTGATACTAAAGCAAAGTTTTGGGCTTGACACTTAGGGTAGGTTTGGATAGGTAGTGTGTTTACCTGCGGTTAGTGTAAAAACAGCGGTGGCAGTGAGATTAGATACTGTAGCAGTACTGTAGCGTGAGACAAAAAGTAAACTAAACGCACCGCACCCCACCGCCCATCCAAACCCACCCTCAGTTTTTACTTATTTGCTTCTTCTTGGAAAGGGTATTTCTTTATGGAGAAGGGTTTAAAGTGTTTTAATAAAAGTGAGAGTATTTTAATAATTTCCCAACTTAGTTGGTGACTCGTGGACGATCCACACCATGAACTTAATAAAGTGTAGAGGGCCACTAGAATGAGCACGATCCACACCATGAATGGTGCAGATAGCTGCTAGGTTTGACGGTTGGAGAAGGTTAAGGTGATACTTGTAACACCCCTTACCCAGTCTGATCGTTGAACCCAAGTAATGAGATGTTACAAACAAATTACCAATCAAAAGCATACAATTTATTCATATAAATCTCAATTAAATACTAATTAATAGCAAACTAGCACGTATAAATGCATTATTCAATCTATTTCAGATAAATATTGAGTAAACGAAAACTTACAAATGATTCAGGAAAGAACAGGGATCGATTTGAATCGAAAATAAGTTGGAAAAAAAACTAAAAACGGGGGGCACACACATACGGCCTTGACCCTTGCTTGTGTAAATGGCTGAGGTCGTGTGGATGGCTCATATGGCCGGGTGAGCAAATCGTACAATAGCCTGATGTCGTGTGAAATTAGGGTCACATGGCAGTGTTACCAGGCTGTGTGGCAAAGCTCAGCCCGTGTGGCTCAAGAACATGGTCGTGTGGCCAGATCGTGTACAACTCAGAATAGGGTTACACGGCCATGTCGCAGATCACGTGCTCGACCGTGTACAACCTGTACCAAAAATTAAATAGGCCATATGGCCGTGTGGGGTAACAGTGTGTGACACGGCCGTGTGGTAGATCGTGTTCTAGGCCGTGTGCACCTAAAAATAACCTCATAATCAAACCATTTCACCTACCATTGCTTGGTCACCAAGCCATACCATTTACACCTAAAATTTCCCATTTCAAACATACTAAATCATGTCAAAACATACCATATACCACCCAACCTAATTGCCTAACCAATATGCCCACAAAGGCACCTCAATTTTCAATTCAGATTCAACCAAAATGAATATGCTCAAACATACCATTCAAGCAATCTAAAAAGTCATCCACCAAACACCATTACCTTCTCATATATACATATTTATATACACTTATAAACATAATAATCAAGACCATCACGATATAAAATGCCATCAAACTACAAAATCAACATTTTAGACACGATTTCCTAGGTACATGCCAAAACAAATTAAGAGCATCACCAACACTTGAGTTTGAGATTGTTGTTGGATGCTGAGTCGACAAACCGAATTGTACCTCAGCTGGGAACGAGAAAACAAACTGTTTGCTGAGTATAACTTAGTGGTATTTCTATAATCGAACAATAAAATATGTTATAAATGTTATAATGCATTTTAACATGACAATATACTAGTCCTATAACATCACCTAATTATTCAATCTATTTACATATCTTAAACCGAGCTTATAAACTAATATCCACTATCTACCCTATATTCAATTTCATTAGACTCAATTTCTCATTTCTACAATATAATTTCATCAACCAATTATTAAATCACATATGTGACAACATAATTCATCACTAATTGAACTCAATTGCACAATTATATTAATATATCATATTTTCAGATCTGTTCAATTTAGTCATTATCACAAACAAGTAATTTGAATCAGTTCAATTTAGCTCATCCTGTCATTTCCAACTTACCTTATGTTATTAACATGTAGCGTGATTTGTGAATGCAACAATTGAAAAGGTTCGGGTTATAAAAATACAAACCATAAACTCCAAGCTATCTGTCGATGACTTTATCTTTTCCTTTTCGTTTTAAAGAATTCGGGCCGATGTTAGCTACAGATTAACATAAATATGCCAAATCATCAATACACAATCATTTTCACGTTCAATTTCTCATTTATGTAACTTTTTTGTTTTTTTCAATTTAGTCCCTAAAACCGAGATTAACATAACTTTCAAATTAAACCTCCAATTTTTATACCGATTTCACTCTAGGCCTAATTTAACTTCCTATTTTTCATTTTTGCCACAAATTTTGAATTTTTTACAATTTAGTCCTTTTTCAATACTAAACATAAAATCTATCAAGTTAGTCCCTAAAATTTCAATTACTCAACAATGGTAACATCCAAAAATTTTAACAATAACAAAAATACAACATAGGTCAACTAACTTGAGTTCTCGAGGTTCCAAAAGTATAAAAATTTTAAGAAAATGGACTAAATTGACTAACCAATTGAACTTCAAAACTCAAAAACCCTTATGGTCGTGTGTTCTCTCTTCTCTCTTTTCTTCTCACGGTTTGCATGAAAGAGATGATGAAAATGTGCTTATTTCTCTACTAACTTGTTTAATAACATTTTAATTTATTTTGTTTTATTTTTTATTTCATATTTTATTAAATAATTCCTTACATATTTCCATTATTTCAACTAAGCTACCATCCACTAATGATTCAAGTGGTATATTTACCACTTAAGTCCCTTCTACAAGATTTAATTAAAGGTTCTCCGAAATTAAACTTTTACAACTATTACAATTTAGTTATTGTACCTTAACTAAACACTAATTCATTAAATTTACATTCAAAATTCAATTCATTTATAAAACAACTATGTAGATATTTTTATTAAATATCTACAAGCTCGATTTATGAAAACAATGTCCCGATACCTCATTTTCCAAAACCATTAACTTTCAATACAAACTACTTGTACCTTATTAATAAAATTTATAAAATCAAAATTCACAATAACACTATATCTATCTCATAAATATTATTTAATAATATTTACGAACTCGAGCATCGAAGAATGGGGTTCCGAAACCACTATTCCTGATATTACTAACTTCTAGGCCGTTACAATACTAAAGCAAAGTTTTGGGCTTGACACTTAGTTATTACTTATTTACTTCTTCTTGGAGAGGGCATTTCTTTATATAGAAGGGTCTAAAGTGGACTTTTATCTCATTATTTCCTTGTAGAATCTAATCTTATAAGGTATGGGCATTGAATTGCTAGACGTACTCTCACAAGCTTTTCCCTTCCTCTTGTCTAGTGTGGAAAAACATCATGAGGTTATTCGTTGCTGAAATGGTGGTTGGAAGGTCGGCAGGTGCCTACCCAGATCGATCGTTCATACGACTAACCACATGAGGTACAACTTCCCTCAACTAGGCGTTCACACGCCTGGCCCGGTGCTGCTGATAGGGTTGGCCGAGACCCATCTCCCTCATCGAATTAGGGTTACGGGGTATTGCGAAACATATTGAAACATTTAACATCATTAAACCATTCAAATATTAATTTAAATATTAATAATCAAAACTAAATATTATTCATAGCATAAATATATTTACAGGCCTAAAATCGAGCTTAAGGGGTCCTAAAAATAGTTTTGAAACAACCAGGGACTAATTTGAATCAAAATAGAAAAACATGAAAAATTTGAAAAATTTTGGAAACAGGGGTCACACGGCCGTATGAAAAAAGCCAGCCCATATGGCCTCAAACATGGTCGTGTGGCTACTCCACATGCTCGTATGCTTAGACCGTGTAACTAACTATGACTGTGTGAAAAATCCTGCACCTAAATTTAATAAGGCACATAACCATGTGGCCGGGTTGTGTGTGACACAAAACCATGTGACAGCTCGTGTCCCATGTGTCTTCCAAAACAAGGCAAAGTTTCATCCAACACTTAGGTACCAAGCCAAATCTAAATCAACCATTTTCATACTTTAAAAACACATTCAAACAAACCTAAAACATGTCAAAACATTCAACCTAAGTGCCTAACTAATGTGTCCTCATTGACACCACAATTTAATTATCAATCTCATTTCACATATCATACCAAACTAATTTGCATTCAAGTTCATAAGTTCATACGTAAAACTCATGCCAAACTTACAACTTCTTCTTATCCATTCATACCATGATTCAAACACTTCCAAGAGACTTAAACCAAATGGCCAAAAAAAATTTACAAGAACATATACATACCAAAGCCAAAGGCACATACACAAGCAAGTTCAAACAACTTTACACCAAGCTAAGAGTGTAACATATGAAATAAGTATCCAAACATATACAAACACACCTATTACAAGTCATATAACTCAAAAGTAAACATATCAAGAACTACTAAAAGATATCTGGATAGTGTGAAATTCAAGTTGATTTGATCGCCCGATTCTACAAAATGTATCTACAAGAAAACAGAAAAACGACTTAAGTAAGCTTTTTATGAGCTTAATAAGTTGACAAGTTGAAACATTAAAACTTACCACATAGCCACAATTTAATAATTAACAAAATCATTAATTGATATTAACCCTGTCAACCACAACAATTCAACAGGTGAGTTTCGTAATTACGAGTCATTTTAATCATCACATTTATACAGTTTCAACCATTACCAAGTCACGATATATTATTGGAAACCATGAATACATATATAATTCACCATTGAAGCATCATAACTGAAAATCAAATACATATTAATATCATGTCATTTAACCATTAAAATTTTCAGCCCAATGAACGATATAAACACATTTGGATACGCGATTAACCACCTAGAACACACTAGAACGCTCAAACGAGCCAAACCAATTAAGAACACACTTGGCACTAAGTGCCTAACCTGAAGGCTAACATCCCTCCGAAATACACCTGGGTGCTAAGTGCCAAGCCCATAGGCTTTACATCCACCCTTAGTAACACGCTAGAATCATTATAAATATAACACGATAGTCCACAACAAATGTTGGATTTCGGTATATTCAGTGGACAGTAACAAATCAATAATTACCATCTTTTCACAAGCCAAACCCGTACCGCGCTTATATAACCTATTGGCATACCAATTATATCCTGTCCTAAATTCATTCAAGCTCGATACAGGTAATCGTATAACATTTTACAATTTAATTCATTTTCTCACCTTGAATCATCTTTATGATTATTTCATTATATACTAAATTATTGCAAATTATACTAAATTAAATATTATGAACTTATCGGGCTAAACTACGATATAGTAAAATTCATAGACTATTCAACAACTTTTCCTTTTCCACGATTTTCTATAGGTTCTTGATCTATATGATATTTTATTTCAATTATCAGCCCTAATTATTTTAAAATAATATAATTTAAAGCATAAAACTTCTTAGATGAAATTTTTACACAATTGCCCTCATTTTAATTTAGTCTCTAATATCATCAAATCAATATTATTTTCACAATTAACCCAAAACCCAAATTGCTGAATTTTAGCCATCTCTACACAACCTTCAATTTCTAAAATTTCTAGAACACCCTATCAAAATTTACTTACTTTTAGTTTAATCCTTAAAAACCATACAAAATCATTTAACAAAATAGTCCTAAAACATTTCCAAGCTTCAAAAATCTTCCATTTAAAATCAAGAACATCCAAAAATCATCAATGGTAATTTTAACAAACTTTAACAATTTTAAAAACGGAGATACGAATTGGTTGGACCTACTTACAATTATCTCAAAAATATAAAAAATCATTAAAAGCGGGTGAAAGAATACATACCATGCACACGAAAAAGACTTGGCTAAAAGCTCCCCAAGTTTAGCATTGGTTTTTTTGGTTTCTCCACCAAGAAAATAAAGAAGATGATAGTTGTTTTAATATTTTATCTTAATTTTTATTTAATTACCAAAATGCCATTAATTAAACATAATTTTAATCTAAAATACATATATCTACCGTCCACTATCTTGACTATGGCTAAATTTCCATAAGGATCCATTCAATTATAATTTTGCACTCAATTAATCCTTT
This sequence comes from Gossypium raimondii, assembly GCF_025698545.1. Lineage (NCBI taxonomy): Eukaryota > Viridiplantae > Streptophyta > Magnoliopsida > Malvales > Malvaceae > Gossypium > Gossypium raimondii. The sequence continues at coordinate 5,475,513 of NC_068571.1, read as the reverse complement.
TAAATTAATAGCGATTAACTTTTATAACTTTTACGATTTAGTTCTTTTTCCTTAATTAACTATTCAAACATCAAAATTTCTTAACCAAATTTCAATACACCTATATAAACACTCTGTACATATTTAATAAAAATATTTACGGGTTCAGTTTACAGAAAAGAGATCCCGATACCTCATTTTTCAAAACCACTAGACTTTAGGGACAAACCACTTGTACTTAAGTATTTGTTCAATTAGCAAAATTTATTAAATTAAAATTTAATATTATATTATATTATATTATATTATATTATATTATATTATATTATATTATATTATATTTGACTTGTAAATATTAATAACTAATATTTATGGACTTTCACGTCGGAATTGTGGTCCCAAAACCACTATTTCTGACACCACTGGAAAATGAGCTATTACAGACTAGGCATTCGCATGCCTAGCTGGTGCGACAACCAATTCGGTTGCTCTGACCAATCTAGTCCAGCCATCAGTTGAACTGTTGGCCAAGCTCCATACATCAGGCCCAGTTCAACCAATTTTAGGTCTTGGTCTCGGTTTTTTATTCTTGACTCTAATTTTTTATCTTGGGTCCAATTTTAAAAAATATTATATTTATTTAATTTATTTGATTAATTTAATTTTACTTGATAAAAATTACATTTCTTTAAAATCACTGAGATTTTCTAAATTAATTTTTTCAAGAAAATTATTTAATCAAATTATCTAGTTGAACAAATTCTTATAACCGCCTAATTTAATTCCCTATCGAATAAATCGACTCAATTAAATTATTTTCAAAGTTGTAGAATTTATTTTGATTCAAATGCAGTCTGATCGAGCTTTTGTTCAGCTAATGGAGGGGTCAATCAAACATATACAATTAAGCTCGAGTAATTGCAATTATGTCCAGAAGCATCGTTCTGATAATTTCGCAATTTACTTAATCATGGAGTCAGTCCACAAGAAGTATCATGATTGAAAAATCCTTATTATATACTCTTTATGAAAACAATTCATCCAGCTGCTTTGTGCAATGACATTATCATGTATGTGTTACCTTCATATGATATCCGTGATTCCTTTGAGTCAAATTTGTTCACTTAATACAATCTTATTTTATGTCATTGTCACCATTATGTCTTGTTAATGATTAATATGATCACTATCAACTAATGATTGTGATAAATTACTCTTTCGAGAACAAGCAACCCGCGGCCACGTTCCATATGTATCAATCACTACAGCAAAATAGGTTTTTAGCGGCGCTTAAACCAAAAACACCGTAAAAGTTGTACATTAGAGGTGCTAGTATGAAAACGCCGCAAAAGGTTAGAGCTATAGCGGTGTTTATGACAAAAACGCCGCAAAAGGTCAAGCATTAGCGGCGCTTATAAAACAAACGTCGCTATAGGTCGAGCATTAGCGGCGCTTTTTGAAAAACGCCGCTATAGATCAAGCATTAGTGACGCTTTTTGAAAAACGCCGCTATAGATCGAGCATTAGCTGCGTTTTTTTGAAAACGTTGCAAAAAAGTTGAGCAAAACATGTTGTTGAGCTTTAGTGGCATTAGCGGCACTTTTTAAAAAACGCCACAATTGATCGAGCATTAACGGCGATATTTGAAAAACACCGCTATAGATCGAGCATTAGCGGCGCTTTATCGAAAAACGTCGCTATAGATCGAGCATTAGCAGTGCTTTTCGGGAAAATATCGTAAAAAAGTTGAGCAAATTAACGTCGTTTGTTGTTGAGCTTTAGTGGCATTAGCGGCGTTTTTTTTTAAAATGTCACAATAGATAGAGAATTAGCTGCGCTTGTTGAAAAACGCCGCTATAGATCGAGCATTAGCGGCGCTTTTCACAAAATGCTGCAAAAAAGTGGAGAAAACGACATTCTTTTTGTTGTTGAGCTTTAGTGGCATTAAGGGCATTTTTGATAAAAACGCCGCAAAAAAATTATTTTAAGGTTTAAGGTTTAGTATTTAAGGTTTAATGTCTATGGTTTAGGGTTTTAGGGCTTCAGATATAATGTTTATTATTTTGGGATTAGTGTTTATGATTTAGGGTTTAGGATTTAGGGTTTATTATTTTATAGTTAGGGTTTTAGTACTGTTCATGGTTTTAGGGGTTAGGCTATTAGGGTTTAAAGGTTAGGGTTTTTGATAAAATGATAAAAAATCAATTTACTTTAGGGTTTAGGTAAGCAATAAGATTCGGTTTTAATTACTTGTCCCTTGTAATATATATATTTAGGGTTTAAGGTATATTTTTATGGTTTGGGGTTTAAGGTTTATGATTTAGTGTTAAGAGTTTAGTGTTTACGGTTTAGGGTGTAAGTTTATGGCTTAGTGTTTATGGTTTAGGGTTTAGGGTTTAAAGTTTAGTATTTATGGTTTAAGGGTTATAGAGTTTAAGGTTTAAGGTTTAGGGTCCAAGTGGCCATCATGTATTCTTTTCGACAACTCATGCGCTCTTTCATCCTCTTCTATTTATTATTTAACTAGTTTCTATATATTAATTAAAATATAATTTATTTTTAATTTAATATTTAAAATCTTCAGAAAAATTAATGACACGTAGAAAAAATTTGAAAGTAAAAACATAGAAATATATATGTTAAAAATGAAAAAGTTAAAATACTATTATTTAAAATAATTTTAAAGTGTTGTGGGTATATGATTGATTAAGGTTTTAATTTATATATTAAATAATTTATTATATAATTGTAAAGAGATAATATAAATTTTAATATATTAAAATTATCTTTATAGTTTTTAAAGCTTTTTTTCATATTTTGAAACTTTTTGTTTTTGTTTTCTTACATAAAAATTATATAAAATTTTAAAATTTATCTAATTCTTTTAAATATTACTTAAATTTTCAACTTTAAAATTGATATGAATTATATAATAATTAAATATAAAATTGTAAAAAAAATTAATCATTAGCGGCGTTTATGAGAAAAATGCTGCAAAAGGTAAGCAATAGCGGCGTTTGAACCAAAAACGCCGCAACTATGTATTAAAAATTTTCAAAAAAGTGTCGTTTCACTACAGGAATTTAATTATTTAGTGGCGTTTTTGCTAAAAATGCCACAAAAGTTATACAATTAGTGGCGTTTTTATAAACGCCGCAAATATTGCAATAGCAATTTGACTTAAACGGCGTCATTTTCTTCCCCAAATTAGATTTGATTTAAACGTCAAAATTCTATTTTCTTCCCCAAATCAGATTTCCCCGAAATTTTTCCCAAATCCCCTAACTGATTGAAAACCTTAACTGATCAAGAAATCATTTTTCCTCACCAATTTCTTTTCCCTAATTTCCCCTAACTGATCAAAAACCCTATCTCTTTAATAATGAAAACCCATATAAACCCATATAAGGGTCATTCGTTTGTCAATTTTTTCGTGATACTGGGGAAAGTGATTCAATAATTTTTTAAAAAATTGGTGTTTAGGTTATTTGAGCCTGGCTTGTACAGGTCAAGGAGCAAGGACAGTAGAAAGGCGAAATAAGCCCTATTCTTTGTGAATTGCTACGTCTTGAGGAACAGGCCAAACAACAAAGTACGGGTCGATGGAGCAAGGTAATCTCTTTCCCCTTTTTATATGCACAGTCATCTAACTGACCTAGAAACAATGAGTAGGTATTAAATGAAAATGTTTATCGTGGTTGTAGGTGTCTGGTGATGCTGAGGCTTCTATTCGGGATTTACCTCCATCTGCAATTGGTGACCCTAGTCACTTGGATGCCATGGGTCTTTTGGCTGCAAATAAGGTAAGCCAATGGAAGGTATTGTGGAGCAGGTTCGTGATGGTAGTACTGTTCGAGTCTATCTGCTCCCAGATTTTCAGATTGTACAAGTGTTTTTACTGGTATCCAGGTGCACTACAAACTGCAGTTCTGCCTTTTTATTTCAATTGCATGTTAATTTGTCTTCGTGAATATTTACCTTCTTTTCCTTGTTCATGTAGTCCCTTCAATGGGTAGAAGGGTCATTAAACTGTTGTTGAAACGGATATGACCTCGATGATCAAAATGGAGATGCTTCAACTAAGCCATGGGCGCCTTAACATCTGCATGAAGCTTTTTATGTCTGCATTCTTCTTCTTCAAGTGTCCTCTGATCCATTTGGGATAGAAGCTAAACATTTCTGAAGTTCGCTACTTGAATAGAGATGTGAGTGAAAAGACTTCAGTCGACTTGTGTGAGTACATCTTATATATATATATATATATATATATATATATATATATATATATATATATCCTAAAGTCAAGATTGATGTTGTAGGTTCATATTGTTCTTGAAGGTGTTGACAAATTTAGCAATTTGATTGGATCAGTTTATTATCATGAAGGTGAAACTGGGAAAGACCTTGTATTGGAGCTTGTGGAAAATGTAAGTTCCTGGATTTCTTTTTCTGTGCATGCCTAAAATATGTTTAATATGTTATATTAGCATTGAGTACTGAATTATAGGGTTTTTATTATTCATGTTTTAGAATTGAATTACTTTTCTTTTGTTCAATTTTTGCTTGTAAAAACTTTTATTCCCAAAATATTAGTTTCTTGATAATAATTTGGCAGTTCTCCATTCGAGGAGAAGTTTGTACACTTGAACTATCTTTAAAAGATCACATTTATTTGTTAAAGAAAAGATTTTTTATGTTTGAGATTACTATTGAGGCTGTGTCTGAAGTGTTTATATGTAAAGAACTTGATTTTTTTCTCTTCTATCTCATTTTGTTGGTCATGATTTATTAGTAAAAGAATATTTTCTTGTTTTCAGATCTTTACTGAGATTGGTTTTTTCTATAACTTTAATCCTCTTTTAAATATTTTTTTAGCTGTTTTCTCCAATGAGCTGTTTTAAATCTCTAGCTTACTTTGTTTTTCCTATCCACTATGCAAATTTAAAGTTAGAAGCTACCTGTACTTATATCTTAGTGTAGTTATGATACTATTTTATGTGATGCCTTGGGCATATTATCAATTAAACTGTTTCTTTGGTTAGCAGATTTCTTTCATACCAGAAATTGTATAAAACACTATGTGCATCCTTTTTATCTTTAATTTTTGTTTACAGATTCTGAATTATTAAATTCTTTTATGCTTGCTTCCCACCCCTCATTTCTAAATCTAACAATTTCTTCTCACGATAAAAGGTCTAGCAAAATATGTTGAATGGAGTGCTAATATGATGGAAGATGATGCCAAACGGCGATTGAAGGCTGCAGAGCTTGAAGCTAAGAAGACTCGGCTAAGGATCTGGACAAATTATGTACCCCTAGCTATAAACTCAAAGGCAATCCGTGACCAGAACTTCACAGGAAAGGTAATAGCAGCAATTTTTTAATTCCTTTTTCATGCAAGTTTCTTGTACCACTTGTAAATGTTTTTTGGCTTTTTTGTAACTATTTATAATAGTATGACTTTTCAACTTAGGTTGTAGAGGTTGTTAGCGGGGACTGCATTGTTGTGGTTGATGACATCCCCATATGGTAGTTCTCTTGCAGAGCGCCGAGTCAATCTTTCAAGAATTAGGTGTCCAAAAATTGGAAATCCTCGTAGAGATGAAAAGCCAGCTGCTTATGCCCGGGAAGCAAGAGAGTTTTTGAGAACACACCTTATTGGAAAACAGGTTTGAGTAATTTTTCTTTAAAATCTTATTTTGTTACTGTTAGGAACCTTTATTCATCATATGTCAACATACTTTTCTCAGATGACTGTAGAAATGGAATATTCAAGGAAGGTTTCCATGGCAGATGGCACTGGTTAGTTCGGTAAACTTGATTCTGAATATGTTCTCTTTTTGGTAATCATTTATGTGAATGGTTTTGGCTACGGAATTTTCAACTAGTTTCATATTGTGCCTCCTGTTATTGTTTAAAGAATGGTGGGGGTAAGGAGTGCCAAAATTTTCCAAAAGTCTGTCTGGCACAGTTAATTTTGAACCCATAACAATATTTAAATACTAAAGACATTCTAAAATATTTTGAAGCTAACAGGAGAAATTGTGAAACAATGGTTCTCAATGTTCTAAAATTAAGAATCATGGTTGTCTCGCTTATTAGGCATATTCGTGTGCCATTTGACATGTTTATGCTTTCACCTTTCACTTCTCTTTTCATTTTTGGTACTGAATGCATCTTGTTTGACGTGTGAAGATTGTCAATACACCTCGAAGAGGAGTTCAATCTTCAAATGACAGGTTTGAAGTGTTTTATCTCAACTATGGAAACCAAGAGTTGGTTCCCTATAGTCAATTACGGTCTATTGATGCTTCATTATCAGCAACACCTGGGCTTGCTCAGTTATACAGCCTTGCATTTTTGAAAGTTCCAAGCCTCGATGATGAATTTGGTACTGAGGCTGCCCAATTTTCGAGTGAGCGGACATTAGGAAGTTTACTGCAATTCAAGGCAGTGAAAGAGGAAAGGGATACTTCTGGGGGAAAAGTAAAGGGATAGGGAACTGGTACTTGTCTCGTTGTAACCCTCTTTATCGAGGACCCGGAGGATAGCATCAATGATGCAATGCTGAAAGTTTGAACAATAAATTATCCCTTCTCTGTTCTACTCAACCTCTAACTGTGTTAAAAATCCTAATATGTTTAAAGGTTTGATTTTCATGAATTTAGAGGGTCATGTCCAGGTCATCCTTGTTGTGACAAAACAATGTCAACCATTTACAAATTTCTGTATCGAATTTCTTAAATCTTACGGGCGTGTTATTTGTTTGTTTTATTTTTAGGACAGTCTTACTAGGTTGGAAAAGAGGAAGAAATGGGAATCGAAGGAGAGAAAATTGATGCTTAATAAATTGGAACAGTGTCAGGAGGAAGCGAAAACTGGTCGACGTGGAATGTGGCAATATGGAGATGTAGAGTCGGATGATGAGGATTTACTTCCACTAGTTGCGGCTAAGAAAATCAGAGGTCGATGCTAGGTAGTGTAATATTTTTATCAATCACTTTTTGGGGTTAAACATCTAAAGAGTTCTAAGTTATTGAGAGAATATTTTTAACATTGTAACTTTTTAATATTATTGTAAGAATATTTTGAATTATACTTCTGTTATCAATTTATATCATATATCTTTCGTTGAATTTGAAGTATCATTTAAATTTGTTGTTTTTGGTTGGATTTCATGCTACAAGAAGGGTTGTATATGGATGAAAATTGAATGTTACAAATTTTCCAAAGTTAGTGGAGTTTTTTCATAAACGCCGCTAAAGAATGGTACTTTTAGCAGCGTTTGTGATAAAAGTGCTGCTAAAGATCATGTTCTTTAGCGACGTTTGTGAAAAAAAGCTGTTAAAAGTCATTCTCTATAGCGGCGTTTGTGATAAAAGCGCCGCTAAAGGTCATGTTCTTCAGCGGCGTTTGTGATAAAAGCGCCGCTAAAGATCATGTTCTTTAGTGGTGTTCGTGGGTAAAACGCCGCTAAAGGTCATGTTCTTTAGCGGCGTTTTTTTATAAAAGCGCCGCTAAAGGTCATGTTCTATAGCGTCGTTTTTTCACATAAATGCCGCAAAATTTAGTGGCATTGTCTATAACGGCATTTTTTGCGGTGCTTGTGAAAGCACCGCAAATAGTTTTAGCGGCGCTTAAAGCTTTTAAGCCCCGCTATAGACCTAAAAAACGCCGCTAAAAGCCTGTTTTGTTGCAGTGAATCCACACAATGTCAGTGAGAGGATATCGTTAACTCTTTAATCGAGCAATGAATTCTATTATTGCTAGTAAAGTCATGTCAAACACAAGTCGTGTACTCAACATACCAGCTATCGACTCAATCATCTTTAGAGCATAAGCCTCCACTTATATCAAAGCACAAAAGTTACATACACATGGTCAGTGACTAACTCAAGATTTAGGTAAGTCACACCATTAAGGTCACAAGTGAATCAATTCACAAACAGATTTAGAATTAATTCAATTTAGGTCCAACCCAATGTATCATTCTTCCGATGAGTACATCTACGTCTCTACCCATGGAGTTAACTGCTCTGATAGCCAAAACTAGTCATCTCTCTAATTGGAATTCTAGACAACATAATAATCCATCTAAGTATTTGAACCAAATGGTCACTTTGATTCTTTTACGGGATTATGAACTCATTTAGATTATCTACTGAAGTAAGTTGTCTTTCTCACAATGTAAATATTCTTACAGTGCCACTTATCATCAATTTGAGCTTAGACAATTAATGATCTAATATTTGCTTGTCATAGTTTCGCTATGTATGCAAATATGGAAAACAAAAATACAAAAGATATAATAGTGAAATGTGAAATTAACTTTATCTATTTATTCATCGTTCAAATATATAGAAAATAGTTACATTTCCCAACAGTTTGTTGTGCATATGGTTCAAGAGCTTGAGGTTCTCATGATGCCCATCAGGTATAGTACATCTTATTTTTATCCCTTTTTTATTGCATTTTGTTTGTAACATCACAAATTTCTAGTAGCGAATATAGTGAATTATTGGGAAATTTGAAAATTTGTCAAATAAAAGAATTCTCATTAAGATAAAGTGATTTCAAAAATGGGATTTAATGAAAATAATTTTGAAGGTGAAGATGTGATGAAAGGGCTAAATTATAAATGGGAATATGAATTACTATAGTGAAAATCACTTTTGGGACCAAATAAGAAAGATAAAAAGTTTAAGGACTCAACTAGAGAAAGAGAAAAGATGCAATTATCATCATCCATAGATTCATATTAAGTTTACTAGTGAATTATAAGGTTTAAGATTGACAATTTCCATTATTGAGAAGAAATCGTGCAAAGAGTCAAAAAAATAGACAAAATGGTAATTTTGCCATGAAAGGTAATTTGGTAAATTCTTGAGACTTTTATTATAGGAATAATATTTAAATATGATTTTTGATATTTAAAATTATTTTTAATTGTTGGGAGTTCGTATTAAAGAATCATACCACAATTTGACAAAATTAGACTTAAATAGTTTAACATGGGCCTTGGGCTAATTTGTTGGTATTTTTATAAGAGAAAAGAACTTGCCCCCCCTCACCAACCCTCGTTCTCTTCTTTTTCAGTGTGTAGCAACCTCCATGGTTGATCATCTTCTTCTTTTACATTTTTCTCACTTTTTTCTCCATTTTCCCTTAAAAGCTTTGCCTTCCACCTTAAGATTTTGTTAAAATCTTTATGGATATAATCTCCTAAGCTCAATTCTTCCATCAATTTCTTCAATGGAAGCCTAAGGTTTATGGAGCTTGAATGAGAGAAGTTAAAGGTACAGTGAGAATGCTTTAATAAGGTAAGAAATGACTTCCTACACCTCCACAAACTTGACAATTGTTGTGAAATATTATGAGAATGAATTTATATTGATTTTTGAATTATATTTTTGAATATGGAAACTGAAGAAATGATAAAAAAATAGAGTTTACAAGCTTGATTGAGGACAAATTAGAGCTTATCGAGGTAATGATTAAGTGTTTTAGAGTATCTATTAAGGTAAGTGCCCTTGGATACTCTTACTTTTCCTATACTAAATTGCTTAGGAAAATAATGAATTTAAGTTGTTCATATGAAAATAGTGTAATAAATATGATATTTGTTATATGAATATATATTAAATGTGTTATAATTGGGTGAATGCGTTTAATATGGCACTTGAATTACTTGGCTATTAATATTTGCACTGAAACAATTTTGGGACAGAAACAGTAGTGTGTCTTTGAAAATTCATCAAAAATGGTAGAAATTGAATTAGAAGTTGAGCCACATATGGTTTGAAAGCTTACGAGTCTAGTTTTTATTGGAACAAACGGAAATTTAATTCGAATTATACAATAATAGATAAATATGTTTAAGTGAGGGAAGGTTGAAACTATTGGTAGCATCCCCTTTTTCATCTTTGAAAATTTGTTAATAATAGTATAAAATGAATTAGACAATTAGCCTTATATGTATAAAACTATTATTAAGTATATTTTCTAATAAAAGTAATGGTGAATTCATCCAAATTATATTTTAGAATTAAAATATTTTTGAGCGAAAAGAGGTTAGAGTTGTTTGGAAACAACTTTGTCCTGACTTCAAAAATTTTCTAGCATGTGTGTACAAGAGTAAAAATTTTGGAAAATTTTTTGATTGAAGGTTCAAGAGTCTAGTTTCAAGAACATCAAACAGATCTTGATTTTGAATTTTTTTTTGTATTGAGAAATAAATAATTTAGTGACTACTACTCAGATAGAAAATTTTGTATTGAAAGGTAAAGAAAAATAAAAATATGACTCTACACAAATTGAAACTATTAAAAGAAATGGACATATGCACAAGGCTTAAAGAAATGTAGAAATGCGTTTGTAAATGTAAAGCACCTATGGTGCCTTCATTCGAAAAATGAACATGCCTGCAAGTAGACCTGATCATGGGTCGGGGCACCCGCCTATGCCCAAAGGACCGCTCGAAAAGTGGGAGCTTTGGGCAAAAATATTTCCCAAAAAATGGGTTTGGACAAAAAAAATAAGTCTCATTTTTTAGTCAGGCCTTGAGTAAGATTTTTTGGCTAGGCTCGAATTTACTTAAAAAAATTCATTGCTATTTACTATTGTTTGTTGTTGTTTGTTGTCATATTGATGTTGTTTTATTGTCATTTTGTTATTATATTGCTACTATTTCATTGTTATTATTTGGATATTGTACAATTCTTGTTTTATTATTAATTTTACTACTATTTTAGAGGCATTTGCTTGCTAAGTTGCAACTATCTTAGTGTTATTTAAATATAAAGTCTTTTTTAATGTATTTTTAATTTGTTGGGAAACATTTATTTTAATATTTTTAGTGTATTTGATGTTTTATATTTTTAAATTTTTTATATAAAAAATTAATATGGGTGGGTCGGGTCGGGCTCGAGTTTAGCATTTTTTATTTGGTCCGAGCTTGATGCAAAATTTTAGGCCCATTTTTTGGGCCAAGTCAAGCCCGAGCCTATATAACGAGGCTAAAATTTTGTATTGGCTTGACCCATGATCACGTCTACTTGCAAGGCCTTTTATTAATATGGATTTGATTATAAGTATGTGAAATCACTCAAAGTGCCATTATGTGTGTGTATGTATGTGTTAATGGCATTGATACATATATGTTAATTATAATTGTAAAGTGCCCTAGTAGACTTAGCGAAATGTAAGGATACGGTTGACATGACAATAGGGATTATTAGTGCACGTACATGTTATATGAAGATTTAAAGATTGGTTATATTACCTTAGCTTGATATTTCAATGTGGGTCAAATGGATGTTCTCCGTTGAGAACCTTGGTTGTGTGGGTCAGAGCACTCTTAATGCAATATCTCGGTTGTGTAGGTTGGAAGGCACTTTTGTCCAATGATTGTATTCATATTTGGTTGTATGGGATGGAATTCCCGTGAATCTTAGTTGATTTTGCTAAAGTTTACTATGGCAAAAAAAAATGAACTAAAATGAAAATGATAATGGTAGAAGTGAATATAAATGGCTAAAAACAAAACATTGGGTTATAACAAAAAGGGTTCTTACTAAATGAAATGAAAAGAATGCAAATGAATGGTTGAGCTAATAAGAATTTAATGTGAAAATACGTTACTACGGAATTGAAACGGTAATAAGTTTAAGTGTACATGTATGTGGGCTATGTGAGTTTACCCATAATGAAATTATAGTAATTGGCTCTCTTGTTTACCTTAGAATAGGAAAAGGGATGAAACTTATAGTATGGGAAGGAAATGTATGAAAAGTTTTATATATATAATGTTGGAAATTAAGGTACAAAAGATTAAATACTATATGAACCGTTCACGAAAGTTTTATATATGAATTTCATAATGTGATAAGTTAACGAACCATAAAGTGGTAAGTTGAGCCCTGTAAGTTGATTGCATTAATTAATTTGTTAATGGAATTAAAATGTGGCTTGAACGAATTGACAAAGACATGTTTAAGAAGGGCTCAACATTAACAAAGCATAAGATAAGTAGGTTTATTCATTGATACTTATTGAGCTTTTTAAGCTCACACATTAGTTGTTTAAAAACGCATAAGTAAAGGATGTTGCTCGAGAAACTTGAAGCTTTGTTCGGGAGCATCACATCACCTATCAAGTTTTAAGGTTGTTCTTTAATTATTAAATGTTATTTTCATTTGTTATAGGTATGTACATAGAGACTAAGACTATCATAAGTGTTTATAAATTTTTGGAATTGTAAAATCAAGTGTTGTTTGTAACCTCCTTGAAAGGTTAAGATAAGTTTTTGAATTATAAATTAGTAATTTGAACATGTTTATGACTTAGAATTATTATTAAATATGATTTAGAAATGTTTTTTAAATGCTTTGGAACAATGAGATGATTTGATGGTATTTAAGGATGTTTTAGAGTATTCGTAAAGTGTTTTGGGATACTCAGTGAGTGACGTCGCAACTTTAATGCTCAACATTGTGACTTCACATTCCCCATATTGCGATATCCTTACTCAATCAGTCACGTTGCGGTGTCATAAGTCACAAGTCGCTACTTCACGCCTGTTTCAGCATTTCATTAATTTAAGTCGTTTTGACCTTTTGGGACCTATTTTAAGTTCCGATCACCCCCAACCACTCCACATCCAGTCAAAATGATTTTAAATTGTTTTTGAAATTTTTAATTTGTCTAAAACATATTTTAATTATTTTACAATAAAAAATTTTTTGAACTTTTAAATAAAATTCGAGATTTCTTACTCATTCATGCTTCAATGGTATCTATCATTCACACCGACCGTCAAGACGGGTGAGAAGTGTTACATTATCTGTAAGCATTTTCTCACTTGTTGCTAATGTATTATCAGGACATGCTGTGCTGAGATATCCCATGATATTTCAACAAAGAAGAGGAAGGAAATTGTCGAGCGAGCAGCACAGTTGGATGCTGTTGAAACCAACAAATTGGCTAGGTTGCGCAGCCAAGAAGACGAGTGAAGATTGATCCTCCTCGAATGTCGGTTTTGCATTTTGGTAATAATTGATCGTTTAGTAAGTTTCAGAACTTCGGATCAAATGTTTTTAAGTATCTTTGTTTTCACTTGAATTGCATGTTTCCCAACCATGATTGGGTTATCTAATTTCAAGTATCTTCAATCCATTTGGTTTTTACAATTTCGTCCACTACAAGTATCTCACAGGTATTTGTCTACATCAACTTTAATATACGCAGTTAGATGTAGGTTTCAATCAGGAAAATGACATCTTTCCCCTACTCCACTAAATAAAATCGAAAAGAATTTTAAATTTTGAGTTAATCTAATCGAGTTATTTCAATTATTCGATTTTTTGAGTCTATTTGAATATGAAATTAAATTTTCAAAGTCAAATTGAGTTAAATTTTACAATTCAATAACTTAAATAACATATTGGTGTAAATATAATACATGTTTGGTCTTTGTCAATTTTGAAAATGAACAAATTGATCTCCTCTCAACAAAAATTAAAAAAATCTAAATATTTATAAAAATTCCAAATTTTAAATTTTTAATTTTTTAAATATATATAAAAATTAAAATAAATTGTTTTAGTACCTAAATAAGTAAATTAATTATTTAAGTTTATTATACTAAAGTTTTTTTTTTTTGCTCTTATTTTGCTTTGAAAGAGTTTTCAAAATATATAGTTTCAAATTTATATGTTCTAATATGGAATTAGTTATATTGTAACAAAATTTTAATTTGACATGTTTAATTTTTTAATTTAACTCGAATAATTTTATTTTATTCGACTTGATTCGACTCGAGAAAAACTTAAAACGAATTAAAATAATAAAATAAGACTCGTTAACTCAATTAACTTTTAGTACTGAAACAATTGCAATTGCGATTGCGATTGCGATTGCATTTAATGTAATTCCCATTATTTCATTACTTTTCCACCGCAGATCCAACTGTCTATAAAAGAAAATGTTATTTAATTTTAAATATTATCAATTTAATATAGGAAAAGAATTCATAAAAGTTTTTTTTAAAGGAAAAGTAGAGTATAATTACAAATACAAATTAGACGTGGTAATGAGTTAATAATCTCGTATGGTGGACTCGGATTTAAGCATAATTGTACATAGTAAAAGTTAATACAATTGTATATGATAAGATTTGAATAAATATATTTAAAAAAATTAATTTTGTGGTAAAAATGGAAATTTAAAAGTTTCAAACAAAGTTTTATATTTTTTTTAATTTTATTATAGGTTTTGGTTATATCTACTCTTTTTGACACAATGTCTAAACCTACCAATAGCCCCTCCTAACCCATAAATAGGAAGATAATATTCATGCCAGTCGAGCTAAGACTCAATCGACAAGTTTTATCTTTTATCTTTTCTATTTGGGAGTGAATAATTTTTTTATAAATGAAATGTTGGTTTATTGTACTATGAACCTATTCGGGAAAAGTTCTTTTCAAAAATTTTGGGTTTATTTTGATGTAATAAAATATAAAATGTTGGGGATCGACCCGTATAAACAACAAAATAATAAAAATGAAAAAGAACGATACAAATATTTTACGTGGGAAACCCTCCCAATAGGATAAAAAACCACACATAAAGGAGGTTTCGGCTTTTCACTAATGAGTAAATAAATAGGAGTACGATATGGAGAAAATAAACCTAAATGTACTAAATATATAAACTTATACCCTGAAAATAAAGCTTTAAATCTCATCAAGTTCTCTCAAAATGGGTACAAAATTATCTCCATAGTTACCACAAAAACTCTCACCAAAACTCATTTGTGACTATATCTTGTCGGAAAAAAAAAAAGCCCTGTAGTACTACATATTTAATTGCCTCTTAATTGGCATCTCGAATCAAAGATACAATGGCCCCTTTAAATAGGCTAAAACTAGAGTCCTAATATGACTATAATATTCTTAGAATAATCAGAGTCTAACTAGGAAATAAATAGCAGACTTTAACTAGGAGAAAAAAACCCAATTGAATTTGGGAATACGTTGTCACATTGTTTTCTTCTCATCAGGACGCCTCCATCGCGTCATTGTGACATCGTAATCCTCATCACAATGTTGTCTCGTAAATACGAGACACACCCCATATAAAACTTATACTCTTTTATTTGTTAATTGAAAAAAGTAAAAAGAAAAAATAGAACTTGTGGTTTCAATGAGATAATTGAGTTTTAACATGAAGGGTGGTTTGACTTATTAATTTTAAGGTAGAATACTTAATTCGCCACTTAATTTTTAGGGTGTTTTCATTTTAGTCACCGTACATGCCACATCATGTTTATACTTTTATTTTGGTCACAAATTTTAAGTCGCTTTTATTTTGGTTACCCAAAAATATTTTTTTTAAAGTATTGTTTGAGGTAAAAAATCAATTATTAAAGGGAAAAAGCGATAAAACTAAAATAATACATAAAACTTGTCAAGTTGCATTTATTTATCTCATTGCTGAAATTCTATTTTTTTAATATTGAAATTTTAAATTTCAAAACATCAAAATAAATTGAATAAATTGTTTTTTTTATCTTTTGATAATGTCAACGGATTTGTTATTATAATATTAAAATTAATTAATTTAATATCCTTTTAAAATTTTAAAATTTTATTTTATGTTTCTAGATTATCCTTAACTAAATTAACTCAAATAACACAAATTTAATCATTTCTAAACTTAAACTTCTTTTATTTATATAATCCCGAATCTTCCAAACTAAGCTAAACGTAAAGGAAAAAAATACTTGCGTTAATTAAATTAATTGTTTGTTCTTCATTTGGATAAAGAAGTGATGAAAAAATATGAGTTTTGTTTGGGATGAAAGATAAAATTAATTAATTTAATTAACTGTAAGGATTTTTCTTTACTTTTAGCTTAGCATAGAAGATTCATGATCATATAATAACAAACATAATGTGGCATGTACACTTAATCGCTATGAGAGATTTAACACTCAAGTGACTAAAATGAAAACACCCTAAAATTTAGATGGCGAACTAAATCGTTTACCTTTTATTTTATCGTAGTTAGGTACACAAAATAATGAGAATTTTTTAAATAAAATTTTTATTGATATTAAGTTTTAAAAGGAAAAGTTTACATGCTTTAAGCTCTTATACTCATCCCACATTTATTTATTCATTCTATTTTTATTTTTATTTTTATTCTCAGTATAAATATTATATAAAATATATTTATTATAAATAATATTTGACTTCAAAGGCAAAAATTAAAATAAATAAAAAATGTATGAGTTTGACGAAGACACATTTATGAACTCAAATGTGCTTTTGATAAGCAAGGCTAAACATAACCCACACTAAAAATGTATGTAGTCTACCAAATAGGGGAGAAATAACAGGAAAAAGGAAAACAAGGGTACCTGGTAGGTAATTTGATGAAGACCACCTACTGATGATGTACGTATCTAAAATTAATTTCACCAAATGTAGATATATTAGTCATGGACATTCCTACTTACGACTTCCTTACTTTTATTTACATAATTGTGCATGATAGGTCTCGGACTTAGGTACTCAAGACCCAAGATCTCTGATGAACTCAAGAGTCAAGACCCGTATTAGTAAATATAGTGTAAGTAAATTCTTATTATTGTTAGGTTAATAAAAAGTAGCTTGGTAGGTAGCGATTGCTTCCCAAGCCATTAAACCATGTGGGCTATACCTATTTCTACAATACAACATAAACCACATGTTAAACTAACTCCTAGAAATGATGGTTGCCCTTGCCTCCCTCTTCTGAACTCTACCCATCTAATTCTATTTATATATTTTACAAACTATAAAGTGTGGCCAAAAGATTTTTCATACATTTGATAAACCCCTAATGTCCAATTACTTAGATGGCAAGGATAATTTATTATCGTAGATAGTTGTTTTCTTTTGTTACTAACTATCCAATCAATGGTAATTTCAGGAAATTTTGTTCCTTGCATATATATTTTTTAGAGCTAACTCTATGTTGAGAACCGGTTTTGATTAGCAGGATTCTTGGGTTATTTCACTTTTGAGAGTATGGTTTAGAGGCTAAGATACGAAAATTGTTGAAATTTTTTTCTTTTAACTCTTTTTTTGGAAATGCAAGTGCTTTCTCCTTATTTCTTTAACGAACAACCGTTGCATTGGCACTTAAAAGCCTTCCTTGCTAAAATATTTCAAGCGGGTGCAACTTTCATTAATCGTCATTA
The DNA here is from genome assembly GCF_025698545.1 of Gossypium raimondii. NCBI lineage: Eukaryota > Viridiplantae > Streptophyta > Magnoliopsida > Malvales > Malvaceae > Gossypium > Gossypium raimondii. The sequence goes on along the minus strand of NC_068571.1, from coordinate 5,458,289 downwards.
TAACTATTATCTAACTTCCTTTTCTACAGATTATAAACAGAAGTTTGAACGTATCATTTAGGGAGACCTTAGCAACCTAAAATTCTCTCTATAATTTTTTTCTACAATCATAATTCCCAACCCCTTATTTTGTCCTTCACCACCACCTGACCCCAATTTGTTTTTCTAAAAATTGGTACAATCTTTTTTTCCGCAATCTCTCCACGACTTCTCATCTTACTAGATTGTAATATTTTCTCACCTTTAAAAAAAATCATTTACAATTATTATTGCTATTAAGGTCGTAACAGGGAAATTTTCAAGCTTCTAGAATGTAGATGCTAATTTCTCTAGGATTTCATCATTAGAATTGGACCAGTCTGATGGTGTGTGTATATTTGACCTACTGCCATTTGCTGTTGCCCGCCGCTAAAACTGCTGCAATTTAAAATCCCCAATATTCCCTACCAAATTTTGAGGTTTGGAATCAAAATTTTGAACAATATATTTGACTGAATTAATTGTTCTTACATCATAAATATCATCTAGGAAGTGACTAACACGACTCGAACTTAAGTTATTCCCTAGGGCGGTGAACACTCTTGACTATCATACCATCACATGGTGTTTACTATTTATGTTATATTTTACAGTGTACTGTAATAATTGATTTTAATTATAAGCATTCACTTTATTTCGTGGCATAATCAAATTTTATGATACTGAAAAAAATATGTATATATTGTAAATATATTAAATAAACGAGTCTTTGGTTGAAATGATAAAATTAAAACATTAAAATGATGTTTTGGGTTCAAATTTCATCAAATTTAAATTTTACATTATTTAAAGCCAGAAAAATATCCCCATAATAATATTGTTATTTTATGAAAATGTTTTCAATAATTGCTCGTTAACTTGGCTAATATACTAAAAAGACCCTTAAAGTATTATTCTTTGTTTAAATAAGTTCTTTTACTATTTTTGTAATTAAATAAGTCTCTAGCCTATCATTTTATCTATGAAAATTTTATTTTAATATTAAAGTATAAATATTTTAAATTTTAAAAATAATATACAGTTTATGTTTATTTGAACTTGATGAGAATAATTTATTAAATAGAAAGTAATATAATATTTTTAAAGTAGATTAGAAAGATATTTTAAAATTTCTTGAAAGTAAATATATACATATAACATAATTAATCATTTTTCAAATATTTTAATTACTGTTTTAAGAGGTTGATATTTAAAATAATTTTAATTTAATAATAAAATCAAGATTTTTTATGGGTAAAATATATAAAGATTCTATACCCGAGTAAAATAAATAAATAAAATAAATGTTAAAATAGGATAAGCCCCCCATTATTTACTAATTTAGGCAAACTGAACAGTACCCTACGATACCGCCTGAGCAATTGACGGCACTCCCTCACCTGCCACCGATGTTTGAAGCAATCATTAAATTTTAAAAAAGAAAAATTTAGAGTGCGCCTAAGCAATCGACAGCACCAATATTGATACCTAAAAAATACTGTTTAATTTACCTAAATTGTAAAAAATGACTGCTTATCCTATTTCAGTATTTTTTTTAATTTTTATATTATTTAGGTATAAAAAAAACCAGATATTTAACCGGTAAATGTTAAGGCACGTTGAATTTCTTAATTTATTCTTGTAAGCATATTCGGCCATTCACTAATCAAAGTAAGGTAAATTTTCGATTTCCAAGGCATTAGCAATAGCCAATAGAACAGAGGATAGCCAACTGGTTGGCGCGACAATACTGAAAGGTGCGTGCGCCCGTTTTATCCTCTATTTTAGAAGGCATATTCCCTTAGCTTTTTATTTTTAAAACCGAAATTAAAATTATATAAAATAAAAATCAAAGTATCTGAAATTGATAATTGTGATCCGGTTTAGGTAAATTTATTATTTTATTAGGACTACTAGCGGTGTTTAAACAGTTAATCGATCGGTTAATCAAATTGAACTAGTATTAATTAAATTTACTCAACTTTTTAATCTTTTAACCGTTAATAGAATCGAAATTTTTCAAAAAATTAACCGAACGAAATATTTCGTTAACCGAATTAACTGAAATTTATATGTTTAAAATAAGTAAAAATATAATAAATTTATAATGTTCATTTGACCAAATTAACCGAACTTAATCAAACTAGTAATAGCTTAATATATATAATAGATACTATTATTTATTAAGTTCAGATAATTATCAAATTCTGAATCGAATTAACTGTTAACCGAAATTTTAAAAAAAAATTAAACGACCTCCGACTGAACTAGATCGATTAACTGTCAATTCAGTTTGAATGCCCCTACTTTTAACCATATATATTTTTATTTGGTTTGATTTGGATAAAATAGGTTTGATGTGAAAAATTTGAAGTCAAACCAAACTATGCGGACCAGCTATTGAATAATGCAAAACCCAAACGGACCAAATATGTGGGTTGGATTCGATTTTTTTGATTTCTTTGCTCAATCCTAGGAGTTATTAATTAGTATTATTTTGGTGGAAGAACTCAAATTTTTGGGGAAAATATTAAACAAAATTTAGTCATGAAAACTTTAAAATAAGCATTGAGTCAAAAGTTAGCATTGTACGACCATTCACGTGATTTCAGGAAACACATCACATCCCACGCTACAGCAGCAGCAACAACAACCAGATCAATAAAAAAGAAAGAAATCTGAGACTGATTTTAACTGAAAGTTATGAACCCAACGTACGAGAATTATATGTTGAATTCATATTGTGTAGTATAAAAAAACAAAATAATGATGAATGATGTGTGAAGTTAGAATACAGAAAAGGGATTATTGTTTAAATTATGTGAATCGTTAGTATTAGGATTCTCATCATTGCTACCTTTATTCTTCCCACCATCTTCGCCATTGGCGAATATTTCTTGGACAAATGACTCGACATCATCAAATCCTTTAATTCCTTCCTTGTTCACCACTGAAATCTCAGCCTCTGATTGTGCGGGAATATATGGCGGCCGATCCATTTGCAGTATCAGATCCCAATCAATCCCCTTAAAATAATCGTGCCCTTTGATTCCTTCTAATGTGATCCGTTGCTTTGGATCTTTTTGCAATAATTTTCTTATTAAGTTCCTCAACGACGTCGGTTCGCCCACGAGGTCGGGCGGTTTCGTTAAGATCCTGTAAAAGGTCTCTTTTCGGTTCGGTCCCCTGAACGGCGTCGTCCCGTACAGCATTTCGTGGAGGAGGATCCCTAGAGACCACCAATCCACGGCGAAATCGTGACCGTTGCCTGATATGATTTCTGGCGCGACGTACTCTTCTGTTCCAACGAACGAGTTTGATTTCTCTACTGATTCTGACTCAGTAGTACGCTCCGAGTTGACACTTTCTTGAGATGCCGTGTCGTCCGGAGAGATTCCGGAGTTACAGCACCTAACAAAAGGGAAGAATCGCTTTTTCTTGACTGAGTCCGGCGGCGTTTGATTGACCGAGTTGGGAGGAATCGATTTTTCAGGCGACATAGGAGAAAGTTTCGTGGAAAGATCGAAATCTACAAGCATGAGATGGCCATTTTCTTGGATCATAATATTTTCAGGCTTCAAATCTCGATAAACAATGCCTAAATTATGAAGATACTCCAAAGCCAGAACCATTTCCGCTGCATAAAACCTGGGGAAAAAAATTGAGAAGAAAATAGTTTTAAGTAATACTTTCTTGAAACGTGAAATGAATCTCATTCAATTTCAAACCTAGAAAAATGAGACTGAAAAAAAAGAAGAGCAGTTTATTTATACCTTATAATATCATCGGAGAACATTTTCTCAGTCTGCTTCTTTCTCAAAGAATTAAGATCACGACCGGGACAATAATCAATGGCGTAACCGACGACTTTATCAGTAGCCAAAACTCCTCGCAACCGAGGTAAAAGCGGGTGGTTAAGATTCCTCAAAACTTCCTGTTCAAAACTAACTCTTCTATACTCGTTTCCTTCATTCCCATGACTAGTCTTGACTGCTTTATGATTCTTCTTCTCGATCGAATCTCGACATATTACTTTCAAAGCTAAAACCTCATCCTTCACTTTATCTCTGGCAAGGAACACTACTCCTTTCGCTCCTCGTCCTAGAGCCGTAACAATTTCCAAGCGATCTAAATCCAAGGTAGGGATCGAATGGTGTGGTCTTCGATCGAGTTGTTGTTGATCGTCAATCATGGCGGAGGCTGATAAAACCCGGTTGGCTTTAATGTTTATTTCCTGGGGTTTTGGGGAGGTGGTTGGTGGCTAACAATTTATAAGGGTTCAATATTTCTTCTTATTTAATAAATAAATAAATAAAATTTCTTGCAGAGGAAGTTTTCAAAATTGAATGCCATTTCGCCTCGTGTGCAATTCCGGCGGTACATGCCAGATGTCGTGCAATCAATGGGCTTCTCTTTTTCTTTTTTTTTTTATCCAGACTTAAATTAATAGTTGGGTGGAGGTGGGGCTTCTAGAAGACGTGAAGGGGTTGTTTCAGCCGCGGGTGGTGGTGGTCAGGTGTTTGCTTGGTAAAGTCATAAAGTTTTAACTTTTACTTTTTATTATATAGAAAAACAGCAAGAAACGCGCTTCTAAAGGTCTAGCCTTCGGGGTTTCAAAGTAGTGTTACATAATCAAGAAGAAAAGGTGCGTGCTTGAACCGCAAGAAATCAAAATTACTCCTTCTTCCTATTTGTAGGATGCATTAATATTTATAATAATTATATTATTCCCATAAATTCCTAGGGTATACAATTAAATGTTTATAATATTTTAAATTGATAAAAATATTTTATTAAATTATTTTTTATGTAATGTGATGCACGATATTCTACTCATTCAAAAGTTGTTCTAAATTTATGTAATTTATTCAAAATTTGATTTTTTTGTTTAGTTGTTTAAAAAATTTTAAAAATTTATGAATAATATTTTGAAGTTTTCAAACTTGTAAAATTGTTTTTAAAATATTATTTCCATTTTATGAAACTTTTAAATGTATTAAACTTTTGATTTTTTATTGTATTTTAAATATCATTAAATATAAAATTTTTAAAATGTTTTAAAAATGTAAACAAAAAAAGATTAAAATGACATGAACCGTCTTTGTGGAAGCAAAGTAAGGAAGGTACAAATGAGCAGGACAAGAAGGCATCACCTATCAAGGTTTTAGGCAATTAAAATGTGGTAGAGTAAGTCTATTATCACTGATCCATGTGGTTCCTATGGATCTAATCTAACTATAATTTAGTAAATGTTATTAAAACAATGTTATAATAATTTATTTGGTCGTTTAATTTTACAAAAGGAAAAGTTAAAATGACTTCTCGTTTAATATTTCGTCTCTTTTAATTTTTAAACTTGTATTGTCTGTAAAAACACTTCAAAACGGATGAAAAAGTTAACGTTTGTTAACTTTATTGACATAGCAATTCACATATATACCATATCAGTAATTATTTTTAGGGTAAACTATAAAAATAGTCACTTTTGTTTGCCTCAGATTACATTTAGTCACTTACGTTATCGTTTTGTTATGAAGTAGTCACTCTGCTGTTAAACTCCGTTACCTCCCTTACGACAATCCTACGTGGCAGTCCAAATGGGTTTTAAATGCCAACTTAGATGTCCAATCGGGACAAGAATAAGTTTTTAATTAATTAAAAATTTTAAGTTAATTACACCTTCAACGGGAAAAAAAAAATCATTCTCCTCATTTTTCTTTTTATTTTCTTTTTCATTTTAACTATAAAAACTATTCTCATCCCAGTTAGATATCTAAGTTGGCATTTAAAATCTATTTAAACTGCCACAAAAGGTTATTATTAGGGAGGTAACGGAGTTTAACAGCAAAGTGACGAATCAAATTCATTTTGACCCAAAAGGGCGGCGATGGCGACTATTTCAGTAATGTATGGATGGCCGAAGGCAGAACCTTCAACAAGGAAAATCAGCAAGACTTGGTCCAAGTACCAATTATGGATTTGGGCCATTTATAGGCGGTAGGTCTAAGTAGACTCAATTATCCACCCACCCACTCTAGTCTACCCATTCATTTATGGCTGTGGTAAAGCTCCATCCAACCTAAGCAATCATTTGCCCACCAAATGTGAATGCCATGCTCATCTAGCCTCTTTTCACTTCCAACTCGCTTAAGTTCTACTATTACTTTCTGTATTTTAATTTAATTAATTTAATTTTTATTTTTTAAATTTGATGAATTTTATTTACCTCTGGTTATATTTTAGTCACATATGTTTAAAATGTTACGTTTTAGTCACTTACATTATTGTATTGTAACATTTTAGTACTAAGTCGTTAACGGTGTAACGATGTAACGGTAATTTAATTTTTTATATTATATATCTTTATCGTTTTTAAATGATTAAATCAAATATTTATAATTTTAAGGGGGTCAAAGTGTAATTTTATCTTCACTAATTTATAGTTTTAAAAAATTTAGAGGGCCTAAATAGTATTTTTTGCATTTTGGGGGGGGGGGGCAGGGCCCATGCCAGCCCTCCTAGATTCACCTCTGGTTACACTGTTAATGGCAATTAATGATTTAGTGACTAAAATGTTACAACACGATAACGTAAGCGACTAAAACGTAACATTTCAAACATAAGTGACTAAAATGTAACCTAAGGCAAACAAAAGTGACTATTTTGGTAGTTTACCAAATTTTAGTTTTGACCCAAATAGTAATAGTTAAATTCGTTTGGTTAAATTCAATAACTAGTCTATATTCATCAGGTGGATTGTTCTAAGTTCGTATACTTTTCGAATTTTAAAATTCCAGTCTTCACGCAAATGATAGTTATTAGCAAGCAATTTGTAAAAACAAAAAGTTGACACAACAGTACAGATATAATAATATGCTTACCGTATCATATTGTAGAAATAGAACTTAATGAATTCAACAATTATTCTACGGTGATAATTGAAATTTGAAAATTTTAAAAAGTACAAAGATTAAAAAGAACAAATTAAAATATAGAGATTAAATCCATAATTTTCACAAAGTACGAAACTAGTAGCAGAAATTTTTTTATTTATTTTGCTATTTCCTAATACATCATTAACATCTACATATTTGCATGTTGCAGCTCCAATTAAAGATATAAATTTTGGGTAATTTTTTTAACAATTAATAAATTTAAAATTCCATTATTGAATTTGCACATTCAATTAAAAAAAGAAAGAAAATGCATAGATGGTGAAGTTTGGCCTTATCCTGATTCTGATTGGTATAATGGGTTGTCATTGAAAATAACCCATCACTATTATAATAATGATTCCCCACATCAATAACAATATCCATCTCTCTTCTGCAATACCTTCAACCATAAAATGGTACTTAAACTTCTTTAATTAGTATTTAAATTTTTCTTTATCAGAATCGGTATCTAAATTATTAAACCGTTATCTATTTTACCCTAACTATTAGTCCCGAATCATAACTTACCACGTAGCTAAAAAAATTAAAAAATTAAAGAAAAACTAGTTTAAAAATCGAAATCATTAATGTTTTTGAATTTTTTTTTTGTTTCAATTAACTCCTTGTCTCAAATTATTTTGTGCGTCAATTTCCTGTCTGGCTGTTTCTCAACTATTTAATGTTTTCGTGTTGTCTGCTATTTGATGTTTACGTAGTATTATATAAATTATATATTTAGATGATTAAATTTTAGTTCGTTTGGCGTAGAGGTGTGCATGGGCCGGGTCGGGTCGGGTCCAACTAAAAATTCAAGCTCGTTTGTTAGGTTCGGGCTCGGCCCAAAAAATGGGCTTAAAATTTTAGCCAAGCCCGACCTGAATAAAAATACTAAAACTCGGGCACAACCCGGCCCACCCATATTATTTTTTATATTATTTTAAAAAATATATAATACATCAAAAATACTAAATACATCAAAATAAAATATTTCCCAACAAATTGAAAATAAATTTTAAAAAATATGTATACTTAAATAACACTAAAATAGACGCAACTTAACAAGCAAATGCCTCTAAAATAATAGCAAAATTAATAAATGTCTTTAAAATAATAACAAAATTAACAATAAATAAGTTTTATACAATATCCAAACAACAACAACAAAATAGTAGCAACATAATAGTAAAATGATTGCAAAATAGGGAGAAAACAATAAGAAAATAATATTTTAAAAAAGCATATTTTTTTATCTTTTAGTGAATTCGGGCCGGGCCAGGCCCGAGCAAAAAATGTCTTACTCGAGGCCCGGCCCATTTTTTAAACGGGTCTTATTTTTTTGTCCAAGCCCATTTTTCGAGTCTATATTTTTGCCCAAACCCTCCCACATTTCAAGCTGGACCGAGTGGCCCGACCCATGAGCAGATCTAGTTTGGCGTTATTATTGTTGCAACAATCAAGAAGAAAACGTGAGTTTAAGTATATTTATACATAAGAAAAAAAAATCATAAAAATATAAAACGAGCCAAGCTCGAACCTTGAAGGTTGAAGCTCAAGCTCGACCTATATATTAATCGACTTAATTTTTTCTCTTAAACTCATTTTTTTAATTCTCCTACTTTTGTCCAAGTTTGAAAAAGTCTAGTATTCAGTGTGGTTGTTGTTATTTTTGACATTTTAATCTCTATTTAATGTGCATAAATTCTTTTGAACTTGAATTTGTATAATTCTGACTCTCAAATGCATCCTCTACTTTACTAAAATTGATAAGTTGGTCCGTTTATTTTAATTTATTCTAATGTAGTCTTTATATTTTATGAAAACTAAAAGTTAATTCAATTAGGTAACACTGCTAAACATATTCGTTAAATCAATGACGTAAAATCAACAATTCCATAATTTATATGCAAACAATAAAAAAAATTCTACTATTTAGATGCAACAAATATACAAATATTAATTGTTTAAGTTTATTTTATTAAATTAAAATATTTAATATTAAAAAGTGTTGAAAATTGATATTTGATGGCTTTTATATGAGATAAAGAATAGATAATTAAGTTATGCCTCGTTTGATTATTAGTGTAATAAATATATAAGGAATAAGTTAGTACAAATTTAAACTTAAAATGAGTAAAAATTATTGTAAAAATAAACGAAAAATTTTCCTTCTCTTTGCTAAAAATAAGTCATAAGTGTGACTAAATATTACCAACTGAATTAGTTTATTGCTAACCCATATACTAAAACATACATAAATATTAATACTCCTGATTGTTGATTTAGCCATCTATGCCGGCTAATGAAGACCATAGATTTTGGCCAAATCAAACTATTGTTTCATGCCTATAAGGTAACGTTTGGTGCTTTCCCATGTTATAATTCCGATAGAATGTGATTGTTGAGAAAGTTACTTTACAGCGCTTGGTATATATTAGAATGTATTGATTAAAATTCTAGGAAAGTTGCACGTTTGGTTCACTAAGTACTCTCCTAAGAATGTAATGGTAATTTACGAACTTATGCTTATAAAATAAAAGATAATATTCTTGTATTTAATTTTTATAATAAACTTTATTCTTAAAAAATATTTGGATTAAATAGTTAATAATAAATTTTAATTATTTTTTATTTTATAATGTTAATTGAAAGCAAATTTGTCTTAATAAAACACATAAAAAACTGTGTATTTTGGAATAAATTTAAGAAGAATGTATATATAATATTTGCGAAGAATCTATCGAGTAATAGAGAAAATCAAATAGTAAGAGTTAGGATAAAGGAAGCGGGCAATAGCTTCTCTCTCTTTCTTTTTTTTTTTTTTATGTTTATTGACAAACCAATACCATGAATCAATATAAAATAGGGTTAATTTTGCATCAATATTATTTTAACTTTCCAATCTACAGGGGAAAGTTTTCTTTCCACATTTTATCATGGAAATCATATTGCCATTTCATAGGAAGGTTAAATTCTAAGTAAATAAAAATTGACATTCAATTGATTAAATTTCCAAGAAAGTGACTACTTTCCATCATACCAAACGTCACCTAAGATCGGCTTTCAAAAAAGAAAGAAGATCAGGTTAAATTGTAAATTTTATCGATGTATTTTATAAAAGTTAAAGAATTAGTGTATCTACATTAATTAATTAATTAATTACAATTTGATGTGTGTACTCACAATAGAACTAATTTCCTAATTTTTATAAAGTAGAAAGATAAAATTCAGAATTTTGGGGGGGGATAAATTGGAGTAAAAGCCATAGAAGGCTTTTTCCTAGAGAACCCAGAGGAAGTTCAAAAATAGAAAAGGGAAATTTAGGAATTTGCATTTATGTGTGGATCTGCAATCCTACCTAATTCACTCCTTTTCTTTGCTTTCTTATCAGTAAGGTCACTTCAATACACATGATTTTGTTTCTTATTTATATTCATGTCTTTCGCAAATGCTTTGGAATTTGCAATGAGAAAAGCCAGCACATGAACCAATTATTGTGTATCACATCAACAACAATGATTCATCATCATCATTCATCCAAATAACTACAAACAACATTAATTCACTTAAACTCAACTCAAACCCATACATAGTGAGATTTTAACATGAAATTCCAAAGTTTCTCAACCCAAAACCTCGGAATTTGATATATTTTATTGGTAGAAACAGCAATCACCAATCGGATCCTGTGTAGAGGATAAAGGGTATGAGAGCTGCGGGCAGACAAAGCATGCGCGTTTCAGTTTGTAAGGCTAGGAGCAAGTATCGACCAATGCAGTTGGCAAGGCACATGGTAGACCCATTAACGACCTCTCTCTGTACTTTTACCATTATCTTCAAAATTTTGGGCACCAACATTTCAGGATTTTCAGGTACTGCAATGAAATAATACATTTATGAAAATGATGGATACAAGTCACTATCATAAACCCAGTTTCAACCAAGGAGGTTAAGGAGACGAGAACAAGAAGGAACTAGGCTTCTGCATCACTCTATTTAGGGCGGTAACTGTTACATTGAAGACTTTGGGAGGCTGCCAATTGGTTGGACCACAACACCAGAAATCAACAAACCATTCAATATGGACACATTCGTCCCCTTCCATATCTAGGAACCATTCATTTCTCCGAGTGATAGAGCCAACATGTACTAATGCAACAAAATTTCAAAGTATCTACGTCGTCATACGATGAATTGGTTATGGACAACACTAAGGACAATGCACAAGTTAGAAGATTAAATCTTTCTGCCATAAATCCAAGAATGAAGGATGAGATATCATGCAACTAGTGTAGAAAAAAGGGTTCAAGTTTATATATGGCAAGTAAAATTCAAGAAGCTGCTAAAAATGGCCATGTGAATTGTGTACAAACTGTTGGATCTACACAAAAAAAAAAGAAGAAAAAAGAATCTAATGCATGATTGGTATTCAAATAAGAACAGGTGTGTGTGGATGCAAAGGAAAACAACTTACAAGTTATTGGATGAAACAAAGAGAACATCTCATAAACATAAGCTCCCAACGTTTTTATTAACAGCGGCAGCTAACCGTTAAACCAGAGATTAAAACTCTGATGAGGGACAATAATTTACAAGATCAGATTGCTGATACGCGGAAGTGGTGACAGGGTGTTGGAAACAGAATTTACAGATGATGCACTTGGCGATATTGCATCGAGTGATATCTTCATGCAGTATGAGTAATATTAATAGCCCTTCTTAGTCTTTCGAGAATTCCATTAGCCTTTCTCTTGGATCTCGAAGTTCCATCTTGAGCAAGCTTAGATATTGTTCCGTAGCTAATTTCTTCTTCCTTTAGTGCCTTCCACTTGGTTCGATCATTAAGACAGACGGTGTGCAGGATTGCGATGCAATTTTCCTTATTCCGTTCACAATTGCTCTCCCTGACAATACGAAGCAAGCAAGGAACTGCTCCAAGCTCCCCCATTTCCTCAATAGCCCTTTGATGGGTCGAAAGCATTGCAAGGATAGCCAATAATTCATCTACATGCACACCATCCACAATCTTTTTTAAAATGACCCTTACTGCACCATCCCTCACAGCTCTTGCCTTATTCTCATGGATAATGCATAGGTTAAATATTGCAGAAGCAACATCTTTCATTGTCAACGGATGACCCTCGTCTAGAAGGTCAATGAGAGGTTTTAAGACACCAGATTTACCAATAAGAACCTTGTTAGAATCAAGTGCCGATAGAGTGAAAAGGGTCGCAGCTGCATTGCTCCTTGTTTCAATAGTTCCAGATCTCAGTGCTTCCATAAGAAGGGGAACAACCATTGGTGTTTCAGCAACAAGCTTCTTATTGCTGTCATGGATCGAAAGGTTCAAGAGTGTCGTAATCACATCTTCCTGGAGATCAGGGTGAACACCACTCTGAGAGTTGCATCTAGTGAGCGGGGTGAGCAGTTGAGTAATGGCATCAATGGATTCACCGAAAAGAGCTCGGAATGAAGGCACCTTTTTTGTCAACAAACGAAGCTCCTTTGCTGCTTCCTTCTGTTCAGGCACTGCAGCGGACAACTTGTCGAGCAAAGAAAAGAAACGATCACACTCTGCTTCCGTGATGCCCTCCTCCCTACCACACTGTACAGGGTTCGGCAGTTCTATCCCCTGACTCTTACACCACTGCGATATCATCTCCCTGATCAGGTGATTGGGAGTGAGAATCGTGTGAGAAAGAACTTGTTGGGTTCTAGGGCAAGTCCTATTGCCCGCATTCAGCCATTTCTGGATAAAGGGTCTGTCATATGTCTGCAAATCCAAATGAAACCAAATCAAGAACCAAGCTCCACAAAGAGTCAATAAATCCATTTTTAACATAAACTAGAACAAACAATCCAAGTGGTGAACTTGAATCCTCAGTATATTATACAAGCAAATTCATGCATTCCCAGAATTCAAGTCTCTAAAACAGAAAGATCGAGCAATAACATTCGCCATATTGAAATATTGTACAGTAAATATGTATTGAGAAAAAAAGGAATTGAAATCTTCAGATAGTAGTATTTCTAAATCTTCAAATTCAGCTAATTAATCTGAATCACGCGTAAGTGGCGATGAAGTTCTTATTGTAACCGGAAATGCAGACAAGAAAAATATACAAAGAATGTCAACCTAAAAATCATTTTCATGCACCCACATTTTCTTATCACCAAACAGTGAAACAAACTAACCACCTTCATCAAGAAAAGACCCAAAAATGAAATCTCAAAGCATCGCTTTCTTTTCCTTTCAATCTTGAAGAAACCAATCCAAAAGAAAAGGTCATTCATTACCTGACCAGAAGCTAAAATAACAGGATCTCTCATAAGCTGTTTAGAAAGAGGACATTTGAACTCTTCAGGACAGGGCACCGCTTCACGTAACTTAAAGGTGGCCGGCGAGGATCGTTTATTGAACATAATAAGGCCTCTCAAAGCACAAAGAGCATCTTTAGCTCGATCGATGGCATGGATGCTGTAATCATCGTCGTCGACGATAGTCCTAACCAGTCTCTGCAATTCTTTCTTCAGTTCCACTGCCTTCGCTCTCACCGTTGGATCCGAACTCAACACCCCCGTTTTCGCCATCCCACCCAATCAAAAAGGAATCAAAGACGTTAAACAAATTTATCAATGGAGAAAAGAACAGAGAATGAGGATACTCTGTTTCATTTTTCTCTATTCTGAACTGCGGATATTTTATTAAAAAGGAAAAAAACAAACGACAATTTAATACTTTCCTGCTATCTTCTTCTTCCTATTACTGCTCACCGCACTCCATTTTTATTTATTTATTTATTTATTTTGTTTTCTATTAATAATTGTTTTATCTTTTTATTTTCATTTTTAACTTTTTTCCTTAGCAGTGTGGGAGGTTTCTTCGCCGCTTCAATGCGTTTCTGTCCACCTTTGCGTTTAATTCGGATTTCGCCACGTAAGACTCTGGTTTTATTTCGCGGGATATTTTACTTCTATTTTTCCCTTCAAAATTATTACATAAATTTCTATTTGATTGTCTCCTCAATTTTATTACGATTTTATTGAATTAACAAAAATTAAACACGTGTTTTTATTCTTTAATTTTAATTTCTTAAATATATTTAATGGTGCTTTTGTATATATGTATTTATGTTATTTTTCATATTTCTATATTTATATATTTAAAACGAGAATTAACAATTTTATAATTTATATGAAAAATTAGTAAAAAGAATGAACTTTTCTATAATTTATATAATAAATTAGCAATAACCTATAGTTTAAGTTCATTGTGTTTACCAAGAAATTATGGACCAACTTCTTAGTTTTTTAAAAATATGACCAGGGATGTAACCAATTCAATCTCTATTCGAATAATGGCAAGTTTAAGCTCAACTCAAAATTTAAGGCTCAATACTCATTCGAGCTTGATAGAATATTAATTTATAAACCCGAGCGTGATTCAAAACTTAATCGGATTACTATAGCTTTAGCTCAATCAAGTTCATTTATCAAATTTCGTACACAAAATTGAACTCGATTAAGCTCCTTGGTATTCAAGCTTGAATCCATTCCTACTTAAGCCCTTCCTATATAATAAGGGTAAAAATGTAATGTTATAGTGTTAGAGATTGTATGACTCGAATCCCACTATATATTCCCGTTAAGCACAAAACGGACCATACGTCATAAGTTGAGTCCGTATAGATCCATACTTCTTCTATTTGACTTTGATTAGAACAAGGTTTTTCGACCCTTAAATAGATATACTCGAAACTTTTATTGTGTTATTCGTTTTTCAACATTAGTGAATTTCTTCTCCTCTGCACTTAGTTTTTTTTTTGAAAAGGTTTATACGTAAAATCTATCTGTTCTTATTTTTTTTTTCCTTTTTCTTGTTGCTTTGCAATCATTCTATCGTCATTATCGACGTTTATTACAACGCGTAGTACAAATTATACTAAACTCAAAAGTTTAATTAAGTTTGCAAGTCATTCGAATCAAGTATTACGATGTCAGTTCAAAGTTACTCAAGTTCAACTCAATAAATATTGAATCAAATTCAATTTTTTTTAATTGATCTCGAATAGCTTATGACATGCGAGGCTCAGTATTTTATTTAAAATCAAAATTTGAGAAATTTAATATAGACACCTCTTTCTAATTTATTTTTTCTTTATTTGAACTTGATTCATGGAATGTTTAGCCATCCTAATTTTGAAAATTGTTGAACATGTAAGAACAATTACATTGTAACCGATTTGGTCCTAAAGAAAACATGGTTTTGGACATTTAAGATGTGTATAGTATAAAATATACCACGTGTGGAACCAAATTAATTTTTAGACAAATTATGTACTCCATAATGCATGAAGGACCCACATGCTCCAACATGCATACAGCTGGCAACACGCTTGCCTTATATTTTTATTAAATAAATATCATTTAAATTTTTTTAATATAAAGTAAAATAATTCCAATAATAATTTATAATTTCTTTTTAATTTTTTTAAAATATTTTTCCTTTTTAATTATGGGGCGAGTCACCTGTATTTTAGGCCTGCCTAAAATGTAAGAGGGTTTAGATAAAAATATAAACTTCAAAAATAGGTTTAAATAAAAAATAATGCTTGTTTTCTAAACGAGCTAGGCCTTGGTAGAATTTTTCTTGGCTCGAACTTGATCCAACCTGAACTTTCTATTTTGTTTATTATTTTTTTGTCATTTCGTTATTATATTACTTACTAAGTTAAAATTATATCAGTCTTATTTAAATACAAATATATTTTTAATGTTTTTAGTGCATTTGATTTATTATATTTTTTAAAATTTATTTTGATATAAAAAGGTAGTTTAAACAAATTTCATACAATCGATGCGTGCCAAGATTTAACATTTTTAATTCGAGTTAAACTTAGACAAAATTTTAGCTCTATTTTCAAATCAGATCGAGTTAAAATTTAAAAAATAAATTTAAAATTTTATATCGATTTGACCTAAACCCGATCCTGCTCAATAAAATTTAAAACCTAAAATTTTAATGGTTTGGTTGGAAGCGTGGCAGAAGTTCACATCAGTCTAGTACAAGTAGATGAAATGAAAGGTATAACACGTGGCACACAGTAGCAAGAGATGGCGGTACATGTCAGACCAGGTAAGAAATTATGGCGAGGGGTTGAGGGAAGTATAAGCTGAACTGGAGAACACCAATAGTAGGTAGACCCAACCAATTACTTATAGGACTTTGGGTCAAAGTCAAGATCCATAGTTTTCTCAACAGAAATCGCGGCTGATTTAGGGTTTAGGGTCTCCTCAAATCCCAAGGAAGGACCATCTGCATTGCTAAAAATGTATTTCTAGGATTAATAGACTAATATTCTATTAAATATAAATTTATTTAAATGAAAATAAAATAAAATGGTAATTAAATTAGAGTTTTGCTAACATAGAACTCAATACGCGTTGGTTTTAACACATTACTACTATTAAGTTAAAATTATGTATTAATCACGTTTTATTATATAAATGTCATCTCTAGATGTGATCATAGTCGGGTCATGTTGTAACAAAATTTCAAACTCGTTTCATAGGTTCGGGTTCGGCTCGGTCCGAAAAATAGATTTAAAATTTTGTTCAAGTCCAGTCTAGTTTGGTCCACCCATATTTAATTTGTTTTAGATTATTTTTTATATAAAAATAAATTTAAAATATATAAAACATTAAACACACTAAAAACATTAAAATAAATATTTTTCAATAAATTAAAAATAAATTTATAAAATAAGTGCAACTTAACAAGCAAATATCTCTAAAATAGTAGCAAAATTAACAATAAAGCAAGAGTTATACAATATCTAAATAATAACAATAAAATAGTAGCAATATAACAATGAAATAACATTAAAATCATAGGAAAACAACATCATTTTTTTTTTACAAATTCAGGTCGAGCTTGGGTCAAAAAAGTTTACTCGAAAGCGAGTCTTATTTTTTGCCCAAACCTATTTTTCAAATTTATATTTTTACTTAAACCCTTCCATTTTCTGAGTGGATCGAGAAGCTTAATCATCTCACTAATATGACTAAATATTAATTTATTAAAAATTTAAATAGAAAACAAAAAAAAAATTAGGTGGAAGAATCTTGGGGAGCAGTGAAGATGAAAGTCAAATCCCATTAAGTTTAAGGAGAAAAGACATGTGGCTTGATACAATTAAGCCCCAAATCTCTCACATTTTTTGTATTTCTTCATAGTCATGTAAAGTTGAGATTCTTAATTAAATGCTGTAAAAATGGTACAAGGGAATTAGGCAATGTTTATTAAAATAATGGAAACACAGTTGCTTGATTAACATCAAAAAAATAATTGGAATAAATTAGATCCAAATAAATGATTTATTTCTGAATGGATCACATTTAATATAAGTTAATGATTAGGTGTTTGAATCATTAAACAGTCTTTTAATATATAGTTTTTATGGGATCATGTACTAGAGAGTATCTTTGAAATTAATGATACATCATGTGACAGAAGAATGAAAGTAAAGTCATCCTCAAATAATTATCGTTTAACTTGATTGCCATTAGTTTTGTTGCAGATACAAAAAAACGTAGGTTCGAGTACGTTAAAGTACATCATCTTCTTATTTATGAGTTAGAAAGAGTCTATGGGTAGTTCAAAGAATATATATATATTATCGTTTAACGATTACATGCTTTTTAGAACGATTTTTAATTGCCTATTTTCAAATATAATTATTGTGCAGGTAAAGAGTATTCTCATCAAATTTTTATGTTAAGTGGAATTAGACTTTTAAAACAAAATAAGCATTCCCAATATTATTAACTTTTTTGGCATTTTACATGTCCGTTTCATAGTTTATATTTGGGGTTTATAGTTATCACTTTCAACAAATTCTCAACGTAGTTTTTCATGTCTATAAGATTTGGATCCAAAATTTTATTTAAGGGACATTAAATTTTGGGTAAACTATAGTAGTAGTCATTCAATTACAAGTAAATTTCTTTTTTGATCATCCAACTATATGAAAAATTACAAAATAATCACTCAACTATTTATTTTTGTCTTTTTTGGATCACCAATAGGTTAATAGTGGTAGCTTTTAGGCTTTGCTTGGTTGAGGGGAAAGAAAATTGGAACGATGAAAATTTGAAGGGGTAGAAAACTAGAATGATGGAGAATATAATTTGTCTTTTCATATGTGTGCTCGATAGAAATTAGAAAAGATGAAAAAACGAAAAGAAAAAAGTAGTTTTCTTTCTCTCCATTACTTGGTAGAGTTGAAAAACGAAATGAAAGGAAATAAAACATTTGAAAAATGCATAGTTTTCAACTAACATGTACGTCTCTCTTATTTTTTCTCCTTTCATCATTCCAATTTGAAAAAAGTATTTTTTGTATACATCAGGATGAAAAATAATCGTCTTTCCTTTCACTTTTCTTCTAACTAAGCACACTCAGAATTTATTTTCTTTCTACATTTCCACTCTTTTCTCCTATCCTTTCACTTTTTTCACTCAACCAAGCACACTCTTAAAATTGACATAATAACAACTTTAACCCTCGATTTTATATATGGCGTCAATTTAGTCTTAATTTACTTAAATCTTTTAACTTGTAAATCCAACACGCGGGTAATAGGGTAAAAGGTGTCATTGTTTGGAGGTTTCAATTTGAAGTCCAAGACATGTGAGTGATGGGAATCTTTTGTTTGCCTTGAATTGAGGACAAAGATACATAGTGTTGCTTGTTTTATAGCTTTATTGAGATGGATGGATGGCATGAGTTTAGTGGATAAAATGAAGTTTGGAGTTTAGCTTTCTGAATGGGATGCAACAATTTCCATGTGTTCATAACCCTAAGCCCCATCAGGCAGGGACAACTATCATTGCGCCACTCATATACAAACTTGTGAAGAGAATATAGTCCCCTATATGTGTGCGTTAGTTTTCAACTCATCTTTCCCCTAAGATTGTGGTGTTTGTTTGTGTGATGAGAGAAAAAGAATGGAGCTTTGGGAGTTCTAATGTTTAATCGAATTGAGTAAAAGAATTGTGTTAATTGAGTTGGTGATTTTTATTTTATTATTCTAATTGATTTGAATTTTTTCAAATCGAGTTAAGTGAAATTGTTCGAGTTAAATTTAAAAATTAAACATGTCAAATTAAAATCTTATTACAATATAACTAATTTGAAACTGTAGATATTTGAATTTTAAAAAGCAAAATAAGAAAAAAATAAGATACTTTAGTATAATAAACTTGAATAGTTAATTAATAAGTCCCAACATTATTATTTTAGAAAATTTTAAACTTTTAACTTTATATATTCTTTAGATTTTTAAATTTTTAAAATTATAAATTTTGGATTTTTATAATTATTTTGAACTTTTTTGTAATTTTTGTCGAGATCAATTTGTTCATTTTCAAAACTAACAGGATCAAAGGGGTATTGTTATTCGAATTGTAAAATTCAATTTGACTCAAACTCGAATTACTTATTCGAGTTGACTCGGAAAAATCAAATAGCTCGATTCGATTAACTAGAAATTCAATTTTTTTTTCTAATTTTTTCGAATCTAACCGAGTTTTGTTCATCCCTGTTGCTAGCTGCATAAATACTAGGGGTGAGCAAAACTCGATTTGATTAGAAAAAATCATTTTTTTTACATTTTCGAGTTAATCGAATCGAGTTATTTGAGTTATTCGTATTATTCAAGTTATTATTCGAGTTAACTCGAATAACTCGATTTGAATTTTGAGTTTGAGTCGAGTTGAATTTCACAATTCGAATAACAAATTAGTGTAAATACCCTTTTGGTCCTTGTTAACTTTGAAAATAAGTAAATTGGTCTCTCACACAACAAAATTACAAAATCAATTAAAATAATTTTCAAAATTCAAAATAAATTTTAAAATTCAAAATATTTATAAAAAAATCAAAATTTATATTTTTAAAATTCTAAAAAATTTAAAAATTAAAATTTTAAATTTTTCTAAAATAATACTTTCAAACCTAATTAACGATTCAAAATTATCATACTCAAGTATCTTTTTAAAAAAATTTCTTTGAATTTTTTTCAAATATATATGGTTTCAAATTTAAGTGCTCTAACATGAAATTAGTTATATTTGTAATGTCATTTTTATTTGATATATTTAAATTTTTAATTTAACTCGAACAATTTCACTTGATTCGACTCAACTTGAATATCATTTCACTTGACTCAATTCGAAAAAAATTTAAATTGAATTAGAATAATAAAATAGAACTTATGAACTCGATTAACTCAAAATTTTTTTAATCCAATTCGATCCAACGCAGAACCTAACAAATAATTACACAATCACTTCATCCATGAAAATGGGTGGGTTTAATAGGTTTTGTTTTAATGGGTCGTTATATATGAGGGTGGGGGCATTACGTGAAGGTGTTGAAATCCAAATGTAGACTGTAGAGGATGTGATCATGTAATCTTCCCTATTTGGATAATTACGTCTCTAACTTCGTTCTAAAAATCCATTAAGGCCCATTGGTGACTGCTGTTCCTAGTTATTATTATTATTAAGCTTGTTGTTAATCTTGACCCAAATTTAGTGCTTCATCAAAACTGGGCTATGAAACCCTAAACTATAATTATTATATTTAAGTATTGACCCAACTCGAAGCCCAAGAAGGAAAGCTGAGATCCGATCAGGGGAACTTCTTATCCCGCAATGCGTGGCGTGCGTTAGGAATATATTTTGGTCAATTTTGGGATCTTGCCCTCCCAATTCCCATTGCTTTAAAGCAAATATGGATCAGCCACACCAAACTTAAAAAAGCAAATAGCATTCGCACTAGTTTTTTTGGAAAGTTGGTGACTTCTCGTCAACTTTTTAATTAGTTTTTGTCTTGAGAGTATTTTAGAATAATAAATGATTTTACTTGTCGATTTAGACTCGTGTTGTCTTAAGTTTTATATGTTATTTTTTGTTTGTTTTTCCATTATTTAATAAGTCCTTAGTTTTAGAAGTAACACGTTTTTTAGTCTTGTTTATGCATTTAATAGTAGTTTTACAGATGATTGTAGGGATGATTATATTATCGTCCTCTCTAGTTTGGTAAATGCTCGATTCTTTTGCTGATTTTTGCTCGTCGCTTTGGACCATCCAAGACCAATTTCCTTATCATATTATGTGCTTGCAATCATTCCAAATATCTCGTGCTTGAGTTGTGGCATAGCCAATTGTCAACGTGTCATAATATTTTATTGATGTTGAGACCAAAATCTTTGTTATGTTGATAGAACTTATCCTTCACCATAAAAAAGAAAAACAAATAACATTCGCAGTGATTAAGGTTTTTCATTTCACATTTTAATGATTTATATCATTTTCTCCCTTAATTTGTACACATTTTATCTTCGAAAGCTGCTGACTGCATCCCCTCTCCCCCTCTTCTTCTTCTTTTTTTGGTAATAAATCTGGGTTTGGCCCTCTAAATATATGCAGTAAAGACATTAACTTGAGCTGACCACCTTTTTGTGGATGGTGCATATAGTAGGCTAGAGGGATATAATTAATTTATAAAGTGTTGGCAAAATAATCGGAAACAAAAAAGTTGGAAGTAGAGATAGCAGTTGAATGTGATAGGACTGTGGGAGTTGCCTGGTCAGCCATGCCACAAGACCACCATTTAATGGAGTAGTAGTAGTTGAATTTTGACCACCTTTATTATTTCACGCATCCTGCATGAATACCTATTAATTGAATATAAAAAAATAATTAATTTACAAAAATTTCGGCAAAAAAAATCATTTTACAAACTAACAAATGTATCTTTTAATGTATTTTTTTAAGTACTACATTTTAATGTTACCATTTTAATCAAAGCATCATATATCTATATGTAAATTTTTTTATAAATATATTTATAAACTAACAATTGAAGATATTGCCTCAGATTCGGGTTTTGTCTCCTGACTTTGCGAAGAGTCCTACTCCTATAGATTCACAGAGAGAACACCTCGATTAATAGAAAGAGTATGTAGCTGAAAGTTGTATAGATAATTAATTGTGAAATATGCATGCGTGAATATTTAAACCACGAACCAAGACATCAACTGTTTTTATGATTGAAAAGATAAGAATAATTTTTGTATAGAAAGAATAAATATTGTATCAAGTTACAAGGCAGTATACATCTTAACAACTGAATTAATAAGTTTTATATAATCCTATTTAGGGTGGATTTGGATAGACGATGCATTTACCTGCGGTTAGTGTGAAAACAACGATGACGATGAGATTAGATACTATAGCAATAATGTAGCATTCACGTAACACTTAGATTTTTAGATGAAGAATGCAAATTTATTGTTATTTATAGTATAAAGTGATCATAAATGAGAGATCACAAGGGTTGGCAAACACTTGATGCTTCATTTAAATCCAAAAGGAAAAACGCAAGTGTGTTCAAAGAAAGAGACGAATAACCAAATATTTAAGCAAATCTATGTGCCGGGTCAGCCATGGAATTTTCCCTTTTCAATTGAATTTATTTCTCATACATTTTCATTTATTCATCAAGTTAAGGTCCCCCCAAAAATTATCAAGTCCCAAAAAAATAAAAATTCTCACAAATACTAAATATGTTCAAAGGTTAGGTTACATTATTTGTCCAAGTACGAAATCTGATTAATTTTTGAGAAATTTTGGAGAAAAACATCAAGTTCAATGATGGGTATGGACAAATAAGGTTTAATCTTTTAGGGATTGCTCACGTAAGATTCTAACGTTTCAAAATGCTCAAATACAGGTCTGAAACTTTCAAATATGCTCAAATAAGGGCCTGCCTGAGTTTTTAGATTGCATGCGCGGAATACATTTGTGGTATTGAATTAAAAAATAGTGAAAAATTCATTGATATGGCATGGCATGCTTACAATTAAAAGGTCACCCATGGCACAATTGGTCACATAACTTTTTTATACAAACAATTTGAAGGGATTAAAGAATAATTACACCAAAGCTTTATTTTTAACTAAAATTAAATAATAATAAAAATACCAAACTCCATCTTCTTCATCAACAACACTCATTATCTTCTACTCCATAAATTTATCTTTCTTTTAAAAATGAATCCTGCAATAACCATCCAAACTTTCATAGTTTAGGTACCGAATTAAAGAATAGAAGCGCTTTCCTTCGATTCATGATTTAGATACTCACAGGAATTTTTTCTTTCAATTTACTTTTTAGTTAATTCATTTTAAAATCATATCATATTTCAATAAAGAATTAATTCCATGTCATCAAAATTTAATTTAGTCAATGGTTATATAAGTACGTAGTTAGTGATTAAATTGGTACGATGTGTACCGTTAATTGGATTAAATTTAGAGCAATCAAAATAGGAACGACATGAATCATTGACTAAATTATTTTTATTTGGGTTATTCTAATTTTTTATTAATTTAGTCACTGCCGTTAGAATAATTTCTCAAAATAGTTATTCAACCATTATCTCATTAACGAGAAATTGACTGAACTCGCCACATCTGCATTTTTATATTCCGTTGCAAAATTACAAAATGGAAAAAATATTCATTTAGTTTCTTTAAAATTTACACTTTCCTTTATCTTTTTATGATTTTGTTGACGAAATATTCAATTTGGAATTGGATGGTAAATGAAAAAAAATCATATCATTTTAAAACAATAAATATTAATCCTATTCTAATTTGACTTTATTTAATTCCTTTTAATATTATAAAATTAATTTGAACTATTTAATAGTGAATAGATTAATTGGATCGTGACTTAATAGAAGCAATTATTTCATGGACTCTTTCCACCACATCATCCACAATCCCTTTCCAATTATTTAATGACATTTCAGCAATTTTTTTCATGTCACTAACAAGTAATTCTGATTTTTTTTTTGCTCTGAACCTTGAACCATAAATCTCAAACTCAACTCTGAACCTTGACTCTTGAATCCTAAACCCCAAACCTGAACTTGAACCTTGAAACTTAAACCCTAAAACATGAATCATAAACACAAAACCCTAAACCTCACACACTAAATCTTAAACCCTAAACATTGAACCTTAAACTTAGAGCGTGTTTGGTTGGGTGTATTGGATTAGCCAATACATCCCTAATCCGTGGGCCCCACTAATCCCCACTTAATCCCGTGTTTGGTTTGATGTATTGCCTATTACATGCATATCACAACACGGATGTATTCCCCATTTTCTCTGCTTCAACAACGATTAGCCATTCCGTTTCAAAAGTAAGGATTAGCTAATCGTTTCTGTTTTACCCTCCCCAGCCAAAATCTGCTGCTCCACCCCACCCCCTCCCTCCCAACATCAACAGCAGTTTTCTTCGAACCAAATCTCCACTGTCTCGCGTTTGGGAAGCGAGAAAGTGCGGGAAAAATGAGCGGACCGGGGAAGAAAGTCGTCGATGTCGCGTTCAAAGCATCAAAGAACATTGATTGGGAAGGGATGGCTAAGCTTTTGGTCTCCAATGAGGCTCGCAAAGAGTTTGCTACTCTTCGTCGCACTTTTGATGAAGTTAACTCTACTTTACAAACCAAATTCAGCCAGGTCTTTTTCTTATATTCTCTCTAATCCCTAGCTCCTTTTTAGCATTTTTATTGATTTTTTTCATAGATTTGTTGGGTTAATCCGTTGATTAGATCTTAGGGTTTTAGTTTTTTAATGATGATTTTAATATTTTATATTGAAATAAATTTTCAATAAGGTTGAATTTTTTTGTTCAAGGTTTGATTTTGGAACTTTTTTTTTTCATTTTTAAGGAAATTTTAGTTTTGTTCAAGGTTTTAGTCCTATCTTGTTAATAATCCGATTTCTTAAGCAGGAACCTGAACCCATTGACTGGGAGTACTATAGAAAAGGAATTGGCTCTCGCCTGGTAGATATGTACAAAGAGGCATATGAGAGTAAGTTAATTTGATAGTTATCATATTTGGCCTACTCTCTATCCAATTTTCCAGTCATCCTATATATGGTTATGCTTAGATCAGTTGCAGGTCTGTAAAATCATAAATTGTTTGGCTTCCACATGTTTGTGTTCTTCATGCGGTGCCACTTCCTGAATTTGTTACTTTGAAGATCATCTCTATGGTACAAGGGAACTATTACTTAGTTGGATGCTGATATGGTCACCTTAAGTAGCTAGCTCTTTCCTTTCTTCACTCTCAGTTTTTGGGGTTTTGAAAGGGGTATTAGTAAAGTATGGATTTTATTGCTATTGCTTTATATTTCTCTGACTGTTTTTTACGGAAATATCAATGCCTGACCTATATCTAGACCATAGATATGGGGATATGACCCTTCAAGGACCCTACAAATTCTTGGAAAAAAGTTAAACATACCCATTTTGGACATTTAGCCTGATCAGACACTTGCACTCGAGTTTGCGTAACACAATTATCAATCATTTTCTAGCTCCAGATCTCCTTGATCTTTCCTAGATCAGTTCCATGCCCCATACTTCACTGAAAGTTAAATGGAAATCAATTGCCAATGAGGACATTGTTTAAATTGGCTGCTATTTTGTTTGCAAATACAATTCTTATTTGTGTGCAATTCACTTGTTGAATGCTATTAGCATTTAACAATTTCAGATTAATGTCGTAGATGTTTCATTTCAATAATGCTATTATGTGATCAGATTCTTCTGGACACCAAAACTTGAGATACTCCTATACTTATGTTCAAAGTAGAATGAAGAAAATATAGACATCTAGCTACTCAATTCTCACTTGTGCGCAATTTCTAGCAATGCAGAATCATATTTATCATGCTTGTTATAAGGTTTGGATGGAGTTTTGAGGATTCACCGTTACAAATGTTATATACTCTTCCATTGCAGGTGTAGAGATCCCCAAGTTTGTTGACACCGTCACTCCTCAATACAAACCAAAATTTGATGCATTGGTGAGAATCAACAGGATAATTGACTCTCTTTTACCCTGTCTCCAAGTTTTTTCCTCGAATGATGTGCTATTTATTTGTGGTTATAGCTTGTAGAATTGAAAGAGGCAGAGGAGAAATCCTTAAAAGAGTCTGAGCGATTGGAGAAAGAAATTGCCGAGGTTCAAGAACTTAAGGTAATAAATAAAACAATGCCGAAATGTGTGTTGTTGTGTTCCAAATCACAATTGCTGAATTTTTTATCTTTTTTTATGAACAGCAAAAGATCAGCACCATGACCGCAGACGAGTACTTTGAGAAACATCCAGAGCTTAAAAAGAAATTCGATGATGAGATCCGGAATGAATACTGGGGCTATTGACATCTTTGTGAATTTAATGGCCAAGCTTTTGGTCTCGACTAGAATTTCTGAACCGTTTCTATTGTTTTAACCCCTTTTCTCTTGTGCGGTGATCTGGGTTGGAAAGATTAGGCTGTAATGATAAGAAAATAATTGTGTGAGAAAAATTTATCCAATCATTTGAGAAACAAGGTGGATCTTGTAAGACATGCATTCTATTTAGCAGGCATCTGCAGTCATACTTTCATGGCAAAATTTTTACTGTCTGCCCTCTTCATTCCATTCTGTTTTATGTTTATTATTTGAATATTATCTAGATACAATTGAATTTGGACACCTATTTATCTAGATCCATTCTATATGTATTTTTTAATAAGTGGTTATTTATATTATTAGTATTTTGAAATTTTAAATTATATAAATTAATATAAAAAAGGTTTTTACATCAAGAATGAATTTATTGATTCAAGTGCATCTAGACAATCATTTATCCAAACTCATCGGGACGTGCTTTTTAGTTATTTTTAATATTAATTATTTTAAATTGTATAAATTCATATAAGAAAATTTATTATTAAGAATTTTATGAAATTATATATTATTATTAAATTATATGTAATAATAATTATTTTAAATTATACAAATTCATAAAATATAATTTATTAGTTATAATTATTTTAAATTTTATTAAATCATATATTTTAATTAAAATATATTTAATATTAATTATTTCAAATTTTCTTTTATAGTATCATATATTATGATTTGAGTAAATTCATATAAGAATATTAATTATTAAGAATTTTATTAAATTATATATTTTAATTATAATATATTTAATAATAATTATGTTAATTTATATTTTTCAAGATCATATATTATGATTTAAGTAAATTCATATAAGAATATTAATTATTAAGAATTTTATTAAATTATATATTTTAATTAAAATATATTTAATAATAATTATGTTTAAATATGATTAAATTATTTATTATTGATATTAATAATCTTATTAAAATTTAAATAACAATAACAATAATAATTTACCAAAACAAATTTCGCTAATTATTAAGAATTTTATTAAATTAAATATTTTAATTAAAATATATTTAATAATAATTATGTTTAAATATGATTAAATTATTTATTATTGATAATAATAATATTATTAAAATTTAAATAACAATAACAATAATCATTTACCAAAACAAATTTATGCTAAGGGTATTCTAGTCATTTTAGTTTTTTCCATTATGCTATTACATCTCTATTCCATTCAACCAAACACAAGATTACTATTACGCCTCTATTCCATTACATTCAACCAAACAGTTGATTTGCTATTACACCTCTAATCCAATACAGCGAACCAAACGTGCCCTTAGGGTTCAGGGGTTCATAGTTCAAGATTTAGGGTTTGAGGTTTGGTATTAAAAGTCAAATGATCCTAACCTTTTTTTTTTTCCCTCGTCCTTTTTCTTTATTTATTTCTCCTTAGCATTTCGTTACCTAACCAATCTTCTTCTTTCTCTTCTCTATATATAAAAAAGTAATGTAATCATTTTGATCTCACAAATACAGCACATTCATTTCCATTCACAGTTCACCTCTTTTCTCTTTCCCAAACATAAAGAATCCAAAGCTCAACTATCAAACTATTTATCACTCTTTTTTTCAAATTGCCCCTTTCTTCATCTGGATTTTCACATTCACCTAATAACCTTTCCTTCTTCCATGGACAACCAGTTTTCCCTCAATGCACCACCATTCCACCTTGAACCCTCCCTATCAGCTTCCTACTACCTATCTTCCGCCATGGACATTCATGCAACCGAGCTGAATTGCTCCCAACATTGTGAACAACCAACTGATTATTATGGTCTACACTTCCACCTCCCCCTGAGTTCAATGCCATCCCAAGTTGGTGGTTTTCAAGGGAACAACAACAACATTTCTCCATTGCAGGGTCGATCAAAGTCTGTCACTTCTCAAAATGAATCATTACTGAATCCCAATGCTGATTTGGAAGCTTCAAAATATTGGAATTCAAGGAAAAGAACAAAAACAGTGGAAACTTCAGCTTCACCAACAATTGCTGCAAAGGTACAATAGACTTTAAGGTCTCAAAATTGCAACTCTAGAAAATTTATTTCAACATTTAAGACACTAAAATTATATCCATTTCCAGGGGTCTGAAAGAAACCAAGAATCAAATGAAAAACGGAGCAACACTAATACCAATACTAAGCCTCTAGAACCTCCCAAGGACTATATTCATGTTAGAGCAAGAAGGGGTGAAGCCACTGACAGCCACAGTTTAGCTGAAAGAGTGAGAATCATATATATACTGTTCTGAATTCAAGCATGACCAACTGGGTTTTTCTTGCATTTAACAAAGGCTATATAAATTTGTCACTTGATCAGGTCCGTAGAGAGAAAATTAGTGAAAGAATGAAGCTTCTGCAAGATCTTGTTCCTGGTTGCAACAAGGTAATTTGGAAATGCCTTTATTGTGATAAGTGAGAATTTACTGATCAAACCCTCTAATTGCAGGTCATTGGAAAAGCAGTTATGCTGGATGAAATTATAAAATACGTTCAATCATTGCAGAGACAAGTTGAGGTAGATTAATATTGATGAACATATATAGTGATCAAAAAATTTTCTTTAGATAAATTTTCATGACTAATGGTTATGAGAATTTTTTTTCCATGAAAAGTTCCTCTCAATGAAGCTAGCTTCAGTTAATAGCAGACTGGATTTTAAGCTGGATAGTGTCATGTCCGAGGATGTAAGTCTAAGCTTTAATGTCAACAATTATATATTTATTTCATTTCTCTAAAGAACAATGTTTCAGTTCTTTAAATTTCCTTTTTCTTTTTTCAGATATTTCAATCAAACAACAATTTTGCACATCCAATATCCACAATAGATTCCTGGGCATCAGCCATTTTTGGGCAGCAGCAGCAAAACCTTGCACTGCATAGCAATGTTTCTAATGGGACAATGACCCAATGCTCAGTGCAGCCAATGGATACTGCAATATGGCCCCAACTTCAACACCCATTTACCTCCAATCAACTTCCCCTTAGCTAATTTCATTTTCACAAAACCTTAGCCAGGAATGGGGTTACAATGAGAAAACTTCCAGGGTAAGAAAAAGTCATAATCTCACACATAATTATATAATAAGTCGTTCATGGTAGACTGATTATTGTATTAATGCGGGGTCAAATCGAGTATCCCATATGAAAGTTGAGGTCTAATAACCATTACTTGGTCCTGGTTTGAAGTTCCAGAACAGCTGCTGTGCAATGTATATACAAAGAATATTATCCAAGTAGTGTAAAATTTGTGTATTTGCTGGTGCAATCATCTTTATAGCAAAAGCACCAACATTAAGATATCATGTAACAGCATCTTTTAATTATATAAGAGCATCAAGGGTGGCAGTGGACTAGACCCTATCAATCATTCAGCTCTATAGTCTCACTTACTTTCAACATTATTTCTTTGAAAAAAATGAAAGTTGGGTTTTTATAATAAATATACAGATTTTATAATTTTGTTCTAATTTTAAGGAATTCAATAAATTCAACCTTCAAATTTACACATTTTTAATTTAGTCTTGATTCTTAAAATTTAAAGATAAAAATTATTTAAAAGTTCATTTTTCGATAAAAATACACACAAAATTATAAATAAATGAATACCCAATCTTCTCTTTTTCTGACATGAAATTTATTTCTTAAAATAATGATTTTATGAATAAAATATTTTTTAAAAGCCCAAAAAAGACTTGAATCAAATTCAAGATTTCTTTTTTTAGTTTTATTTTAAAAATAATAATCTATTTATTATAGGTCACGCCTTATTTATTAGTTTTTGCCAAATTTGTCAAGTGTTAAGTACCGCCTTCGTCACAATCACCAGCATCAATTAACTTACTCCAAACTCCTCGATTTCTACATCCTCCACTGTCATGCCATTAAACTAAGAATCAGTTGTGGAGCTATTGGCATGATCTTCCCTCTACTAGGTCTTCAAGACCTCATCCTCACCTATATATTCCCAATTATACCCACCCTCAAACACAACCTCAAATGCAACAAACTCGTTTTGGGCAACAACCTAAAGACATCAATTTTTACCATTTTCAACCTCAAGCTAGAGTTTAATATATAATCTAAAAATGATTGTCATTAATGTTGAAAAAAATAAGAGAAACGATGACTCAAGTCTTCTTCATGGTTTTTTTTTCTCTTAAATTGTTTTATTTATAAAATATTTTAATAAATAAATGTCATGTTAGAAAATGAGAAAAATAGATATTTGTTTATAAATATTTTTATAATTTTGTATGTATTTTTATCGAAAAATGAACTTTTATTTTTTAAGGTTTTATTTTATAATTTTTATGTTTGAAATTTTAAGAATCAAGATTAAATTTTAAAAATGTGTAAAGTTGAGGGTTAAATTTATTGGATGTTTTAGCATTAGGATCAAATTAATAGAATGTGTAAACATTTGAAGACTTTTTATTATGCCAATAAAAAAAGTCACGTCAACGTCCCGTTAGTGATTTAATAGAGGAGTAACTAAAATATTGAATTTCGATAGTATTAATGACTAAAATAAAAAACTTTTAATCCCGAGTAGCCATAACAAAACACACTAATAATTAAATGACTATTTATATAGTTTATCATTTTATTTTGTCTTACAAAACTTTTGTATCATAGGTTTAACCTATTTTATATGCTATATATATTTTTATTTTTCATTATAATTTAATTATTTTTTTCTTTCTATGTAATGACATCATATTTAAATTTAATATTCTCTTTATTTACCTTTTTCCTACTCCTATTTCACCCTTTAGAAACCTTTTGGGCACTAAAGTTATAGAATTTTAGTTTTAAAAGTTAAAAGAAATTAACTACACAAATATTTCACAAGTTAAGCCTTTGTGTTTTTATTTTTAGAAATTTAATTTTTTTATTTTTAGATTTTAAAATTTAAGTCAAATTATTAATTTTTTAATTTTTATGTAACATTTTGAAATAAAAAAACCCTATTTAGTGGATATGTAACTAAAAAATGATGTTATAATTAACTTGAATTTAACAAAATAATTTTAACAAGATTAATAGTTGGACTCGATTTTCAGAATCGAAAAATGAAGTACTATATTCCTAAAAATAAAAGTACAAGAACTAAATTCCAAATTTGTGATGAGTTCAAGGACTCGTTGCAGATTTTAATCTAATTTTTTCTTTTTAGATTCATGTCTATGTTTTCTTTATATATAAACTAGTTTCTTTCCTGTATGATTCACAAGTTGATTGGATGTATTAATTAAAATACAAATTATTTTTAATTTAATATTAAAATTTTAAAAGACTTGATGACACATAGAAAATATTGAAAGTAAAACATAGAAAAATATGTTAAAAATCAAGAAATTGAAATATCATTATTTAAAATAATTTTATACATTTACTTTATATATTAAAGAGATAGTTTTTTATATATTGTAAAAGAGATAATATATTAATTTTAATATATAAAAATTATCAAAATAATTTAAATTAATCAAGAGATAATATATAAACTTTATATATAAATATATTTTTTTAAAATTAAAAAAAATTACTAACCCACATGTAACACCCCTTACCCGTATTCGACACCGGAATAGGGTACGAGGCATTACCAGAACATATACACTTATAAACATGTTAAACCGAGTTATAAATTTTCATTCAAATTTGAACTCTTTAAATTTTTAACATGCTTTTATAAATCTTCACGTTATAACTTCAAAATACTATATTTGTAACAAATAGGGCTTCTGAGACCCAATACATACTCATGCAATTCAATACTTCATTTCCATTTCATTTAATTCATGATTCCCATGTTCACGATTCAACTCAATTTCTCAATTCAATATACATTTCAATACCACAATACTTCATTTAATTCAAATAAAATCATTTGCAATTTCCATTTAATTCACGTACAGTTCAATTTCATTAAGTTCAATACTATTACATATTTATCATTTAATTTAACGTCCCCTTTTTGCGTCATTTTACACTTCAAGCATGAACTTAGTATTTCATTTCCTTTCCACTCCCGTTTCCTATGCATATCACACAAGATATAAACATTACACTCAACCATAGTCGCAAGCTAGTGCATTTAATCCATATACCATTGATGGCCTTACTTCATACCAAATCATATACCAAATATACCATACATACATATTATGAAACTTTATTTTTCAATATGAGCTTAAACCATGATCAATAATATACAAATGTAAGCATTATTTCTATTTCCACGTTTATCGATTATAATCGATCATATAACCAATTATACATAAATCATTCATATATATATATATATATATTTAATTTTCCTCCTCCGCCTCTCCATTCCACATCCTTAGTGTACTTAACATTCTTAGAAATAGCATTTTCTATAGTTTCTTTATTCACCCTTATCTATATTCAAAGTTGACTATCCGAGTCAGTATCACTAAATTATTTTTATCTGGAGCTACAGAACTCCAAATTAAGAACCGTTAATTTTCCCTGAAACTAGACTCACATATCTTCTTACCATAAAATTTAAAAAATTTTTGGTTTAGCCAAATAGTACAGTTTATTCTTTAAAGTTTACCCTGTTATGCAGTCTGACAGTTCTGACCACTTTCACTAAAAATGAATTATCTCATTGTACATAATTCAAATGGTGTTCTCATTTGTTTCTCTTGAAAATATACTCATTAAGGATTCTAAGAATATAAATTATAACTCATAATTATTTTTATACAATTTTAATGATTTTCTAAAATCAGAATAGGGATTCTGAAATCAATCCGTCTCTGTCTCACTAAAATTCAAATATCTCAAAATATATAACTCTTTTGCTTGCTCTGCTTCTTTTATGTAAAAATAGACTCACTAAGCTTTCATTTCATATCTTATTCACTCTCTAATTATATTTCTACCATTTTTGGTGATTTTCAAAGTCACATGATTGTTGCTGTCTAAAACTGTTTTGTTGCTAATTCTACTTTTCATAATTTCACTTTTTCACTTTCAATCACTATTCAATTCAATATTCACTTTGCCATTTTCAAGTAAATATTCAATTCAATTCCACACATATATTCATTATTCAATTACACTTAATCGTTACATGATCTCATGTATTTTCACTTAGTCAATTTCCCGATGAACACTTCGGAATAATAACAGATACACGATGGATTCAACACACAGCAATCACCCTTAGTAATCAATGATATCCGGTGAGATCAAAACATAGCAACCACCTTATAATTAATGATACCGGTTCACATAATAGCCTACACATAGTACTACACATGTGATCATCACTATCCGATACATGTAGTAGCCTGCACATAGTACTACACACGTGATCGAAGCTATCCGGTACATATAGTAGCCTGCACATGGTACTACACATGCGACCTATCTTTCTGGTACACGTAGTAGCCTGCACATAGTACTACACACGTGACCATCACTTTCACTTTCACATAGTGGCATACACACAGTCTGTGCCACACATGTGATCATATCTGTCACTTCATTTGTATCCCTATTTATTCCGAAGGTTCAACTGGAATTTCATTTTTTCTCATTTTTTCTCTCTTTTCTTTTTCACTAATCAAAGTCAATTCTTTGTCTTTCTTGACTTATAATGGCACATTTAACTTATTTAACACTCACATTCATCAAAACAGTCCTTGACTCGAACTTTGGTAAAATTACGATTTTGCCCTTAAACTTTTGCATATTTACACTTTTGCCCCAAAGCTCGTAAATTAAATTTCATCTCTTATTCTTATGTTTTATGACATTCTGAACATTTTTTCCTTCTATGGAAACATCAAATTCCCACTCTAACACTTATGAACGTTAGGTATTTTTACCGATTATGTCATTTTACTCGTTTTACTTAAAATCGCTTAGTAAAAGTTGTTTAACATAATTTCTAGCTTCATATTCTACCATAAAAAATCAAAATAAACACATTTCACCTATGAGTATTTTTCCAAATATAAATCCTAGGTTAAATTATTGCTAGAATAAGCTAAATCAAGTTACCGAGACTCTAAAAACGTAAATAACATTAAAAACGGGGTTAGAAGGGCTTACAATCGAGATTGGAAGCTTGAAAACCCTAACCATGGCTTTCCCTTGCTAATTTCGGCCATGAGATTGAAGATGATGATTTTTGGGTACGGTAATTTGAGGGTGGGTTTAGATGGGTAATTGGGTACGGTACGTTTAACTTATTTTTTGTTTCATTCTACAACATCGCTATAGTATCTAATTTCACTACCACGCTGTTTTTATACTAATCGTAGGTAAACGCACTGCCCATTCAAACCCACCCTGAGTTTGTCTTTTTTTTGATAAAATCTTTTTATGAAATATAACATAAAATTAACAAAATAGTAGATAATATAATAAATAAATATTAATATAATAAATTAAAAAGGAAAAAAAAATATGATTTAAACATTTATCATATAAGTTTTATATATTTTTATAAAATTACTAAAAACTCTAAAAATGTTACAAAATTTTAAAAATAAAAAAATGGTCTTGATGCATGGTTTCCTATGCTTGTGGAAGCCAAAATTACGGGGACTTAGATATCCCACGCGACAGGTCAAATTTAACTTTTTAAGTAGCCTCATGGCTACATAGTAACGTGGGGAGGGAGGGCAGTATTTTAGAAAAAAAGAGAGCGGAAGCCGTTGGAAGGGGAAATGGTTCTCGAAGTTGGTTTTTAAATTTTGATTTTAAGTACGTAAAATTTTTATTTATTTGTGATATTTTTTATCTTGAATAATGATGTTTATGTTCTTAAATGTATTATTTATATTTACATTTTATTTATATTTGATTTAGGGAATAATTGGAAAAAAAAGTGAGTTTAAAGTTTATTTTTGGCAAGTTTTTATTTTTTGGACTTTCAGCACCGTGTAAATTCAATATTTTAGCAATAACTTAAGTTATAGACCTTCATTTTGGACTCATAATCCACCGATTCGAAGGGAATTAAAGAATTTAACCAAATTTATTTCACCGCTTGAGCCCAAAAAGTGTCAGGAAGACGTCCAAAAATGGCCTAGTTGTTTGACGCGAAAATTACCAAGAAATCTTGAAAATCTCTACTTTATGTAATTAAAGGCATTTTTGTATTTTCTCCATTGTATTATTTTTCCCCCTATAAATAGATATTATTAGGTTGAGATAAAGGAGATTGAGACATAATTGTTCTATGTTTTATTTTTTTTCTTTATTTTATGGGTTTTTAAGCCCGCTTTTCTAGTCAAAGGTTTTATAAAAGTTTAATTTAATAAATTCGTAAAACTTAATTTATGCTTTAATTATTCTTTGATCTTTATGCCTCTGTTGATTTAATTATAATTGTTCAAGTTTATTGAATAAATGATCAATATTCAATAGCTTAAAATGGTTGCTAAGTCAATTAGGATAATTAAATTTGTAATTGTTTAATTCATTCTAATACTAGTGACAAACTGAATAACCCGTTTATGTCGTAGTTTATGATTATGTGGTGTGGATGTGTGATCTAGTTTAAATGAACCTCGTTGAGGTGAGTTTGTTGGTTATAATTAGGTCTCTCTAGTTCTTAATGTTGCTGGTAAGTTAAATCTTGGGTGTTGAGTTTTGAGGTTGTTTATCGGTTAGAGAAGTAATTTCAAATGACTTGCCTCTAGGTTACCAAGAAAGTATGGATCGATTGGTTGCTCGAAGTTGAGTCAACAATTAGAACTAATTTATTAAAGGCATTGAAGTTATCTTTGTCTCGATGATCGAATATATGAATCAAACGGAGATTTCACCTTTGATTACAATTTTCCCCCATTGATTTATTTTATTTTACCATCTCTTTTTACTTAGTTTTTAGTTTTAAATTTTAAATCCCTTTTACTTAGTTTTTAGTTTTAAATTTTTACCATCCTGTGGATACAACCCTACTTGTTGTTATCTATTAACTTATATTTTCAAGTAGGTTTTTACTTTTGTAAGTCTCGAGAAATAATTACTTAAGAAAATTATTAACATTTAATTTTTCATAAGAAAAATAATGTGAAAGAATTAATTGGATTTCCTTGTTACATTGATAATGATTTTTTTAATTTTATAAATTGATTAAGAGATTATTACGTGTTCTATTTATTTTTAAGCATTTGTTTTAATTTTAAATCCACAATAAGTAAGGTGTATCACTAATAATCTGATTTAGTGTCCAATTATTTGCCAAATTAATTAAAAATTAAAATTATGCTAGTCGAGTAAATTTTTTTTACAAATGTTAAATTATTTATAAATTTATTATATATTATATTTTTAAAATTTGTATTTTTGTTTTTTTAATGGTGCGTAGTTAATTTTTAACACTAACTTCTTACAAATATAAATAAAAGGATTATATACCGAATTGGATAATTTCAACTATAAATAAAACAATTAATAGATGTGAAATGCCTCTGTTGTTAAAGTGAAAGCTTTGCTTAGAAAGTTTAAGGATCAAATTGATAGAATTTATAAATGTGAAGGGTTAAATTTATTAAATCATTTAGAATTAGGATAAAATTGATAGAATATCCAAGTATTGAGGACTAAATGTGTTATTGTACCAGTTAGAAAAAAATATTTTTATCATCAAATTAATTGTGAGTGACCAAAACATGAACGAATTCTAATGTCGTGCCTAAATTGAAAAATTTTAAAGTTGAGTGAACAAAAACACGAACATAGTTGGGAAACCATATAGTTTATATATATTTTTAATTTCAATTTAGTTGGATGAAAATTTAAAATTTATTAAACCGAGCCTTTCAAAACCTTGAATGCATAGATCTTAAAATTGAATGGTCAATCAAACTATGAAATTGATTTTAGAATTAATAATGTAGATTTATATGTATGTTTAGAATTCCAACTCTTAATTTTTATCCATGTTAATGAATATTTATTAGCAATTTTTAATTAAAATATTTTAGACCATTGGGTTGATCCTATAAATTCATGATAAATACGTAGCCTAAAACTTTTATGACCAACCAACCCTACCACATGGGACATCTAGGATGAGCAAAATTCAATTTAATTTAAAAAATTCGATAAAAATTTTAAATTTTGAATTAATTATGTAGAGGCCCAATTTAGCCCAGGCCCGAAACAAAACCAAAATAATAAAATGACCCACGTACAACAGGCCCAAAACGGCCCGGATTCTAAACGGCCCAAGGGGGCCCAAAGACTAGGCAAGCGCAGGGAACCCTAGGGTTCCCTCTCCTTTGCGTCGCTCCTCCTCGGGCGCAACGCCCACGCCTCGTCCCGAGGCCTGCCCAGCCTCCATTGACACCAAAATAGCAATCCTCTCCGTTGACCCCCGACACCTGCAAAAAAGACCAAAAGAAGCAGCACAGAAACGACAACGAGAAGACAGAAACAAAAGCAAAACATAGAAAAGAAAATAGCGAACAGTAACATGGACCAACAGTGTAATCGTGGCTATAAAAGCCACTAAAATAACCTTGTAAAAAAGGGGGGATCAATCGAATAGAAAAGGAGAGCAAAAGTCAATCAAAAAAAAGGTTGATAGTCTCTTTTATCTTCAAGTTTCTACTCCTGTTTTTTAATTTTTATTTTTTTTTCGAATATTATTATAAGTATAAAGAGGAAAAGGGGTTAAAACGTACTTGGGGGTTGGGTCATGCGCCGTCGACGGAGGTCCCCTCTGTTCGTCAAGGTCACGAAAGCCCTTCGAGGGTTCGTTCGTGTTGCAACCGGGGACAAAGGCCGAAAGGCCATTTCCTTTTCTTTTCCATTTCGTTTTTTAAGTACCTAAATTGGTTTTGTTACCTTTTTTTTTCCTTTTATAAAAAAAAAAGAAGGGGATAAAAGAAGCCTCACCAAGGCGTGCCGTTGGAACCTCTTCTGTCGGTCTTCGTCGGAGCCGAAGGGGAGCATCGAATGTGAGGCGGCTGAGGGTGAGGGGGATCTGTCTCTTTTAGGGATTAAAATGTTAGGTTTTAGTTTTTCTTTTCTTTTTTTGAAGTATTTAAAGGTGACTTTAAAACGGCGTCGTATGAGGCTTTTAACCCAGTGACCCGATCCAACCGCGGCTAGATCCGCGCGTTTTGACGTAGGGAGGGTTATTTGCGCGCCAGGTCCTCCACTTTTGTGCCTTGGTTTAATCTAGTTTCCGTTGTTTCTTTAAATTGGGCCACTTATTTTCCTACGGACTTCATCTTGGTCCCCATGCTACGCTGCGTTTAGAGAGAGTGGGAAATATTTCCGATTAACCCTCCACGTTGTTCGCGCATTGCACATGGGTCCTTGTTTGGTTTTATTTATGTTTGTTCCCTTGTAATTTGGTTTTAGCTTCGATTTAATCCCTTTCGTTTCTTTGGCTTACTATTAATTATTATTACTCTTATTATTATAGATTATTATATTTGTTCATATTTTCATTAATATTTTGATATTTAATTTCATTATGTATAACTTTATATGTTTTCTACGCTAATCTAGTATAATATATATATATATATATATATTCGTGTGCAATCTTATTTTATAATACCCTTTTAAAGCCCATTTATACACCTATGTATATATTCTACATATATATATACACATACTTTATATACTTTCTATAATTTTATACATATTTTAATGCATATACGTACGCTTACCTACATGTTTATATATATTTTCTACAATAATTTTGAAACATATACATATATATACGTTTTGCAAACTTCCATAATTTTACATATATATATATATATATATATCATTACATTTCTATAGTTCTATTCATTTTCTTTGTTCATTTCTTTATTTACATTTTCATTATTATTTTGAGAGAACGTTTTGATCTTATTTGCTTATATGTATTGCTATTTTACATGTCATTGATTTGCCCTTTTTTATCCAATTTCCTTTCATTGCTATTACTCGTATTATTTATGCTACGCCATTGTATTCATTAACATCTTATTACGCATACTAATACCCTTTTTAAAAAAAATAATAAAATTTTCAAAATAAGGCAATATTTTACGTTTGGAGAATCGAGGAAACGTGCCCTAACGTGTTGGGTGTCGATTACTCGTTTAACCAAATAGTCGAATATCCTTTCGAAGTTTTAAAATAAGGCAATGTTTTACGTTTGAAAAATCGAGGAAACGTGCCCTAACGTGTTGGGTGTCGATTACTCGTTTAACCAAATAGTCGAATATCCTTTCGAAATTTTAAAATAAGGCAATGTTTTGTATTTGGAAATTCGGAGAACGTATCCTAACGCTATTTGGATTTCGATTTCTCGTTCAGTCAAATAGCCAAATATCCTCTTAATTTTCAATCCGTCATTCGAGGTTTTTTTTAGGATCGTACCCTAAATCTCTTTAAAATTTTCAATCTTCGACATTAAGAAATTAATTAATCAACTTAGGTACCAATTTTGGGCGTTACGAGGGTGCTAACCCTTCCTCGTACGTAACCGACTCCCGAACCCATTTTTCTAAATTTCGTAGACCAAAATCGTTATTTTAATAAAATTAAATTGTTTATTAAAAACAACCCCTTTTACAAGGTGGTCTAATCACACCTCATTAAAAAAGATTGGTGGCGACTCCTGTTTCGTTTTTATTTTTTAAAAAACCCAAGTCGACCCCGTTTTTATCAAAAAATGGTGTCAACAGCTTGGCGACTCCACTGGGGAGAATAAAAAGAGAGTCAGGCCACGAGTTGATTACTTTTTGTCTTTTTGTCGAAAATCGAAAGCTTGGTTTAAATGTACGATCCTTTCATTGCATTTCATCGGCCTTTATTACATTTTCACGGTTTTGGTTTATAAAGCTGTGTTAGTTTAAGTTTCAGTATATTTCTGCATTACATTGCATGACCGTAGGTCACACCTTTCTAAGTGGGAGTAAGAAACTAGTCCTTCGTGAGGTTTTCACCTCCGTGTAGGATAGTGGATCACTTCCGGGATACATCCGTACTTATGTCTTCGTGAGATTTTCATCTCCGTGTAGTCATAAGGAAATGTGTTCCCCTGAACTGAACTCGGTCCGAATGAACCTATAATGGGTGAGGATCGAGGAATCTGCCGGTTCGGGTACCCTTACTTTAGAACCGAACCTCATATAACGAGCCTTGAGAGCTTCCCCTAGGTAGAACCGCACCAAACCTTAGTAGCCACCTGAATAGACTATTTATTCTTTTTCATGTTATGAAATTAGCTTGATATGCAATACTAACTTATTCTATTTTGGCTTTATCTTGGATTGCATGACATTTCATTTCTAAAGAGGTGTTGGTTGATATTCGAGATCTAAATAGAAGAGCTCAATATGGAAAGAGAGTTTCTTGGTAAAGTGGAAGACAATGCGGCAGTCCAAGTTTGGTCCGAAAAGGTTCAGCAAGAAAAGGGTGATAGCCTCGCAGAAGGATACACGTCTGAATTATGGGATTTCACTTGCATTAGTGTGACTCAAGATGGTGTGCAAGAGTTGAAGGAAATATGGAATCAGTGGGATAACAAAATTAAGCAACTCTTTTACAGTAACTATGGGGATTTGCCTTATTTACTTGATGTGAGAATAGACAAACGCTTATTTCGAGCCCTTGGGCAGTACAGGAATCCGGCCTATAGTTGTTTCACGTTGGGAAAAGTAGATTTGGTGCCTACGATAGAGGAGTATACGACCTTACTACGCTGTCCAAGGATCCAAGTTGACAAGGTCTATTCAAGATCAGCTAATGTCCCGACATTCTCGAAGAAATTAATGTGCATCACAGGAATGAGTGAGCAATGGGTCACCGCGCGGATTAAGCAAAAGGGGGACAGTAAATGCATACCTTGGAGGAACTTGCGAGATTTAATCTTGGCACATCCAGATGAAAAGAAAAGGGTTGATATTTTTGCATTGAGCGTTTATGGTTTGGTTGTCTTCCCAAAAGCATTAGGCCATGTGGACGAGGCAGTTTCAGATTTGTTTGATAGGCTTGAAGAGGGGTTACACCAGTCCCACAAGTTTTGGCCGAAACCTTCAGGTCCCTAAATGCATGTCGAAGAGCAGGAGAGGGAAGGTTCATTGGATGCGCGCAACTACTATTGGCGTGGTTCCATAGCCATTTTTGGAAGGTGGAAAAAGTCTCATATCGGGTCTTCTCAGAAAGCTACTCCCCACTAAAGGAACTAGTAGCTACACCAAGACGAGACGACATCACGGAGGAGAAATGGATGGCAATTCTCCAAAATCTTCAAGAGGATGATGTTGAATGGAAGGCCCCTTGGATGGTGCCCGATGAAATCTTATACCGATGTGGGGACTTTAACTGGGTCCCTTTGCTTGGGATTTGGGGAGTTGTCGGATATACCCCTTTGTTGGTATTAAGACAGTATAGATCGAGACAGTTCATACCGGTAACACATGGGTTGGCGCAATGTGAGTTTTCTTATAAGGATGACAACTATAAGAGAAAAATTCGAGAAGTATCTAACGCTTGGAAACAAGTTCACCGGACGAAAAGATTTACCGTAGGGGCAATGACAACTCCTGAATATTACAGATGGTGGAGTAAAAGGATCAATGACAACATCCCTAAGTTGAGAGAAGATTGCGTTCAGTCTCTAGAGGAGTATCTGCAGGTGGTTCCGTCAGAATTGGAGATCATCAAACAAGACTTTGAAAAAAGGAGTTCAGAATGGGGAAAGAAGATAGAACAGCTGGAAGAGGAGAATATGCGTTTGGGACTAGACGTCGATGTCCACAAGCTAGAAGCCGAGAAACTAAGGAAGGGAAAGAACAAGGCTGAGGAGGATTTTGACAGTCTAAAAACTGATTATAAGAAGTTGCGATTGTCGATGAGGACTGCCGGTTTAGGCAAAACATCAGAGCAGTGGCGACTGGAGATCAAGGAAGAAAGAACCAAGGCGGATAAATGGGAGAGGGAATTCCAAGATGTTCGAGCTCGAGAAAGCGTTTTGGAGAAAAGCTTATTAGAATGTCAAAATGAGAAAGCAGACTTAAAAGCTCGGGTGGCGGAGCTGGAAAAGTCACTTAACCTATACCGTGGTCGCAACTCCACAATCAAACTAAGAGCGAGCTTAAATAAGATCGAAGAACTAAAAGGAAAGATAGAAGAGCTTGAAGACGCATTGCACAATTCTGAACTGCGAGTGGAGCTTCTTGAAAGGCATAACGAACAGTACCAAGAGCAGTTCCATCATGCCCAAAATCAGATTAGAGATAGAGATTACATTATGGGACAAGCTGTTACTCAAGTACGAGAAGTAGCCGATCATCTGCAAACCTTAGCAGTTCAAGCTGATGTGCTAAGTTTAAGTTATGAATTAGAATCAAGCCGAGGTCGAGAGTTGGCTCAGCTCCTTAGGAGTGTTAAAACTTTGAGTATAAGGGCAAAGCCGTATATGTAGTCCATTTTATGTAAAGAAATTTGTTTTCTAAATCAAGTTCTTCTAATGAAATTGAATTAGAACCAATGCCTCCCTTTGCATTCATGCATTTATATTACATTTCATTACATGCATTAAGTTTCATTAAGAATGTAACAGCCCGATTCTGGGCCTAGTCGGAATAGTGGTTTCGGGACCACAAATCCGACGAGGGAAAATATGGTTATTATTATATTTTTATGGTCTACAATTTCACGGAAAATTTTCGTAAAAATTTCGTTCGAAAATTTCGACGTTTGGGCACTCAATTTAGTCAAAAGGACTAAATTGTAAATAGTGCAAAAGTTGAGTTCTACATCTTAGAGGTGTCTAATTGTTATGAAATTTTAAATTGGAGGTCTTTATGTGGTAATTAGACCATTAGTTAGTTGATGGACAAAAATAGACATAAGAAATGGGTGAAATAGATTTTTTTAAATGGGGGCATTTTAGTCATTTGGTTATTAAATAGAATTAAATGGGAAAAAGATGGCAAAATATGCTCATCTTCTTCATGGTGAACGAAATCAGCAAGGGGGAAGCCATATTTAGGGTTTTAAGCTTTCAAGCTCCATAGTAAGTGATTCTAAGCCCGCTTTTAATGTTCTTCGATTTTGGAGTCCCGGTAACTTGGTTTAGCTTATTCTACCATTAATTCGTGTTAGGGTTCATATTTGGAAAAATATCCATAGGTGAAATGTGTTTATTTTGCTGTTTTATGGTGGAATATGAAGCTAGAGATTATGTTAAACAACTTTTGCTAAGCAATTTTAAGCTTAAAAGGTAAATAGACATAATCCAAAAATAATTAATATTCAAAAGTATGTGTTGGAGTGGGAATTTGATGTTGCCATAGAAGGGAAAAATGTTCAGCATGTTATAAAACTTAAGAATAAGTGATGAAGTTTAATTTCCGAGCTTGGGGACAAAAGTGTAATTATGCAAAAGTTTGGGGCAAAATTGTAATTTTCAAAAAGTTGGGTGGTGGATTATTTTAATAAATTTGAATATTAAACGAGTTAAATTTGCTATTATAGATCAAGAAAGACGTGAAGAGTATATCAAACGGGGAAAAGAAAAGATAGTGGAGTAAAGTGCAAAATTACGATATTTTGCACCGAGGTAAGTAAACACGTGACTTAATGTATTATTTTGATATTATTTGATATATGTTGAGATTTATTTGGAATTAAAATAAATGTTTGGCAATATCCTAAAATGTTGTTAAATCGGAAAGGTGATAAAGGGTTGCAATATATGGGTTATGGGTTGAACACTCGGAATAAGTAGGAGTATGTTGTATATAAAAGGGGTTCTGTGTGCTGATTCCCGATTTATGGGTGGTGCTATGTGCGTGATCCACCATATCTTTGAAATGTGAAAGGGGTTGCTATGTGCTGATTCCCAGGGGTTGCTAAGTCTTGATTCCCGATTTCATTGGTGGTGCTAAGTGCGATATCCACCATATCTTTGAAATGAAAAGGGGGTTGCTATGTATCGATTCCCCGAGGGGTTGCTAAGTGCTGATTCCCGATTCATTGGTGGTGCTA
The DNA here is from genome assembly GCF_025698545.1 of Gossypium raimondii. Taxonomy (NCBI): domain Eukaryota; kingdom Viridiplantae; phylum Streptophyta; class Magnoliopsida; order Malvales; family Malvaceae; genus Gossypium; species Gossypium raimondii. The sequence continues at coordinate 5,413,930 of NC_068571.1, read as the reverse complement.
AGTGCGATATCCACCATATCTTTGAAATAAAAGGGGTTGCTATGTGATGATTCCCAGGGGTTGCTAAGTCTTGATTCCCGATTCGGTGGTGGTGCTAAAAAGGATCCACCAATAACGGCTAACATTTCGAGTGTTCAACGAAAAAGTGTGGAAGATGAATATTGCCATATGGTGGAAAATTTTATGGGGTAAATATTGAGTTGAATACTAAATCGACCCATGTATGAGATGGGAGAAAATATCAAAAACGCAAAAGGAACGATTTAATTATAAACTGTGTTGAACAACAGCAATTGGGTAACTTTGAAAAATCACCATAAATGGTGGAAAATGAATGGGAAGCTGAGTAATATATGAAATTGAAGTTGAATGTATCTATTCTCATATGAAAGAAATAGAATAAGCAAAGGAGTTGTATTTTTGGAGATATCTGAATTTTACTGAAACAGGGCTGGATTGATTTCGAGATCCCCTGTTCTAACTTTGGAAAATTACCAAAAATTGTAAAAAAATAATTATGGCATGAAATTTATATCCCTGGAATCCTTATTGAGTCTATTTTTATTAGAAACAAGCGAAACCATTTTTCAAATTTTGTACAGAGAGTTAAGTGAATTTTAGTGAGGAAGGGTCAGAACCGTTGGGCAGTGAAACAGGGGAAGGTTTAATGAATAAACTGTACTAATTGGCTGGGTTAAAAATTCTGAAATTTTTATGGTGAAATGGTATATGAGTCTAGGTTCAGGGAAAATTTACGGAACTCAATTTGGAGCCCTGTAGCTCCAGATAAAATAAATTAGCGACTATGACGCAGAAAAACAGCTTGCTGGAAATTGCCTAAACAATAAAGTTATTCATGAATAAGTTTATATTTTGGTGTAGTTATGGGAGTAATTACTTATTTATCATGTGTTTACTTACTAAGCTATATGCTTACTCGATTTTATTTTTCTCTTGGTTATAGTGACTTCCAACAACTCGGAAATTGGAACGAAGTCAGACAATCATCTACACTATCCTTCACATTTGGGGTATTTTACTACTAGTGTTCCGAAATTTTATGGCATGTATAGACACTTTATGTAATGTGGGATCATCATGTAAATATATGTTATGGTTCCCTTTTAAATGTAGTGTTTATTAATAGTTAAACTATATGTGTGTTTATACAAATGAATTTGGTTGGTATATTGGAATGTGTTCTAAATTTGCAGGAGGTTTAAGCAAAAATAAGTAGGAATGCTGTCGAAATTTTTTAAAAATTTAGTAATACCTCATACTCTGTTCCGGTAAGGAATACGGGTAAGGGGTGTTACAAAGAAGGCCCTAATTAATCAAAATTGTCACAGTTATCCTGGAAACCAACAAAAATCCACCAACTAAACATTACTACGGTACTCGACGTCAAACAAAAGCAATGGATCAGAGGTTAGAAAGGCTAGAACAAATGCAAAAAGAAATGCAAGATAGGATGCAGGAACAATTGGACAGAATTCAACAAGACGCATTGGAATCCCAAAAGATTATGAGCCAGCTAGCACAATTGTTGGCTGATAAAGGAAAAAGCCCTGTGATTAATTCAAAAAATTATCAGGAGGATCCTGTTTATCCTCCAGGTTTTACCCCGACAAATACCCAAGCACAACAAGACATAGGCCCACAAGGAGCACCTAGACCTCAACATCGAGCTGGCGCCTCAATACCAGTGCATTTTCAAGTAGGCTCGGGTTCTAACCCTGGGGACAACCCTACCAACCCCGTGGTTCCGGATCTTGATGACATAACAGAGATGGAAAAATCAAAACGGACCTGCCAAAACAACTGGAAGAGCGGTGTAGATGGCTAGAGGAAAAATTTAGAGCCATGGAAAACATCGACTACCAATGTGGAGTTGACGCCAACGATTTAAGTTTGGTTCCTGATCTGGTACTCCCTCCGAAATTCAAGATGCCGGAGTTTGAAAAATACAACGGGACTAGTTGTCCTGGAGCTCATATAACTATGTTCTGTCGAAGAATGACAGGATACGTCAACAATGATCAACTGTTAATCCATTGCTTCCAGGACAGTTTGATCGGGTCTGCAACCAGGTGGTACAATCAACTGAGTCGCGCTAAAGTTAGTTCATGGAAAGATTTGGCGCAAGCTTTCATGAAGCAATATGGCCATGTGACAGACATAACACCTGATCGAATTACGTTACAGAACATGGAAAAGAAACAAAATGAGAGTTTCAGGCAATATGCCCAACGATGGAGGGAAGTGGCAACGCAAGTCCAGCCACCTCTTTTGGAAAGAGAGGTCACTATGCTTTTCATCAATACGTTGAAGGCACCATTCATCAGCCACATGTTGGGGAGTGCCACCAAGAGCTTCTCGGATATGGTAATGTCCGGTGAAATGATCGAAAACGCAATAAGGAGCGGTAAAATAGAAGCAGGGGAAAACTTTAAAAGATTAGCCCCAAGGAAAAAGGATAATGAAGTGAACAATGTAAGCACATATAGCAAGAGCCATTCAAAACCGATTACCGTTGGCCCCCCAAAAATGATAACTCCCGGTTACCAGACCCCCTCAAGGCAGGAGCCCAACACAAGGCCCAACACAAGGACTAACACAGAGAGATTTCAATTTACGCCCATTCCAATAACCTACGGGGAATTGTATCAGAAGCTATTCGATGCGCACATAGTGTCTCCACATTATCTAGAGCCCATGCAACCACCATACCCTAAATGGTATGACATGAATGCCCAGTGTGAATACCATGCGGGGATATCAGGGCATTCGATCGAGAACTGCACTGTGTTTAAAAAGGCAGTAGAAAGATTCATTAAGATGGGGTTGGTAAAGCTTGATGACCCATCAGGACCGAACGTAGCAGGGAATCCGTTACCCAATCTGTCTGATAAAGGGGTAAACGTAATCATTGAGAATGGGGGAAGGAGGATCAAAGATGACATTGCGAAGGTAAATACCCCACTGAAATGGGTTTGGAGGCAAATGATAAATCGAGGCCTAATCAAGCAAGAATCAAAGCAAAGGCCTAAAGGAATAGGGAGATATTGCGAGTTCCATGCTAAAGAGGGCCATGACATTCAAAACTGTACTGAATTCAGGGTCATGGTACAGAATATGATGGACAATAAAGAGCTAAAATTTTATAAAGAGATCAAAGGACTAGAAAAGAGAGAGGTCTATGCCTCGGAGGAAGGACCCGCGAGAAAAGCTCAAAATCGCCCGGTGGTGATTATTTCAAGACCAAGAAACACGGGATCAGGAATACAACTAGCGCCAAAGGTCATAATCCAAAAACCTGTAGCCTTTCCTTACCAGGATAGCAAAAAGGTTCCTTGGAATTATAATTGCAATGTGATGATCCCGGGAGAAGAGAACCCGATAAATGCTTCAAAGGAGGGTAGTGATGTAGGTTTCTATACACGCAGTGGGAAACGCTACGACCCGGCAAATACAAAAGAGGAGTCTATGAAAGGAAAAGCTGTGGCAGTTGAATAAGACAAAGCAAAGACGGCCAGAATTGGGTCACAGGTTAACGAACCCGTGACTAAGAATGAGGCTAGAGAATTCTTAAAATTCTTGAAGCACAGTGAGTACAGCGTGGTGGAGCAATTGCGTAAGCAACTGGCTCGTATCTCAGTGCTCAAGTTACTTCTAAGTTCGGAGTCACATCGTAATGCGTTGATAAAAGTGCTAAATGAGACTTATGTTGCTAACGATATCTCTGTGAGCAAGCTGGATCGCTTGGTTAATAACATAAACGCCGAGAACTTCATCTTCTTCAACGATGATGAGATTCCGCCAGGCGGTATGGGATCTACCAAGGCCTTGCATATCACTGCCCGTTGCAAGGGGTGTACACTACCGGGGATACTCGTTGACAATGGATCGGCACTAAATGTTTTACCCCTATCCACATTAAATAGGCTACTTGTGGATAGTTCTCACATGAAATCATGCCAAAATATAGTGAGAGCATTTGATGGCACTGAGAAAAGAGTGATGGGAAGAATCGAGATACCTCTATTGATTGGTCCAAGTACATACGAGGTGGACTTTTTGGTAATGGACATCAAACCATCTTACAATTGCCTATTGGGGAGGCCTTGGATCCATTCCGCAGAGTCAGACCATCGTCACTTCACCAAAAGGTGAAGTTGGTAGTAGAGGTCGATTGGTGACTATAGGTGCGAAGAAGACATCATTGCGTCAGTTACCGATGATATGCCATATATAGAGACTGATAGTGAAGCGATAGAATCTTCATTCCGATCATTGGAATTCGTAAATGCCACATTTGTCATCAAGAGAAGCAAAATCCCGGAGCCTAAGATATCCAAAGCTACGTCAATGAGCTTCTGACTAACAATGGGAAAGGGCGTTGCTCGGAAGAGGACTTGGAAAATACCTGTGGAGGGCGGGTCAATACCGATCTGGTTAACAAACAGGACCGTTATGGTTTGGGATATAAGCCTAATGCGAGGGAAAGGAGGAAGGAGATGGAGAAAAAGCAAGAAAAGAGAAGGACACGTTTGAGCGGGATAGAAGCCAAATGGGGACCGATAACCTTTCCCCATATATCTAAGACTTTTGTTTCGGAGGGAATTGTCTACCCTGAGGAGAAGGATGAGGTTACAGAAGGAAGGATTGGAAGGTTGGACATCAATGCCATATCCGCGGAAGAAATGGTGGAAAGGAATTTATCGGGTATTCACCCTTACGAACCTGGTAGCGTTCTGAATAACTAGACTGCAGAAGAGATCCCTGTAACATTTAAAACTAATTCAGAGTAATGTTCAGAACACTTGTTGCCCTAAGCCTGGGGGTAACAAGAATCTTTTGTAAAAGGCACATGTCCAAAATCTAATGAAAACTTATCATTCAGTCTCACCTTGAGCAAATATTCTTTCATTCTTTTTCATTCCATTTTTATAATCATACTGTGCATACAAGTATTCTTAGATTCTTTTATTTGGGCCTCTTTTCGTCCCAATAACAGGTCTTCAGATATCAACAAGATGAGCGACGCTGTTACTGACTCAGGATCCCTTTTTGAACAAGACGTGAGTATAGATGATCCTCAGGATTTTGAAGATGACCAAGACAGTGTTTTGTCTCCAGATCTGTTGAGAATGGTGGAGGAAGAAGAAAAACAAATCCTACCCTATAAGGAATCAGTAGAAGTCGTGAGCTTAGAAGAGGTAAGGAATGTAAAGATTGGTACTGGCATTACTAAGGAAACAAGGCGAGACCTCGTTGAGTTACTTCAAGAGTTTAAAGATGTCTTCGCATGGTCCTATCAAGATATGCCGGGGTTGAGTACTGATATCGTGGTACACCGACTGCCTATAAAGGAAGAATGTAAGCCAGTTTAACAAAAGCTTCGAAGGATGAGGCCTGATGTCTTGCTAAAAATAAAGGAAGAAGTTAAAAAGCAGTTTGATGCTGGTTTCTTACAGGTGGTCAAGTATTCAGAATGGGTAGCCAATATAGTCCCTGTTCCTAAGAAAGATGGGAAGGTTCGAATGTATGTGGACTACAGAGACTTGAACAAAGCCAGCCCAAAAGATAATTTCCCACTGCCTCATATCGATACCTTGGTGGACAACACAGCTGGATACTCACTTTTCTCCTTCATGGACGGCTTCTCAGGATACAACCAGATAAAAATGCATCCTAAAGACATGGAAAAGACTACATTCATAACTATGTGGGGGACGTTTTGTTACAAGGTGGTGCCATTCGGATTGAAAAATGCCGGGGCAACTTATCAAAGAGCCATGGTAACCCTATTCCATGACATGATGCACAAAGAGATCGAGGTCTATGTTGACGATATGATTGCGAAGTCTAGAACTGAAAAAGAGCATGTACAAGTGTTGAGAAAATTGTTCCTAAGGTTAAGAAAATTCCAGCTAAAACTTAACCCAGCCAAATGTACTTTCGGGGCTAGATCAGAAAGCTTCTGGGATTCTTAGTCAGCGAAAAGGAATTGAAATTGACCTGCACAAAGTTAAAGCCATACAAGAATTACCTCCACCGAATACTCAGAAAGAAGTTCGAGGTTTTCTGGGAAGACTAAATTACATTGCTCGATTCATTTCACAGTTAACTGAGAAATGTGACCCCATCTTCCGTCTTCTTAGGAAACATAATCCAGGTGTATGGGACGAGGAGTGCCAGAAAACTTTTGAAAAAGTTAAACATTACCTGTCTAACGCCCCAGTATTAATGCCACCATGCCCGAACAAGCCACTGATACTATACTTGACAGTATTTGAAAATTCCATGGGGTGTGTGCTCGGCCAACATGATGAGTCAGGACGAAAAGAAAGAGCAATCTACTATCTCGAAGAAGTTCACTGAATGTGAAACGAGATACTCGACAATCGAAAAATTATGCTGCGCCTTGGTCTGGACTACGCGGAGATTGAGACAATACATGTTATACCATACGACTTGGTTAATCTCAAAGTTGGACCCTCCAAATACATGATGGAATCGATCGCTCTAAATGGAAGGATGGCCTGATGGCAAATTTTATGTCTGAATTTGACATAGTTTATGTGAATCAAAAGGCTATAAAAGGGGCTTAATAGCGATTTTTGGCTAGCAGAGCTTTAGAAGATTATGAGCCCTTGAGCTTTGATTTTCCAAATGAGGATCTGATGTATGTAGCAACCATTGAAGATGATAGCCAAAGAGGCGATGTTTGGAAATTAAACTTCGACGGAGCTTCAAACGCCGTAGGCAACGGAATTGGGGCAGTCTTGGTATCTCCGAATGGAGATTATTATCCATTCACCAGCAAATTGGACTTTGATTGTACAAATAACATGGCAGAATACGAAGCATGCATCATGGGTATCCGTGCAGCTATTGAGCGTAAAATCAAAGTACTAGAGGTGTATGGAGATTCCGCACTAGTAATCTATTAGCTCAAAGGCGAATGGGAGACAAGGGATCCCAAATTGATCAGTTACCGAAAGCTGGTTCTCGAATTGATTGAGGAATTTGATGGTATCACTTTCTGTTATCTCCCGCGAGATGAGAATCAAATAGCTGATGCTTTGGCTACATTGGCTTCCATGATGAAAGCAAATAAACAGGAGGATGTAAAGCCTATCCAAATGAGCATTTATGATGCTCCAGCCCACTGTTATAACGTTGAAGAGGAAAAAGACGACAACCCTTGGTATCAGGACATACTGCGATATGTGAAAAATCACGAATACCCGAGCCAAACAACTGAGAATGACAAGAGAACGTTGAGAAGGCTGGCTAATGACTACGTCTTAGATGGAGAGATCCTGTACAAAAGAGGAAAGGATCAGGTGCTGTTAAGATGTGTGGACGCTGTGGAGGCCAAGCAGATCTTAGAAGAAGTCCATGACGGTATTTGTGGAACACACGCTAACGGTTTCACAATGGCTAGACAAATCATGAGATTCGGATATTATTGGTCTACTATGGAAGGAGACTGCATCAAATATGCTAAGAAGTGCCATAAATGCCAGATTTACGGAGACAAAATTCATATGCCTCCCTCACCCCTTCACGTCATGACTTCCCCATGGCCTTTCTCCATGTGGGGCATGGACGTCATTGGGACGATATCGCCAAAGGCTTCAAACGGACATCGTTTCATTTTTGTAGTGATTGACTACTTTACTAAGTGGGTAGAGGCTACTTCTTACGCCAACGTCACAAAGGCAGCCGTCAGTAAGTTTTTAAAGAAAGAAATCATATGTCGATATGGAATGCCCGAAAGGATTATATCTGACAATGCATTGAACTTGAACAATAGCACGATAGCAGCGGTTTGCAGTCAATTCAAGATCAAGCACCACAACTCATCGCCATATCGTCCGAAGATGAACGGCGCGGTGGAGGCAGCCAATAAAAATATCAAAAGGATTGTGGGGAAAATGACTGAGACCTATAGAGATTGGCACGAGAAGTTACCATTCGCTCTCTATGCTTATCGAACGTCCGTCAGGACTTCTACCGGGGCAACACCATTCTCTTTAGTTTATGGAATGGAGGCAGTGCTACCAATTGAGGTCGAAATTCCCTCTCTCCGAGTTTTGTCAGAACTAAAGTTAGACGAAGCAGAATGGGTCCAATCCCGATACGATCAGCTGAACTTGATTGAAGAAAAGAGGTTAAGAGCTATCCGTCATGGTCAAATGTACCAAAAACGAATGATACGAGCTTACAATAAGAAAGTTTGTCCTAGGAACTTCCATGAAGGGAATTTGGTACTGAAGAAGATCCTTCCCATACAAAAGGACTTTAGAGGAAAGTGGATGCCAAATTGGGAAGGACCATATGTGGTGAAGAAGTCATTCTCTGGAGGAGCACTGATACTAACTGAAATGGATGGAAAGACTTTGCCTAATCCAGTGAATTCAGATTCAGTGAAGAAGTACTTCGCTTAAAAAAATAAAATAATAAATAAAAAAGTAACAAAAAAGGAAGGAAGGAGAGGCCAAAGTGAAAACCCAAAAGGGCGCTTTGTGACCAAAAGGGCTTTGAATTGAAAACCCGTAAAAGGGCGGTTCAAATTTTGATCAAATATGGGGCATGTGCCTGAATTAGCAAGAAGGAGGGATGCTACATCTTGGAGCATCAACAAAGCATCCTGAATTTTCCAAACACGTATCGAATTCAAAGGGTTCCCCAAAAGTTTGGTGCAGAGAAACTCATGCTACGATATCTGGGGCACCTGTTTTCATCTCGTTCATTTTGTATCTTAGCACAATTTGCTATTTTAATTTTGAGTTTTGTTCTCAATAAAATCTTATCCATTATGATAATCCTTTTCATTCTGAATCTTAGCAAAATTTGCTATCTTGATTAATTTATTCATTTTGAACCTTATTCTCAATTAAATTCCATCTTGTCCATTTTGATAATTTTTTCAAGCATTTTTCATTGAATTAACGATTAATGGACTGATAATAATCATGCAAAGAGAGTTTTGCACATTACTCTAAAAAGTTTCTAAATAATACAGGAACCTGAAACGGGACTATTGTTTAGAGCACACCAAGTTTAAGGGTTGAATATCTAAGAAGGAAAATTCTAAATTAAGATTATCCTTTCGAATTTTGTGGTCTAAGCATGAATTGAACAAACAAGCAATGATCACCGAATGATAAGAAGAGATTGCTTGGAATAGAAAGTTCTACAATTGTGTACAAACATTGGTATGACACCTTGAGAATGGTGTAAGACCAAAGGGATTCAGATCCTATATCCTTGATCTGTGATAGCAGAGGATTGAGAAAAGTCAGATCTTTTTACCCTTGAATTACTGTAGGAGGAGAATAGTTCAAATTTTATTACAGTGGATTGAACTTTGAAGATTACGGTGGGAGCAATCCGATTAAGGAAAAGATGAGTGTTACCAATCGAACAATATGGTGTTTTGACGTGTTGGTAATAGAGCCTTAATGAATAAAGAGCAATCACAACTCAAACATTAAGAGATCATGTTCATGACATTTTGCATTCATGCATGCACATTTAGTTAGGAGATTTTGATTCATTCCGATCATAACATCCTAATCACTAGACATAGATAGGTTCATAAAATGGACTTTACAGGTTATGTTCCCCAGAGAACAGATCAATGAAGTTATCTATACCCCTGAAGTCGCAGTGGGGTGGACTGAAGTCATCTTATCCAGTCCTATCTCCCTAAGCAGTAGTGGAGCAGGTCGAAGATGGTAGATCCTATCTCCCTAAGCAGTAGTGGAGCGAGTCGAAGATAGAAGATCTTATCTCCCTAAGCAGTAGTGGAGCGGGTCGAAGATAGAAGATCTTATCTCCCTAAGCAGTAGTGGAGAAGATCGAAGACGGCGAATCTTATCTTCCTAAGCATTAGTGAAGCAGATTTAAGCCACCGGTCCTATCTCCCTAAGCAGTAGTGGAGCAGGTCGAAGATGGTAGATCCTATCTCCCTAAGCAGTAGTGGAGCGGGTCGAAGATAGAAGATCTTATCTCCCTAAGCAGTAGTGGAGCAGATCGAAGACGGCGAATCTTATCTTCCTAAGCAGTAGTGGAGCAGATCGAAGACGGCGAATCTCATCTTCCTAAGCAGTAGTGAAGCAGATTTAAGCCACCAGTCCTATCTCCCTAAGTAGTAGTGGAGAAGACAGAATCAATCCTATCTCCCTAAAGTCGCGGTGGAGTGGATTAAAACCACAAACTTCGTCCCTCTGAAGTTTTTATGGAAAAGATCAAAGCAACAAGACACAGTGGGCAGGAGTGAAGTTATTCAAAGAAGAGAAGCACCAGAAGAAGTCAAGACTTGGTATGACCGGGCAAAATTGGTCCTTTTAAAATCTTTGCTCCATTCTCGTTACACAACAATGAGCAAAGAGGGGCAGCTGTAGAGGCCCAATTTAGCCCAGGCCCGAAACAAAACCAAAATAATAAAATGACCCACGTACAACAGGCCCAAAACGGCCCGGATTCTAAACGGCCCAAGGGGGCCCAAAGACTAGGCAAGCGCAGGGAACCCTAGGGTTCCCTCTCCTTTGCGTCGCTCCTCCTCGGGCGCAACGCCCACGCCTCGTCCCGAGGCCTGCCCAGCCTCCATTGACACTAAAATAGCAATCCTCTCCGTTGACCCCCGACACCTGCAAAAAAGACCAAAAGAAGCAGCACAGAAACGGCAACGAGAAGACAGAAACAAAAGCAAAACATAGAAAAGAAAATAGCAAACAGTAACATGGACCAACAATGTAATCGTGGCTATAAAAGCCACTAAAATAACCTTGTAAAAAAGGGGGGATCAATCGAATAGAAAAGGAGAGCAAAAGTCAATCAAAAAAAAGGTTGATAGTCTCTTTTATCTTCAAGTTTCTACTCCTGTTTTTTAATTTTTATTTTTTTTCGAATATTATTATAAGTATAAAGAGGAAAAGGGGTTAAAACGTACTTGGGGGTTGGGTCGTGCGCCGTCGACGGAGGTCCCCTCCGTTCGTCAAGGTCACGAAAGCCCTTCGAGGGTTCGTTCGTGTTGCAACCGGGGACAAAGGCCGAAAGGCCATTTCCTTTTCTTTTCCACTTCGTTTTTTAAGTACCTAAATTGGTTTTGTTACCTTTTTTTTCCTTTTATAAAAAAAAAGAAGGGGATAAAAGAAGCCTCACCAAGGCGCCGTTGGAACCTCTTCTGTCGGTCTTCGCTTGAGCCAAGGGGAGCAACCGAATGTGAGGCTGAGGTGAGGGGATCTGTCTCTTTAGGGATTAAAATGTTAGGTTTTAGTTTTTCTTTTCTTTTTTGAAGTATTTAAAGGTGACTTTAAACGGCGTCAGATGAGGCTTTTAACCCGGTGGTTCGATCCAACCGCTGCTAGATCCGCGTTTTGACGTAGGGAGGGTTATTTGCGCCAGTCCTCCACTTTTGTGCCTTGGTTCAATCTAGTTTCGTTGTTTCTTTAAATTGGGCCACTTATTTTCCTACGGACTTCATCTTGGTCCCCATGCTACGCTGCGTTTAGAGAGAGTGGGAAATATTTCCGATTAACCCTCCACGTTGTTCGCGCATTGCACATGGGTCCTTGTTTGGTTTTATTTATGTTTGTTCCCTTGTAATTCGGTTTTAGCTTCGATTTAATCCCTTTCGTTTCTTTGGCTTACTATTAATTATTATTACTCTTATTATTATAGATTATTATATTTGTTCATATTTTCATTAATATTTATATGTGTATACTGTTATTTTAAGCTATTATCATATGTTGGCATTTAATCTCATTATTTTCCTTTTTGTAACGCATTATTATGATGGGTTTATTGTACATTATTACATCAAGTCTTTTTATATTGTTATTATATATTGATATTTAATTTCATTATGTATAACTTTATATGTTTTCTACGCTAATCTAGTATAATATATATATATATATATTCGTGTGCAATCTTATTTTATAATACCCTTTTTAAAGCCCATTTATACACCTATGTATATATTCTACATATATATATACACATACTTTATATACTTTCTATAATTTTATACATATTTTAATGCATATACGTACGCTTACCTACATGTTTATATATATTTTCTACAGTAATTTTGAAACATATACATATATATACGTTTTGCAAACTTCCATAATTTTACATATATATATATATATATATATATTTTACATTTCTATAGTTCTATTCATTTTCTTTGTTCATTTCTTTATTTACATTTTCATTATTATTTTGAGAGAACGTTTTGATCTTATTTGCTTATATGTATTGCTATTTTACATGTCATTGATTTGCCCTTTTTTTATCCAATTTCCTTTCATTGCTATTACTCGTATTATTTATGCTACGCCATTGTATTCATTAACATCTTATTACGCATACTAATACCCTTTTTAAAAAAAATAATAAAATTTTCAAAATAAGGCAATATTTTACGTTTGGAGAATCGAGGAAACGTGCCCTAACGTGTTGGGTGTCGATTACTCGTTTAACCAAATAGTCGAATATCCTTTCGAAGTTTTAAAATAAGGCAATGTTTTACGTTTGGAAAATCGAGGAAACGTGCCCTAACGTGTTGGGTGTCGATTACTCGTTTAACCAAATAGTCGAATATCCTTTCGAAATTTTAAAATAAGGCAATGTTTTGTATTTGGAAATTCGGGAGAACGTATCCTAACGCGCTGGATTTCGATTTCTCGTTCGTCCAAATAGCCAAATATCCTCTTAATTTTCAATCCGTCATTCGAGGTTTTTTTTAGGATCGTACCCTAAATCTCTTTAAAATTTTCAATCTTCGACATTAAGAAATTAATTAATCAACTTAGGTACCAATTTTGGGCGTTACGAGGGTGCTAACCCTTCCTCGTACGTAACCGACTCCCGAACCCATTTTTCTAAATTTCGTAGACCAAAATCGTTGTTTTAATAAAATTAAATTGTTTATTAAAAACAACCCCTTTTACAAGGTGGTCTAATCACACCTCATTAAAAAAGATTGGTGGCGACTCCTGTTTCGTTTTTATTTTTTTTAAAACCCAAGTCGACCCCGTTTTTATCAAAAAATGGTGTCAACAAATTAGTTTAAGTTATTCGAGTTATTCAGATCAAACTCGAATAAAAAATCAAAATTTTCGATTTAATTCGCATATGAATTACACAATTCGAGTTATCCGAAAATCTGAATAAGAAAAGACAAAACTACATAAATGTTTACCTTTTCTAAAATTAAAAGTCAAAATAATTAAGTAAAAAGGAAAACTAAGTCGTTTTAATAAATGTTTACCCATTAAGTTCAAAGGCAAAATCATTAAGTTAACTCAACTCGACTTGACTCGAAATTTTTTGACTCAATTCGATTCGACTCGATCAAATGCTCCCCTTTAACCATACTATCTTTTTTTATTTTTATTTAAAAAAATTTCTAAATTAAATATTAGCTTCTCCAACTAAGTATCAATAAATAGTTTTTTGCTTATGGAAAAATGGCACCAGAATTTGTTTTCTAAATCCCAGCCAGAAAGGCTGGTGAGGTTTACCATTGCTAGCATTTTTAAAGGAAAACAAACGTAGTAAAAGGATAAAGCTGCTCAGACGAGTGCCTATCATCAGTTATTATAGCTCATCTTCACTTGTATTATCCCCTCCGCTGGATGGCTTCCCATTGACTGCAACAAGCTCCGTGTCAAATACTAGTGTTGCTCCACCTGTTTGGCACAACCACAATTTTGTCATATTTTCCTTTGCATTGGACCATAAAAAGCAAATGGCTTTTTATGCAATTATGTATTGCTGCTTTGCTTAATAACATCGGTCCTCCAATTAGATGAGCAGTGAACAGTTGGTTATCATTACCAACTTAAGCCATTGAAGTAGTTACTATCATCCATATAAGGACAACAGCAACAAAAGAATTACCTGGGATTTTGGGTGGTGAACCATGGTCACCATAACCAAGCTTTGCGGGTATTTTCAACTTCCGCTTCTCACCGACACACATTCCTAGTAGTCCTTGGTCCCATCCTGTAAAGAGAAAATTTTTTCAAGCATCAATCAACTCCATGCATGCAACAATCAACAATCCAGTCATAAAGTGAATGAACCATTGTCCGAAACTTAGCTTAAGGTTGTCAGTGGTTGCTAGAGGGAACAAACCTTTGATTACTTGACCACTACCAAGCTCAAATTCAATTGGGTCACCCCTTTCAAAACTTGAATCGAATACAGTTCCATCAGTGAGTTTCCCCTGCAGAAAGGGATCACAATACATGAAAAGACAATTACTTGCAAGTTTCCAACCATAAACGTTTCAATCAGCACTATGCTCTCAAAAGTTCAAATTGACTAATAATTTACTTTTAATCAGTTTTTAGTGAAAAGAAACTAACAAATGGATTCAAAACTGAGAACAAATGGCAGAATCAAAGGGTTATTACAATTTACAAACATCCATTTGTGACAATACATAACACCCACAAAACTATCCAAGTCAATGCCCTTCACTCTGAAATTTAAAATATCATGTAGAAAATTTACTAAAGGTCTAAACCAAACTCCTCTTGTCAAAATTCAACAAAAGGAACATGCTAGAGATGTTGAAACCAATTGACATATAGCACCTAAAGAACTCCATTGATACTATCGTATTCAAATTTTCAAAAGAAGGATCCAATATGTTTCTCAAAAGTTCACCAAAAAAATCCACAATCAAATATTTGTTACTTACATTTAAGGGTCAAGCGAGCAATTATAGTACAAAAATAAAATATCAAGCTGAAGCCAACATACCCGATAGTGCACTTTGATTCTATCACCTTTGTGAGCTTGGAACTCGCATGATTTGGGCTTATGCTGTGAAAAAGTGAAGAAAAAAAATACATAATAAGACAACAAGCAACAAAGAATGGCAATAAAAAAGGAAACAATTTCTAATATATGAACAAACAAACAAACAAACATGGTAAAGGCAAGGTCAGGAACTAAAACTGCTGTTACCAAATTATAAGGTAAAAACTAACAACGCAGACTAAGAGTTTAAATTATTCATTTGATGTGATTCAATAAGCAAAAGTAACAAACTCCATGCTCACAGATAAACAACCATGAAAAAGCAATGCAAGCGAAGAAGAATGAATTTATATCATTATATAAATGAAAAAAAAAAAGAACAATTAATTACCTCGGATTAAATCACTAAAGCACTAACAAAATACCGTTTAAACACATTTAAAGATATACCTTGACTCCGATCTGTAGCTGGGTCACATCGGCTGACTTCTTGGCATTCGCTGAAGAATGGAAGAGTAAAAAAGAAGAAGCCAATAATAAACGTCAGTTGCGTAAATTGCCTTACAAATAGAAATGAAGGATTAAATCGAAACAAGAAATTAAGTTTAAAAAATAGATTAGATCTGGAAACAACGAGACGGTATGATTAATGAGATGAAATTTGATCGGACTGAAAACTTACCAAATGTAAAAAGGATCAGCAGAAGAAGCAGAATCGGAGCAACCTTCAACGCCCTGCTGAATCGCATTTTTTAATTTCTTTGATCTTCACTCTCCCAACTCTCTGAATGTCGTAAAATTCTGGTGTTTGGATTTCTATAAACAAACCTCGGAAGCTACGTCGGTAACGGTAATGGGCTAAAATGATCTTCTTCTTGGATTCCATTGGAGGCCTTATGGTATGTTAAGGCCTTTTAGACGTCCAATGGATCTATCTCACTATTTTATCGTTGGAAGTTTGTTTTTGATAATTGAGGGAGGAGAAAATATTTTCTATATTTTCCTATGTTTTTTTACAGAAAACGGTTTGGTTAACGAAAAATAAGTCATTATTTTAGTAAAATAATTTATCATTTTGAAAAGCTCAAGTTATTTTCCGGAAAAGAGCTTTTCTATGGGTAATTTTATTTTTATATAAAAATTAAATTAAATAAAGTTTAATACTATTATATTTTTATTTTTATTTTGAAATATTTAAAATTATTAATATATTAATATAAAATATTATCATTTTAAATATTATTAAACATGCATATTTAATTATTTATATTTAATCATATAATAAATTATTAATATAATTAATATAATTTATCATTTTAATAAATTATTTAATATTTTAATTTTATTTTAATAATAAATTTAAAATAATATTCTTCAAATATTATTGAAAACATTTAATATTAATATTTTAATAATAAATATTTATTACAATTATAGATATATTAATAATAAATGTTTTGTAGTATAAAGGTTAAAATATGTCATAAGTCCATATACTCTTCACAATTTTGGAATCTAGTCCCTATGCTTTTATTTTTAAGAATTTATTAGTCCTGTACTTTTATTTTCAAGAATTCAGTCCTCTAGTTTTCAAATTTGAAAATCAAGTCTAATTATTAGCATTGTTAATTTTTTTGTCAATTTTGTTGATGTCACATTTTTAAATAAAAATACTCACTTAGTAGTCATATATCAAAAAATAATGTTGTAATGAACCTGAATTTAATAAAATAATTTTAATATATGCAAAAACAATGTAAAATATAAATTTATAGATATAAAATAAACTCAATTAAACAATGAAAAGTTAAAATCACAAATGTATGTTTGTTTAATTGAAAACAACTTTTATGAAATAATCAGTTCTTCCTAAAAATAAATCATTTTCAAAAAACAAACGGAGCCTAATATTCTTTCCATTTAGCTAAGAGATCTTATCATTGGAAGTTATTTTTGGGTCTTATGGTTTCAAGACTGTTTCTTAAAAATAAAGGCATAGCCTTTCACATTTTCGATTTGATATTTTAGTTTCTTTTTTCTAATTTGGCACATGAGTTTTATTTCTCAATTTAGTACTTAAGTTTAACTTCAATATTTAATTTGGTACTCAAACCAAATTACATTATGTGACCTAATGAATATTTAACACATGTTACAGTAAAAGAAAACATAAGTACTCAATCGGGCCAAAAAACTCAAGTACCAAATTGAAAAGTAAATCCAAACTCAAGTGCTTGATTGGGGGAAAAATGCAAGTATCAAATTGAATAGGTACCCATTTGAATATTGAAGCCAAACTCAAGTACAAAACTGGAAGAAACTTATGTATCGAATGGTATATTAACCTTAATAATCATTTTACTTTTTACCAGAGATAAATATTGTATCATGGATGAGAACAGATTAATTCTTAAAATATAATGTTGTATTCCTTTAAGAGAAATTTTCAAAGTGTCGTTTGTCGAGAGTTGATACAATCCATCCTCTGTATTAGCTTTTACCAAAGTGAACTTGAAATGTTTTACTCTTTTTTCTTATGTCTAGTCTTTGAGATACATTGAGGTTTGGTTTGAAAGACTTTTCAATTATTTTCTTTTTTTTCTTTTTGGAGAATAATTAACTTTTTAAAGAGGAACTTTATTCTTGCTTTTTGAAAGAGAGATTAACTTTATTAACACCTAATATTCCTTTTACAATATATTGGTTAATTATGTAAGGAATTATTTCCTATACATTAATTTTCACTCTTAAATAAAGAATAATTATGGGCAACAGTGAATCATGAAAATGTAATATTAACATCTGATAATTGATTGGGGTGATAAGTAGGGTGTTTAATCAGTTAATCCATCGGTTAATTGAATTGAATTAGTATTAATTGAATTTTTTATTTTTTAATCATTAATTGAACTGATTTTTTTCAAAAGATTAATAGAACCGAAATATTTTGATTAATTCGCCATTAATTGAATTAACCAAAAATTTATATGTTTTGTTTTTCTTTTGTTAAAACAAGTATGAAATATATTAAAAAAATTATAATGTTCATTTGACCAGATTAACTGAATTAACCGAACTAGTAATAGCCTAATACATATAATATATTATATTATTTATTAAGTTCGGTTAATTCGGTTGATTACCCGATTTCGAACTGAATTAACCGTTAACCGAAATTCCAAAAAACCTTTAACCAACCTCCGACCAAACTAGATCGGTTAACTAACCGATTAATTGAGTTAGATCAGTTCGCCCGGTTAATTCGGTTTTAACCAAAGTTTGAACACCCCTATTGATAAGCATGCACCAATCAAGTTGATATAAAAAAATAATATATTTTTCGATAATATGTGAATTTGTAGGGTTTTTTTATTTAGATAATACAAAAAATTAATTATGAAAATGAGATATGTTGTAGATTATTTACAAGAATGGTATTTTTTTACAGTAAAATTAAGTGTCGTCAATGTGTTAAGCTGCATCACATATAAAAATTAATATTTTAATTTAAAAAGGGGTGATGCCAAAATGCTAGGCGGCACCTCTTTTCATGACTTTTAAATTTTTTTTAATATGGAGTGGTTGTGGTATAATTTTGAATTTCATACATTTATTTTATGGAAATTAGAAGTTAGTCCATTTATTTTAATTTATCATAATTTGATATTTGATGTTTTTAATTTAAAATTTTAGTCAAATTATTTAATTCTATTAAACTCGATCATCAAATTACTTACCTCAAGATCAACTGTTTATCAAATTCATATGCAAGGAATTAATAAAATCATCAATTCAACAATTTATACGTGACAAATTAGTAAATTTTGAAAAATTTATGTTTTTATGTTTCAATTTTTTTTTTGGGGTATCATGTATGTTTTCTATAATCATCTAATGTTTAGTATTGCGTTGAGCGAAGTTAGAAATGGCAGGACCTCAACCCCTAAAATGATTTTTTTTCATTTAAGCCCTTTTATAATTTATAAAATTTTAAATTAGTAATGATAAAATTGCACTTTGGCCCCCAAAATGATAAAAAATTGATTTAATCCTTTAAAATTTATAAAGATATAGGCTTTTAAAATGATGAAATTGCATTTTACTATTGAAAATATACAATTTATTTCCGCCCTAGATAAATTTTCTTGCTTTTCCCTGAATATTTCTAAGTTTATTTTAAAGGATTAATTATGAAAATTTATCTCTTTACTTTATAAAAATGAGAAGTTATTCCTTTACTTTAATTTGTTAAAATTTAATCCTCGTACATTATTAAAATTAATCCAATTGTTGATAAAACATATAAACTTGAACCATTGATTCTTTTCTTATTCGCCACATATAAATTGTTGAATTGATGATTTTATTAATTCCTTTCATATGAATTTGATAAACGATTGCTCTTGAGGTAAGTAATATGATAATCGAGTTTAATAGCATTAAATAATTTAACTAACTTTTAAATTGAAAGCATACAAAGATCAAATTATGATAAATTAAAATAAATGGACTAACTTCTAATTTCCATAAAAACAAAGGTCTGAATTTCAAAATTATATCACAATCACTCCAACTAAAAAAAGAGTAGAAGTCACGGTGAAAAAAGAGTGCCACCTGATATTTTGCCGTCACCTCTTTTTAAATTAAAATATTATTTCTTTAATTTATTATTTTATTTGTTTTTATTAAAATATTATTTTTTTATAAGTAGTGCCGCTTAATACATTGATTGTATCTAATTTTGTTTTAGAAATATACCATTCTTGTGAATAATATACAAAATACCCCATTTTCCTTTTTTTTTATTATATAAGTAAAAAATCTCAATTTGTAAAAATTAAATCCAAATTGCTGACAAAAACCACGTGTAGATTAATTAATTAAAGTTAAATTAAATATTTAATTTGATTATTAAAAACAAAAAACAAGAAGCCAGGCAAAGACGTTGGTTGCAAGTTTTTAAATTTTGGACAGCTATTCCACATTGAAGAGCAGATGGACGTGAAACCCTTCCGTAAGCTATTTTTCTGATTGCGACCCGCAATTGTGGCATGTTTTAGTGATGTCTCTTCCAAGTTGACTTGTACCCAAATTCGTCCAAACTTATCTCTAGAACCAGCAAATGTTTTAACAATTATAAGTGTGATGATGGTGAAGTGTGCTTCTTGTCACACCAAATATACCCATTCGAATTCTCAAAAGAAATATAATGAATAGTTCTGGATGATACACTTAATCCATCACATCTTCAATTTGATGAACATTTCGTTCAATCTTTTCAAGTCAACTTTAACAAATATCACTTTATGTATAGAGTGCCAAATTGAATATACGAGACTAGAGACAAAGCCAGAGGAGCAAGGAGGGACTTTAGCCTCCCTTGATCAAATGTTGTCTGATTTTGTCTCTCCAACCAATATATTGCAAAGATAGCCTCTATATCCACATTTCTTACTTCTAGTGGTGACATTACGCCATCCTTATACCATCTAACACGCTCTGTAATTTTTGTGTTACAACTAACTTGAAAATTTGGTTCCCATTGAGGGACTAATTTGGGTACAGCCTGCGTAACCGCAAAACTCCTATCCGCAATATCACCGACACACCAACATGAAACGAAGGACTGTGGAGCCCAACGCCCCAACCCCACGCAACGGCTCTCTTCCCTTTTTTCCGAGTCACCATCTCCTTTTTTATTTCCTTGCTTTTCGCTACGTTTCCAGGAAACTGAAGAGAAAGCTATAACTATACTAGACAACAGACCCTACCTTCTATGTCTTATTTATGACCCCCTTTTGATTCCTTAAATATTACTTAACCCGTCACCAATCTTATATTATTTTATCTGTTACGCATTAAAATGGGCAAGTTGAATTATTTGTAATGGAGGATGAAATTATTAGGGTTTGAATCATGTTAACAAAAATTTATAGGGCTAGTTTTTCATTGTTTTTCAGAAACACCTTTGAGATAAAAAAATTATTAAGTAAAATGTTGTTTTTTAAAAGTGTTTTTTTGATAAAGTATTTTTTGTCCCAAAAAATAGAAGCAAAAAATCTCGATTTTTGTTCAAAAGTACTTTTAAAAAGCAATATTAACGTGGTTCTTAGGGCCAGTTCTTCATTGTTTAAAAAAACACTTCTGACTCCAAAAGTACTTTTGAAAGAAAAGCTATGAAGAACAAGCTATTTTTGGCTGAAATTTTTAGCTTTTCAGAAAAAGCACTTCTGAAAAGAAGCTGAAAAGGAGAAGCTAAAAATTTTAGCTTTTACTCTCCTAAAAGTACATTTGGTGCTTAATTACTTTTTCACCCCTCTAATAACATGGTATTTTTATTTTTTTTCTTGGTGCTTAATTACAATTGTGTTAAAATCATTAATTAAAAATAAAAATATTTTTTAAAATACTTATTACAAATATTTAATGGTTATATTTAAATATTTAAAATATAGTTTATATATTCTAATTAAACTTTATAAATAATTAATATTTATTGCTTAAAAATATTTAAAATTTATATTTCATATATTAAAATATTAACAACAAGTTATAATAATTTTTTATATTCTTACTAAAATATAATAATATTAACTAATTTAAATATTATTTAAATGCATATTTGTTACTTGATAATAACATGTCTAAAATGGACATTTTATTTCTCAAAAGTACTTTTTGACAGCAACGCTAAACACTCAAAATTTAAAACAAACTTTTCAAAAGTATTTCTCAAAAGTATTTTTCAAAAGCAATGAAGAACTATCCCTTAATCACTTGATTCTTTGAATCGCTAGTATGGATACTACTATTTGGATATTCTATTTTACTTTTCTGGATTATAGATGTAGATGGCTATCTAAATCTAAAAAATATTTTGACATAGATATTTTACAAATTTGGATATCTAATTCTTCCTCAACTATTTGGACCAATTTGGATGAATAGAGTGGTTGGGTGCAGTGCGATGTATTTAGCTTATTTTCTGTCTCATACTATAATATCTAATCTCATCGCTATCATTATTTTTACACTAATAATAAATAAACACATCACACATTCAAACTCCCATTATAAAAAATAAAATACAAATATCCAATCAATATTTTTCTCCGGATGAGAATTATCACTTTATTATTTCTTTTCTTTTATCTTTTATCTTTTACCTTTTTAAAGTGTGTATCAGAAAAGCAGTGTTCTGTCCCACGCTAGAGTCTCCAATACACTTGTCGATAAGCAAAACCCAACCCTTGGACTCTCTATAAATCATCCGTATGAACCCCTCTCACCTTCTTCAGCAGTTGTTGGTTACTGATTAAAAAAATATCCAATCTTTCTCTGCTGATTACTAAAATGGCCCTTCTTCCTCTCTACTTCTTCTTTCTTTTCCTTTCCGTTT
Organism: Gossypium raimondii; assembly: GCF_025698545.1. Lineage (NCBI taxonomy): Eukaryota > Viridiplantae > Streptophyta > Magnoliopsida > Malvales > Malvaceae > Gossypium > Gossypium raimondii. Next base: position 5,391,726 of record NC_068571.1, on the reverse strand, counting down.
CGAGTAAGCTCAATCCTGAAAACCCAGAAATAGGATCATTTTTACTTCTTTTTTTGTGGTTTTAATGTATCTTCCTTTATTGTCTTTCAGGTGGGGAGTTCTCAAGTCAAGTGGGAGTAAACTACGGTCAGCTGGGGAACAATCTGCCGTCTCCGAAACAATCGGTTAAGCTAATCCAATCTCTGGGAGCCAAACGCGTCAAAATCTACGATGCAAATCACGACATCCTTAATGCTCTCAAAGGTACAAACCTTCAAGTCTGCATCATGGTCCCCAACGAGATCATAAACAACATCTCCACCAGTCAAAAGCTAGCTGATTCCTGGGTCGAAACCAACGTCGTCCCTTTTTACTCCACAACCAAAATCCGATACCTCCTTGTCGGCAATGAAGTCATCAGCGGTTCCCCTAAAGATATCTGGCCTAACATCGTGCCGGCCATGCGTAAAATAAAGAAATCGTTAAAAACCCATGGCCTCGACAAAATCAAAGTCAGTACCTCGATGGCAATGGATGTCTTGGAATCGTCGTTTCCGCCTTCCAACGGCACTTTCCGATCCGACATCGCCGATTCGATTGTTAGACCGCTGTTACAGTTTTTACACCGGACCAAATCTTTCTACTTCCTTGATGTTTACCCTTATTTCGCTTGGGTCATGGACCCCAAAAACATTAACCTCGAGTACGCACTCTTCGAGTCCCGAACTATCAAATACACCGACCCGCTTTCTAATTTAACCTACACTAATTTGTTCGACCAAATGGTTGACTCGGTTGTTTTCGCAATGAAAAGACTCGGGTACCCGGATATTAGGATCTGGATTGCGGAAACAGGTTGGCCAAATGCCGGCGATATCGATCAAATCGGAGCCAACATTTACAATGCCGCTACTTACAACCGAAATGTTGTGAAAAAGCTAACAGCTAAACCCCCGATCGGCACGCCGGCACGACCCGGATGGGTTATCCCCTCTCTAATATTTGCTCTGTATAATGAGAACCAGAAACCGGGTCCGGGAACTGAGCGGCATTTCGGGTTGTTGTATCCTAACGGGACAAAGATATACGGGATCGATTTGAGTGGGAAGACTCCGGATTCGTGTTTCGAGCCGTTGCCGAAGCCAGATAATAACGAGCCGTATAAGGGGAAGATTTGGTGCGTGGCGGCTAAAGGAGTTAACGAGACTGCGCTGAGTTCAGCATTGTCGTACGCGTGTTCGCAGGGGAATAAGACTTGTGACCCGATTCAACCCGGAAAGAAATGCTTCAAACCGGATTCATTGTTTTGGCACGCGAGCTACGCGTTTAGTTCTTATTGGTCGCAATCCAGGAAGACTGGCGCCACCTGTTATTTTAACGGCTTGGCTACCCAGACGGCTAAAGATCCAAGTAAGTATATCTTTTTCTTGGTCATGATTACTTAATTTGACTGTAAATATAATTTATATAATTACATTTTTGTTTAATTTTCTTTTCAGGTTTTGGTCACTGTAAGTTTCCAAGCGTGACTCTTTGATGGATACCCAATCACGAATCGAATAGGATTTTATTCATTTGTAGCAAGAGAGACTTAAAAATTATTCCAGAGTTAATAAAAAATTTTAAAATTTGTCATAATGTTCTATTAATATTGAAGTTAAAATTTTTGTAATATTAATAGAACTTATCTTTTAACTCATATAACGGATGTTTATGATTCCTTCAAATTGTATGATAATGCTGTAACTTTATGTTACTATTTTAGTCATTCATTAATGCACTTCAAACGGGCATTTTCGTTTGCTCTTGGTGGTTTACTTTTTGGGGCTAGTTGTGATGAGATGTCATAACATGGGTCCTGCTGCCAACGGCTAGATAATAAAGAGGGTCGTAATTTCGAGGATCTGCCCGGTTACTACATCTTTTAAACCCCTTTTTTCATAGCTTTTAGGCTTTTAGGGTTTAGGCATTTCTTTTTTTCCACAGGAGCTGTACTTGTCGTTGTAGCAGTAAGTGCTATGCTTTTATTCCCTCTTTGGAACTGGCTTATTGATCTAGCCATGTCCGATTCTTAGTGATAAGTTCAGGTTGGACCTCGTTTGGTAATTCAAAGCTTCGTACTCTATTTTTCTTTTGCCACAGTGACGAAAAGAGAACATAAGGATAATTGCAACCTACCATAGGGATCAACACTTAAACATTTACAAAGTTTACTAGGCTAGTGTCCTATCGCTATCATCAGACCATTGTACACTAGGCTCTTCATTAGTTGGATGTATTTCCAAAGTGGCTTAACTTTTCAATGGACTGCTTTTCTCTTGTTGTCCACGATGTCTCCAATGCAATGCCTCCTTCAATCAAACCGGGGTGAAGTTAAAAAATATTTCAGGCGAAATTAAAATATAATTTTTAATCATTTATATTTTTATAATTTTTTAAATATTAAATTAATTTTTTATTATTTTTAAAGAAATTAAAATATAATTTTATTTTTATTAAATTAAAATTTTTAAATTTTTAAATTTTTTATTTTAAGGAGCCGTACTTCTGCCAGCCACATAGCTATGATACTGAATCAAACTATCCACTATCATTTGTATCTCTCAAATGAATGTGGCAAATGAAAAGATTGAACCAAAAAGCAGATCAGGGAAAATAAATTAAAGGGGAAATTCACTATTGAGCCCCATTAGAATTTTAGCTGATGAGATGAGAAATCAGTGAAACTACTATATATATATATATATAAAGAGTTTTAATATATTATTGTATTATATAATATAGGGTAAATTGTCTAGATCGTCATTCTAAAATTATTATATTTTTATTTTGATCACTTAAATTTTTTTATCAATTTTAACACGGTCATTAAAAACTGTTCTTGTTTTAATCACACCTTCATTAAAAATCAAATGGAATACTGACCATGCTGCCATCTGTATATATTTTTACACATATAATTAAATTCTGCAAAACAATTAAACCATTTAGAATGAAATGACATCGTTTCAACACCTGACTTCAAATGATTTAGGGCTTGTTTAGTAGTACATAAAAAAAACACTTTTGACTCTAAAAATACTTTTAGAAGAAAAACATTACTAAAGAAATTAGTTTTGGCTGAAATTTTTAACTTTTCAAAACCATTTCTGAAAAAGAGAAACTAAAATTTTTAGCTTTTTTTTTCTCCTAAAAGTACTTTTGGTGTTTAATTACTTTTTACCCTCTAATAACACAATACTTTCTTTCTTTCTTGATGCTTAATTACAAATGTGTTTAAAATATTAATTAAAAATAAAAATATTTTAAAATAATAAAATGTGCTAATATTTAATTACAAATATTTAAAATATAATTTATATATTCTAATTAAAATTTATAAATAATTAATATTTATTGCTTAAAATATTTAAAATTTATATTTTATATATTAAAATATTAACAAGTTATAATAAATTTTTTATATTCTTATTAAAATATAATAATATTAATTATTTTAAATATTATTTAAATATATATTTGTTACTTGATAATAATATGTCTAAAATAAAATTTTTATTTCTCAAAAAGTGCTTGACAGTAATGCTAAATACTCAAATTTTATACGACTAAATTAGCCCCTAATTTAATTCTCCTACTTCACCTTCACAGCTTGGCCACCCAGTTTCTGTAACGACCATCAGGATAATCGTGTGCGCCATCACTGCCTTGGTTGTTACACTGCATTCTCATCATATCAAATAGGTTGAAATACCTAACCCAGTGACCAAAGCATCTTAGAAGTTAAAAGTTGGAACAAAGCAAACCCAAGAGGGATCTTGATGTTGGGTCGAAATAGATTGTAAGGGTAGAGACTGATCAAGAATGAGGAATTTGTTTGGTCCAAGAACTGCAGTAAGGGTCTTATGGTAAGGTCGTCGGTGGGAAAGCGGTGGTGTTTGTGAAGAATAAAGAGAAAGTGGTGGAGATTGGGATTATGTCAATACCCAGTTCTGATAAAGGCTCATAATTGTTGGCATCAAGAAAGGGGAAAAGTTCTTCCGTGTGGAGGAATAATCGATAAGGGTGGTTTTAAGAGGGTAGAAATGAAAAACATGACGGTGAAGCTTGTGGAGAGCGAGGGAAAGGTTGTTAGCGGGAGAGGTTTTTCTTGAATAAATTTTATGAATATTCTACCTTTCTAGCTTTTTATTTAAGTAAGAAATCAATAGAATAACGTAATGAAAAGAACTGAAATCAGCTAAAACAAAGAGAAAAGAGAAAAGACGATGACTGAAATTCTGATTCTTTTGTGAATAATTATATCGCAAACATTACAAACAGTAATGGATTTATACATGAAGATAGTAGAGAGAAATCAAGATACGTGTCAACAAATCATTGACAAAGGTTGTTAAGAAATGAGCTGATAACAGCTCATTGAGTTGGTTGAGATAAAATTATACATGTTATTTTTTTGATAATGCAGAAATTTCATGAAGCATGGCATTGAGAAATTCTGTTGCAGTATAATATTTGACATTCTCCCGTTTTCTTCTTTTCTATGTTGCAAACTTTGTGGAGTCAACAAGATATAGTCGATTGCTAAAATGAGAAAAATTGCAAGGTGGTATTGGCTTTGTAAAAATATCAGCTAGTTGATCTGTTGAGGGAACATAATTTACGCTTAATTGACCAGCAATGACTTTTTCACGAACAAAATTTATATCAATATCTACATGCTTCATTCTAGCATAATGTGTAGAGTTAGCAGTAACTGAAACCGCAGTTGAGTTATCACACCAAACAATGGGTGTATGGGAAGTCTTTACTCTAAGTTCTTCAAGAAGATGTTGTAAGCCAATAAGTTCAGACACACAATTAGCAAGACTACGGTATTCTGCTTCAGAAGACGATCGAGATACTACTAATTGCTTCTTTGCAGATCATGCCACGGGGGTTGACCCAAAAAAATATAAAAACCCAATGTAGAACGTCTATCTTTAATCGAAGAAGCCCAGTTAGCATCAGAAAAGACAACCAAAACAGGGTCACCCAGTGTGATACATAAACCATAATGAAGAGTGCCAATGAGATATCGAAGAACACGTTTTACAACTTTTCAATGCGTATCCAACGGATTGTTCATATATTGGCTAAGTTTGTTGACACAATAACAAATATCAAGACGAGTGAGGTAGATATACTGAAGTGAGCCAACAATACTTCGGTAAAGATGTCTATCGAGAAATGGTGACCCATCAATGGAGGATAGCAAGGAACTTTCAACCATAGGTGTTGGAGTAGGAGAAGCACTAAGAAGTCTAGCTGTAGAAAGTAAATCAATGATGAACTTGTGTTGTGTTAGAATAAGACCCGAAGAATTACAAGTAACTTCGGTGGCAAGAAAAAAATTGAGATTACCAAGATCCTTTAAAGAAAATTTAGTATGCAACTGTTGCACAACATTAGAAATTTTATTAGAAGAACTTCTCGTAATAACGATGTCATCAACATAGGCCATAAAATATAGTTTTGAACAAGAAATGAGCCAAACAAACAAGGACGAATCAGTCTTGGAGGGCTGAAAACCAAGTTTACCAATAAAAAGCTACGAAGAGTATTGAACCATGCTCTGGGAGCTTGACGTAACCCATATATAACCTTCTTTAATTTGCAAACGAGTTGAGTACCATTATCATCAAAAATTTTAAAGACCGGTGGTTGAGTCATATAAATCTCTTCATCAAGGGAACTCTTAAGAAAAGTATTATTTACATCTCTTGTCTTAAGGGCCAATTGTTCATCATTGCTAAAGTTAAAACAGTACGAATGGTAGTCAGACGAACAACTAGACTAAAGGTTTCGACAAAATCTGATCCAGCTTGTTGCGAGAAACCCTTTGCCACCAATCAAGCCTTGTACTGATCAATAGAGCTGTCTGACTTTTTCTTGAGTTTAAATAACCATTTACAACCCACTGCTCGTCTGTTAGGTGGTAGAGCGCATAAAGTCTAGGTCTCATTTGCCATCAAAGCACTTAATTCATCATGAACTGCAGTCTGCCAATGTGGAAACCTCATAGCAACATGTATGTCAGTAGAAATATTATTGGAAGAACTGATTATCTCCGTAAGGTATGTTTTTGGTTTGAAAATACCTGTTTTACTACGAGTTAGCATGGGGTGTTGATTAATACTGGGTTAGGGTAACAAAGATGAGCAAGGCTTGGGATTAGTGATAGGTGCAGATGGTGTAGGGGATGATAAGGGGCATAAAGGAGACGTTAAATTGGTGGATGGTGTTGTAGTGGGATCCATGGGAGTAGGAAGATTGGTAGGTGGTGTTATGGTGTGACTCGTAGAGGTAGGAAAATGTATGTGGGGTGATGATGAATTAAAGTTAGGAGTTGTAGGGTCCACAAAAGAGGGGTTGTGTGTAAGCGATAATGAAGGGTGAGTAATGTGTGGGGGTTGTAAAAGGGTATCGAGAAAGGAATTAAGTGTAGGTGGTGGTAAAGAGAACATGGGAGTAGAGTAATATATAGGTGACAGAGGTGGCAGATTTTTTTAAAGGGAATTTCATTTCTGAAAAGGTTCATTGCTTGATATGATTGTTTTACCATCAGGGGTTAAGCATTTATAACCTTTGTGAATGGGAGAGTACCCAAGAAATGTACAAGGGGTCGGTCGAAAATCTAATTTGTGGGAGTTATATGATCTAAGGTTTGGAAAACAGAGACAACTACAAACACGAAGAAAAGTATAATTAGGTTTTCGAGTAAATAGTTTTTCATAAGGTGAAATATTACCAAGGGGTGCAGATGGAAATTGATTGATAAAAAGACAGCATTACTGAAGGCATCGTACCAATACGGTAGAGGCATAAAAGCATGACCAAGAATAGCAAGACCAATGTCAACAATGTGTCGATACTTGCGTTCAACCAATCAATTCTGAGCCGACATATGAGAGTAAGAGAACTGATGAAGAATGTCATACTGCTGAGTATAAGAATTAAGAGCCTTAAATTCTCCTCCATTATCAGATTAAAGGGTTTTCAAGTTACAACCAAGAAGCCGTTCAGCTTGACTATGAAAACTCATAAAGGTAGCCAAGACATCTGATTTGTTCTTAAGAAAATAAACCCAAGTGTACCGAGTATAAGCATCCGTAAAGGCAACATAATAATGATACCCATTTGAAATCATTGGAACTGGCCCCCATACATCCATAACAAAAAGCTCAAGAGGAAAATTATACATCGTATGAGACAAAGAAAATGGTAAATTATGTTCGTTTCCAAGATGACATGCAACATAGTTACTAAGTTCTTTATTGCCATAAATGGAAACATTACAATCATTTAAAGCTTTCTTTAGTGTTGAGCTACATGAATGACCCAAACGTTGATGCCATAAGTCCAAAGAAGTAAGAGTCTCCGCGGTACAACAGTGAGCAAAAAATTCAGATGAAAGAGCGAATGAAGGTGTAGATGGCAATCGATACAGCCCATTATGAATAAAACCTTGAAGAAGTACATCACTTGTCTTTAAATCAAGAACAAGACAATGATTAGGATGGAATTCAAAAGTAACATTATTGTCTCTTGTAAACTTTGACACAGATAACAATTTTTTTGTTATTCCGGGAACATGAAGAAAATATTTCATATAAAGTGGATGAACAGAAGACATTAATGATGACTAACCAATATGAGCTATAGGTAAAAAATTTCCATTACCAGCAAACACTTTACCTAAGCAGATGTAAGGAACATTAGAGGCTAAAGAAGTCTCGGAATTGGTCAAGTGATGAGTGGCATCAGAATCAAAATAGTAACCATTATCATCTGGTAGAGCTGGAGTTGCAATATGCGCTTGAGGAGTTTGAGAGACTGATCTTGTGGAAGTATTTGAAGTCCCAAAAGTAGTAGTAGCACTTGGCCCTAAGATAATAGCACCAGTGAGCCAAGATGAAACAAATGGATTCTAACCAGTTTGTGGAAGAAGTCACATATTCTAATATGTATTTAGACTAGGTGCCATGGTGGACCCAATTAATCCTGTGTTCATCAATAAAGTTGTATTATAAGGACTAGGAGTAGCCCAAGATGAATCATAACAACCATAAGAAGATGGAGATGCATACATGCTATACATAGTTTGAACCGGCAGTGAAGTGGGCATTGATACAATAGATGGTGGTGATGGGGATGGTCGATAAGTATTTCCTTTAAAAGATGGATCAAACCTATGGTAACATAGGTCAAAAGTGTGGCCAATTTTACCACAAAGTTGACATTGAAGATGATATGGCGATTGACCCCTCCCTCTACCTCGAGAACCTCCACCAAACGATGGTCTGTAACTTGGAACAACAGACGGCGAAAAAGCAGTAAATTCAGTATTAGACTCAACAATATTAGCTGATTGAGGAAATTCAGTTACCATAGATTGTTGATAGGATTCAGTATCAATGAGCATTGTAGAAACAGCATGAACTGTGGCCAGTGTGGGAGTGGCAGAAAGAATAGTGATAATAGAGTCAAATTCGGAGGTAAGTCCATTGAGAATGGTTGTGACTTGTTTGAGTTCACTTATAAACTCCCCACAACTTGCAAGTTGCTGGAAAATAATCTTGATTTGCATAAGGTAGTCCTTCATTGCTAGATCCCCCCTTTTTTTAGAGTGTAATAGCCGACGGTAATGCATGAGCCATGATGTAGTTTTGCTTCCAAAGAGAGTTGTGAGAGTACTACAGATTTGAGAGGTGGAATCAAGACCAATTAGGTGAGGGAAAACAGTAAGGCCAACAGAAGAGAACAGCCAAGAGGCAAGAGCGTTGTCCTGCTGCTCATACACTTCAAAGGTAGGGTTGATTTTGACACTCTCAAATGAAACCGTAACAACCCAAGGCGGTGGCTCAATCGAACCATCAAGATACCGCTGGAGTTTGAAATAATTGACAGCAAGAAAAATTTGTTATTTCCAAAATAAAAAATTTGTATCGTCCAAAATGAGAGTAAGTTTATTAGAGAAGAACATCTTACTGCCAGAAGAAGAATCAGTAGAGGTTGATGAAGAACCGTCATCCACCACCAACGATGGTGGGTCAGACGGAGGAGAGAAAGTCATTGAAAATCTGGAACTGATACCAAGTAAGAAATCAATAGAATAACATAATGAAAACAACTGAAATCAGCTAAAATAGAGAGAAAAGAGAGAAGACAATGATTGAAATTCTGATTCTTTTGTAAATAATTATATCGCAAACATTACAAACAGTAATGGATTTATACATGAAAATAGTAGAGCAATCATGATACGTGTCAACAAATCATTGACAATGGTTGTTAAGAAATGAGCTAATGACAGCTCATTGAGTTGGTTGAGATAAAATCACACATGTTATTCTTTGATGATGTAGCAATTTCATAGAGCATGACATTGAAAAATTCTGTTACAGTATAATATTTGACAATTTAGGCCCTAATTTAACCTTGTTACAAGTTTACAAACATCGAAGTCGGCTAATGCCAAGTGCTCCTACATGATCTGATCTTATGGAAATGGAATAATTAACTTCACAAGTCAAAACTATGGTTCAAGATAAATTATAACTTATATTCACTTGGACCATTACTGATAACAGCCTAAAACCCATCAAGAACGTCTTCCTTCTCAGCAACAATTCTAGAAGCATAAAGAAGTTGACCTGGTTTCTCACAATGCCTTTGTTTAGCCTGACCAATCGTAAACCAGAAATTAAAACCAGGTCAGGCGGAGTGAAGGATGGAAAGGAGAAAGAAAGGAAAAAAAAGAAAAAGAATGGGATTGAAACAATGTTGTTTCATAATTTAACATTTAACGTAATTTAATTTAAAAGCATGTAAACGTGGTAGTACAACCAGCATTCCGTTTGGTTTTTAACAGAGGAGTGACCAAAACAAGAACACATCAATTTTAGAGTGATTAAATGGGTAGTTTACCCTACAATATATTACATAGATAAGTTTGCATATATAACATATTACTATTATATTATTATGTGTACGGTTAGAAAAGGATTTTTAAAAAATTTGGATAATTTTTCGATTTGTGCGTGTCATCCTTGCCACAGAGTATTGAGCGGGAGAAGTGCTCGTATGTTTGGCGTTGTCTTTCCAATGTATGGTCAGATGTTCTTGCTAGCGTTTATTGGTCTCTTAGGAATGGCCAGTTTGTGAACTTCTAGAATGATGTCTGGGTTGTTGATGCTAGCCCTCTCAAGCTCTCTTATTTAGGTTCAGCTGTATTTGATAAACCAATTTAAGTTTGTGATATGGTGTAACGCCCCTTATCCGATCCGATCGTCTGGTCCGAGCTACAATATGCCATTTCCGTTGCCAGAGCAATTACTGTCAAATATACCGTAAATAAATCATTTAAACATTCAAAAATGTCATAAACACATTCTCATTATGATATGTAATTAAATTTGAGCCTTAATCAAGCTTACGAAAGTTCTTTGGTTGACCCGAGCATGAAATAGGACTAAATTGTAAAGTTTTAAAATTTCAAGATTGATGTCATGACATCACAGAACAGAGATTGTCATGTCACGACATCAGACCACTCAACATCACATGCTGTTGGCCCACGTTGCGATGAGAAAGATTGCTTGTCGGGACGTGTACTTTATTTTTGATAAAATTTAAGTCATTTAGTACTTATTTCATGTCAACCTCTCAAATTCTAAGTTTGGTGCATAATTGCACAACTTACTTGCATAAAAGCATACTAAAATACATTCCAAATATTACATTTAACCATTTTCCAATCAACAAATCCAATGTACCACAATTTGGCGCCAAATCATATTAATTCAACTTATACAAATTCAACCTATTCAACCATACATTTAATTATTCAATATCTATATTTTACCATACCATTTCACATTCAAATTTGTCATTCAAGTATTATATTTATAGATTATCACATTACCAAAATATACACTTATATATATATATATAAACATCAGCCTTCCCAAAATCAAACATTATCAAGGTTCAAATCAAAGTTACCATTCTCAAGTTAACAAAAGTATAACACCTATATACATGCCACATAATCGGACTTTAGAATGTTTGGAAGACTACCAAATCAATGACGAGATAGTGTGGATTTCTCGTCGATCCGCTAGACATGTTCCACAAATCAACAATCTACAAGAAAAGGGAAAACAACAGGGTATGCATTTTGAAATCCTCTACTATCAATAATTACAAGAATTTTTCACCAGTTTCGAAATTCATACATTTTAGTTCCTATGTTAAAAAACTAACAATTAAACTTTACAAACTAATCCTTTTTCACTTCTAAGCTTAAAATATAACAATTTAGTAATAATTTCATTAAGAACTCATCAATGAAAACTTTTAGAATTTTAACAGTTTTATAAATTGGTATATAAGTTAACTAATTGATCAAGCTCCCATGACATCAAAAACATAAATATTAAAAAAATTAAATTGAACTCACCAAATTAAGTCCCGAATAACTTTAAGCTTCAACAATGGTTTTCTAGGTTTTCTTCGATGGTTTCGGTTGAAGAATAAAAGAAAATAAAGATAACAATTAGTTTTCTTTTATATCTTGATTATAAAATTAATTAATCTTAAATAATAAACTAAAGCTTAACTAACTTATCTTAATCAAAATTAACAAAGTTAGTGGATTGAAATAAACATCCACCGCCATTTGGCACTTTAAATTGGTCCAATTCCTCAATTGGTCCTTTGGATATTTAAAAATTTATAGTGATACATTTTTACTATTTTGACTATTTAATTTTTATACCTTACTTAATTATTAATTTGACAAAATTTAGGGACCAAACTTTAATACTCCAAATCTGCGTTTCCGTGTAACTACAACTAGGAAATGGGATTGCGGTTCTTTTCGCACCAGTGTTACCTTATCAGAATTTGTAGTTGATTGCGACTATCTTGCCTCCTTTAGAGGAAGCTGGAGAGGACAGGGTTGCTTGGCGCTGGTCCACTGCAGGTAAGTTTTCGACTGCGAGAACGTATGAATGGTCACGATAGTTGGATAGTTTAGGGAATGGGGTTGACTTGCGTTTGGTTTGGCGTTGTAATACTGCCCAATGGGTTTGGGTTTTCTTGTGGTTATTGTGGCATAATGTGGGTACTCACAAATGAAGTGCGATTAAGATGGAGTATGGCCTCATCGGCTTACTTTGCTTGGTGCGGAAGTGCGGTGGAATTATGCAGTTCATGTAGTGCGAGACCGGGCTATTAGTGGTGGTCTTAACGTCATTCAATGGTAAGGTAAATATGGAGGACGCTTGTGCCAGCAGCTATCAGCGTTTGTCTGTTGGAGGGACTCAGATGGGGGCTGGCAGCTTGGATTTGCGATGAACATAGGGGCTGTTTCATTTTTTCAATTAGAGGCAAGGGACTTTTTTTTATAACACAATGAATTTATAGTTACTATTTAGTCAAAATTAAAATTCTGAAAATTAAAAATAAAAAATAACTAAACTAAAATGATATAAAATGATTTAATGGTGAAATCTTACTTTACAAAAAACAAAGTTGGACTTAGAAAGTCTATTTTGTTTCATCATTCAGTGTTGACAGAAAATGAATGTATGCTACCACTATCATTCGGGGAAAAAATATGTCATTCTTTCACCGTTCACGTAAGGGCGCAGTTTTTGTTTGAAACTTGGGGCGTTAGCTCGTGATTAAAGACAATTTCTTCACAAATTTATCGCATTTAAATATATTTATATTTTTTTTATTAGGGGGTGACTTAAAAAAATTTAAATTTATATTATTATTTAGTTTTACTAAAACAACGTCGTTTCAATTTTTTCCCACCTAAACCCTTCTATTTTATCACCCGCAAACTACAACTCGTTAACACTAACAGAATAAGTCATCCATATACAATGTATTTCAACGGTTACCATTTAATTTGTTCAAACATAGAAAGAATCCTAAAAATTCTTGAGAGTTTAAGGACAAACTAAGGTACTTCAAATCAACAATACATTCGTGCTGCTTAAGGATCATGACAGATTTAGATTTTTACAGATATTCGATTTTTATGAATTTAAATATTCTATTAATAATTTAATTAATGCAAATTCAAATAATTATACTTAATGTGAATAATAAATATATTCAATTTTTAAAAATAAAATTATAAATTCTAGTTTAGATTTTTAAAATATGATAAATCTCAAAATTTCACATGAACTTTGGTCTAACGTGCAATGCTATACATGAATTTTGATTTGGTGCAATTATACACATAAAATTCTGGTTGTGCTTAAAATTGTTGAGTCCGGTTAAAGTTTACTACAAGTCCTTGTACCATATCATAAAGTTCATTTTAGTCCTTATATTATTACTGTAGTAACCCAATTTTGCCTGACCCAATACATAAACCCAAACAAAGAAAAAATAAAAACAAAATAAATAAAACCCAATTTACAAGCCCAAACCAATACAAACCCCAAAGCCCAATAGCCCGCAACCTAAACTTTTTTTAGAAAAATCGAAAACCCTAGATCCCCTATGTGCCGCTGCTCCTGGCCAAGTCAGTGAATGCGACACTCGAGGACTGCCTCCCTTGCAATCGTTTCACCGAAATGGCAAGGGTGCGACTCCCATCATCGTTGACCACCATCACGACCTGCAAAGAAGAAAGAAAGACAGAAGCAAAAAAAAAATACAAATATTTGTAATCACTCGACTATAAAAGCCAAATAAACAGATTGTAATAGACACGAAGAAAAAGCAAAGAGATATAAAAATTTCCAGTTCTAAAAGGTATACTTTTACATCGTATTATAAAAATTTCCAGTTCTAAAAGGTATACTTTTACATCGTATACATATAAAAAACAATAAATAAAATACGAAGCTTATTTTTACCTTTGCCACCACCGTCGATATCCCCTTTGGCTTGAAAGGCTGTTGAATACTTGGGGATTCGCCGGAAGGCTACCCCGGAGAAGGAAGGGAACCTCAAGGTCCCTTTTTGCATTTTCAGATTTTGGCCGGATTTTAAGGATTTTGGCTCTAGATTCAGGTTCCCCGTGAAACAGAGACAAAAAGGCCTTTTTTTAACAACTCCGGCCACCGGAGGCGACGGCCGCCATCGCCGATGACCGGTGGCCATGGCGGAGTGCCGACACCCCTATGGTCAGACCCAGGGATGCGTTCATAGAAAAAAAAGGAAAAAAGAGGAATTTTTTTAAAAACCCAGGATAAGTAAATTTTTTCTGAAAATTTTGACTTATATAAGGCCTTGGTTCGACGTCGTTTTGGCCTGGCTTTAGAAGCCCCAAAACGACATCGTTTTGAAGTGCGACCCGATTGCCCAACCCGAAATACCTCAAGATCCGCATGTTTTTTAGGAAAAGGGATATTTTTAGTTTCGATCCTGCCGCTTTCTTTGTTCTTTCTAATTTCGTCCTATTTCATTGTTATTTTTTATTCTTACCCTTGGTATTTTGTTCTTGTGCAATTTAGTCCCTCGACCCACTGTGGACCCATTGAGGGAAGGACACGTGTAAATGTGGGTGGGATAATTACCTTTTGAGTCCCTGTACATTTTTCCCATTTTAATTTAATCTTTTTATGTCCTATTTCTTTATGATTTAGACTTTTAATTTTGTTATGCTTTCAATTTAGCCTTTTATTTCTTTTTCTTTATGTACCCATTTATTTATTTGCAATACATACCTTAAATGTCGTTTAAATTTCAATTTAATCCCTCATTTATTTAATTTTGCCTCTTTATTTACTTTATCTTTTATTTTAATATTTAAAATATATGTTATTTATATTTCTTTTATTATGCTATTTTATTTTTATCTTTGTTATTATTATTACTATTTTTATCGTTCATGTTAGTATTATGATAGTAATCATGACATGATTATCACTATTATTACTATAAATCGGTGTTTTTATTATCATTATAGTTGCATTATTATTATTCACTTGCATAACCTTTTATTTTCTTATATCATTTATTTATTTATTATTCTAATAGCATTATTTTATTTTTTACCCTCTACTATTTTACCTTATTTTGCTAATCACCATCCCATCATGTTAAAATATATTTATCCGTTTTTACACTATGCCCAAATAAAGTAACTGTATATCGTTTTAAAAGTTACACTCGTTTTATCTAATGCATATAAAATATTTAAAACCAAGACAATGTTCATTATTGTTGGGCTTCGAGGAAGTCGTGCTCCTATCTTACGGAGTATGGCATTTTTCTAAAACCGAAGTAATCGAATATCCTACTTAAGATAATAAAAAAACAAAATTTAGGTAATGATTAAATGGCGATTATTTTGGTTTTTAAGGATTCGAGGCATCGTGTCCTAACTTACGGGGTATGATATTTTCTTCTCGATTAACTCAAAATAAGGCATTCTCCATAAAATTTAATTTAATTAAGTGATATCTTAATCAAATAACATTATACAAAGAGGGATCATGTTTTAAATTTTCTTCAAATTTTCAATTCTCGACACTAAGATATCAAGTAATTAATTAGGTACTAATTTTGGGCGTTATGAGGGTGTTAATCATTCCTCATACGTAACTGACTCCCGAACCTATTTTTTGGATTTTGTAAGACCGAAATAATTTTAGTAAATCGAATATTTTATTAAAATGATAAAGTTTTGAGGTGATCCAATCACACCTAATTAAAAAGGATTGATGGCGACTCCATTTTCATTTTTTTAAATAAAAGTCGATTTAAAAAAAAGGTTTCGACAGATTGGCGACTCCACTGGGGATAAAATAAGAAAGTCAAGCCGCAAGTTGATTACTTTTTGGTCTTTTTTGTCAAAAATTGATAATTTAGTTTAAATTGACGGTCCCATCCTTGCATTTCACCCTTCATACTTTATTTTGGTGGTAAATAATGTTTTCATTTTTTTGGGTTACATGATGATTCAATATGTCTACTTTATTAATTTGAGTTTCTCTAAGTATATTTCCGCACATTGCATGGAAGAATTGCTCCATTTTGCCCTTCTTAAGTGGGAGTGAGAATCTATTCATTTGTGAGGTCTTCACCTCCGTATAGGATAGTGAATCACTTTCGGGATACATCTGTACTTATGTCTTCATGAGGTCTTCCCCTGAACTGAACTTGGTCCGTATGAGCCTATAATCAGTAAGGATTAAGGAATCTGCTAGTTTAGGTACCCCTACTTTAGAACCGAACTGCATATAATGAGCCCTAAAGAACCCACCCCAGGTATAACCATGTCAAACCTTTAGTGGTCACTCGAATAGATGTTCTATTTACTATTCTTGCTTTGTACGAAATGTACTGACTTGTTTCGTGTTATTTTGGCTGTGATTGTATTGTATATTCATCATAGAAAAGGGTGTTGATTCGCATTTAGTTGCTAAATAAAGAGCTTGTCATGGAAAAAGGCTTTCTTGATAAAGTGGAAGACAATGCGACCGTATGAATATGGTCCGAAAAAGCACAAGAGAAAGGTGACAGCTTGACGGAAGGATACATGTCGAAATTATGGGATTTCACTCGCATCAGTGTGACTCATAATAATCTTCAAGAGTTGAAAGAAATATGGGACCAATAGGATGACGAAATCAAGCATTTATTCTACCGTGAATATGGTGATTTGCTTTATTTACTCGATGTCAAAATGGATAAGCACTTATTCCGAGCTCTTACCCAGTATTGGAATCCCGCATATAGTTGATTCACTTTTGGAAAGGTAGACTTGGTGCCCACCGTAGAAGACTACACAACTCTAATCCGTTACCTGAGGATCTAAACCGACAAAGCATATTCTAGAGCCGCCAATGTCCCAACTTTCTTAAAGAGACTAATGAACATAACTGGGATGAGTGAGTAATGGGTCGCGGCCTGAATTAAACAAAAAAGGGATAGCAAATGCATCCCTTGGAAAAGTCTGTGAGATTTGATCTTGGTACATTCGGATGCGAGAAAAAGAGTCGAAGTTTTTTCCTTGAGTATTTATGGGTTAGTTATCTTCCCAAAAGCACTAGGGCACGTTGATGATGCAGCTTCAGATATATTTGACCGACTTGCCAAATGGGTCACTCCCGTCCCAATAATTTTGGCTGAAAATTTTAGATCTTTAAGTGCATGTCAGAGAGCGGGTGAATGAAGATTTATCGGGTGTGCACAACTCTTGCTAGTCTAATTTTATAGCCACTTTTGGAAGGTAGAAAAAGTCTCTTATCGAGTATTCTCCTAGGATTACTCTCCGTTTAAAGAACTCGTAGCTATCCTAAGACGAGACAAGATTTCTGAAAAACAGTGAATGACAATTCTCTAGAGTCTCAAAGACGAAGACGTTCAATGGAAGTCCCATTGGATGATCTTTGATAAAATTTTGTACAGATGTTGAGTCTTTGACTGGGTCCATCTACTCGGGATTTGGGGAGCTGTTGGATATGTCCCTCTACTTGTATTGAGACAGTATAGGTTGAGGCAATTTATACCGACAACGCAAGGGCTGGCTTAATGTGAGTTTGCGTACAAATGTGATAATTACAAAAAGAAGGTTCGTGAAATTTCAAATGTGTGGAATCAAACTTAAAAAATGAAGAGATTTTTTACAAATCCTATGATGACCCAGGAATATGATTGGTGGTGGGGTAAAAGAGTCAATGAAAATGTCCCTTCGATGAGCCAAGAAAATACCCGGCCAATAGAATAACACTTGCAAGTAATCCCGTTTGAATTAGAGATCGTAAAGTAAGACTTCGAAAAGAAGAGTTCGAAGCTAAGGAAAAATGATAGAAAAGTTGGAAGAGGAAATGATTCAGTTAGAATTAGACGTTGACGTCCAAAAGTTAGAAGTCGAGAAAATGAGGAAAGGAAAAAATAAGGCTGAAGAAGACTTGGATAGTTTAAAAACAAATTATAAGAAACTGCATCGATTGATGAGGAATGCTGGGTTAGATAAAACATCAGAACAGTGGCGGAAAGAAATCCAAAAAGAAAGGATTAGAGCTGATCAGTGGGAAAATAAATTCTAAGATGCTCGAATTCGAGAATATGCTCTAAAAAGAGGCTTGTTAGAAAGCTAAAATGAAAAGGTTGGATTGAGAGCTCGGGTAACAGAATTAGAAAGTCACTGCATCAATATTGTAGTCACAACTTTGTGATTAAGTTGAAAGCAAGCTTAACTAAGATTGAAGAGTTGAAGGGAAAGATAGAAGAGCTCGAGGCTGCACTTCAAAATTATGAACTTCGAATTAAGCTTCTTGAAACAAATAATGAATATTAGAAAGAGCAACTCCAACGCTCTCAAGGTCAGATTAGGGATAGAGATCACATCATGTGCGAAACTGTGACTCAAGTACGGGAAGTAGCCGACCATTTGCAAACCCTAAGCGGTTCAAGCTGACATGCTAAGAGTGAGATACGAATCAGAATCAGATTGGTGCCGAGAATTAGCCTGGTTTCTTAGAAAAGTCAAGGCTTTGAGTATTAGGGTAATGTCGTATATGTAAAATGTATCCGTTTTATGTAAAGAAATTTGTTTTCTAGCAAAGTTGTTCTAATAGAATTGAATTAGAATCAATGCCTCTTTTTGCATTCATTTTGCATTCATCAGCATTACATTTCATCATATGCATTAAATTTCATAAAAAGACCCTAATTAATCGAAATTATGATAGTTACCCTGGAAACCAACAAGAATTTGCCAACTGAATATCGTTACGGTACCTGCGGTAAAACCAAAGTCATGGATCAAAGGTTAGAGAGACTAGAACAAATTCAAAAAGACATGCAAGATCAGTTGCAAGCGTAACTGCAACACCAATTAGCTAAGGTACAACAAGACATTAAGGACCAAATACAAAAGTCCCAATGAAGCATAATAAGCCATTTGACCCAGTTGTTGGCTAGAAGAATTGAAAAAGTGAGGAGTATTGTGATTAACTTTGGGGATGATAATGAAAACCCTACATACCCCTTAGGCTTTACCTAGTGAATGTCCAAGCCTAACCTGATACATATCCACGAAGGGTACCCGTTACCATAAGACCACAACAATACCAAGCTTGTACCTCAATACCAGTAAATTACCCAATGGGTTCAGGTTCCAATCCCGGAGATAATCTGACCAACCCCATTGTTCCAGATTTGGATAACATGGTGGAAATGGATAGAGCAAGAGTAGAATTGCCAAAATAGCTAGAAGATCGGTGCAAGTGGTTAGAGGAGAAATTTAGAGATATGGAGAATACTGACTTTCTTTGTGGGGTCGATGCCAAGGAATTGAGTTTAGTCCCAGATCTAGTGCTCCCACCAAAATTTAAAACTCCAGAATTACAATGTTCTGCCGAAGAATGACAGGATACGTCAATAATTACCAATTGTTAATCTATTGCTTCCAGGATAGTTTGATTGGGTCAGCTGTCAAATGATACAATTAGCTAAGCCGTGCCAAAATCAATTCATGGAAAGACTTGACACAGGCTTTCATGAAACAATACAACTATGTGACCGATATGACACCCTATAGAATTACGCTGTAAAACATGAAGAAAAAGTAAAGTGAAAGTTTTAGGCAATATGCTCAGAGATGGAGAGAAGTGGCAACACAAGTTCAGCCAACCTTTTTAGAAAATTAGACAACAACGATTTTCATAAACACTATGAAAGCCTCGTTCATTAACCATATGCTGGGTAGCGCTACTAAGAGCTTCTCAGATATAGTAATGTTCAGAGAAATGATTGAGAATGCAATAAGGAGTGAGAAAATAAACGTGGGGGAAAGCGCTAAAAAGTCTAGCCCGAGAAAGAAAGAAAATGAAGTAAACATCGCAAGTGTGTACAATAAGAGCTATTCAAAAGCGGTCACTGTAGGCCAACCAAGGACCATGACAACTAGGCATTAAGGACCTTCGAGGCAACAATCTAACTCAAGGCCAAACATGGAAAAACTTAAGTTCACACCTATCTCGATGACATATAGAGAGTTATATTAGAATTTGTTTAATGCGCATGTAGTATCCCATTTTATTTAAAACCCATGCAACCCTTATTCCCAAAATGGTATGATGCGAATGCTCAATACGAGTACCACACAGGAATAACGGAACACTAAATTGATAACTACACTGCATTGAAAAAGTTGATCGAGGGGTTCATCAAGATTAGGATTGTAAGGTTCGATGATCCCTCGGGAGCTAATGTGGTAGAAAATTCGTTACCTAGTCATTCTGACCAATGGGTAAATGCGATAATCGAGAGTGAATAAAAGATGACCAAAACCGATGTTGCGGAAGTGAAATCCCTACTAAAATGGGTTTGGCAAAAAAGATAGATATATGATTAATGATTCAAGATTCATAAAAGATACCCCAATGAGTGATGAGCTACTGTGAGTTTCACGCTAAAGGAGGTCATGAGATCTAGGAGTGAGCTGAGTTCAGAGCTCTAGTACAAAGTTTGATGGATAACAAAGAATTGAAATTTTTTGAAGATGTCAAAGGCTCGGAAAGAGGAGATGTTTGCGCCTTAGAGGAAGGATCAATGGAGAAAGTTTACAAAGTCAACCACCCGGTGGTAATTATTTCACGACCAAGAAGTAATGAAGTGGGAGCACAAGCTACGCCAAGAGTCATAATTCAAAAACTCGTGAATTTTTCCTACAAGGATAGCAAAAAGGTTCCATGAAATTATAATTGTAACGTGATGATCTCGGAAGAGGAGAACTCGGTTGGCACTATAAAAGGGGGCCATGATATTGGTTTTTCACGCGCAATAGGAGGCGCTATGACCCTACAATTGCAAGAACCGAACCCCTTAAAGAAAAAACGCTGGCAGTTGATCATAAGAAAGAAAAAACAGTTAGACTTAAATTACCTGTCAATGAGCCAGTAACTGAGAACGAGGCTAAGAAATTCTTGAAGTTCCTAAAACAAGTGAGTATAGTGTTGTAGAACAGCTACACAAGCAACCAACTCGCATATCAGTATCAGCTTTGCTCTTGAGCTCAGAGACACATCATAACGCGTTGATGAATGTGTTAAATGAAACTTACGTCGCTAATAATATCTTTGTAAACAAGCTAGATCGTTTGGTTAACAATCTGAATGCCAACAATTTTATCTTCTTCAATAATGATGAAATACCTTCAGGAGATATGAGATCCACAAAAGCTCTACATATCACTACTCGCTACAAAGGATATACATTGTCAGGAGTGTTAATCGACAGTAGATCCGCACTGAATGTCTTGCTTCTATCCATACTAGATATGTTGCTAATAGATAAGTCTCACATGAAGACGTGCCTAAATATAGTGAGATTACTCGATGGTACAGAAATTAAGGTGATAGGGAGGATTGAAATACCACTTTTAATTGGTCCAAACACATATGAGGTAGACTTTTTGGTAATGGATATCAAACCCTCTTATAACTACTTGTTGGTTAGGCCTTGGATTTATTCGGCTGGGGTAGTGCCGTTGTCATTACACCAAAAACTGAAGTTGGTAACGGAGGGTCGACTGGTAATAATAAACGCCGAAGAGGATATCATTGCATCCTTAACTAGTGACGCGCCATACATAGGAGCGAATGAGAAGGTAATAGAATGTTCTTTTCGATCACTGAAATTTGTTAATGCAATTTTTATTATTGAAGGAAATAAGATCTCAGTACCAAAAATATTCAAAACCACGAGGATGGGCTTGTAGTTGATGGTCGGGAAGGGAGTCTTACCTGGAAGAGGACTCAGAAAATACCTTCAAGGAAGAGTCGGTGCACCATTGTTGATGGACAAAAAAGACCGTTTTGTCTTAGGGTACAGGCCAGATGCAAGACAAAACAAGAAGGAATTGAAAAAGAAGTAAGAAAGAAAAATAGCATGACTAAGTGGGGGTGTAACACCCCCTAACCCCAAACCGTCATCGAAATAGGGTTATGGAGCATTACCAGACATATCGGATAACTTATAACTAATTCAGAAATAAATAACAGGCATAGCATACTTTAATCATTTTCATTTCATATTTGTATAAATTATGTCATTTTAGTTCCATTTCATACTTATAACCAATTTAAACATCATTCTACAACCGTAATAACAAAACGCTTATAGTTAACCTATACATCACCTAGTTACATGCCACATAATCAAAACAAAGGTACATCACCAAAATTTCTCTAAGGTCGGGATTGCTCTGGATGCTGGACCGGACACTGGTTTTCTACTAACCTACGCACGGAAACAACCGTACGCTGAGTATGGGAATACTCAGTGGTATTACCATAATTTATCAATTAATGTAATTCAAATTAATAACATTAATCGATAAATTATATACATTTAGTTTATGTCTACAATTATTCATTAATTATCTCATACTTTAAATCAACTTGATAATTAATAACAATAAGCAATATTTCAAATCTTGTATTTAATTGTATTCATACCTTATTTCACTATTTCAATTCATATACAATTCATTCCAATAGTTCATTTTAATTCATATACAATTCATTCAATTTATCACTATATTCAATATCAATTCTATTGCAATTTGTACTAACTAATATCATATAACAAAAAATTACTCTTAATCAAATCATGAATTTTGGGTTCATATCTTCAAATCTTATATCTCGATTTCCAATTCACATATCAATTCACAATTTCACTTTCTCATTTCTTTCCACAGCTCAATCAACCACACTTATTCAAATTTTCTCATTTCAATTATTTACCCCTATTAACAAGACTCGGACCTTGATGGATGCACGGATCCAACCAAACACACCAGAATATCCAACTTAACACACCTGAAATAATATAAATCCTCCTCAACACACCAGTATATCATATCCTCCCAAACATAATCATCTTCTACGTCGAACTACAAATCTCCTCATCACATCACAAACCCTATGGCATGCAGAGTATTATTTTACTTTTTCAATTTCGAATTCATTTCCACAACAATTTCAAATATTCAATCAATTCAAAACATCTATTATTTCAATTCGCAAACAATTCAATATCGATATTCACCTTATTTTTATTTATTAAACATATTATTCAAAATTCAACAATTACTATTAATTTAAATTATAACAATTAATAATTAAATCTAAATTATGGCAATACTAACCGAAATTTTCTTGAATCACTCATTGTCCACCTTCTCCTTTCCTTTCTCGAACAATGATCTTGCACGACATTGGCTATGTAATTAAATAATTAAAAATCATTAATACACAATTTCATCAAAATATTTTCATTTATACCTAAACTTGACCTAAATTCTAATTTAATTCCTTATCAATACTAATTCTATTTTCCCAATCTAACTCCATATTCTCTCTTAATTCTTACTATAAACTCATTTTAACTCTTCATTTTCACCATAACTCCCTAATTTTGAAATTCTCTCAATTTAGTCCCTATTAATTCAAAGTCTATAATTTATTTTAAAATCAACCTTTTACTAACTTCTAACTTGAAATTCAATCAATTTAAACTCTAATTCTTCAATTTATTCAATATAAACAACATCTAAAAATTTGCTAACTTTCAAAATTTCAACTTAAATCAAGTAGTATTTTGTTCTAGGATTCCAAAAATATCAAAATTAAAAGAAAAATAGACTAAATTGACTTACCAATTGAGCTTGGAACTTCAAAACCCCAATTTTCCTTTTTTTTCTTTTCTTTCTCCTTTCTCATTCTTTGTTTCGTTTTTCAACTATGTTTCTTTCTCTTTTATTTCTTGTTGATTTTTCTTGCCCAACCGTCCAGCCCATATAATTTGAGCCTACTTTCCTTTTAAATCCCTCCTTATTAGTCACTTAAGCTATTTAATCACAATTTAATAAATTTTGCACTGTTTTCAATTTAGTCCTTTTTAATTAATTGACTATCCAAACGTTAAAATTTTCTAACGAAACTTTTATACTAACTTAATGACACTCTATAAATATTTATAAAATATTTATGGCTCGACTTATGAATTTGAGGTCTCTATACCTCGTTTTAGACCAATTTACCTATTAAATTCTTTTTAAATCACAAAATTCACTAATTCAAAATTTTTTCTAAATTCACAATTGACCCATAATTATTAATTTATTAAATTTTAAAACCCACTGGTTGAATTTAGTGATCTCGAATCACTATTTTCGACACCTCTAAAAATTAGGCTGTTACAGGGGGAGAGGTCAAATAAGAACCAATGATATTTCCCCTTATATCTAAAATATTCGTGTTATGAGAAATCATTTATCCTGGATGAAAAATGTCAGAAAAAGTGCGCCTGTTAACCAAAACTACGAAAGGAATGTTGGGAAACTTGAGCATCAATGCCATATCTGAAGAAAGAATTGAGGAAGAAAACCTATCAGGAATTTATCTTTATATCCCCAGAAGTGTTCTAAACAATTGGACTACAGAAGAGATCCCTATAATTTTTAGAACTAATTCAGAGTAATGTTGAAAACACACTTCTTGCTCTAAGCCTGGGAGCAGTAGGACTTATTTTGTGAAAAAGGCATATGTTCACTATTTTTATTTCAAAAAAATGCATTTTTGTGTCTCATTTTGGCAAATATTCTTTTATTTTTTCCTTTTCATTCACACTCATACCACACAAATAATTATTCTTAGATTCATTTGTTCTTTGGGTCTTCCTTTATTCCTATAACAGGCCTCTAGATATCAATGATATGAGCGAAGCTGCTACTGATTCAAAGTCTCCTTTTGAGCAGGATATGTGTTCAGTGGAACCTCAGGACTTTGAAAATGATCGAGATTGTAACCTATCTTCTGATTTGTTAAGGATGGTAAGACAAGATGAGAAATAAATCCCACCTTACAAAGAGTAAGTAGAAATTGTTAGCTTAGGAGACAAACAAGAAAAGAAAAAGGTGAAGATCAGAGCTTCCCATAAAGAAAGAATATAAGTCGATTAAAAAAACTATGAAGGATGAGGCTTGATGTCCTATTGAAAATAAAAGAAGATGTCAAGAAACAATTCGACGCTGGTTTCCTACAAGTGGTTAATTACTTGGAGTGGGTAGCCAATATAGTCTCTATCCTTAAAAAAGATGAGAAAGTACAAATGTGTCTAAACTACAGGGATTTAAACAAAGCCAGTCCGAAGGATAATTTTCTGTTGCCTCACATTGACTCCTTAGTGGACAACACGTCAGATTATTTATTGTTTTCTTTCATGGACAGTTTCTCCGGATACAATCAGATAAAGATGCATATTAAAGATATGGAAAATATCACAATCGTAACTATGTGGGGGACAATTTGCTATAAAATGATGCCATTTAGACTAAAAAATGCCAAAGGGACGTATCAAAGAGCCATGGTAACTTTGTTTCATAATATGATGCACAAAGAAATCGAGATTTATGCCGATGATATGATCGCAAAATCTCGAACAGAAAAGGAACATGTACAAGTCTTAAGGAAATTGTTTTTAAGGTTAAAAAAATTACAACTAAAGCTGAATCCAGCAAAATGTACCTTCGGGGCCATATCGGGAAAATTACTAAGATTTGTAGTTAGCGAGAAAGAGATCGAGATCAACCCGGGTAAAGTTAAGTCTATACAGTAGTTGCTATTTGCTGGGCTCTCAAAATGAGGTCCGGGGTTTCTTAGGAAGATTAAATTATATCGCCGATTCATTTCACAACTAATCGAGATATGTGACCCCATATTTCATCTCCTTAAGAAACATAATCCAGATGTATGGGATGAGAAATTCCAGAAGACTTTCAACAAGGTCAAACATTACTTATCCAATGCCCTAGTACTAATGCCATCTAGCCCAGATAAGCCACTGATATTGTATTTGGCAGTATTTGGAAACTTTATGAGATGTGTGATTCGCCAACATGATGAGTCATGGAGGAAAGAAAGAGCGATATATTACCTCAGTAAGAAGTTTACTGAATGTGAGACTAAATACTCGCTAAGTGAGAAGTTGTGTTGCGCCTTAATTTGGACAACCTAGATACTAAGACAGTATATGTTGTACCGTACAACTTGGCTAATCTAAAAAATAAACCCTCTAAAGTACATGACGGAGTTAACTGCTTTGAATGGAAGAATAACTCGATGGTAAATTTTACTTTTCGATTTTGATATAATCTACGTGAACGAAAAGGCGGTAAAAGGGAGTGCAATAGCAGATTTTCTCGCTAGTAGAGCTCTAGAAGATTACGAGCCTTTGAACTTTGATTTCCCAAATGAGGATCTGATATATGTTGTGATCACTGAAGAAGGTGCTTAAGAAGAACATCCTTGGAAACTAAATTTTGATAGGGCCTCAAACGCTATGGGTAACGGAGTCAGGGCTGTCATGGTATCCCAGACAGAGATCATTATCCTCTTACCAGCAAACTTGATTTTGATTGTACAAATAACATGGCAGAATATGAAGCATGCATCATGGGTATCCGTGCATCCATAGAACACAAGATCAAGGTACTAGAGGTATATGGGGATTCTGCACTAGTGATTTATCAACTCAAAAGAAAATGGGAGACGAGAGATCCCAAGTTGGTCAATTATTGAAGGCTGGTCTTTAAGTAATTAAGGAGTTTGATGACATCGCCTTCTACTACCTCCCGCGAGATGAAAATTAGATGGCTAACGCCCTGGCTACCTTAGCTTCCATGGTTAAAGTGAATAAATAAGAGGATGTAAAACATATCCAGATGAGTATCTATGAGGCTTCGGCCATTTGTTACAACCTCGAGGAAGAAGAAAATGATGATCACCCTTGGTACCACGATATAATGCAATATGTAAAGAATCGTGAATACCCTGATCAGGCAATCGAGAATGATAAAAGGACGCTGAGGAGATTGTCCAATGACTATATCTTAGATGGGGAGATCCTATATAAAAAAAGAAAAGATCAGGTGCTCTAAGATGTATGGATGCTGTTGAGGCCAAAAAAATCTTGGAAGAAGTCATGAGGGTATTTGCAGAACACATGCTAATGGTTTTACAATGGCCAGGCAAATCATAAGATTCAGATATTATTGGTGACAAAAGATGTCAGTTATGCCAAAAGATGTCATAAGTGGCAAATTTATGGTGACAAAATTCATGTGCCTCATTTACCTCTTCATGTTATGACTTCTCCATTACCTTTCTCTATGTGGGGCATAGTTGTCATTGGGCTGATCTCGTCAAAAGCTTCTAATGGACATCGATTCATCTTTATGGTCATCGACTACTTCACCAAGTGGGTAGAAGCCACTTCTTATGCCAATGTCACGAAGTTGGCAGTTAGCAAATTCTTAAAGAAAGATATTATATGTCGATATGGAATGCTAGAAAGGATTATATCTGAAAATGCATTAAATTTGAACAATAGTAAGATAGCAGAGGTCTGTAGTCAATTCAATATCAAACATCACAACTCATCACCATATCGCCCAAAAATGAATGGTGTAGTGGAAGCAGCCAATAAGAGCATCAAGAAGATCGTGGGGAAAATGATAGAAGCTTATAAAGATTGGCATGAGAAATTACCATTTGCCCTCTATGCTTATCAAACGTTTATCAGAATCTCCATTGGGGCAACGCCTTTCTCATTGGTTTATGGAATAGAGGCGATTTTGCCCATTGAAGTCGAGATTCCTTCTTTCTGAGTTTTATCAGAGTTGAAGTTAGATGAAGTAGAACGGATCCAATCTCAATATAATCAGTTAAACTTGATTGAAGAGAAGAGGTTAAAAGCTATCCGTCATGGTCAGATGTACCAAAAACGAATGACGCGAACTTATGAAAAAAATGTTCATCCCAGAGAATTCCATAAGGGGGAACTGGTATTGAAAAACTTCATTTCTATACAAAAGGATTTCAGAGAAAAATGAATGCCAAACTGGGAAGGACCTAACATGGTAAAGAAGACCGTTTTTCGAAAAGTGTTGATTTTAACCTAGATAGATGACAAAAACTTGTCTAATCCTGTGAATTCAGATTTAGTCAAGAAATACTTCACTTATAAAAAATGGAGAGGCCAAGGTGAAAACTCGCAAAGGGTGCCTTGAGACAAAAGGGGTTTTGAGTTGAAAACCCGAGAAAGGGCAACTAAAATTTGGATCGAAGATTGGGCATGTGGTAGTCGTGTCTTCTCAGAAAGAGAAACGTTACATCTTGGGGCATCAACAAAGTACTCTAATTCTCCTCAACGCATATTAGGTTCAAAATGGTCCTCAAGAAGTTTGTGTAGAGAAGCTCATGTTGCGATATTTGAGACACCTAATTTCATCTTACTCACTCTGTATTTTAGCAACATTTTCTATTTTGATTAATCTATTCATTTCGAGCTTTGCTCCCAATAAATCTCAATCTTGTCCATTACCTTTTTCAAGCATTTTTACATTGAAATAACGATTAATGGACTAACAATATTCAAGTAAAATGATTTTTGCATATTGCTCTAAAAGGCTTCTAAATAGTATAAGGACCTGAAACATGACCACTAGTTAGAAATAACCAAATCTAAGGGTTGGAAATATTTGGGAACGGATATTATTCTTCAGGTTTTCTGTCAAAGATATCAGATCTGAACAAGAAGGCATGGTAACACATCAGTGATGGAACCTTGACGAATAATGAGCAATGCCAACCTAAGCATTAAAAAGGGGATCATTCTTGAAAAATGGCATTCTACATTCAAGCAACTGTCATTCATATAGATCTAGTTAGAAGCATTTGATTCATTCTAATCATAACATACTAACCGTTTGGCATAAATATAGGCCTATAAAATGGATTATACAGGTCATGTTTCCCAAAGAATGGTGTAGCAGATTAGTGAAACCACAAATCCTATACCTCTAAAGTTGCAGTGGGTCAGATTGAAGTCACCATAGCGAATCTTATTTCCCTAAAGTTGCAGTGGATCAGATTGAATCTACCATAGTGGATCTTATCTCCCTGAAGTTGCAGTGAAGCAGATTGAAGTAGCAAATCTTATATTCCTGAAGTTGCAGTGGGGCAAGATGAGATTACAACTCCTATATCCTTAAAATTGCAGTGGATCGGATTGAAACAACAATTCCTATACCCCTGAGGTTGCAGTGGGATGGAATAAAGCTACAACAACAAGTCTTATTTCCTGGAAATTTCAATGAAGCAAGATGAAGCTGTGATACTAAATCCTGCCTTCCTAAAGTTGTAGCAAAATGGATACAGTAAAGTAGAGTAACCAATGATTGAAAGAATGGGCTACCTGAAGAAGAAAAGCACTAGAGAAATTGAGATTCAGCGGGACCGGGAAAAATTGGTCCTCATTTAAAGTCTTTGCTCCCTTCCCATTACAAGACAATGAGCAAAGAGGGGTAGCTATAGTAACCCAATTTTACCTAGCCCAATACATAAACAAAAAAAAAACAAAATAAATAAAACCCAAATTACAAGCCCAAACCAATACAAAACCCCAAAGCCAAATAGCCGACAACCTATACTTTTTTTAGAAAAACTAAAAACCCTATATCCCTTATGCGTTGCTGCTCTTGGCCACGTCAACGGATACGATGCCCAAGGACTGCCTCCCCTACCATCATTTCACTGAGATGGCAATGGTGCTACTCTCATCGTCGTTGACCACCATCGCAACTTGCAAAGAAGAAAGAAAAAGATAGAAGCAGAAAAAGTAAAAATAAAAATAAAAATAAAAATATTTGTAATCACTCAGCTATAAAAGCTGAATAAATAGATTGTAATATACACGAAGAAAAACAAAGAGATATAAAAATTTCCAGTTCTAAATGGTATATTTTTACATCGTATACATATAAAAAAACAATAAATAAGATACAAAGTTTTTTTTTACCTTTTCCGCCACCGTTGATATCTCCTCTGGCTTGAAAGGCCGTCGAATCTTTAGGGATTCGCCGAAAGGCCGAGCCGGAGGAGGAAGGGAACCAAAAGGTCCTGTCGAAACCATTTTTTGAAAAAAACAAAAATTTTAGGTTGTCAACTTTTTAAAAAAAATTAAAATTGGGAGTCGCCACCAACTTTTATTGAGGTGTGATTGAATCACCTAAAAAAACGGCTTTGGTCTACGAGTTTTAGAAAAACGGATCCGGGAGTCGGTTACGTACGAGGAAGAATTAGCACCCTCGTACGCCCAAAAATTGGTACCTAGTTAATTAATTAATGTCTTAATGTCGAAAATTTGAAGAAATATAATCCTTAGAAAAAACTTAAAAACGTTACGTATTAAAACCTTTATCATTTCAGAAAAAGAAAATGCCACACCCAATACGTTAGGGCACGACATTCTAATTTTCCCCAAAAAGGAATTAGGCCAAAATACTAGTGTAATAAAAATTTAAAAGAGTATACATTTATTCAAGATTTAAGAAATCGCGGCCCAATACGTTAGGGCACAATTCCTTTAGAATCCCAAACTCGGAATATTTCCTTTATTATTTTTTAAAAATATTCATTTCTAGAAATCAATGCGTCGCATCCAATACGTTAGGACACAACGTGTTGAATTCCCAATAATGAGTTCTTTATTTTTTATATTAAAGAGAAATGCTCGATTTTGAATTCCCAATACGTTAGGGCTCAATTTCCTTGAAAATCCTAAATACGAGAATTATCTCAATTTTGAAAAGTTTGAAATCGAGTAAAAAATGATGTGATGCTACATTAAATATACCATGCAATAATAAATATTACAATCGTAGAAATAATATAAATAAATGAATAAATAGAATCAATATACATAATAAAAATAATCACATACAAAATATCAAATGAATGATCAAAATAAAAAATGAATTTTAACATATAAACGAAAACATGAATTAATAATCGAATGAAGAAAATAAACAAAATATAAAGAATAAAAGGCACATAGTATATATGCATTGAAATTAAAAGTCATACACATAATTTACATATGAAATCTTGGGCTATGAAACTTATACATACATGATGCGTTTATGAAAATAAAGGAAAAAATTATAAAGTATATAAAAATATATATTTGCATTTTTAAAAAAATATGTTCATATATATTAAAATTAGTTAAAAATATTAATATGTGTACATACATATGTATACTAAAATAAATATATACATATAGATAAAAATAATAATTACATATAAATAAATAATTATATTATACTACAAAAATATAATTATGCGTATATGAAAAATATATATACATATTTTTTTAAAATTAAATATAAAAAAGAATAAAAAACTAATTAATAAAAAATAAAGAAAATAAAAAAGACTAATTTGAACTGTAAATAAAACTCGAGGCAAATCTATACATAAATGGGCGAAGGACCAAATTGAACACGCATATTACATGGAGGGACCGGAAGGGAAATTTCCCTATTTCCCTAAACGGCGTCGTCCAATCGGGATCGAATTGAAATCAAAAATAAATAAATGGGTAAATTTAAAAATAAAAAAACTTAATTACAAAAACATTAAATGGCGGAGGGGCTAAATAAATAAATAAAATTCGCAGCGGTATCACCTTCTCCCTTTTTTAAAATCGTAAATAAGTAAAAAATAATCGAAAGGAAAAAAAATAGTAAGCCACCTTTAAAAAACTACCAATCGCTCTCTTTTTTATTCCTCCTTTTCTTTCAATAAAGGGAGAGGCCTCTATTTATAGTTGAGCCTCCCCAAATCCAACGGTAGAGATCAATTACATCAACGGCTAAGATTAAAGGGTATCTACAAATTAAATCTCTAAGATTACAAAATTATATGTTCTAAGATTGTATATATCATATCTAAGATTGCATATATCATATCTAAGATTGTATATCCTCGAAAGTTATGTTTCCATATGTGAGCCCGGGCTAAAATTGGGTATTACAGCTGCCCCTCTTTGCTCGTTGTCGTGTAACAGGAACGGAGCAAAGACTTTAGAAATGGCCAATTTTTGTCCGGTCACGCTGGGTCTTGGTACTCTTCCTCTTTAAGTAACCTCATTCCTTCCTACTGCATCTTCAGAGGTATAGGAATTCGTGCTTCAATCTAATCCACTGCAACTTCAGGGAGATAAGACTTACTGGCTTAAATCTGCTTCCCACTATCTTGGAAAGATAAGATTTATCATCTTCGATCTGCTCCACTACTGCTTAGGGAGATAAGATCTATAATCTTCAACCTACTCCGCTGCTGCTCAGGGAGACAAGGCTTGGTGGCTTAAATCTGCTTCCCACTATCTTGGAAAGATAATATTTGCTATCTTTGATCTGTTCCACTACTGCTTAGGGAGATAAGATCTACAATCTTCAGCCTATTCCACTGCTGCTCAGGGAGACAAGGCTTGGTGGCTTAAATCTGCTTCCCACCATCTTGGAAAGATAAGATTTGCCGTCTTCAATCTGCTCCACTACTACTTAGGGAGATAAGATCTATAATCTTCAACCTACTCCGCTGCTGTTTAGGGAGACAAGGCTTGGTGGCTTAAATCTGCTTCCCACTATCTTGGAAAGATAAGATTTGCCGTTCTTGATCTATTCCACTACTGCTTAGGGAGATAAGATCTACGATCCTCAACCTACTCCGCTGTTGCTCAGGGAGACAAGGTTTGGTGGCTTAAATCTACTTCCCACTATCTTGGAAAGATAAGATTTGTCGTCTTCGATCTGCTCCACTACTGCTTAGGGAGATAAAATCTATAATCTTCAACCTTCTCCGCTGCTGCTCAGGGAGACAAGGCTTGGTGGCTTAAATCTACTTCCCACTATCTTGGAAAGATAAGATTTACCGTTTTTGATCTGCTCCACTACTGCTTAGGGAGATAAGATCTACAAGTTTCAACCTACTCCGCTGCTGCTCAGGGAGACAAGGCTTGGTGGCTTAAATCTGCTTCCCACTATCTTGGAAAGATAATATTTACCGTCTTCGATCTGCTCCACTACTGCTTAGGGACATAAGATCTATAATCTTCAACCTTCTCCGCTGCTGCTCAGGGAGACAAGGCTTGGTGTTTCACCGGTTTGTTCTCTGGGGAACATGACCTGTATAATTCATTTTATGAACCTAATCATGCCTAATGATTAGGATGTCATGATCAGAATGAGTCAAGTGCTCTTAACTAGGTATGTATGAATAATGTTTGCATAAATGCGGAATGTCATTTTTTTACAGCGATCCTTATTTATCATTGCTCGACATTTATTAAGGTTTTATCACTGACGCGCCGTAACGCCTTCGCTCAGCTGGCATTTCCATTTAGTCAGATTGCCCCTACTGTAAACTTCAAAGTTCAATCCACTAGGACGCAAAAATTTGTACCATCATTCTCCCACTGCAACTCGAGGGTAAAAATATATGGCTTTTTCTCCATCCACTCCTATCACAATTCAAGGATACAGAATGTGAAATTCTTTGGTCCTTTACACCATGCCTAAGGTGTCTCACCAAAGGCTCATGTGCAATTGAAGGCTTTCTTCTCCGAGAAAACCGCTTCCTATTGCCTGATAATTATTGCTCGCTTGTTTATTTTAGCTTTGTCACCAACCTGACATCTTATCATTTGGTTCAACCAATGTTTTTGACAACAAAATCCAAAGAGAAAGTCCTAGTTTAGACTCTTCCTTTTCAGATTTCCAACCTTTAAACCTGGTGCGTTCTAAATAATAATCATGCCTAGTGATTAGGATGTCATGATCAGAATGAGTCAAATGCTCCTAACTAGGTATGTATGAATGATGTTTGCATGAATGCAAAATGTCATTTTTTTTACAACGATCTTTCCTTATCGCTTAAGTTATCATTGCTCGACATTTATTAAGGTTTTATCACTGACGCGCCGTAACGCCTTCGCTCAGCTGGCATTTCCATTTAGTCAGATTGCCCCTACTGTAAACTTCAAAGTTCAATCCACTAGGACGCAAAAATTTGTACCATCATTCTCCCACTGCAACCCGAGGGTAGAAATATATGGATTTTTCTCCATCCACTCCTATCACAATTCAAGGATACAGAATGTGAAATTCTTTGGTCCTTTACACCATGCCTAAGGTGTTGCACCAAAGGCTCATGTGCAAATGAAGGTTTTCTTCTCCGAGAAAACCTCTTCCTATTGCCTGGTGATCATTGCTCGCTTGTTTATTTTAGCTTTGTCACCAACCTGACATCTTATCATTTGGTTCAACCAATGTTTTTGACAACAAAATCCAAAGAGAAAGTCCTAGTTTAGACTCTTCCTTTTCAGATTTCCAACCTTTAAACCTGGTGCGTTCTAAATAATAATCATGTTTCAGGCTGCTGTATTATTTAGAAACTTATAGAGTAATATGCAAAACTTCCCTTGTGAAAGTTTTATTAGTCCATTAATCATTATTCCAATGCAACATGCTTGCGAAAAAGGTCATAACAATGGATAAGAATAAAGTTAGCTCTGAGCATAGCTCGAATGAATAAATTATCAAAAATAGTAATGAAGGATAAAGAAATTGATTGGGAATGCGTATTTGGAAAAGAATGAAGTATTCCAAGAACAACAAATTCAAAATAAATAGTATGGAGACGAGGTGACCCAGATATCGCAGCTTGAACTTCTCTGTACAAACTTTCTGAAGACCCTTCTGAGTTTGACATGTGTTTGAGAGATCTACAGTACTCTGTCGATGCCTCAAGATGTTGCCTAGTCTTTCCTGATAATTCAGGTATAGCAAGATCGCCACATGCCCCAATCTGGTTAAAATTTGAGTTGCTCTAATCACTTCGTGCCCCATTCCGATCAATACTTGAGCCGCCCTTTTCGGGTTTTCAACTCAAATCACATTTGGTCTCAAGATGCCCTTTGCGGGTTTTCACTTTGGCCTCTCCATTTTCTTTTTCTTTTTCTTTTTCTTTTTATCACTTTTTCTTCTTTTTTTTATATATTTTGATTTTGACCCCTTTTTTTTTGAATCTGAACTCATAGGATTAGACAAGTCCTCATTATCCCTTTCGATCAGAACCAAATTTCTTTCATAAAGCCTTTTGGGGTGAAATTTAAGTATGACGAAAACTTTGGATCTTCCCCTTCAATTAAGATGAAATCCAACAACGGAAAAATGACAACTTGACTTTGACAGACTAAACCATGATGAGCCAAAGAAGAAGGCATTGTCCCGGTAAAGAATCGTAAATGCATCGTTCATGATGTTAATCTTGAACATACTGTAAATTTTTGATATCGTATTGTTGTTCAGATTACAATGTCAGTGCTTACCCAAGCATATCCTGATATGACCATACGAAGACATCTTTGAACTCTTTGAAGTAACTGCTTCATTTCTTCGGTTATGCACGTTCCCTTAAGGTCACAATCTCCATTGTCTCCTCATGAGGTAAGATTTCATTCTTATTCTACCATCCTCAACAAGTCTGAAAATAGGCTACAAACTATGTCATCTTTAAAGTCATGAGATCCCTCTAAACACAAATCCCACTCAAAAGGAACTTCTGAGTCCGTAACAGCATCACTCATGTCATTGATATATGGGGACCCATAGTAGGTAACAAAGAATATACAAAAGAATGTATGAATAATCATTTGTACAATTATGAATGAAATAAAAGAATAATATGGAAGAAGATTCGAAAGAATGAAAGTATAATTATTCGAAAAGAATGAAAGGATATTGGCTTAAAAAAATGAATGCAAAGATGTATTTTATTAGAATAACGACGTTCAGACATGAGCCTATTTCATAAAGGAATTCTTATTGCCTCTAGGCTGAAGGCAACAAGTTTGTTTTGAACATTACTCTGAGTAATCTCTAAATACTACAGGGGTTCCTTCTGCAGTCTAATTATTTAGAACACTCCCAAGTCTATAAGGGCGAAAATCTGACAAGGTCCTTTTTCATTTGTGTCCTCATATATGTCATTGATGTGGACGTTTCTTTTAACTCCTTCACAGAACTTCATTTTTTTATTATCCATCATATTTTGTTGGACCTTAGCTAACGCTCTTGTAGTAGTAGCTGGTCCTACCTCTCCCTTTGGAGTTGTTCAGGTCTTTCTAATCATTGGTCCATTACTTAGTTTTTGATCGAGTACCGTAGCGGTGTTTGGTAGGTTGGTTGGTTTCCAAGTTAACTGAGAAATGATTTTAATCAATTAGGCTCTTTTAGTAGAGTTTAATGTTTATGATGTCATGCAATGCGAATGCATGCAATGAATGCATAAAGAGATGTTGATTCTGATTCAATTCCATTTAGAAAACTTTACTAGAAAACAAATCTCTTTACATAAAATGGATATTTATACGACATTGCCCTCATAGGCGGAGATATTCAATCCTCTTCTTCATTCGAGCGTTAAGATAAATCTCACGAACTCTTCAAAAAAACGTCTCTTCTATCTCCTTTTTGCTCGATCCGGGCTGTAACTTGTTGCTCACTCATCCTCGTGATGCTCGTTGGCTTCTCTTTAAGAAGGTTCAGCAGCTCTCGAATAATTTTTGTCATCTTAAATCCTTGGGCAATGGAGCCATAGTCGTGTAGTCCTCCATTAAATTATCATCCTTCTCTTATCACGTTTTCTTGGGTCATATTCGGACAACCATATTGTCATCCACTTTATCAAGAAACCCATTTCCTTATGACAAGCTCTCTATTTAGCAATTGAACATGAATCAACACCTCCTTTTTTTTATGATGAAATGAAATGTCATGTCATGCAATAAAAATAAAACACAAAAGGTCAGTAACATATATAAACATAGAAAATAATCAAGAAATAGTAAAACATCTATTCGGATATCTACCAGGGTTTAGTACGGTTCTACCTAAGGTAAGCTCCTAAGGCTCATTATATGCGGTTCGGTTCTAAAGTAAAGGTACCCGAACCAGCAGATTCCTCAATCCTCACCCATTATAGGCTCAGATGGACCGAGTTGATTCGGGAATACATTTCCCTATGGCTGCACGGAGATGAAAATCTCACGAAGACATAGGTACGGATGTATCCTGGAAGCGGTCCACTACCCTGCACGGAGGTGAAAACCTCACGAAGGCATAGCTTCTCACTCCACTTAAAAGGGTAAAATTGTTCAACTCATGAGATGCATAATGCAAACAATATTTAAACAAGAAGATAATGAATGCAAAAGGATGTCATGAGTTTTTTTAAAAAAATATTTTCTCGACCATAAGACAAAAATTAATCAACTTTGTGGCTCAACTCTCTTATTTAAAAAAAAATCCACAGCGGAGTCGCCAAGCTGTCGAAACCATTTTTTGAAAAAAACAAAAATTTTAGGTTGTCGACTTTTTAAAAAAAAATTAAAATTGGGAGTCGCCACCAATCTTTTATTGAGGTGTGATTGGATCACCTAAAAAAAACGACTTTGGTCTACGAGTTTTAGAAAAACGGATCCGGGAGTCGGTTACGTACGAGGAAGGATTAGCACCCTCGTACGCCCAAAAATTGGTACCTAGTTAATTAATTAATGTCTTAATGTCGAAAATTTGAAGAAATATAATCCTTAGAAAAAACTTAAAAACGTTACGTATTAAAACCTTTGTCATTTCAGAGAAAGAAAATGCCACACCCAATACGTTAGGGCACGACATTCTAATTTTCCCCAAAAAGAAATTAGGCCAAAATACTAGTGTAATAAAAATTTAAAAGAATATCCATTTATTCAAGATTTAAGAAATCGCAGCCCAATACGTTAGGGCACAATTCCTTTAGAATCCTAAACTCGGAATATTTCCTTTATTATTTTTTAAAAATATTCATTTCGAGAAATCAATGCGTCGCATCTAATACGTTAGGACACAACGTGTTGAATTCCCAATAATGAGTTCTTTATTTTTTTTATATTAAAGAGAAATGCTCGATTGTTAGATTTAACGAAGAAAATCGGAACCCAATACGTTAGGGCTCAATTTCCTTGAAAATCCTAAATACGAGCATTATCTCAATTTTGAAAAGTTTGAAATCGAGTAAAAAATGATGTGATGCTACATTAAATATACCATGCAATAATAAATATTACAGCGTCGTAGAAATAATATAAATAAATGAATAAATAGAATCAATATACATAATAAAAAATAATCACATACAAAATATCAAATGAATGATCAAAATAAAAAAATGAATTTTAACATATAAACGAAAACATGAATTAATAATCGAATGAAGAAAATAAACAAAATATAAAGAATAAAAGGCACATAGTATATATGCATTGAAATTAAAAGTCATACACATAATTTACATATGAAATCTTGGGCTATGAAACTTATACATACATGATGCATTTATGAAAATAAAGGAAAAAATTATAAAGTATATAAAAATATATATTTGCATTTTTAAAAAAAATATGTTCATATATATTAAAATTAGTTAAAAATATTAATATGTGTGCATACATATGTATACTAAAATAAATATATACATATAGATAAAAATAATAATTACATATAAATAAATAATTATATTATACTACAAAAAATATAATTATGCGTATATGAAAAATATATATACATATTTTTTTTTTAAAAATTAAATATAAAAAAAGAATAAAAAACTAATTAATAAAAAAATAAAGAAAATAAAAAAAAAGACTAATTTGAACTGTAAATAAAAACTCTAAGGCAAATCTATACATAAATGGAAACTGAAGGACCAAATGGAACGGGCATATTACATGGAGGGACCGGAAGGGAAATTTTCCCTATTTCCCTAAACGGCGTCGTCCAATCAGGATCGAATTGAAATCGAAAATAAATAAAGGGGTAAATTTAAAAATAAAAAAAACTTAATTACAAAAACATTAAATGGCGGAGGGGCTAAATAAATAAATAAAATTCGTAGTGGTATCACCTTCTCTCTTTTTTAAAATCGTAAATAAGTAAAAAATAATCGAAAGAAAAAAAATAGTAAGCCACCTTTAAAAAACTGCCAATCGTTCTCTTTTTTTATTCCTCCTCCACTTTTACAATGAAGGGAGAGGCCTCTATTTATAGTTGAGCCTCCCCAAATCCAACGGTAGAGATCAATTACATCAACGACTAAGATTAAAGGGTATCTACAAATTAAATCTCTAATATTACAAAACCATATCTTCTAAGATTGTATATATCATATCTAAGATTGCATATATCATATCTAAGATTGTATATCCTTGAAAATTATGTTTCCATATGTGAGTCTGGGCTAAAATTGGGTATTACAGGTCCTTTTTTGCATTTTTAGATTTTAGGGATTTCAGCCATAGATTTGGGTTCCCTGTGAAACGGAGACAAAAAAAAGGCCTTTTTTTATAACCCCGACCACCGGAGGTGACGGCCACCATCGCCGGTGATTGGTGGCCATGGCGGAGCGCCGACACCCCTATGGCCCTACCTAGGGATTCGTTCAGAGAAAAAAAAGGGGAAAGGAGAGGATTTTTTTTAAAACGCAGGAGAAGTGAAGTTTTTCTAAAAATTTTGACTTATATAGGACCTCGGTACGACGTCGTTTTGGCCTAGCTTCAGAAGCCGCAAAACAGCCATGTTTTGAAGTGCGACCCAATTTCCTGACCCGAAATACCTCAAAATCCGCGTTTTTTTTTTGGAAAAGGGATATTTTTAGTTTCGGTCCTGTTGCTTTCTTTGTTCTTTCTAATTTCGTCCTATTTCATTGTTATTTATTTTATTCTTACCCCTAATTTTTTGTTCTTGTGCAATTTAGTCCCTCGATCCATTATGGACCCATTGAGGGAAGGACGCGTGTAAATGTGGGTGAGATAAATGCCTTTTGAGTCCCTGTACATTTATCCCATTTTAATTTAATCCTTTTATGTTCTGTTTCTTTATGATTTAGACTTTGAATTTTGTTATGCTTTCAATTTAGCCTTTTATTTCCTTTTTCTTTATTTACCCATTTATTTATTTACCTTAAATGTCGTTTAAATTTTAATTTAATCCCTCATTTATTTAATTTTGCCTCTTTATTTACTTTATCTTTTATTTTAACATTTAAAATATATGTTATTTATATTTATTTTATTATGCTCTTTTATTTTTATCCTTGTTATTATTATTACTATTTTTATCGTTCATGTTAGTATTATGATAGTAAGCATGACATGATTATCACTATTATTACTATAAATCGATGTATTTTTATTATCGTTATAGCTGCATTATTATTATTCACTAGCATAACCTTTTTATTTTCTTATTTCTTTTATTTTTTATTTATTTATATTTTTAATATCATTATTTCATTTTTACCTCTACTATTTTACCTTATTTTGCTAATCACCATGTCATCATGTTAAAATATATTTATCCGTTTTTACACTATGCCCAAATAAATTAAATGTATATCGTTTTAAAAGTTACACTCATTTTATCTAACGCATATAAAATATTTAAAACCGAGGCAATGTTCATTATTTTTGGCATTCGAGGAAGTCGTGCTCCTAACTTACAAAGTATGGAATTTTCCTAGAACCGAAGCAATCGAATATCCTACTTAAGATAATAAAAAACAAAATTTAGGTAATGATCAAATGACGATTATTCTAGTTTTTGAGGATTCGAGGCATCGTGTCCTAACTTACGGGGCATGATCTTTTTTTCTCGATTAACTCGAAATAAGGCATTCTCCATAAAATTTAATTTAGTTAAGTGATATCTTAACCAAATAACATTATACAAAGAGGGATCGTGTTTTAAATTCTCTTCAAATTTTCAGTTCTCGACACTAAGATATCAAGTAATCAATTAGGTACCAATTTCTTGAATTACCTATTGGAACACTCTATTTTATGCCATTTTCGAACATTTGTTTAGATAAACTATTGGGACAACGGTTTGAACATTTTTTTAGGACAACCTAAGTGCAATTCAAAGTTGAGACTTTTTACTTTTATCTTAATGATGTGTTACATAGTTAGCAAATGATCCTCAAACCATGTTTTAATCTATCCTTTATGTTGTTGAATAAATTCAGAGAGGAGGGGGAAGGATCGACTATCCCATTTCAAGCCTTATCCTTATATCTTCATTTCTTTTACTTGGGGACCAAGTTGACTATTTTACTTGGAATCGAAGACTTTGGTTGAAGTTCAAAATGAATGGCTTAATTTTGGATAATGTCTCAATTTAAATAGTGATATTATCCGCACAAAGTTATATGGAGAGGTTGTCATATTTTGCCTATAAATAGGTAACACCTATGCATATGTTGATGCATATTGGAGAGAGTGTTTTTTGTTTTATATGCTTGTGAAATTGTTGGTAATTTTTAATTGTACTTTACACTATTTATGTAGGCCTTTTTAGAGAGTTGAAGTATGTTGCAGGTGAAGTTATTTGGGTAAGTGATCGTAACAAGTCAGATATATCTATTAGGATTGCAATTGCTTCTTATGACAAAGTAGATTAGGCTTTAGCCAACAAGTTTATGGATTGATTGTTGAATAAACGATTCACTAAGTAAAGCTTTGCAGAGTAAAAATATTTTTCGAACGCGTTAACAAAGTTTTGATGTCTATTTCTCTTTACCTTATTCTCCTATTGCTTTCTTTAAACTATCTTGCACCAAATTGTGTTTAAACATCATTCTGGCATTGTGTTAGGACAGGGTGCAAACTTGTGTATTTCACAAATATATACATGAAACTTTAATTTTGATTCATTTGTACATATTTAAAGGAATAAATATATCATTTTATTTTTATAGTAGATATATATAATTATTTATATTGTAATAATGATGTTATATAGATAATTATGTCAGTAATTTACGAAAAAATGAATTAAATTAATATTTTATATATAAGAATATGCAAAATCAAAGTTCATATATAATATTACATATTGAATCAAAATCTAATCATATCTGCTCTTTTTGACACAATGTCTAGAATTACCCATAGTCCCTCCTCAATTCATAAATAGGAGGATAATACGCTTTAACGTACTTAAATCTATATCTTCCTGCATTGACAACAATATCCAATTAGCAGATTTTGAATTTTTTTCCATTATATTCTTGGCACATTACTAATGTGTAAATTATAAATGTATGAAATTATTTATTATTACAAATTAACCTCACGACGGAAGAATTACTTTAATTTTTAAAAAATTACCACTATTTTAATCTCGGTACAAAGTAATTACTTTTAATATTTACAATACATAAATTAAAAATATATGAAATAAATCTAAAGCAATCCTACCTACCCCACAATTAAATATAAAAAAATGAAAAAAAGATATAATAAATGATGAAATAGGGTCATTATCAAAAGAAGAATCTATGACGATAGGGAAATTATTTAACACTAATACCATTTATTCTTATTCTTATCTTCTCCACTTTCCAGTTCATGATGGCCATTCTCAATAAACTAACACATAATTAATTAATCAAATGCCAGAAGGTTCCAATTTCAAACATTATGGCAATCAACATTGGCAGCTCATTATAATAAAAATATCAAACACCCTTGGACTATACTCTATACCTTTCTTAATCAAAATAACATCTCAATCATTTTATTTTATTTTATTAAATTGTTTCAAATTTTAAATTAATTCACAATTTTTTATAAAAATGTGAAAAATGATTAAGTAGGTAAGAGTTTAAAATCTAACTTTACTTGAAAATAAGTTTAAAAACTAAAAATAAAAGCTCTGTTTGGCAATTGGCTGATAGTTGATTGTTGATTATGGTGGTTGATTTGGCCAACTGATTCTGTTAATTGTTTATTTAAAAATATTTGGTAAAACTTAACTGAGAGCTGAAAGTTGATATGTGTAAAATGACAAATAAAGGCATGACACATTTTATTGTTAGTTTTATTGGGTGAAATTATTGAAATGAAACACTATTACCTAGGAATTAAAACATACATTATGAAAATTAATTAGCGAATATTTTTGAAATTTGCAAATATTAGCCTTGTGGAAATTGATAACTATTAATAGTGTGTCAATATAATTGTAAACTATATTCTTAGTGATAATTATTTCATGTTCTTAGCATGTAAATTAGTGATAACTATGTCACATTCGAATAAATTTACCAAGTAGCATATTTTTATTAATATAAAGTTGTATAAGAAATTATTTTACACAAGTAAATTGAAAATAAATTAAGAGTATATAAATATTCAAGGATGAATGGGTTCGATTGAAAATTTCTTGTGGCAATGTTGATTTTTGTGGTGGAATTTTTTTTTTGAAATTTATTTTAGAATTTGGAGGTGAAAGTGAAAATGAGCGCAGCCTTATTAGGTTTACGAGTATGTGACAAAATGAGTAATTTTTGAGCAATCATGGTTAGATATGACATTCCATATATCCTGTTCCCAATCATCTGTTGAAAAAAGTTATTCATCTCAGCGTTTTTTTTTTAGATTTTAACTCAACAAGCTCTTACAAATTTTCATTCACCAAATACCACAATTATAGAGTCTGATTACCTAATCCTCTATTTGTGCCCAAATCATTTAAAAAAAAACCTGAAGCTCTGTTTATCAAATACTCCCAAAATATAGAATATAATTTTTTATAAAAAAATATTGAAATGTGCTTAAAAATCATAAACTTTTATTGAGATGCATAAAAAATAAAGAATTGAAGTAAAATATTAAACCTCGTAAAAAATGTTAATTTAAACAATAAAAATAATGGATAATAAAGAAAATTAGAATTCATATTGTTGCATGGGACACGCACAAAATAAGAAGACTAATAATAATAAAAGGGTGTACCAACTTGCAAGTTGCCCGTTTATGTATTCAAAGCAAGCAGCCGCCACACCTGGAATCGTACTATTTTGACTTTTTAATCAAACAACACCATTTCTTTCAAGTAAATAACAATAATTTTTTTCTTTTTTTAATTTTAATTGCTGTAACGGTTAAAAATATTTTTAAATATTACAGTAAAAATAAATAACGAAATTTATTCGACTTTGACTTTAGGGTAAAAAAAGGTCAAATTTGTAGCGTTAAAAGCCAAATAACTGCAATCACAATGGAAAAAGGCCTAACAGCTTCAACCATTTATTCAATTAATTAGATGGAGTGATAAAATTCAAGGTTTCTAGAGGCATCACATTGGTTTGACATCTACACGCATCTGAATTAATTGGACAGAAACATGTTCATATTTTGCATTACTTTACTATAAATTCCAACTATCTGACGCCAATTTATATCATACTAATCTTCAGTTTTTGCCTTCCCACCGGCTTAACACCACCTTTCAGTTTTCATTTCCTCTAAGAAAAGGATTAAAATGGCGAAGAATATGATGCGAGCCGTTCAATACAGTAAATATAACGGAGGCGCCGCTGATCTCAAGGTTATATTCTTGCTCTTATGTTTTTTTTTTTACCTTTTCATGCTTAAGATGGAGATTTAATTAAATTTTGTTTAATTTAGTCCTTAATCTTATTGGCTTTTATGGATATAAGGGTGAAGAATGGGGGGGGGGGTAGAATGAGCTAATTAAATTAGGACAGTAGATTTAATTTTGAGAAAACCATAATTTGCGGGAAAATAAGTAAGTAGCAAAA
This sequence comes from Gossypium raimondii, assembly GCF_025698545.1. Taxonomy (NCBI): domain Eukaryota; kingdom Viridiplantae; phylum Streptophyta; class Magnoliopsida; order Malvales; family Malvaceae; genus Gossypium; species Gossypium raimondii. Next base: position 5,347,162 of record NC_068571.1, on the reverse strand, counting down.
CCTACCGCCGTATCATTGGGTAAAATCTTACACGTGTCTGGGTCTGCGGCTCAGCGTCACCGTCATCGGCGGTGCTTGTCGTCACTGTCGTGAAACTTTCTCAATTTATGTCTGGCGCTTTTTGTCTTCTTTTCATTCTTTCTTTGAGGTTTTTTTTTTAATTACAAGTGAAATCGAAATGTCCAGGATTTTGGTTGTTTATTAAATGTTAAGTTTGATTTTTGAGTTAAGAGTGGATAGGCAAATGGATTATTATCCTTATATGGAAATGATAGTTACATAGTGCTTAAACCCTGTGATCTCATCCCAATATAATTTGGAGATATAATTTAATTATTCTTCAACTCATCAATTGAATCCTTATATGGAATTTTGTGGGTGTTGCAGCATGTTGAAGTTCCGGTTCCCAGTCCAAAAAAGGATGAAGTTTTGATCAAAGTAGAGGCAGCTAGTATTAACCCAATCGACTGGAAAATACAGGAGGGGGTAGCGCGCCCATTTTTACCTCGCAAATTCCCCCACATTCCTGGTACTGTTACTTTTCTCTAGATGGTTCAGCCCAATGGTTTATTTTGCATCAGTTTTCAGTGCTTTAGTGGATTTAAAGCATCGAAACTTTTCTTTCTTGTACTAGTTTGAATGCTTGTTTTCAATCATTAGCTAAAGAACATTTGGTGGAGCAGGTACCGATGTAGCAGGAGAAATCGTACAAGTTGGATCAGGTGTCCAGAGTTTCAAAGTCGGGGATACAGTTGTTGCCGTACTTGGTGTAAGTACTCATTCTTATTCTTGGGTTTGTTGCATACTTGCAAGTGGGAAACATATGTATGTTTGATGTTTCACTCGACAAGTTCGTTGGTTCAAGTTTTACTACAACCAAGCCATAAGATTCTTGTTCGCCATTATTATTCATCGTGTTTTAAATGCTATCTAGCATCATTTATGTCCTTTTTCGTGCCAATCTCTTATTCTATGAATCTATTTTGCAATCATAGAATGGAGGTGCACTAGCTGAATATGCTGTGGCTAAGGAAGGTTCTACAGTTCCAAGGCCTCCAGAGGTATCAGCCCCTGAAGCTGCAGCTTTGCCAATTGCTGGCCTTGCAGCTCACCAGTCACTCACCCAGCTTGCTGGTCTCAAACTTGATGGAACCGGCCCACAAGTAAATGTTCTGGTTACCGCTGCTTCAGGTGGTGTAGGTCAATATGCAGTTCAACTCCTAAAGCTTGCAAATGCACACATTACAGCCACTTGTGGGGCTCGTAATATGGATTTAGTCAGGAGCCTGGGGGCTGATGAGGTTCTTGACTACAAAACTCCTGAGGGGGTGGCTCTCAAAAGCCCTTCTGGTCGCAAATACGATGTAATCATCCACTGTGCACACAACATTCCTTGGTCTACCTTTTCGGCTAATTTGACTCCAAAAGGAAAGGTAGTAAATACCACTCCTGGTTTCGGTACTTTGATGAGTGTTGCTGCGAAAAAGATTTCATGCTCAAAGAAGCAACTCATACCCTTGTTTACCTCACCTAAGAAAGAGAACCTCGATTTTCTTGTTAAGTTGGTGAGAGATGGAAAGCTTAAGCCAATAATCGATTCGAAGCATCCTCTAAGTAAGGCCGAAGATGCTTGGGCTAAGAGCATTGATGGCCATGCCACTGGCAAGATTCTTGTGGAGCCCTAGTTTATGAAGATTACTTGATGCATACATTAAATTTATACGTTTTCTGTGAGTGGGGTTGCTTATGAGTTATTTGTATATTAACAAGTACTCTGTATTTTGAAGAATACAAATGTTGGTGTGTGAGTTCTTTATTTGTTGGCAATTTCAAGTGTGCTAACTGTAATGTTATTCAAAACTGTGTTTTGTTATAAAATTTAAAATTCAAAATTCAAAATTTTGTTTAATGCCATGGAAAATTAGATTTTATTTTTGAAATATTGAAGTAACCATTTCATTTCACGAACACAATTTGCTCACTATTTCATTCGCAAATGGACCGTCGGTGAATATTGAAGGGAGTGAACAATTACTCACCATTTCATTTCTCGAACACAAATTGCACTACATTTTCTTTCAAAATTTCTCTCAAATCTGTAAATAAATTTTTAAGCTTTTGATTCTTATCCATCAATCTTGAAATGTTTATTTCTAGCAAAAATTTCTATGTTTTTAAGATCAAAACACGATTTTCCATTTTTTTTCCAAGGGAAATCGATTTCTTGATTGTTCTTGACTTTGATTTCTGAAAAATCCAACTAGGCAATGATGATTTAACTTAATTTAATGATTTTCTATCTTTGAAACTTAATTTCTAATGATTTTCTCATTTTTAAAGCTATGCTCATGTTGATTGGATTAGAGAGAGTCGAGATTTCTTTTTGTTTTCAGGTTAGATTTACATTGCTAATGAGTTTATAATTTTATTAGGATGTTAGAAATTAGACTTAATTGGAGATTGAACATAGTTCTTAGAAATTGTTTTTAACGAGTGCTTAAGAGAAAGTGAAGAGGAATTGAGTTTTCAACAGAGAATTCAATGTTTTTAGGTTAGCTTTAAGTTCTTAAGTATGAATGTAAGGTTAGATTTGAGTTACGGTAAGTTTCAATTTGAATTCTTGAAAGTGGGCATTGAAGTGAGAAAGTGTACTGCTAAATCATATTGCATGATTTTGTTGAATTTTAAAGGTTTTGATTGTTATGATTTGTTGTTCTAACTTGGTTTATTGTGTTGATATTGGCTTTGAAGTAAAAGATGTTGGTGAGAGATTAAAGACAAAAGGAAGGAAAATATCATCGAAGCTCGAGTGGTTTCAGTTTGTGCAATTGGATCTTCAGATTTATCTTTGTTAGAATTGAGTAAGCCGAATCTGAAAATAAAATACAGTGGTAAAATAAATAAAAGTGAAATCCATATAGAACTACACTTCTTTTATTTTATTTTAGAATAATGTTTTTTAACCTTATTACACTTCATCTATTTGATATTGATTAGAATAAGGTGGTTCAACTTTATTACACCTCTTCTATTAAAATATGGTTTTACAAGCTTATAAATAGACAGTCTACTCCTCTTGTAATTATTCAAATTCGACATAGTGAATTATCTTCTCTTCTACCCTTGGCTTTTTCTCGAAAAAGTTTCCACGTAAAAATCTGTGTGTTTCTCTATTTTTCGTTCTTTTTTTTTTGTGATACATTATCATTATCGACGTTCTATTTTTTTCACAATCTTATGTTATTGAGTTGATAAAATATGATTTTTACCGAGATAATTTTGATTTAATGCCATGATTACAAGTCAAATTGAAAGTAGGCACGAAATGCCTATGGTTGAGTGTCAACTATTATCTTGAAAGGGCCTTACCCTATTACCCTTATCTTGTTACTTATGGGTGGGAGATGATCAGGTTCAGATTCCACCTTTCCTCTAATTACAATACACTCAAATTTCATTGCATCTAATTAAATACAAACCCTTTCAATTTTTCTTTCAAATTTACTCCCAAATTTTTCAACACATTTCACTTCCAAAATTTACTATTTTTTTTAATCATGCAAGTATCTGTTTTTTTTTTCATTGTTTGTAACATGTTGAATTTTTTCATTAATATAACTTCTGTGGGATGTTCTGTGTGCCTTTGTTATGGGTTTTAATCGACGGCACATGACATTTCAAGTTTAATATTTGTTGATGTGATGGAAATGATGGTGCAAAGACAATGTCCTATTAGTACTTCGATTTTACCGACTTTTTTAGAGGAAAAATAATATTTGAATAAAAACTAATGAATAATTTTTGATGTAGAGCATTAATCACAAAACAAAATCCAATTATCCATAGGAGCATCTACAATTCGAATTACATTAAAATTAAAATTAAAAAAGCAACACGCACACCAAGATTTGTATTGTTCAAAATACAGAGTACTTGTGAATATACGAATGACTCATAAGCAACCCCACTCATTGAAAAAGTATAAAATTACTGTATGCATCAAGTAATCTTCATAAACTAAGGCTCCACAAGAATCTTGCCCGTAGCATGGCCTTCAATGCTCTTGGCCCAAGCATTTTCTGCCTTACTTAGAGGATGCTTTGAATCGATTATTGGCCTAAGCTTTCCTGCTTGCACCAACTTAACAAGAAAATCGAGGTTCTCTTTCTTGGGTGAGGTGAACAAGGGTATGAGTTGCTTCTTCGAGCATTTAATCTTTTTCGCAGCAACACTCATCAAAGTACCGAAACCAGGGGTGGTATCTACTACCTTTCCTTTGGGAGTCAAGTTAGCCGAAAAGGTAGACCAGGGAATGTTTTGTGCGCAGTGGATGATTACATCGTATTTGCGACCAGAAGGGCTTTTGAGAGCCACCCCATCAGGAGTTTTGTAGTCAAGAACCTCATCAGCCCCCAAGCTCCTGACTAAATCCATATTACGAGCCCCACAAGTGGCTGTAATGTGTGCATTTGCAAGCTTTAGGAGTTGAACTGCATATTGACCTACACCACCTGAAGCAGCGGTAACCAGAACATTTACTTGTGGGCCGGTTCCATCAAGTTTGAGACCAGCAAGCTGGGTGAGTGACTGGTGAGCTGCAAGGCCAGCAATTGGCAAAGCTGCAGCTTCAGGGGCTGATACCTCTGGAGGCCTTGGAACTGTGGAACCTTCCTTAGCCACAGCATATTCAGCTAGTGCACCTCCATTCTATGATTGCAAAATAGATTCATATAATAAGAGATTGGCACAACAAAGGACATAAATGATGCTAGATAACATATAAAACAAGGACATGAATGATAACGGAGAAAAAGAATCTATGGCTTGGTTGTTGTAAAACTTGAACCAACGAACTTGTCGAGTGTAACATCAAACATACATATGTTTCCCACTTGCAAGTATGCAACAAACCCAAGAATAAGAATGAGTACTTACACCAAGTACGGCAACAACTTTCTCCCCGACTTTGAAACTCTGGACACCTGATCCAACTTGTACGATTTCTCCTGCTACATCGGTACCTGCTCCACCAAATGTTCTTTAGCTAATGATTGAAAACAAGCATTCAAACTAGTACAAGAAAGAAAAGTTTTGATGCTTTAAATCCATTAAAGCATTGAAAACTAATGCAAAATAAACCATTGGGCTGAACCATCTAGAGAAAAGTAACAGTACCAGGAATGTGGGGGAATTTGCGAGGTAAAAATGGGCGCGCTACCCCCTCCTGTATTTTCCAGTCGATTGGGTTAATACTAGCTGCCTCTACTTTGATCAGAACTTCATCCTTTTTTGGACTGGGAATCGGAACTTCAGCATGCTGCAACACCCATAAATTTCACATTCGTTATAAGATTACGTCACTGGCCATTTTTTTTCAAGATTATTAAAAAACAGAAGACAAATGTTTGGAAATGATTTTGCAGAAAGAAAAGAGAGAGAGAGAGAGAGAGTTGACTTAGCTGTCAAAATCGTTAAATTCCCAATAATTTGGCCTCAATGTTAAATCTACGGTACTAATATAATTAACCAATCCTAATAAACTTGAGAATTTAATTAAAACTCCATCTTATGCATGGAAAAGAAGTACACATTTCTTTTGATCCTTACTTTTAAACTCGAAACAAAGCAAGAATATTACCTTGAGATCAGCAGCTCCTCCGTTATATTTACTGTATTGAACAGCACGCATCAGATTCTTGGCCATTTTCTTTCTTTTTCTAAGAGACTAAAAACCGAAAGCTCCTTTTTAAGTTTGTGGGAAGGCAAAAAAAACTCAAGATTAGAATGTGAGACAGAGAAGGAGGGAAGGATTGGACGGAATATTTTGGCGTCAGATACTTTGAATTTATAGTAAAGTAATGCAGACATGGAATGGTTCCTTCCGATCAAAGCGAGATCATTGAATGGGTATAGGTGTGAATGTGATGTTCTAGAAGCATTTGACTGTTTTTATTTTTCTTTTGAGGTCAAATTCATAAATTTTTTTATTCAATTGATTGGAGAATGTGTATACTGTATGGAAGTTTCGATAATATGTTTTGTTGAATGGAAATGCTTTTTCATTTTGCTTAAACATTTAACACAATTCGAAAATTCATTCGAAAATTAGGATAAAAATATGAAATCTTAAAACAATTAATTGCTTCTTATATTTTATTTTGCCTAGTGATGGTATCCCTCCCACCAACCATTTCTTCCTCTTTTTTCTTTTCGTTCATTCCACGTATCTTCTCTCTTTTCAGTTTACAAATTTGTTTTGTGGGTATATTTTTCATTGAATGAATTAATGAATTTACCCCGTATCAATTTTTATCTAAAAAAGCACTGAACCAACTCAAAGAAAAGCCATTTACCAAAAAGAAAACAAGTTGGAAGTTGCCAATTGATATAATTAAAAAGGAATAGCCGGCAGAGATGGAACCCAATTTAAACACGTGATATAGTATCGAAACTTTGACATTAAAAAAATTCAACTGCTTCTAGAGCATCAGATTCGGTTTTGCAATTCACACCCACACACGCATTACAATCGGGAACACCCATTCCATGTCTGGATTGCATTACTATAAATTCAAACTATCAAACGCCAACATACATCATCCCACAATCCTATCCTATCCAATCCTTCCCTCCTTCACTTTCTCTGATCTTCTTTCTTTGCCTTCGCTCGCTTTTCATTTTTTTTCTTAGGAAAAACAAAAAAGAAATGGCTAATAATTTGATGCGTGCCGTTCAATACAGTAAATATGGCGGAGGAGCCGATGATTTGAAGGTGATCCACTTGCTTCTCTCTTCTTCTTTTTTTGACCAAATACCTTTGAGTTTGTCTCCATTTGATATAAGAGTTTAGACTGAGAGCTTGACAGCAGTGTCGATATATATATTTTTGATGAACATGAAAAAAGATATTGTTGGTCACCTGATTTCATAACGAGTGTGAATTTTGTGGGTGTTGCAGCATGTTGAAGTTCTGATTCCCAGCCCAAAAAAGGATGAAGTTCTGATCAAATTAGAGGCAGCTAGTATTAACCCAATCGACTGGAAAATACAGGAAGGGGTAGCCCGCCCATTTTTACCTCGCAAATTCCCCCACATTCCTGGTACTTTTTTCTTTTCTCATGCCTGTTTCAGTCGCATGCATTGCATTCTGAGCTTCACTTGTTTAGTATCCTCTGGATGGTTCAGCCCAATAATCTGATTTGCATCAGTTTTCATTGGTGGATTTAAAGCATCCAAACTTTTCTTCTTTCTTGTGTTCAATCATTGGCTAAACAACATTTGGTGGAGCAGGCACCGATGTAGCAGGAGAAATCGTACAAGTTGGATCAGGAGTCCAAAGTTTCAAAGTTGGGGATAAAGTTGTTGCCGTACTTGGTGTAAGTACTCATTCTTTTCTTGGGTTTGTTGCATACTTGTAGGAACATATCTATGTTTGATGTTACTCTGGACAATTGGTTCAAGCTATACAACAACCAGGCTATAGATTTTTCCCCTTATTCATGTCCTTGTTTTTATGTCTTTTGTCATGCCAATGTCTTATTACATAATCTATTTTGCAATCACAGAATGGAGGTGCACTAGCTGAATATGCTGTGGCTAAGGAAGGTTCCACAGTTCCAAGGCCTCCAGAGGTATCAGCCCCTGAAGCTGCAGCTTTGCCAATTGCTGGCCTCGCAGCTCACCAGTCTCTCACCCAGCTTGCTGGGCTCAAACTCGATGGAACCGGTCCGCAAGTAAATGTCCTTGTTACCGCTGCTTCAGGTGGTGTAGGTCAATATGCGGTTCAACTCGCAAAGCTTGCAAATGCACATGTGACAGCCACATGTGGGGCTCGTAATATGGATTTAGTCAGGAGCTTGGGGGCTGATGAGGTTCTTGACTACAAAACTCCTGATGGGGTGGCTCTCAGGAGCCCTTCTGGTCGCAAATACGATGTAATCATTCATTGCGCACACAACATTCCTTGGTCTACCTTTGAGGCTAACTTGACTTCAAAAGGAAAGGTAGTAAATACCACTCCTGGTATCTGTACTGTGATGAGTGCTGCTGCGAAAACGATTAAATGCTCGAAGAAGCAACTCATACCCTTGTTTACCTCACCTAAGAAAGAGAACCTTGATTTTCTTGTTAATTTGGTGAAAGCAAGAAAGCTTAAGCCAATAATCGATTCAAAGCATCCTCTAAGTAAGGCTGAAGTGGCTTGGGCCAAGAGCATTGATGGCCATGCCACTGGCAAGATTCTTGTGGAGCCCTAGTTTAGTTGATGCATACACTAATTTTATAATTTTTCAGTGAGTTCGGTTGCTTATGAGCCATCTGTATATGTTGGTATGTGAGGAGTTTTTTTTCAACTATGTTGTGTGTGATGTAATGTTATTGAGCATTGTGTCTTGTTATGAAATTTATTTATTGATTTTTTGTTTTATGTAATTTGAATTAAAGATGATACTATGGATAATTAGACACTTTGTTTATGTAGTAATGCTTAAATAATTATACCAATAGCGGCAATTTCATACAATTCCTTCTCTAAATATTATTATTAGTGCAAAGTAAAATTTTATGAGCAGAGTTAAGACAATAACACTTATAATTTTATTTATTTTAAATATAATTCAAGTCACACTTATCATCTAAAACTTAAATTGTTGATTTTTTTCTTTCCATTAGCAATATATATATGATAATAATCTATATATTAATTCTCAAAATGTTTTTATTTATTTTTAATATTAAATTATCTTATAGCTCACATATTTTAAGGTTTAAATGGATAATTTAGTCTACCCTTAACACTTTTTTGATTGATATGGTCAAGTGTATTTTTGTCTAAAAGTTTTTAATTAAATTTGTTGAAGTAATTATGTGAGCAGTGACATATGTATGCAGTGCTATAAGCACCAAGACAGACAATATATCTTTCATTTTTTGTGTTAGCAATTTTTTGGAGCAAAATCATTGGGTTATAAGTCTTGCTAATATTGTGGAAGTATGATAGTCAATTGATGAGGAACGATCCTTTTGAAGCAACATTACTTGATGAATGGATTGGATCGAGTCAAGCAATCGAATTCCTTAAAATAAGAAGTTTGGATTAGTACTGAATTGAAGACTTATCTCCAATGATTCTACATTATCTTGGACTTTATTAATATATTGTGTATGCTATTTTAGTTGTAGTCTTTTAAGGGAATTGAATGTAATTGAACTAGTCTATTAGTAAGTATTGAAGTTTTATATATTTGAAGAGACTTACCAAAATTCAATTTTTGGGCACGACAATAATTTGTATTCTCGAATGATAGCGGTAGGATTTGCAATCATTGTGGAAATTTCATTTTCCTTACGATTAATATCTTACTCACAAGGGGCAGAAGTCGCAAAATCTCATAATTTACAATCAATTCATTCAATATTTCCTTTTTTAGATGACAAGTTCTCACACTTAAATTATGTGTTAGAGACACTAATACCTCATCTCATCCATCTAGAAATCTTAGTTCAAACCCTTCGCTATTGCGTAAAAGATGCTTCTTCTTTGCATTTATTATGGTTCTCTCTCTACGAGTATTGTAATTTGAAGAGTTTTATTACTCCAAAGAAATCTATTTCAATTTTGACTCCAAGATCATTCTTGTTCCTATATAATTCTCATACATATGAATACGAATCCATTTTCCTTTTTCTCCGTAATCAATCTTCTTATTTACGATCAACATCTTCTAGAGTCTTTCCAAAGCATACGGCTTTCTGGATGTAGATGATGATATCTATACAAATGGATTCATATAATTCTTATATATATTGTACAATGAAGTACCACATGAGTGGATATATAGGATCCAAATCTGTCGAACCACTCATGTTATGATCTTCTACATCCTAGGTCTTCTCGTTCTGTCATCTAGCTTATGTTCTTCATGTAGGTATAGGTTTGATATTGAAAGTATTTAGCACTTATTTCTTCATTAAGGAACATTAATAGTGTAAACAAGTTTATTGTTTGGTTTATAACCTCTTGAAAACTTAGAAGTGAGTGATTTAGATTTTTAGGTACAAAAGTGAAGTTGTTATATTGAGTGTGATAGGATTTAAATCACTTACTATATTGGGATTAAGAATAATGGGTTATCTTGCTTATGTAGGCTCCACAGATGTAAGAAAATAAAATTTCGTAAATAATTCATTTGTGTTTTTCATTGTTCTTGTCCTAGTGCCCTTTTTAGTGAGCACTACAACTTGTACTTTCATTTGGAGAGATTGTTTTCTTTGATGGTAGTTTTTAACAGAATCTAATTTGCATTATTAGGGCATGTTGAAAAGACCTTACACTATCGAGGTCCGAATTCATTTTTTCAAGAATCTCGTACAATCATTTGTTGATGATGATGTGATATTTGATGAAATCAAAATCAAATTATTTTGTTCCAGCTTTCTCCTAACACTTTTTAATACATTCTTTTTTAGTTTCCTTTTCAAATGTACAATATTTTTAGGTTGTGTTTGGAAAGTCGTCTAATAATTGGATTTGAATGTAATTGTTTGTACTTACATAAAAGTGGCATGTTTGGGTAACCATTATAGTTGGTGGGTCCCATCGAATTGGTGTAATTGGAGAACCTCAATTACATTTTCTAATTTTTCCATGGGGAAGAGTGAGAATTAAAGTAATTACGTAGGTAATTACACTCAAATTTGATTTTAAATTTTATTTTTATATAAGTTATAAAAATTATATTATAAGCATGAACGCATATGAGTGTTTGGGATGATTATAGCCTAAATTTTCTTATATTATAAATTTTAAAATTATATTATAAAAATAATTTGTGTATTTTATAAAGTTATAACAAAAATTAAATTATTTAAATCTTAAAAATTCTAAAGTTGTGTCCAAAAAGTTTATTATAAAAATAATTTACATGTTATAAAAGTGTTATAATATATTTATTTAAAAGGAAGCTATGGCCAAGTATGAACTTAACTTATTTATGTGTTCATGTCATATATTATAAAAATAATATACTTATTCATAAAAAATGTTAATAGTTTTTTTACCATAACTTATTTATAAAAATAAATTTATAAAGTTATGACAAAAATTATCTTATTTATAAGAAGTGTTATGAAAGTTTTGAACAATTTATAAGATCTTTTATATAAAGGTTATTTATATTTTTATTTAATTTACATATTATAAATATGGATATAACATAGCATTAGCTTTTCTCCAAATTAAGTTTATATAAGTTTTATAATTAAAGCTATAATTTATTTAGATTGTGAACTCAATTATTTATAAGGTCGATGCTAATTATACAAATAGAAAAATATTTCTTGAACCATATTGTTGTTCGGATCTAGTGCCCTCAGTGTAGTGGTTTCATATCTATATGTATTTGTAATTTTCAACCAAATTGGTTTAATAAAAATCCTTCAATATCATTAATATCTTCGTATATTGTCATCAACAGCTTATTCACACAAAACAAAATGAAAGCAAATATAGGCTCATTGATTATCTAATATTTAACTAATACTAAGCAATATTATGTGACCAGATTGTATACGGAAAAACAATTTATATTAGTGGATAATCTAAACACGTCATTATCCTAGTTAGAATTGAGCAAATCAATTGAAAAACTAATATGTCGTCTATCAAGTCCAATTGGGGAGATACTTTGCCTTGGGTATCGAAACATGACCACCCCTAACACTCATAGCACTGTACTCTTTTTTTTTTTTTTGTCTTTTTCTAGCTCCTTGTTGATAGTAATTCCCTTTATCTTGTTTTTAGGGGCATTAGAATTAATTTCAAACTTTTTGAACCTCCTAACTTGTTTCTTGAAGTCCTTCTTGGAATTATGTGTTAGCAGGATAATTTGTTCTTAAAAAGCTCCAATAGTAGTTACATTTGAGGAAGTGGGCACAACCTTAGTGGCTTGAAAGACTATATTTTTATCTCCCTTACTCCTACCTTGTTTTGCCTCATCAAGATTCATTTCAAAAGTATGTAATGAGCTAATAAGCTCATCAATAGCCAACCTCTACAAATCCTTAGCCTCCTCAACATTAGTAACTTTTATAAATAAATAAAAAAAACTCTCAAGAAAAGACCTTAGAACCTTTCTAACCGGCTTTGTATTAGAGTACTCCTTTTCTAATACGAATGCTTGAGTTGAAAGATCACACAACTTAACATAGAATTCTCCAGTAGTTTTGGGTTCCTGCATTCTAAGACTTTCAAACCTAGATGTTAACATTTGCATCTTCAATTATTTGAAAGATGTAGTACCTTCATAAGCAATCTTCAATATATCCCAGGCTGACTTTTCTAAAACGCATTTGGAAATTCTTTTGAATTCTTAAAGATCGACTCTGCATAATATAACATATAGAGCTTTATTATTAGCATTGGCCAGTTTTTCTTCCTCAATAGTCCACTAAACTTCAGGCTTAACTACTTTCTCATTTTTAGTGTCAATCTTTAGGGTTCCCAACCTGTCAACAGAACACGCCATACCTTTTCATCAATAAACCTAATGTATACCTTCATTTGTGCTTTCCAATAAGCATAATTTCCAACTTCAAGCATAGGAGAACAAGATGTAGAAGAACCTTCCATAATTTGAATCTAGAAATTTTTAGGCTCTCCACTAGTTATGTTAAATGGCAGGCTCTAATACCAAATGTAATTATAAAACCATTGCTAGTAATTAAACTAAGTGCTTAGGAGTGACATGGAAGTAAGCCCTTCTTTAGCACCAAATCAGAAAACAGAAAAACAAATTGAACACACAATAATTGTTCACGCAATTTGATTTCCCTACATCTACGGAGCCTAGCTTAATGAGAAATATCTACTCTCTTCAACGATTACAACAAATGAATCTAAACTATCACACACCCCGTGATAATTCCCCTCATTTTTTAACATTAAAGATTAATACTCTCACCACTTAGTTCACCCCTATGAACTCAACAAGTAAAACCACAACACAAATAATTTTACTAACAAATTGTACTCTAAGAAAAAAATCCTTACTTGAACACAATAAGTGTTTAAAATCTCTCAATATAATAACCTATACAAGTCTCTCCCTTAAATAGATTTATATTCGAGACTTGCTAACATAGAAGATCTAAATCAATCCCATTAAAACAATAATAACATAAATTGCTTACAATACAGTAGTTGTAGATAATACAAATGTGGACTCTTGGTAGCTAATCACATAAAGTTTCTATCCAATCCAAATGTCCATGTTGCAAAGAATTACTTGAGTGATTTAATTCGATCCTATCTTCAATATGAATTTCCTAAATAATATGACTTTCATTATTGGGCTAGATGTCTTCCAAGTATTCAGCGCAACCCATCCAAATCGTTCAATAAACTGTCAATACTCAAATATAAAAATTGTCATTAAATAGCTCCAATGCTGGGGAAGTGGGCACTTCCCTGACACTCAATGGCCATTTTCATATTTTTCAACAAACAAGATTTCGATTTAAACTAAGTATAATTCTCAACAACTCATGGAATCTAAGCTTCCATTACACAATTTTCTCAACCATGGCAATTTGATTAAAACTTAATAATTGAAGAAAAATCTAACACTAAGGTTGGAGATGCTAAGTTAGGATGGTCAAAAATTCATGAAAATTTCAAAAACAATCTTCCTTACTTATGTGGAATGATGGACGGCAATAGCTAGGTAAAATATAGGAAATTTTCTTTCTTTTCTTGAAGCATGAATGACAACATGAAGAAGATGGTGATGATTTTTCATTCACTTTCTTTCTAAGTTCCCAACTATCATAATTAAGTAATGGGCTTCATTTATTCATCAATGCAAGCTAGAAATCTATTAAAATTTGAAGAGAAAAACCATCCCTACCCAAGTATTGGAGATTCGACAATGGAGCTAACCTTGAGAGAAATTTATTCCTTTCTTTCTTACAAACTTTGGTAATAAGGACGAGATCCAATTTCTTTTTCCTACCAAAACACACACATATATATATTAGAAATTTATCACACACGTGTACATATGGAAATCACGTATTTAGAAAACAGGTGTGTATTTAAAAATAACATTCAATAAATAATGAAATCTAAGGTTTGAAACTAATAATGATAACAACACATATGCAATATATACAAAATTAAAATAAAAATAGTTTAACTTGTGAGTAAAAGGAAATTGAAATGTATAAATAATTCATTTATAAATCCAATATTAAACATAGATTCAATCCCTAGATATATTAATTTTAGTTCTTTTATTTAAAAATTATATAAAAGTATGAAAAGACAAAAGGGCATTAAAATAATAATAGTAGTAATTTAATAAAAGGGTATATTAGTCATTTTCTAATCGAGTTGATATCTAGTTAACTCGTAACACCAACTCAATCTAGGGATTATTTTAATAGTGTATATATAATATCATAATTAAAACTTAATTGATTGAAATCAATGGTTGATAGGGTGAGTGTTCAATCAAATCGAGTGAAAAAATCGAGTTAATTAAATTGATGAGTCATATTTTATCATCCTAACTCTATTTGAAATTTTTTTCAAGTTGAGTGAAATAAAATTCAAGTTAAGTCAAATCGAGTGAAATTATTCATTAAATTAAAAATTAAACATGTCAAATTGAAATATTATTATAATATAATTAATTTCATGATAAAGCTCAGAATTTGAAAACTTTTTAAACCAAAAAAGAAGAAGAAAAATACTAATGAAATGCCACAATTTTGTTTTTATACATGTCAAAGTGATGGAAAAAATATCTTTTACATATCCACCCAATTTAGCAACTTTTGGGAAATGATACAAAAAATATATATTTTTCACACCAGAAAAATTGTTTTCGATGAATTGTATACTTGATTGGAGTTTTATCAATGAACTAAAAGAAGAAATTTTACTAAGGAGTTTATAAAAGAGTCGAATCTTTTGATCTGAGCATACTTGAAAAAGGACTCGTTTCTCTAGTAATGAAACTAAAAGAGATAAACTTGAATAATTAATTAACTTATTTAAGTCTCAAATTTATTATTTTAGAAAATATTTAAATATTTAAATTTCTTTATATATTCTTTAGAATTTTTTAAATTTTTAAAAATATAAATTTTGAAATTTTATAAATATTTTGAATTTTAAAATTATTTTGAATTTTTTTGTAATTTTTGTTGAGAGAGACCAATTTGCTCATTTTCAAAATTGATAGGGATCAAAGGGTATTAACACCAATCAGTTATTCAAATTGTAAAATTCAACTATACTCGAACTCAAAACTTGAATTACTTATTCGAGTTGACTCGAAAAAATTAAATAACTCTAATAACTTTATTTGATTAACTCAAGATTAAAATCTTTTATTTTTATTTTTCGAATGGGTGATGAAAATCTAATACAACAAACAGCGGTGGGAATGGATTAGAGGTGCTCATGGGCCGGGCCGGGCCCATAAAAAATTTCGGCCTGTGTCCTAGGCCCAGGCCCGGCCCGGCCCGACCTAAAATATGGGACTGAAATTTTATCCATGCCCGGCCTGGGGAAAAATTCCTAAGCCCGGGCCCGGCCCAGCCCTTTTTTAATAAACACCAAAAAAATAAAAAAAATATTTTAAAAAAAGTATTTTAAAAATAAAAAAAGTATTTTAAAAATATTTTTAAAAATAAAAAATATATATTTATTATATTCGGGCCGGGCTAGGCCAAAAAAGTGGTGCTCGAGGCCCGGCCCTTTTTTTAAACAGGCCTCATTTTTTTGCCCAAACCCATATTTCGGGCCTATATTTTTACCCAAACCCTCCCATATTTGAATCTTTGGACAACCCGGTTTAATAAATTCGGATCTCAAAATCGACTTTTCCGACACTAATAAAAGTCAGTTGTTACATACTCTCCGCCTTAGCAGGATTTTTATTTATTTTAAATTATAATAATCAATATAATTATATTTTATTAATTATAGAAGTTAAATATAATATTTTTAAAATCAGATCCCTAAATTGAGTTGTAAGTAAAGGTGCAGATCAATCCTTCAAATATATTATTTAACATTAAAATAAAAAGTAATAATATATTTTTTGGTGCAAACATATTACTTAAATTAAATCGACTTGAAAGTTGACAAGTAAATAAATTACTTTAAATATGTCATTTAAAACTAAATGGCAAAAAAAAGTAATAAAATAAAGGGTAAACTATAAAATAGTTACTTTTGTTTGCCTAAGATTATATTGTAGTCAGTTATGTTTGAAATATTACGTTATCATTTTATTACGAAGTTATCACTCTACCATTAAACTCTGTTACCTTCCTAACGGCAGTCCAAATGGGTTTTAAATGTCAACTTAGATGTCCTACATGACAGTCCAAATTAAAACCTATTTAAAACCCAAGTTGACATTTAAAACCTATTTGGACTGCCATATAGGACCGTCGTTAGGGAGGTAACAGAGCTTAATAGTAGAGTGACCACTTTGTAACAAAACGATAACATAAGTGACCAAAGCGTAACATTTCAAACATAAGTGACTAAAATGTAATCTGAGGGACTATTTTTATAATTTACCCTAAAATAAAATTTTCTTAACTGGGTCAAAGATGTATACCGAATCAATTTGTAAGTTGTCATGCATACCGTCATCTTTGAATACAAATTCTGAAAAATAAGAAACTAAAATATATCTTTTGAATTTTAAATTCTTTTAAAATGTAACATTTAAAAATTTAAAATATTTAAATAAAATATTTTATTAGAATAAAAAAAAAGAAAAACTTGCTATGTTGAAATGTATAGATATAGATTTCTTTTATATAAATTAATTATGAGGATTTTTTGTCCCTCTAATTTAAAAAAAATTATTTTAGCTCTTCATTTAATTTTTATCCTTTTAGTTCTTAAATTTATATTTTTATCGAATTACCTCAAAATAGATGTAAAAATTAACGTATATATATATGTGAATAACACGTAAGCATTTAATTAAATTTTAAACCTTTTAACATTTTAAAATTCAAAAATTATTTTTAAAAATAAAAAATCATCACAATTATTAAAAAATTTAAATTTAAAAATTAATTAAATGTTGACATATCAACCACGTATATACCACATCAGCAAAGTTAACAAAAGTTAACATTTTTATTCATTTTGGGGTGATTTGACAAATAATGCAAGTTCAATGGCTAAAAAAAACTAAAAATTAAATAAAGGACTAAAATGACCTTTTTGTAAAATTAGAAGACAAAAAAAAGTCATTATACCTTTTTTTTTTATGTGTAACAGTATAGATATAGATTTTGTATATGCAGGTGTTAGCCTCTATTGAAGCGTAGGCATGTGTGTGACAGGAGTCAAATCTGGGAAGTAACAACGAAGAAGCATCAAACACAACTCTTTTTTTCCTTATGATAGGTCGAAGTAAAAAATGTAGCCATGTGATAGATCAGGAAAAATACATATATCGACTGTTAATGTAGTTAAAATATACCATATAAGTTTTTGTACTCTTCATAAATTTAAATTTTAGTTTATATATATATATATATATTTAAGAATTTAGTCTTTTTATTTTTAGATTTCAAAATTCAAGTTCAATTGTTAAATTTATTAAATTTTTTTGTTTAATTTAAAATACTTATTAAAAATATAGAAATTTATTTAAATTTTATTAAAATTATAAGAAATTACAAAAGTATTGTAAATTATTAAAAGTATATAAAATTACAACAATTTTTTAGTATTTTAAAATTATTAAAAATATTTTTTGGACTTTTTAAATTTTAAAACATTTGCTCACGTGGCATTTTATCATGTTAGCAAAAGGTACATGTCCTACTTGCTTCATTAGTCAGTCATCACTTAATGATACAGATGGATGAAATTTTAAAAGAATGATCAGTTTGCTCTTTAATCTAACAAATAAGAGTTAATCTGTCCATTTTTTAATAGAGAGGAAAAATATAATCTAACTCTTAGTATAAGGATCTCCATGATAGTTTTACCATTTATCCAACCACATCAATTACAACAAAACTAAAGGTGAGAAAAATCCAATTCGACTTGAAAAAACAACAAAAAAAAGTCAAATTTTAAATTAAGTAGTTCAAATAATTCGATTTGCTCAAGTTATCTGGATCAACTCAAATAAGAAAACTGAATAATTAAATTTAGATCAAATATAAATTACAAAACTCGAATTATCCGAAAAAGAAAAACCAAAACAATGTGGTTTTAGTAAATTTATGTTTTAACTTTCCCAAAGTTAAAACCCGTCGATGCTTTGCCCGTACACTTCCTTCCCACATTTTCACTTTTCCTTCATTCAAAATTTAACAATACGTTTGGTTCAATGGAATTGAATACGCTTGTAATGGAATAGTCATTCTGTGGGAATAGAATAAGGTTGTAATGGAATTGAAAAGGCATAACAGTGGTGTGGTTTGGTTGGAATTGAATGAGTATTGTAATAGTACTCAAGTGTTTGGTTGAGAGGAATAGATATGTAATAACAAAAAAAAATACTCGGACGATGAATATGCCCTTTAATATTTTAATGTATTTCTCACATCAATTTAATATTAAAGAATAATATTTTCTATCAAAACAATAATAATTTAATATAAAATATCCCTAAACCCTAAATATTTTATTTTAAATTATATTAAAAGATTTTTTATTTTCTCCACTTTCTTCATCTTTGTTGGTCCCCTTTCTCTCCCTAAATTCATTTTCATCTTCATCTCCATCTTCCTCTCCAACTTTTTACTTTGAACTTCATCAACTCTTTGTTCAAAAAGCATCTCTATTCAAAAACATTTTATTTGTTATATCAAAATAATTTATCAAATAAAGCTTAGTAGAACAATAAACCAGATCTACAAAGCTTATGTATCAAAATTTCTCTTTTTTTTTGGTTTATTTTGTTTACTAGTATTGTTAAAGAGCTATCAAAATAAAAATATTGTTAAAGAAGTAGCACCAACTTAATTCAACCATCATTTCAGCATCTAAATAATGTAACAACCCATGGTTGGCTTTCAAGAGTCCAATTATAGTAGAAAACTCATTTACACACATACAAAAAGTGACAATATTAGTATGACATACTTCCATGTCATTATATCACCCTGCAATTACATGCAAAAAGTGACAACCTACAATTACATACAAAAAAGTTATATTAGTTCACCACCACATCCATTTACACATACACAAAGTGACAACCCTTTATGGCATACAAAAAGTTATATTCATCCACCACCACAACCACATCTTTAATAGGTAGAAATAAATTTTCTCGTCCATGCTAATCGCTTAGAAGGTGGTAGAGTTAGGAAAATGAGCATTTGCGCTGGATGATCACAAATTTTGATCAATGCATCAATTTGCTCATCATATGTTAAACCTTCTATTTCACCTAAAGCCACGTGGAAAGTTTGTACCTTTTCTTAACTGATCATTTCTGACTTCTCTTGAATGAGCACTTCGGAGGCAATGCTCCTACTTAATTGAAGGTCAATTGTTCTTATATTATCCCCCAATAACGTGGCAGCATCGATAAGTGAAGTAGCATAATTTGGTTCACTAGCCTCAGAACTCTTTTTCTTCTTCTTTGGAAATGTAGAATCAACTTTATTTGGATTAGACTGTTGCGATTGTGTAGCCGAGACATCCATCTCATCTAAGGAAGCATCAACTTCGCATTTATTGTCATTACTTCCTTCTTCAGGATTCATTTTATTGGCAACATCTTCAGTACATAATTCTTTAAAAATATCACCAGTTGTTTGAGCATCTTTCTCTGTGGTTTGATCTTTTGTGTATATGGAAGTAAGTTGCTCATAATAAGGGAAACTTAGAGTTTTGAATTTTGTGGCTTCTTTATAGCTTTATAAAAAAATATTTCATAACCATTATATACTATATGTGTTAGAAGTTGTGTGACCTAAATTCCTGTTAAAAATAAAATGCAAGTGGCAATATAGAGGGATCTACGAAGGCGAAGGCCAAAGGCCGAATAAGGTGTTTTAACCTTACTGCATTATTCTATTTGATTTTGATTAGAATATGGTTTTACAAACTTATAAATAAACGTAGTATATACTCCTTTTGTATCATTCGAATTTGATATAGTAACTTTTTTTCTCCCCTGTCCGTGATTTTTCCCCGAAAGGGTTTTCATGTAAAATTTTGTGTGTTCTATTTTCTCTCTTTCTTCACGTTTGATTTTCATTATCGACGTCCTATTTTCACAAATTGGTATCATAGCTTTCTAGATTACTTATTTCGATCACAGAAATTATGTCATTGAAGTATGAAATTTCGTTGTTGGATCACAACACTAAATTCGCGTTGTGACAAATAAAGATGCAGGCAGTTCTTGTGCAAATGGATTTGGAGGATGCCTTCCAAGGGATAAATAAGATGCCTTCAACGTTAACGGAGGAATAAAAGAAGCGTAAAGATCGAAAGGCTTTGACACAATTACATCTGCACTTGTCGAACAAAATTCTGCAGGATGTGATGAAGGAGAAGACGACCAGTACATTATGGACAAAACTGTAGCAACTATGAATGTCGAAAACCTTTACTAGTAAGTTACATATGAAGCAGCATCTTTATACTCATCATTTGGAGGAAGTTGCGTCTATGCACAAACACTTAATTGTGTTTAAAGAAGTTCTCTTGGACTAGAGGCTATGGAGGTTCAGTATAATAAATAAGATCTATGGTTGATTCTACTTTGTTCGTTGTCCCGTCTTATTCAACCTTTAGAGACATGATTTTTTATAGCCGTGAATCTCTCACAATTGATGAGGTCGATACTTATTTAACCTCGTATAACAAGATGAAACATCTTGTGGTTAGATCCGACTCTCAAGGAGAAGGTCTCACTGTTCATGGGAGACAAGTATGAAATACTGATGGTGATTGTAGGAGGACATAATTTGAAATCCTCGAAATAAATCTAATGGTAGATCGAGATATTCCACTGTCTATACTCTTATCACTATAAATCTAAGAGTAGATCGCAATAAATCACATCGTACCAGGAACAATATATGCTAATTTAATATTTCTACAATAGTGTTTTATACAATCGAATAATGAGTCATGCTATGCAATACTAAACTTGGTCTTCCACTGTCTATACTCTTATCACTATTTATCCCCTCTTGAAAACTAGAATTTGGTAGAATAACAAGACTATTCCAATTATTAGCATCAGAGTATTGGACCATACTCCGACTACTACCTTTGATGATATTAGTAGAATGACCTACTTCACTTAATTTAAGTTTGCTATATCATTCCAAATCAAAGTTAAAAAATACTCTTACAGTCTTGAATATGAGTCTATGAGACCCTAAAAATAATCTAAAAATAGATAGGGGCTAATTTGAAACCATTCTAAAAGTTTAAGGCAAATTTTAAAAATACCTAAAAATAGGGGTCACACGGCCGCGTGGCCAGGCCGTGTGAACACCCAAGACTGTGTGACTTTTGAAGTTGGGACACACGGCCGTGTATCAGCCCATGTCTTTGGCTGTGTGTCTCACTGACTTGTATCACACGGTCGTGTCCCAGCCCATGTCTTTTGCCGTGTGTCTCACTGACTTGTATCACATGGTCGTGTCGCAGGCCATGTGTCAACCCATTTGTGTGACAGACCGTGTTTCAGGCTATGTGTACCTAAATGTACCTTAAAACTCAAGTTTACCAAATTGTGTTTACTTGGACACTAAACAACCAATTCACCAGTCATTTAACCTATTCAAAACTCAATTAAACATGCTCAAAACAAGCTAAAACAACCATCCTAAGTGCCTAACCAATGTAGCCTCATTGGTACCACATTTTATATCTTCAAACATATTAACAAAGCATCATCCATTCAAAACCTTCATTCATACCAAATTTTCCATAATTAGACTAACATTTAGCTACTTAGGTTACCAAATCTCAAGTTAAACACATACTAAACTTTAAGCTAAGCTATCATACCAAACATAGCCTCAACCACAACCATATATACAATAACCATCATTTCACTTGAAAACCAAAATATTTTCACATATCAACAACATTGACCAAAAGACCTCCTAGGTACATGCCATTACAAAAATAAACATCACTACATTTGAGTACGAAATCGTTATTTATTCTTCAATTTAGTCCCTAAACCGAGACTAATTTTAATCTCCACATTTAACTTTATATTTTATACTAATTTCACCCTAAGCTACATTTAGCTCCCTATTTTCAATTCTGCCCTTTAATTTTGAATTATTCATAATTTAGTCCCTATTACTCAAAATTAACAATTAATTCTACAGTTTAGTTTTTTTCCACTTCTAACTTAAAAATCTATCAATTTAACCCCTAATACTTAAACTATTCAACAATGACAACATCTAAAATATTAAACAATACTAAAAATTATAACACGGGTCTGGTAGTTCTAAGTACCAGATTCCAAAAACGTAAAAATTACAAGAAAATAACTAAATTGCACTAACCAAATTTGGATTTGATCTCCAAACCCTCCTAAGATGTGAGTTACTTCTTTCCTTCTCCCATTTGATTCGAATGCATATAAAAAGAATGAAATTCTCTTTCATTCCACTATCAATTATGTTTTCTTTTATTTTGTTTTAAAATTTATTATTATAATTTACATATATTTTGAAAGCAACTGATACTATTTATTAATAGAAGAAGCCTTATCAACCGTTACAGTCTTAATAAACAGAAAATTTAAAGCTGTCAAATAATGACTGGCCACCAAAAACGGTGCCTTGAAAATATAAAACTGGAATAAAAATTTGTGCCTAAGTGCTTTTATGTTAACCTAAAACGCCAAAAGTAAAAATGAAAAGACAAAGCCAATGTAAAAAATGAAAAGACAAAGCCAATGTAACCATTCTTCTCCATTCTTCTTCTTCTATTGAAAATAAACCCTTGTATCAGCTATGCAAGAGACCTATTTTCTCCCAAAATCAAACCTTCTAATACCACAGTCTCTTTCAAAATCTCGAGTTCTTCGGGCGAACAAACACCATAAGGCTCGGACTCTACCTTTCTATCTAACCGCCATGATTGTCATTTCTCTTCTCTTAATTTGTCAGGATCTCCACCGTCTATGACGCCTCCTCTATCCAGAATCAAATATGCTCGTAACGCTCTCCTTCCTTCGCCATCGCATGAGCCACTTTGTTGGCCCCCCTTGGTACATGTTTGAAACTCAAACTTCTGAAGTTGTAACCTCTTCCCTTAATTTTTTTAATCAAGTTACTAATACACGATCTATCTTCATCCACAGAGTTCAGTTTACGTATTATGGTTAGCGCATCCCCTTCTATGCATTTGTCTTGAAACCCTATATCTTCAGCCATAATAATGGCTTGCAGACACGCCCTTGCCTCGGCCATCACTGGATCTGAAATGTTTTCCCATGGGTAGGTACAAGCTGCCATTATTAGACCTTCCTTGTTTCATGTTATGATTCCTGACATAGAACATTTTGTTATTTGATTGAATGAAGAGTCAAAATTGATTTTTATGGTGTCATTGTCTGGTGGTTCCCAAACTGAATGTCTAGCATCACATGAGTTCTTTAATCTCTCCTCCATAATAGTTGTTTCTGTATAGTTGGCCTTAATAAATCCCACAACTTCAGTCACTTGCTCCTGAACACCATCATGATAGAGTTTATTATGATGATACCAAATTGCCCAATATGCGATAGATCTGATTCTATATAAAACTGGAATAAAAAATTGTGCCTAAGTGCTTTTATGTTAACCTGAAATGCCAAAAGTAAAAATGAAAAGACAAAGCCAATGTAAAAAATGAAAAGACAAAGCCAATGTAACCCTTCTTCTCCCTTCTTCTTCTTCTATTGAAAATAAACCCTTGTATCAGCTATGCAAGAGACTTATTTTCTCCCAAAATCAAACCTTCTAATACCACAATCTCTTTCAAAATCTCGAGTTTTTCGTGCGAATAAACACCACAAGGCCCGAGTTCTACCTTTCTATCTAACCGCCATGATTATCATTTCTCCTCTCTTAATTTGTCAGGATCTCCACCGTATGCGGCGCCTCCTCTATCCAGAATCGAGGATGCTCGTAACGCCCTCCTTCCTTCGCCATCGCATAAGCCACTTTGTTGGCTTCCCTTGGTACATGCTTGAAACTCAAACTTCTGAAGTTGTAACATCTCCCCTTAATTTCTTTAATCAAATTACTAATACACGATCTATCTTCATCCGCAGAGTTCAGTTTATGTATTATGGTTAGCGCATCCCCTTCTATGCATATGTCCTGGAACCCTATATCTTCAGCCATAATAATAGCTTGCAGACATGCCCTTGCCTCGGCCATCACTGGATCTGAAATGTTTTCCCATGAGTAGGTACAAGCTACCATTATTAGACCTTCATTGTTTCATGCTATGATTCCTGATATAGAACATTTTGTTATTTGATTGAATGATGAGTCAAAATTGATTTTTATGGTGTCATTGTCTGGTGGTTCCCAAAATGAATGTCTAAAATCATATGAGTACTTTAATCTTTCCCCCATAATAGTTGTTTCTGCATAGTAGGCTTTAATAAATCCCACAACTTCAGTCACTTGCTCCTGAACACCATTATGATAGAGTTTATTATGATGATACCAAATTGCCAAATATGCGATAGATCTGATTCTATATGCTTCAATGCTCTGGTTTTCAAATTCTGTTACTAACTAATTTTTCCAACTGGACTCTCTGTTACATGTTGGAACTGCCACTCCCAAACCCCGCAAAACCTGTTGAGTGAAGATGCAGACTCTAAAGAGATGGCCCACCGATTCCTCTTTAGTTTGGCACATCAGGCATAAAGTGTTGACAACCAAATTACAGACTTTTAGATTATGTAAAGTAGGTAGATAGTCATTAGCAATTCTCCATATTAGAATGCGTATTTTACTTGGAATCTTGAGCTCCCAAAGTCCTGTAAAGAAAGTAGTAGGGATTTCGTTATTTATTCTTGTACCCTCACTGTAATAAGCCATTTGTAGCTACTTTTTACTGTGTATATCCCAGTATTGTCACCTCGCGACACTGGTACATCCTATAGACTACTACTGCTCACTAAAGAGATTAAGATTATGTTCTTCAATTGCTCCACTCCAAACAACGTACGAATAATTTCTTGCTTCCAGGTATTAGTTTCCTTGTTAATTAAATCAGAAACTTTAGAATACCTGATATCTATATTTTAACATTTTATTCTACCATTGCCAAGTCCAGGGAGCCACATATCATTCCAAATATTGACTGATTCCCCATTACCAATTCGCCATCCCATCCCTTCCTCGAGAAGATATCTGGCTCTCTAAATACTGCGCCAGGTATATAAAGGGTAAGCACCTAACCCTGCACTCATAAAATCCCTTTTTGGAAAATACTTAGCTTTCGTTACACGTGCAAACAAACAATCGGGTTGCATAATAAGTTTTCACCCCTGCTTCGCTAACAGGGCCAAATTGAACTTTGATAGATCTTTAAAACCTAACCCTCCCTTCGCTTTGGGGATGCACAGTTCTTTCTATTTATACCAGTGAATACCTTTATTTGTTTTTGAATTCCGCCATCAAAATTTGCTTATTAAATTCTCGAGTTCTTGATAGAATGAAATTGGCAACTTAAAACATTGCATTACGTAGACCGAAATTACTTGTAAAATGGATTTTAAAAATACCTCCTTACCTCCAGCCGATAATAATCTCACATTCTAACTACTCAATAGCTTCACACATCGCTCTTTAATAGCCACAAAAGCGTGCTTTTTTCGACAACCCACCATAGTTGGCAGCCCCTCAAATATTTCTTCAGATTATTAGAAATTCTTACTCTCAAAATTCTTCCCACCTGAGCTTATGTAACCAAATCAACATTATCGTTGAAATAGATAAGAGACTTATCAAAATTTACCAATTCCCTGAAACCTTTTCATACTCTTGGATCACACGTTTCATACTATTTGCCCCTTCATCTGAAGCCTTTCCAAATAGTATATTGTCATCTGCAAAAAATAGATGTGACACCGAGACGTTTCCTCTTCCCACATTTGTCCCAGAAAGCCTACATTCCCTTTTTGCAAGCGCAATTAGCCTTAAGAGTCCTTCCGCGTAAATGAGAAACAAATACAGACTTATAGATCACTTTGTCTTAGCCCTCGTTGAGGCCTGAATTCTTCTCCATTCTTCCCATTGATCACACTGTATATACTATGCTAGTAATACGTCTCATAATATGTAAAATCCAGTCCTCACAAAAGCCCATACTACATATCATTTTTTCTAAAATACTCCATTCAATCCTGTCATATGCTTTACTCATATCTAGTTTTAAAGCGAAACTTTTTTTCGATGTTCCACTTCTTTTTTTTGAAAGAATGTAAGATTTCATATGCCACAAAGATGTTGTTTGTGATTTGCCTTTCCGAAACAAATGCCCCTTGTGTATCCTCAATACATAAATCAAGTACGTGTCAAAAATGATGAACAAAGACTTCTGAAAAAATTTTGTAAATTACATTGCAAAGATTAATGGGACGAAACTTGTTCATTAACTTTGGC
This sequence comes from Gossypium raimondii, assembly GCF_025698545.1. Taxonomy (NCBI): domain Eukaryota; kingdom Viridiplantae; phylum Streptophyta; class Magnoliopsida; order Malvales; family Malvaceae; genus Gossypium; species Gossypium raimondii. The sequence goes on along the minus strand of NC_068571.1, from coordinate 5,320,501 downwards.
GATTTCTCTTTAGGAATAAGGACGATACTCGTATTGTTTATCTCCTCTACATTTCTTCGACCATTAAGAATATCCAAGCAATATTTAGTAACTCCTTCTCTAACAATATGCCAGTATTTTTTATAGAAGATTACTTAAAATTCGTTCTGCCTTAATGCCTTGAGGGGTTCTATGGATTTTATCGCCCTAACAACTTCTTCTTCTTTAAAGTCCTCCATTAAAATATCGTTGTATTCATCCGTGATGCAAGGTAAAAAAGACTCAAACAAACTATCACAATTACTTACTTGTTTAGATGAGAATAAGTTTTTGAAGAAATTTGTAGCCAAATTAGAGATTTCATCCTCATCAGTAATCAAGTTCCTAGCTTCATTTTCTAGCCCATTAATCATGTTTTTCCTTCTGCGGTGTGTCACTCTTGTGAAAAAATGTCGTATTCCTGTCTCTCATACAAAGCTAGTTCACTCTTGCCCTTTGTTCCCAGAAAAGCTCTTCTTTATCTGCTTCGAGATTCAATTCTAATTTAATCTTTGTAATTTCCTCTAAAACTGTATCTCTGATTTCGCTAGCACCTAGTTCTAATAATCTACCATTTAATACTTTTGTTCGTCAATATTTTCTCGTTTTGTCCTTTTTTGCCCAAATACTCAAATTTGACCCCACTTTCTTCAACTTCTCTAGCATATCCAGGCTATTAGAATTCCATTCTCGTTTTAACTGCTCCTCAAGTTCATTGTTCAGAATCCAATTTGCATTAAAACAAAAATGCCATTATTTTACCCTTCCTTGCATCCCTCCATCCCCAAGTGTATCCAGAATAACCGGACAATGATCTGAAAAGTTGTGTTGTAAATGGTTTACCTTATACCTTGGAAAAATATCCCACCACTCTGTATTTGCTATATCTCTATCCAACATTTCCCTAATATTGTTGTCAACTAGACGAACCCTCTTCCAAGTATACCACTGGCTAGAGAACCCAAATCATATAACTCGCAATATTCAAGTGCCTCCCTAAATGCGGCCATTTGTCTTTCCTCTCGAATTCTCCCTCATTTTTTCTCGAAAGAGAAGAGAATTTCATTAAAATCTCCGATAATCAGCCATGGCTTGCTATTCTCGCGTTTTAGTAATTTTAATAGTTCACAATACTCTTTTCTTTCATTCTCCACTAGTACTCCGTAAAATCCTCTAAATCTCCATGTAACCATCTCATATTCATTCTCCACTTCTACATCAATATGAGATTTCAAAAAACTTTTCAAAGTTAAATTTAATCCCTCCTTCCACCCTAATGATAACCCTCCTCTCATGCCTGCTACTGCCACATTGATACCATTCATAAAACCACATTGCCTTTTTATTGATTCCATTCATTTACCTGTGACCTTTGTTTCCATAAGAAACAAAATTTGGGGCCGTATATGTCTCAATTTGTTTTTGAGACGTCGAACTGTTCCTGGTTGCCCCAAACCACGAACGTTCCAACTTAAAATTTTCATTACGCCCGGTCAGCAACCTTTTGAGTGGCCGCCGATATTTGTTCTCTATGTCTCCCTCTAATAACACTTAAGATCACCCACAGGTTCTCTTTCTGAATTAAACCTCTACCTCTTTTTTCCATCCACAAATTCCACTGGTATGTCTTCTAACTCCTCTTCAATCTCTCTTCTCTCCAAATGCCTCAGACAAACACAATCCCTTGTGTTTATATTCCGAATCTTTCGTGTAAAATGACCTAAGGAATCTATTTCCCCACGGATCTCGTTTCTATTTGTAACTACCACATCGAATCTTCTTACCCTTATTTCCCCATCTATCTCCATATCATTCCATCTATCCATTTCTAGTTCCTCTCTTAGCCATTTACTCACGACCTGGCCTCCCCCTCTTGGCGTGGCTCTCAGCGACAGATCCCACCCAAACTCCACTTGCTGACTCCCTAGTGTTAATTTGACTTCACAGTAACTCTCTCCATGACCAAGTCGGCCACAAATAAAGTAAAAAAGTGACAATCTTTCATATTAAAATAAGGCATATATAAATTTATTCTAATTAATGTTGATTCGTTTCTTCCTTTTAAGCGGTAGTCGAACATCAAGTAGAACCCTAATTCGCATGAATTTGCTACCTCCTCTTGTCACCAACGATGTGTCATACTCTATAAATTTGCCAACAAAGTCCCCAATCTGGCGTGTTGTTCCCTCTAATGTAACACCGATTGGTAAATTATGAATCTAGATCCAAAAGACCTTGTGCCATAGAGGAATCGAATTTGGTTCTTCGCCCCCTACTAATCTATGAACAATAATGATATGTCGGTTAAAAAACCACGGCAACCCATCCAGAACTCGCTTTAAATCAATCTCACTGTAAAATCGAAATAAGATCCTTTTATTTTCCATTTCTGTGATTGATACCACTCTCAACAAATGCCATAAATCGGCCGGAGCATTTTTTAAGGATGGGAAATTTACAACGCTATCCGTAAGGACTCTCCCTACCAAACAAATGTCATATAACTGCTCATCGGTATTATTATTTTCTCCCAAAACCACCATGGGATCTTCCTCTTCATCTATGAATTGAGATTGGCTAATTCAGTATCCATCAACTCAACATTAGCCATGGCGAACCTACATCTCTTAGGAATCAACTCCGCTTCAAGCGACAGCAGAACCCAAAAACCCTAAAAGATTTAATTTTTGTGCGATAAGGCAGACAAGAAAAAACCCTAACTCGTGCTACAAGACAGACTTTTTAGCATAATATATATTATATATATACATATCATAAGTGTTTCATTATGACCGTCCATTAAAAGGAAACAAGTGTATATTTACTTATTTAGTCCCTTTAATTAATTTTAATATATAATTCAACTTTCAACACCTACGCGATTTAATCCCTATACCTTAATAGCTCTTAATTCATGAAAATTACTTATCCAAAATTTAATTTGCCTCTAATATGACTCCATAAATATTTAATAAAAATATTTACGGGTTCAATTTGTAGAAACGGAGTTCAAAATACATTTCCAACACCCCGACTATGAGGTTGTTACAAAATATTTTACTAAAATTACAATTTAGTCCTTAGACTTTGTTTTAAAAATTAAATGAGTTTTACTTATCAGTTCTAGAATTTTCTTTCAATTATTGTCCTTATTAAATTGTTTTATAATGTACATATGATTTAATTGTTGAATTACGAATGTTACTAATGTTATATGTTAAATAAGAAATGAATATTAGGTTTGTTGGTTTCCGTGTATCTAAGTCATCTTATTAGAGTTTACTAAAGGTGAAATGAATTGAAATATTAATATTGAGATTTGAGTAGGGATGTCAATTGGGCGGGGCAGGTGTGGGGGGTACTACCCCTGCACCCATCTTCGCCAAGAATTTTCATCCTCATCCTCACTTCACAACTCGTTGCGAGTACAAAACCCAAAACCATCCCTGCCCCACCACCCACGTAGGTCCCCAAACCCACCTAATCCCAGCTATACCCACCTTGTGACCCACTTCACATAATATATTTATAAGTGTCAATCAAATAAATATAAACAGATAGCAGTGAAGTGGGAGATAAATGGGATAATGAAGTAAGAGCTTCAAGTTTGCAAGTTGTGGCATGGAGCAATGGTGAGTAATTTTAGGGTTTTCATGTAAAATAGAAAAAGTGAGAAACTAAAAGTGAGATGTGTTAAAATTGGGTGAGAAACTGTGGAGTGCTCACCTTTTTTTTTTTTTGCAACTCTAGTGGTTCATCCACAGATTATCTGGAAGCTTTAATCTACAAATATGTTGTGCATTCACAACCATCTTGCAGCATATTAACCTGCAACACTGGTGGTTCACCCACCCATATTCTGGCAGCTCTTATCTACAAATATGTTGTACATTCATAACCATCTAGCAACGTATTAACCTGCAACTTTTGTGATTTATCCACAACCTAATGTGGAGGATGGGTGAATTCTAGGGAACTCTTACTAGGATGTGTAGCGGTGGGGTAGGATCTTTTATGTTAAACTGAAACTGTATTACTTTTACAAAACATATGTATACAATTTTGAGATTTCTAAGATGATACATATACATATACATTATTGAGTTGATATGATATATCGATATTCTAAAATTGCTATTGTGGATTATTCTATGTGATGTGATTTATGTTAATCGATTGCACTGATTTGTTTGTGATGGAACTCACACTGAGCTTCATAGCTCACTCCCCTTTTGTTTCCATCTTTACAGATAACTCACCGAGTTAGGACGCAAACACGACATTCGGAGGGTCTCGTCTTAGTTTTAATTTATTAAAATGTTTTAGATTTATTATTCGATATTTTTACATTTTAGAGACTGTACCGTTTTATTTTGGAACTGTGACATGGGACTTAAGATTTGGGTCATGCATAACTTTTAATTTGACCTTAGGATATTAAAATATGAATTTTAATTATTTTTGCATGAAATATAATTTTTATTTAAATCAATTTAATTATCACTTTTTCGCTGCTAAATTATAATTAAAATTTGGAGTAATAAATAAATTGGTGATTAACTAAGTTTTCAAAAGTAAGTCTCCATTACCTAGGTTGGTAAATTTAAATCGGTTTTTGACAACCTGAAAGTTTTCCAAAATTAGACCAAGTTTTCATCTAAAATAAAACAAATGTTTTAATATGATCGTTTAATAAAAAAAACACGCTGATAGCTTATCGAGCCATTTCGGTGGCTAATGTAGTCTTCTGAATTTGAGTCTAATGTCTGGGTCGGATTTGGAGGTTACATACACTCCGCTTATACAAGACATTTACAATTTTTCAATAATTTATTTAATTAAATTATTATTATTTTATTGATTTAAGTAATTATTTACTTTTTTTATATAAATTAATTTATCTAGTTGACCTTAAGTTAGTAATAATATTATTAATATATTAAATGTATAAATCAAATTGAGTAGAATCATTTTAAATAAATAATTTAAAATTATTTTTAATGGATTAATTTGAATATTAAATGAAATTCTAAATAAACCTAAAAAGAATTGTTTTATTTAAAAACGTAAACAAGTTATATATAGATTAAAAATATGACTCTTAATAATATTATATTTTGGTGCTAATTAAAACTAAAATTATTATAATTTATAAAAATAATTATTTTTAAAATAAAATAACTTATTTTTCAAGTGAATAATGGACAAATATTAAATCGGCCTACAAGTAAATACATGGATTAATTCCATTAAACATAACATTTATAATTAATAAATGTTGGATGTAGTGGTAAAGCACACTGTACTTTTGCAATTAGGGCCTATTTGAATGTGCGGTATGTTTATCTGTAGTTAGTGTAAAAATGGCGGTAGTGGTGAGATTAAATACTATAACGATATTGTAGCGTGAGACAAAAAAAGAAGCTAAACATACTGCATTGAAGGCAAACGTCCATTCAAAGGTACCCTTAGTGTTCTTCTTTTAATTTCAAGAATTTAACTCCACAAGGACCAATTAAAATTAAAATTCAATTGGTAATTCTTTTATTTGACTTTATTGGATTTGAATATATGACCTTTTAATATTCAAAAGTTTAATTTAAAATTAAAGTTGAAATTGATAACTCTTATTTATAGAAGTCAATTAATAGTGTTACAATTGTATTTTAATTTTAAATCAAACAAAATAAAAGATTAAATTCCAAAAAATTAAAAAGTAAAAGGACTGATGGATAATTAAACCTTTTCTTTTCTTCCCTTCTTTTCCATCCACCTAAACAGAAAAAAGAAAAGTCAATGTGTCGAAAATTAGAAGCAAAACTTCTGCAGTATCCTATGTATTTTTGTCTTTATATATAATAACATAGAAGAAGAAAAAGGAACCAACTTGCTGGTAGCCTATTTATGTATTTGAAAAAAACAACAGCCGTTAGATCTGGCAATGTAGATATGAATATAATAAGATTGAATAATTTTTTAATGGTAATAATTAAATAAAAGGGTAAACTGTAAAAATAGTCATTTTTATTTGCTTCAGATTACAATTTTAATTACTTATTGATCGTTTTATTACAAAGTGGTCACTCTACTTTTAAGCTCCGTTACCTCCTTAACAACAGTCGTACGTGACAATCCAAATAGGTTTTAAATGTCAACTTGGATGCCCTACGTGACAGCCCGAATTAAATTTATTTAATTAAAAACCTATTTTTATACCAACAACTGGACATACGAGTTGGCATTTAAAACTTATTTGGACTACCACATAGGATTATTGTTAGGGAGGTAACGAAATTAACGATAAAGTGACCATTTCGTAACAAAACGATAATATACGTGACTAAAATATAATCTAAGACAAACAAAGTGACTATTTTTATAGTTTACCCTAATCCTTAAAAAATTAATTCTTTGACAATTTTCATAGACTATTGAAATTCAACCTTTCTAGAACATTACATCGGGTTCAAAACTTAACACGCATTCAATTATTTGTTTGGTTTGGTCCACAATGCACATTTATTTTTTCTGATTAAATAAATAATTTTGTTTGGTTCATCATGAAAAAGATATTTGTTTTTTGGGTTGTAGCTTGGAAAGAAAGACATTCATATTTGGATTACTTTGCTATAAATTCAAACTATCTGACGCCAGAATATATTATCTGATCCTTCTCAACCTCGTCTTTCTCACAGTTTTTCTTGATTTTTGCCTTTCCCAGACTTAAAAGCTTCGGTTTTTATTTTCACTTTGGAAAACGAAAATGGATAAGATTAAGAGTATGATGCGCGCTGTTCAGTACAGTAAATATGGCGGAGGAGTCGCCGATCTCAAGGTAATATACTTGCTTCTTTTGATTATGTTTATTTCTTGAGTTTAAAAGTTTGATTAAAAGTTTAAAATGGAGGTTTAATTAAAATTTGTGATTCAGTCCTTAATCTTATAGAGTTTTATGGATATAAGGCTGGGTGAAGGAGGGGGGGGGGGGGCTGGGGTTTAAATTAGCTAATTAAATTAGGATCGTTGATTTAATTTTGAGGTACCGACACCATCCGTAAAATCTTGAGATGTGCTGATTTTTCTACACGTGTCTACCTTGATGGCTCATCGTCACCTCCATCGGTGCTGCTCTTCTCATACTGCCGATTAAGACTTCGGATCTATCCACTTCTTAATTCTTGAAATTTCTCAAGTTTTTTCTTTTAGGTTTTTTTCATGCTTTCTTTAGGATTTTTATTACAAGTGAAATTAAGATGCCTAGAATAGATGTTGTCTAAGAATCGAATCAGCGAAATGAAATATCGAAAATTTTGGCTGTTTATTAAAAGATTAAGTTGGTTTTGAGGTTTGAGTCCAAAGCCGAATTGATTCTTTCACTAACATGGGAAAACTTAAATAATTTTGAGATCAAATTGTAATTTTATTAAACTCATGAAAATTAGCACGGGAATTCCAGAAAGAGTACGAGACTGAGAGATTGACGGCAAAGTCAACTTCTTCTTTTTTTTGCATATATGCATTTCCAGCATTTCTTTACTTTGATGAACTTGAAAAAAAAATTGCTAATGACCTGATTTTATAACGAGTGTGAATTTTGTGGGTGTTGCAGCATGTTGAAGTTCCGGTTCCCAGTCCAAAAAAGGATGAAGTTTTGATCAAAGTAGAGACAGCTAGTATTAACCCAATCGACTGGAAACTACAGGATGGGGTAGCTCGGCCATTTTTACCTCGGAAATTCCCCCACATTCCTGGTACTTTACTTTTCTCTGGACGGTTCAACTCTATGGGTTAATCCGAAGCATCAAAACTTTTCTTTCTGTGATTGTTTGTTTATCAATCATTTGCTAAACAACATTTGGTCGAGCAGGTACCGATGTAGCAGGAGAAGTCGTACAAGTTGGATCAGAAGTCCAGAGTTTCAAAGTTGGGGAGAACGTTGTTGCCGTACTTGGTGTAAGTACTCATTCTTATTCTGAAGTTTGTTGCATACTTGCATGAGAGAAACATATGTATGTTTGATACATTGGACAGTTTGTTGCTTCAAGCTATACAACACTCAGGCCATAGATTCTTTTTCACCTTATTATTCATTTCCTTGTTTTATGTGCTATCTAGCATCATTTATGTCCTGGTTCTTGCCAATATCTTATTATTTGATTATATTTTGCAATTACAGAATGGAGGTGCACTAGCTGAATATGCTGTGGCTAATGAAGGTTCCACAGTTTCAAGGCCTCCAGAGGTATCAGCCCGTGAAGCTGCAGCTTTGCCAATTGCTGGCCTCGCAGCTCACCAGTCACTCACCCAGCTTGCTGGGATCAAACTCGATGGAACCGGCCCAGAAGTGAATGTATTGGTTACCGCTGCTTCAGGTGGTGTAGGTCAATATGCCGTTCAACTCCTAAAGCTCGCAAATGCACACATTACAGCCACTTGTGGGGCTCGTAACATAGATTTAGTCAGGAGCCTGGGGGCTGATGAGGTTCTTGACTACAAAACTCCTGATGGGGTGGCTCTCAAGAGCCCTTCTGGTCGAAAATACGATGTAATCATCCACTGCGCACACAACATTCCTTGGTCTACCTTTGAGGCTAACTTGACTTCAAAAGGGAAGGTAGTAGATACCACTCCTGGTTTCGGCACTTTGATGAGTGTTGCTTTCAAAAAGATAACATTCGCAAAGAGGCAACTCATACCCTTGTTTACCTCACCTAAGAAAGAGAACCTCGAATTTCTTGTTAAGTTGGTGAAAGAAGGAAAGCTTAAGCCAGTAATTGATTCAGTACATCCTCTAAGCAAGGCTGAAGAGGCTTGGGCGAAGAGCATTGACGGCCATGCCACTGGCAAGATTCTTGTGGAGCCATAGGTTATGAAGGTTACCTGATAAATTGCACTAGTTTTTCAGTTTCTCATTGAGTGGTGTAGCTCACCGTTTCTAAGTTCACAAAGTACTCAGTATCTTGAACAATTCCATGTTGGTGTGTGAGTTTCCTAATCTTTCTTGTATTTTGCTGGTGGTATAAACAATGTTGTGTGATATCTGATATCTAATGTTACTGAGCACTGCGTTTTCTTGTGAAATTTAGAAATTTTTGTTTTGTTTTGTTTAATGTAATTCAAATTGCAGATGATTATACAGAGAACAGAACTTTCCTTGTTTTTGAACCCTTTCGTTTTCTGTTTAATGCTTAATAAGTACACAAAAATACTGCAAATTAGCTTGTGTACATTGATGGGTTACGTAGAGAAGGTCGTTTTTAGCTTTTCTTCCGAGATATTTGGATTTAAGAAATCATTCGGGGTTAATTTTGATGCTCACAGTTTCACTGCTATAATTACAAAATCTAAACTTCATTTTATCATAAATTTTAAAAATAATAGTAATATTAATATAATAATAATTTTGGGAAAAAATTAGTGGAGTCTCGTGATGAATAGTAATAAAAGCAAAAAAACCTTAATTATGGTGAGTGTTAGAATTAAGTGACCCAAATCCTTATTTAAATAAAATATCGTGGTAAAAAAATAAAAGTAAAATCCCTATAGAATTATGCTTCTTTTATTTTATTTTAGAATAAGGTTTTTTAAACCTTATTAAACTCCATCTATTTAATATTATTTGAATAAGGAGTTTCACTTCTATAGAATAAGGTTTACAAGCCTATAAATAGGCATAATTTACTCCTCTTGTAATTAATTCGAATTCGACATAGTGAATTTTCTTCTCTTCTGCCCGTGGTTTTTTCCCGAAAGGGTTTCCACGTAAAATATGTGTGTTCATTATTTTTCTATTTCTATTTTTCTTTGCGATATATTGTCATTACCGACATTATATTTTTCACAAATTGGTATCCGAGCTTCCGAGTTATTCATCTCAATCACGGTAATGACGTCTTTGAAGTACGAAATTTCACTGTTGGATCGCAATATCAGATTTGCGTTGTGGCAGATAAAGATGCAGACAGTTCTTACACAGATGGACTTAGAGGAAGCCCTGTTAGGGGTAGATAAGATGCCTTCAACATTGACGGAGGAAGAGAAGAAGTGCAAGGATCGAAAGGCGTTAACACAATTACATCTACATTTGTCTAACGAAATTTTGCAAGATGTGATGAAGGAGAAGACCGCCACTGGATTATGGAAGAGGTTGGAACAAATATGTATGTCGAAAACTCTAACTAGCAAGCTGCATATGAAGCAGCGTCTTTATGCTCATCGTTTGGAGGAAGGTGCATCGTACGAACACTTAATGATGTTTAAAGAAATTCTCTCAAACTTGGAGGCCATGGAGGTTCAGTATGATAAGGAAGATCTAGGGTTGATTCTACTTTGTTCATTTCCCCCCTCTTATTCAACCTTTAGAGATACGATTTTATATAGCCGCAAGCCTCTCACAGTTGATGAGGTTTATGATTCTTTAACCTCGTATGATAAGATGAAGTATTTTGTGGTTAAAAATGACTCTCAGGGAGAGGGTCTTATTGTTCGTGGGAGACAAGATCGGAATGTTGATGATGATTGTGGAAGGACACATGAACGGAATCCTCGCAGTAAATCTAAGGGTAGATCGAAGTCTTTAAACAGAGGTAAAACTTGTAACTTCTGCAAGAAGAAAGGGCACATTAAATCTGAGTGTTATAAGCTACAGAATAAGATCAAAAGGGAGGTTGCGAATCAAAATGGAAAACAACTAGAAAATTTCGGTAAAGCTGATGTTGTAGAAGACTACAGCGATGGTGAACTTCTAGTCGCTTCTGTCAATAATTCTAAAGTGAGCGAGGAGTGGATCCTTGATTCTGGTTGTACCTTCCACATGAGTCTCAATCTGGATTGGTTTACAACTTACGAAACAGTGTCTGAAGGTATTGTTTTGATGGGAAATAATGCTTCATGTAGAATTGAAGGTGTTGGAATTAGAGTTAAGATGTTTGATGGAGTCGTCAGAACACTTAGTGACGTACGACATGTTCCAGAATTAAAGAGAAATTTAATTTCGTTGAGTACTCTTGATTCAAAAGGGTACAAATACACGCTGAAAGTGGAGTTTTGAAGATTTCTAAAGGTTCCCTCATTTTGATGAAAGGGCAGAGAAAGACTGCCAAGTTATATGTTTTTTGTGGTTCTATCATTATCGGTGATACAAATTGTCTCATCCTCTTCCTTGTCAGATAATGATATTACTAAACTTTGGCATATGCGCCTAGGACATATAGTGAGAATGGCATGGTAGAATTGAGCAAAAGAGGACTTCTTGATCGAACTGAAGTTTTGTGAGCACTGCATTTTTGGGAAGCAAAAGAGAGTTCGATTCACTAGAGGAATCCATAACACGAAGGGAATGTTGGAGTATATTCATTCCGATCAGTGAGGGCCATCTAAAGTGCCTTCGAGAGGTGGAGCTAATTATATGCTAACTTTTATTGATGATTTTTCCAGAAAAGTGTGGGCATTCTTCCTAAAGCAGAAAAGCGATGTGTTTACCGCATTTAAGTCTTGGAAAACCGTGATTGAAAAACAGACGGGAAAGTAAATAAAATACCTCCGCACAGACAATGGTTTAGAGTTCTGTTCTGATGAGTTTAATAAATTATGCAAGTTAGAAGGGTTGTGAGACACTTGACAGTTCGTCATACTCCATAGCAAAACGGTGCTGCAGAACGAATGAACAATATGATCATGGAGAAGGTTCGATGTATGTTGTCAAATGCCAACTTACCAAAGTCATTTTGGACCGAAGCAGCCTTTACTGCATGTTTTTTGATCAACCGATCTTCATCCGTTGCCATTAAGAAAAAGACTCCAAAAGAGGTATGGTCTGGTAATCTTGCTGACTATTCTGATTTAAAGATTTTTGGTTGTCCTGCGTATGCTCATGTTGATAATGGAAAATTGGAACCGAGATCTATTAAATGTGTTTTTCTTGGTTATAAAGCTGGTGTAAAAGGGTACAAGTTATGGTGTCCTGAAAATAGAAAAGTTGTGATTAGCAGAGATGTTGTTTTTGATGAAACTGCTATGCTACCTACCTTATCTCTTAAAGACTCTTCCAATAAAGAAAATCAAAATCAGGTGGAGCATCAGATTAATCTGAATCTACAACAGAGTCGACTACTAAAGCCAGTACAAAAATTTAAAATAGAGTTGCTTCTTCACCACAATACTCTATCGCCAAAAATAGAACTAGAAGAGAAATTAAACCTCCAAAGAAGTATGCTGAGGCTGATCTAGTTGCTTATGCTTTAAATATGGCTAAAGATATAGATGCAAACCAAGAGCTATCTAATTATTTTGAGGCGGAAGACTCAGAAAAGTGGATGTTTGTTATGCAAGAGGAGATGGAATCACTACACAAAAATAAAACATGGGATCTTGTGAAACTTCCTAAAGGTAAAAAGGTTGTTCGTTGTAAATGGGTGTTTAAGAAGAAAGAGGGGACTCCAAGAGTTGAAGAACCCAGATATAAAGCAAGGTTTGTTGCAAAGGGTTACATTCAAATTTCAGGAGTGGACTTCACAGATGTGTTCTCTTCAGTTGTGAAGCATAGTTTGATTCGAGCTTTGCTTGATATTGTGGCCATGCATGATTTAGATCTTAAGCAGTTAGATGTAAAAACTGCATTTTTGCATGGAAAACTTAAGGAGGATATTTACATGCAACAACCAGAGGGTTTTACAGTCTCAGAAAAAAAGGACTATGTTTGCTTGCTGAAAAAGTCCCTTTACGGTTTGAAATAGTCACCAAGACAGTGGTATAAGAGGTTTGATTCCTTTATGACTTCTCATGATTTTAAAAGAAGTAGCTTTGACAGTTGTATTTATTTTAAGAAAAACAGTGATGGTTCTTTTGTGTATCTACTTCTTTATGTTGATGACATGTTGATAGCAGCGAAAGATAAAGGAGAGATAAGAAAGGTCAAAGCCCAACTAAGTGAAGAATTTGAGATGAAAGACTTGGGACCAGCAAAGAAGATACTTGGTATGGAGATTCTCAGAGATAGAAAAGCAAGTAAATTGTACCTAAGTCAGAAGGGGTACATTGAGAAAGTTCTTTGCAGATTCAATATGCAGAATGCTAAGCCTGTTAGTACTCCTTTAGCAGCCTACTTCAGACTTTCATCGGTTTTGTCTCCACAATCAAATGATGAGATTGAGTACATGTCACATGTTTCATACTCTAGTGCAGTAGGATCTCTCATGTATGCCATAGTTTGTTCACGTCCAGATTTATCATATGCAATTAGTGCAGTTAGCAGATACATGGCGAATCCCGGTAAAGAACATTGGAAAGCAGTTCAATGGGTTTTAAGATACTTACGAGGTACTACCGATGTTTGCTTACAGTTTGGAAGAACTAGAGATGGAGTCATTGGGTATGTTGATGCTAATTTTGTTCGAGACCTCGATAGAAGAAGATCTCTCACAGGTTATGTCTTTACAATCGGAGGTTGTGCAATCAGTTGGAAAGCCACTTTGCAAACCACAGTCGCTTTGTCTACCACTTAATTTGGTACTTAATCACTTTTAGGTCTAATTTGTACCTGAACTTAACTCTCTTTTTTTTTGTCTAATTTGATACATAAACTTGTCAAACGTTATACAATTATGCGACCAATGACATGATATTTCTTTTTGCATTTCAAATTTTAAATTTCTTTTAGTTTAATTTATTTATTTCATTTCATTAACTTAAAATAATGAATTTCTTTAATTTTGGGTTTTAAAACTATTGTGTTCTTATTCAATATTAATTCATTAAGTATAACTCAATGCATAATTTGTTAACATGAATTTTCTCTAATTTCGATTAATTCGTTATGTAGAGTTCAATGCATAACTTTTTAACATGAATTTTCTCTAATACTAAAGATGCTTTTGTAGCATAACACGAATTTTTAACACCATTAGTGTTTTGGGGTAATTTGCGTATCATTTAATAAGCTTGGGTACCAAATTGAACCTAAAAGAAGTTTAAGTATCAAATTAGAAGAAAATGTCAAGTTAAATTACCAAATTCGATCTAAAAAAGGCTTATGTACCAAGAAAATTTATCAAATTTAAATACCAAATTGGGACAAAAAATGTTTCGGTACCAAATTAAAAAAAAGTGTCAAATTTAAGTACCAAATGTTATATTAAGTCTTTTATGAATTTAGACCAGAATGAAGCAATGGGCCGGGTCCACAGTGTAAATCACACGCCCAATCCGCACTGAAAATTTCCCACGGACAAAAACACCCATATACTTTTACTTTAATGACGCTTAAGTCCCAGCAAACTTTATGTGCACATTGAATTCATCGTCCACGTCACTATCCATCCATGAGGGACATTATCGTCAGAACACAGAAAAAACAATTCCGTAATATACCAAGTCATTGAGGGATATTATAGTAATTCAGGCAAAAATAATATTATATTACCGCTGGGACCACCGCCCTTCCCCTCCACAACCAAGCATTGTTCTTTGTTTCAATTTTCAAAAGTTTTTTAAAAGAATAAAATCTTTTTTTTGAAAAAAAATATTAATTATTAAATTATTAAATATTTTTCTTTCATTTTCTATCTCCCCTTCCACTGCAGAATTCTCTTTAGTAGTAATCCGAATTCGATTTCTTTTCTGAAGGTTCTCTCTCTGAAACTCTTCCATTTTCCTTGTTTTAAGCGAACATCGTTTAGACATTGGCGATCTGCTTCCATTTCTTGCTTCGTCGCTTTGGTTATCGGATGTGAGTTTCATCTCTCTCAGTGTCTTTCTTTTTGTCTTTATCTTTTCTTTGGAAAAAAGTTGCGTACTTTTGTTGTGAATGTTCAATTGTTGTTTCGCTTTTTTTTTCTTTGAGCTGTATATTTCTTTCACATTGGAATGCACTTGAAGTTTTCGTCTTAATTCCCGTTTGTTTTCCGAGAAAACGGAGAGGTAGAAGTTGCCGAAAGTTCTTTGATATTTCTTATTCATTTTGGTGCTCTTTTTAATGATAGAAGTGGTCAAAAGATAGAGACTGATTCGAATTCGGCTATGGTGTGTCTATGCGGTTGAATTTAGCCATGGCCGAGTGCTTGCGTTCGTATAATTATAATATCTTATTGTTGTAGATTTGTTATTCTATTTTTCTTAATAAAAAGAATACGCGCCTTTTCTCTTTTTTCTATTTTGGTCAAAATACGCGCCCTGTTCTCGGTAAGGAAATAGAAAGAAAGTATTGCTGAATATGTTTTTTTTGGCTAGGCGTTAAAGCATGGATAACTGTTTGCATTCTTGTATTATTTTATTTTTTTGAAAAAAAAAGAAATCAATTGCAGGGATTTTTCTTTTACTTCAGGAAAAGGTCCTCCATACCTCTTTTTTTTATTATGATTTATGTAATTATTTATTAGTTTGGATTTAAATTGATTTGGTTTTATCTGATTCGGCTTCAGTAAATCGAGGACTTCAATCAGCAAGCTGTTTTTTAAATGTGTTATATTTTTAAGGCTAAGTTGTTAAAAATAATGGATTAATGACTTTACATGTAGGAGAAATCTGATTGAATTTGCTGATGTATTTATTGCAAACTTTTCCTTGTTTGAAAATCCAGAGAGTTCATTTGTTAAATAACACATTGTTTAATGAATGAGTACAAAGAGGTAACGAGTTAAAGTCTTATATTAGCTTCAGTGTTTCTGACCATGTAAAGATTTACCCATGGCCTTCAGTCCACATTTCTTTCTAGGTCTAAAGCACCATGTATAATTTCTTTGGACAGAAACAGAATTATGTTTTATACTTTTTCATACAAGCCTTATAAAGACCAATGGTGGGTTTGGATGGGCGATTGGGTGCGGTGCGTTGCGTTTAGCTTACTTTTTGTCTCACGCTACAGTTTCGCTACAGTATCTAATCTCACCGCCACCGCTGTTTTTACACTAACCGCAGGTAAACGCACCGCTCATCCAAACCCACCCCAAGTCTAATATATTTGTCACTGCTCTTTCTTTACAATATGATTTATGACAAATAATTTAGTTGAGTTGTATTGTTTTTTGGTGATTGTCCAGCCCATCCCTGTTTTCTTCTATGGGGCATCATTTAAGCTGAGTGTAAGGAAATGGATTGATAGATGAAGTTCAACTCTTACACTGGAGTTTTGTTGCAGGTCTCATAGATTCGTTGGTTTTAGATGATACGAACTGGTTGCAGCTTGTAGAAGCTGCATTTGAGGATGTTGATAATTTTCTGGGTGATATTCAATCATTCTTATAATGAGAAGTCGGTTCCTGACAACATCATACGTTTCATGCTACAGTTTATCAGCAGTAAACCGTGTATGCAAGCTAGTGATCATGCCTATGTCGATACAGTCGACATCTCTATTTGGAGGTTGTTAGAAGTACATTGACAAATTGTTGATTATTATCTGCTACAACTGCAATAATGGAAAGGTTAGTTTCTTCCCACTGCTCTTAATATCTGTAAATTTGTCAAGTTCTCATTTTTTCTCGTGTTTTTTTCACTTAGGTATAAAATTTTAGAAGAGCTTGGAGATGGTACCTGTGGTAGCGTGTTCAAAGCCTTCAATATAGAGACATTTGAGATTGTAAGGAGCTCTTTCTCCCCTAGTTGCTTTTTATCTTTCAGTTTGAATAACCACCTTGTTTATTTTTATTTGTCAATAAGATATGTTCTTGTGCCCATTTTATACCTCACATATGGTTGAATACATTGCAGATAGAGAATAATGAATATAGGATCAATTTTGAAATCACTTTGTGATTTTGAATCATTAAGTGAAGTCTGTATTGGTTACTTGGTCAATTGTTCATCTACCAGCAACTAGTTTTTGGGGTTTAACTTAAAATTTATATCTGACTTCTCATTTATCTTAGGATATCTGAACCTCAGTTGATGATCCCTGTCTCTCTACCTACCAGGCTGCATATGCCTCCTGTCTCTCTACCTCAGTTAAAACGAGGTTCTAAAGCTCTGAATTCTAATGGGGATGTAATGTATGAGATGGAACACTGTTCTTGGAACTTATATTTTAAAGGAATAGAAAGATGGGTTGGCTGGATATATGCATGACGTGAGATATTATAGCATATATACATATAAGAGAAGTCCTTTATGTAGAAGCTTCGAGCATATACATATGTATATAGAAACAGGATTAGGAAAACCTAGGAGTTCAATAGAAGAATATTGGTTGGTTTACTCTTTTAAAAAGTTTGATGCATTTGGTTCTTTTTTATAATGTCATCTCAATGAACGTTCATCAACTTTGGCTATAATCTTTAGGAAAACCTTGGATTAGAAAAATGAACTCAGTCTATTGTGGGTGGTTGTCTTTTATTCTTGTCTGTATTCCTTTTTAAGTTTTACCAAGATAATAGTGAATTTACAAAATGTAGAACTTACTTGAGCTCTGCCTCATTGCTTTTGTAAATGTTCCAATCTAGGTTGCTGTTAAGAAAATGAAAAGGAAGTTCTACTTTTGGGAAGAGTGTATGAATCTAAGAGAAGTCAAGGTATGCTGTGATATTTCCTTGAATGTTTTGCTTTTCACCCAAGCCTTCATCAAGAGAGCATGTTCCATTTATTCTCCACCATTTATGGATACATGCTTTTTCTTGATGGTATCAATAATTTATTCTCCACAGGCCCTTTGTAAGCTAAATCACCCTAATATTGTAAAGTTAAAGGAGGTTGTCAGGGAAAACAATGAACTATTCTTCATTTTCGAGTACATGGTAAGGATGCTTTTCCAAGTTCACATTATTATTCAGTGGAAGCATGAGTTTGTGAAATTTTTTTCTTCTGCTTAAATGGTGTACTTTTTATCTCTGATATTAAAGTGTTATGTTCCTTTATTTAATTGTTTTTGGAAAATACAAAGCTGGGAATGTTACTATGATTAGAGACAGGGGCTAGGAACTTTGGAGAGGTCTAGTTCATGCCTTAGTTACAAGTGCTAGTTTGTAACCATTTCCTAGCCAGAGGCTATGCTTCTAGGGGAATCTGTTTGTTGAATTTAAAATTTTCAATGTTTAAGCTTGTTCAAAATTTGGAAGGCTGGCCTTTGTTTAACCAAAACTACTATTGTTGATTTTTGAAGCATTCTAGAATTGATTTTAGTGCAAGACTTGTGCAGGTACTTGCTTCACCCCTCTCTCCCAAACAAACACAAAACCTCTAATTTAGTTATCTCTTTTCAACCAAACATCATGATTTCTTTTGAAAATAAAGGTTTCAAGTGACTGTGTTTGCCCGCTAATCTCAATGTCGATTGTGCTTCTTTCATTTAAACATAATGCTACATTAATTGTTTACTTCTGTATTGTTCATTATAAACTGTTATTTTGATCTTTCATTTGAAGTAATCAGTAGTGTGACTTACGATTGCTGGAATCAGGCATGAAGTTGTAGGAAACACCTTTGGGTTCTTTTTATGAGAGCTTAATTTAACTTCTTTCTAGGAGCATAATCTGTACCAAATCATGAAAGAGCAACAAAGACCTTTTTCTGAAGGGGAGATACGCAGCTTCATGTCTCAGATGCTGCAAGGACTTGTCCACATGCATGGGAATGGATATTTTCATCGAGATCTGAAACCTGGTAAATGTTCCTTTCTTTTCGGAGCATTCTTTAAGTCCTTTTTGCAATTGATGGTGGATATCTATATGGTAACCTATCTGTTTGTTTGTTTGTTTTTAAAGAAAACTTGCTGGTCACCAAGGATTTTCTCAAAATTGCTGATTTTGGACTGGCGAGAGAAGTATTGTCAATGCCTCCTTACACAGAATATGTTTCCACTAGGTGGTGAGTGATTGTGCAGTTGTAATTTCTCATTAAATTTGAGTTTGTGTTTGTTCATGTTCAGGCAATGTGGCAATGTGGGCGCAGTCTCACTGATTTCTTCATAACTCTATCCTGTTTATACAGGGTTAGTTTTCTCATCTAATGATTTTTGGGTTAATTGTGTTAGGTACCGTGCTCCCGAAGTCTTGTTGCAGTCTTCCTATTACACTCCTGCAATTGGTATATGGATTTAAGTCTCTGAGTGTGTGTACATTTGCATATGCACATTTTTATTTTCATTGAGTTTTGCTTTGTTTCCATTAATGTAATAGGTTGAGGTTTTATAATGCTTTCTTTAGCTTGAATGATGACTGATAATGGTAACACTTACAGATATGTGGGCTGTTGGTGCAATATTAGCAGAGCTTTTCACATTGTCTCCTATTTTCCCTGGTGAAAGGTGATTTATTATTCTAAGTTCTCCTCTTTTTAGTTTTGGTGGAAGATGGTATAAATTAAGACAATCCTTTTGTTCTTACAAGTATATATTTTCTCAGGCATAAATGAGCACAAGTGAGGCAAAGATTTTTGTGTCTTAACATATGTTGCCTATACCATGGACTAACTTTGATACATTCCTTTATATATATATATATAGAGAGAGAGAGAGAGAGAGATAAGCTGCGTTATATTCCTGAAGTTTTGGTCTTTATAAATTTTCCTATAATATATTGTTGGTATGATGTGACCCTTGACTCTGGTGATTCTGCTTGATCTTTAGTTATGATTGCTAATGTCGATAATTTCATGGATTGAAATTATACAATAACCTAATAACGTATGCCAAGGAAAATTTGTTCTGATGTTTCTGTTCTGCATTTCCATGTGGTCTTCAGATAGTTTTAACCTGAACCAAATTGATCCAACCTACATATGCGTATTTATTTTTGGGCTTTTCTGCTTATGAGCATTATGGTGCATAAATTTTCTTATATCGTCCTCAGTCCATGCCTCTTTTATCATTTTCAAATACTGTTATGGGTATGTACATGAAAGCGTGTGTGCATGCATGCATGGGTGGGGATTTACAACTATAGATACTGAGAAAGGTAAATTTCTTACCTTTCTGTTTAATAGTCTTGCCAGTGCTGTGGTCATAGGATGCTCACTATGCTACTATGTGTATGTACATGAATGTTCAGCCATGCATTCAATGTGGGGATGCATAACTATATATATATTGAAGAAGGTATATTTGTTATCTTTCTATGTACTTATCTTGGCAGTGCCGTGATCCTAAGAAAATTGCTTTACTTACCATGCAAGTTTCTTAGCGTGTTTGTTCACTATCTTTTGTTCTTGTTTGTTAATTCTGAATGCATAAGTTTTGTTTTCTGACTTTTACCACTGAAGAAAGAATGAGTGTACTTTTGCTTGCTAATTGTTCAGAATACATTAGTTTTGTTTTTTAACTTCTACCGCTGAAGAAAAGAAAGATATATCAGAACTTTTAAGGATTTTTTCTTACGTTATTTCTTTCACATCCTGGCAGTGAAATTGATCAACTATACAAGATATGCTGTGTTCTGGGTGCACCAGATTGGACTTCTTTCCCTGAAGCAACAAATATCTCTCGTCTAATCAATATCAGCTATTCTGAGGTAAGATTTTTTTAATAAATATTTATTAGTTATCAATTATCTGCTATAGTTTGACCTCCTTTTTTTAAAAAGTTTGCTGCCATTACTTTTGGGCAGATATCACCTACCAACCTATCAGATATCATGCCCAATGCCAGCTCAGAGGCTGTTGATTTAATCTCGGTGTGTAGTGCGGTTGACTAGCATTTAGCAAAGTGATATTTACTGTACTACAATATCTTACACCCCCTGCTTTGACTGCTTGTAGCAACTTTGCTCATGGGACCCATTAAGGAGGCCAACGGCAGAACAGGCATTGCAGCATCCTTTTTTTAATGTAATATATGTGTTCTGGAGATTTAATGTTTCTACTTGTATTAGATCAATTTTACTAAAAGGTCCTGACAGGTGGATGTGCATGTTCCTCATCCGCTACTGTGTGATCCACTTGAGCTGAGGCTAAACAACATGGGTAAGTTTTGAAGTTCAATACTAGTTCCCATGTTAGACTGTTTGATAACGCTTTTTATTCACTTCTTTTTTTCCTGGTTCAACCTATTAATATTTTGTTGTACATTGTGAAGGGACGAAACCAAATCTTGAGTTGAATCTATGGGATTTCGGCACTGAACCTGATGATTGTTTTCTGGGTTTGACACTTGCTGTGAAACCAAGTGCTTCAAACTTAGGTAATATGGTTGTAACTCCCATGTTTATAGTTCAGTGGACTGTTGTCGTTTGTATAAAGAACTAATAAATACATGTGGCATGGGCAGACATCCTTTTTTATCCTCATCTGGTGATTGTGGAGGAATAGTGGAGTGGTGTCTTAGAACTTAGGATTAGGTGTCTACCTCACGAGGCAGAGGTTTAGACATTCATGGACACATGGAATTAGATGAACTAGAAACATTTGTCTGGTGTTTTGTCACTTAGCGAAGGATATTTTAGAAGCTATGTAATTTTCCTCTCGACCAACTGAATATGCTTTTCTGTGTTATATTTTAAAACTATGTTAGCACTAATCCAGAATGGGGTATCTGCTTTAAGCATCTTTGAATGACATCACTGTTCATGAATGTCATTTGATTCTTATGGATAAACTTCAATTTGGAGCATGTCTTTTGTATCATTTTTCTTTGAATTCTATTCTGCCAGATTTATGCCAAGGGATTTACTTTTACTTCTTTTTTTCTTTTTTTTGGTTAAAAGAAAGAATGACTTGTATTTTATTTTCTTGCAGAAATGGTTCATACTGTCTCTCAAAGTATGGAGGAGGTAAGTTGTGCAGTGTAAACACAGACAAATTTGCTCTTTGCTATATATATATATATTTATCTTTGATGTGAATCAGATTTGTAATGGCTTACTGCTAAACTTCATGATGTAGGATATACTGTTTTGTCCTAGACTGAACGATCATCCAGAGCAATCAGGTAATTCATATGATCCTCAGTAGCTAAGGACCAAGGCTTTGCTTGGTATGACGAATGGAAAAGAGTGAGAACGGAAATTTTGTTAATTTAATCATGAAGCTGTAAAGTAGGGAAGTGGTTATGAATCTTAAACATTTTATTATCAAAACCTTCATACCGAACAAAGCATAAAGAAAGGGGGACTTGACAATTCTAGCCACACATTAGGAAATTTATGTGATCTTTGTCATGAATGATGATCTGGATCCCATGCTTTATATGAGTTAAAGCTACCAGCTTGCTTAACTTTGTACAAGCAACACAGTTCCCACTGGTTGTTTTATTTGTTTTTTGTTCTTCTTTAAGAGTTTAAACCTTAGTGTTCGCCACTAACGGACTACGGGTTCTTTTTGTTCTTAGTGTTTTGGTCATTGCTGACTCCTGATCAAAATGGAATTCACACGCCAGCTGGATCTTCATTGTCTCTCTCATTCAAGTGAGTCAATTCATTTATTACTTTTCCCAGGCTAGGGCTTCATGCTATCTATTCAACATGAAGTTTTCCTGGTGTTCTTAATTTGCTCTTCTGACTGCTTTTTGCTCATTCCCCATATTCTTTGCCCCATTCATGTTAAGATTGATGGTGTATACTAGCGTTAGCAGTAGGTCTATTGGTACCTTTAACTGGAAAATCATCCAGGCCCATGTAGTTTTGGTGTTACAAACTAACCTTTTTCATTTGAAGCAGGTTTTCCACAGTAATTCTCTCTAATAAAGAAACCCCTTTGATCTATTGAATTATTACCGTCATCCATTCACTTATGAAATCTGCATCTGCCATTCTTAGCATTTTTTTTTTTTTGTGCGAGATCATCATCGCTTGATCTTTCTATGTCTTGACATTCGATATTTTGAATGGCAGTTCGATCCAGCATGCACCAATTGGAGTTCCACAATCTGCTGGGTTTGTAATCACATCATTGCAGCCTAACCTTTTAGAACGTCAATGGTTAGCAGTGCCAACCCCCTTTCAGCAAGCACATTTTACCTTGGACTGAATTGAATTGGTAAAATGGCTGGGGATGTAATGTAATTGGTAAAATAGCTGCTTCTACTATTTGTGTTATCCGTCACTCAAAGTCGGTTCCTTGGGATGGGGTGCAAGTTTTTTCAGATTTTAGTACTCAAGTATAGGAAATTAATTACTCTTTTTACAGTCAAAATATAGGTGTACTCAAATCAAAAGAACAACTTTTCTCAGCTAGAGGCGAGTTTCATTTTGTGTTGCTAGGTTTGACTTTATTGGTATGCTTTAGCCATTGATTATGTGATGATAGTAGTAAGCAAAATTGTTTTTTCATTCACCTAAAAAATCAGACAAAATTCTAATTTTGGAGTCTAAGCACTGACTTCCAACCATTCAAATATTAATTATAAAACCTTCTATATAACTTAATTATAAAATACTAGATTATCTAATCTGTTTAAACAAATTTAAATCTTTCAACTTAAATCACTTATCTATTTTTAGAATATTGTTTAAACTATTTAATTTTTTTAAAAAATGTAAAATTATAAAAAGTAAATAGATATTCATATAATGAAAATTTGTTATTCTTAACATCTTTTTACAATTAACCAGATTTCGGTTACCTAGTAACATCACTGAAGCATGCTTTTGCGCACACCCCTGGCAGTTTCGGCCAAGCCAAAATAATAATTTCCTGAAAGGTCAACCAAGCATTACATCGCCAGAATATTAAAAGTAGATAATGGGTCCAAACTATTTAGTTTCTCACCATTACAGCAAATAAATATAAGAAATGAAAGTGCAAAAAAAAAAAAAATTAAACCATTAAACGTGAATATATTTTTATTTTCCAATTTCTAAATGGTGTTTAAAAATTTCAGTAACTTCCTCAGTACATTGAGATCTTTAATTAGAAAAACAAAAGTATGCCCAGAAATGTAATGGTGGAATTGAGGACTTACCCCTGGAATTCCCACAAAGGGATTTATATTAAAGAGAGAGAAAAAATTGTAAATAGGGTGCCTCTTCTGAGACTAAATGGAACTCCTTGCCTTAAATAGCCAAACTGGAGTTGGAACATAACCAGGCCCCAAGCTGCATTTTTTTGTAATCCATGGGCGTATACAGTATAAATTATACCATTTTTCTGCACTGCTGCATACTGGGTGAAAGCATTAACTGAGGTAAAGAATAACCGGATCTAGATCTGGAAAAGAGTAACTATAATATTCGAGATGTAGTATCGTCTGGAATGCTCCGTAAAAACATAGCCCTAGCAGCCGGATCGGTTGAAAATCGTCCTAGCACTGCAATGGTAGCTGTGTTACTGCCAAACTTCTCAATCCCTCTAGAAATCATACAGGTGTGGTTAGCCTCCACAACTACCATGACATCTCCACCTAGGATCGATGAAACTGTTTCAGCTATTTGCCTGGTCAGCCTTTCTTGCACTTGGAGCTTGAAACCGTAAAAATGTACTATTGACTGCAAAAGGGACTTCCCAAGGTGATTGATTCCTTTAGGGCAGAAGTATCCAATATGGACCACACCATAAAAGGGAAGCAGGTGATGCTCACATTGTGACCAGAATGAGAGGTTCAACTCTGAATGCATCTGTTCGTTGTTGCGGGAGCTGATTTCCCCATTAGGTTTGAGAAGATCGGATATGCCACAAGCAAAGCCATTCAGCTTCATCTCCAACTTCGTATTTTCAAAGTTTATCAACCACCTCACAAAATGGCTAGGAGTTTCCACAAGCTCTTTCCTTAATGGATCTTCACCCAAAGATCTGAGTATTGATGCTACTGCAGCAACCATTTCAGGGTTGGCCGCTACAAGCTCGGATGAAATCTTAGCCATAGATGAAGAATTTGAAGGGCACCAACTTTGATTAACGGAGTCCCTGGTTAGAGTTCTATCCACAGTCACACCTCTGAATTTCAAAAGACCAAGAAAATCACTCCAAGTGTCAGCATTTTCATTTCCAAAAACCCCCGAACACGAAGACACCAGGACTTTTACCCATCCTTGATGCTTTGAGTCAAGGAGGACTGACTCCACATTCGGGAAATGAATATGCAAACACTCAAGTATCACAGCAACCCCTGCTGGCTTGATTCCATGGTGCAGAGCTGAACATATTTCATCTGCTAAACGCTGCGGGGCTTGCAGTCGTTTTGCAAAAACATCAGCTACTCTAGACAGTTTGCTTAATCCCACAACCCGCTGACCGGATGGCACATAACCTACATGACACTTAAGCTGAAACGGGAGCAAGCATGACTCACAATATGAGAACAGATCAAGATCCCTAACAATCACAAGCCCACCTACTCCTCCAGCATGACCAATTCCATCATGTAAACCCACTTCAGGGAATAAAGCTCCCTGAACAATATCCTTTACTTTTTGCTTGTAACCTAAGAAGGCAATAGGAAAGCCTTGGATCAAAATATGAGACTGCAACAACATATATAATCACATATGCATGTAATGAGCAAACACAATCTTATATTCAATGGAGCCCAAAACATACTAAATCAACAAAGCCAAAAAAAATTAATACTTCAAAAGCCTTCAGCTTTTATTTTTGGCTTTTTCCTAAGTGGTAAGTCCCATTTAGCAAAGAACAGTGAACTAATAAATGAAAGCCATTTGCATGTAAGACCTTGGAACTGAACTAAACGAACCCTGTGCTTATTGATTGCAAAATATAAAAGGAAGAGCTAAAAACAAAATCTTTGAGCAAAAATTAGGTAATTAAGAACCTTCTTGAACCAAGTCTGCATATTATAAGCAAAGTAAAAAATACAGATCTCAGAAATTTTACTCTAATTATAATAGTATTAAACTAGAATTTGGGATAAAACAAAAAAGCACCTCTTGTTCCTTCTCGAAGTGCCTTGGCAACACGAAGGGGAGTTTTCTTAAGGCCATCTCTGTTAACATCCTCACCCAAACCCTGCAATAGAACTTTCACAGCATCCTCAATAGCTATAGTTTCAGGCTCTTTCTCACTTACATCCAGCTTCATTCCATTCTCAATCTCAACACATAAATGGCCCTCATCCAAAGAGCCCATTGACAAAACCACACAACAAAAAACGACAATGGGAATTAAAGAAATTAAAAAAAAAAAAAGCAATGAAAAATACCCAAACCTTGATTCGACCAAAAAAAGAAAAAAATCCACCACAGATTCGGAATGTTAATTGGAAACCCAGATGCAGAAAACGTAAAAGAGAAAGATATGGATAAAGACAGAAGGAGATAAGAGGCAGAGGAGGAGAGGGCGAAGCGAATAGAATGGATACGTAGGGTTGCCGTTGGTCCTTGAAATGTGTGGATCTTCTCCTACTCCTATGTTTTATATATATACATACACATATATATTATAAAATATTAAAAATTTTCATCGAAAAAAATATTTAAATAAAAAAAATGTAAAACCAATACATTTATGTGGGGAAAAAAAGAAGAATTTTAATTGAGAACCGAAATCCAAGCTTTTGTTATCATCAATAAAGAGCCAACTTCACACAAAGACACCCATGGCGATGGCGGTGGCCCGCTTGAATCAAGCGATTGAGAAAAGAGAAGTTTTGGTTGTGACTGTGGAGCACCTTAAAAAATTATTATCATCATTATTTATACTTCTAAAATTTCAAACATCCACATGTTTTGGAGAATATCATTTAGGTTGAACAATTTTTCTTTTAAATTATTAATAAATTTATCAATTAAAATTAAAATAATTTTTTAACAAGATATAAACAACATCAATTATGAGCTAACAGTAGCATCAATGTTGGATAACCGAAAATATCTATCACTCCGTATCTGATCATCAATCGAAGGAGGTAGCTAAATTATCAACAACAGAGTTCACCTTTCTAGGTACTTGTTTTATGAGCACTCTTCACTCGTGCATGTGCAGTTCTTGGATACGCAAAATCAAATCTATATTTGAATGTCCTTTTATAATCTCCATGAACACCTTTGATAGCTAAAGCACAATCTGTTTCAATAATAACCTTTACCCATTAGTTAATTGAAGGCCATCATAAATGGCCTAAAACTTAGTTTGTAGCATACTAGATCTTCCAATATTTCTTCCTAATCCCTACATATCTACCTTGTAACAATAATTAAAATAATTATTTGGTACACATTTATTCCACAAATGAGTTTTAGATTTTGTCACACGTTTATTTTTTAATCTTTTAAAAATATAATGGCACATTACAAAATCTCAATTCCACTTGTAGAATAAAAATTCCTATATTAAATAATTATCCTTAAAATTCATATCAACACCGATGGTTAAATACATAACACTCTAGAAGAGAATTTAGGTTTGAATCCTAAATATAATATTATTGAAAAAAATCATAAACCAGGAGTGAAATCAAAAATATTTTTCAGAGGGACCGAAATTAAATTGTAATTCTTATGATAGAAATAATGCAATTCCACAATTTTAATAGACTATGTCTTTATAATAATTAAAGGATTAAATCAAATTTTTATATTTTTAGGGGACCAAAGTACAATTTTACCTTTACTAATTTAAAATTTTAAAAATTTTAGAGAGATCATATAGAAAGTTTTTTATTTTAAGAAGGTTGGGGCCCCTGCCAGCCTTTACCTCCCCACTGCAGAAACTCTAAAAAAACTTAATTATTAATTAACTAAACATAAAGGATTTCTTAATCATACCATAAAAATGTTAGTTAATTTGGAAGATGAAGTTGAATTTTTTTCGTTTTTTTAAGGCTAAAAATTAGAGTTTAAATTTAACCAATTGATGGAAGTAAAAAGAGAGATGGGGAAAGGTAAAGGAGAAGTGTGGGTCAAAAAGGCAAGATTGATGGTTACCTATATTCCCTTTTTTTTTTTAAATGATTGGGCCAAACCTAAATGGGTAGGAGAGATTGGGACGTCTCCCTCTCACCAACCCACCAACCCAATTTAAACAAACCTCAAAATAAATGAGAAAATAGTAAAATTTAATTTGATAAAGAACAAATTTTTGTAGTTTAAGCTACCTATCCCGTTTAAACAATTTGTTAATTAGTGGATTGAATCTTAGTTCGATTAATATCGGTATTATTGTCAGTGTAGGAAAACGTGAGTTTGAGTGCGCTAAAACACATTATCCTCCTATTTAAGGGTTGGGGAGGGGCTATAAGTAATTCTAGGCATTGTATCAAAAAAAGTAATATGATAAAAACCTATAATGATATTAATTAGGGGTGAGCAAAATTTGATTCGAAAAAATCAAAAAAAGTTTCAAATTTCGAGTTAATCGAATCGAGTTATTCGAATTATTCGAGTCAACTCGAATAAGAAATTTTGAATTTCGAGTTCGAGTCGAATTGAATTGAATTTTTATAACTCGAATAACAGATTAGTATAAATACCCTTTTGGTCCCTATCAATTTTGAAGATGAGCAAATCGGTCTCTCTCTTAACAAAAATTACAAAAAAATCAAAGCAATTTTCAAAATTTGAAAATAATTTTAAAATTCAAAATATTTATAAAATTCTAAAATTTGTATTTTTAAAAACTATATATTTTTTAAAATCTTAAAATATATAAAAAAAGATGAAATTTAAAAATTTTAAAATTTTATAAAATAATAAACTTTGAATCTAAATAAGTGATTAATGATTTAAGTTTATCATCTTGAAATATATTATTATTATTATTATTATTATTATTATTATGCTTTAAAAATGTTTTTAAATATATATGGTTTCAAATTTATGTGCTCTAACATGAAAATAGTTATATTGTAACAAGATTTTAATTTGACATTATTAATTTTTAAATTTAACTCGAACAATTTTACTCAATTCAACCTAACATTTAATTCGAGTTATTCGAAAACCCAAATAAGAAAAGGTAAAATTATGTTGTTTTGATAAATGTTTACTTTATCTAAAGTTAAAAGTCAAAACTATCAAATTAAAATACAAAGCTACGTTGTTTTGATAAATGTTTACCAAATAGTCTTACTTTCCTTCCGGAATTGCCCCACTTTCCATTTTTCCTTTACTCAAAATTAATCTAAAAGTTTGTACTTCGTCTACTAGTTAAATAATATGTCCATTTAAATGCAACATTAAGTATAAATAATAAGATTCGTTAACTCGCCCGACTCGACTCGAAATTTTTTTACTCGATTCAAAAAAAATTCAAATTAAGTTCGGTTGCTAAAATAAGATTCATCAACTCGACTAACTCGAAATTTTTTAACTTAATTTGACTCGACTCGATCAAATACTCACCCCTAATATTAATGTTAAAAAAAATAATTTGTTAATTGAATTGAATTTTTTATTTATTAAATTACTATTTTATTCTAAAAAAATTAGTCATCAAATGAGCTTAAACTTAATTTTAAATATATACATTGCGTAGAGGTAGAGCTGTCCATGGGCCGGGCAGCCTGGCCTGGCCCGACGGCCCGCCCGAAATATGGGAGGGTTCGGGTAAAAATATAGGCCCGAAATATGGGCTTGGGCAAAAAAATGAGGCCCGTTTAAAAAATGGGCTGGGCTCGAGCTCAACTTTTTTGGCCCGGGCCCGGCCTGGCCAGAATATAATAAATATATTTTTTTATTTTTATTTTTTAATTTTAAAATACTTTAAAAATATTTTTATTTTTTATTTTTAAAATATTTTTTTGTGTTTATTAAAAATCAGGCCGAGCCGGGCCTGGGCAAAATTTCAGGCCCATATTCGGGCCAGGCAGGGCCCGGGCCAAAGAGTCGGGCCGAAAATTTTTTCCGGGCCCGGCCCATGGACAGGTCTACGTAGAGGACTTACTGTGTCAGAGGTCTCCGATGAGTTCAGACCTACAGAGATAATCTTTTAGCTTCAAAATTATCGCAAGATTAGAAGAAATGAGGAAGAGAGTTTAAGATGAGTCCTCAACTGATGAACAGATTAGAGTGAAGGAGAAGGATAAGGAAGCTGCAATTTCTCATATCTGTGTTTTGTCATTTTTGGTTTCAAGTTTTGGTTTATTGATGATTTTTTCTTCACCAATTAATTGAAGTTCATCAATCTTTTGTTCAAAAAAAAAATAAATTGATTTAATCAAAGTCAATCCAACTTAATTATACTCGAACCAAGTTCAAATTTTGGAATTGACATTATTAAAAGAGCTTTACCTGAATACCACTACAACTTAAACAGATTTATACCCAAGGATGGATCTAGGGGGCGCGGGTGGGAGGGGGACTGCCCCCTTGGAATTTTAAGGTTTATGAATTTTATATATAAATTATCATGTATCTTAAAATTGGTGTCCATATTGTATAGCATTCATCCCTTTGGCCAACTTGTATTTCATATAATTCAACCCCTTAAGCCATAAAATTATACTTTATATTAACAAAATATTTTTCTGCTTTTTAATTATAAACTTTAATAGTAATAATAACCAAACATTAATGAATGATATGCTTTGAAAGACTAAACTTAGAAGC
This sequence comes from Gossypium raimondii, assembly GCF_025698545.1. NCBI lineage: Eukaryota > Viridiplantae > Streptophyta > Magnoliopsida > Malvales > Malvaceae > Gossypium > Gossypium raimondii. Next base: position 5,290,127 of record NC_068571.1, on the reverse strand, counting down.
CCAATATAGATTTTACAGCCAAATTTCAGAATTAATTGATTTGGTCGATACCCATACATGTTAGGTTAGTAACTTTCTTCTATTTTGATTTGTATATATTGCTAATGAATTATCTTCTTCTAATAAGTTGTTGACACTGCTAAGAGATAAAGAAACGAGTTTGATGCCGAGACTGAAAGTACAGAATAAAAAAATACAAATTATCTTCCTCTTAACTCCTTACGCAAAAGACCTCTCGGTAAATATTTTTGCATAAATTATATTATTTATTTGTTTGTTTTTTTCCTTTTTTTCCTAATATATTATTTAATATATTATTACAGTCTTCAAGTTTTTTTATTAAATTATGATAAACAAAAATATCGAATCTTTTTTCAAGAAAAGGGTGTCAGAAAACAATAATGATCAATCGATTTCTCAACCTTCTGTTATTAGTGGAGAAAAATCAAATATCGAACATTCCCAAGCTCTTGAACGAGATATCAGGTTTTCTCAATCTGAAGCTCCTGAACATTGTATCGAGTCTTCCCAAGCTCTTGAACGAGTTATTAGGTCTTCTCAATCCCAAAATCCTGAACGAGGATTTTTTTACAGATTCTATTATTGATAAGTTCGATCTTATGAAAAAGTGAATGGTGCAATTTAGGATACCTAGTATTGAGAAATAAGACTCAGGCCAAGTTATTTTTTTTAATTTAATTTTTAAAATTATAATGATATTTATGAAATTTTTAATACAGTATATTAATTATTCTTTTTTACATATTAGAAAAAAATATTTAAATTTATATAATGCGATTTTTTATTTTAATTTTTATAGTAAAGTTGTTTATGCTTTTTTAAAAAATATTAAATTAATTTATTTAATAAAAAATATTCAAGAAGAATTGAAATTTTGTACGTCAAGAAACAGATGGTTGAGATTTAGAAATTTTAGGTTGGAGAATAAAATCCTAGATCCGGTGTGTTTATGGTGAGGGCCAACTTGGGTGTCATGCTTTTAATATAATCATTGTCTGTCGCCAAGTCTTTTCTCTTTCATCAATTTGGGGGTAGGTTCCATCTTCGTCTCCCTCTTAAGTCAATGTCACGAGAAATTAAAATAAAACAACTAGGACTTTGATTTAAAAGTTAAAAAAAAAAGTGTCATTATTTGAATTACATTAAAATTAAAATTATAATATTTATGATATATAAATAAATATTACATAAGAATTATTGGTCATCTTTTATTTATTTGAGAAATATGTTTTCAAAAATATTTATAAAAAATTGGTATATAAAATAAAATTGCAGCTTAAGAAAAACATCAATCAAGAACACATCACATGGAGATTTGTAGGTTTGATTAATTAATGATAAGCAAGAAAGAATTTTGGCTGCTGTTTCAATCACTCAAAGTGGTAGTATTGGCTTACCCTTTGCACCAATCGCTTAGAAGTAAAATTAAAAGCAACAACTATACTTTAAATTAATAATGATGGAGATGGATCTCTTTAAACCAAAATAAATCAATGTTACAAGGAGGATTAACCCAAAGAGATTCATCTCCTTTTTTTTTAATTTTTTCTCATCTAAAGGTCGATTCAAAAAATGAGAAGGTTAGGCCTCGAGTAAAACTTTTTTAGTCGGTCTCAAAATTGTAAAAAAAAAGTTATTGTTTTCTTACTGTTTTCTCATTGTTTTGCTGTCATTTCACTATTATATTGCTACTATTTTGTTATTTTTTTGATATTATATAACTCTTATTTTATTGTTAATTTTGCCACTATTTTAAAAACATTTACTTGTTAACTTGCACATACGTTAGTGTTTTTGATGTATTATATATATTTTTAAAAATTATATAAAAAATTTAATATGGGCGAGCTGGACCGGACTGGGATTGGAAAAAAATTTAGGCCCATTTTTCAAGTCACGCTCAAGCTTAAAATTCTGTTAAGGCCCGGTCTGAACCTAGCCCGACCTACAATCCTACTACAAAAACTTCTATTGGAAAATAATAAAAATAAATAAAACGATAGATGTGTGTTTAATCAATGAACACTTACGTATTTAGAATATAAACGTGTATTTAAAAATAAAATACAATAAATAATGAAATATAATGTTTGAAAATAATAACAGTAGTTGTCATTTAGTAAAATGATATAATAGTTATTTCCTAATCGAGTACAACTCAATTAATCTGTGATATTAATTCAGTCAAAGATTTTATTAATAGTACAGGTAAAGCTATACCGAATGTAGTTTTCTCAACAACTACTGTTATTATTTTTAAATCTAATTAGTTTGGTAGGCAATTTAAGTAGATCGTATTTGACTCTGGGCCAAGATTTTTCGTTATGATTTAAAGTCAAAGTAGGGTGTTAGAGATCAATGAATCTTATAAATTCCATGTCAATTTAGATTGTTGTTGGCCAGTTGCCACCAAGTCCCATATAAGCACCACACCAACTCCAATGGGTTGGTGTCAAATTGACTACACCCACAACAAAAGTTTTCTTGATGAATAAATGGTAAAATACATCGGAGGTCCCTTTATAATAAGGAGAAATGCATTTTCGTCCTTTTATTTTATATTTGATGTAAGTGAAAATAACTGTTTAAACGTTAATGTACAGTAGAAAAGATCGAACATAAATATCTCTGGTCATCGCCTGAATCAAATGTCAAAACCCTAACGCTGTAACACCACTGATCGAGCGCGTCAAACAACCAACGAGGATGTTAAACTTAGCTATATGGAAACACGAAAATCAAAAAACACCAAAATCTTCTAAACACTCGAAAAACCTCACTAGATGAAATTGTTTTCAAATTTTACTTTTTGATACTTAGAGATCTTATGCTTGGGGGTATTTATACCAGTGGTTCCCCATCAAAACCACCAACCCCGCTATCACACAAACAGAAACTGTGAAAATAGTGGGCAACAAAATGTGGTCACGTGGGAGTGACCCTATAAAACATGGGAATGTGGGAGGTTTTCCCACGAACCAACTCCAACATTTGAAGCATTTTTTAAAAACATCTTTGTGTGTTAGATATGAAGAAAACAAATGTAAAAAAAGTTCAAACTGTGTGAAAAAAAGAACAGTTAACGTGCTCGCATGTTAAAATCAATAAAATATGCTTCAAGTTCATGTACTTGTCGTATATTTGGAATTTAATTATTTTATTTTTATTTTGATTCAAAATTTTATAGTTAATTATTAGCACCGTTAAATTTATTGATGTGATATTTTGAAATAATAAAATACTCATTTTGTAGTCATATAATAAAAGAAATGATGTAGTAATGGGCCCGAAATTAATAGAAAAATTTAATAATATTAATAATAGGATTTGTATTTTAAATTCAAATAGTTAAGGGATTAAATTCTTAAAAATAAAAATAGAGACTAAATTTTAAACACATAAAAAGTACATGAACCTAAAATAAAATTTAACCATTTGTAAAATATGACATGGCTTAATTAAGTGCCATGATATAAAAAGAGAAGAAGAAAATTTGGTGTGTAAAATCTACTTAACCCAAGAACCAACCCAAACCTAAAAAACTAAATCCACTGCGGAAACCCACACAAAACATATCTAAACCCACTGACCAAGATCATCTGATTGGGATTTCAGGATTTTCTTAGTGGGTTTCCAGTAGTGTTTTTGGGGTTGAGTTGGTTCATGGGTTAAATGGTTTTAATATAATATGAGCAAAGTCCACATCATTTGTGGTCAAATTTTAAATAAGGTCCCTATACTATGTTTTCTTTTGCAATTTTAGTCAATTTTCTGCTTTTCTAAATTTAAAAAAGAAAACATATTTCTTGGGGAAATAAGAAACCCTTTTCCGAAATGTGCTTATTTTTTTAAATCTAGGTGGAACTAATTTAAATTTATTTGTGTAATTTTGACCTAATAAAATGTCATGTTCGCAATTCACATACTACTTAATGGAAAATTGTACAACATAGATAACGAGATTAATGAAATGTGAAAATTGAATCAAAATTAAAGTTCGATGCATACAAATACATCAATTTAAAATTGATGTATAACATTGCAAAATTTATTAAAGTTCATGGATAATTTTAATATTTATATATTTTTATAGTTAGATAACTTTTGCACATTTAAAAACAAAAAGAAAAGGAAAAAATAATATTTTTCATGTGAAAAGATGTGAAATTAAAGTTTAAAATTAGAAAAAAATAAATATCGGTTAAAATCGTTGTCAAACACTCGTTTAACATGAGTTTAAATCATATAATCTTGTTTCTATTTCAATATTATATAAAAATAATTTGTTTTAAAGATTCAAGATATTATTATAGCCACATGTTTTTATTTATTTATTTGAATAAAATATCATCTAATTACAATTTTAAAAATTAGTGATGGGAACTTATTTATTACAGGGAGTTTAAAGAGACAATAGATGGTAATACAAATTTACAAAATGAAACTAGTAGTAAAGGAAAAGTTTTATAAAATAGGGGAGGATGGTGGATGAAAAGTAACTTCGAGAAAATTTTCAAAACTAACTTCCATGCTCTTCTTAGGCTTCCTCCACTCCCTTTTATAGGAGAAATTCTAAACTCTGTTTAATTTCATTTGAATCCCGCACAGCTTTTCTGATAATGATAATGTTCATCTTTGATTTGATGATATTTTTTGTCCTAATGTGGTTGCTTTCACGTTGCTTCTTTTTTTGTCTAGACATAGATGTGGTTGCTTCCACGCGTTGCTTCTTATGTATTTTCTTTTATCCTTCTTGGATATTATCTAGATTCATTTATTCAATTTCTTCTAGATTTAATGAATCAATTGACAATCTTGGTGAGTTCTAACTTTTCCATGTATTTTTATTTCTTCAATTATGTGTGATGGAAAACCATCAATCTCCATGCCAGCTATATTTTTTAATAGTTGAATGGATTCTTTACTTCTATCATTCTGGCGATATCCCACTCCAACATCACATGCCAATATTCTTCTTCCATCAGTCCAAAAGCAATAAGTTTTTTGTTGAAGTAGATATTGGGCTTTGGTCATTAAATCTATTCCTGCTTGGATTTGATAATAATTGAGATTATTTTAACACTTGCCAATATTTTTTGTCAAGTGTTCTTTCTCCTTTTTAACTGCTGATAGGTTGGGTCATCCGATCATTTTTTAATGATCCATATTTGATATGATTGATAAAATTTTTCTTTTTCAGCTATACCAATAATGCTACTGATTTCAAGATGAAAGCAATAATAAAAATCATCTTAATATACCATACGTAATAACACGTTTTAATAAATATAGGAAAATCTTTTAATAAATGGAAAGAAAAATTTTAAACTGTTATTTTCCTAACAAAAGCCAATTCGATATTGCTTATATTAAATGGTTCATGATTGAGTCTAAACTTTATAGTAGAGAATTTTCATCTAAATCATTTGTAAAACATAAGCTTGTAGAAAGTATTCAAAACAACTTTTGAAATTGAGCTTCTTGGTTGAAAATGACTCTATTTAGTTTTGTAAATATTTCTACAAGGGGATATTCCTAGCCTTATTATATAAACATAATCTAAATATTTTATTTATAACTGGGTTATTTGTTCCTTGTTAATAAAATCTTGGAATATATTAAGAAGATTGTTTATCTCCTTAATATCTAAATAACTAATTTCTAGTTCTTCCCAATCTCGATAGAAAATAGATTTTAATAATAATTTTGAGCTTCTTGTTATTTAGTTATTTTTCAACTAGAAATTGTGAAAGCTTAGTAAGAGCTTTTCGAAATTATCTCTTTGCTCAATAATATGGGTTTTCCATATTTCATTAGTAAAATTATATAATTCTAATGGTAAGTCTGGATTATAAAAATATTTTATTTCCTGAATTTGTTGTGGTTTCAACAAATTTTCTGTTGCACAAAACTTTTCTACTTCTTTTATGATTTTAGCATAACTGGCTTAGTATGCTGAATTTAGATCTTGAGATCAAGGTAGTTGACTTACCAAATGTGGTGTAAATGATAATTGAGTTCCAATTGGTTGTCTTACCATTGGATATGGAACATAATATCCTTGATTAGGATAAAAAGGTACTTGAGAAGGAATTGTCACAAACCCTTTATTAGGATTTATTGATTTGAAAGTGTTCCCTTTGTTAGGCTTTTTATGAACAGTAGTCCATTCACCGACTATTTCTAGAGGTTGTTTACCTCTATCTGTAAGGCCTGCTAAGATAATCAGTAATAATATTTTCAGTTCATTTGACATATAAAACTTCAAAATTAAAAGTACATATATAACACCCCAACCCAACCTGGACGTTATGGCCGAATCTGGCGGTGTCACATGGTAGTGTTTTTCGAAAAATGAGTTGTCATAAAAAACCTCTTATCTTAACCACCTCTTTACACTATCTTATGCTTAATTCCAAGACGTGCCGATCAATTTCAACGTGATTCGTATTCAAAAGTTATTCTCTTTCAAAACGTTATTAATTTTCAAAACGTCACTTATTGCGGAAGCTTTTCAAAACAGTTTGCATGTTTGTGCGAATTTTGTTAAAATGTTTAATCCGTTTTGAAAAGTCGATTATCCCTACTACTAGCAGTTGTAAATCGAAACAATAAAAACCCCAAATTAAAAATAAAAATCCAAATAGCCCATTATTATAGTAAAATACCCCAAAATAAAATCAAAATCATAATTAAATACTAAGTCGAACTAAATAGGCCGTGTGGCCACCATTGAATCCTCTGTCGCACCGATCCGCCTATGTTTGGGGATTACCTGTACAGTCAAATCAGAAAGGTGAGTTTACGAAAACTCAGTGTGTAATCCCATATAAAGCAAACAGTCAAAAGGTAATAGCAATCTGGGCCTAAGCCCATTTCAGTACAGTTTCAGTTTGAATTAGGGCCTCGGCCCATTACAATACAGAAGTAGGCATGCATTTGGGCCTTGGCCCATTACAGTATCAATATTCAGTACAGTAACAGATATACAGTATCAAATCCTACCCAGCCAGCCTCTACACTCCAACTCCGTCCAACCCTACACTCTATGTGGGGATATAATTAACCTACCCATCCCTACACTCCAAAAAGTACCGAATGCGGCACTAAACAGTAGTTCGCAGCTGAGCTGCCAGTAACTTAGGCTCGAGGCCTTTCAGTACACTTCATCCGAAAATTATAATTCCCTAACCCAATGTAATGCAATATACAGATATAACATGTTGTAACATAATATCGTGCATGTAAACAGAGCATACAGTATCAAATCATTGGGACATCATCAGGCTTAATCATATCAGTCATACAATCATTTCAGTCAATTAGGGGTCTAGGTAAACATACCGTCCCTACAGTAGGTTCATAGTCAACTTGGGTGACTCGTGCAACCTTATCAGTCAAACAGTGAAATTGGGCCTATGAGCCCATGAAGTTCACTCGTGTGGCCCATATGGCCCAAATTGGCCTTGGCCTATTGATCCATTTTAGTGTAACCTATGCTAGATAACTATTCATATGTGCTTCCACTATTTACTTATATAATCCTTCAAAGCTGTCTACTTGAGTCACTGTTACTAAATTATTTGTATATTAAGAAACAAAATTCCAAATTAATATCCGTGAATTTTTCCTGAAACTAGACTCACATATCTTTTTACCATAAATTTTTTAGAATTTTTGGTTCAACCAATAAGTACAGTTTATTCTTTAAAGTTCCCCTACTCTACTGTCTGGCAGTTTCAACATTTCTGCACTAAAAATGAATTATCTTCTCATAAAGATTTTGGACGATGTTCCCGTTTGTATATCTTGAAAATAGTTTCATTCAAGATTTTAAACATATAAAATATAACCCATAATTATTTTTATACAATTTTTAATAATTTTCGGAAGTTAGGACAGGGGATTCTGAAATCATTCTGACCCTGTCTCACTAAAATTCCATTATCTCATAATATGAAATTCTTTTGCTTACTTCGTTTCTTCTACGAGAAATTAGACTCAAATAATTCCATATTTTTTTACCCTCTAACTCGATTCCCATAATTTATGGTGATTTTTTTAAAATTAGCCTACTGCTGCTGTCCAAACAGCAAGCAATATCAGATTTTCGTCGAATCCCTTATTTTTGTGTTTCGGGTACACACCTGGTATTGATTGATGCTACACCAATCCCCGAACACTCCAGAACCTATAATTAACCAAGTTCGCTCAATTTATCACTTAATCGATCGAACTAAAACTAAATCTGAAACGAGAAATGCATCCCTTAAGCGATAAAAAGCTTACCCCAGCACCTCGAAACAGTTGGTTACACAATAGCATGATGAGACCCTTAACTAGATGCCGCTACCAAATGTCACAAAGCCCCGAATCAAAGTTGGAAAAAAATCATAAGTTAAAGAGAGCAAAAACCCTACTTACCAGAACGTGCGACAAAAATTGACCCAACGGAACGAAGGTGTGGTAGCCAACAAAAGAGACAGAAACAGAAAGAATAATAGAAAGAAAAAATTTGGGTTTGACAACAGAAAAACAAAAGGTGAAGAAGAAATGGAGACGAGATGGCGTCAAAATGGTGGGGAGTTTTGGGAAAATAAAAATTTTACAAAAAGGAAACGATAATGCTTAGAAAATCTGATAACCTCAAAATCTAATCCCCTAAATTCTCTCTACCAAACTCCCACTACTCAGATTTCCAATACAACTCAAACTCTCTAACTGACGAGCAAATAAAAATATATTTGTCCTTACACTTACACAGGGATTCGAACTCTTGACCCTCTGCCAACTAAAACTCCCTTTAACCACCAGACCAACAAGTCAATTCTAGTAAGTACTTACAAACTTTTAATTAAAAGCCTACTAGCCAGAAATAGGGGTTAAGTCAAAAAAATACTAGAATTTGCCAAAGTCAGGGCTTGAACTCAAGACCTCCCAGACTCACTCAGAGCACTTAACCACAAATGCCGATACACAATTGTGTCACATTTTCACAATAATAAAAAATAAGAATTTTGGGGCGTTACAAATCTACCCTCCTAAAAGAAAATTTCGTCCTCGAAATTTACCTGGTCCGAAAATGTGAGGATACTAATGGCGCATCATATCCTCAAGTTCCCACGTAACTTCCTCAGTGCTATGATTACGCCACAGAACCTTAACCAACGGGATAGATTTTCTTCTTAGAACTTTACATCACGCTCCAAAATCTGAACTGGCTCCTTCTCAAAGGTCAGATCTGGCCTAACATCGATCTTCTCAATAGGAACAATATGTGTGGGATCAGAGCAGTAGTGCCTCAACATAGAGACGTAGAACACGTCGTGAATCCGATCCAATTCTGGAGGTAACTCTAACTGGTAAGCAAAAGATCCCACACGTTTCAGTATGCGGTAAAGCCCAATAAACCTAGGGCTCATCTTACCCTTACAACCAAACCTCAATACCTTCTTTCATGGTAAGACCTTGAGAAAAACGTAACCCCCCACAAAATACTCAATCTCTCGATACTTCAGATCGGTGTAAAACTTTTGCCTATCAGATGTCGCTTTCAAACGATCCCGAATCAGTCTAACTTTATCCTTAGTATAAAAAACTAGTTCAGGGCTTAGAACACGTCGTTCACCCAACTCAGTCTAACATGAAGGTGTGCGACACCTACGACCATACAAAGCCTCGTAATGTGCTATTAATGCTAGACTGGTAGCTGTTGTTATAAGCAAACTCTGCTAGCGGCAAGTAATCCTTCCAACTACCTCAAAAATCAATTACACAACTTTTCAACATATCCTCCAGTATCTGAATCACCCTCTCTGACTGGCCGTTAGTCTGAGGATGAAACGCAACACAGAAGTCCAATCTTGTACCTAGAGCTTCATGTAGCTTCTTCCAAAATCGAGATGTGAAGCGAGGATCCTATCAGATATTATTGAAACTGGTACCCCATGCAGTCTCACTATCTCAGACACATACAGTTTAACCAGCTTCTGCAGATAGTAGTCAGTACGAACTGATATGAAGTGGGCGGACTTGGTCAATCGATCTACGATGACCCATACATAATCATTCTTAGTAGGTTTGAGGGGTAACCCACTGACGAAGTCTATAGTCATTCTCTCCCACTTCCAAAGCAGAATCTTGACTGGCTGTAACATACCTGAAGGTAACTGATGCTCAACCTTAACCTACTGGCATGTCAGACACTTAGCCACAAATTCGGTAACCTCTTGCTTAAGACCTGGCCACCAGTATAACTCACAAAGGTCGCGGTACATCTTATTTCCGCTAGGATGAATAGTATAAGGGCTACTATGCATCTCTCGAAGTATAGACTGCCTTAATTTAGTATCTGTCGGTACACATATTCTCTCACGGAAACAGAACACTTCTTCGCTATTCAGTCCAAAATCCTCAGTATTCCCACTCTCAACCTATCAGAAACAAAGACACAACGACTTCTCCTCTATCTGTTTACCCTTAATTTACTTTATCCACACCGGTTTAACTTGAAGTTCGGCCAACAGACTACCATCATCAAATAAACTGAGGCGAGCAAACATTGCTCTTAGGTCTGTTTACCCTTACGTAGTAGCTTAGTCAAGGGCGCGACAATCAGAGAAAACCCCTTTACAAATCGTCGATAATACCCTGCCAGTCCTAGAAAACTGCGGATCTCAGATACAGTCTTAGGCTGCTTCCAATCTAAGACAGCCTTAATCTTTCGAAGATCGACTCTAATCCCCTTAGCATAAACCACATGCCCTAGAAACATTATTTCACGTAACTAGAACTCACATTTACTGAACTTGGCGTACAGTTGTTTCTCTCGCAGAATCTGTAAACCACTTTGAGGTGTTCATCTCTCATCCTCAGTCTTCGAATACACCAGTATATCATCAATAAATACCACTACGAACCGATCTAGATAGGGCTGGAACACTCGGTTTAGCAGATCTATAAAAGCTATCAGTACATTCGTCAGTCCAATTCACGAGTCCTAAATGCCATCTTATGCATGTCAGCCTCTTTAACTCTTAACTGGTGATACCCTGACCGTAAATCAATCTTAGAGAAAACTGAAGCCCCTCGGAGCTGGTCAAACAGATCATCTATCCTCGGTAGAGGGTATTTATTCTTTATGGTCAACTTGTTCAGTTGTCGATAATCAATACACATACGCATGAATCCACCCTTCTTTTTTACAAACAGAACTGGTACTCCCCACGGAGACACACTAGGACGGATGAACCCACTATTAAATAGCTCTTGAATCTGGGCCTTAAGCTCCACAAGCTCTTCCGGTGCCATTCTATAAGAGGCGATGGACACTGGAGCTATACCAGGAAGGAGCTCAATCCAAAACTCTACTTCACGATTCAGAGGTAACCCATGTAGCTCTTCAGGAAAAACATCTGGAAATTCTTTAACTGTCCTGATATCCTTAACCGAAGTGGCTCTAGAATCTGAAACATTGATGTAAGCCAGATACGCTTCACATCCCTTATGAACTAACTTTTCAGCCTTCAATATAAAAATCACATTCGATAAGTAGTTCCGTCGCTCTCTAATTACAACTACCTTGCCGTCTTTTGCAGTTCTCAGTATAACCCTTTTCGAGGCACAATTTAAGCTTACTTGGTGTTTAACCAACCAATTCATTCCCAGTATCAGATCAAATTTCCAAAAAGATAGTTCCATCAGATCAGCCAAAAAGATAACTCTTTGAACCTCTAGAGGAACATCTTTAAACAGTTTGTTAACCCTTATTGACTGTCCCAAATGACTCAGTACAGTGACCTCACTCGTAGTGCTTTCAACCAATATACCCAAGTTTTTAGATACAGTATAAGCTATATAGGAGTGAGTGGATCCTATATCTATCAGTGCAGTATATGGTACATTATAAATAAAGAACGTACCTGTAATGATGTCTGAAGCATCTCCATCCTCTCGGCGACGAACAGCATAAACTAGAGTCGGTTGCCTCGCATCAGTATGACCGGCACCACTGCCCGGTGCCCTCTGACCACGGCCCAAACCATTACCGCCTCTGGCTTGACCCTGACCTCTTGGTGGCTGATGAACTACCCTTGGTGGCTTCGCAGTATTACTACCCGGAGCTTGCATTTGATCGAACCTCCGTGGGCACTCTCTAATACGGTGTTCTAGAGAACTACACCTCAAATATGCCCCAGTTCTTTTCCAACACTCGCCCTAATGGCGCCTACCATAATCAGTACACAATGGCTGTCTAGTAACAGCAATGGGAGCCCCAACTCTCATCGGCCCATCAACTCTGGCCTTTTTCTTAGGCCTCAGAATGAAACTCGAGGGCTCTGAATCCCTCTTATTCCTACCTCTCTCTCTGTCACGGTTCTGGCTCTTAGTGTGCTTCACTTCCTCTGCGATCTTCGCCTTATCAACCAAAACAGCAAAATCTCGCTCATTCTGTAGAGCTATCAAAACCTTCAGATTATCCCTAAGGCCATCCTCAAATCGAACACATCGCTCATACTCAGTCACTACTATACCGCACGCATAGCTACTCGCGTAAAAACTCGGCCTCATACTCGGCCATTGATCTATCTCCTTGAATCAGATTTAAGAACTCCCTCCTACGGGCATTCACATAACTAGCCCCCACGTATTTCCCCTGGAAAGTGGTCTTAAAGAATTCCCATGTTAGTCAATCAGGCTTAGTTCCCCCTTTACCAGTGAGCCACCACTGATACGCATTATCACGTAGCAGCGATACAACACCCTTTAATTTTTGCTCAGGGGTGTAGTCCAGGTCGTCCATAATTCTCTTTGTGGCCTTTATCCAGTATTCTGCCACATTAGGGGCAACTCCAGCAATACCCCCAAAAAGCTCAGCTCCGTTAGACCGGAGTCGTTCCGTAACAGACCTGCGGCCTCCAGCTCCAGTGTTGGGCCCAGCGACCCTCCCTAAAATCCTTAACATGGCTTGAGATAGTGCGTCGTCCCCAGTCGCTTGGTCTTGTGACCCAGTCTCAGTGGCAGGCGACATTAGCGTCTCGCTAGTGTCTAGATTTGGTATACTACCCAGTGAAGAGGACTCAGCTCGAGCCCCTCTACGGCCTCTACCTCGGCCTCTAGTACCCCGTCTGCGAGTAACTCGTGCACTCATCGTCTGGTCACGCTTATCTGTATTAAAAGTTTTATGAATCAATTTACAGTTCAATAGTTATTAGCAAATGTTTTATGGAAAAAGTTTCAGTAGTTCAGAGTTTGTTTTCGTATGACGCAGTGTCTACTATTATTTATTGGTTTTACTACAGTATCAGTATACACTAACCTAAATGTGGCCTACATGGCCCAAATTGACATTGGCCTCTTGATCCATTTTAGTGTAACCCATGCTAGATAACTATTCATATGTGTTTCCACTATTTACTTATATAATCCTTCAAAGCTGTCTACTTGAGTCACTGTTACTAAATTATTTGTATCTTAAGATACAAAATTTCAAATTAAGATCCACAAATTTTACCTAAAACTAGGCTCAAATATCTTCTTACCATAAAATTTTTAGAATTTTTGGTTAAGCAAATAAGTACAATTTATTCTTTAAATTTTCCCCTACTCTGTTGTCTGGCAGTTTCGACTTTTTGTACTAAAAATTAATTATCTTCTCTTAAAGATTTTGGACGATGTTCCCGTTTGCATATATTGAAAATAGACTCATTCAGGATTTTAAACATATAAAAAATAACCCATAATTATTTTTATACAATTTTTAATAATTTTCGGAAGTTAGGACAGGGGATTCTGAAATAATTCTAACTCTATCTCACTAAAATTCCATTATCTCATAATATGAAATTCTTTTGCTTACTTCGTTTCTTCTACGAGAAATTAGACTCAAAAATATTTAATCTATTTTTTTTCACCCTCTAACTTGATTCCATAATTTATGGTGATTTTTTTAAAATTAGCCTACTGCTGCTATCTAAATAGCAAGTAATATCGGCTTTTCGTCGAATCCATTATTTTTGTGTTTCGGGTACACACCCGAGCGCTCCAGAACCTATAATTGACCAATTTCACTCAATTTATCACTTAATCGATCTAACTAAAACTAAATCCGAAACGAGAAATGCATCCTTTAAACGATGAAAAGCTTACCCCAGCACCTCGAAACAATTGGTTGCACAACAACATGATACGACCCTTAATCCACGGGAGATGATGCTACCAAACGTCATAAACCCCCGAATCAAAGTTCGAAAAAATCATAAGTTAAAGAGAGCAAAAACTCTACTTACCAGAACATGCGACGAAAATTGACCCAACGGAACGAAAATGTGGTAGCCAACAAAAGAGACGGAAACAAAAAGAATAATGGAAAGAAAAAAATTCGGGTTTGACAAAAGAAAAACAAAAGGTGAAGAAGAAAGGGAGAAGAGATGGCGTCAGAAAGGTGGGGAGTTTTGGGAAAATAAAAAATTTACAAAAAGGAAACGATAATGCTGAGAAAATCTGATAACCCCAAAATCCACTCCCCTAAATTCTCTCTACTAAACTCACACTACTCAGATTTTCAATACAACTCAAACTCTCCAACTGATGAGCAAATAAAAACATATTTGTCCTTACACTCATGCAGGGATTCAAACTCGTGACCCTCTACCAACCAACATTCCCCTTAACCACCAGACCAACAAGCCCATTCTAGTAAGTATTTACAAACTTTTAATTAAAAGCTTACAAGCCAGAAATAGGGTTTAAGTCAGAAAAATACTAAAATTTTCCAAAGTCAAGGCTTGAATTCAAGACCTTCTAGACTCACCCAGAGCACTTAACCACAAATGCCGATACACAATTGTGTCACATTTTCACAATAACAAAAATAAAAATTTTGGGGCGTTACAACATAATTCATTATACTATCTAATTCTTTTAGGTACAGTTTCCAAACTTTTATTAGTAAGGAAATGTTTAACTGTCTGATTATCAGTTTTTATGATAAATTTTTCAGGTGCTAAATATATAAAAAAAATTTATTCTTTTCTTTATAGCTAATATTTTTTTCATATACGACATAAATAATTTCATTCGGTTTAAATTTTCCGAACTATATCCACATATTAATTATTCGTTATTTATTGTTCTAGCTTTTAAAATATAACTCAAATAATTTTATGAGGCATCTGTTTCTAAAATTAATTTATCACATTTTTAGGTAAATAAACTTTTGGAATTTGATTGATTCGATTTAAATTTTTTATTATAATTTTCGAGTTTGTTTTAAACCAAATAAAAGGTTTATCCTTTTTAATTTTTCATATAACATATCCATTTTTCCAGATAAGTTAGGAAATAAATTTCTTCCATAATTTATAATTCCTAGAAATTGTTGAAGTCGCTTTTTATCTTCAATTTTTCCAGAAATTCTTTTATTTTTGCTATAATATGATCTTGTAGTTTAAGCAAATCTGCAGATAATTTTAATCCTAAAATTTTATTTCTATTTTTATAGCTCTATTTTCTTAGGACTTATTATGGTTCCATGTTTTATGAATTCTTGAGACGTGATATTTAAATATTTTCTATGTGATTCTAATGCATCTAAAAATATCAAAAATATCATCTATATAAACTATACAAAATTTTTATATTTATTAAATATAGAATCCATCCGTCTTTGAAAGATTTGTGGTGCATTATATAATCCAAATGACATTACTTTTCATTGATAATGTCCATTAGGTGCACTAAAGGCTGTCAAAGGTTTTGACTCTTTTGTTAGTATGATTTTCTAGAATCCCGATTTACAGTCAATTTTACTAAAATATTTCGCTTGTTTAACGTGATTAATTAAAACATCCTTTCTTGGAATAAAATAATCATAAAAAATAATATTTTGATTTAATATTTTATAATTAAAGACCATTCTAGTTTTTCTCTTTTATTTCGCATGATTTCTAACCATAAAGACTCGAACTAGAATGTGAATTATTAGTTTTTCTATTAATCCTCTTTCTAATAATTTCTTAATTTGTATATCAAATTCATCTATATCTTGTTTAGTATAGACCATAGATTTAACTCTAATAATTTTATTGGGGTTTTCTAATTTAATATCACAATATTTAAGGCTATTTTGCCATAATTTTAATGGTTCTTCACTAAAATAATTATCTAATATTTTAAACAACCAATGAATTGTTTCAAGTTGTTTAATTTGTTATTTTCTTGGTGGTGAAATTTTTTATCACATAAAATTTATGATTCTACTAATGGTATTCCTATAGAAGTTTTTTCTATAGATAAAATAATTAAATTTCTATCAATAGAAAATGACAAATGTTGATATATAAAATTATTACCTAATAATATATCTCCATGCATTTATGGAAAACATAATATTTTAGGTATTACAAATCTTACATTGTTTATGTAAATTGGCACGTTTCTAGCTTTATATTGAATTATAATTTTGTTACCATCTATTCTTATAGCTCTTATTGGATGCTTCAAAGGTTCCTATTTTTCCAAAGGAATCACATTTTTTCTGCAACTACTAGTTGTAGCTCCAGTATCTAGTAAAGCATGTAAAGATTATGTTTTATATTCTCTAAATTGAAATATAATTTCAATAAATGTGTAATATTTCTTGGATTGGAAATTCGAAAATGTAATCACATCACTTGTTCCAAGTTTCATTTGTTGGAGTATTATTGAAGTTTGTATTTCTTCCTTTTTAGTGTTTCTAGAATATACAGAATTTTCACTTGGTTCAGTGGGAAAAATAGGAATATGAACTGTTTTCATTCCTATTGGTGTTGAAGATATAGAACTTCTACTTGGATTTTCCTCATCTTTCCCTATTTGAGTATTTGAGAGTAAAACCAAATTATCATTTGTATTTATTATTTTGTATTTTTAAAATATAATTTATTACCGACGATACATACTCTATTCTACTTCTTGGTTTAGAAGTACTTGCACTATTTATCCTTTCTATCATCCAATCTCTTGATATTGATAGATCTATTAAATGTAATAATTTTGGTTGTATTTCAATAGTAATTTTATTAGGTTCAAAGAGTTTAATAATTTTATTACTAATTTCTTTGATTTCTACTTCTCTTGTATTAGTATATTCATTAATAGAAGTCCAACTGATTGCTAAATCTTTCGCTAAACCATTGATTTCATAATTTTTGTGTCGAATTCTAAGACATAAACATTCTTCTATTAAAGGATCTATAATAGATATAAAGTAATTTTTTAACTTCAAATCCTATTACTTCTCCATGCAAATTTGATTGAATTCCTCCAATGAATACTTTTATTGGATTTTCAATTCTTTGTCTAATAATATCGCTATTCTTGGTATATCATATCCTTTTCTAAACAAGTGCTCTTATAGTTATCATTATAATTCCTAAATGTATATATCTAACTTAGGAATATTTCTTTTAATCCTCTTAATTTTGTCTTTAGTAAATAGTGGGATTTCATTAATTCAACTCTAGTGTTTTTGGCAATCTGTATTACCACTTATTTTTCTTCATGTCTTTGACACCGATTTTATATTTAGATATTTTATAAATTTCTTCTTTAGAAATATGATTTTATTAATATTTTCTATCATTTCATCGAAAAGTCTTTTCTTCTCCGATTATATTGCTTAATTTTATATCTTGTCGTTTATTCATAGGAATTTCTTCTAACCGATTATTAGAATTACGTCCTATATTAAACATAAATATATATTCTTCATCATTCGTATCGAATCTATTTTTGATATTAATTGTATAATATTTCCTCAATATTTACTTCCTCTTCTAAACATATTTCTAAATCTTGTTCTTCAAGTGTTTTAATCATTTTTCTTGCACTTTTTCCCTTATTAGGACAATTTGGTGCTATATGACCTTCTTTGTCACATATGAAACATTTACATTTTTGTTTTTTAGGATTTTTAGAAGTTTTCTTCTAATGAATCTTTTTTATTATTATAACCATAAATTTTCTTATTTCTTGGTTTCTATCTAACTAGCTTATATCTTCTATTTTTCTTTGTATGTTTTTATAAGTATTTGGACGTCTTGATTTACATCCAAATTCCCATTCATTTTCTAGAATTTTTGTACAATGCTTATTACTTAGTTTATGCTTAACTTGTTTAGAACCTTTACTTTGTAAGCAATAACTAGTTATTATTTCTTTTACAAAATTAATTCTATTTCCTATAGAATCTATAGTTTCGAATCCACTCGAGATATTTTCTTGTGTTTTTCTAAATAAGAATCGTATTTTTTATACAAATCTCATCTCATGGTGGTGGTAATTTATGGAAATATTGTTTTTTTCCAAAATTTATATTTACATTTTTAATTTTTGATATTCATGAAGAAATTTTTAGAAAATTCTTTTAAATATCTAATATCACATAATTTAATTTTGACAATACATAACTAGACAGACTACCTTGATCTTTTTATTAGTATAGCCACAAAATTCTGTTTTTAGAATATAAGTTAACCCTTTTAATAGATCTTTGGAAGTTTGAATCTGATTGATTAACTGCCCTTTTTGTTCTTTTCATTTTTCTGATTCTTCCCATCTTCTTAGGAATTGTAGAACATCTCCTTGAAATGTTCCAACAAAATAATTTAAAATTTTTTCTTTTGGCCACATGTTGTTAACAACTATAGTTATTGACTGTGCTCAATCATAGTCTGCTTTAGGAATATTAGTTAGATCTAAATATATTCCTCCTTAAGCAACATTTCTTTTATTTAGATCATCTATCCTATGTGCAATAGGTTGAGTAGATGATTATCCTAAATTCTCCTAAATTTTCAGATTTTATTAAAGGATCTTAAATAATCATCTTTTAGAAGATCTAACTTTAGTTTTCTTTTCTATGAGGATCTTGATTTGTTTGATCAAGATCCATTAGTTCGATATTTCTATATTTTCTTCTTCATCTGTTGAAGTATTTTCTTCATTAGATTTGTAACTTGTAACATTTATATCTTCTAAGTTTATAGAATTATCGAATTATTAGAACTACTACTACATGCAGTAGTGTCATGCTTCAACATATAATGATAATTGGATAATACAAATAGGTCTTATGTTTTTAGAAGTAATATTTATTAAACTATTAAAACCTTTACTAAGTGATGAAATATTCTTTTCAGTTTTAGAGTCAATATACATAGCATGATTGCAAATTTTATCCTTATATAGACAATCGGTTTCTTCTATGAAATTTATCTTAGGTACTTAAAACCGTCCATTATCTTTATATTTTCTTACTTTTAAACGTCAATAGTCCGACCCGGACATAAAACAACTATAGCAAGATAGAATAACATATATATGGGTTTTAAGATAAGCCAATATGAAATAAACATAATTAAAAATAAAGTATAAGAACTTACAATAAATACTATGATATTGTTTCTCCAGAAAATATTACATTGGGCTCTGATACCAGTTACAGGGAGTTTAAAGAGACAATAGATGGTAATACAAATTTACAAAATGAAACTAGTAGTAAAAGAAAGGTTTTACAAAATAGGGGAGGATGGTGGATGAGAAGTAACTTCGAGAAAAATTTCAAAACTAACTTTCATGCCCTTCTTAGACTTCCTCCATCTCTTTTTTTAGGAGAAATTCTAAACTTTATTTAATTTCATTTGAATCCTGCACAATTTTTTTGATAAGGATGATGTCTCATTTTAACCAAAGATTTTCTATAAAAATACAACTACAAAGATAGTAAAAATGAAAAAAAACACACTCAAAAAAACCATGATTGAAGTGATAAAATGATTTGATTAATTTAAAAAGAAAACATTAGCGGGTTGAGTCTCAACTCGATTAGTATAGTTATTATTGTCAATACAGGAGGACGTGGATTTGAGTATTCTGAAATGCATTATCCTTTTATTTATGGGTTAGAAAAAGGTAATACATTATAATCCCATAATAGGTCCCATTCTTCTACCCTTTCTGGGGAGTCGATGACTATTTATAGCAATTACCTTGACACCAAAGAAGAGTTCGACCCAATGCTTTATTTCTGTCCTAGTTTATCTTAATTCAACATTAGAAGTATATTGATTTTTCACTAACAACCAACTAGTACATATTTGATTCAATCCATAAATCTATTTTCTTCCTTATGAGTTCTAGTTTCGATAAGAATACTAGTTCTTACTGTTCATATGTTATGATATGAATATACCATACCAATTCGTTATATATGGATGATGAGATTTCATTAATCTGAGCCAATTCCAATAGTCTTATTGAAGGGTTCTAGACATTATGTCAAAAAGAATATATACGATCAAAATCTATAATGAGATTATTATAAAAAAATAGTAAAACTTAGGCTTCGTTTTTTTGCCAGTAAAACATTTTTCGAAAAACATTTTCCTTATTTTACGGTGTTTGTTTGTTAAAAAATGAATTCCTTTAGAAAAACATTTTCCAAAACATTGGTAAGAACAAATGTTTTTTTATGGAAAATGTCTTACCGATTCTATTCCTGTAAGACATTTTCCATTCTCTTCACCCTTATCACAGCAATCCGTTCTCACTTCCTCTCTGCCCATCAACCTCCGCCTCTCCTCCTCAGCTCTGTTCATTGGTCTAACCTCTGAATCTTTGTATCATTATCTCTATTGGTCTCACATATAATGGTCATAATGTAAGGTTTCAAGTGATTGGATCTAGATACTATAAATCAATTGAGACAATTCATCATTACTTTAGGGTTGTATTGATAGCTATTTTGGAATTGTATAAACTAGTTATTAGATTACTTGATGAGTCAACTCCTAATGAAATCAAAAACATTCCAAGGTTTTTCTCCTTATTTTAAAGATTGTATTGGAACATTAGATGAAACTCATGTTCGTGCATCCGTTCCACTTAGCACTCAAGGAAGATTTTATAGCCGTAAAGAAGGGACGACACAAAATGTATTGGTTGCCATTATATTTGATTTGAAATTTTCCTATGTTCTAGCTAGTTGGGAAGGTAGTGCACATGATTCTCGTATTTCAAGTGATGCACTTTCACACCCAAGAGGATTAAGAATTCTGAAAGGTAAGAATTAACATTAAATGCCAAATAGTTCAAGTAAGCTCATAATTTATTAATAATAATTATGTTTTGTAAAATTATAGGTAAATATTATCTTACTGATGCTGGATATGGCATCCGAAATGGATATATTACCCAATGTCGTGGTGCCTAATATCATTTAAAAGATTTTCGTGCTCAGGGGCCAGAAAATGCAAAGGAACTCTTTAATCTTTGTCATTCATTATTACAAATCACTATTGAACGTGCTTTTGGGATTTTGAAGAAACGGTTTTGTGTGTTAGATACTGAACCATTTTGGAATTTTCAAACTCAAGTAGATATAATTTTGGCTTGTTGTATCATTCATAATCATATAATGGAGTTTATCCTAGTGATTTACTTAATCAAGGATTATACGAGGAGCTTGAGTCTGATTTGATAATACCAACTCGTACAGAGCAAGAAGAAAGAGAATGATTTGCTCTGAGAGAGGAAATTGCACAAACTATGTGGACTGATTATATGGCTAGAAATATTAAGTGGTTTAGGGCTTAGGATTATTGTTTCTATGTTATGTATGTTTTAGTATTAAAATTGTTATTTTTTAATGTTGGTAGGATATTGATATTGCAATTAATTTGTTGGATTTTGAAAATATTATGTTTTAAATTTGTTGGATATTGAATTTATTATGTTTTACGCTTGTTGGATATTGAAATGATTAGCAATGACAATTATTAATGTAGAATGGGTAAGGGCAACAAAGAAGGACATCCAAGCAATTCAGGTGGACAAAATCGATGGAACATTTTTTTTCGAAATTCTAGCAGAGGAAGCCTAGAAAGGAAATACGCCTTCTAACACTTTCAAAGAGGTTTCTATTAATCGGGTTGTCGTAGCTATTTCTGAAAGATTTCAAGTTCAATGCAATGCGAAGCATGTGGAAAATCATTTGAGGACTGTAAAAAACTAGTGGCAAATTATATGCACAATTCGGGCTAAAAGTGGTTTTGGATGAGATGATAACATGAAAATGATCACATGTGATAAAGCGACATATAATGCAGTAGTGATGGTAATATATGTATATATATGTTAAGTATATTTCAATTGTTTTTTACTTGTTGTTTACAGTTACACAAGAAGTATAAACCATTTTTGAATAAAAGCATTGATCATTATGATGAAATGGCTTTGGTTGTTGGCAAAGATATAGCAACGGGGAGTTTTGCCAGAACATTTGCTGACATAGACTTGGATGATGGTAACCAAGATTCAGTGCCTATAGACCGCGACAATGAGGAGATTAAGGAGGTAAGAACAAAAGTATCTTCATTTGGCACATCTAAACATAAAAGAAAAAATGCTCAATAAAGTGTCGTTGATGAACAAATTAAATTTGTGGGTGAACAACTTGGTAAAATTGCTAATGTTTTGGAACAATTTACTGCGGATAAGACACCACATCTTAACAAAGAAGTGATGTCGATGGAGGTAGAAGGATTTGATGACGACTTCCTTTGTAGTGTGTCTGATTATCTTGTGGGTCATGAATCCGAGGCCAAAGCTTTTTTAGTTAAAAGTAAGTAGCATAGAAAAATTTGGCTTCAAAAATTTTCTCGTTGAAGATATTGATACCTTAATGTGGTGCAATATTAGTTATGCACTTGGACAATGTTATTGTTATCATGTGGTGTACTACTAATTATGCACTTGGATAATATTATTAGTTTCTAGTATTAATTGTGGTTTGGAAGCTAATTTTAATTATTCAATCTTTTTTATAACACAATTAAGAACAATTTATCTGCTTTGGTTGTTTTCAATTTATGACGGTTAATATTTTAGCTTAATAACTGAGTATTATTATATATTTAATTTGATTTATTTATAAATAAATCATTGCAATATATGTAAAAACAATGTAAAATATAAATTTATTAATAAATATAAAATAAACTCAAATAAACAATGAAAAGATAATAAATTCTATCAAACAATAAAAAGTATTTACACAAATTAATCTAAACACCAAAATACAAATTATTTTTAAAAATATTTTAAAAAATTATTTTACTGACAAATAAACGGAGCGTTAATTTGTTGACAAATAGAAAACCACACATAAATAGCAAAATATCTAACTCGAATTCACAAAGTGAAATTAAAAAAATAATGTACCAAATCAGCAGCAGCCAAAATAGGGAAGCACCAATTTCGGTATAAAGTGAATTTTCATAGGTTTTAAATGGTAACATATTAAATGCTATTGCCACATATAAAAATCTCTAGTCTTTACCTACTGCATGCGCTCTTCGTGTCTTCCCCAAACCCACCATCTCTTCTCTCTTTCCCTCTGTCTCTGTCTCTGTCTCTGTCTCAAGCCTAACAAAACTCCTCTCTTTTAAACCTTTCTTTTCTTTTCTTTTTCAAAATCCCTGTATAAAAAAAATGGGGAGCAAGAGAGATTCAAATTCTGCAGTGAAAAAGGTGTTTGAATGGATAAGGAAGCAATCGAAGAAGATGAAGATCTTACTTGCAGTCATGGCGATGCTGTTTTCTTTAGTGGCATTGAAGCTTACGGCGAAATATCACAATCACTTTTTTGTTGCCTCTGAGTCCATCCATGCCGCTGGGATTCTGGTTTTGATTTACAAGCTTACTACCAAGAAGACATGTTCTGGTAATACATACATACATTCATTATATATATAAATGATATGATTTTCAATATATAATGACTAGATCAGTTTGTGTTTTAATTCTTAAGGGCTTTCGCTCAAGTCTCAAGAGCTCACAGCAATATATTTAGCAGTGAGAGTAGTGTGCAGCTTCAATTTGGAAGGTGACATTCATACATTGCTAGATTTCGCCACCTTCCTTTTTACTGCATGGGTTATATTTATGATTCGATTCAAGTTGAAGTCCACCTATATCAAGGAGCTTGATAACTTTCCCATCTATTATATGGTAAATGCAATAATATTACATATATATATATATGTAACCCATTAATACATACACTGTGTTATACATAAGATATGTATATGTAATTTTCAGGTGGTGCCTTGTGCTATACTTGCTATGTTAATCAACCCACGTACTGCACATATATACTTCAGTCATGTTCTTTGGGCCTTTTGTGTTTATTTGGAAGCAGTTTCAGTGATGCCACAGCTTCGTATGATGCAGAATGCAAAGGTTTCAGTTTTGAGTTTTGACAGTCTGTGTGTGTATATATATATCTGAGATAATTATTTTACTGATGTTTTATTTAATTTTTTCAGATGATTGAACCATTTACAGCCCATTATGTGTTTGCACTTGGTATGGCCAGATTCCTAGCCTGCGCTCATTGGATTATCCAGGTTCATTTTTTACTCCCTACATAATCTATGTTGGATCTGTATATATAATAGGTAAATTTAACAAATGGATTATCCAATTTACCTAAGTGTTTTGCTTCGTCTTAATGTGTACAAATATAAAATATGGCACACTGTTTGACGTGTGTGAAAAATTTTATTTAAAAAATAAATAAGATATTGATTGAAATCATATTGGTTGGTAGGACTTGTTGGATCGAGAAACGATTAGGATATTGGTTTAGAATAAGTGGTTGGATCTGTTAACCTACGAACTAGACTGAAAAATTGTCTGAGTTAGTTTTCTCTTTATTTTTTAATAATATATTTGATTTAATCAGACAAATTGATTGGATTGAAAATTGGTGGCCTGACCAATTCAACCACTCGTATGAGCATGTTGAAATGGTAAAATTGAGACTTTGGAATCCATAATGTCTCATTATGTTTGGGTAAATTTTTTTATAGATTATATATATACTTCTATATAATCTATACTATTATTTAAGTGTATAATTGTGTTGGTGTCACGAGTCGACTCTAACTTAGTCAATGAAATTATTAAAATAACTTTACATAATTTAATTAAGTTATATTATTATGATGGTATTTTTATCTTTTCTTTATTAAAAAAAATAAAGTTGCAAATGTTAAGATTCAAAGGTTAGGAGTGAGCGTTTAATCGAATCGAGTCAAAAAAATTTCAAGTTAATTAAGTTGACGAGTCTCATTCTATCATCTTAACTCGATTTGATTTTTTTTCGAATCGGGTTGAATGAAATGAAATTCGAGTTAAATTGTTTGAGTTAAATTAAAAATTAAACTTGTCAAATTAAAATCTGTTACCATATAACTAATTCTATTTTAGAGCATATAAATTTGAAACCATATATATTTGAAAACTTTCTCAAAGCAAAATAAGATATTTTAGTATAATAAACTTGAATAATTAATTTACTCTTTGAAATTATTATTTTATATTTTTAAACTTTTTATATATTCTAAAGAATTGCTTTTAGAATTTTTATTTTTAATTTTATATATTTTTAAAAATTATAAATTTTGGAATTTTATAAAATTTGGATTTGTAAAATTATTTTGATTTTTAAATTTTTAAATTTTTTAAATTTTGGTTGAGAGAGACCAATTTTCTCATTTTTCAAAATTGAGTAGGTATTTACACCAATTTGTTATTTGAGTTTCTCGAATTATTCGAGTTATTTGAATTGTAAAGTTCAACTTGACTCGAACTCAAAACTCGAATTACTTATTCAAGTTGACTCGAAAAAACTAAATAACTCGATTCGGTTAACTCGAAATTCAATTTTTTTTCAATTTTTGCAAGTCGAATGGAGTTTTGCTCACCCGTAATTCAAACCCATGCTTCCAAAATCCTTAAAATCATTTCTTTACTTTTTTAACCAAAACTTTATTTTGATATTTTTATACGTTTCAAATTTATTACACATTGTTTCACCACATTGTTTGTATATATTGATCATGTCATTGATTGAATTAGTATTACTTCCTTTTGCTCGCAATTTAAATTAATTTTTTATTTTAATTTTGTACATGTTGCATATATGTTATCATTATTATCAAACCTTAAATTTCATTATTTATTATATATTTATTATGATTTCATTATATGTTATTTTTAAACATACACTCTCGATCTAAGTATCTAGTTTTCACATGCATACGCATATGATAAAATTTATAGTATTATATTTAAGTCCCTAATTAAGTTTGTGTCACGAGTCAAATTAAGCACCGCAATTTAATTGAAAAATAATTAAAATCCAAAATTTTTAAAAATAAGGAATTTTATTTTTATATAAATTAAAAGAATTAAATTGTTAATAATGATTAAAAATTATTGTTAACTGTTGCTATATTATATTGAATGAAAGGTGTATGAGACAGGAGGGAGGTATCTGTTCTTGGTGGGATATGGTTACCTTTGGTTTCCCATGGCTATACTTGCAGAAATTGTTCAAACATTCATCTTGGTTGACTTCTGTTACTATTATATTAAGAGGTAATATCCCATTTTTCTCCCTCTCCCTCTCCCTCTTACTCAAACTTATGATTTTAGATCTTCATTCTCTCTCTCTCTCTCTCTCTCTCTGTATTGATTTTTTTTTTTTAATTTCTTTTGCAGTTTCATGCAGGGCCAACTGATAATTAGAATGCCAGTTTAGATGTATTGAAATTATGTTAGACAAAGACAATCTGATTAGATACATAGTTTCAGTCCATCTGTTTTAAAGTTTACAGCCATAACGTACTTCTGTAGTTCAAATTTTCTGGTATTCTATGGAAGTGATTTTGATGATAGTTTACATATATATTGAGACACAGTATTGTTGGTTGCCGAAATGAAATAAAGCAATATAAAAAAAGCTTAACATCATTTAGCTACATAATCATATCTATTTTCTTATTTTTATCCTTAATTCTTTTTATCTCAATTATCATTTTCATTCTACATAATCCTCGTCACTGCTAATTCCTTGCTCCCGTTTTCTATCGCTGTTTACTCCACCGCCACCTGTGCTTGTTCTCAGATTCCCTCTCGAAAAAAAGTGGACTCACTGATTTACTATCTCCAAGTTCACTGAGACTCAATTTTAAAATTTCAAATTTAGAAACTGGGTTATTTCTGAAAAGCTTCAGCTAGGCAGACAATGTTATTGTAAACTTGTTTGTTAATTAAAGCTTTGGGGGTGAGTTTGTGGGAATTTGAAACCGTGATGCTGTATGGTGCGGTGGTATGGGACCCTTTGCTTATTTTAGCCAAAATTGTTTACCTCAAGTGTTTATTCTACCTTACACTTCTATGGTGTGAGGGTGGCAGAGTGAGGAGTGATAAAGATGGAAGTAGGGATGGACAGTGATGAGGATTAGTGGCTTTTATGGTAGGTGTTGGATCGGCCAGACAAGTAGTTTTTGCTATTAGGAAAAACACGAACTCCACTTATACCTCTTGGAAATTTTAGTGCCCTGATTCCTATGTTGCGGGGTAAGGCACCACCTGTCCTGATCTAGAATTGCCGCCATAGACGACTGAGCTTCCTCAACCCAAAAGCTACTGCCTCATTGTCCAAAACTTTCTTTAGCTAGAGTGTGCGCAACTCTATTCCCCAATCTCGGAATGAATTCAAATCGACTACTTTCAAAATGACCTAGTAAATGCTTTATATCCTATATGTAGGCACTAACCTTCGATTCATCCAACTTCGTCTTCCCAAGCTTTGAAATGATGGATTGGGAATCACCTTCAACAACCACATGTTGAAAAACCATATCATTGGGGAAAAGTACAGCTTCAAGGCAGGCAATTCCTTCTGTAGCAAAAGGGGCTGGAATGTTCCTACTCACATGAGACCAGGCCCTAAGTACATATTTGTCATTGTTTCGCACTAGAATGCTAGAACCCGACATTCTATTGCCCAAATCAAATCCACCAACAACGTTCACCTTAACATAGGGACATAATCGAGCTTCTCCCATATCGCCTTTGCCACACTACAGTCCCTGAAAACATGCTTCGAGTCCTCCACTTCTAAATTGCATTGCGGGCACATAAGATTGGATCGAATACTTTGGATACATAAATTATGTTTTAGTAGGCAAAGTTGTGATGAATTTCCATAGATGTATCTTGATCTTTGCTGGAACTGTAATCTGCAATATAATTTGTATAATGACCAAAAACAAGAAGTGGTAGTAGCCTATAGAGCCCCATTAAGTAATTGTTTGTGTCTGCTTCGTACCAAATAAAGTCCAGTATGCTCGCCCCCCCCAAATTAACTTATCCTCTTGAGGATGCATCACCACATGAATGCAAAGGATTCGATCAGCCTCAAAATATTGAGAAAAAGAGGTACAAATTAAAGCCTCATTCCATTGCTTGGTTTCCTCACAAATCAGATCGCTGACCCAATGCAAATTACTAATCCGAGCTCACTGGATTGTATAGGGACCATCACCTAGAAGCCATTTATTAAAAAAATAATGCTCTAAAAATTACATTTATATAAATGAAAGATGAATATTTATATATGGAATTGAAAGTTTTTTTCGTATTAATATAAAATTAACTTAGGAAAGTTATTAAAAAAAGTTGAAAACAATTAATCCCAAAATTACGTTTATTTACTTATATATGTTTGTGTGAAAAAAGAAAAAAATATCATACTTATTTAATCTTTTCCTTATTATTATGAAATTAATAATCATTTAATATATATATTTTAATTATTAAATATAATAAATTCGTGCATGGGAATGAAATCAGTTGTAATATATAATATAGATGATACTAGTTTCTATTATCGTGCAATGCACTACTTATGCCAATCAACAAGCTGTTATGAACTAAATTCAAACTACAATGTTCATTCAGGATTCAAGTTGACCGTTTCGATACAAAATCGACTCCAAACTTTAGATACATGTCATATATCAAAATAAAAAGTGACTATACAAGCATTGTTGAGTCAAGACCTACAAATTGGATGCTGAGTCACTTCTCGGGATTTCGAGATCCACCTATACCTGCACACGAAATAAACAAATCGTATACTGAGTGATAAAGCTTAGTGATATTTTCATGATTCAAGTCAACAATATAATTTAAATAGCTTGACATAAGTTTCATTCAACATACTAATAACTAATGACATCATCAATTCATAAATCATGATTCATATGCTATGATCCATGCCAAAACATCTATTACATGCCACTTATGCATAAACATTCAAAGTATAATCCGTATATAAACTTATGCACTAATTCACTTGACAATTTCATATATCATATCATACTATCTAATATCAAAGCACATTTAATTTCAGTTATCAAGTTTGTGTTTATAATCTTTTTAATTTAATCCGACTCGGACTCCGGATGGATACATATAGATCATCCGACCAACACACTAATGTAGCACTCAATGTCTTATCGGAATGTCTGAAGTGTATAAATTGCGCCAAGCGCTTATCAGTATAACCAAAGTAAAATATGTCCCAGCACTCATTGGAATGTCAAAAATAATATGCGCCCAACGTTTGTCAATGTAAAACTGGAATACAATTTGTACTCAATTAAATCCTATAGCATGTCAACAATATCCAACTTTACCCAAACAGTTAATAGGGTATCAATGATCCAATTTCATTTTATAGCCAATTCACATACTAATTCACACTCAATATCATAATCTCATTTCAATTCATCATCAATTCATATATATCACATATCACATAACATGTTTCATTCCATGTTCATATTGGGAAATGTGCCCATATTATAGTAAACATGTAATTATTTTCTATGTATTTGAACGATGAATAAATAAATTTCACATTTCACTAGTATGTCTTTTGTATTTCTGTCTTTCATATTTTGCATGCATAACGAAATTGTGACAAACAAATATTAACTCATTGATTGTCTAAAATATTAACTCATTGATTGTCTAAGTAAAAATTGATGATAAGTGGCATTGTAAGAACATTTACATTGCGAGAAAGACAACTTACTTCAGTAGATAATCTAAACGAGTTCATAATTCCGTAAAAGAATCAAAGTGAGCATTTGATTCAAATACTAATAAGCATTATTATGTCGTCTACAATTCTAATTGAGGAGATGACTAGTCTTGGCTATCGGAGCAGTTGACTCCACGGGTAGAGATAGATGTATTCATTGGTAGAATGATACATTGGATTGGACCTAAGATGAATTAATTTTGAATCCGTTTAAGAATTAATTCACTTGTAACATTCATGGTTTGATTTACCTAAATCCTGTGTTAGTCACTGACCGTGCGTATGTAACTCATGTGTTTTGATATAAGTGGAGGCCTATGCTCTAAAGATGATCGAGTTGATAGCCAATATGTTGGGTACATTACTTGTGTATGGCATGACTTTACTAGCAACAGTAGAATTTATAGATCAATTAAAGAGTTAATGATATCCTTTCATTGACATTGTGTGGATTGATAAATATGGAACGTGGCCACGAGTTGCTTATCCTCGAACGAGCAATTTATCACAATCATTTATTGACACTGGTCATATTAATCATTAAGAAGACATAATGACGACAATGAGATAAAATAGGATTGCATTGAGTGAATGGATTTAACTCAAAAGAATCAAGGATATCATATGAAGGTAACATACATATGACGAGGTCATTGGATAAAGTAGTTGGATGAATTGCTTTCTTAAAGAGTATACAATAAGAAGTTTTCAATCATGGTACTTCTTGTGGACTAGCTCCATAATTAAGTTATTCTGAATTATCGGAATGATACTTCTGGACATAATTGCAATTACTAGTACCTAATTGTATATATCTGATTGATCCCTCCGCTAGCTCAAAAAAAGCTCGATCGGATTGCATTTAAATTAAAAGTAAATCCTACGATTTTGGAAATAATTTAATTGAATCCATTTATTCTATGTGGAATTAAATTAGGCAGACGTAAGAATTGTTCAACTAGAGAATTTGATTAAAGAATTTTCTTGAAAAATTAATTTGGAAAATCTAAGTGATTTTTGAGAAAATTATTTTCGATAAAGTAAAATCAAATTAATTAAAATTAATATGATATTTTTAAAAATTAATTTTTAAGTCAGACAATTAGCCCAATGGGTAATTGAACTTGAAAATTTGACATGAGATTGTAAATTTAGCTCAGGAGCCCAAAACCAAGACTAAGACCCAAAAACTGATCAAATCAGGCTTGGTATATGAAACCGGGCCGCTAGTCCAACTAGTGATTGGATCAGACCGGTTGTGCCATCATTGGCCTGGACCGAATCGGCAGAAACCAAACCAGCTCAGGGTGTCGGCGGTTGCAACGACGACATTTCGGTGGCCGACAAATTGTCAGTAGCTATGGCTCTTCGGTGGTTGAGCAGTGGAAGAATTACACTTTTACTGGGACTCTACCAGAGAATTTGATTTCAGATTAACTATTCCAAAAATAATATAATTTTAATAGATTTAATCTTAAATTTAATTTAATATTTATCTTGTAGATAAATATTCCATTAATTTAATAAAATTTAATACTAAATTTAATCTCAATAAATAAATTTTGTATGAATGACAAAATAAATAAAACATGAACATACATTGTAAATGATAATAGAAAACTCAAGTAACTAATTCTTGAAGTCATACACAAAACTCATACAACTAATTTATGGTTACATTTAATAGTATAAAATATTGTTTCAAGATTCTCTACCATTCTTTGTAATTTTTGCAAACTACAACAAGGTTTTACACTAAGCTAGTACCAATAGATTATTTTAATCAACTTAAACACATCCATACAAATAAGCAAAATATACCAACTAATTAAATTATTAATAAATAAAATTATGTGAATTATAAAATGAATAAAGCATTAATATAAATGACAAAACATAATAAATATATGAAACATTAACACACTAAAAAATAAATTAAGTATTTACAATCGAGTAAGTTAAAGAACATAAAATAAAAAGTAAATTAAATTACTCAAATGAAAAAAATGTGGGGACCAATTGTATAAATAAACCTAAAATTTTTGTTTGAAATGATGATTTAACGTGCCACGTCAGTTTACCGTTACACCGTTAACAACAATTAACAACTCAATGACTAAAATGTTACAACGCGATTATGTAAGTGACTAAAACGTAACATTTCAAACATAAGTGATTAAAATGTAATCCGAGATAAACAAAAGTGATTATTTTAACCATTTACCCAAATTAAAAAATTCAAAAAAATATATTATTACATTTATCCCATTTCCGTATTTATTTAATTGTTTTATATTATTTAGATAAAACCCATATTTCTATTTTTGGATTGTTTTTCCATTTTATTTCAATTTATTCTAATTAGTGATTAATTATTTCGAAAGTATTAATAAAATTATATACAG
The DNA here is from genome assembly GCF_025698545.1 of Gossypium raimondii. NCBI lineage: Eukaryota > Viridiplantae > Streptophyta > Magnoliopsida > Malvales > Malvaceae > Gossypium > Gossypium raimondii. The sequence goes on along the minus strand of NC_068571.1, from coordinate 5,257,694 downwards.
GAAAGAAAACTAGTGTATATATATATATGATTGCTTTAATTATGCTTTGATTGAAATGACAAACTTAAAAATATAAATAAGTGAAAAATACTCTCATACTAATATTTGCTAATTTGTATATAAGGTGAAACTCTATTAATGGATGACATCAATTTAATTAATATTTTAATATTCATACTATTATTTAAACTCTTGATTCATCGATTAAAGAAATTATTAAACTACTCTTACTTTAAAAATAATTAAATTATTATAAGGTTTAATGGTGTAAAAGACCTCAAAATTTTTCAAAAAATTATACAAAATGTAAAGAAATATAATTTTCATAAAAAAGTTATAAAAATTATCATACCAAAAGAAGCATTTTATAATTTTTCTATAACTTTTATTGATTTTTATTTTATCATTTTTCAAAGACATGTCATTTTGCGTTATGACATATGATGACTTTAATTGAAAAAAGTTAGGGTTCGTTAAATTTTTTATGATTTTATAAATTATTATTATTTTAAGTTTTAGGTTTATTTTATGCATTTTAAAAGTTTAAGTACCCAATTGAGTAAAAAAGGTAGAGCTTAATTACTTTTTTTTTAAGATTTGAGAACATTTTGATGCAATTTAAAAGTTTAAATACTCAAATGAATACAAAAAAAAGTAAGGCCTTAAATGCTTTTTTTTAATTTTAAAGACTCTTTGCACCTTTGAACCTTATTATAAATATTTTATAAAATCTTCAAATAAAATAATAAAAAAATACCAATAAATTTATATATTAATAATTTGTGGAAATAGTCTTGTAAATTTATTTTTAATATAAAAAATATTCGTGTAACAAAATCTAATATAATATCAAATTGATTGATTAAATTTGAAAAATAAATTGCAGTCGAAATGTCCTATCAATCACCAGTAAAGAAAACGCTTTATCCCGGTAATCATCATCACCCATTGTTTCAGTAATTCCCGGTCTCACGAATCTCGTGATGGTCTCCGCTTCCGCAACGTGGCTTCCATGCGTCTCTTCTTTAAAATTCAAACTTCGGTCTACTCCCGGTCCAAAACAGCCCCACGTTTCGCCGCATACCTCATCCTCCGCCCTTTTCCCCTTTGTTGCCCGCCACATGTCCCACTCTACCCATACGTCGCGCTCCACGTGTCCGCTACGCTCGCCAAACGGACCACGTCGATACCACCCTCAAAAAAGCTGCGACCGCAACTTGGCCCTGAATCCATATTCCAGCTGTGCACACCACGAGCTCCATACACGTGTCAGGACGACCTTAACCAACACGGGCCTAGTTCACCATATTATACACGTTTCGCATCCCAGAAGACGCCACGTTTCTTTCCGTTTCTTGAGGTTCTCTGAATAATTGAGATTTGAATAGGACGGTCGAGATCCATGGGACAGAGAGATCTCCCCCACGTGTCCGTATACTGGCAGAGTGTTCAGAAAGTAACGACCACCATAGCTGTTCCTAACTCATCACCAGCTCTTCATGCACCTATGCCACCTGTTCTTTTTTTTCTTTTTCTAGATAATTAACCTTATTAAATAAAGAAATATTAAAAAAATTCGTTGAAAACGTGGCATAATGTGGTGGAGGGACAGCAAGCGGGCAGATATTCGAGGGGAAGAGGATTTCCATTCCCGCCACATATGTCCAAAAACACTCTTACGTGTCAACACCAGTCCTTCATTTCTCCTTCTCCCATCACGCCACGTGGCTTTCCAAGCCTTCCCTCTTCCTTAACTTTCTTTTTCCCTTCCTTTTTATGTACCCAGAAAATCTGAATCCAAACCAAAGCGGCATATAAAAGCACGGACCCGTACAAAGAGAGTCCATTTTCCTTGTTTTTCTTTTTTAAATATAATTTTCCAATCCTTCATTTGTGGCATGAGGTTTTAGCAGGAAACGGCGTTTTTAAAGTTTTATTCGTTGAACCTTTTGGAAATGGAAAATAACTGGGGGATTATGGGGTTAAGAGAGGACGAGATTGAGCTAGACCTGGGATTATCAATAGGAGGAAGCTTTGGAAAAGCCCAGAAACTAAAGCCAATCAAGAACGAATCAAAACCCAACAACAACACGGTTGCAGATCTCGGAGAAAGCGTGGCCTTTGATCCCCAAACGAAACGTGAGCTTCAAGCTTTAAGGCGACAAGAAGCGAGGAAGAAGAGAGAACACAAGCAGCAAAAGAGAGGAACGTGTCACCGAAACGGCGAGTTCCATATTAAAGACGACGGCGCCAATGCGACGGAAGAAAGGGAATGCAAGAAAACCAAAGTTCAAGAATTCCCTGTTAATGGAAATCCTAATTTCAGCGCCGAACTGAATAGCCCTTTGGTGTGCCCAGTTATTCCGGTGAGGGTCCCATGCCCGTACCCGCCGCTCCAGTTTGTGCCGCTCGGTAATGGGTTTGCCTATTCTTGCGTAAATGCGGTGCCTTGTTGGCGTGGTGTTGCTGGGAATGAGAAGGGTGCTGTGCAGCCGGTGGCAGTGGCGGTGAATGGCGGGTTTCCGTCATTTGAGACGGCTCAGGATTTGAGGGTGAATGGTGGAAATGGGTATTATTCGGAACAGAACAGTAGCAGGGATGAAAGGAAGAGGAAAACTGGGTCAAACGGGTCTCCCATGTATAGTTCCTCTACGGCTTCGGATCTTCAAAGCTCTTCTTATCAAGGTATGTCCTTTGCCGTTTTTTACCAGGTGGTTAAAGGTTTTCATCTTTCATGTAATAATCGTGCAAAAAACCATTCAAAATATAGGTTTAGTTCTATGAGATATAGATAGCTCCTTAAAATGGATGCATTACCCTTTTTTTGTACGATTCTGGGTTTTCTTTTTTTTTTTTTGAATTGACAACCATGATTGAACAATTGGGGTTCTTGTACCAAAAGTGAAGATTTTGTTTTCTGAGGTTTCTAAACATCTTGTTGTTTCACAAAATGTGCAAGGAACTGGGAAGGAGAGGGATTGTTGGGTGGGTTTTTTTAAACCAAAAAAGGGTTTCTGAAAAATGTAAGATGTTCAATACTAAACTTGCCATGGATGAACCTAATTTGATTTGCTGCTGTGCCTACCAGTTATCTAGATGAACACATATAGAATACCGGTTGTATTAATCCCCTAAGTAATCATTATTTGTGATGTTTTGGTGTTAAATGATAATTACATTGATATCAAATGCTTCTTTCCACCATGAACACTGTTTTTTTTTTTTTTTTTGCTAATATATTCTGGTTTCCTATCATTTTCAGGTGGTTGCAGCAGTGAAACCGCAACCCACACACCACGAATAAATTGTTCAGTAGCGAGCAATCTAAATCGCCAGCAGTCTGAACAAAGTGCTACCTCTCACCAAACCGACTCTGCACAAAGCATTGATAAATCTAGAAAAGGTATCGAAAACACGCTTTCATCGACTGCCACCGACTCCACTTCATTGAATCCTAGGAAAGAACCCAAACCCCAAACCCAATCTGATCGTAGTAGCAAGCCTGTTTTGACAAATGAAACTACCACCACCACCACCACCACCACCACTTCATCAAAAGATACCAAGGGGGAGACAGGCAAGCCTCCTAAGCCGCATACTCCTACTAACGACGACGCCCTTTCCCTTCGAAACATGCCTTGCGTCTCGACGACGGGCAATGGCCCCAATGGTAAAACCATCAATGGTTTTCTATACAGATACACGAAATCGGAGGTCAGCATCATATGTGTCTGCCATGGAAGTTCATTCACCCCGGCTGAGTTTGTGCAGCATGCTGGGGGTACTGATGTTTCACATCCACTAAGACACATTACCATGATTCCTCCAGCGTTTTAGTTGTTGATAACAAATGTATAGCAATGCCTGACTATTTCGCATGTCTTCTATTCTAAAGGGCATAGAAGGATGGTTGTAAAGTTGTTCATGGATGGGGGAGCCTCTTTGTTCTAATTTCTAACAGCGTTAACTGACAAGAAGATTTTGGGTCATTTTCTTAATGGGTTTTCCATTTTCTTGTCTCTTTTGCAGCTTCCTTATGGCAATGTTTAGTTCTTCATTTCCTTTTTTACGATTAAAGACCGCCATTTTAAGACTATTCTAGCTTTTGATGCACTTTTTCAGATTAGGGTATGAAAGTCTATCGTTTAACTTAATTCTGCTCTATGACTATGACTATTCAGCATATTTGTTAAAGAAACTCGATAGAGTTGCTTATGGACTGAGTTTGGGCTCTTTGAAAAACATATTTATTCTTTTGTCGAAGTCTGATTTAATTTTAAAAAGAGTTCATTTTTATTTGATTTTCTTTAATGATTTTTTTAAATATAATATACTAAATATTTAAAATGTTATATTTATTTGGATAAATTTTTTGAGTTTTGAGTTGATTAGTGATTTAATATAAATATAAATATATATAATTATTATTTAATTTTTATAATTAATATAATATTTTTTATAACAAAGTCTTACTTAAAAGTTCGGATTTAAATTTTTATCAAAATTTTTTTAAACCTATTTTATCCAAATTTTTTCAACTTTTTGATCTCAATTCAAACAAGGGAAATAGTAGCCAAAAAATGGGCGAAACACAATCCCTTACGACTCCTCTTTATTGGTTGCTGGCACAATGTCTTCTAAGCCCAAGGCCAATATGGACCCCAATAGCTTGGTGAGGTGGGAAAATGCACCATCCCGAATTTAACATGGTTCTTAAAACCCAACAAACAAATAGTGATCAAATGCTTTGACCCTTCAAAATTGAAAAATTAACAACTCAATCTTTTATAAATAATAAAATTATAAATTAATATATATCCATTTAAAATGAAAAAATATTTTTATCCCTTTAAAAATAAAATTATAAATCAACAAATGAAAATTTTATATTTTAACCTTTAAAAATTTATGTTCAATTTGGCCCCAAATTTTTTAAAATTTTAGTTATAACACAAACAGTAATAATTAAATCCGTTTGGTCAAATTTAATTATTAGTTTTATACTATACATATAGTTGTAGATTTAGTCCATTTTCTCTGGATCATTCTAAGTCCTTATACTTTTTAAATTTTGAAATTTCGGTCTTAACATAAAATGGTAGTTGATAATCCATTAACTGAATTTTAGTGAGTAATATATGAAAATATGAGTTGATATGACATTACACATATAATAATATGTTCAGCACATCAAATGTTAAAATAGTAAAACCCTTAATGGATTTAGCAAATATTATTTAGTAAAAACTGATATTTTAAAATTTGAAATTACATTAATAGCATATATACTATAAGAAGAGGAAATGATTGGCAACTGTTAGCTGCCTTGCTTGACCAGCAGGCATCGGCGAATGCAACAGAATATCAAGCTGTCTCTCTTACATAATTATTTTATGCTACATGTGACCTAGACTCAGCCCGCCTCCTAGGCCCGGGCCCGGCCCGGCCGAAATATAGGCCTGAAATTTTGCCCAGGCCCGGCCCAGGAAAATATCATAAGCCCGAGCCCGGCCCGGCCCATTTTTAATAAATATTAAAAAATTGTTTTAAAATTAAAAAAATATAAAAAAATATTTTAAAAGTATTTTAAAATTAAAAAATAAAAATAAAAAATATATATTTATTATATTCGGGTCGGGTCAAAAAAGTGGTACCCGAGGCCCGGCCCATTTTTAAACGGGCCTCGTTTTTTGCCCAAGCCCATATTTCGGGCGGGCCGTCGGGCCGGGCCACCCGGCCCATGGACAGGTCTAATGTGACCTTGTTTTTGTTATTGTTTTTTTCTTTTTTAATGACATCAAACTCTACATTTCCTATTTAAATTCCTACTTAACTTATATATGATGATAATCACTTAATAGTAATTACCTAAAAAATAAAATTATTTAGTTGTTATAAAATTAAGGACCACTTAAATATTAAAAAAGTTTTTTTTTTTTTTTGTAATTAAGGACTTTTATGGGAACTTTGAGGCATATTCTCAATAAGTAAAGGTGGAGAGTTGAATCATAAAATTATAGTTTCATATTCTACTCCATGAAACCTTTACAACGGTATATCATATGCTTAAAATGGTTGAGTGATGAATGAGAAATTGATACTCAAAGTAAGCTACTTAGAAATATTGTTGAGGAAAAGTAAAGACTTAGATCCCATATTGGTTAAATACCAAAGTGTGAGATGTGTTTATATATGTGAACTCTCGTGAAAAGTAATTGAATGACTAAGCTTATAATTTTGCCTCGTGTGCATGTTGGGGGTGTAGGTCCAAACCCGACAAGGTTGAGATGCACTACGTGGGCGACGCGAAATGTTCGAATCGGTCAGAAATGAATTTATTTTCCTCAACAGACATAGTCTCCTTATATAAGGATACTTATCTTATTGATTTAATGACAGATTTTGTGGATATTTTTTTTCAAAATTTCAACATTCTCCATGCCTATAAAAGGCCATGATTTCTGAAGGGTTTTACACTAGAAAAATACTCTTTGATATATTTTTTCCTCTTATCGAAATTTTGTTGCTCTCAAAACTCTTCCTTTTCCTCTTCGTATTTTTAAGCATTCTGGCGATAGAAAAAGGCATTGTTCGTTCGTTGATCGTTGTAGAGGTGCTACTACTTTGATCACTATTGTTGTTGTATCCTGTGAGACATTCGACCAACGTTGCTCCAAGTACCGTAGGAGTGGCCGAATTTGTCTTAAGGAAATTGTGTTTCACAGGCCTCAACATTTTATAAAATCTCGATTCTTCTTTATTTTAACTTTTTATTATGGTTTTATTTGATTTTCGTATTTAATAAATTGATTATAAATCATTCTATTTATATTTTATTTCATATGTGTTTATTTATAATTATTTTATTTTATTCGCTAACGTGTTTTGTCTAACAATTTACTGTCTAAATATTCGATGATTTATTTTATTAATAGTCTAAGGGTGGGTTTGGATGGGCGATTAGGTGCGGTGCGGTACAGTGTGTTTAGCTTACTTTTTGTCTCACGTTATAGTATCGCTATAGTATCTAATCTCACCGCCATCGTTGTTTTTACACTAACTGCAAGTAAACACACCGTCTATCTAAACCCACTCTAATTCAAGATTACTTTGATATCTTCAAACAAATAAGAAGAAAAAGAGAAGAGTTTTGTAAAGATGTTAAGTTTGATAATAAGAGAAAGATTTATGATAAAGTTTTAAAATGTAATGGGGTAAAAGTTTTTTAACTTTTTTTTTTATTAGGTTTTGGGAAGAAAAAGATTTTTTTTGGAATAATCAAGTATCTTTCGTGTTCGTTTTATGATTAATGAAAAGTAAATTTTTCGAGATTCGTGATTATTTCTCCTAACAATATCATATTTAGAGGTTCAAACAAAGTCCCAAAATATAAGTCGTAGAGCTATGAATAGTATTGTCTTCATAGGCTGTCTTGAGTATAGATGTGATTAGTGAGATTCACATGTAAAACATTTTAAAAAAAATAAACTTTGATAATCATACAAGATGAGATGTTTCAGGTGACAAACTTCCTAATTAAATTAGTTGATTTGATAAGATGTTAAGTATAATGTAAAACTATACAATATATGATATAATAGGATGACATAAACTCATTTTTAACCAATATTTTGAATTTGGCATATTTTAATGTGATATTTATATTAATGTCATCGTCAAATCATACTTAAACTTTAAAAGCGAATGACTTAAACCAAGAGATAAGGTTTTCGAACTATATCAATCGAATTCTTTGTTTGGGTAAAGAAGTGATGAAAATTTACGAGGACTTATTAGAATAGAAGATAAAACTAATTAATTGCATGGATTCTTCTTTGCTTTTAGTATAGTGTGGAAGATTATCTTGAAAAGAAATTAGGGTCTCAGAGACAACTATTAAATATAATAATTTTCATTAATGACTTTTGAAAATAATATCAAAATAAGTTAAATAAATTGTTGAAAAATTTTATCCATTGATGAAAGTCAACCGATTTGCTATTATAATTTTGAATTTTAATATTTAAAATTTATATTTCAAAACCCAAATTTAGAATTTTCGTTAATGAGATAAACAAATACAATTTGACAATTTTGTGTATTATTTTAGTTTCTACAGTTTTTCACTTGAATCTTTAATTTTTTACCCCAATTAATACTTAAAATGATGTGTTTTGGATGACTAAAATGAAAACGACTTAAAAATTAGGTGACTAAAATGAAAGTGCAAACATAATGTGATGTTTACAGTTAACTGCTATTATGAATTTAACATTTGGGGACTAAAATGAAAACGCCCTAAATATTAGATAATCAAATAACAATAATTTATTTTCAATGGCCAAAATGAAAATTGATACAAGTACTTTACCTAAAAAAGAAATTGGGAATTCAAAGAAGTTTTTGTCGGTTTTTTTTTTTTTTGAAATGGAAGTTTTTGTCAGTTATTCTGGTATTCACCAATTTTAATTTACAACCGACCTGTTATTTGATAATAGCCGTCCGATATATTTTTAAAAAATTAAATCATGTGACTGTCAGCAGAGAAGACCCCACAAATTCAATTTTGGTTTTGACCATCAATCAAGGTAAGACTTTTGAAAAGTCAAATCATCGTGCGGCTAAGCTACGCGTCGTGCGGTCCATTTAAACACATTAAACGACATATTTGCAAGTGGACTGGATTAATAATAATCTCACTTGGAACTGGGTTTTGACTTTTGCTTCATTTATCCTCTTGTAATAAAATTTATTGTACTAATAATTAATAACAAGTTTTAATGAAATTTATATATATGTTGTATTTTTATTAAACTAAAAATTAAAACTAAATATATTTTTATGTGCGTTACACGTAATTTTATGTGTTTATTTTAAAATTTATTAAATAATATTTTTTACCATCTCAATAAATATTTTTACTAATTAAATGGGGATTTGTTTAATTTTATAAAATGATTTAGAAAACAAAATATTATTTTAAAAATAATGAAAAAAGAAATAATTAATAATAAAATAGTAAGTAATTAGATAAAATAATTTAAATCAAACATAAAACCAATATTTAACAAAAAAAGCAATTAAACACTGAATTAAGAAATAAATCTATTAAAATAATATACAATTTTGAAATATATAAAAAATAAATTATAATATTAAATTGAAAAATAAATTAGCAAAGCAACATGCATCAATTATGGCAATAGTTAATGACAAATATGAAAGATGTTTACACTAAATTAATAAATACCTTTAATAATAATTAAAAATTGTTAAAACTTGACTCTTTTTTTTTAACAAATTCACTAAACGGTTTTCACCTGCAACAAACAAATAATAAATAACTACATAAATTCGCACCGTATAAATAACTTACAAGAAAATAAAAGAAATATTATAATATTATATCATCTCGTAATCTTCAATATCTGTTTTATGTCATTATTGTTCGAATATAATTAGGTTAACATGTAATTTACCCTCTAAATTTATTCAAAATACTTAGTTAATATATTATTAAAATTTTAACAGATTTTTAACAATAACATTAAAATTTTTTATGAAAGCAGTAACATCAAATATTGATATTGGTCAGTTCCATTGGTCATAGACTCATAAGAATTAAGCAACATTGGACTAAAATGTAATAATTACTAGTAGAATAAATAACTCTTAAATAATTATATACTCACTACACAGCTACAAATTTCTAGGGTCGGCAGAATTTGATTTCCTAAACTTGACAATTTACTATTGTTGTATCTATGAAGGCTTTATTCACGTTTTAGCCCTCAAATTATAACTTTTTTTTTATATGGGTAGTTTCATTTTTTTTTCTTACTTTTTTAAGGTAAATTCATTAATTCATTCAATGAATAGAACCATGTAATTCAGGAAAAAAGAAGAAGAAGCAAACACTCGTCGTAGATGGTTAATGACAAGCTCCATAAACATAATAAAGACTTTAGCCTCAACATTAATAGAATATTATGACATGTTGACAATTAGTTTTGTCACAACTCAAGCACGACATATCTAAATGATTGTAGGCACTTAATACGATAAGAAAATCAGCCTCGAATGGTCTAAAGCAGTGAGCAAAAATTGATAAAAGAATCGAGTATTCACCAAACTAGAGAGGACGAAAACAATATCATACCGAAAATCACTTGCAAAACTAAAATTACATGCATAAGTAAGAGTAAAAGACATGCTACAAGAGTAGATAAAAATTTCTAAAAACTGATGACTTATTAAACAATGGAAAAATAAACAAAAAACATATAAAACTTAAGACAGCACGAGTCCAAATCGACAAGTGAAATCATTTGTTATTATAAAATTCTCTCAAAACAAAAATAAATTAAGAAGATAACGAAGAACCACATATTTTCTAAGAAAAACTACTAGTAGCCGGTAAAGTTTTAGCGAATGACATGCAAACTGAAAAGAGAGAAAATATATGAAGTGAATGAAAAGAAAAAAAAAAGAGAAAGAATTGATGGGAAAGAAAATTGTGAGCGACTATAAACTCAAAAGTTGATATTGCCGTTGAACAAAACAAAAGATAAGAAATAAACTACATGGAAAAAAAAGTTTTTAGGGTTTTCTCATTTATTTTGGTTACTTTACTTCTATTAATAGTTTTAGTTCAAGTCATACGGCGTTTAGAAAAAAAGGAAAGCCAATTAGATTTGGCCACGCGTTTCATATTTTCCAAGTCTATGTAGGATAAATGCTTTTATAAAAAATGAAATTATTTAATTTATAATATATATTTTTTATCATTTCTTCTTCTCCCTTTCTTTCTGTAGAATCAAACCAAAATCTCTCAAACCAGAACCCAGAATCACCATACCGCCGTGCCTACTGCCATGCCAACCACCGTCTTCGGTGGCCTACGAAGACCAAAACTCATCTCACAACTCGTTTTTTCATGCTCTTTCTGAATCTTTCATCAAAATCAACATCGATTTTCCTAGATCTAAAATAAAATTTCCCGTCTTTCTCCGATCTCCCTCTTCCACCGTCAGATCAACACACGTTTTCGGCTTATTACTCGTCCATTATTAAATTTCCATTCCCCAGTTGGGATCTTCCAACCAAGACCCCAATCTGCCTTGACTCAAAAGAATCGAAACTAAACTCATTAAACGCATTTAAAATGTTTTTGGTTCTGCTGTATTTGGAAATGTATGGGTTGGCTTTGGTTTGCTGTAGGTGTTGAAGGAGTAAATAAAGTGATAATGGTGATGAGATGAAGTGAAAAATGTTGGGAATGGTGGGTCTGTACTTTATGATGGAATAAATGATGAGCTTGTGAGAGGGTCAGAAAGTGGTGAGGGCGAGAGAGAGAGAGACCAAATTGAGAGGTTTTTAGTAGATGATGGTTTTGAATGAGAATGAATGTGGGAGAAGGAGCTGTTAAGGTTGAGGGAGATTGGAAATGGTAAATGATGGTTGTGATGACGATGGGAGGTGAGAGTTGAGAGAGTGAGGGGGGGTTTGATTGAAAAATGATAAAAAAAATTTTAAAATAATTTTTATTTGTTATTTAAAAATTTTGTTTATTAAACCTAAATACCATAAAATACACATGTCAAAATCTGATTCGTCTTCCTTTTTCTAAAATGTGATTTGGGTTTTTATCAAAATATTTAGGATAAATCTCAACTTTAATTTAATGTGTAATTTGATATTGAACTTTTAATTAGGTGTAATTATACACATGAAACTTTTATTGTGATTCAAATGTAGACATAAAACTTTAATTTTGATTCAATCACATACATTTAAATAAATATATCAATTTATTTTATATTAGATAAATATAATTATTTGTGTATGCAAATATATAAACATAAAATGAAGCTATATCAATAATTGTGTTAATAATTTGTGAGAATTTGATCAAATCAAATTTTCATTTATAAAATTGGACAAAATTATAGTTCATGTATAAAATTGCACATTAGACCAAAGTTGATATATAATTTTGAGATTTATCCCAAAAAATTAATAGAGGCAAAGTTGAATTACATGCATTGTGTAAATGCAACATCAGAAAGTCTTCTTTTCAGCTGTTTATGCTTATAATGATGGTGTTTCTCGTCAAGAGCTATGATCTCACTTGTGTTCTATGAGTGGCCAGGTTGGTGATGCTCCATGGTTGTTGGGTGGTGACTTTAATGTCAGATTTTAGCCTGATGAGAGTTTTTCTTTTGATAGTTCTCAGTCTTTTACTGTTGATATGAAGGATTTTCAAGCTTTGGTTAGGGAAATTGAAGTCTTTGATCATACTTATTTTGGTCATGTTTTCACTTGGTCTAATCATCAATTGGATAGGTCAATTGCAAAGAAGCTTGACAGAGTTCTTGTTAATGTAGCTTGGTTGTTGTTTCTGCCTCATTCACAGGTTGAGTTTGCTGCTCCTGGTTGTTTGGATTATTGTCCTTCTATTGTTTGGTTGTAGCGGCTTGTGCAATCCTTACCAAAGCCTTTTCAGTTCTTTAATTTTTGGGCTAAACATGATAGATTTTTGCAACTTGTTGCTAAATCTTGGCAGCCTACTGTGGTAGGTGATCCTATGTTGAAGTTATTTAGCAAGCTTAAGAGACTTAAGCATGTCTTGAAGATGCTCAATACTGAGGCTTTTGGTAATATTTTTGCTTGAGTTAAGGCTAAGGCTGAGGAGCTAGAGAGCTTGTAGCTTACTTTATTGCGAGGTGATCTAGTTAGAAATGGTCATATTAATCATGTGAGAGCTATCCTTTTGGTTTTGCAAGAGGCCAAAGCATGTTTTTTATCGGCAAAAAGCTTGGGTGTAGTGGATCAGGAAGGGCGATCAAAACACTAAATTTTTTTCATAGTACTGTTGTAGTTAACAGGAATAAGCACACTATTACTTCTCTTTTTGATGTAGCTAGTAATCGATTGGAATCTTTTGATCAAATTTCTGCAAATATTTTGGGGTTTTATCATAATCTTCTCGGTGCAGTTGATTCCAATGTTGTTGAGTGCCTAGATTCTTTACTTCAAGAGTTACTGCCTAGACTGTCTAACAATGCTCATCGTGTGTTGACTAACCCTAGTACTAGTGAGGAGATAAAGACAACTATTTTTGGATAGGGGAATGAGAAAGCCCCTGGTCTTGACAAATTCACAACTTTCTTCTTCAAATCTGCATGGGGTATAGTGGGGCCTGATTTTCTTGAGGCTGTTTAGTATATATATATATATATTTGCATCTTTCACTTTCTTCGCTGCCTTTAATGCTACTTCAATTTCCTTGGTTCCCAAGTGTGATAATCCTAGCTATGCAAAGGATTTTTGGCCTATTTTTTGTTGCAACGCAGTTTATAAGTGCATAACCAAGGTTTGGGTTAATAGAATGACTCATTTTCTACCTAATTTGATTTCTAATAGTCAAAGTGCCTTTGTTAGAAGGCGTAGTATCATTGATAATTCCATGTTGGCTAATGAGCGTTACACGTAATTTTATGTGTTTATTTTTGAATTTATTAAATAATATTTTTTACCATCTCAATATAGAAAACAAAATGTTATTTTAAAAGTAATGACAAAAAGAAATAATTAATAATAAAATAGTAAGTAATTAGATAAAATAATTTAAATCAAACATAAAACCAATATTTAACAAAAAAAGCAATTAAACACTGATTTAAGAAATAAATCTATTAAAAATAATATACAATTTTGAAATATATAAAAAATAAATTATAATATTAAATTGAAAAATAAATTAGCAAAGCAACATGCATCAATTATGGCAATAGTTAATGACAAATATGAAAGATGTTTACACTAAATTAATAAATACCTTTAATAATAATTAAAAATTGTTAAAACTTGACTTTTTTAAAAACAAACTCACTAAATGAATTTCACCTACAACAAACAAATAATAAATAACTAAATAAATTAGCACCGTATAAATAACTTACAAGAAAATAAAAGAAATATTATAATATTATATTATCTCATAATCTTCAATATCTGTTTGATGTCATTATTGTTCGAATATAATTAGGTTAACATGTAATTTACCTTCTAAATTTATTCAAAAATACTAACAAAAACAATAAAAAAAATTTATGAAAGCAGTAACATCAAATATTGATATTGGTCAGCTCCATTGGTCATAGACTCATAAGAATTAAGCAAACTTTATTGATTGTTTCGAGGACATTGGACTAAAATGTAATAATTACTAGTAATTATATACTCACTACACAGCTAAAAATTTCTAGGGTCGGCAGGAACATTGCGGCAATTTGATTTCGTAAACTTGACAATTTACTATTGTTGTATCTATTAAGGCTTTATTCACGTTTTAGCCCTCAAATTATAACTTTTTTTTATATGGGTAGTTTCATTTTTTTATATGGGTAGTTAAAAGGAATAAGCACACTGTTACTTCTCTTTTTGGTGTAGCTAGTAATCGATTGGAATCTTTTGATCAAATTTCTACAAATATTTTGGGGTTTTATCATAATCTTCTCAGTGCAGTTGATTCCAATGTTGTTGAGTGCCCAGATTCTTTACTTCAAGAGTTACTGCTTAGACTGTCTAACAATGCTCATCGTGTGTTGACTAGCCCTAGTACTAGTGAGGAGATAAAGACAACTATTTTTGGATAGGGGAATGAGAAAGCCCCTGGTCATGACGATTTCACAACTTTCTTCTTCAAATTTGCATGGGGTATAGTGGAGCTTGATTTTCTTAAGGCTGTTTAATATATATGTAACACCCCTTACCCGAGACCATGGCCGGAGTCGAGCATGAGGCGTTACTTGACTTAACTTAAAAGTTCGGGGCATAAAAATTTACTTTCAAATTTAATTTCATCATTCATAATAAAGCTGTCCTCCTGTACAGCAGTCACTAAAATAATTATAATTCAAGCTACGAAACTCGAAATTTAGATCCGTAAATTTTCCATAAAACTAGACTCATATATCTATTCACCATAAATTTTTCAGAATTTTTGCTTTAGCCAATTAGTACAGTTTATTAGTTGAAGTCTCCCCTGTTTCACTAAAATTCAAATATCTAAAAGTATATAATTCTTTTGCTTACTCCACTTCTTTCCTATGAAAGTAGACTCTTTCAGCTTTAATTTCATATCTCACTCAACTTCTAATTCTATTTCCACTATTTTGGTGATTTTTAAAAGTTACATCAATGTCTGTCCAAGAATTGCTCCATTGCAATTTTAAAAAATTCAATATAACCCTTTATAATTGTCTAACCTTCCCCGCAAATTTCAAATCACAACCAATTCCAGTATTTCATCTACTTCATTTAAATACTAATGAAGTTCAACCAATCAACCATTTCAAACAAAAAACATGTATATATTTCGATATCTAACGCAACCATAACATTCAAATTTACTTTTTACTTCAATTCCCTATACATGCCATATAAATCCAAAAAGTTGCTTAACATAAACTACCGGAGTATATCTGGGTAGTGTGATTCTTGATGTAGATCCGATCCTCCGAATGTATAAATACGTTAATCTACAAAAACAATAAACACACACATGTAAGCTTATAGAAAAGCTTAGTAAGTTCATAGGCATAAAACATAAATCTTACCAAACACTTGTACACTTATACAATATACACCATTACTAAATTTACCTGTCAACCACAATCTTTGGTGAGTTCCTTGGTATAAACTCACTACTACTTATTCTTTTACCATAATTCCTTTGGGCTCATTTGTCACTTACCATCCTTGATCAAAATTAAGGAACGGTTATGGAAATTTGAGTACTTCACTTCCACTTTGCCATATGACCTCTTATCACTTGTCCTTGATCAGATAAGTGTAGCTAGGCTACCACTTATCACTTTACCACTTGATCAGATAAGTGTAGCTGAAGCTACCACTTATCACTTTATCACTTGATCAGATAAGTGTAGCCACTTATCACTTTGTTTCTTGATCAGATAAGTGTAACCACTTATCACTTTGTTTCTTGATCAGATAAGTGTAGCTAAAACTACCACTTATCACTTTGTCACTTGATCAGAAGTACTCAAATCCGACGTTCCACTTAATTTGATCATTTATTCGATTTTCACATTTTTATTTTATTCTCATTTCAACAATAAATACATTTCACCATACATTGTATAATTCATGAAATTAACATTTAATCATTAAATTTCAGCCATATGAACTTACCTGGATCGATTTGCAGAATTTGTAAAAGTTCAGGGACTAATCGGCTACTTTTTCTTTTCCTCGACTTGTTTGTGTTCTCGATCTAAAATGCAAATTTATTCATTCATCAGCATTTAATTCAATTCTAATTCATTTCACAATTTATGCCTTTTAATTTTCGAAGTTACACTTTTACCCCAAACTTTACAGTTTTTACAATTTGATCCCTACTCAATTAACCACTCAATTGATCTAATTTTTCTCAATTAACACCTTTTCCAACTATTTTAGACTACTACATAGCCTTTCATACTCAAAACCGCAACACCAAACCTTAATTCCCAACTTTTTCACAATTAGGTCCCTAAAATCAATTTCTATCAAAATTACTTAATAAAATCATCATATAACAAAATTAAAGCTTCAATTTCATGTTTATTCATCATAAAAATCCAACACTAATCAATGGTAACTTTCAAAATCAGCCATGGAATCAAAAACTAATGAAATAATTAGTTGGACCTAATTGTAAAAGTATCAAAATCACAAAATTAGAAGAAATAATCAAGAATTAAACTTACATGATTCAAAAATATGAAAACCAGCTTATTCCAGACCTCCTATGGCGTTTTTGCTGATAAATTGTGAAGAGATCTCTAGATTTTTCACTTTTGTCTTTGTTTTAAATGTTTAATTTGTTAAGTTTCCAATTTTGCCCTGTTTCTCCTTACATTCTGCTGATTTTTCTTACCCAACCGTCCAGCCCATATAATTTGGGCCTAATAGCCTTTAAATCCCTCCACTTTAGTCACTTAAGCTATTTAATCACAATTTAACAAATTTTACACTATTCCCAATTTAGTCCTTTTAGTTAATTAACTATCCAAACGTTAAAATTTTCTAACGAAACTTTAATACCAACTCAATGACACTCTATAAATATTTCTAAAATATTTATGGCTCGGTTTAAAATCTTGAGGTCTCGATACCTCGTTTTTTATTTTAATTATTTTAATATTTATTCCTAGTACACTATTCACTATTTCAAAAATTTTCCTAACTTCACATTTAACTTATACTTACTAAATTTATAATATTTTCTACTGTTTGTCGATTTAGTGATCTCGAATCACCATTCCGACACCACTAAAAATTCAGGCTATTACAATATATATATATATATATATATATTTTTTTTTTGCATCTTTCACTTTCTTGGCTGCCTTTAATGCTACTTCAATTTCCTTGGTTCCCAAGTGTGATAATCCTAGCTATGCAAAGGATTTTTGGCCTATTTTTTTGTTGCAACGCAGTTTATAAGTGCATAACCAAGGTTTGGGTTAATAGAATGACTCATTTTCTACCTAATTTGATTTCTAATAGCCAGAGTGCCTTTTTAGAAGGCGTAGTATCATTGATAATTCCATGTTGGCTAATGAGCTAATGCGAGGGTATGATAGAAGACATATTTCTCCTAGATGTACCTTGCACTGGGGCTTTTTGCTTTCAGTACTTAGAATTCAAGGGTTCCTTGAAAAGTTCTTGAAATGGATTGAAGTTTGCTTAACTACTCATCGGTTCTCTATCTTCCTTAAAAGCGTTGTGGAGTTCTTTCAAGGGAGGAGAGGTATTAGGCAAGGAGATCCTGTCTTTCCTTACCTCTTTGTGCTTGCAATGAATGTGTTATCTGAGTTATTAGATGTTGTTGCCATAAATGCTCTCTTCAAGTATCATCCTAAGTGCCTTCGAGTGCGGTTGACTCATCTCATGTTTGCCGATGATCTTCTTATTTTTTCTAAGGGTACTGCTGATTCAGTAGCTGATGTTTATTATGTTCTTCTACAGTTTTACTTACTTTCTGGGTTACAACTCAACGCCTCCAAAAGTGAATTTTTTATTGTTAGGGTGCCTCAATAGGAGTTGGCTCTCATGACTACTTGCACAAGGTTTAAAGTTGGTAGGTTGCCAGTAAGGTACCTTGGTGTTCTTCTTGTTTCTCGAAAGTTGTCTTGGTTTGACTATGTTGCTTTAACCAATAAGATTCTGGACAGGATTCAATGGTGGTCTACTAAGCACTTGAGTTATGCTGGTAGATTACAACTCATTAAAGCTGTGATCTTTAGTGTTCAAACCTATTGGAGTCGTCAATTTCTAATGCCTAAGAGTGTTCTCAAGAGGGTTTGTCAATTCTATCTTAGCTTCTTTTGGAAAGGGAAGGTTGGCTTGAGTCGAAGGGCTTGTGTTTGTTGGAAGGCGATTTGTTTACCTAAATCTGAGGGGGGTTTGGGACTAAAAAATGTGGTAGAATGGAATCAAGCTTGTATTTTACAGCTTATTCGTGCCTTGCTTGTAGAAGAGTGGTCTCTTTGGATCGCTTGCGTTAGTGAATATGTGTTAAAGGGTAGGAGTTTTCTGGATGTGACTCCTACTTCAATGAGTAGCTGGAATTGGTGAATGATACTTAAGTTGAAGCCTTTGGTTGCTGCCACTTCTTAACAATTTGCTAATGCTAAAGTGAGTACTTCTCGATTGTGGAAGGCAATTAGAACTCGTGGTAAGAAGGTGGAATGAAACTATTTGCTATGGTTCAGTTTACATATTCCCAAGCATTCTCTTATTGCATGAATGGTTATTCTTAATAGGCTCTCAACTCGGGATCGCTTGCTTGCTTTTGGGATTTCAATTGATACTTGTTGCTTTTTCTGTATGGATGTTGCAGAGAGAAGTGATCACATTTTATTTAAATGCAATTTTTCAAGGAAGGTGTGGTAGTTAGTTTTACGCCTTTGGTCCATTATAGGGCTGTAGGAACTTGGAGTGTAACACCCCTTACTCGTATTCGACACCAAAATAGGGTACGAGGTATTACTAGAACACATACACTTGTAAACATATTTAATTGTTTTATAAAACTTCATCTAAATTAAAACTTTCAAATTTTATAATTCTTCATAATATATCCTCAAAAGATTATATTCATAATAAATAGGACCTACGAGACCCGATACATATTCATGCAATTCACAAGTCTTAATAATTCAATGCTTCATTTCCATTTCATTCAATTCCCAAATTTCTCATGTTCACAATTCAAATCATTAAGTTCAATACTAATATATATTTATCATTTAACTCAACGTTTATTGATTATACCATTCACTAACACATTTATGAAATTCTCAATTTTTGCAATGAAAATATCACTTTAGCTTATATAACAACATCAATTCAACTCATCATCCTGGTATAAATTCACTACCACTTATCCATTTACTATAATTCTTTTGGGTTCATTTGTCACTTACCATCCTTAATCAAATTAGGGAACGGTTACGGAAAATTGAGTACTTCACTTCCATTTTGCCATAGTATAACTATGATCTTACGAATGATCACTTATCACTTGTCCCTGATTAGATAAGTGTAGCTAAACTACCACTTATCACTTGTCACTTGTCACTGATCAGATAAGTGTAGCTAAAGCTACCACTTATCACTTGTCACTTGTCACTGATCAAATAAGTGTAGCTAAAGCTACCACTTATCACTTGTCACTTTTCATTGATCAGATAAGTGTAGCTGAAGCTATCACTTATCACTTGCCACTTGTCACTGATCAGATAAGTGTAGCTAAAGCTACTACTTATCACTTGTCACTGATCAGAAGTACTCAAATCCGACGTTTCGCTCAATTTGATCATTTATTCGGTTTTCGCATTGTTATTTTATTTTCAATCCATCAACAAATATATATCATCATACACTATATAATTCATGAAATTAACATTTAATCGTTAAATTTCAGCCATATGAACTTACTATTTCATTATCTTTCCACACTCGTTTCCTATGCACATCACACAAGGTGTAAACATATCATTCAACCATAGTCGCAAGCTAGTGTAACATAACTCTTTTTGGAACTAACCACATGATAAACTATTTCACTAGAGATTACATGATCACAACTAAATATGTTACCATTTCAACCACTACTTGGCCAAAGCCTAAGCATGTACGTCAAATATGTTAGCCAAATACACATAGCATAAACATTATAAGCATGGATGAGCACAACATTTATTCATGTATCACACTTACCAACATGTGTTAATTCATAAACCATTCATAACATTATGTGTTAATTCATAAACCATTCATAACATTACTTCAAGCCAAATCATATACCGAATGCACCATACACACATTCTATGAAACTTTATTTTCACACATGAACTTAGACCATGACCAATAATGCACAAATATAAGCATCATTTCTATTTCATCTTTTATCAATTATAATCAAGCATATGACCAATTATACACAAGTCACTCATATATTTCCCAATTTTCCTCCTCCTCCTCTCCATTCCACATTCTTAATGTGTATAGCACATTTAAACAACATTATCCATACTATCACTAGTTTTCCTGTATGTAAATTCAAGCTATTTGTCTGAGTCAGAGTCACTAATTTATTTATATCTTGAGATACAGAGATCCAAATTAAGATCCGTTAATTTTCCCTGAAACTAGACTCACATATATTCTTACCATAAAATTTTCAGAATTTTTGGTTCATCCAATAAGTACAGTTTATTTTTTAAAGTTTCCCTGTTTCACTGTTTGACAGTTCCGACCCCTCTTCACTAAAAATTAATTATCTCTTTGTAAAGAATTTGGATGATGTCCCAATTTATTTTTATTGAAAATAGACTCATTAAGGATTTTAAATATATAAATTATAACCCATAATTATTTTTATACAATTTTAATGATTTTTCCAAGTCAGAACAGGGAACCTGAATTCATTCTGACCTTATCTAACAAAATTTATTATATCTCATGATTTACAATTCCATTACTTACACCATTTCTTCTATGAGAAACTAGACTCGACAAGATTTAATTTCATATTTTTTCATCCTATAATTCAATTTCCACGATTTATGGTGATTTTAAAATTTAACCTACTACTGCTATCCAAAACTGTTTTAGTGCAAGATGTTGATAATCAAATTTATAACACCCTCCTTTCCTTTCTCTACAATATTTTCTATCAATTCCTCTTGTTTCCCTTCACTAACATATCAAGAACATAGAACCTTATATAATAAAACCCTACATTAACATCAATTTCATACTTTTTCAATAATATCAAACTTAAAAATATATTGAAACCTTGATGTTCTTACCTTGCTCTATTGATTTCAATCTTTAACTTGATTTTATCTCTCCTTCAGCTTTTATTTCTCGAATCTAACTTGATATTCTAGCTCCCCATAGTCTCCTTAACATTTTTCTCTCTTGGTAGCTATGGAAATTCTTTTGATTTCTAGGTGAAAATGGTAAATTTTTTGTGGAAGGACCAAATTGTAAAGAAAGAAAAACTTTCTTAAAACTTTCTTTCTTCCCTTCTCTTCTAACGTGAAATGCATGAGAAAGGAAGATGATTCTTCATCTTTTCTTCCACATATATATATCTACTAAACAAAATAATAATAAAATGATAAAATGTCATTTAAAATCAAATTAAAATATTAATAAACTAATATTTATTTATTTAATCTAAAATATCTCCAACATCATCATTATTTTATAGATTTCTCTTTCTTCTAATTGACCATTTTGCCCTTTATATCTTTTAAAATTTCATCCTTGAGTCATCACTTAATTTGGTAAAATTACGATTTAGTCCCTCATAATTCTTCATCTATTCAATTTGGTCCCAATTCATCCATTTTCCTTAGTTTCTAGATTATTCACCCTTAAAATATACACTATTGGTCCTTCAACTTTTTCATATTTACACTTTAACCCCTCAAATTTTGAGTATTTACTCTTGGATAACAAAACTTTTCTCACTTTTGCAATTTAATCCTTTCTTTAATTAATATGTCATAATATACTTCCCAATGTTGTCATAACTCAAAATTCTCCTTTTTGTCACTTTACTTCCTTACTATATCAAAGATAATATCTTACTGTAAAAATTTTCGGGGTATTACATGGAGGCAAGAGTTAGCTTGGAGGGCATATTTGTATGTGACATAAAGATAGGGGAACAAGAGGTATTTTGGTGCATTTTCTTGGTTGGAGATGCTATCTTGGTGCAAATTAAAGAGATTGTGTGGGCTCGTTTAGGAGGAAGACCAATCAATAGAACTGATTATGTTAATTATTCACTTTGTGCTTCTTGGGTTATCATTGATTAATTTGTTTGCATAGCTTAAAGTTATTATATAAGGGTTTTTTTGTTCTTTTGTAGCAGTTTAATTGCATTCTTGGATTAATGAATTTCACCATTCATCGGAAAAAAAAAGATATAATTACATGAATAAAGCCATTTATGGGTCAAGCCAAGGTGAAGCAAAAATAAGCTCAAAGTTTAAAGAAAATTTAAGTCTAAAAGGTCGATTTGTCTAATTGTCAATTAAGAAATCAAGTACTTAAATATATCATAAGTCTTAATACTATTCAAAATTTGGAATTTAGTTCAGATACTTACATTTCCAATAATTTATCTATCTGCTTTTTGATTAAAAATTTGAGTCCAACTATTAACAATGTTAAATATTTTTGTTAAATTCAAGCTCATAACAACGCCATTTTTAATTACATGACTATCAAGTGAGTGTTTTTTTATTTCAAAATGTCACACAAAAAATTTAATAATATTAACAGTTTGACTGAATTTTGAAATTTGAAAATAGAGACTAAATCTCGAAAATGAAAATATAAGGACTAGATTTTAAATTTTAAAAAGTACAAAGACTTATGACATATTTTAACTTATATTTTTTCTTATATCCAAGATTACATATTTTCCAAAACTAATAAGATAATATGGTAGCACTCTCATTACAAAACCATCTACCCCATAATAAAATTCTTATGATCGTCCCAACTTCAAATTACTTTTACCTCACTCTCATAACGTAAGTATTATTTTTAGAGTTAAAAGAAAAAGAAAAAAAGTGTGAAATATGAATAGTTATGTTTGGTTTGCAAAAAAGAAAAAGAAGAAGGAGATTAATATACATGTTTAATAATATAAAATAATAAACGAATAATTGATATATTGTTACTACTTAATTTTCATGTACCGTTAGTAAATAATAGCACGATATTTCATCATTGTTGAAATAAGAAATAGTAGAAGACATCAAAATAAATACTAAAACTTTATTTAAACATAAACCCGAAACTCAAATCTAAAATTTGAAACCTAAAGCATGATATAAACCTTAAATCTTAAATCATAAACTCTAAATTATAACCCAAGAAAAATATAATAATTATAAGTAATATTAATTTTATTTAAATAAAGTTATTAGTATTTATTTATAAGTCGTCTACTATTTTTAATTTTATCTAATGATGAGATTCACTGACGGTCCATTAAATTCATACACCGACATTACATTAAATATTATTACTAAATTTAATACATATATATTGAATATAGTGTTTCATGTTTATATATTGTTACGGTAAATATATTAAATATATTGTTTCATAGTACAAAAAACTCACACTTGGTACAATTTACATGCGCACTCAAATTTTAAATATTTAAGGGACTAAGAATATTGTTGGATACAAATCTCTCAATCATCATTCTAATGTCACAGACCGCAGTTCAAAGTCTGTAACCATCGCACAAAATGTACTTCATGGAGGTCTATTATTTAGATGGAGATCATTTGACTCACGAGAATTGACCTGATTCAAAGAACTGTTAGAGAAGCATGTCCATTTGAAGCATGGGTGGCCCAATGATGCGGATATGGAAAGTTAGACTACCTTGGTAAATAGAAAAAATGAATCTTAGAAGATTGAGGGGAATCATAGCTGATAAGCTTATATTTAATTCGATATTGTAAATCTTGTAGATCCCTTGATTGTAGGGATAGACTTTATCTCGTTCGTCAATGTAACTTGATTTAAATCGTCGGTTTTGGAGGAGCTCAACTATAAATAGAAAGCCCCCCCTCACTTGTAAACTATATGTTGTATCTTAAATTCTTAAGAGTAATAGAATTCTTTGAGAGCATTTACTCAAACACTTCTCGTGCATTATTTTTTGCGGCTATTTTTTGTTTCCGCTACATAAATTGGTGCATTGGATGAATTCTTTATGAATCCTCAACTGTTTGGTCATGTTTGAAATGAAAGTATCGCCTAATACTGCACGAATTGCGAGATTAAAGTTCTGGCCCCATGACAGTTGGTATTAGAGCTTAGGTTGTGAAGGATGTTGGGAAATGTGTCTATATTGTATTAAACATGTAATTGTTTTCTATGTATTTGAACAATGAATAGATAAGTTTCACATTTCATTGGTATGTCTATTGTATTTTTGTCTTTCATTTTTTGCATGCATAGCAAAATTGTGACAAACAAATATTAGCTCATTAATTGCCTAAGTTCAAACTGATGATAAGTGGCATTGTAAGAATGTTTACATTGCGAGAAAGACAACTTACTTTAGTAGATAATCTAAACGAGTTCATAATCCCGTAAAAGAATTAAAGTGAGCATTTGATTCAAATACTGAGAATGATTATTATGTTGTCTACAATTCCAATTGAAGAGATGACTAGTCTTGGCTATCGGAGTAGTTAACTCCACGGGTAAAGACATAGATGTATTCATTGGCAGAATGATACATTGGACTGGACCCAAGATGAATTGATTCTGAATCCATTTGTGAATTAATTTACTTGTGAAATTCATGGTGTGATTTCTATCGGTTTGGTCTGAGATAGTAACGGCTCAACTGGTCTGGTCCAGCCACCGATTGGATCGTTGGTCCGGTTTCACATACTAGGTCTGATTTGACCAGTTTTTGGGTCTTGATCTAGGTTTTGAGCTTTCAGACTCAATTTACGATCTTAGGTCCAATTTTCAAGTTCAATTATTCATTAGGCTAATTGTCTAACTTAAAAATTAATTTCTAAAAATATCATTTTAATTTTAATTAATTTGATTAATTTAATTTAAACGGCCCGCCCGAAATATGGGAGGGTTTGGGTAAAAATATAGGCCCGAAATATGGGCTTGGGTAAAAATTTAGGCCCGTTTAAATTTGGCCCGGGCCCGGCCCAAAAAAATTAAATATATATATTTTTTATTTTTAAAATATAATAGTTTTTTATTTTAAGTTTATTTACTTTCATTTCCTTGACTAGTGTTACAAAATAATAATAATAATAAAACATCAAGTTTGTTTTACTAATCAAATGTTAGATTTTGTTACAACAATTAATACAATTAATAATTTGATAAATTTACTAATCAAATGTTAGATTTTATTACAACAATTATTACAATTAACAATTAATAATTTGATAATTTTACTAACAATTAATTTTAATAACAATTAGTTTTAATTTTATTAAAAAAATAATTTTAATTTTAATTAAAAATGGGTAGGGCCGGGCTGGGCTCGGGCCCCATATTTTTTCTCCGGGCCGGGCCTGGGTAAAATATTAGGCCCATATTTCGGGCCGGGCCGGGCCCGGGCCTAGTAAACGGGCTGAAATTTTTTTGTGGGCCCGGCCCGAACCCGGTCCGGCCCATGGACAGGTCTAATTTTACATGATCAAAATTAATTTTTTCAAAAACCAATCAGACTTTCCAAATTCATTTTTCAAGAAATTTTTTAATCAAATTTCCTAGTTGAATAATTATTACGGCTGCTCAATTTAATTCCACATCGAATAAATCGACTCAACTAAATTATTTCTAAAGTCATAGAATTTTCTTCTAATTCAAATGCAGTCTGATTGAGCTTTTGTTGAGCTAGCGGAGGGACCAATTGGACATATGCAATTAGGCTTTAGTAATTTCAATTATGTCTAGAAGCATTGTTCTGATACTTCGCAATTACTTAATCATGGATCAGTCCACAAGAAGTACCAAGATTGAAAACTCCTTATTTTATACTCTTTACAAAAGCAATTCATCCATCTGCTTTGTCCAATGACCTCGTGATGTGTGTGTTACCCTCATATGATATCCTTGATTCATTTGAGTTAAATTCTTTAACTCAATATAATCCTATTTTATCTCATTGTCACCATTGTGTCTTCTTAATGATTAATATGATCACTATCAACAAATGACTTTGATAAATTGCTCGTTCAAGAATAAGCAACCCGTGGCCACGTTCCATATGTATTAATCCACACAATGCTAATGAGAAGATACCATTAACTCTTTAGTTAAGCTATGAATTCCATTATTGCTAGTAAAGACATGCCATACATAAGTTATGTATCCAACATACTAGCTATTGGCTCGATCATCTTTAGAGTATAAGCCTCCACTTATACCAAAGTACATGAGTTACATACGCATGGTTAGTGACTAAATCAAGATTTAGGTAAATCACACCATGAATGTCATAAGTGAATTAATTCACAAACGGATTCAGAATTAATTCATCTTGGGCCCAGTCCAATATATCATTCTACCAATGAATACATCTATATCTCTACCCATGGAGTCAACTACTCCGATAGCCAAGACTAACCATCTCATCATGGAATTGTAGACGACATAATAATTCTTCTCAGTATTTGAATCAAATGCTCACTTTGATTCTTTTACGGGACTACGGACTCGTTTAGATTATCTATTGAAGTAAGTTATCTTTCTCGTAATTTAAACTTTCTTACAATGCCACTTATCATCAGTTTGAACTTAGACAATCAATGAGCTAATATTTGCTTGTCACAATTTCGCCATGCATGCAAAATATGAAAGACAGAAATAAAAAAGACATTACATGAAATGTGAAATTTATTTATTCATTATTCAAATATATAGAAAATAATTACATGTTTACTACAATATGAGCATATTTCCTAACACAAATGAGAAATTTAAGGGTTGGTTAGAGGCATCCAAAAATATGATTTTTAGGGTTGGAAAAATAAGTTTCATTGGCTATAAATACAACCTCAAAATCAACACCAAAAAGAGAAGGAAAAAAGGAAAAAAAAAAGAGTACTTACCA
The DNA here is from genome assembly GCF_025698545.1 of Gossypium raimondii. Classification (NCBI taxonomy): domain Eukaryota; kingdom Viridiplantae; phylum Streptophyta; class Magnoliopsida; order Malvales; family Malvaceae; genus Gossypium; species Gossypium raimondii. Next base: position 5,230,471 of record NC_068571.1, on the reverse strand, counting down.
TTACCACCACGAGTGGAGGAGAGGGGGCGGCAATGAGTGATAAAGATGGCTAATATAAATGGTAATAATGAGGGTTTACGAGTAGAAACAAGGATCGTTTAAGAGGTTAAAATACTCAGGAAGGTGGGTGGAAATCAATTGCAAAGTATTAGGCACAAAAATGGTGAAGATCACCATAGTTTAGACAACACAAGAAAGAAAAAGAAGAAAATTTTTGAGAAAGGAGGAAGAGTGGAATGACTAAGGTTGAGAAAAGATTAATAAAGGCTAAAAAATGAATAAAAATGTATTTTTACCTAGGTTAACTAGGCTTGGGCTGTAAAAATAGGATAGGGGAAAATTTAGCAAAAATTAAGCCAATTTGCATGGGAAGGGAATTGAACTCGGGCTCATAAGCAAATTGCATTGTCTAATTGTTTTTTTTTAACCACTAAGCCAATCATTCAACCTTGAAAAAATTTTACAAACATTAAACCAAAAATTTGGGATGTTACAGCTTGCTAATTTCCGATTAGACTAAGGACATGTTTAGGTTCATCTACTAATATAAGTTGTCTTTTTTGTTTTACGATCCAACCACATAATACCGCTTAGTATTAGTTAAACGTTAGATAACCAATGAGCCAATATTTTTTTTTCATTTTGCTTTGCGTACTAAAACCATTGAGGATAATTTACAAAGAGCATTAATGTAATTTATGGGTAGTTTTATTAAATCAATCTGTTCGGAAAAAAATACAAGTGTATATAGATGAAAATACTACACTTAGGGCATCGGATCCAACACAAATGACCCATGGCCACCTTTGCTTTTCATATCATGTAATGCCGATGAGAGGATACCATTTACCTATTAGTTGAGTTATGAATTCCACTATTGTGAATGATGCTACATACTACAGAAGCGTATACCCGACACACCAACTTTCGGTTCCTTATTTATTGAACTCGAGCTTTTACTTACATCAAAGTATACTTGTTAGGCATGCATAATCTATCACCCACTCAGAATTAAAGTATGTCACACTATGGACATTACAAGTGAATACATCTATAAACGAATCTAGGATCTATTCTACTTAGGTCATGTCCGATGTACTGTCAGTCTAGTCAATTACATCCATGTATCTATCTTCTAAGAGTTATCCGCTCCGATACTCAAGACAAAACATCATAAACAACATATTAGTCTTTCAACCAGTTTACTCATTTTCGATTTGTTTTGATTCATTTACCAATACAAGCTATCTTTCTGTATTACGATGTAACCACGTAATATCATTTAGTATTAGTTAAACGTTAGATAATTAGTGAGTTAATATTTGCTTTCGTTTTGTTTTGTGTACAAAAACGTTGAAGACAATATACAAAGGATATTAATATAATTAATAGACAGTTTTATTAAACCAATTTGTTCAAAAAATACATGTATACTTAGACGAAAATATTACACTAAGGGCACTAAATCCCAACACTCCTTCCATGATTTGAAGTGAAAGTGATTTATCATAGGAATTAAGTTAATTCTAGTAGTGATATTGGTAGGAGTAACAATAGCTATGCGAAGCCAAACAAAACAAACTCGCATACGATTTCAAATAGAAGCAAAAGAATAATAAATTTGAATAATGGTAAATATTATCTTAAAATATTGGACATTTCATTAAATATTTTATTTTTATACAAAATATTAATTTATAATCAAATATAAAAATATGACGAATAATAAATATTCTTTTTACACAATTCATGTAAAACTAAAATATTAAAGCATGTTAGGTGCTAGAAAAATGCTCATCTAGATTTTCTTTCTCTCAAGTATACTTTCTTTCACTCTTTGAATTTCTTTTCTAAATTATACTTTTCAAATTTTGTGTCATATATTTACCATTTAAACCACAAAATAGCTTGAAAAAAAAGTTAAATGGTCCATAGGCCCCGCACAGACCTATCCATGGCCAAGCTTTGGATAGAATAACTGTTTTTTTCCATTGGTTGGATGTAAATTCAAATTAAAAATAAAAATAATTTTTCAATTTTTTAATTTTTTTTGTAAAATTATATAATATTTTGGGGTTAAAATCATAAAAAATAAAATATATATTAAAAATACATAAAATTGAAAATAAAAAAGAAATGAAAATTTTAAAAATAGAAAGAAAAATAAGGTTCTGAAGACGTTGTCATCGTTGATTAATCCAAAAACTAGAGAAAAAAATATGTAATGTATTATGAAATACATTTATTTATTTTTATATATTTTAAACACAAATTATTGATTTTGTAGGGTAAATTATCAAAATAGTCACTTTTTTTTGTTTCAGGTTACATTTTAGTCGCTTATGTTTGAATTGTTACATTTTAGTCACTTTTGTTATCGTGTTGTAACATTTTAGTTACTGAGCTGTTAATTGTTGTTAACGGTGTAACGGTAAGCTGACATGACACATTAAACCATCATTTCAAACAAAAATTTTAGGTTAAATTATACAATTGGTCCCCATATTTTTTTCATATCTAGCAATTTATTTTTTTCTTTTATGTTCTTTTAACTTTTTTTTCTTTATTTTTCATTCTCTTCTGCTTCTCCCTCTGTTTTTCGCCCTTCTCCATCCCTTTTATGTTCTTTTAGTTTTTTTTTATATATATATATGTTCCCTTCTCCCTTCCCCATATTCCAATGGCAATTTCAAGAGCTGACTCAAATGATTTTCATGCAACCAAGCCCTTAATCCATTATATGGTTAAATGCTAGACATTAACAAGTAACATTTAGTTGTCTGTTTGACATAATTTGCAGATGCCTCATGTTTGAAATCTCATTTCTTTGAATTAATTATGTGGAAAATAGAGATGGAGAAGGGAGGAAAACAAAGGGAGAAGCAAAAGAAAATGAAAAATAAAGAGGAAAAAAATAAAGTTAAAAGAATATAAAAGAAAAAATTAAATTGCTCAAAACGAAAAAAATATGGGGACCGAATATATAATTTAACCTAAATTTTTTGTTTGAAACGATGATTTAGCGTGTCACGTCAACTTACCGTTGTACTATTTGTGATAGCCCGAAATAGGGCCTAATAAGAATAGTGGTTTCGTAACCACAAATCCGAAGTAAAATAATTTAATTTTATAAATTTTTATTAATTACTGATTGATTGAAATATTGTGTGAAGATAGGGATAGGAAATTTTAATGATTTAGTGCCTAATTGAATTTTTAGGACTAAATTGAGAAAAATGCAAAGTGTGTCTAATTAGTGATTAAATGACTTAATTGAATTATTGCATGAAATTGGAAGTGTTTATGTGGCAATTAGACCATAAATTAGTGTTATGGACACAAAAGGGTAATTCTAGAAAAATATCTAAGTAATGGGTCAAGGGCATTTTTGTCAAAAGTGAATAAAAGACAAAATAAAGTGAAAATAAGTGTCCATCTTCTTCAAAATCAGACGTTTGCTGCCAAAAAAAATTCATGTCACCATAGCTAGGGTTCTTGATCTTCCTAAGCTCAATTGTAAGTGATTTCTTGCCTCGTTTTTAATTATTTTCGTATTTTTATGCTTATTGATGCTTGAATTTCATGTTTCTACTATTTAATTTAAATGAAATTAAAGTTTAAAAATTGACCCATTCATGATATAATTGTAAATTGATCAGTGGTAGCTTCGGCTACGTTTCAGTGGTAGCTTCGGCTACATAACAGTGGTAGCTTCGGTTACATAACAGTGGTAGCTTCGGCTACATATGAGTGTTGCACTTATGTGCTAAATCTCTACGTATCTGTGTATATTCCGAGTGTTCAACGGGATTAATGATGGGTTAAAGTGAATATGAAATGAAGTGTGTATGCAGGTACAATTGAAAGAATTGAGCATATGTGATAAATGTTAAGTGTGAAAATGTATATGCAAGTGAATTGGTAAGATTGTGCATGTGTAAGTGATTGAAATTGCTAAGAAATGTTTTGATTAGTTATATGTTAAAAGTGTTAATTATTAAATGAGTAATTATTGTTTACATGTAACTTACTAAGCTATTTACAGCTTACACCTTTCTTTCTTTCCATTGTTTTATAGTGTTTTGAGCTTGCTCAAATTGGGGATCGTCGGAGCTCGTATCACACTATCACAGCCATCTCGGTATTATGTGTTTTCAAAATGTTTAAAGTTATGGCATGTATAGAGTCTTAATCATTTTGAGTATCTTCATATGATATGACTAAGATTAGCTATGGAAATGGTTAGTAAAAATTATGTTTTGAGTGTTATGTATGTGTAAATGGTAGCTAATACAAAGAAGCAGTTTCTTTGACGACAGCAGTGACGTGAATGTGAAAAATCACCATAAATAGTATAAATGGAATTAGAGAGTGAATTATATATGGAATTAAATCTTATCAAGCCTATTTTTACATGAAAGAAACGGTGTAGGGAAAGGAATTCTATATTTTGAGATATTTGAATTTTAGTGAGACAGGGTCAGAATGGTTTTTGAAGTCCCCTGTTCTAACTTTAGAAAATCATTATAAATTGTACAGAAATAATTATAGGTCATAATTTATATGTCTAGATTCCTAGTGAGTCTATTTTCAAAAGAAATAAACGGTAACCATATATGAATTCTGTACAATTAGATAATTGATTTTTAGTGCCAAGAGGTCAGTTCTGTCGAGCTGTGAAACAGGGGATACTTTAATGAATAAACTGTACTAATTGGAATTAGTCAAAAATTCTGAAAATTTTATGGTAAGTAGGAATATGAGTCTAGTTTCAGGGAAAATTTACGGATTTAAATTTTGAGTTTCGTAACTCAAGTTATAATTAAATTAGTGACAGTTGCGCAGGTGGACAGTTTTGTTGTGAACAGTGAATTTAATTTTAAAAGCAAATTTTTATGCTCCGAATCGGTAAGTTAAATTGGATGACATCTCGTACTCGATTCCGGCGACGGTCTTGGGTAAGGGGTGTTACACTATTAACGCCAATTAACGGCTCAGTGACTAAAATATTACAACAAGTTAACGTAAGTGACTAAAACGTAACATTTTAAACATAAATAACTAAAATATAACCTGAGATAAACAAAAGTGACATTGTTAGCACTTTACCCTTTTTTTTATTTTGTTTAAGAAATTGGTAATTTTAAAGTTGCAATTAATTTTAGATATATCTCTGGAATAAAAACAATACATTGAATTCACATTAAAATCCAATCTACAAATACCATTATTAAGAATAAAAATATATTGCGCAAAAAATATAAAAATAATATATATAATTGTTAAATGAAAATTTACTGTTTTTTTTGCGTTAAGATAATCGGATGACTCAAAAAGATAAATTTAAATTGTTGAGTGACCATTTAGTAATTTTTCATAGTTGAATAATTAAAAAATTATTAATAATTGAATGATCATTTTATAATTTTTCAAATAATAAAAAACTCGTAACTACTTTTTCAATAACAGAAAAAGGGATTTAACTAATAAAAATAATGGTTTGCAGCTTTAAGAACCAAATTAAACTAAAAAAATCCTTCTAAATATGGGGTTTAACTAATAAAAATAATGATTTGCAACTTTAAAAACCAAATTAAACTAAAAAATCCTTCAAATTTCAATATTTAGACTTTGGGTCCAATAGGGGTGTGCCTGCCCTCAGATAATAAGTAAAAAAGAGGTATAGGTTGAGGTTGGCGGGACATTATCCACACAACACCAGCTGCTTATATGGCGTGGCATTGACAGACCGCCCCACCAATCACCGCATCGTTGGTGGGCTTCGATCACTACCAACCAGCCCACTTTTAATTATTTCTCTATCCCTTTTCTTTCCTTCTAGTTTGTTTTTTTACCCACCCTTAGCTTATAGATTTATAATAGTCACTACTTTTAGTACTTTGAATGTACTTATCATGCTTAACAAATAATTGCGTGACATGTGTAATTTGTTCAAATTTATCCATATAATAATATCTTGTTTTATATAAAAAATATTTAATAAAATTAATAATAATTTGATTAATCTATTGTGTTTTGAAGAATGCTCGTCTTTGAATTTCACATAGACTAATAAAGAAGTTTTGTCGATTGAGTCTTAACTCGATTGACATTGATATTGTTGTCAATGTAGAAGGACGTAGATTCAAGTGCGTTGAACGCATTGCCCTCCTATGTATGGGTTGAGGAGGGATTCAACGTTTGATACCCATGTAGTTGTGTTCTCTCCATTATTTAAAAAAAATCGATTAATATCAATTTTGAACTTGATTTTTAAATAATTTTTATTATTTTAAAAAATAATGATAAAATTAGCTTTTTAGCGTTTATCTATTTTGTTAATTTGATTTTTTTCCTTTTTAAGTTAAATTTGACTTTTATTTTAAAAAAAAATAAATTTGATCATTAATAGAGGTGCCAGCCCCGGAATTGTTGTTTTTATCCTTTAGAAAATTTTAAAATTTTAAATTAATAAATTTAAAATTGCACTTTGGCCCCTAAAATTATAAAAATTAATTTAATCCTTTAAAATTATAAAGATATAGACTATTAAAATTAAAATTTCATTTTGACCCTCTCTAAAAAATTTTTTGGCTTCACCCCTGATCATCATTCTTTCAAAAAAAATTGAATTGTTGTTTTTAATAGCAATATTAACTAAAACATTAAATGTTTAAACATAATAGCTTGTATGGTAATTCACGTGTACTTTGTGTTATTTTTTTTTAATTTTATGAACTTTTTATATTTTCTAACCTTTGACTTTTTTATAATTTGTAAATTATTTATTGATGTGATAGATAAGACAAATAATTTCATGTCAGCATGAAGTGCACGCGGACCGCTATGTCGGTTGTCAAGCTAGTATTGTTGAAAAAAAAATATTTTAGTCAAACTTTCCATTAAACAAAACGATTTAACTCTTTTCAAAAAGTTAATGAGTAAATTTAACTCTAAAAAAATAATGGTCAAATTGACAAAAAATATCAATATTAAGAACTTTAAAAATGTTGATAAAATATTATCACAAATCTTGTGTGGAGTCGGGAACCTTTAAAATTTTTAAAATTTTAAATTAGTAAAGGTAAAATTACACTTTACCCTAAAATGATAAAATTTTAATTTAATCATTTAAAAATTATACTATTACTATCATAAAATTATAATTTAATTTCAACCCCTAAAAGAATTTTCTGATTTTACCCTCTGTGTGGCGTGATTGCATTTTTGAGTTTTTTTTCCAATGAAATAACAAGAAAAATAGAATTATATTTGAATATTATAAAATTAAGTATTATAAATAATAAAATCAATTAATGAGATCAAAATATTCAAACAATGAACGAGCGAATTTCCAAATTTAAAAGATAATTGGTAGTATAAAAAAGTTTAAATAATGAAAAACCCTATAAATTTTATCATTTTATTTAGATAAATATTATACTTCAAAATAAAATTTAACATCATAATTTGAACCCCAAAATATTATCCTTTAATTTATATTTAAAATTTTTAAAAAATTATTTGAATGTAAATAAAAGATAAAACTTTACTTGAAAATTAATTAATGTTTATATTAATATTTTTTATTATGTTGGTATTATAAATTAACTCGAAAAATATAATTTTTAAAAATAAATAATTTAAATTAAATCCAATAATAAAAATTTATATAATTAAAATTTTTATATACATGTTGGGTCTTTTTATATATATAAAATATTAATATAATCTAGTAATAAGGCTAAAGTGTAATAAGGGAAATCTAAGGCAAAGGCTAAAGAAAAGAGGGGCAAAATAGGAAAGATAAAGTTTCACAAAATACAAGTAAACGTTCCCCTTCGCAAGTTCTTGTTCATATTCTACATTCTCTCTTTATTTTCCCACAAAGACTTGGCCTTTGCCTTGGCTGTTGGCTTTGTTTGATTTTGATTTTGATTTTTATCTTTAATTTATCTCAGCAGCCTCACGACCCTTTCATAAATATGGGTTTTCACTGAAAACTCGGAAAGATTTAACAAAAACAAACAAACAAAAGGTGGTAGATGCATGCGCCACTACCACAATACCAACTTCTTCAAATCACTCTTCTACTTCTTTCACCATCTTTCCCTTCATTCCCTTTTAGCAACAATCAATCCTGAATTTTCTTTTACCTGATTTTGGTTTTTAATCCCTTTTTTCTTCTCTCTTTATCTGTTTCTCCTCGGTTTCTACGCTGTCTCAACCACCACCTTTGCTTTCCCTTTCTCAGGTACCAAACGATTGATACGAACAATGACTTTTTCTTTCTTTCTTTCTTTCTTTTTCTTTTTGTTTATTCATGTTCTTCGCTGTAATGGGCTGTTTTTGCTTTTCCTGGTTATGGAGTCGTGACAAGTTTTTTTTTTTTAGGCATAAAGGCTTTGGCTTTGTATGGGTTTCTTTTTTGAACTTTGATTTTTGTGTGTTTTGGGGGTTGGGTTTTTTGTGTTTTTCTTGTTTTTCAACTGCCTTCACTTCCATGAAAGGTGGTAGGTTGGTGGGTTTGACTTGTTTTCCAGGGAGAGATAATTGGGATTTTTATTGGGCAGGCTCATTGGACATCTTTGTTAGCTGCACATGATGAAAGTTTTGGCTTTACTTTATGCAAATTATGATGAATTTATCTCTTTTTTTCTTGATTAAAAAAAGAAAGTAAAACTATGGTTGAGCTTCATGTCATCCTGCCCCCTTATCCGAAGCCTGGTTAACTTTTAGAACTGAATACCATTCCATCTTAATAAGAGTTGACTGGAAACATTTCGTGCGATTTGCATTGGTTTGTTCATATTTTTCTCTGATTCAACCTTGTTGTTTTTTCTTAGATGACTAATCCGTGCATGGGATTTAGATTTAACCCCCTGCTTTTCTATGTAGCATTACTGAAATCAAAATTTAACGTACGTGTAATGACAAACTAGTTGGTTTTCAGCCAAACGATTTCCGTAAGGAGTATGAGGGGTTGATATTAGTATTTTATAACAAAAGAGGATCAACATTTGGGAGTTTCACCAGGCACTTCTATTTTGCTTAGGTTCATTATCAGATTACTTGCTTTGACTCATAGTTCTGATGGCGTTCCTTGCATCTCTTGACCTTTTTTTTCTTATTTTGCTATATAAGTAACTTGAATAGGTGATATCTTAGATCCACTTATCTTACGAAGCTGTTTCCTATAGCCTTTTGTTTTTACCTGCCATCTTGTTTATTTTCTAACAGGTTCTTTCTTCTTTAATGCTCATGATTTTCTAATTGTTTAATCCACTTATAAGGCCACAGGCACAAGGACAGATGCAAAGGACGATCAATTAAGCCATCGCTTACTGAGTAAAAGGTTGCCAACATGGTGAGCTTACGCAGACGCAAGCTCTTGGGACTCTGCTCTGGTAAACTTTAGTTGATATGTACTTTATCGTGTATAACTAATTGCATCCATTGATAGCAATGAGTAGGAAAATTACTATATTGTGTTACATAAAGTGTGTCCTTCAATCTGCCTTTTTGTTTAACCATGATTGAATTGTAATCAAGTTCTAAATTATGATTGAATAATTTCATTCACCAAGTTTAGTGACCTTTTGTAGGGAAGAATTCTGTTTTGACTCCACTTCCTAGATTTTTTGGTAATGGAAATGCCCTTGAAACTTCAAGCCAGAATGCAAAATCAGTTAGTGTGCATCCTATGCCCTTAGATTCCATCAACCGTATGCATGGGGTAAGAGTGCATTATGAATCAATTGATCAAGTTTAGTATTAAATGGTTTCACTGTTTTAATTTCTCTTCTTACTTCTTAGTTGTGTTTGCATGTATTGTTTGTATTCCTGTTTCTTTTACCATATTGTATGAACTTGGCAGCTTGCTGATCCCTCCCTCCCCACTACTTCTGGGGCTAGGGATGCTTCCCTAAATAATGTCTCACTAGTATTCTTGAAAAATGAAAAGAAAAAAAGAGAGGAAAGAGAATATATTGGTATGGATCATGAATCATTGTTCATTTCTCCAATATTTTAAAGCTCTACTAATCTTAAACTGGTGTTGTAACTTAGCCTTGTCCACAATTATATATTTGCTTTTTTTTTTTCCCACTATAATAATTCTAGGAATGATTCATTTCATCAGTCATCATCTAAATTAAGAGAAGAAAAGAAAGACCATCCATCATTGTGGAAGAATTTTTCTTCCCCGTGATGAACCTTCTTTATTTCCATATTTTAGGAAGGCTTGGTAATATGCAATTTAGCTGTGTTCGTAGTTGATGATTACTGACAGAGATTACATTTTACCTTCACCATTGCATTTCTATCTATACTTGCATTGTAGGTGGTCACAACTTTATCTTTTCATGTGATCGGTTGATATCCACGGTAGGGGTAGTAAATTTTAGTTATATGAACATCCAAGCCATTTATTTGGTGGCATGTGTGGTCATGTCTTACAGTAGTGAGCTAAAGGTTTTTCTATGAGAAAACATAGGACATGGTATGTGGCTATGTGCTACTTGTTTTGACTTCTTTAACAGAGCTTTATGAGAACCACTGAATAGAATGAATTATTTCTTTACTCATAATTGATAGGAAATATGCAATTGGTTGTATAGTATCTTTTCCTGTGTGTTTGCAGCTTTTCCGTATATGTGATCCTAAGGATTCCGGGGTTCCTCTGCCATTTTGGAGAAATAAAAAGAATATGATGAATCCATTAACTGATAATGCCTGATCAGTTGAATGCATCTTGGGGAAATATTCTTACTAAATAGTCATTTAATGCCTCATGTTTCCTTGTTGATCTAGACTCACAGGATAAAATACTTGGCTGTCAATTAAAATGATATTTAAGTGCCCCCATATTTATTTAATTGGCATGCATTAAATGCAACTTCATAATAAATATACAAGTGATATAGATTCTTAATTTCATGATAGATAAATACTAAGTGACGTGTACTGTCCAATTCTTACACTTAAAATGCAACTATTTGATGCTCTCTCAGAAAAGCATTCCTATGGTTAGCTGTGGATCCCCAAATGTTTCTGGCTCTGGATCATCAAAAGAGCATCATAATCAACCTTTTCCAGGTTTGTCTCTCAGGAAACACGTTCCACATGTTTAGTTAATATTGTTAAGACTAGAAAATTTTACTTGTTTACGGCTTGGTCTTGGTCTTCCCTTCCTTTCTCCACCCTCTCCTCTCATTCTTTTTCTCAACTCTTTTCTCTTTCATAGAGAATGAACAATAAAATAGTGCCTCTCACTTTCTGTTTAATATACATGTACAAGCACATATAAATTAGATAATAAAATGATGGGATATTGTATTCTACAAGGAACTCAGGCATATGTGGAAGTACTAACATAAAAAGATGCTATTACAACATAAAGAACGGGGAATCAATTGATGTTAAACCAATCACATTTTGCATGATCTTTGTTTGGGACCTTTTCTTTGCCCACTCCGATCCTATGGGAAAAGCTATTTTTGCTGGCTGTGTTGTATTCAAGTTTTGGGTTGTGAAGTGCAACTAATAGTTCTGTTGGAAGTTTCTCTCTGGTGTTTACCTATAAACTGAAGTTTCCTTGTTCTTATTCCACAAGAAAGCATATCTTGGAATTTATTCAATGAGGATTACAGTGAAAAATTCATGTGTTTTAAAATGATATTGGTGGGTTTACAGCCAAGTCCATATGCAGCTGTTTAAAAAGATAGTTTGTCTGGCTAGACGTGCTCTTTGGGATTAATGGAACCAAAGCATTTTGAGATACTAGCTTCTAATCACTTATGTCAGACTTGTTTACTGTTCCTCCATGTCAGATTTAAGTGGCTAGAAAGAAGTACCTTCAGATTTAAATGGCTTGAAATATTTACATCCTTGCTGTATTTGCATTTATGATGGAAGTCTAAATTAACCTTGCAATGGTCCATGTTCCACTGATTAGGCTGAAACTCTCCCAAGATCAAAAGCTTCCTTCTCTCATTCCCCTTTACTCCTGCAAACCGTTCTTGCCTCTCACTTGTTGTGAACCCCAGATTTGACACCAGCATAGAAGCTTCTTTATGCCAAAGAAGAAAAATAAGATTATTTCACAATTCATTCTTCAAAGTTTGGTAGTATGGACAACCATTTCCAGTATTGCAGTATCGGAAATTACTGTATAGTGAATTCGCATTGTGAAATGATGTTATAAAATGCTTTGCCCTGCCAATGTTTAATGTCCGAAATTGGTACTGTTCTGTATTATGTAGTAGAATCCTTGTGACAAGCAAGTTTTGGACTTTTATCTCCCTTTAGGCTCGCTCAGGGTGCTGCTTCTGATAAATTGCATGTTTGTTATAAATAGAGAAGTATTTTGAGGAAGTGTCGGTGTTTTAACTTTTACCCCTTTCATTAGTTAGAATAAAGAAGAAATTACATATCTCAGAACTGAGTCCATTCCATGCTGCTTCCATATTAAACATGTAATTACTTCTTAGCATCTACGTTACGACTAATGTCTGTGGACAATGTTATCGTCTGTAGGGCAACTGATCAAACGGAGGAAGCGGCACCGAAGGAAGCATGTTCAAAACCAAGAACCTTGTCTGATGAGGGGTGTATACTTCAAAAATATGAAATGGCAAGCTGCAATAAAAGTCGACAAGAAACAGATTCACTTAGGCACTGTTGGTTCGCAAGAAGAAGCTGCCCGCTTATATGACAGGTAATAAGTTGACTTTTATCTTGCTTGTAATGACTACTACTAGAATTACTTCAGAAATTCTTCTCACTACCTATACAAATATTGTTTTTCAGTAGCACAAAGTAAGAAGGTTGGATAGTTTGATATGGATGCAAAATAACCTTTAAGCTTTATATATCAATGTCTGATATGAAGAAGCCCTTATATTCATTTGTTTTCACTCTTAACTTGGTGGTATGAGGGATAATTGTACGTTCTCATTGGTATTAATGAATTTCTTTGAAAGTATTCATGTATAGTGATGATAAATACAAAGAAGCGCTATTCATATGCAAGTTCCACAAGAATATGGGATGGTATGTATGAAAAAGCGTTGAAGTCATATGCAATTCCTAGCGTCTTTATAAAGGATTAGTAAAGTGTTCTCATTTGTTTGTTTTTTCTTTTTTATTTCTTCATCGACTATAAGTAAACAATGCCTGGTTTCTACCATTTCGTATTTTGCTAAGACGGTTTCCTAGTGTTGATTTTTAGGTGATATAACTTACTGTCTTACTGAGTAGTTATGTTGATAGATAATATTTTTTATATGTAGAGCTGCTTTCATGTGTGGAAGGGAGCCTAACTTCGAGCTTTCAAAGGAGGAAAAACAAGAGCTTAGGAATTTCAAGTGGGATGAGTTTTTGGCATATACTCGCCATTCAATTACCAATAAAAGTAAACCCTTAGTGTATTGCTTTTCTATTCTTATTATCTCAGCTGCTATAACTTAAATATTCAATGTGTTTATTTTGAATGTTGATTACAGAATCCAAGCGAAGGCTCGGCATCAGACCACAGAAAAGCTCTGAACCAGCAATAGAGAATGGTCAGTGACAGGGCAAAGCAGACAAAGAGTCAATAGCTTCTTAGCTTCAAAATAGGCGGCACTAGACTCTTGAGCCTCGTGAAAAGATGATGGTTCCAGAGGAAGGCTGAATAATCTGGTTTTAGTTATTGAACTCTAGTTGCTGAGTCTCCATTTTTGGGTGTATAAAGGGCCCCTGTTAGGGCAAGAAGCAATGATAAATCCCATTATTATCATTTTCTGGTAAGCAGATATCAATAGTGTTTAAACTTAAACCGAACTAAGTGGTAAATATTAGTTGCATCATCAGCCTGACAACGAATCACCATTGTTATTAAGACAGATGAAAGGCATGCATAAAGATAATTGCAGAACTCTGAACTTGTTTTCATGTCATTTGTTCTGCCCATGTAGAGGAAAAAATGCAGAATTTGCTCAAAATGCCTTTACTAGCATTGATCCTTAGTCACATACAGTTAAGCCAATTGTATATCCTTGGGGATGCCAAAAAAGCCTGAAACCTATGGGTTCCGAGCTGATCCAACCCGATAAGGTCAGTTTTTTCTCTTCAAATCGGGTTTCAGGGCGGGGCGGGTTAGCTTTAGAGAATGGTCAGGTTGGGGTTAGGTTTAGTATGAGCCCGCCCTGCCCCAAGATATTTATGAAATTACCCTTGTATGTTTTATTAAATATTAATTAGGTTAAAAAATCCTTAAACTTTATCACTTCAATATCATTTTGCTAATTTTACTCATTTCACGCTAGTTTCTTTCCTCCTCTCATTTTAATTTATTTTTTCAAGTCTCCCTTCTCATTTCCCTTCCTTTTTTTTTATGATGTAATATATATTTTTTTACTTAGTCATCTCAAGCATGATTTTTTAAAATATTTTTAATTTAAGTAATCACAATTTCAAATAAAAAGTTTGAACTCGGGTTGTGTTGGATTGAAGTCTAGTATACAATTAATTTTTGGGTTTGGGGCAAGTTAAATTTTTTTAAGTCAAAGTTGGGTTGGTGTCGAGGCATGACAGTAGAATATTGGGTCAGAGGCAGAGCGGGCAAAAATCTGACCCGCCCTGTCCCGTTGCCATCACTATATCTGCTATATTTTTGGGGAGAACTAACAGGTCCCTTGGCTTATATGGCCCTGTGTTCCATCTTAGCCGCTATTCGGGGTGAGTATAGGATACAAGTATTTGTTGTACATAGATGTTTTCAATTGTCTATGCATATGTACTTTTGGAGAAAATTTATTTTCCTTTTTCTCCCAAGTTTTCTCCTGCCTTACTATCAGTTGAATTAGTTCTTGTCCAGTTCAAGTAACACCAACTCTATGTATAGCACTGGATTAGAAAGGACTACGATTTTTGGCTGAACAAACCTAACTTGATGAAGACTGGGTTTTCATCTATAAGCATCAGTCTTTACCATATCAACTTGATGAACACTGTCTCCAACAGATCTTGCTTGCAATAGTCTGGTTTTTTATTGCATGTGTTTTACATTTTAAGGCTTTGGTAATTGGCATCAACATCACCGTATTTCTTGTGAACTGATTACTTGAACTGGGAACTGTAAATAATGCCTTTGATAATCTGGCAGGGAGTGGCACTGCAATCTGCATTGCCACTCCAGGTGTTGTTTAAGCACTTAAAAGTGCATAACTTGCTTGATTGTCTCCTTTATTATCCCTCATGCTAATTTGGTGCTTATCACCATTCACTCATTTGCTGTTACTGGGACTACAGTTGATTTTGCTGCACTTAAAGTGAGACCAAAATTTGGTGCTTTATCACTATTCACTCATAGTTGCTCTTGGAATCAAGAGGATTGAATATTGCTATACTTATATCTTGCAAATCCACTTTCCGTGCCTATAATCTGGTAGGTCAACACCTTTGACTAAGGAGCATCATCTTGCGGCTTGAAGCACTAGCGGGCCCATTCATTGAGACCACATACCTAACTTAAATAAGAAATCTATTACTTACACGTAGTATATATTCATTCCTTAGACATGACAGCCCAGACATTAAAACATGTCTAAGATAACCTGATGATAAGATATTAGTAGACTAAATAATTCGGAGGGAGTCTAGAAGTAATATGAGGACCACACGTGGCATCTTGGGAGCTATCAAAGAGAATCCATTTAAAAGCCTTTGGACCTTGAGAAAAGGGGGCAAGACACCTCTCCTAACTAAACTTTCAACTCACTCCTATTCTTATCTTCTCTCTAATATTCTATTGATACTCACGTTCTAGTCGTTCTAATTTATCTATGGTTTTCCGCTCTCTTGGTGACCAATCACAAACTGTCACAAATTAATTCTTATATCAACAATTAGTATCATGAGTATGGGCTCATTCTCGACCTTCAGATTTAGTCGAAAGATGACTTCTCCCAACATCAACTTTCCCAATAACAAACTTCCTAAACAACCTCAACAACCAAAATTTTTCAAGCTTCCCTAGCAACCAAAACTTTCCCAACTTTCAAAACCAAGCCGACCAGAAAGGTCAAGTCCCCTAGGGAAACAACAATCTTAGCCATCAATACCATTATCCCTATAGTATGTTCAATCAACAACAGTATTACCCTCAGTACAACCATTCCCTGGGATATTATGGTCTTGCCCTAAGTACTCTCTAGCTTCGGGACACTGAGTCCCAAACTAGAACTCTATCCCACCACAATTCTAAGAACTATACATCCATTTTTGTTCGGGGAAAAGGGCGTACAACACCAAGAATCTAGCCGACTCTTCATTTGTCCCATCAAAATCCTCTTCACCGTATCATCTTTGTCAAGATAGTTTGGCCACATGCTATTGTGTGTAGGCTCCAAGTCTCCTCTCCAAGTTCTTATCTGTATAATCATCGGGACTCTTTCACCACAAGCAATGCATATAAGCATTCCTTAAGCTAATCACCTTCTCCATCTCCAAATGGCTACCTTAGCGCAGCTTGTAAAATTGCCTCATCACAAATTCATCAGTCAAAGGCAGTATGTGACTGTAGGTATCATTGTCGGGGAGTTTCTATCTCATAGGAAAAGGGAACTCTTTGGAAAATTGGTGGCGAATTAAAATAAACTTCTTCTTGTCTAAGCAAAGATTGGATGTATGGGTATTTAGGATCTGATTGATCACCATCCCATCCTTACCCTACTTTGTGAAATGTAACATCTCTTGCATACTTCGATCTTTCCTTTGATTTGTCAATGTAAATTTAAAAATGTTTAGAAAAGTGGACAAGCATAAAGACGTCTTATGAGAATGTGGTAAACGCTATCAAATAAGTCACCACTCAGACTAGTAAAAGAGTGACATGTAGCCTACCACTTAGTACAATCTCCTCTCATATCAATTATGTCAACTGTAGTGCACATCTCACCTTAAATCACTCTTATCAAAATAGCATTTATTTCAAATATTTTTAAAACTTTAAAGCTCCTAAAATGTCCTTCAAATATTTCTATCTCCAAATATCCACAATCCTTATGAGCATGTGGCCTCTCAATAGAAAATACACCTCACACCAAGAAGTACCAAGTCACCATACAATACCCAAAGAAATACTCAACATCCAAATAGCAGGTTGTAAAAGTTTAATGTCTCAGGGAATGCGAATTTATAACCTCCCTGTCGGCTATAGACAATTGTTATACGTATACCTCATGAGCTCACTTCGAGTCCCTATGATCTAGTGGGTCAACGTCTTTAACCAAAGAGGACCATCTTGCAAGTCTAAAACCTCACAAGCCTATCCATTAGGACTACATACCTGAATGACATGGACAAGACACTTGTCATTCATATATCACGTATATTCATTCTGCAAACCTAACAACCTAAACATTAACATGCTCAAGACAACCTATAATAATGAGACAATAAACCAACTAATTTGCAAGGAATCAGGAACCAATATGAGGGTAACAAGTGACACCTCAGGAATTATAAGAGAAAACACCCTTTAACGCCTTGGACCCTAGGAAAAGAGGTCAAGACCCCTCTAATAACTAAACCTTCAACTATCCATCCTCTCATCCTCTCTTATCTTCTTTTGATACCCATATTTAGGTCGTTTTAACTTACCTACAACTTTTCACACTCCGAATGATCTGTCTCAAACCACTACAACCTAATCCTTGTATATATATATATATGTTGTGTGTGATTCATTTCGCTTAATTCTTGTATCAACAAATATATATATGTATGTATTTACATATATGGCTCATTTAGCTTAATCTTTAGTGCTTGTGTAATTATCAAACATGGTAAAGCTTTTGGATAATGTTAATTCAGCTTCTGGGCAGCTAATATTTCATCCGCTAAGTCTAAAGAACAGACAGCAGCAACATAGTTTGAATTCAAGCTGTAATATTTCAGACAACTTTCTCTGTTAAGTTAAGCTGTAATTTGGAATGGCATCATTCAAGTAGATGATGGTCAACCCTTAATACACTCTCTTACATTAGGTTACATATAACATCAATTGTAATTCTTATTTTACAGTCCAAAAACCTTTCAAACATCAAAAGAGCAAAAAAAAAAAAAAAGGGAACATTCTTTACTTTCTGCTATGTATGCTAATAACATTTGAGCATCTCTTGCTCTTTGCTACTACTGGTAGGTGATACTTCCTCCAGCTCGAGCCTCTGTGGTCTCTACATGATCATCATGTGAAAGACGCAGCCTTTTACTAGGTTTCTCCATCAAATCAGATGATCCCACTGCACCTAAGACTTCATTATCAGCAGCAGACGGATGCGGTCTGTTTTCTTCTAGGAGGTAGGCTTCATCATTGTCAACAATAATTGAATTCAAGAACTCAACATCTTCTGTGTTGTTGATAGATTGATCTTGAATCCAATTAGAGTTATTAGTTGCCTCTGGTACTTCTAATAACTCATCATACCATAACCCGTCATTGTAGAAAAATTCCTGAAACATATACAAAAACAGCTTTACTTTTTATCTTCATCATAATCTGCAGGAATAAATAACTAAGAGAAACAGATTTTTACCGCCGGAATTAAAACCTCATAATCAAAATACTCGAAACTAGAAGGTATTCCGAATCCCTCAGCTGCAACAACTACATTATGTTGATCGCTTCTTTCGACGGTGATGGTTTCATCACCATCAGTAAGAACCGAACTACAGGACTTATCATCCTTTTCAATGATGCTATTAAGTTTTTGAACCCCACTGTTGCCTTCGGGTTCATTGCATTCTTTTGACCTCTCATGTAAATTTTCCTGAATCAAAGAAATGAGCATTCAGTCATCATCTTAACAGATAAATGATTAAGAAATTCTGCATTAAGCATCTTACCTTCGGAATCGCATCATCCAGATCATGAGACGATAAATTAGAGACTACACCATCATTGGCTATATTATGTTGATTGCTTCTATCTCCGGCATAACTCTTAATGCCGGATTGATTATGTACAACATCATCACAGTCCTTATGCTGACTTGATTGCCCAGCATCAGTGCAGGAAATATCAACCCTTTTCTTCAATTTACAAAGGTTGAATGTTTTCTACAACAAATCAAAGCAAATAAACAAAAACATCGAACATAATAAAAGCTAAAATATATTCATTGAAATGACATATTGACTTACCTGATCAATGTCAATTGAGTTAGGGGCAGCCACGAGTTCATACTCATGCATAACCCAGCAAGTCTTGATTTTGTATTTATCATTACATTGGCCTTTATAGAAAACCAAAGTCTTCTTGGTGCCAATCACCTCCCCTGTTTGAGGGTCTATTATTTTCCGAGCATTGCCCGTAGGTTTCCAATAACCTTCCCGGGTGGTCCGGCTAATTCGTTTACTATTCCGGTACTTATATGTCGGTGCATATATGAAGTACCATAATCGATCCCCGGTTTGCAATTGGGAACTCTCTGAAGAACCAAAACATACATACATATATTTCACCAAAATCGGTATAAAAAAAAGTCACAACAAGTTCACCATACATATATAAAAGATTACCAGCTAGTTGCCAAGGCTCCCACTGGCAGATGTCCGGTACTTGATCAATAACTTGGACGAGAGAATCACGGTCGACGCCGAAGGTCTCGAGGAGCAGATACTCGATGAGTTCTTCATCGGTTGGGTGAAATCTAAAACCTTTAACTGTGTTCATTTTGTTTCAAAGAGATTGCTTAAGGAAACTAGAAGTACAAAAAAAAAAATTGGCTGAAGGAGTTGAAATGAACCAAGGGAGCATAGGGAAGTTTGTGCCAAAATGTAAACATCCTTTCCATGTATATAAATATAAAGAGTGGAGGAGTGAGGCAGTAATTACACTCTCCTTGCTTGCTAAGTTGTAGTACAAATACTTCAAGTGGATCCCACTATACGTGTCTGTTCCTCTTCGGATCACAATTATTCTTTTTCTTTGCTACAGAATAACTATAATTCTTGGCCTTCCTGGCTAAGTTTGTAATTTCACTAACCTTATATATTTTTCTATTTTTAATTTTTAATTTTCTTCTTAACCCAATTCATGGCCTATATTATTTTATTCTGCTAATCTGATAATTATCAATATTATTTTCCTTATTTCATTATAGTAGTTTTAATTTATATAGATTTTTGTCATATACCTATTTGACACGGATTCAAATTGTGCGACTCTCATCCCCACTTTCAATATCGTGTAAAAAATCAGTGCTTAATATCAATAATTGCTTTGAAATAATACTATTTGACACGAATTCATTATACTATTTGAAATAATACTATCTGATAATTATCAATATTATTTTCCTTATTTCATTATAGTAGTTTTAATTTATATAAACTTTTGTCATATACCTATTTGACACGGATTCAAATTGTGCGACTCTCATCTCCACTTTCAATATCGTGTAAAAAATCAGTACTTAATATCAATAATTGCTTTGAAATAATACAAATCCAAACCCTGTTATCCACTTCCCTGTTGATAAAAAGAAAATCGAAAAATATTTTCCTTGCATTTGGTAGGAACTTGACGTTGACCCCTTCCCAAAGTGCTTGACTCAGAGCTCCCTTTGTTTGCATGGAATCAAGGCAAGGAATCATCAATTCACTTGATCACCAAGGAAACATCCTCTCCATGTATATAAATATACAGTGGAGAAGTGAGGCAGTATTTACAAATTACACTCTCCTTGCTTGCTAAGTTGTAGCACAAATACTTTCAAGTGGATACACGTGTCAGTTCCTCTTCGGATGCTACAAGGATTACTATAATTCTTCACCTTCCTGACTAAGTTTGTAATTTCACTACCTTATATATATTTTTTCTATTTTTAATTTTTAATTTTCATTCTTAACCCAATTATATTATTTTATTCTGCTAACCTAATAATTATCAATATTAGTAGTTTTAATTTATATAGACTTTTGTCATATACCTATTTGATACGGATTTAAATTGTGCAACCCTCATCCCCACTTTTAATATCGTGTAAAAAAATCAGTGCTTAATATCAATAATTGCTTTGAAATAATACAGATCCAAACCCTGTCATCCACTTCCCTGTTGATAAAAAGAAAATCGATCAATATTATCCTTGCATTTGCTAGGAACTTGACGTTGACCCCTTCCCAAAGTGCTTGACTCAGAGATCAAGCCAAGGAATTATCAATACACTTGGTCACCAAGGAAACACTTTTGGTCAACTTTGTACTAGTTGAATTTTATTATAGGTTTAATCATCAGCTTCTCCATCTCATCGCAGGACCTTAAAACTTGTAAAAACTGTAGATTTCCTGGAAAGGGAAGTTTCATTCCCAGCATAAAATGTGCAGAGCAATTCATCTAAAGAAAAGCAAAATAATAAATGAAAATTGATGTCAATATATCTTAAAATCCATAAAATCCAGGTACATTTAGCCAGCAAAGCCAGTTCAGAGCTCAAAGTGGGTAGATCTAAAAGATAAGAACAACATTAGTATCATGATATTCTACACTTTGCAACTTCTTTGTCCTCCCAAACATGGCATATGTAAGATGACCATGCAAGGGGAAGTGCCGTTTGGTGCTTCATTAGCATTCTTCTACGAAAGCAAAGATACAAGAGAGACGAACTCCAATGTTATCCGACCCTTGGATCTTGTGTTGATGACAAAGTGTTCAGGATATTTTCTCAACAACATAAGCAGACCGTACCATGGTTTCCCCTTGGATTCAGGACCAGGCCAGTCCTCGGATGTAAGGTATCTTCTAACTCGGCTGTGATGCCAGACGTTACTAAACTGTTCAACTAACTGTAACAAGAAAGGCAAGGAAAGTAAGCAATCTTGTAAAATATTAAGGTTCAAGAATCAAAGAATGGGATAAACCAAAAGAGAGGAGAAAAAATGCAGGCAAGAGTAATCAGAACTCTTTAAGCAAACATTAGCCAATGGACTATTTGTTCTTTTCTAAATTTCTGTAAAATTTACAGACATCAAATACAAATATGCTAAGGAGATCCTACAACCACTAATTCATTGAATTTGTAGCCACTTTGAACAAAGGAAAGTTAGGCGTGGAAATAATCTGTGAAATTTGAAATCAATAAATCAGAATTACAAACTGACTAGATCTTGTTCACCCCCCTAAATTGCAGGAGTTAAAAAGAAAGGCATGCAAGGAGAAGAAAAATAAGTAGCACTATTAGTGTAGGTTGTTGTCATTATCATTCGCTTACAAGGACTCTTCCTTTTCCTTTCTCCAATACATGTACATTGATTTTGTGGCTCTTTGAAAGTGTGACATCAATCGAGCAAGAAAAGTCTTAGCTCCTAAGTACACTCCTACTCTATCAAAATTTCGGAGCAAAATATAGAAGAACCATTTCCATGCCAAAATCTAGAAAGCATGGTAAAGCACATTAATAAAGGAAGAATCAAAATAAAGCATCAGTGCTACTGTCAACTGGTCAGGGATGTCATCAGCAAAAAATAATTATATCTATGCAAATGTCAAAAGCCCAAAACGGAACTAACATAAGATTTAGATCACTATAAGCTTAAACTAACCTCAGCGTGGAGTTTCTCCATGGCCATCCATTCTCCAGGACCACAAAGATCTGAAAGCACAGTAGCTACAGAAGAAACCACATCCTTCTCTTCCAACTGCATAAGTTGTTGATTATCAGATTCTCGGTCAACTCTAGATCTTCCCTCTCCCTTCTTCTCTACAGGAACTGTAGATGATACCATGGCAATGAAACAGAATTTATTGTCCATTAAGTAAATAAAGGAGGAACTTTTAGTTCCTGTTCAGGTAAAATATTGAAAAAAAATATTGATGAATTGAATGAGAACAGCATTAGGGAACGAAAGTTCATGCTCAAGGGTGAAAAACTGGTTGATGAAATCCTAAATATCATTTTGGTGCCATAAAAATCAAAAGTAACTTTTTGAAATGATAGAGACAGTAATACGTAGCTGACTTATCATAAATTATATACCTAAAACCTCATAGATAACATGGAAACTGAAAAATATACTTTGGCTACTAGAGGATTGCTTATTTTCAGGTTGAGAGGGCAGGACATGTTACCTAGACATAATCTGATGGATACCAAGTAATAGGCTTAATAACAAAGAGTCAGACGAAAAGGAAGAAGAAACGGCCAATAGTAGTCTGAGACAGGGAAATGAACGATGAGCATGCAAGTCCTGGTTGAGCAAATGCAGAAAAGAATAACAAGTGCCACAAAACCAAAATTACGCCCATCCATGACTAACCAAGTATGGCAAATTTTAACATCTATAAAGTATTAAACCAGTGTCAGTTAGTACTTCCAAACATCATCCTTCATCTTCTCTCTTCAACAAGGCTTTGTCACTAGTTTCATTAAAGGCTTCAAGATGACTACATTGGATGTTCTTCAGAAAGCAGAGGGGTATCCTCAACAACTACCAAAGAAATAAAGGTAACTCAAAGCCAGGATAATCAAATGTATTAGGGTGGTTCTCCAAAACCAGATCAAATTCGCTAGGTGAGGCAGAATGAGGAAAAATGGTAAGGACCGGTGATGAATTATGGAATGCAATGGGAAACTCCTTGACCAGGAAAACGACAAGAACAAAGCTAGGCAAGCAAAATACCACCAGGAAAAAAGGATCCAGGTTCAATTTAGCAAAGTATTTTGAATGCTGCATGCGTGCAACCACAATTAATTAACAAAGCAAGTTTCTAATAGCCAGAAAAACCACGACAAATAGCATTGGAAAGAATGAACCAAGGAGCTAAATAGTTCAGGCAAGTGTAGCAAACTCAAACATAGCTATTCTCAGAAAACAAGATCTATCATTCTTCTCAACTAAAAAGATAAATGTCGTTTGCCATCTAACAAATGTCACAATATTCTAAATACAAAAAGGGTAGAAATAATCCCAAAACATCAGTATCCTAAAACATCAAGCAAATTCAATTCTACATCATCAAAAACTAAATATTTACAAAACAATAAACTTTAAAAAGCAATGGTTGAAGAATGGCAAATTTTCCTCCTACAATTCCATAATAACTAGGAGCAAATAACAACAGACAAAATTTGATCAAACGATCGAATAAATGATAAATTTTAATAAAAAACCAATAGTCAATTATACTAACCTAATGCTCCGGCCAACCCCACCTTTCCTCCGGAACCGGCCTCGGTTCCACTATACCAATCTTCCCTTCTAACCTTCTTCCCACCACTCCCAACATCCTCTTCCTCCCCGTACTCATCCTCATAATACTCTCTTCCTCTCCCTTTCTTTGCTCCCGCAGCCACCACAGCAGAACCCGCCACGGACCCCACCGTCCTCCCCATCTCCGCCCCGCCATGGTGACCATAGTGCGGTACACCTCCAGCCGCTGAGCCAGCACCCGCCGTCTGGTAAATCGAAACATGGTGCCTAGGCGCAAGGGCTCCCCCGAGAATACTCCTCACGGGGAGAAGAAAGTAAAATTGTTTATCTCCAATTTGGAGGAGGTCTTGTGAATCCAGCTTGACGGGAGGGTTACCAGGAAGGTGGAGAACGCCTTCGACGAGGCAGCCGTTTTTTCCGAGGACTTCAAGCGCGAAACGTCGTCGGGTGAAGTCGTAGAAGATGCGAGCATGGTGGCGGGAAATGTTCATACCGCCCCCGAGGCTGGCTAAGTCGACGTCGACGGTGGATTTCTTGGAGTTGCGGCCGAGCATTATGGAGTAGGTTTGCATGTAGTATTCGAAGTCTTCGCCTTGTAGCTTGGCGAATCCCGCCTCCACGTCGCTCCCACCCGTCGTCCCCATTGCCGATTTCGGTTTCGATTGAATTATTGATTGATCCAATGCCTTGTTCCAATAATCAAAAGGGTGTCGGAGTTTCCAGGATGGTTTCCCCTTCCGGCTTTAGCCCCTTCCTTTTTTTTTCCCTGATACCCTTTTCTAATTTTGGTCTAAATCTGCTTTTAGTCCCTTTACTGTTCTAAAATTCATATATAGATCCTTCTACTTTAATATGATTAAATTTGGTCCTTTGCTTTTATAGTGTAATTAGTAGGATCGTTAATTGTTGTAGATAAAGTGATTAGATTGATTTTTCTTTAAACATTAT
This sequence comes from Gossypium raimondii, assembly GCF_025698545.1. Taxonomy (NCBI): domain Eukaryota; kingdom Viridiplantae; phylum Streptophyta; class Magnoliopsida; order Malvales; family Malvaceae; genus Gossypium; species Gossypium raimondii. The sequence continues at coordinate 5,205,325 of NC_068571.1, read as the reverse complement.
TTGATCATATAAGTAGGGATACCTACAAAAATAAGTAATCATGTTAAACTAATAATATTTTTATATATCAATAAATGTATAAAATGATTTTTTTAATAAGTTTTACATTATCATTTTAAAGACAACGACTAAAAGAGTCATCAAAAGACATGCTAATAAAATTATAAAAATAAATCATCAAATTATGTCAAATTTAAAATAAAAGATTAAATCTTTAATTCTAACACAATTAAAAGACTAAAACCTAATTTAGACTTTTGATTTTCTAAAACAGCTGAAATGGCAAGATTGAAGTTGAAATCTTGATGTTCCAAGTTTTGAGTGTTATCGTATGTATCGTCTCTAGGTTCTCTCTCAGCTTTATTCTGGTTTTAAGTCATGTTAAATATAACTTTTATCCAAATTTATTTTAATAAAAATTCGGATATATTTTAATTTTTAGTTTGATTATGCTTTTTACACTACTTGATTCTAATGTCACCATCAGTAGATCAAAACTTGTGACGAATGCACACAAAACGTTCCATGAATGTCAATTAATTAAATGGAGCTCATTTGATCCATTTGAACTGGCCCATTTCGTGGAATATATGGAGAAGCTCATCTACGTAAAGCTTTAGTGGTCTAATGGAGCACTCCATTCATAGTTATTAAATATACTTTGAGAGCATTTACTCAAACACTTGACTTGCTATTGTTTTCTTATGACTTTTTTGTTCAATTCGAGTTCTTTTGTCTTGAGTTGCTTCCGCTTTATCGCGGTGCCTTAGAGAATTAAGCAAAGAAAACTCCTAAGGTCGCACTGTTTGCCAAACTAAAGTTTTAGCCCCGTGACAGTTGATATTAGAGTTAGTGTTTGAAAGCGGCAGTTGAGATGACGAAAATAGTAGACAAGCAAAATGTCTCGATAGAGACCCGTGGGAGGGGTAGGAAAAATAGTAGATTAAGGGATATTGTGTCAGCTTTGGAAAGTCAAGTGGTAAATCTGGAGGAATCCATGGGTGGTGTGAAAGAAACACTCAAGGTAGTTGAGGGATGCATCGATGAGTAGGACTCGATGAAAGAGCAGCTCAAAAACTATGTGTTGGAGGTTCTCAATTCCAATTTGGATACAACGAAAAAGGCACTCAATGCCGCCATGGATGATTAGATGTAAAAGAATAATGCTCAAAGTCATGGTAACAACTTTGAAGGATCAAGTTGTGGAGCTCACTATCTATAAAGTTATTTTGGATAATAGGATGTTGGCTTCAGTTCATAAACAATGTAAAATGAATGTTCACAAATTGAAATAGTTTAAAAGGACGAGGTCCACGAGGGATGTGGACAATTTTCTATGGGGGATGGAACGGTACTTTTGTGCGATAGGAACTGAGGATAATGCCACTAAGGTAAACATTGGTCCAATTTATTTTACTGATGTCATTCTTTTATGGTGGCGTCGTAAATTCACGGATGAGAGACAACGTGGTACCACTATTGGGACTTGGATGGAGTTTCAAAATGAATTTAGGAAACAAATTTACCAGCAATATGCCAATAAGGAGGCTTGAGCTAAGTTCAGTCGGCTTACACAATAAGGCATAGTTCAGGAGTATTGTTGTAAAAAATTCGGTTCGTAAGTGATTTTCTTGTACAGCGGAAAAATAAAAATTTTGAAAACCAAGCCAGCTTGTTATATTTATAGCAACAAACCTTTTCCCAAAATAATATATGTGCTTTGAGCAAGACAGATCCTAAACGTCCCCGGCTTTCAACAGAACGACCTTCTTCGCTATTCTCGTACCACAAACTGCTTCGAGTGTGGGCTCGAACAATTTTGAATCAAACATAGAACCAAAAATAATTTTATTACTTTCAGTAAGAAAGTAAATCTCTCTCTTATAAAAACTGATAGAATTGTTATTCCCCAAAAAATAGAATTTATACCTAGAAATAAATGCTCACTATTTTTGAGTAGAATAATAATATCTCAAAGTTGTGTATTAAACACATATTCAATAGAAAACAATTTCCTAATTGAAATAGGAGAGAGAGACCACTAATAGGACGTGTCTCCCCATGTATGTATTATAATAAGGCTTCGGGTCTTCTTGAATTTGATCCAATTATATGAATATAGACAAATAAGGGCCATGCATTGAAATTGCCCCTCCAAATTACCCATATATAGACATATGAATTAATAAGGTTTTTCTAGAGGTGCTCATGGGCCGGGCCCATAAAAAAATTTCGGCCCGGCCCGAAATATGGGCCTAAGATTTTGCCCAGGCCCGGCCCGGCTCGGGAAAAAATCATAAGCCGAGTCTGCCCGCCCGCCCATTTTTATTTTAAAAATTTTAAAAAATTAAAAAAAGTATTTTAAAAATATTTTAAAATTAAAAAATTAAAAAAGTATTTTAAAAATATTTTAAAATTAAAAAAATTAAAAAATATTTTAAAATTAAAAAAATTAAAAAAGTATGTAAAAAATATTTTAAAATTTTAAAAAATAAATATATTTATTATATCCCGGCCGGGCCGGGCCCGGGCCAAAAAAGTGGTGCCCGAGGCCCGGCCCGTTTTCTAAACGGGCCTCATTTTTTTGCCCAAGCCCATATTTCGGGCCTATATTTTTACCCAAACCCTCCCATATTTCGGGCGGACCGTCGGGCCGGGCCGAGCCGCTCGGCCCATGAGCACCTCTAGGTTTTTCTTACCATCGGTATTATTAAAAGTGAATTAACAAATGCCATGCCCAAGCTCGCCCGAGCCGAATGAATTAACTATTTTTTAATAAAAAATTATTTTTTTCCTGGTGTTTTGATGTTGTTTTTCTATTATTTTTGCTGGTGTTTTTGCTGTTATTTTTACTGCCGTTTTTGTTGTTTGGGTGTTTTTTTTTGTGCGCTTTTACTATTGTTTTACTGTCATTTTTAATGTTGTTTCGTTATCATTTTAATATTATTTAGATATTGTAAAACTTACATTTTATTATTAATTTTACTACTATTTTAGTTTCAACTATACGAGTATAAAGAATTTTTAATGTATCTTCAATTTGTTTATTGTTTTAATGTTTTTAAGTGTATTTGATATATTATATATTTTTTAAATTTGTTGTCTATAATAAAATAATCTAAAAAAATTAATACGGGCCGAGCTTAGATTTGGCTTTTATAATTTAAGTTGGGTTTGGGCAAAATTTTAGACCTATTTTTTAAACCGAACCAGGCTCAGACTTAAAATTTTATTGAAGTCCAACCGAACCCACAACATAACTCTAATGCAAATCATAATATTTAATTTATTGCTTAATATATAAACATATTTGTTAATTAATTATTTAGGTTAATCTTTTGTAATTTCTTTCGGACCGTTACAATTTTTAAAAATAAAATAATAAATATAATCAACTCATATATCACACAGAACAAAAATTAATATAAATTATAATTTCATTTCAACAAAAGATAATAATGCTAAAAATTGTGTCATTCATAATATATTATGCAATATTAATGATATATTAAGCTGATAACTTTTGATTTTAGCGTAATAGGTTGATTGAATATCAATTTATTAAAAATAAATAAAATTTAGAATTTAAAATATATATTACCATGTTAATTAATAGTTAACTAATACTACTTTGCTACTGTGACATGATTATTCATTAATATATTAATAAATTATTTTAATGTCAATTTAATAATATGGTGAAATATAAAATGTAGGTTATTTATTTCAAAAGTTTTTTAAACTCGTGTTTTATATAGGAGAGTATTTAATAAACTAGCAGACTATTTTTTATTTCACAAGCAACTTTAAAAATTGACATGCATCTCTTTTAAAAAATATATTTTATTATACTCCTATAGGACACTTGTCAACCTCCTAACCATGTTCGTAGAGTTTAAAAACTCTATTGGCAATGTATCAAATAATTTTCCTTTTATATATATGTTATAAATATAAACTTATTATACATTTATTTTTCACACATCTTAAGGTTACCATAATTTAAATTTAAATTATTTGTTTTAAGTCGTGTAGTGATTGTGCAAATTAAGAAAACAGAGAAGTTTGGTCTTGAGATCTAGTCTCGAGGAATAAGGGGTTGTGCCTTAAGACACAACTTATAGTGTCTCAAGACATATTAACTTCGAAGCAAAATTTTTCTAAATTAAAATGAGGCCTATCTTCAGACATGAAGTTCTCTGTCTCAAGACATAACATTGAAAATTGATAATTGAGTTTGGATTCGGATTCTAACTCTGAATTTAACTTTGCATAACCATGTAACTTGATGAATTAGAACCATTGACAATATGAATGTATGTGTGTGATTATGATGGATGATTAATTGTATCTTAATGATAATGAGGAAACTAAATTTATGAATATGTATCAAGTTAGTCTGAGTTGTTTCGGCAACGTAATGTGACATCACATGTTTGAATCCAACGACCAAAACAAATGTGAAATGTTACAGAAAAAGCGTTGACATCACAATTGTTGGAAAATATGGACATCACATATATTATAATAGTAATTACATATTATTATTTACTATCATAAAAGATTAACCCAATTGAAAGTTAAATAAAGTATGAGCTAAATATATGTAAATACTCTAATAATTAAATTTTAATTGATGATGGCCTGATTAGAAATTATAGGTAATATGCAAAAGTTATATATTAGTATTATAGTCTTCAAATTATACATATATAATTTTTTTTCTAATATCCCATTTTTAGAAAAAAGAGAGTCACTTTCTCTGAATTACTTGTGTCCTAATTTGAAAGATCAAAATCATAAGAGCCGAAGATTTAAAGAAATCGATAAATTCATGTACGCTTTCGCATCTAATTTTGTTCTTAACTTATTCTAGATAATTTGACACGACATATCTTGATTTATGGTTTGTTAAGTTTTATATCAAATATTGTTTTACAATTCTTACAACAATAACGTTTGGTCAAGCCAAAATTCGAGTTTAGAATAGAGGGAAAATTAATTTCTAAAGTGAAGGGAGAGAAAATTAATGAGGCTACCATGTTTATATGAACAATGTATTTATACTTGTGATAATAGTTGTAAACTCCTAAAAGGAAGTATGGCCTCATGCTTGGCTATATATTTTCTAAGATTTATCAATTAACCATTGCCTTTTTAGATAAACTCATAATTGAATATTGTGGATAAAGGAAAACCCAATTTTCATTCTTTAAACTAAAATTAGAGCTCATAAAATTTGACTCTTAAAATATATTCGATTTTTATTTTGATACTTAAATTTTTTGACCTAATTTGGTACATAAAGTACATTTCTTTCTCTGAATTTTTAGTTATTTTTTGTTGACGTTAAAAAAGTTTGATGGCCAATCATATAGAGCCATGTGGCGTTCTTTTGTAAAAAATAAATATTATTTTTATCAAGTGTATATAAACATTTAAAAATATATAAAACATTAAATATATGAAAATATGTATGAAATCTAGAAAATCTTAAAAAATATAAAAATATATATTAAAAAGCATTTTCTTTTATCAAATGTATATAAATATTAAATATATATATGGAAATAAATATATAAAAATTTAAAAATATATAATTTAGAAAAAAATCTAAATTACAAAAAAATTATAAAATTAAAATTAAAAATATGATAAATCAAAAGAAATTAGTTGAAATTAGTAATATTACTGTAAAATGTAAAAAAAACTTGTAAAATTATAAAATTTGCAAACAAGTATTTAAAATTTATAAATAATTAAAATTATAGAAATCATATTTAAACTCTCAATATATATATGAAATAATTAAATAAAACAGAAAAAATCTAAAAGTTATAAAATCTAAATTTTTCTATCTCCTTGCTGATTCTAAATGTCTTCTTGGATCAAGCTGAAATTATTTTATCAATCAGTCAATAATTTATATTTTCATAAAAAATGTTTAAAAAAACATATTATTAATATTATATTTTCTTAATTAATTGTGTGATTATCTGCTTTTTATTAATTGTTTAGAAATTATTTTAGACTAATACATTATTGAAATACGATTACTTTGAGCTGATATTTATCTATGATTTATTTGTAAGCAAGTATAATTTATCATTATGTCACTTGAAATGGAACGACCATTTTGAAATCAAGAATTATAGCTTGTTGTTGATCAGGTTATTTATGAAATTTATTTTAATGTTACGTTAATCATTTCTCTCGTCATAATCCGTTTATGTAGGTTATCTTGGCATAATAATTTAGTAGTTTATTGCTATTTTAGCATCTTCTAATTTCTCTCTTTAAGAAAAAACTGTGAAGAAGTATTATATTTAAAAAAAATTCTGATATTTCACATTTTCTAAACATTTTTTTACAATTTTAATATTTTTAAAAATTAATGATTTTCACAATTTTTAATATTTTAAATAGTTTTATTTTTTTCAAATTTTATAAGTTTTTTTACATTTTTATAATGATATTATTAATTTCAACTTTTTTTACATTTATCTTATTTTTAATTTATATATATATTTTATAATTTATATGTTTTTTCTAGATTATATATATTTTCACGAATTTTATATATATATATATATATATTTATTTTTAATGTTTACATTTGATAAAAATACTTATTTTTATAAAAATATGCCACATGGCGCTATGTGATTGGTAATCAGTTTTTTAAACTTCAACTTTAGATGTCAAATTGGACAAAAAAGTTAAAAGTACCAAAATGAAAAAACAGGTATACTTTAGTGGGCAAATCGTAAATTAAGCGTTCTTTATTTGACAAAAGCCCAACTTTGTTCATTTGCCTTCTTCAAAATCTGGAAGCAGCCCAATTGACCCAAGTTTCGTGGCTGAACATACGAGGTAACCAGACCAGTCGAAACCACCCCTCTCTCTCTCTCTCTGCCTTTTGTTCTTGCTTTCCTGTTTGATTTTCTTCGGCTGCCGTCCCGTCTTGACTCTTCCCCTCAAGGTATATATAT